>NC_090937.1:99917847-101123613 GCF_040938575.1 Ambystoma mexicanum | reverse complement strand
ATTTTTTTGTGTTGTGAATAGCACCATTCTGTATAACTTGTAAATTCATAATGCTGGTCTTCCTTGCCCCACTCAACAGCACATAACAGTAATCGGTTCTGGGAAGGATAATGGCTTGGGCAAGAGAAATAAAATTAAATTCCGAAAGAAAGGGTCTTATTTGTCTCAGTAACATAAGGTGGTAATTTTAACTTTTTGAAATGTGGTTCACCTGAGCATCAGCGCCCGGCGATGCATTGAAGTAGACATTGAATGTTTTTAATTTGCCGAGAACTGGAATCACACAGTACTCGATCGTAAAGCTGGAGTAGCTCAGTCCTCGACTGGAAAGCTGGAGTAGCTCAGTCCTCGACCGTAAAGCTGGTGTAGCTTGCCAGACGTTATGACCTGGATTGATGGGAGCCAAATATTAAAAACTCTGTTTTGATGCTATTGAGGCACATCCACTTATTTGACATCCATTACTTAATAATGCAATACATGGACTGTAAATTGACCATGTCTGCTTTATGTGTCCGCTCAAACTCAAACAGTAGCTGTGTATCTATATGATATGATATGGCATTTATAACACACCTGTACACAAGTGTTTCTATCTATCTATCTATCTATCTATCTATCTATCTATCTATCTATCTATCTATCTATCTATCTATGGTCTACTGCATGATACAATCCTAAAGCATATCCAATATATGAACATTCTTTGCTTGCATAAGCATGATCAATGTGCTGAAACCCAGAACATTTGTACTATCAGCAGGTGGCAATTCCAACCGCACCCCAAACATATAAGGCTATAAACTGCTCAACATCTGCTTATAACTTCCAGTCAGGAGTAGCAGATGGACATTGTTTAGTTCCTGCAATAATGCATTCTGTGTATTCCTACATCACTTTAGTGTGTGTCTCATCCAATCAGAATTAAGGGCCAGCAGTACTTAATTATATAACAAATCTTACTGACACCTATTTCTGAAATCCTTATGAACCAATATTTCCTTATTTAATTGTTTAATTTATAATTACCATTAGGAGGTGAATTTGTGTACCCCGACGCACACAGGTACTTTGTGTGCCTTTTCACAGGATTGAATCTGAAATGGCATGCAGCCTGAGCTTTGTAATTGGTAAAGTCCACTTGCACATGAATCGATGAGATATCAAGCCACTCAGTTTTCCTAGAGATAGAAAGGAGACCAAAGGAGGCAGAGCATATTTAAGCAATATGACCCGAGCGGCGGGGGCATTACCGACTCAGGTAATGCCCAGGGGCCCATAGTTATAGGCCAGAGCGAAGCGGAACAGCTTCCACTTCCAGCAGAACAGCATAGCCCCTAACAATCTGTTGACTACAAGCCCAAAAAGAACCATGCTACTGAGAAATAGAAATACAGATGTGCATTCCATGTGAGACCAGGTGGAGGTGGGCATGCACTGCTTAATAGCTATTACTTGCAGTACATTGATACTGTTTGCCATCCATGCCCCAGCAAAGAGGTCACAGCTATTGCAGTCAATAGACACATTATAACTGATGCAAGGAAGATCCAATAACATTTCTGGTCAAGATAACATTTGAACAATATGCATGCCTTACAGATTTCCTCCCGGACAACTAAATCAGCTGCTGTACTGAGTAATTGCATGCAAGTTTCATGCTTAGAACCAAGCAAGGCCCCCGTTTGTGATAGCAGGTCCATATACGTGTTTAGTGGTTGGTAGTTTCAATTTTAATTGAGCACAAGTCTTGTAGACTACATCACATTTAATTTTTACAGTGGCCACCCCCTTATAAACTCCCATTGCTCTCTTTAATTGTTTCTTCGCTTTCACATGCAGTGGAAATCTCCCCCAGCCAGCACGGCACTCCCCAATGAGAGAAAGGGAAAGAGACAGCAAACAAAGGGCAAAGAGAGAGAGAGAAAGAGAGAGAGAGAGAGAGAAAGAGAGAGAGAGAGAGGGGGGGCGGAGGGGGAGATGAAGAGAGTGAAAGAGGGATGTATGGCGGGGCAAAAGAGGAAAAGTTAGGGATGAGTGATACAGACAAGGGAAAAGAGAGATTGATTGAGGCTCTGCATAAGCGAATGACTAGGAGAAGGACAAAAGAGTAGGAGGAAAATTAGAACAAGCAAGAAGAAAACGGGGATGAATGAGGACGACTGGGGAGAAGGAGAACAACTTGGACCAAGGACAAGGAGAGGGACGCCAGAAAAAAAAAGTGTGGAATTGAGGAGAACAAGCATGCCTGGGGAGTGGAGGACTGGAATGAAGGCAAAGCAGTGGGACAAAGGGGAATGAATGGGGATAAGAAAAAGAACTGGGGAAAAGAAGGATCATTATATGGATTTGGATGAAGGAGAAGAAGGAATGAGATGAAGGAGAAGGACTGGGGCAATGGACTAGACTAGGGACAGAGTTTGGTGTATTCTGGTGGTAAATCTGCTGGAATACCGCCAAACCGAATTACCATTACTGCCACTTGGTCTGGCGGAATTACTGCCAGATTACAAGTGGTGATATGGCGGTGTTAGTCACCATTTATGGAGTCCATAGCTCAGAGGAATTACCACCGGTGGTAATTCCACTGATTTTCCCGATTTTTGGCAGTAAGGCTTTTTGCTGGAGGTTTTTCTTCTACCTCACCACCAAAGTTGTAGTGTGGTAATGCAGCAGTAATACAGTGGTAACGTAGAATACTACCTTGTTTTCCTTTTCCTGAACCACTGTATTTCTAATGAGACCCTTTGTGTTTATTTGTGGTGTATTACTTGGAGGAATGGGCATGGATATGCTCTTCTCTGCCTTTACATGGCTGAAAACAATATTTTATGTCCGGCTTGCCTGGCTTCTGCTCAATTCAGAATGTTTGCATGAGGTCAACAACAGAAATCACAGACTGCCTTCTGAGCATTCTGATTGGCTGAGAGGAAGTACACAATGGAATCCATGTGCTAAGTAGCGTTATTGACTGACTCTACTGACATTAACTCTAAAATCAGAGTCTCGGGAGGATACCTCAGGGGCAACGCGCTCATCTTGGAAGCAAGACGATGCAAAGCACCACAAGTTCGATCCCTGGGTCCGCGTTTAGAAACCTATGGGTATTAAGCGCGTTATAAATAACCAATCATCATCAATCATCATATGTATAGGTCCAACAACTCACAGAAGAATTACACAGAATGTGGAGTACCAACAATATCCCACCCACTACTATGCATATATCACCTTCACACATAATTCCATGTCAAATCTACATTAGTTTGAATCCTATTAATTTGCACAGAAGCTACAGCCCCTGTGCAAATGGCAGCGGTGCAAGGTACCAATCCCAAAACGTCAGAAACATAATATGACATAAATACAACTCGTTGAATTACCAGGTACATGAATAGGCCTCACCTGTGCCTCACACATATTCTGTCAAATTCAGACTCCTGGCTGTCTAATAAAGCAATACTTTCCCGAATGTCAGGGTGGGAAATATGGGTTTGTAAAGGTCATTGCTTGTTAGCAAAAATGTTGCTAATTTCGGTTTTCTGATTCCTCTACCTTAACACAGTGACCTTTTTCAGCTGTGTGTTTAAGCAGCAAATGTGCTGCAAAAGGGACCCGAATTTAGCCTTTAATCTGTAGGTATATCATGTATTTATGTATTTATTAATTTATAGCAGCGTGCAAAGCCTGCAGGCATCTAGGTGCTAGTTACATACACAGGTTGCAGACAGAGAAAGAAAAAAAAGGATCAATCGTTAATCGTCAAATGATCAAGATAAGATTTTTACATACGGCGACCATGGCAGGCTACCCTCAGAAAGTGAGGCTCCAAACTGCGACTGCAGCACAATTTGCTGCACGTGGGCAGCCACAAGCAGCAAATTGTAGAAACGCCGCTGCAGGTTTGCTTTCATGGTGCATGAAATGCGATCATATTGGTCCTATACTCGAAGCCCTTTCGAAGTTCATGGTTTGGGTGAGGATTTATTATGAGGGTTCTTTTTTGTTAATCTTCAAAGTCATGCATGGTATTGGATCGCGCACATTAGTGCCTGTCCTTTGCCCCGCACCCCTGTCCAAAGCCGAGCATCTTAAAATCTCGGCCGTTTAGAAACTTGGAGAGATTAATCGCGTATGCTTGCAAAAATGAGTTCACACCGTCGGTCTAAAATGTGAGGTTACACATACATGTGCATGTCAAGGGGAGCACACATGGTTTTATGTGGGCAACGAGCAGTAGATAGGAATGGCGATGTTCTGAGGTGGCTGTTTAAACAACTTTAAACAACTTTAAATGTACAATTTCAAATCATATTTTATTTCTACTTATTTATTGGACATTTGCATGGCGCCTATACATAGTAAAACAACAAAAACAGTTATATTGGCCTTGTGACATTCCTACCATACGAATGCATGGAAAGGTGATAAGTGCAAGGGGAGGGGGTGAGGGAGAAGTGCAGGAGTGGGGTGCCCCCAAGGGTGGGGTGCCGGGCAAGTGCTGGGCGGGCCAAAGTGGCAAATGCCAGGGAAGAGGGGGGAAGGGCAGGAAGAGTGCAGTTGACAGGGAAGACCAGTTGGGCTAGTCTGGGAAAGGGGGCCCGACAGCAAGTGCTGCGAAGGGATGCTTTAGGGACGGGCAGGGCCAGGTCTGGCACCTGTATGTCTCTAGAGGACCAGGTTCCAGTCACAGTGGCAGATGGAAAGTAAGCACAGGAGCCGGTGAGGGAAGGAAGAGGAGAAAAGGAAAGTCTTGAGAAGTTTCCGGAACTTAAGAAGAGCAGCTAAAGTCTGAGGGGGGAGGGAGGCCCTTCAAGAGGAAGGAGCCAGCCTAGGAAAGGTATCTTCCTCTCACTCTCTGCATGGAGAACCCTTTGATTAGCAGAGCGTTGAAGCCAGAAGTCCGCAGAACTCTGCCCAGGAGGTATTCAGGGAGGGAAATCTGAATATAAAGAGGTCCCAGGCCCTAGACAGCCTTGTGGATGATGCAAATGGTCTTGAATGTGATCCTGCAGTCACTGAGAGCCAGTGGAGAGATTTTAGAGCTGGAGAGGTGCGGTCACTGGGCTTGAGGCCAAGGATAAGTCTTGCAGTCCTATTCTTGATTAGTTCAGGGGGGCAAAGGGAGGAAAGAGGCAGGTTGAGGAAGAGGCTGTTGCAGTAGTCGAGCCTGGAGAGAACCAGGGCTCTGGAGACGTTGAGCTTCTGGTGGAAGGTGAGGAAAGGTAGCATGCCCCTGAGGAGATGCAACTGGAAATTGGACTTCTTGGCAAGGTACATGATGTGAGGAGCGAAGGGGAGAGCGGAGTCAAAGATGATCCCAATGTTTTTTGCCTCACAAGTGGATGAGGGGAGAGGACCCAGGGAGACTGGCCAGGGAGAAGGGGGGAAACAAGGAGTGGTGTCCCGATGAGCAGGGTCTCTGTCCTTACTGGCATTCAGGCAGAGATCATTGGCAGAGCAACATGCCTGAACTGCAGTCAGGCAGTCAGGTATGAGGGAGGAGGAGGAAGTAGCAGAAGGCAGCTTGAAAGAGAGCTGTATGTCATCTGTGTAACTCTGAAAATGAGGGGAGAAAGTGGAGATCAGGTGGGCCAGAGGGACCAGGTAGATGTTGAAGAGCTACTAGGATAGAGCCCTGAGGGATGCCACAGGTAGAGAGTGAGGTGGAGGAGAGAAAAGGACCAATTTGCACTTGGGAAAGTCTGTTTGAGAGGAAGGAGGTCATCCATGCCAGTGCCCTGTCCGTGATGCCTAGGGTATCACACAGACAGTTTATGAGGGTGGAGTGGTTGACTGTGTCAAAAGCAGAAGAAAGATTGAGGAGGATCAGGACAGAGTGAGTATTAGAATCTAGGTTAGAGAGTAGGTCTTCAAGGGTGTTCAGGAGAGCAGTTTCCATGCCTCTGTCTGCCGTGAAACCAGACTGGTGGTCATGGAGGCAGTGTGTGGAGGGTCAGTTGGGGGGTGACCAGCTTCTCCATGAGTTTACCCAAAAAAGGATTGATAGAGATAGCAGCAGGTAGCTTTTGTAGGGGAAGATGCACAAGAGAGTGCTTAAGGGGTTGAAGGAAGGAGCCAGTGGTAAATGAGTGGTTGCAATGGTCAGCCAAGGCTGGAGTGAGAGAGAGAAAGAGGTCCTTGATGGTTCTGTAGGAGCAGGAGAGCACCTGTTTAGAGGAGACGTTCATAGAACGGACCACTCTAGAAATCCCATCAGGTGCATTGGGAGAAAAAAAAGAGAGTATGGGGGGAGGGTGGGTAAGGGCGGCTAGAGGAGGCAAGAGAAGTGGGTTGTGGGGGGGCATAAAACAGAGAGGACAGGACGTCTAGAGTTTTGGAGGAAATGGTGGTGGCCAATGAGGAGCAGAGAGCCTGGGAGAGAGGAGGAGAGGAGGAGACTGTGGTAGGATTGGCAAGTTCCTTGTAGATTTTAAAGAGTTCAGCCGTATTATGTGTGCCTCTAGAGATGCAGGCTGGGCATGAGCCCTTTTCTCGGAGCAAATGGAGAGACAGTATTGCCTTTGGAGTAGACGACAGGCCAGTTTGTCAGAGGATGAGCTAGATGCCTGCAACTTCCGCTCTGAAGCTTTGCACGTTTCAAAGCGGCCAAATCAGAGTCATACCAAGAATTGCATTTGGAGGCAGGCTTCATGCGGATCCACATGACGAGGCAAGGAAGTCCAGGTTGTTAGAGATAGAGAGGTGGAGGTTAGCAAGAACAGAGACAGCAGGAGAGCCTAATGAATGGGGAGGAGGATGGATGAAAGAAGAGGCAAAAGCAGCAACTGACACACGCTTCATCGGTCGAATGACGGGGAAGGAGACTGGCAGTGTGGCAGGAGGCCTCAGAGGACAGGGGAGGTCAAGGTGGGAAGAGAGGAGGGAGTGGTCAGACCAGGATGGAGGGGTAGTGAGAGGGTTGGAGAGAGGACGTCTGTTGAGATGAGAGCTTCCAAGGTGTGTACGGCAGAGTGGGTTGGGCCAGAGGGAAGGATAGTGGGGTAAAGAGTGTCACAGAGGTCAAGGAAATGAACAGTGGCTACATCAGGAGAGTCGAGGTGGATATTGAAGTCCCCAAGGAAGATAGGTTCGGGGGAGGCAGCAAGAAGAGAGGAGGACAGGTCTGCCCATTCTGAGAGGAAGAGGGAGGACAGTCCGGGCGGTCTGTAGATGTTAGCGAGAGAAAGAGAGAAAGTAGGCAACATAGACAGCCTGCAGACAAGGCTTTCGAAGAATGAGTATGTTTTAGTGGGGATGATGAAGGCAGGAACCCACTCAGGAAAGATTAGAGCCACTCCACCACCAGACTGAGAGGACCTGGGATTGGAGAGTATCTTGCAGCCCTCAGGTAGAAGAGTGTCAAAAGCAGTGATGGTGCTGGCCTTGAACCAACCTATAGTTTGGTATCCAATAAAGTGCCTCAAGCAAACAGAAAAGCTACAAAAAAGGGAGTGCTGAGATTCCTGTTGGAAAGGACTTTTCTGAAGTAGGAACTGCATTAAGATTCTTTTTGACTTTTTGAATGAAGTATATTGTGTTATACATGTAATTGCGAACTACATTGCCAATAATGACAGAACCCTAGGGAGGGAACTTCATGTATCGTACATATAAACATTTCTCCAGAACAGGAATAATATGCAAATCAATGCAAATATTCGACCTTGGAGGGTAAAGAGTACCCCATTTCAGACACAGCATCGGGAAAGAAAGGAAGAAGAGAGAAAGAAAAGAGGTGCAAAGAAGAATATAAGGAGAAGTAAGGTAGGGATCATCGCTATATTTTGATACCTGTAAATAACACCTCATGCCAATATATTGATATTGTCACATTTATTCTTCACACCTGCAGTATGGTAAGACTGCACTGTGATAAGGGTTATGTAATACAGTAGACAATATTGCACCTAATCAATTGTGCCCAATCCACATACAACTCTGAGACAAAGAGGATGAAGGTACGTGTTGCTGATAAGGCGCATGTCAATATTACACTACGTAGGAACTGATAAGGGGTAATGGTGTATGCATCAGAAATATTTCTACTGCACAGCAGTTATACATAGATGAGTCAAGCAGAAATGTTTAAATAGTCTTCCAACAATGTTCATGAACCAAATTTCTTGCAGGGTACAGAAGCTTATTGGACAGGTAACTCTCTCCATTCGATGTGTGTAATCTACCTGGTTGCACCAACGGGTCAGTGATAGTTGGGCTACGTTTTTTCCAAATGGAAGGGATGAGTTTAAAGGCAAATGTAATCAGCAAGTCGAAGAGCCTTCATTGAGTGGGACCTCCTCTGAATTCTGGATTAGCACTTAATCGAAACAGTCAATAATAGAAGTGATCCGTTGCATATTCTTAGAATCAGAAGCCAGACAGATTTCCAAAATGTGGAGGTGTGTCTACAACCAAAAAGCAAATGCCAGAGAGTTTCTATGTTTGTGCGACAAGATTAGCAACGTGAAATTATGTTAGCTTGATTGCTCCTTCCTAGCCTAGCTGTTGTGAAGACAGCTTGATCAGTTATAGATCATAAAAAGAGTCCAGGGAGATTGAGCCACAGCCAACGTACTTTGTATTTTCTTCTAGATGTTCGGCCAACGCAATATGGGAATAGTAATCTCACAGTCTGTATTACAAGCGAGTTTGCATTTGAGAATGGGATGTTATTGGTTATTAGACATCATTATTTTGTAGACACCAGAGGCCGATTTCAACGCCCTACATCTTGGGTTTCAAGCGGGCCTGACTTAGGTTGCGGCCACACTGAGCTATTTGGAAATATCTAAAACATTCTCCTGCTCAGGGGTGTACTGGCCTATGGGGAACTCTGGAGTTTTCCTGGTAGGACTCTGCAACCTGGATATCTTTTGTGTGGCAACCTATGTTCTTTGCAAATGTTTTCATTGGAACGGGCTGGGCTTGCAGTTTCATTCCACCCAAGTGCCTGCTGGTAGGTTAAATGTTGACTGCAGTTGTGAAAAGGGGACGATAAACAGAGTCTGGCCATATCTGGCCATTTATAATATACCCATATCTGCACAGGATGGACAATATATAGGTTTGTCAGCTATTTTAATGTTGTCATTGGATCAGGGCAGCTGCGAGTTTCAGCCGCCACCGCCCCATTGCCCCCTTCGGCTCGTAGCCAAGACAATACAGCTTTACAGGTACTTAGCACTGTGTGTATGCCCAAAAGTGACAGTGTGACTCTCAATAATGGGATGTCATGTGCCTGGTCCAGGGCAGCCTATTCAGCTTCCAGGTGGAGCCCCCTTGGTGTGACGGAGATTCTAGTGCCTGCATACCATTTCAGCCCATGATTAATCAAGGAAAGGTCTGTACCCTGTGAAGGACATAATGTAAGCCTGTCCAGTGAGATTTTACATCTTTCCAGCTCCACAAAAATGTGGCAAGTGCCTTATTGATGAGCTGTATAATAAAAGGAGGCCATTCCAGGGGAAACATTGTAAGGGCTTAAGAACTGCAGGCCTGACAGAGATCCTAATGTTCTCCAAATGTCCTCACCAAGATAGGAGAAGTTGGGACCATTTAATTAGTAGATTCTTCACGTTATCCGTTATATCTCTGGCATCAAGTCTTATTGTATCTTGCACATGCAGAGGTGCAGTCAGACATCCGCACTCCAAGCTCCGCCCCTATGTTGCCTATATGTTGGGAACCATAGATGACGACATGTGCAGTCGCAGTCAGTAGACCAATACCACAGAGAACCTTTATGACAAGATATCCTTTGAGAAACACTACCTAAATGTACAGAGACATAGTATTCTTTTGGATGAAGTACCAGACAGAAGAAATGTGCATTTGATCAAAGAAAGAAGCTTGATGATGTCACATGAAATAGGAGATGACGTATCTAAAGGTTGGATGAAGAGAAGAAACATAACAATATTCTCTAAGAATTGAAGAACCGATGGAACAGATGAGCAACATTTTGGGCTCAAGATGAATATGCTCATGCTACAGAAATGCTGAAGACTATATACATCAGTTTACACATGTACAGTTGCTGAAACACGAGTAGGAAAAGGTATTCATGAGGCTTGCTATGTATTGAATTAGATTGCAGCGATGTGCCAATCTATATATATAGGAACGTATATAACCTGGTTGTTCCACAACACACTTTAGCAGGCCTGAAAACCTTGTGAACCAGAAAAAAGCCTTTCAAATGAGTGGCACAGTTAATAAATTACTGATGGCAAGGCAAGTTTCAGAGAAGATGGGGGTGGCCCAGAACCAAGCAGATAAGACCACAGTGAAACTCATGCCTGTCAAGAAGGATACAATGAATGTGAGAAGGGAACACGCTTCTGTTTGAAGCAGCATGAAAAAAACACTAAAGGTTTCTACAGTTCATCATTTAATAGGATTAAATGCTGTAAAAGGCTCGAAAACAGTGGTCTTCAAGTCACATGGCTGAGATTGAAATAGCTTGGGTCAGGCTATGCCAAAACTAGAAGATAGAGTGAAGCTATACTCCCTTTATTTCCCAGACAAAGTCAACAGTTGCAAGGCCAAGTTCAAAAGCCTAATTGTCTGATAGACTGAAGGAGTGTTGATGTATAGTGGGTTAATTGGAGGGGAGGTATGATGACGCCAAGCTTCCATGCACCTGGATGTTAGCCTGCGTGCTGCTAGCGTGTGGAATATTTTAGAGGGGTACAAGGGTGCCAAACCAATCACAGAGGGCGATGTAATGAAGAGCCCTATAGTTTAAAGAACCAATTAATTGTTATGTATTTAGTTATGACAATGACGACCAGTTATTGGTGGGGGGGTTTGATGCCCACCTGAATTAGGTACCCAATCATAACTATTGGCTATATAGAACGTGTATGTAGATGTTCACTGAGAGCCAACCACAGGTACTCATAAGTTTATAAAAGAGCTGTTTTTTATGTAATGTTTCGAGATCGAGCTGTGCGGTGTCGGATGATGCACGTTGTACTCCCCGTTTTAGACAAATGATATTGAAACAGAAACACACTTTGCCAATAGTTTTGATTATTGATGTTTGAGTAACTTCTGCATCCCCATCCACCTCTGAGTATTGCTACTTCATTTTAAGGGGCTCTTAGGAGTAAGAGTTCACTTGGTAGCAGCGAGATGATGCTTAAAGGCCCATCGATCTAGTAAGCTTTGGGACGTCCTCCGCCATTTAGCCGAAAGAACGTGATGCTCCCTGTAGATAGCGGTCTAGATTAAAAAGCAAAATCTTGCAAGTTTAGGTAGGACAGGTCGCTTGTTCTCTCCCAAAAACCCCTCCCGATTTCTACGGGAAGCTGAACGGACAGAAGGCTGGAGCGGCTGATTGAGGAGGAGACGATCCCGATATTTGGAAGTCGAAAAACGTATGGTGAGTAGATTAGGAAACGTGGCAAACTGTATGCATGGGGAAACTAACAATGGGAAAGGATAACGAGGGTTGATGGAATATTGTGGATAGTGATAAGAGGTATTGAATAGAGGGTATCAGGTAATAATATCCCCAACAAAAATATGGCTGTTTGGTTCGCCATAGGCAATATTTTTATTGGGGATATTATGTGGGAGTGGGGGTTGCGGGGGTGTCCCCCGCACATTAAGAAGTGATGCAGGTGTTGCGGGGGTGTCCCCCGCAGGGTCCATTGTGAATTTTGCGGAAAAAATATGGTGATATTTTTGTATGGCAATATTTTTGCGGCGAAATTATCACATGGAACCGAATAGAGATATATGAATGATAAGCATTCCATAGGTAGCCCAGAGGCCTGCATTCAGGAATGTCAGGAGAAGATATCTTAAAATCTAAGTAGATATATAGCAGATATACTGACAGGCCTGTTAAAGAAGATATCGTACACCCCCCATCAGGGGTAAAATTAGGGTCAATAAGAGAAAGCCGCGAGGAGAGTCGGCCAGAAGATATATGTGGCCGGCCAAGTGTGTTTATATGTTGTGTATGTTATGTGTATGAAGGTCAAAAAGAAAAGTGAAGTGTCGAAGAGCGACAAGATAATATTTTTGTGTTTAAAGGGAGAAGGAGAATTGTTTATTTTTGTTGTTTAAAATATTGATTAGGTAAAAAAGTTGAAGTGAAACGAGATATAGGGGTTTTTAGCTGTGACGGTTGGTGTATGAACATATCAGAGTAATTGGTGATTAAACTGTTGTTTATGTGAAGCACAGTGAGTAACGACAGACGAGTGAGCCTTGTCACAATAGAGGATATTACTCCGCTCATACACATGTGCAAGCAGTTGCCAAAACACGCACCCAAACTTAATGAGTATAGCGCAGAATGGGTTAAGGGTACAGCGAATAAAATGTTCATGCCATGGCCACAAGGGGGATCGTTGTCAAAAGCAGTTTTGCAGCACATGACAACATACTTGCACGAAGCATACACAGGGAAAACGCTGGAGAAAAGGCTAGCTAGCTTAGAGCTTTGGAAGATGTACCAGGAGGAATGGGAAGACCCACCTCCTGAAGACTGGACACTAAGCCAGCGTACAGAGGGGGGTGATGAGTCTTCTGCTCCTCCCACCGTGTTTGAAATAATTCAAAAGATGACGGAGTGTATCCACTCGGAGAGCTTAAAGCGGCAGCAGGGTATAGTAACCCAGCGTATGAACCACCTGCTTATAGCAGTGATGAAGGTTTGGAGAATGCTCATAAGAAAGACTTGGTCTCTACAGTCCCAGGAGACAAAGAGAGAAGTGAATGACCTGATATGATCCTGGATATAGAAAGGGAAATAAAGAGATGTAAAGGAGAGAAAGACAAAACTGACAAGATAGCGCTTATACAAAATGAATAGATGGGAGGTCAGATATTGCTCAAACTCAAGGAAGCGAGCATTGGGGAGGTATGGCAAAAGGAAGATCAGGATGAACAAGATAAAAAAGCCTGGCACAGAGAGAAACGGTTGAAAGAGGATGAGATTAACCGAAAAAACAGAAAAGACCAGAACAGCTGTATCAAAAAAAACAGCTGAGAAGGAAGGAAAGAAAAAAGAGCAGAAGAGCAAAGGAAATATGATAATAGGCAGCGAGCAATTGAAGAACGGGATAAATTAGACAAGACGAGAGAAGAAGAAGTGGAAGAGAAGTTAAGAGAAAAGAGAATACAAAGGTGAAAAAACAATGAAATATGTAAGGCAAATGAAAGAAGAGAGATGAAGAGACAGGAGGAAGACAGAATTAGGGAAGAAGCAAAGAATCGAAGGGCATTTGATGCGGAAATAGAACGAAAAAGGAGGCAGAGAGCACGCAACATTGATCGCATAGAGAAAGAATTAAGGAACCCAAATCCAGTAGTAGCATGGGAGGACAGAGAGGAGTTCTTCCAGTCACAAGAGCCGATGGCAGGACCTTCTAGAGTAAACCTAGAGGAGGATTTTGAAGAAGAAACTATTGGAGACAGAATTGCAAAAGCATATCATGAAATGAAGATGAAAAATGAATTGAAAAGCAAAGGAAAAGATGATCAATTTGGGTTTCCCAACTGCAAGGGAATGAGGGAAGTCCGTTTAGTTCTGAGCACCGAGCCCTGTCTTTGGACAGGCTGACTCTGAATAGGGACGAGAAAGAGGGCAGTCACATAATTTGGGGACAGGAGATGTCAGACGAAGAAAGGGAAACCTTCCGTGAGGAAGAAGGGAGCGGTGCATGTGGGTTCGGAGAATGTTTATTGATAGACAAGGAGGTTAGATGGTCAGACCTAGACCTACCTAAACCGAGGACGCCAGACCCAGTGGCACGGCCAGGTCAACCTAAAGGATGACCCCAGAGAGTGTGGGGCGAATCACCACCATATGTAAGTAGATAAAGGTCATTGCCATGAAGAAGGTGATCAGGAACCATTGTCCCTACTATGGATAGGCAAATGATGGAAGGCGATTGCGACTTCAGAGTTTCACAGTTTACTTTATTAGAGAAAGGAGGGGTCAAACCACAGTATATTCCAAGGCCTCAGATGGATAAGGACAACTTAAGATGCAAGTTGCCCAGTTTGCCATCAGGTGCCGGAAAATTGATCTATGAGCTAGAGAAAATGACAGAATGTAGCACGTTAGCTATAGGAAACATTAAATGTCTCCTTGCAGCCATCCTTGGGGAAAGAGCTGATAACATTTGGTCCAGAGCAGGATACGCAGGAGTCACTGCACAGAACATGGCACACAATGGTGCGCCGTTTAATAATTGTAGAGCAGCGGTCTGGAAAGCGCTTAGAGTTCAGTATCCTAATATGTCAGATATGGGAGCTATAATGGCATGAAAGATGGAGGAAGGGGAAGACCCGCTTGCTTCCATTCAAAATTTTCAAGAGCAGTGGTCTTTGGAAACACGACAGCCATGGGGGTAATCTATACCAGTGTTTTATCATATTTTATGTCAGGGATTGCCAGAGCAAGTACAGAGACAGCTCAAGAAATTGGTGGGTATGGAAGCAAAGCCATGGCATGAAATCCAGCCTACCATTGCGCATCATTGCCGATTGTTGGAAGAGAAAAACAAGGAGAAGGAGGATACTAGAAAGGTAGAGGAAGCCAAATGAGTGCAGGAAAAAATGGTCTAAATATGCAATTGAAGGGGTGATGTTAACTAGTGGAGATGGGACAGTATCGCAGCAGACAGCAGGTATGCCACAGGTGAATAACCAATGGAAACCAGATCAAGGAAGAAATGGATTTATGCAGAGAGGGAGAGGAGGTTTCAGAGAACGAGGAAACTTTCAAAATAACCAAGGATATTTTCAGAATAATCAAGGTAGTAATCAAGGCATGCAGGATGGGCAGATTAGGAGAATCCCTC
The DNA here is from genome assembly GCF_040938575.1 of Ambystoma mexicanum. Lineage (NCBI taxonomy): Eukaryota > Metazoa > Chordata > Amphibia > Caudata > Ambystomatidae > Ambystoma > Ambystoma mexicanum. The sequence continues at coordinate 101,108,785 of NC_090937.1, read as the reverse complement.
CTGTATGTTTGACATGCAAAATGGCAGCATGTGGGAGCCAAGGGTATGTACATAATTGAAAATTCTCAAGAGGGGGGGCAGCTTATCCTCCAGCGTATAGCCCTAAAGAAGGGATGGGTCTGCCCAATATCAGACAGTATATCAAACACTAGAACCACAAACACAGCAGGCTTTTCAATCACAGCAAGCACCATTGAGTCCAACACAAGGACAATCTTAGCATGCACCCATGCAGATAGGGGGTGTCACTGTCGAGAGTGGGAATCCTTTTACAAGTACAGGTATTACCTTGCACCCGTCCTTTCATTTTACTCTCCATCTCGCTACCCAACCTCCGCTCTGCTAGTCTTTTTAGACTTAATGTTCCCCGTCCCCCCTATGCTCAATCCCGTTTTCGCTCTTTCCAGCTCCTTGCCCCACTTCACGGGAACATGCACCCCATGTTTCTTCGCTCCATTACTTCCCATCATCTGTTCCTCTCTAAAACCCACTTGCTTCAATCCTCTGATTGATTTATGCTGTTTATGAACTCTGATTGATTGTTACAGTTTATGAACGCTGATTTGCATTTCTGATTCTATGCATCGTTGACCGTCCTATGCAAAATGCTTTGGACAAAGGCGCCATATAAAACACAATAAATTCAAATACAAATACAAATAGGACAGCTCACTGGGGGACTTGATGTGTTCATTACAATTGGTAACACCTAATCCTTATAAGGAACCAAGGGTTGAGGTCACAATAGGAGGCAGATCATTTGATTTTGTTGTCAATACTGGAGCGACTTGCTCATGTATACGAGAGGGAACCTTTTTGTTATCAGCCAATGCCATGAATGCTCAGGGTTAAGTAGAGTTCCTTTTACTGAAAAATTGCCAGTTTCAGTAGGAGAATGTGACATGTCTGTTCCATTATTGTATTCGAAACAGACGCCAGTTAATCTACTAGGTTGGGATTTAATGACAAAGTTGACCATGACAATTTTGTTTACTCTATTCTTTACTTCTCATCAGTTTCTATTAGGTCCATACATTCTCTTCTTCAGTCAGTCTTCTCTGTGCGTCATGCTTGTTTCTTGTGATGTCAACAACCTCTCTTTCTCTCTTTTTCATATTCATTTGGGAATCGCCTCCAAGAGATTGTCATCTTTTGGGGAATACATCTGATAGGGTTTTCTTAGTGGATACATTTTCTCGAAGTTTCGACGCGGAATAGTCACAACTGCTGGTGTCACGCATGGCACAATTTCAGGTTGCCAGCATACAGGTAGTAGGGGTCAGGACTTCTTGCAGGAGCAGTTGGCTACTCCTCTACAAGGTGTTCCCCGGTGGATGATCCTGAGGCCTTTCTAGAAAAGGAAGGCAGTAACCATGGGCTACCATTTCCAGTGCCCAAGCATCTGAAGTAATGTCTTGCCATTCTTTGAGATGCTATGACACCCTGCCTCCCACTGGGGTCTGTGGATTAAGGCCTCAGAGAGGTTTTGAAGTGGCTGAAGCAGTGGCTGAGGGCAAAGCTGCCGCTGCTTGGGCTGATTTAGTACCTCTCCCTCGTCCAACACGAGGGAATCTTCTTTGTCCTCTATGACTAGCTTGTCCTCTCCCTCTTTCAACTGAGCGGTAGAACCAAAAGGACTTACCTCTCCAATATGATGCACCAGAGAAGGAATATTGAGGCTGTCTGATGGCGGCACTAAGATATTTAGCTACCGCTTTTGAGGTCTTTAGTCTTTCCAGACTTTCATCAGCCTTGCTACCAATCAGCCTAAAGCCGTCAAAAGGCATATTGAGTAATCTAGATTGCACATCTGCAGCACAATCTTCACAGCACGGTACTATTCACCATGGATCTACCAATACTATCTGCAGTATCCAGACCTAACTAGAGGCACTCACACATTGCTTCCTTACCATCCTTGATGATAGCCGAGAAGCCGTCTCTATCTTTCCCTTGCTGCCCAATCCCACAGGGTGAGCAAACATTTAGACAAGGCGCAAGTTGCATTTGCCGATTTTAAAGCCAAGCTACCGGCAGTAAATACTTTCTGTGCCCAAGCGTCCACCGGGTTGTCATCACTGTCAGTAGGAATGGTAAGCTGATTGTTTTGCGGACGTGTCTGCTTAGATTACCAAACTTTCTGCAGTCGGTTATTTGAGTAAAAAAATGTGGGTCACTGTCGGATGGCCTATATTTTTGGGGAAAGTTCTTATCAACCGCAGAAATAGAATCTGGGGTTTCCCAATGTGTTGTAACCCTTTTTAGTAAAGCAATATGGAAGGGCAAAATGGGATCCTTTTGTGAACCTTGGTATAATATGTTGGTTAAGTCATCTTGTTGAAAAGGAGGAGCAGGTCTACTCCATCCCAAAAATTCCACTACTTTGCTCATTAATGAATTGTCTGTCTGAGCTATCAGCGTGATCTGCAGGATCTGGCTTCCCAAATTCCAGCTCAGTAGATGTATCTACACCACTGGCTGTTTGTAGTTTTTCATACTGGTCTTTAAGCCTAGATTCCTCTGAAATAAATTCACCTGGCAATTTTGGGGTGCCGTATTGAAGGCCAAAAGGTGTTTGTTCTTCATAAAATGAAGAAAGAGATTTGAAGAAATCTTTTTGTGGCAGGGGTTTATAAGATTTCACCTATGTTGCCTTCGATGGATCCAAAAAAGGTCTTCGGAGTAGTCTTTGAGGCCAATGGCATCAAAGTCTTCGACTTAGCCCTCGATGGCTTTGATATAGGTGTGGAAGGTTCCGACGTCGAGGGCATTGACGGAACTGATACTGTTTTCGGCGATGTTGTCTTCAACAAAGCCCTTAAAGGACTGGACTCTCGACTTGTCGAGGTCCTCAGCACTTTTACATTCTTTCGAAGCCTCAAAGACTCTTGATCGTCAGGCTTACATCTTGGACTCGAGGGTGCACAGGGTTTTACCTTAGACTTCCCTTTGTCGTCTTTTTGCAGAGCGACCAGGACATGGTCTTTCTTCCATTCTTTTGAGGTAGTAGGGGCTTCTGTCCCAAAGAGTTTCATAATTTCTCTCCAAAACTCTTCCCATTTACTGGGAAGTCAGATTTTGTTGGACATGGGATTCTCTCGGGTGAGGAGTCACTCAAACTAGAAGGAAGCCTATGACGTCTTTTCTTCAAATTCTTCAAGGAAGATGAAGAATGACACGGACGGCTTCTCGATTGAGATTTCTTCTATCTTTTTTGACATGGAAAATCTCCCGACTCATCAGAAGTATGTTTCTTTGGAACAGAAGGGGACTTAGGAATTCAACCCATCACCAATGTACCTATGCTCTCTCAGCCTTGTCAGTCATCACCTAATAGGAATTACGCTCCTTCGTATGATACTCCGTGCTGAGGCACCACCGGCAACCACGGTGGAGGTCCCTAATGACATCTTCAACCTACAATTCTGACAGATCTTAAAACCCATCTTGGGCGTCGATGGAGTTGACGGTGAAGACATGACATTTTCTTAAAAGAACCAAAGCGCACTGTAATTTCTCTTGAAGCGAAAGCTGCGTCGGAAAAATTGAACTGAAGCCAATGGGCGCTGCACGTGCTTCATATACTGCGGATGACGTTTACGTTTGGACAGAGGCCCTCGAGGGACATCAAGTCATCGGCGCTACCGCACAGTGCCCTCTGTCGAGAAGAATGTTTCCGAAGCAGCTGAAGCTGGAATTATAATTATCAAAAGATGAGGAATATGTGGGAGGAAACAATCCATTTGAAGCTTTTGTTTTTGACTGTGTGACATCTCATAGTGGCTCTAACAACTAACTCGTGCGATGTGATTTTGGAAATGCAGACATGTTTTTGATTCTTTCTAAATGCTCACATTCAGTACAATACCCTTTCTCATGTTTCATAAAGTGTGGTTATCTTTTATTTTCAGTTCATTGTAATATATTGGTGTTGGGGTGTGTGGTGGGTTCCATGGTAAATTCCATTTTGTCATTGTGGTAGGCATGTTGTCGAGTAGGGTTAGTGGGGAATCTGTCATGAGCACTCCTCCTTACGGACTGTGTGGGAGACCTTTCTTCTTGTACCTCATGGTGGTACCCTCTCTTGAGTCCCTGTCGGGCTGGTTGCTGTTTCAGGGAATCAGACACTGGTAGCGGATGCCTTCACCATACTGGATCTTCTTAATTCTCTCCTGCTCCTCTTCCATGTTCCATGCATGGCATTGGGAGTCAAACCCTTATTATTTAATCTTTTATAATGTGCTTAGTGCTGGACACCAGTGTCTAAGTGCATGACTGGGATAGCAACCTGTGTTTCTCTGCGTTGTCTTGCTTCCAAGACAAACATGTTGCCTGAGTTATCCTCCGAGTTTATATGGCCACACTGGCTGATTCTGTGCTTGCTTGTTGCTTCTTTCTCCCATGCTCTTGCCTCTGACCTATCACATACTCCTCAGGGGGCTTAGCAGCAGAGGTGGGTCCTGGTCATTTTCTCTACCATGTGCCTTCTTAGTAAAACTACATGGTACCCACATAATAATGTGGACAACTGCTAAGGTTTATGTCCTCACAGGAGACTCAGTAAAATGTTTGGCTGTGTCTCAATAAGAGAGATACTTAAGATGCTGGGCCTAGCCTATATGTTGTCCATTCCAAAGAAGTGTCTCATAATTTTTGGTCTCCCCAAACTCAGAGGCAACATGTGAGAAACCGACCACCCATTTCAGGTGCAGAGTACCTTTGAAAAGGACCACAGTGCTCTCGCTCTTGCGCTTCTCATATCACATATCCATGTTGCTTTCGTTCTTTCGCCCCAACTTAATTTAAGGTTTAATGCTTTAATTTCTGTTTATGATAATTGTTTTAGAAAGCATTGGTTCATTAATTTTCTGGATTTAACTGTTCTTCTTTCTTCAGCTTTGATAGCATTCCCCACATTATCACGTGTACAAGTTTATTCGGCAACTCTGTAGCAACCACAGCAACCCAATTGCATTTGGCTAGCATGCCAAACAGGTCTGGCACCACCATCAGTTCAACCGAGAATCACAAATGGAACTAACGAACACCAGAAAAACAAATCGACAGGAAAACAGAAGTGAGAGCGACTTAAAAGTGTGGGGCTTATAGATCCCACGGTTCCCAAGATAAATAAAAAGCAGCAACAAGTGAAATGAAAGCAACAACACACAGCAATAAAACATTCTAATGATACAACCCGACATCCAGTCAACAAAGGCACGACATGAATGAGTAAAACGGACAAACAACGAACAAGGAACAAAAAATGCAGACTCCATCTACCCTAATTGACTTGACACAACATGCGATACATACTCAACCCTCTAGCGCGACCACGATTGGAAAACCTGACACCCACCCAATAAATAAGTCTCACCAGAAAGAGCAAAAGAAACAAACTAACAAATAGAAACAAGCCTGCATAACACTCAAAAGGAACTGACTCAAAAACACCTCTGGGCCAGTAAACCACTCAAGTACTGCCCATTGAAACTAAAACAAACACCCTATTTTTGCTACAAACATGACCCAAAACCTGAAACATACAATTCTGAACCATCTCTCAAAATGTTCCCCACCACCAAGACAAATAAGAAACCCAAGCACATTAAACCAACTTCTCTATAAAACAATGCACAAGGAACATAATCTACTAAGAACCCAGTGTTTCATTCACCCTCACTCACAAAAGGTTCACCAACTGAAATAACTAAACAAAACACTCAACCCCCAATAATATAGCCACACTTCTACATATCCAATCACCTTGTAAACCTGTGCAGCTGCTCCAAACAACCAGATCCCCCCACAGACTCCCATGTATACCTTCTGGAAACAAAAAGCTTCTGGAATACAAATCCACTAAGGAAATCAAACCCATAGAGACTCCAGTTGGTTCTGGTTCCACATTCATGAGCAGTTAAGCAAAAAAGGTGCCGGTGTCGTCAACCCTGTACCGCCTGATTACGAGGTCCCCTCGCGGGACCCGCTCTGCACATCTGGTTTCACCAGATGTGCAGAGCGGGTCCCGCGAGGTGAGGAGGGAGCAAACAACGGGCCGCTCGTAATCGGTCTGTTGTTTGCTCCCTCTCCCATTCAGCCCTATGGTGGCTGAAATGGGAATGGGGAAGGTCCGGGCCCGGGTTCCTAGAAGGAGTAATTACCGGGCCCTCCGAACTCGGAATGGCTCGGTAATTCCTCATTCTGGGAACCCAGACCCGGACGCTTTTTCCAATAGCCGCATGGCTACCACCGAGATCGTAATGAGGCCCCTTGTCTTTTCAATGTACTCCCATAAGCAACTCCCATCACTTTTTCACACCACGTTAGTTCCTGAAAACCATGGAAACGGCAGTGGTGCATGGTACACATCCTAATAATGTAACATTTTGTTAAACAAGGTTTGTAAAACATTTCACATTTACGCTTGATTTTCTCGAGCACACAGGTGCAGAGTGGTCTTTGTGTCTCAAGGCCTACTTCACTTTCCTGTTGCTGCTACGCACCCCCTCCATTTCCCATTAGCAAGGGTACAGATGGGCCTTGATTCACTCTCAATGTTTTCAGCTCTTAAACATGTAACAAGGAGATCACTCACCCAATTTTTGGAAAACCGTTTCAGTGTTTTGAATAGGGCAACAGTTGTTGACCCACTTAACTGTACAATCTAGTGAGATTTTCAGGGTATACATAATTGTTTGTTTTGCTTTCCTGTTTAGAGAACAATACCTAATTGGCAATTTGATCACCTTTTCCTCTACATGACATTGCAGGTTTGTGCTTCCAGTGCTTTGTTATTTGGAAGGACATCAACATGGGTGAAGTTGAGACACATGTGCAGTCAAATCCTTCATGCCTTAAGTGCTGGTCAGCTCAGAAAATGTGGCAGTTGACATATATCTAGAAACCTGCCCTTCCTTCATACACTGGGCAGGTGATTGTCCTAGTGAAGACATCTGGGTGGATTCCCTCAGGTTATGGGGCTTTGTAACAAATTCTGATCATATGGTACAAGAAGATAGGGAAGATTATACATGGTGCCGAGGTGACAGAATATCCACAATGGATTTAATATTTGTCAGGCAAGAATCTTTAGTTAAGTGTGAAGCATTTAAAATGATTCATAATAATCAGAGAAATCACTCTAGGATTAGTTCGAAATTGGCATTTAAGATGATTTGGTTTGGAAAAAATCCAGTTCTACTAATAAATGAAGAAATAACATCTAAAAAAGAAAATATGGTCCACTAAACATATTAAGGAGATAAACAGAATTGTCAACGTTTGGTGGAAATAAACAAACAAGCATCTATGAAATCAAAAGGAAACTGATTCCGACATGTTTTAGTGAAAAGGCAGTAGGAGGGTCAGATATATCTATGAAAGCGAGGGTTACAATAGGTAGCACATGTCATCTGGGCCAGAGAAATACATTGTATGATCAAATTGTGAATAAGACGAAAAAAGAAAGGAGTGTAGAAAGACACATTAAAAGACAGGCAATTGCTTTGGGTGTTAAATTGGATAATTTAAGAACTCAAATTAAGGCTAAACTTAAAATTGGATAAAGTGGTATAAACAAAATGTATATGGGTTGGCAAAAACTATGTCGAATACCATAATTAGTAAAGAAACTGCCTTATTTCAGAAATTAATTAACAATAAAGCTTTTCCAAAAACATCTCTCATGCATAATTACATTTCTGTGGAAGAATGGCTTCAGCACTTCTCAAAAGTATACTGCACCCCACCAATGAATCAAAACATGGTTGAGGTACAGGGAACTGATCCATAAAATACTGCTTGATGGGTCATGATAATAGAGGAAGAAGACATTCATTATAAAATCCTTGCTCGAAAACAATCTACCACCCCAGGACATAACGAGCTATGCAACGTAATCCTAAAGACAGAACCGGTCATCTGGGCAAATATATTAACTATTCTCTTTGAGAATATTATTCTCACCCAAATAAGACATAAATCTTGGGATACCTCAATCATACATCGTCCCATCTACTAGAAAGGGCCTTAAAATAATCCCAACAGCTATAGGCCTTTTACCTTGCTCAACACAGAGAGTGTCCTGTGTTCTTGAGGATTTAGTAGCCTGGGCGTTCACTATGTGGCAACTGTCCAAATTCCAATTGCGTTTTCGGAAAGGCAGTACATGGCTTGACATATATTGTAGAGAATCCCCTTCAATGCTCACACGAGAAAAAATACAAACCACTAGGAAAAAAGGCCCAGCACACCACTTGCAAGGAGAGCAAGGTTTTATTTCCACAAGAATAGAAATGCACCAGCAAAGAACTCTGCTGCCATGGACGCTCTGGCAAAATCAGTTTGAGCTACACTTTATGAAGTCACACAGCATCATCAGTGACGTATGTTACATAATGTACAAATCTAAATGGCTGGTTGGTTCGACTCTATACATAGGCTACCTGCTCCATAGGAGATGCCAGGCCATTGGTCCCAGCCCTGTCTGCCCATCTGCTTCCACATGGGCTCCTCCTTGCACGTCATCATGTACAAGGATACAAGTAATTGGCAATAATGCAAAGAAAAACAATACATGCTCTATCTCTAACCTAATGTGCACCTGGTACTGCTGATGTAGGCTAAGAGGATTCTTTAAAGCCATTGCTTCCAACAAATTATAGTGCTATTCCAAACACATTGGCGCACAACCAAAGCTCCCCACCCTCGTTTTAGCTAGGTTGTTTTATCCCTCCCAGCACCTCGCAGCACAAATCACGTGCCCTATAATGAAGGCAAATGATCACTGCTTTTAGATATTTTCTCATCGATGGGGGGTGTAACAGATTTATGGTTGCTGGTCTGGGACTCACTGGTACCTTGAAATGCTGTAGGTCTTGGGACGGTGGATCTTGGGGGCTATTACTTAGAGCTGGGACAGGGAAGGTTGGAGGCTCATGCCCTCCTTCTCGTGGATCGCGTTTCACAGAGTGCTCTAAACCACCTCATTGCCTTGTAGGGGGCATTCTTTCTGGGATACGAAATGTCAGCAACATGAGACGATGAAGGGTCTATGAATCTCTGCATCTCTGGCCTTTCTCACTGGTGGCCAAGCTACAACCTATTCCCGCATGCATGCACTTTATGTCTGTTGTGCATTCAACTAGATATGACTGCGGCCCTGGTTTCAGCGCAAAACTAGGCCTCAATTCCAGCACTGCTGCTACTATCTAAGATGGCGTTTGGTTTATGTATACCTAAGCAAAAACGTACACCACCCTCTGCTCACTATGGCCCCTAGTGACATCCCCCTCCCTGTAACCTACCGAGTCCCTAGTGCAGACTCTCAGGTCTCTGCCTCATCCAAAAGCACTGAGGGACCTGGTACAATGTTCCTGATGACTTACTAGTCTGGGCTTTCACTATGTGGCAACTGTCCAAATTCAAATAGTCAAGAAATATCGAGCTCAACGAAATCCTCTCTTTTCACTCTTTGCCAGCTTAGACAAATATATAGCTTTTGACTTGGTCAATCAACAGTGGATTTGGGCAAAATTGTGAAACTGGGAAATACCAAGAGGTTTCTGAACATTAATATGATGATGCACCACAACATATGCATAAATGTTACATTAAATAATGGAGGTGGGATTTCAGACAAAACTTCCATGGATGCATGCCTTCAGCAGGGGTGCCATTTAACATCCAGGCTTTTCAACTTATATCTGTTCTACTTGGGGTGTATGTATAATACTAAATCCTTGTATCATTCACAGCTGGGTAACCTGAGGATTTTCTGGTTGGCCTACACAGACGATATAATTGTACTGGACAAAGCAGGGTTGGCCTCTAAATATCTTTAACTAGATTGGATAATGTTAAGATGGATTTCTGAACTCTATCCTGGAGGGGAAGAGATTCAGAAGGCCAGCCTAGTTTCTTGGAAAAGGGTAACCTCTGGACAAGTCAGACCAATCAGGGTAGAGATCGCGGCGGTCAAGACTAGGTCTCAAGAGGGGTGAGGGTGACTGAAAGCCCGCAATGAGCACACAAAGCAAGGACACTTACAAATTACTCCAAGCAGGTGTTATATTAAAAATATAGACACATTTATTACAAGGCCTTTGTAACATTGACCGTAGCGAGAAATCACAATAGAACTCAAGTAAACCAACACATACCAATCAAATACAATATATATACAAATACAAACGAATCTAACAAGTTAGACACACAAAATGTGTAGACCACCTAGATGGGGAGGAAAACAGGCAGTGCGAATAATAGTTAGACCCAGTCCGCCTTCAGAGGCACCTAACTAAAAGGAAGTCCGAGCCCTACGAAGAGTGGAGCCTTGTGCTCAAAAGTACCTGCACACGCTGGTGCCAACTGGCAAAGGGGAGTCTCTTCGAGGGAATCATGCAGATTAGTTCGATGAACAAATGAAGATGAACAGAGCTCCGCAACTCAAGCGCAGCCTCCACTGTGGGCAGAAGCAGAGCGCGAGTTCGGAAAGGCGTGCTGTTAGACACAGCAGGAAAAAGCTATGGGCTACTGCAGGAGGGTGACCAGTTCCTAGCGATGCTACTCACCGGTCTCTGATGCAGGCAGACCCAGGCTTCTCCACGTCAGTTTCAGTGCTGGCAGGTTCAGATACGAGCAGGGGACGTCTCAGCGTCGTGTAGATTCCGCAGCAGCAGAAGTTAGAGTTGAGGATGTCCCAAACGCAGTGAACCCGCACAGTTTGTTACCACAGCAGAGCAACGGAATGGCCTTGTGTATTTCAGCCCAATGTACACTACTCACTTCAGACCTGGCAATGCCAAGTGTACGAATCGTGTGAGAGTGACAAGGAATCGTAATACAACACAACCTGATGGCGGTTACAGAGCAAGACCCCTGGGTAGGCTGGTCAGTCTGCTGGATGGCCCAGAGACACTTCCGAAGGCTTACGTGCAGGAGATGGTGAAGATGCTGAGAATAGTTGTTCCCACTATTCCAAGGGGTCGAAGTACCAGTACAGGCCTTCTCGTTCGATCAGAGGTAGAAAGGGTTTCACCAAGCGACAGCAGTGCAGAGGAGCAGTCCTTCAGCGGGTCACCAGCGATTCCTCGGTTCAGCCTCGTAGTTGCAGGATACTTGGCTCCTGTATTCCTTCATTCGTGAGAACTCAGGAGATCGACCTGGTAGTGGGGTTTCCAGCCCCCTCTTATCCACGGTTCCCTTCGTGCCAAAACGGAGGGGACCCAATGGAAGATCTGCTCACAAAACACTCACACCATACGTGGACCTATCACAGACCACGGTGGTCCCAGGCATTCACGACACACTAGACTCTCTGGCACCCAGGATGTGTATTGGGACCAGACATCCCAGCCCACATCCTGGAGGCACACACAAGGCCTGTAGAAGCCCGCGAAAGCATATGTGTTTCGCGCGAAAGTGCATGCCCAAATAAGTGAGGCCCCGGGTCGGCTCGACCCGGGGAAGGTGAAGGAGGCAAGACGGTCAGTGGACAGGACAAAGAGCCTTGTGGTCTGGCCATTTTGGGAGCCAGGTCACCATTTTGGGCTAAGCGCGAGAAACGCGCCTAAACGCCAAAAGGAGCTCAAAAACACAAAGAAACGATCGCTGCCACCAGTCCCGTCCGTGATTCACTTGCACCGTTCATTAACAATCCAAAGAGAGTATCTAGGGCCTGTAAAAGACTAGAGACCCAAGAGAGCAGTAACTTAGCGTACAGTGCCCTCTTGTGCCATGTTGCGCAAAAGCTGCAACATGATAAAAGAACTACGGAAAACAACGTTTCCCGGTACTAACTGTCTTAAGGGCATGTCAGTTTCCCCGTAAGAATGGAGCGAAAGCCCAGAGGAGTGCTGCAGAAGGCTCCACTTCTCTGGCAAAGTCTAGATCATGGTGAAAACAACAGCAAAAAGTTTAGGGGTTGCCACATGGAAGGAAAATTACCCCCAATTAAGAAATCTTTCCTAACAGATAACTAAGAGCAAAAACCCTAAAGCTAAATGTTCAAAAAATGATCATTTTAAAGCAACCAATGAAATATGGGCCCTGTATCTGGACAGTTAATAAATGTATGCTCAATGTAATGAATGAACTATGTTACCTTGGTTTCCATATTTGTAATTTTAATGGAAAAAATTCTGTCATTAAAATGATTGAAAGGAAATGAACTCCAAAGATCATTCAGATGAGACGACTGCTGATTATATTCCCTTGATACATTATTATAAAATGTAAGTTACAAGATATCATCTATGGTTTGAAACTCGACTTTACTGCTCAGCTTGGCGGGCTTAAAAAGGGCAGATTGTGGAAAAAGGTTTTAAATCTCCCTATATCTTTACCAATGACATTAGCTGGGGGTATTATCCTGGGAAGATATAATTCTTTTGAAAAAACATTTTTTTACATACAAATAATTCAGGCTGCACCGGGCTCATAGCTGTCTGATTTGTCAAGGGTTAGGCAGGAAGGTAAGGTGCCGATATTGAATGACATAATGCTTGAAAGTTAAATAATCATTAAAGACCGATATGGTGACGACAAGGTAGATGTATTAATCCTTGGACTAGGAAAGATGTAACTATTTTAAACACTCTGGATTAAGAATGAAGACAAGATAATTAAATACACCTCACATAAAATATATTCTTATACAGAAAAAATCTTGGGAACCCCACCAAAATATAGGATCCAGTTTCCCTGTCCGATCTATGGGAGCCTGTATTTAAGTATTTAAGGTTAAGGTAAAAAAATGTCCAACTTTAGAGTGAGTTGGTCCACATAGAAACATATCAAAGTAAAAAGGAACATGTTGAGTATGTGGATCTGTTGGTGTCTTGGAAACAACTATACACATAATTATCTATTGGCTCCCCTTCAGGGAAAAAGGATTGATTTGTTTTCTAGATATGTTCATGATCCTGGGTTTTTTGTACGGAAGATTTTTTAAATAGATTAATTGTTGGACAACAAATATTTCTAACGATATGTCAATAAACGATATTACAATGATAAATGTTGTAAGTACATTTTTAAAATGTTAGATGAAATTCTGTAATGATTAGGAATATAGTCAAATGTATTTGTTTCAAAAAAAAATGTAGAGGATCGTGTTTATATTAACTTGTATTGCATTTTGTACTGCGACCACACTTTTCTTTTTTATACATGTTTTCCTTTTTTTTTTAGTTTGTGTTATGTATAAGGTTGGCTGTAAACCAGATTTAAAAATAAAGGTTTGTCCAGGTGACTGTGATTGAGTCACTTGACAAATATTCCACTGTTCTATTCTGTACTTTTTCTTGATTATTGGAAACTATTGACTGCACCACCCTTGCCTGGTTTATTTCTTCTACCTCCATGATCTTCCACAACAATCTCCATTGGTGAGTCGCTCATATGAAAATGTAAATGTGTTATTTACTAATCTAGTATTGCAATATGATCTATATTAACTTTGCAGAGTAGTAAAAAAAGAAAGTTTTTAAAAATTGTTTTTTTAGAATACTTGATGTAGTCATCAAATATATATAGTTGCATTTTTAGACAAATGCTTCACTGTGTTTCACAGCTTTATCAGGAGGAAATTCTCTCATGTGGGGATAGTGAGTGGAAATCTTAAATGGCTCTTGTAAATAACTTTCAGAGTACAGTCAAATTCCAAACACACCTCTTCTGGGCTACCTCATGTTCAGCAGCAGCTTAGACTCTGAAAGTTATTCACAAGAGCCAGAGAAGGTGAGGTTGGAGTTCTTTCTTGAGGACAAGGTGACTGGATTAAGTAAAGTGCTCTGCTTGTTAGCTGTGGAAAAAGTGAAAAATGTGTCTCCTTTTTGTTTGAAGAAGAGAGTTCTCTCAGTATCCACACCACAACGTTTAACAAAACTGTTCTTCAGTTTTGTGGCCCTTGACACTCTGAAGAACAAAAACGCTTTTGGTGTGAACAATGGATACAGAGAGAGGGGCCAGCAAAACTATGCACAAAGGGTTTTCAAGGATCTGTTAGCACACCCAAAAAGTATCATCAAACTTGGATAGTGAAGGAGTTGTATACAACACGCCTATCTATCTTTAAACTGTAGACCCGAACAGTGCAATAGTTGGCAAGATATGAGTTTCTGCAAGATAAGAAGGAACACACTTGATGGAAAACAGCATATCCCAAATGTCTTTAAGATAGTTTACCAGTGATTCTTTATTCATGGAATGGATTTAGAAGACTGCTGAGGTGCACACAGTCCAACCATTTCATTTTCACTTTTTTGCTACTTCATTATAATTTTGAAAATATACAGAAATGTGAGTCATGATAACTCTAGACTGCTTTCTAATGTATAATTGTATGGTACTGTTGCTACCGAACTAAGATTTCTTGAGACACATCATGAATGCGAAAAATTACAAAAGAAATGTCTAATTGGCGCAGGAGAAGAAGGTAACTTTTCAGCATTCAGAAAAGGGAGCACTGCGGGAGCGCTGTAATGCACATCTCTGATAAGCCAGAGGGCCTACTTCATTTGATTTATTAGTCTGTTAAAGCTACTATTAAAGCTGTTCTAAAATAATTGTGGTTGTTATTACTGCACGTCAATCTGCAGTGGGATTATATCTGAACCTGCTTTTAAGATCCAGCTCTGCCATTAAGCTTCCATCGAGCGCTATTATATGAGTTAGTAAAAGGAGAAAAAGGCGTTTCGCTTTAGAAAATAACACATTATGTTCCAAAATATTCAAACCCTGACACCTTACTTAGAGTAATGACACCTACTTAAAGTAAAACCTTTTTTCTGTTTCCTTGGAAGACGTATTTATGCCACTTCAGTACCAACCTGCTAATTATACTCAACTGAGGGGGTGGTGGGGAATAACACATATACACAGAGGTCAAAACAGGGTGAAGGAAAGGAAGGGGCTAGTTCCCCCTCTCTCTCTCGGTATTTGCCAAATGGGAAGATGCAGCCAGAAATGTTAAAAGTTTTATGTTGCGCGGGAAGCAGTTTTCAGCAAACACGCATCTCTCTGGACAGCACATGCCTGCAATACCGACAGGTTATGCTGCTTCCTTCCACGCCTCTATGTGCTGAGAGGGCAGATTGCAATGCAACTAAAGAAATCAAGCAAACACGTGCATGCCTGTTTCTTGACAGTGTTCAGCTGCTCCCCCATATGGTGCAGCATGCACTGAGGAGGGTCGCATAATCCAGAACCCTGAGTAACCCACATGTTCCATGACCCGGTGGAACATTCTAGAACCCAAGGGGTTTGAAAGAAGGTTCCCAGAACTATGGGGGAACACACCACACAAGAAAACACGAAGGAATTTCAAGTTAAAAATTCCAGAGCCGTAAGTGAGATAAGAATTAAAGATCTTTCAGAGAGTGGAGCTGCCAATGCCATATCCCAGAAGGACTGGCTGCTGTGTATGAAAATTAACAATTATCTTCCAGGGCGGGCGCTGGAGCCAATCACTTTGCTCGGGCAAATAACTTTGACCCCGGGTCATTACCGCTCATTCCAGCCTGCCGTTTCTGGTGTTATTGCTATAGTGAACAATGTGGTAAAGTAAGTTAGTCCAGAAAACAGGTACAAACAGAAACCTCATACTAATACCTGTTGATACCTGAATACAGAGCTGTCCCCTTTACCAGCTCTTTTAGCTTATGATTTGTTCTCGTTGTCCTGTTAGCTGCTCTAGTCCAAATCTGGGACCACAGCTTTTAAAACTGCAACACCAGAAATGCATTATCACGAAAAAAGTAGAAAAACTGGAGCCCGTTAGCAGTGCCACAGGTTGTGCCTACTGGAAACCAGATCCACATTTGAAGTGTATTTATTATTTGAAATCTAAAAATATGACAAAAAGGAAATGTGAAAGTTATTGTAAACTGAAATACCTATCACTGAATGGTAGGGGGGAGCCATTCCTTGAAGAGGAGGGTCTTGAGCTCCTTCCGGAACTGTAGAAAGGAGGGGATGAGTCGAATGTTGATTGAGAGTCTTGGGGCATAGACAGAAACTGTATGCCTTCTGCTTTAGTCTTTCATGCACGAGCAGAGTTAAAGTCGGCACATGTCCTTACTTCTGGTGGAACAAAGGCCTTTGGCGATGCTGAGTTTCTAAACGAGGTAACTTGTGTCCTTCATGATGACAGCCTTGTAGTTGATGCAGCAGGATGTGAAGATGATATGGGCTTGCAGCGGGAGCCAATGCAGTTCAATTAGGGTCTGGGTGATCTGGTTGAATTTTTAGAGTCCTTTGATGAGTCCTGCTGCAGCACACAGTACACATCACATGGGTGCCAGGATAGTTGCAGGAAGGCCTTCCCAAAGGTTATTTCTACAATCTAGGTTGGAACCGACCCTGGCTTGGACAGAAGATCTAAAGTTGTTTGCTGGGATAAAGGACTTGATTTTCCACAGGAGAGAAAGTTGGTAGCAAGCCATTTGTCTTTCCTGCTATGAGCTGTTTGAAGGAGAGGTGTCTGTCGATGACAAACCAAAGGCACTTTGCACAGGAGGCCAGATGATATGATGTAAGTAATTTATAACACGCCTGTACACAAGTTTTTCTAGGTGCGACAAGACAAGAAAGGGAGGACTAAAATAACGATCTTACTAGGCCTTGTGTCATTCAGTGTGGGGGGAGGAGGAGAAGTGCCAGGGAGTGGGGGAGGGAAAGGGCACATAGCTCATAAGTGCTACTGGAAGTGGCTCATAAGTGCAGAGAATCATGGGATTGTAGAGTTGCAGATACAGACTCGTAAGTGTGAGGGAGGCCTAGAGGCAGAGCAAGGGCAACTTGACATGCAGGAGCCTGGGCCCGAAGCTCAGCGGGTGGCCAGGTACCCAGTGGGTGGAGCAGTCAGGGACATCAGCAAAGGAGAGGGAGCAAGAAAGCAGAAGCAAAGAGAACAGTCTTGACTTGCTTCGGAACCGGAGGTGGTCCTGATCAAGTTTAAGAGAGACAGGGAGGCTGTTCCAGAGGGAAGCCCCAGCAGAGGAAAGAGATATACCCCCCACTCTCTGTCTGGAGAAGAGTCTGGCCCTCAGAGAGGTGGAGGTGGCTGAGCAGAGTGCTCGAAAAGGAAGATGCTTATGAAGAGAAAGTTGAAGGTAGTGCGGTCCCCGGCCCCAGAAAGCCTTGTGGACAATGCAAAGGTTCTTGAACTTGATCCTTGCAGCCACATGGAGCCAGAGGAAAGATTTCAGTGCTGTAGAGATACAATCCCTGGGGTTGCGGCCAAGGACACATCTCACAGTCCTGTTCTGGATAAGTTGTAAAGGGTGAAGAGTAGGGGCAGGTAGATTTACAAAGAGGATGTTACAGTTGTCCAGTCTAGAGAGGAGAATGGCTCTGGAGCCAGTGAGCTTCTGGGGGAAAGTGAAAAAAAGGAAGACTACCTCTGAGGAGGTGCAGCTGATAGTGTGACTTCTTAGAGATGTCAGTAATGTGAGGAGAGAAGGAGAGGGTGGTGTCGAAGATGACCCCAAGGTTCTAAGCCTCAGTGGAAGAAGCAGGTAAAGGGCCCAGTGTGGGCAGCCAGATTGAGAGAGGAAAGGAAAGAGCAGGTATCCCAATGAGGAGGATCTAAATCTTACTGGCATTAAGGCAGATATTGTTGGAGGCACACCATTCCTGAATTGTGGACAGCAGTCTGGTATGAGAGAAGGAGAAGAAGTGGCTGAGGGGAACTTGAAGCAGAGCTGAGTGCCATCCGCATAACACTGAAAGTTACAGCAGAAGGTAGAGATGCAGTAGGCAAGAGGCGCTAGATAGTGATTGAATAGCCACGGAGAGAGATTAGACCCCTGGGGAACACCACAAGTAGAAAGAGAGATAGAAGAGAGGAAAGACCAAAGTTGAACCTGGGAGGGTCGATCAGTGAGAAAGGAGGTCAACCAGGCCAGGGCCTGACCAGAGACAGGCAGGTTGTCGCAGAGGTGATTCAGCAGGATGCCGTGATTGACCATGTCAAAAGCAGAGGAAAGATCAAGGGGGAAAGGATAGATCCTTGCAGGACCTCACAAATGATGGGTAGAGTTGGTGATCCGAAGAAATCCATTGTTAGGAATTTGTAGCAATTTGCAAGGTAGGATTTGAACCAGCTCAAGATGATCTTGTTGATCCCCATGCAGTGATGTATGTTGTTGGTGAGTGTCTGCTGGTCTGCTGTGTTGAATGCTGCTGAGAGGATAAGCTGGAGGTTTGATGTGATATTTTAGAATATTAAAGTCTGCACAGAAAAAAAGAACATTTTTGTTGGCCAATTTTTTGCGGCCCTCAACATTCACAAATATCACTTTTCATGGTGGGGGTTCACCCCCTAACATTCCAGAAAATTAATCCCTCACCTGCATTCACCTTTTCAATCGATGAAATTGAACCACAAATCCCCCATTGTTCTCCAATCCCTCCCCACCATAAACATTCCTAGTCAAACCACCCCTCCCTTCACAGATTGACAGACACACACACACACAGACAGAAACACACAAACTTATTTGTTCTCCCACCCCTGCCCTCCACACAACAAAAAATCCTCCTCGACCCACACAAACACACTTACACTTACCTTCTCCCTGACCCCTCCCCTCCACGCTGCATATATCCCCCTCAACGTACACACAGACAAACAAGCACTTACCTCTCATGCCTGAAAAATTCAGTCTTCCTGCCCGGCAGTCACTGTTCGCTCGTTTGCGGAAGAGGGCATGACAATACAATTTAGAAATACTAATACGAACAGTCTCACAGTGGTCTTTTTAAATTCGTCTTTTTTGTTTTCCAGAAAGCAAAAAAGACATTTTCACTCAGAACCCAAGAAGAATCAGGAGGCAAGGTTGGGCATCATGGAGGATTTTATGGGCATCATCTATCACCTTGATGGTAAACATTTCTGTGCTGCATCTGGTTCTGAAGCCAGATTGGTAGGAGTGAAGGAGATTGTTGGCCTTGACATCATGGAAGCCTTGTTTGGCTACTGCTTCCTCAAGGATCGTACTTAGGGAGGGAAGATGGGTGAAATGGCGGTAGTTTGAGGTTGTCAAGGTCCAGGTTGGTTTCTTGAGAAACAGAAGGAATCGTCCAATCTCGAAGGTCGAGTGGAATGTGACTTGATTTAGTGAGTTTTTGATAATTGTCAGGTAACAGATGAGTGATTCAGTCAGAAGGGTATAGAGGACAGAGGCAGGAAGGATGTCATCCATGTACGATGTGGCCTTGAGGGAGGCTAGGGTATTAGTGATGTTTTCCATGGTGAGTATTTTGAAATTTGTCAAGGTAGTTGTGGTTTTGCGAGATGAGATGTGTAGTCTGCTGTCAGTTGTGACTTTGGTGTCTATGTAATATTTGCTGTGTAGTAATGCAGGTCACTGCATTAACTCTTTGTGGCAGCCACAGTATTGTTGGGTGTCCTGACCCACGTTTGAGCTATCATGCTGCAACATTTGGTGCTGTGGGCTTAGAAAATCCAAGATGGCCAAAAAGCCCACATGTACGCTTGAATAGGAAAACTGTGCAGTACTGGCATGGAAAACATCATGATGGCCAGAACTTCCCAGAAAATGCACAGGGAAATGCATGAAGAATAGGCTGCCACCCATTTTTGCCTATGTTGTGAGCACAGGAGGGCACTGCCTAAAACCACCATTGGGCTACCCACACAGTAGCCTGAAACCATTGGGAATGGCAATGCTGATTGCCAAAAGCAACCTAGAACTGTGGGGAATTCATTTTCTTAAATCCCAAAAATGGTTGCATTACCAGTACTCACCACTATCAGAAAGCCGGCGCTTTAAAACCACCAGACTTTTGTGTAAAACTGAACAAATGAAACAAAACCAGACCAAGGAAAGACTTGCTAAGAGGTGGATACAATGTAAAACTATATTCTGAAATGACTTGAAGGAAGTAATTATTTAATGTGTATGTAAAAATTGTAAGTGATTTAAACTGGGAACAAAAAAATGAGATGGAGCTAAAAACTGGCTTAAAGAGATTCCAATTCTGCCTGATATCTACCCCCACAGGAGTTAAAACCTGCTCAGCCACTCTTCCCCTTGCCAAAAGGAGTTGTCACCTCTCTGATTAGATTAAGGGTGGAGCAGCTACAGGGAGTTGAACAAAGGCCTGTCCTGGACTCAGGCAAATTTTATATTGGGGCGTCGTAAAAGTGGCTTCCTCTTGGCAGAAACGGGGAGGGGCAGCCCCCTCTGAGGACAGGCTGAGCTTAAAGAAAGTGGATAGACTGGTTTCTCCACCATGTGACCTGGGAAGACACACCCCTGTTGGCCAGAATATGATTTTAAGAAAGATGTATAACTCATGGTGCGGACTTGTCAAAATTATCTAAATGATACCATAATTCTTGTGATTTTTCTGTGAACATTTTGAGATGCGTTAGGACCCTGTGGTGTATTCTGGGGGGTTGCTAGCGGAAAATAGGGTCTCACTCCAAATGTCTGCATGTTAAAAATCTGACACTTCATCAATTAATGTCCATACTCCTTGCGCACATGTGTGTAAATTTGGGTAAATGTCCGATATTGCAAAACAAGTTAAAAAGCGCAAAATGTTGCCATTTCTGAATGCAAGCCCCCAGGAAGAGCAGAGTTTGAACTGAGTATAACTCATGTGATATGTGATGGGTGCATGTAATTTTAAACAACTGTGTATCTGTGCAATATGTATTTGAATCAAATATAGATTTGTGGGCAAACTGACCAGGGGAGGATCCTCTGACCCATAAAACCTACAGCATCACTCTGACTCACATTTCCTCCCCCCAATCATGCGAGAGGGGAGAATTGGGCCAATGACAAGTAGAGAGGGGCAGGCTTAGCTAGGCCCAGGCACACACCCATTTGCAAAACACATAAAAAGAGACTGCTGGGACAGGTAGAGACATTCAAATCCAGTTGCTGCGGAGCGTTTTGCCGGACCACACAACATCCAGAAGATACCAGTTCCAGACTGACTCCAGCTACATACTCCAGAACCTAGGACTTATACTTTAGAACCTAAATCAGAGGCCTAAAACCACAAGCTGAGTTCTCTGCAGCAGGCCTCAAATCATTTCAAACTACTCACAGCCGGGCGAGCTGCTTGAATCCCTTGCCAAGAACTTTTGCCAGGACCAGTGCAGAGATCCAGGAGCCGTGCAGAGACCGCTGTATCCGGACAGACCAGACCAGTGCCAGACCAGACCAGACCGTGCAGAACCGCAGACCTAGAGACCAGATTGCTGTGAAGTGCCGCTAGCCTGATTGATCAGATCCGTGACGAGGTCCAGTCCTTCCAAAATATATTGTGAGTACTTAGATCAGATTGTGACAGAAATAAGCTCTTAGTTTAAAATAATCTAATCCAAACTATTTTAATCTAACCAAAACTGCCTCCTAGAAGTTGTCACTTGTCATTTTGTAAAGCTGCACCACTGTCACTTGTCAATTCTGCAGCTGCAAAGCTGTCACTTGTCATTTTGAGTTTACTTTAAATCCGAAAAACGACCTTTACAAAATCGTTCATATCTCTGGAACCGTTTGGGCTACGGACTTGGTTTAACTTTCCTCTGAAACCCATTGTTGATCAACATCATATGTCTAAGTGTACTATCAGATATTAATTTATTATAAAGTGTGATATATATATATATATTGTTTAAATTCTCAAATAAACCTTTTAAACTTGCAAAACAGAACTACTTCTTGGCTCAGTGGGGTCAGGGGGATTCTAAGAGAGGGGTGTTATATAGGGGTAGTCATCCAGAACTCATGAACTGGACATAAAGATATATCAATAAGGGTTTCCATTCAGTATCCCAGACTAGGCGTTGATTTAGCTGTAGTGTTGAATTGAATCTTCTTACAAATTGGGGGCTCGAGCCGAACGTCTGGGTTAGATCTATCACTTGTGCAGCTTAATACAGTGTGCTAACTGACGGGATACATACATCCGGTCGGATCACCACGCTGTTTTACGCTGTAAAGCACTCTTCAAAGGGACACTCTAAGGAAAAGGTCTGTTTTGCAAAAATAAAATACTAATTTCTGTAAGTCAGGACAGAGATCAATCTCTAGAATGACGACCTTGGTAGACATGAAAATAGCGAGGGAGCACCTCTTACATAAGCTATTTGTGAGAGGTGAGTGGACTCACCAGGACCAAACGGTCTGGTTGCAGGCCATCGCGCAACAGGTCACTGAAACAGGGTCAGACACATGGAGAGATCAGGGTCCATTACATGTGGCCCTGAGTGAACTATATATGGCTCCTAAAGCCAAAGATGAACACAATAAGATTTCCAGGATAGCGGCATACCTGTACCTATATATGGGAGACATGCAGGATAAATGTACTGAAAGCCAAGATCTGGCAAATAAGCGACAGATGGCGTTAGAGAAGGTCCAATCTGACCTGGTCTCTTCTGAGCAGAGGCTGCAGAGGAGCCAGGAGTTAGAAAATGATAGTAGGCAGTATATCATTAAAATAAAAGAGGATATGGACATCCTGCAACAGGAAAAGGCTGACCAGGATACCAGATTTCTGGCCTTGCAAAAGGAGTACCAAGAAGGTTTGGACTCCCTACTACAGAGCCAGAAAAAGCTGGAGCAACAATTAGATTTCAATAGAGTATGTGCTGAGCAGGTAGTCACCCTGCAAAGCCACCTAGATAGGGAAAAGGCAGAAAGCAATAAATTGATTCTGAAAGACCTGGATACCCAGGCAGACTTTGATCAGGAGCGCCAGAGAGCTGGTGCCTTCCAAAGGCAAAGGGACAACCTGGTGGCACAGATGCAGACTCTTAGTCAGGAAAGGGACACCTTAGGCCAGGAAGTCTGCCATTTAAAAAGGAAAATGGAAGAAAATCACCTGGCCCTCCAGGGACTGGGTGACCTCCAAAAAGAACACCAGAACTTGTTAGAGCACACCAGGAGGCTGGAGGAGGCTCTGGCAAGAAAGGAGCAGGCCAGTAGGGAAGGGACTCAGGAGGTAACCCTCCTGCAGCAAAGACTGGCCCAGTACTCCAGGACCAATCAGGAGGCACAGAGAGAAAATGAGGCTCTCTGTCAGCACAATGATAGGCTCCAACAACAGGTAGCGATGCAGGAGAGACTGATAGAGTCTAGTAAGGCCTTAACTGAGGAACTGAAAGTGCAGGCTCTTGCATTGCAACAGGGAGCAGGGGCGGATAGAGACCAGGTTCGCTGGGAGAGGGAGACTCCTGAGCATAACCTCAGGAGCCCTAGTACCAGAGGCCTTCATATCTCTCAGTCCCTGGACTCTGCCACCCCATATCCCCTCGCGCACATGAGCACCGGGCCACAGGGATGGCAGATTACTATCCAACCAGAAGTATGGGGCTCATAGGCCAGTACCTCCCAGGAATGGAGTGGCGGGCATCCGGGTATGGGCACCCAAGCACAGTGCAATTTAGTGGGGAACCCCAGGAGAGTAGGCCCAGTAAGGGCATCCTGAAAACTCCTGCCCAGTTAGGCCAGTGGGGGGGTACCCATCAAATCCTGGCAGCAAGGAGGAATCTGAAGACTCCTCTGAACGGCGCAGGACACAGGAGACCAGGTCCCCACATTCTGCCAGCCATTCCCAGGCTCGCAGAATCCGGGAAAACCTGGAAGATCAGACAGGAACCTCTGGGAGCAGTGCCTCTGAGTCAGAGGATGAATGGACCAGGGTTACCCGAACCAAAAAGGCCAATAAGGCAAAAAGGGCCTTGCTTAAGGACCCATTGAAGCAAATAAAGGCAATAAGGAGTGTCATCACGCCTTATCATAAGAACGCCAAGTATTCCATTTGGGAACACTTGGAGCTCTATGAGCAAATGATGGAGACTTTCCATTTGAAGGATAGCAGTAGCTGCATCCAGTACGTCAAATGGACATTCTCCCCAGAATACTCCAGTTTCTTTGCGGGGCTGGAGGACCAAAATCATTTAAGATGGTCCACCTATAAGGCGGCCATCTTGAAACATTTTTCTGTTCACAGAAATCCTCAGGAGGCTCGCAAGGCAGCCTACAATTTGCAATGTGGGGAGGATCAGGCCCCACAAGAGTTTGTGCAAGAATTAAAACGTGCTTTTGCGCAGACCACCAGAAGGGTGCGCACGGATAGCAGAGAATTTATCAATACGTTTTTCCATGCCTTACCCAAATACATAATGACCCAGCTTGTGAGAGATTTTCATGAGAAAAGATCTTTAGACTGGGTCATTGAACAGGCTACCCGGATCTATGAGGTGCAGAAGCCTATCGAAAATAAAAATAACGCGCTGAAAAACCCCAAAACCAACAGCACCCCTGCTGCTGCCAAGGTGGCAGAGGTAAAGGTTGCCCCCGTTTTAGATTTGGAGATGGGGGGCCTAAAAACCTGCCTGCACCAAATAATTCACAGCCCAGAAGGCCCTCGGGCCAGTCACAGACAGGGAGTCGAGGAGGTAGTCCCACAAATGGGGTCCCCCGCTCCCCTGACTATGTAAGTTCCCGCTATAAAGGAAACCGACCAATCCTGGGTTATGTGTGGACTCCTCCAGCCCAAGGGGGGGGATCCAGCCAAGCACCTAACCCAGGGAACCTCCCTCCCAACTCCCCACAGGAGGGCAGACATTCTCCAAATCCTGGGCAGAACTTTTTCCCCAGGTATCCACCCAATTTCCAGCCCCAAAATCATCCATCCTTCTTTCCCCAATTCCCTGAGCCCAGACAACCTAATCCGGGAGAGGGGAGGCCAAGGGTGGAGGGGTACCAAAATCTTCCCAACCAGGGGTACTACCAGAGAAGGGATAGCTACCCTTCCCGGGATCAGCCCAGGGGAGAAAATAGAGCCCTGTATCAGCCTGAGTGGGTTTCCCAGGTAGAGCGCCAGGTCCAAAATATGGCACGGGATCTGGGTCACATACTGAGGGCTCAACAGAACCCTCAGATGAGCATGCCACCGCAGAATGCCCCAAACTCTGGACCTGGTGCTCCAGAACAATGACGGGGCAGCACCCCGATAACACACCGGTTCCCAGGGAGGAGGCACAAGGGGAAGGGGGGTGTAAAGCCTTGGGGGAAGCTTCCTTCCAAACTTGTAAACAGCCCCTGGAAAACCAGGAACCGGAAACAAAATCTCCTACCCCTGAAAGCCTGCCTCCCAAGGAGCAGAGGGGGGGTAGGAGAAACAAAGGACCCAAACAGACCCACTTTGTGGAGGAGGTTCAGGTCTTCCAATTTGAGGGAGAGGGATCCTCAGAAGATCCTGGGAAAAGGATCTTCTCCTTCAGAGATGGGGGAACTCCTCCCAAAGAAAAATGGGTCCCAAGGGATTCCAATCCAGACTGGGGAGATATGGAGACTGAGCTACCGCCGCCCATCATCTCATCCCAGAACCCACAACACCAAAATCCCCTGGTTCAAACCCATCCTGGTGACTGCCTCCAAAAAGGGGGGGGGTGGCCCAGAACCGGAACCAGGGGAACCCACAATGGCTCTGATCTCCAGTTGCCAACTTTTTCTTTCAGATTCCCAAGACTCTCCACAGAATTCTGCCCAAATCTCTTCTCTAGCAATGTCCAAACCCAGAAAGTTAGCCCACCAGTTGTTCAAAAATGTGCATTATCTGTGCCCCCTTGAGGAGAAGGAGGGAAGATACTATGCCCCGGTACAAGTACAGGGGCAGGGTACAATTTTGGCACTGGTGGACACTGGATCCCAAGCTACCCTTCTGTCCAAAAGGGCCTTTGAGGAACTAAATGCCGGAAGGGGGGAGAATTACCGTATTCCTCTCACCTCTCTTCCTGGACAACTGCAGAACTTTGACGGGAAGGAAATTCCTGTCGAGGGGACTGCAGATCTGGACATCAAAATTGGGTGACACAAGGTGAAACACCCGGTCATAGTAGTGACTCCAGAGGGCACCCCTTGTTTACTAGGAAATGACCCCCTGAGAAGGTTGTCACCCCTAATAGATTGCGTAAACAAGGCCCTCTGGACCCAGACTAGCCGACCAATAAAATTAAAACAGAGTGTCAACCATGTTAGTTTAAACGGCACCTGCCACATGGTTGAACAAAAATCTGACCAAGTAGAATTTCACTTCCAGAACAACCAAACTCCAGAAGTGACAGTAATAGCAGTAGGACAACAGACTGGTGATGGGGGGTCCTCTCTATTTATGAAAATCAACCTTCCTTCCAGTTTAAGGTGGTATTCCACACTGGAAGGAAACACCCTGAAATTCTTTACTAATCCACAATCAGACACTCCCACTCCTATAGTCGAGAAAGATGTGAAATCAGCTCAGAGCCTGGCTGATATTCAGCAAATTGGAGAGCAGTTGTTCATCCCTGTTCAGTTAAATGATGGGAAGGACTCTGTTCTCGCACGAGTGTGTGTGAACAACGGTAAGAGCTTCATCAGCGAAGCCATGTTCCGCCAACTCCAAAAAGATCCAGCCATTTCCACATTCAAACTGATAGACAAATGGGAGATGGACCTGGAAGCACCGAATTCCAAACAGCTCCTGCCAAGCAGGTGTATGCTCAAAATCTCCATTGGCAACAAGAGCATAGTCCATAATTGTTGGGTCGTGCCAGACGTCACTGCCGCCTTTTACTTAGGCAGTGACATTCTCAATCGCTTTGCCATTAGTTTGGACCTAATAAACTTCAAAGCTTGGTCCCAATTAGCGGATAATCCCATGGGCTTTGATGATCCAGAAAAAGCATTTAGGTCAGCTCAATTGCTACCTCATGCAGTTGAAATTCAGATCAAAGAGGAAGTCACCATCCCAGAAAGGACCCGACAATTCTCCCTGGAAGTGAACGTTAAAAGAGGACAAAAATTGCAAAACCCTGATGCTTATATACATCTAAATGCTTCTCTCCAACAGCAAGGGTTGGGGGTAAACCCAACTCCATTAGTCAACATAGAACATGACAGCATTCCGATAGAGGTGGATAACAGCGACTTAAAGAGTATTACTCTAGCCGCAGGCACCTTTATTGGAATGGCGGTTGATGGCCGACATTTCTAAATTGATCTAGGAAATGAACTGTTAGGACCAATCCCCAAGGACTGTTTTGACGGTGACAGTGATGACAATACAACACCAGACAGGATTTTCACCCGGCATGGGGGGAACTTCCTGGTGTACACTTCTTGCCCTTATGGTAAGGAAGATGTGACTTGTGACTTCAGGAGGGATAAGGTGATTTTCTAGGTCCATGAGGGTTGCCTTTCTCACCTGAGGCCTCCAGTCCAAATCAGCACTCTGACCAGGGACTTCTCCACCCAGCTGGAGGAGGCCGCTGAGATAGCCAACCAGAAGTCTTTCCAGGCTTCAGGCAGATGGTGGAAGAGAGGGTCAACATGGCTGACGCCTGTGTGAGTCAGGAACAGAAGCAAAAGTTGAAACAAGTTTTCTTGGATTTCCAAGATCTCTTTGCGGTAGACTCATATGACTGTGGTCGCACCGACATCCACACCACAACAATTCCCACGGACCCTGGAATGACTCCAGTGTTTGTGAAGCAATATCGTTTGTCTTTCGCATCCATGGAGTCCCTTACTGAAATAATTAAGAACCTTGAGTCCCGGGGAATAATTTGTCCAATACACAGCACCTTCAATAATCCGGTGCTGGGAATATTGAAGCCAAACGGCCAGTGGAGACTCTGCGCCGACCTCAGGGAGCTCAACAAATGGGTCCATACTTCCCGATGGCTTCTGCCCTACATTGACCAAGGGCTGGCCCAGATCCAGGGGTCACAGGTATTCACTGCAATAGACCTGACCAATGGATACTGGACTGTGCCTGTCAGTAGGGAGGACCAATACAAGCTGGCTTTTACCTTTGGGGGCCAGCAGTACACATGGACCCGGACTCCCTTCGGATACCTCAACTCCGGCAATGAATTCAACATTTTCCTACACAAGGCCATGCCCGACCTGGGTGCAAGGGGTAACCTGGCTTATGTAGATGATGTCCTCATCAAAAGTTCATCTGTGGAGGAACACATAGCGGAGATCCGTTATGTTCTGACCCAGTTGAGGGCCGCCGGAGCAAAACTTTCCTTTCAGAAAACACAGTGGTGTAGAACCCGTGTTAATTTCTTGGGGCATGAGATTACTCCTCAGGGTCTCTGTCCCCAGGAAAAGAAAGTGGAAGCACTTCAGAAACTGAAAGACCCCACAACTCTGCGGGAACTAAGGAGCCTCCTTGGACTGACTAATTACAGCAGAAAGTTCATTGAGGGCTACGCAGAGATCACCAGACCCCTGATTCATCTCCTGAAGGGGGGGGTCAAGTGGGAATGGGGTCCAGAACAAGCCGAGGCAGTAAGACAACTCATAAGAAGCCTCTCACAAGCGCCTTGCCTAGCTTACCCTGTCAGAAACAAGGAGTTCTTCCTGGAGATGGGGTTCTCTAATACGTGCTTGACGGCAGCATTATATCAAAAGCATGACAAGGTCAATAAAGTAATCTCCTATGCGAGCAAAACTTTATCCTCTGTGGAGGAAAAATTCAACGATTGTGAGAAGGCACTCCAGGCATCGGTGTGGGCATTGAAGAATTACCGCCCGTTTTTCCATGGGGAACACATCATAGTGGAGGCTCCACACCAGCCTCTGCAATATCTCCAAAGTGACAGAATCTGGGCCGGAAATGTGAGTAATTCCCGAAATACTTCCTGGATTCTGTCAATGCAAGGCTTTCCTGTGGAGGTCAGATATGGCCAAAACAAGAAGAGTCCCCTCGCGCAAGGTCTGGCTGACTTGCATGATTGTGCCAGAGAAAACTGTCTCGAGGACGAAAGTCTAAAAGTCAAGGACAACACGGAGGCATACCTTAATTCCCCACACAAAGTCTTTGAAGAGGACAAGTGTGAGGAAATGCCCACTGTCTATGTGGATGGATGCTCGTACCATGTTGACAACAATGGGGAGAAAGAACTGGTGGCCGGCGTAGGGAATGCCTGGGTGAAGGAGTTTCCAGAACCCTCCGCTGGACACAAAATTGGTCCCCGAAGTAGTCAGGTGGCAGAATTGATGGCTGTGCATCAGGCCATCCTCACTGCTGTCCAGCATCAACTCCACGAACTGGTCATAATCACAGATTCGGATTATGTACGGAACGGGTTCGTGGAGCACCTGGTCAACTGGAAAACCAGAGGCATGTTATGCGCTAATAACAAACCCCTGAAACATGGGAAGTTAATCCAAAACATTGATGATCTGGTCACCTCGAATGGGATGACCATCTACTGGAAGAAGATCAAGGGTCATTCCAAAGTAGAGGGACCAGACAAAACTGGAAATGACTTAGCTGACCAGCTGGCCAAAACTGGGGCCATCCAAGGGGATCTAATCGAAATAGAGTCCCTGTTGGGGGAAATCAAGGTCACCGCTATCACTAGGTCCCAGACAAGTGCTCACAATGATCTTTCAACTGCACAATGGAGTAAGGAGACCCCTGATGGTGATTTAATTACAGCTCAGAAGGGGGATCCAATTATTGGTACGTTTTACCAACACCTTGAGGACCCTAAGAACTTTCCCCTGACGGATACCGATTACATTGGGAAAGAGGACCTAAGAGTGTTGATGAAATGTCCAAAAAGTTTCCGAATCCAAGACGGTTTGCTGGTAAGGAAATCCAAAGCTGGCCACAATCAGTGGGTGATTCCTACCTCATTCCGAAGCCTGATGTTAAGTCACGCCCATGATGCGGCCACCTCCGGTCATAGGGGGTTTCACACAACACTGGAAATATTAAGAGAGGTTGCATACTGGCCACACATGGGGCAGGACCTCGACCAATACTTGAAGGGGTGTCTTGTGTGTGCACACTTTCAGCCAGCATCCCTCACACACCGTGCGCCTCTTCAAAAGAGGGGGATGACACTGCCATGGTCAGATTTGCAAATTGACTTTGTAGGCCCTGTGATTCGCTCGTCTAGAGGAAACAAGTACATGTTGACCGTTACATGCTTGTTTACCAAGTGGGTGGAATGTCTCCCAGCCCAAACTGCAAGGCAGAAACAGCAGCTGCCCTGATGATTAACCACATCTTTTCCCATTTTGGTCTAACTCAAAGGATTGAGTCAGACAGAGGTAGCCACTTCACCAGTGAAGTAATGACAAAGCTGTGGGAGATACTGGGGGTTAAAAGGAAGCTACACATTGCTTACAGGCCAGCTTCTTCTGGAGCAGTGGAGAGATATAACCGAACCATTGTGAGCATCTTAAAAAAGTTTGTGGCAGATTCTGGGCCAAGTTGGGATATCCGATTACCTCTGGTCCTAATGGCCATCAGATCTACCCCTTCATCTGCAACCAAAATGTCACCATTTGAGTTGATGACTGGACGCAAGATGGTGCTTCCCCAGCATTTGCTCTACAGAACCCAAGAGAAAACGTTGATAAATGCCTCCACAACTCATGAGTATGTGGAGAATTTAAGGAAACATCTTCAGCATGCTTTTGCCTATGCTCAGCGGAATCTAGAAAGATCAGCCGAGAGCATGAAGACCCACTATGATTTAAAAACTACCCGAAAGGAATATAAGGTGGGTGATCGGGCCTATCTATACAATTTCCAAAGGAACCAGGCCAAACAGCGAAAATTCTTGCCTACATGGAAGGGACCCTTTGAGATTATAGACAAGATCTCCCCTGTGGCCTACAAGATCTGCATCCCCAAAGGCGGTTTGACAGAGGGGGAAGACAAGTGGGTCCACATAAACCAGTTGAAGTGTTGCCATCCCAGGCACACTTTGCAGCAACTGGAGGAGTCCTCTGTAATCCCAGAGGGTACCGCTCCAGAGTAATTCAATTTCAACCCTAAAATATCCTACATATAGCCTATCAAATTCTGTGTTTCTCAAGTTCATGTGTTCCTGTCGCTTAATTTAAAAAAATGTGCATGTTCATATCTGTTGAGTTCTAAAATATATATGCCACCCCACTATATCAATGGTGGGGGAGAAATGTCCATGAATAGGTATTGCCGCTTTTCCTTTGTCGTCCTAGGAGAAAGAAAACCTGGAGACTGGCCAAGGAGGACGATACGGAGACCAGGAGCAGAGACCCAAGGGGCCCGGGGTACCGCCCAATATTCCCATCAGGACCGGCGAGGAGAACCGATCGATCAGTACCGGATGGAGGAAAAGATGCTGAACTGACCATTTGCAGAATTGGAAGAAGATTATGCGGACATACCAGTGCGTGGGTCAAAACCTTCTGTGCACCCGACTCCCCATCGACTCAAATTCAAAGTGCAGTCGCGTGGGGGGGCTTTGTTGGGTGTCCTGACCCACGTTTGAGCTATCATGCTGCAACATTTGGTGCTGTGGGCTTAGAAAATCCAAGATGGCCAAAAAGCCCACATGTACGCCAGAATAGGAAAACTGTGCAGTACTGGCATGGAAAACATCATGATGGCCAGAACTTCCCAGAAAATGCACAGGGAAATGCATGAAGAATAGGCTGCCACCCATTTTTGCCTATGTTGTGAGCACAGGAGGGCACTGCCGAAAACCACCATTGGGCTACCCACACAGTAGCCTGAAACCATTGGGAATGGCAATGCTGATTGCCAAAAGCAACCTAGAACTGTGGGGAATTCATTTTCTTAAATCCCAAAAATGGTTGCATTACCAGTACTCACCACAATCAGAAAGCCGGCGTTTTAAAACCACCAGACTTTTGTGTAAAACTGAACAAATGAAACAAAACCAGACCAAGGAAAGACTTGCTAAGAGGTGGATACAATGTAAAACTATATTCTGAAATGACTTGAAGGAAGTAATTATTTAATGTGTATGTAAAAATCGTAAGTGATTTAAACTGGGAACAAAAAAATGAGATGTAGCTAAAAACTGGCTTAAAGAGATTCCAATTCTGCCTGACATCTACCCCCACAGGAGTTAAAACCTGCTCAGCCACTCTTCCCTTTGCCAAAAGGAGTTGTCACCTCTCTGATTAGATTAGGGGTGGAGCACCTACAGGGAGTTGAACAAAGGCCTGTCCTGGACTCAGGCAAATGTTATATTGGGGCGTCGTAAAAGTGGCTTCCTCTTGGCAGAAACGGGGAGCGGCAGCCCCCTCTGAGGACAGGCTGAGCATAAAGAAAGTGGATAGACTGGTTTCTCCACCATGTGACCTGGGAAGACACATCCCTGTTGGCCAGAATATGATTTTAAGAAAGATTTATAACTCATGGTGCGGACTTGTCAAAATTATCTAAATGATACCATAATTCTTGTGATTTTTCTGTGAACATTTTGAGATGCGTTAGGACCCTGTGGTGTATTCTGGGGGGTTGCTAGCGGAAAATAGGGTCTCACTCCAAATGTCTGCATGTTAAAAATCTGACACTTCATCAATTAATGTCCATACTCCTTGCGCACATGTGTGTAAATTTGGGTAAATGTCCGATATTGCAAAACCAGTTAAAAAGCGCAAAATGTTGCCATTTCTGAATGCAAGCCCCCAGAAAGAGCAGAGTTTGAACAGAGTATACCTCATGTGATATGTGATGGGTGCATGTAATTTTAAACAACTGTGTATCTGTGCAATATGTATTTGAATCAAATATAGATTTGTGGGCAAACTGACCAGGGGAGGATCCTCTGACCCATAAAACCTACAGCATCACTCTGACTCACATTTCCTCCCCCCAATCATGGGAGAGGAGAGAATTGGGCCAATGACAAGTGGAGAGGGGCAGGCTTAGCTAGGCACAGGCACACACCCATTTTCAAAACACATAAAAAGAGACTGCTGGGACAGGTAGAGACATTCAAATCCAGTTGCTGCGGAGCGTTTTGCCGGACCACACAACATCCAGAAGATACCAGTTCCAGACTGACTCCAGCTACATACTCCAGAACCTAGGACTTATACTTTAGAACCTAAATCAGAGGCCTAAAACCACAAGCTGAGTTCTCTGCAGCAGGCCTCAAATCATTGCAAGCTACTCACAGCCGGGCAAGCTGCTTGAATCCCTTGCCAAGAACTTTTGCCAGGACCAGTGCAGAGATCCAGGAGCCATGCAGAGACCGCTGTATCCGGACAGACCAGACCAGTGCCAGACCAGACCAGACCAGACCGTGCAGAACCACAGACCCAGAGACCAGATCGCTGTGAAGTGCCGCTAGCCTGATTGATCAGATCCGTGACGAGGTCCAGTCCTTCCAAAATATATTATGAGTACTTAGATCAGATTGTGACAGAAATAAGCGCTTAGTTTAAAATAATCTAATCCAAACTATTTTAATCTAACCAGAAATGCCTCCTAGAAGTTGTCACTTGTCATTTTGTAAAGCTGCACCACTGTCACTTGTCAATTCTGCAGCTGCAAAGCTGTCACTTGTCATTTTGAGTTTACTTTAAATCCGAAAAACAACCTTTACAAAATTGTTCATATCTCTGGAACCGTTTGGGCTACGGACTTGGTTTAACTTTCCTCTGAAAGCTTAGAATCTCAGCTTTTCAACAAGCCTAGAACCGACTTGCTACTTATACTTTTGCCGTAATCACGATTCACGCACTCGCGAATTTACCGCGATTTGCGATTTGGTTAA
Source organism: Ambystoma mexicanum (assembly GCF_040938575.1). Lineage (NCBI taxonomy): Eukaryota > Metazoa > Chordata > Amphibia > Caudata > Ambystomatidae > Ambystoma > Ambystoma mexicanum. Next base: position 101,075,199 of record NC_090937.1, on the reverse strand, counting down.
AAATCCAGCCACGTGTAACCATCAGCAGTCATTTCTTTCCTTGCTAAAAATTTGTTTGCCTCTTAAGAACCATCCCTGAATCATTGCTAAAGTGAGCCTGAACTCATTCCAAGTATCTCTCACTCACCCTGAACCTCCTAAAGGGAATTAAAAGCATTTTCAGCATATTTCTCACTTCATTGCCACCACATTCAAAGCACTTGGGCCTGTGTTTTAAAACTCATACCTGTTTTCTCTAAGCTTGCTGGTGTGGGAATTGAATTTCGTATTGTCTTTGATTGCATTCCTGAGAACTGTGTGCTCCTCTTTCCATCTCCTTCCATTTCTTACATTGCATAGGGGAGGGGGGTGAATTGCCAGAGAAAAGTGATTATTTTATCTTTTGCTAAAATCATATCAAGTATTTCTGTACTGCATTTTATTCCTCATTGCTTTTCCCTTGAAATCATAAAAGTAGTTTTGCTACTTTATCCATCCTATACTAACTCCTCATTGATTGTAAAGAAGTGTGTTCGTGCCAGATTACCCATTGTTGATCAACATCATATGTCTAAGTGTACTATCAGATATTAATTTATTATAAAGTGTGATATATATATATATATTGTTTAAATTCTCAAATAAACCGTTTAAACTTGCAAAACAGAACTACTTCTTGGCTCAGTGGGGTCAGGGGGATTCTAAGAGAGGGGTGTTATATAGGGGTAGTCATCCAGAACTCATGAACTGGACATAAAGATATATCAAAAAGGGTTTCCATTCAGTATAACAAGCTAAGCATTGACTTAGCTGTAGTGTTGAATTGAATCTTCTTACAGTATTAACACCCATGGATGAGTAATTAGGCAGTACTACCCTGAGGTTTCTTAGCACTCGACCAACATAAGAGATCAAAGATGGTGCATTAAAGAAAAATCGCATTGACACTGCATTAGAACAGTAGGGTTTTTAATCTCTTTATAAACACATAATCCCTCATTACAACCCAGGCGTTAAGGGGTTAACGGCGCTGTAAAAGGTGGCAGCGCCGTTAAACCCTTAACGCCTGATTACGAGGTCCCTTTGCAGGTGGCACTTTAATGCCTGCTTTTAGCAGGCGTTAAAAAACCAACCCGCAAAGGGACCTAGGAGCTAATTACGGCACCGTAATTTACGGTGCCGTAATTAGCGCCTTCCCCAGTCCCACTGAGCCCTACGCCTGGGTCGTAATGAGGGCCATAGACTCTATTTCCCTGGGTGATAGCACAGACGTTAGTAAATCATACGTAAGCCTTTGATTCTTAAATCTAGGAATCTGAAGAGAACAACAAAATAGGGATATTAGGGGTCTCAAACATTGATTCCGCCTGAATCTCCATTTCATATATTCAGGGCATTTACCATATTGAGATTTGTGAATTGAATCAGAAGGTTGAAGTTTGATCGGGAGTCAATGTTACTTCTTCAAAATAGGGGACCTGTATACCGTCTTGTTGGTGTTTGTAGCAACTGGGGTAACAGCATTTTGAAGAATTGGTAGCCAGCTGATAGACTGCTTTGATAAGCCCACAAATAAACTGTTACACTAGCCCAATTCTGTGCCTATTATAACTCTAGCTAAGAGCGCAAAATCGTCTTCAGAGATCAGGGGCCTTATCTGCCTCAGGATCATTTGTGATATGATATGATATGATATGGTATTTATAACTTACCTATACACAAGTGTTTCAAGGCGCGACCAGGCAAGGGAGGGGGAACAGAGGGAAGACAGAGACAACAATCTTAATAGACTAGGTGACATTGAGATTGCGCAAGTGAAGGGGAGGGGGGAGGGAAAAGTGCAGGGGTAATGAGGGAGTGGGCAGTGCAGTACATAAGATAACAGTAAAATAAACAAAAGACAGTAAATAAAAAGTGCAGCCAGTTGGTGGCAAGGGTAAGAGCCGACATAAGGTTTCAAGTGCTGGTAGGGAATTTTAGGGATACAGAGACAGTCCCTGAGTGCGAGGGTTGCCAGGGGGCAGTGCAAGTGTGCAACTGACGAGGAGGGAACCTGGGCCCGAGGTCAGAGGGAAGCCAGGTAACAAGTGCAGTTTGAGATTCAGCCAGGAGATCAGCAGGGAAGAGGAGGAGAGAAAGCAGAAGCAAAGAGGAAGGTCTTGAGGTGCTTCCGGAACCAGAGATGGTTCTCCTCAAGTTTCAAAGAGTCAGGGAGGCTGTTCCAGAAGGAAGCCCCAGCAGAAGAAAGAGATCTACCACCAACCTGTTGCTTGTAGAAGCGACTGACCCTAAGGGAGTTGGAGGCCGATGAGCGAAGAGCTTGAGAAGGAAGATATTTAGGAAGAGAGAGTTGAAGGTCTAGAGGCCCCAGGCCCCAGAAGGGCTTGTGGACAATGCAGACGGTTTTGAACTTAATCCTCGACCCCACTGGGAGCCAGTGCAGAGATGTCATTCCTGGAGAGATACGATCCCTGGGCTTGAGGCCAAGGACAACTCTCACAGTCCTGCTTTGGGTGAATTGTAGAGGGCGGAGATTAGAGGCAGGCAGATTTAGAAAGAGGCTGATGCATTAATTCAGCCAATAGAGAACAAGAGCTCTTGGGACAGTGAGATTCTGGGGGAAGGAGAAGAAATGAAGAATACCTCTGAGGTGGTGCAGCTGGTAGTGTGGCTTCTTAGAGATGTCAGAGATGTGAGGAGAGAAGGAAAGTGTGGAGTCGAAGATGATCCCGAGGTGTTTAGCCTCACAGGAAGAGGGCCAAGAGAGTCTGGCCATAGAGTGACAGGAAAGGAGGGAGCAGGTATGCTGATGAGGAGAATCTCGGTCTTACTGGCACTAAAGCAGAGATCATTGTTGGCACACCACTCCTGGATAGCAGACAGACAGTCAGAGATGGGAGAAGGAGAAGAGGTGGTGGAAGGGAGCCTGAAAATGAGTTGAGTGTCATCTGCATAGCACTGAAATTTGGGGCAGAGAGCGATAATGTGATGCACAAGAAGTGCCAGGTAGTGGTTGAACAGGCAGGGAGGGAGCTTAGACCCCTGGGGAACACCACAGGTAGAGATATAGATAGAGGAGAGAAAGGACCCAAGTTGGAAATGGGAGGGTTGATCGGATAGGAAAGAAGTCAGGCAAGCAAGGGCCTGATCGGAGAAACTCAGGTTATCACAGAGACGTTTAAGCAGGATGGCATGGTTTGACCGTGTAAAAGGCAGAAGAGAGATCCAATAAGATGAGTACACAAGGGGTGTTGGAATCAATGTTGGAGAGCAGGACTTCACCGATGATCAGGAGAGCAGTTTCTGTCCTTATCTGGCAGCTCTGATGCCAGACTGGTGGTCATGGAGCCAACCAACAGATTCAGTGTGAAGATTAAGCTGGGAGATGGACAGCTTTTCCATGAGTTTGCCCAGGAAAGGAGTGATGGAGATTGGACAATAGTTAGCCAGGCAGGAAGGGTTAGCAGAGTGCAGCAAGCTTCATAGACTCCTTATATGGGAAAGTGAACAATCAAATATTACGACAAGAGACTTAGCCTAATCAAGAACTTGAACTGTACATCCAGATTCTTCCAGGGCTATAAATCTGGGAGGAGCTTTAATTAATGCATGAGAAGACAGAATGAACAGTATTTCTGTTTTTGATTGATTGAGACCTAGTCAATTGGCGGAAATCCCTCTTGGAATGTCTTGAAATAGCCCCTGAACAGTGATCATATGAGCCTGATAGCTTAAAGAAATCTGTGTATCATTGATGTAGTTCTGAAAGGTAACACCCCTGTCAGTCAAGAAATTGTGAAGAGGTTTGATGTATATATTAAAGGGCACTGGTGATATGCAGGAACCCTGTGGTACACTGCACCTCTGTACCTATGGATCTGAAGAATAAACCTTACCATCACTCTATATATTCTATCAGACAGGAATAATTTAAACAAGTAGACTTTAGAATTTGATACTGAAGTAGATCCTCTTAGGCTGTTCATTGTATGACATGATTGAAATTGTCATACGCGGCCGAGAGATAGAAGAGTCTCAACATGCCCATATGTCTGTCATCAGATTTCTTTTGGAGGCGTCCATTAGACAATTTCAGTACATTGATTTGGACTGAAAGCAAACTGCTTGTCTCCCAGTATCATGTTAATTTCCAAATGATCTTGAAGTTGGTTTTTGGCGACCCTAAACAACACTTTCAATGGAAAAGGCACATTTGATATAGGTCTATAGTTCCCGAGATTTCTCGGGATCTAGATAGGTATTTTTAAGACAGGGTCTTAGCACACCCGTTTTAATGTGTCAATGATAATAGCTGACCGACCCACACAAACACACTTACACTGTGGGCTGTTGGCTGTGAGCTATTTATAAAAATCAACCAGGACAAGGATAAAACTCTATTTGTAATACACTGAGAACTTAGGTTATTAATAATATCAACCTGTCATTGATCCTAACAGGATGGACACATGTATTATATGAAAAGCTACAGGTGTTCCTAAATCTTGCATACAGGATAGAAAGATACTCGGGTTCCTATAAATCTTTCTAGAGGTATGTGCAATTATTTCAATGCAAATTTTAATATTTATTTCTCCTTGTGACGTTGGGCCGCTCCACACCTTAGCCCTGGCACATGCAGCATTATCAACCATATCGGGTTAACTGTTTCATGTTGCACTTCCCAAAGGAGTGTTCAACAATGCAACATATTTTTTAAACATATCGGGGTGGGGCCTTATTCCAGTGGAAGCATCTTCTAAACTAATTGCACTGCTTCCAACCAGGGGAAATAAAGTGATTGATTTGCGGGGTTTCCTACAAACAATTAACAAGTTTGTTAGGTACAAAAACCAAGAGTAACATCATACACTAAAGGCACACATGCATATTTCAATTTCAAAGCTACAAAGGTAAGTCTATGAAAACTTTTAAAGACAGATTCATTGAGACATAATCTAAAACAATTAAATAATTGTTTCCTCATCTGGTCAGACATGATCAAATATCGAACATAATAATGCCTACCTTATGGGCTCGCTAGCTGAAAGATGACCCGCTAGTATTTTACTAGAGATTCACTCATCAAATAACTGCGCAGATTAAATATTTTTACTGGTTTAATAGACCTATTCAAAAAACAAGGGGGGTCCTGGGAGTCCCCCTGTTGGACATTAGTCCCGGTTACGAGAGCCTTAGCCAGAGTCTTTATCTCACTATCTTTCACAGAGGAGAAATATCCAAAACATCAGTCTTTGTCCTTGCCCGAGTCAGACCGGCAGCGAAATGCTAGGCAATTCTCTTATGAACAAGAGAACCAACAGCAACCCCAGACACGTGTTTTGGTCTGATTGGACCTCATCAGTAGGGTGGAGCTGTGCACCTCTAAGAATAGTGAGTAAGGGGTCCACTTCTGTATTCCCTTAGTAACTTATGGTGAGACCCAACGTTACTTAAACTATGCGAAAAACAAGGAGGTTCCTGGGAGTCCCTCTGCCGGACAAAGTTGATCAGTGTTTAAATATGATCACAATAATGGCTTATTCGGGGAATGTGGCTACAGATAGTGAGGCTAAGATATGTGTGGGACTGGAGCACCACTTTTTTGGGATCCTTGTACCCACCAGAGTACTGAGCAGAACGGGATTGTCAAGGCTGGAAGCCAGAGGGTATTGACTGGAAAATGAGCGACACCCCCAAAGAGCTTGCCATTTCATTCATAGCTGTATACCGAAGTACCTAAATATTTGTCAAGTGGCATTTTCAAGGAAAAGTTGCAAAATGTGGTATAATTACCAGGATGGTGGAAGCCAATGCATAAGCTTAGAGCTGCGGGATAAGGTAGGGTAACAGTATTCAGGCCTGCTCCACCCAACCCCCAGGGAAACATCTGTGACCACCGACCCACTGTTACCACTGCATAAACACCAGAACCTTCTTTTACTTTTTGTCAATATATATGTATTCAAAGTCCTGTATCCATAATTTACTTCTGCTAGTGGATCTGCTAGACAAATGTTGGTATTGGAAGAGGATCAAGTTTCAGTAATTGCCTGTGTCTCACTCAAGATAGCGTCTTTAATGGCGCAATGAACTAGGACAATGTATTTCACTGAAGATCAAGTCTTTAGAAGATAATAGCTCAGTTAATGATCGCATGAGGTGATTGGGAGTTGATAAGTGCCTCTAAGGTGAAGGAGGGTACCAAGATTGCCGATGCTTTAGACAATGTGATCTCGCAGTTTAATTAATTAATGAAGTGATCATGGGGTAGAAGAAAACTGTACTGAAGACGCCACAGCCATGCTGTTTCGGATAGAAATGGGCAAATATCCATCTGACATGCACATGGCGGTCAACACACTGCGCTCAAGTGGTTAATTCTCCCTTTCATGTCACATATGCATTGGCCCAAAAAAGCTGCATGTCAAAGCGTGCATGGCTGTGGCCCAGAAGACACCAAAGGGAGGTGCCTCCTTGTTCCAGGATGGCACTAGTAAAGGTCCTGTGGTATGAGGGGCCCCCCACGCACTCGTACGTTTAGTGATGACTAGAATTCTGGTCCATTCCATTCACCAGTGGAGTGGACCAGCTGCGCTACAGAACAGGAAAACACCTTTTGATTACCGTGGTGGGTCTGCCACAGAAGGGAACCGACATTCTCTTCTGTGTCACGTTGACGTGTGTCTTCAGCCTTCCCACTTACATTTCAATGCTATAAACATAATGCAGTTCCCTAGAATCTATGGCTGCAGCTCAGCGTCAGTAAAGTGTTGCGACAAGCAGTCCAATGCTTATATCTTATTGAGGAATCGAGGAATGAAGGGGAAAACGCGAGCATTGAATAGACAATGAGAGAGAGAGGATTAAGGAGTGTGATACAACGTGGAAGGGATTGACTGATTGAGAGAGAGAGGGGAAAGGAAGAGGGAGCGTGACAGAGAGCGGTAGAGAGATCCCACATAAACCTTCATGCTCTTGATAATTAAGAGATATCCTCAACCATCGTGGCCCTCTGGTCCTCTACAGGAACATTTTGTTGTTAGCTGCCCTAGTATAATATCCAACGTATGAACCATCCTGCTATTGACCTGACCTGCAATAACCAGTATTGAAAGATTGGTGCTTAAAAGTTATTAATTCTTCATTTTAACAAGGCCATTAAATACAAGGTTTGTTCAATGACCTTGTTGCAATAGGCACCATGACGAATCGTAAGGAGTATCATAAAATGAACAAGTCATAACAGAACGTACTCAAAATGAATACCATGAATTAACATATACCATGTGTATTTGCAATTCTCTTAGGATGTGTGCACATTAGGACATATGGATGTGTACAGCTACCCTTGCCCTGAAACCCAGCAAATAAACTGTGCAGGAAAAGGAATGTTAGCCCAGATGATTCTTGGGCACACAGAAAGGATTGAGGTTTCATTGATTTCACCTTCCCATTGTGAGGCTGTCTGCATCAGTATACATGTTTCAATGTTAATTACATTATAAGGTTAGAGTGAGTGCTCCCAAAAGGCTCTTTGAATTTATGCAAACAAGGCTGAAACCCATCCCTTCCCCTTTACAGAGGCTATTTGCAAAGAGTACTATAGTAGTACACCAGACTGTCCATCTTGAAATGATAGCTTTCTATCAGAAAAAAATGAATGTTTCCTCCGTGCCACACACCCTATCTTGGTGCACCCTTTAGAAACCTAGCACTGGCATGGCCTTTGCCGATGCCCCTATCAAAGTTTACTCCGGTCACCCGGAATTAGTCAATTTCAATGGATTGTACCTGGATATTCTGCGCCTTCAAAAGTAAGGGCCAATCTGCTGAAATTAATAGTGCAATGCTGTCTTTGCAGAACTCTCCTGTCTGTTGTTTGTTGTTGTTTATTTATTTGGTAATGCGCACCAAGCCCTTGGGCAGCTGGGCGCAAACAGTACAAGTAGACTCGAAGCTTAGTTACAGTGCCTGACACAGGCTACTACAAACAGAAGTGACTTACAAGTGGTACAAATGATACAGTACATATAGGGTCATGAAGGGTAAGCATTAGAAAGATACGGTGTTAACAAATGTATATCATGATTAACTAGATAAAGGTGAGGTTGCATGTCGTTGTTATGCAGCCATTTAAGAGCGTTCCTGTGCATAATAGTGCAATAACTGCTGGCTTTGCCGAACTCTCCTGTCTGTGCATAATAGTGCAATAACTGATGGCTTTGCAGAACTCCCCCGTCTGTGCATAATAGTGCAATAACCGCTGGCTTTGCAGAACTCTCCTGCCTGTGCATAATAGTGCAATAACCGCTGGCTTTGCAGAACTCTCCTGTCTGTGCATAATAGTGCAATAACTGCTGGCTTAGCAGAACTCTCCTGTCTGTGCATAATAGTGCAATAACTGATGGCTTTGCAGAACTCCCCCGTCTGTGCATAATAGTGCAATAACCGCTGGCTTTGCAGAACTCTCCTGCCTGTGCATAATAGTGCAATAACCGCTGGCTTTGCAGAACTCTCCTGTCTGTGCATAATAGTGCAATAACTGCTGGCTTTGCAGAACTCTCCTGTCTGTGCATAATAGTGCAATAACTGCTGGCTTTGCAGAACTCTCCTGTCTGTGCATAATAGTGCAATAACTGCTGGCTTTGCAGAACTCTCCTGTCTGTGCATAATAGTGCAATAACTGCTGGCTTTGCAGAACTCTCCTGTCTGTGCATAATAGTGCAATAACCGCTGGCTTTGCAGAACCCTCCTGTCTGTGCCTAGGTTCTGGTGCCTTTCACTGCACACATGCATTGGATCCCCGATTGGTCTCCGCCATGCAGGGGTCAACGTGAGAAAAAAAGTAGTGGAACTATGTTGCTCCCTACCCTGCCCACCTCCCTGTTCCACATCAACCCCATAATCCCCCAAACACCCCCAATTCAAACCCCATACCAGGGTCGAGGGGTGGACTGGGAACTAGAAGAGGCCCTGGAATTAATTACTGGGGACCAAAAGAGGCCCTGGAAATAAGGTTCAAGTGGCCCCATTTGACACATTTTCAGCAAGCCCAATGCTTTTCCTATGAGAACATTTGGAAATATCACACAAAAGAGGCCCAGGGTGCAGAGGCCCACCTGGAAATCTCCAGAGTTCCCTATAGGCCAGTCCACCCCTGCCAGGGTCCTGCTTTCCTCCACTACTCCACCCCACAATGCTGTTTTACAAGAGTAGTATCAAGACTGAAGAAAACACATTGAAGGACAATGCATTGAAATGACCACCATTAGCTTCAGTCATTGTCCCCCACAGCATCCAGCTTTATGCACACTCCCTTTTTTAATCATTCCCCATTCGTTCCTCGTAAGGGACACACATCCCCCTCCCATTACTTGTACAGACAGCTGTGTCTGCAGCAATTCATGCTTAATAGCAGAAGGCAAAGGCAGATCACCGCAAGCAGGGCCGTCATGTGACACGCAGGGCCCAGGTTTGAATCTCCAGTAGGGGAGACGTTCCCTGACGTCCCGGAGCAGTGCTCTGTGCAACATAAAGTAAGGCAACGATGGCGGATTTCCCTGAAAAATAGGGGAACTGTGTACCCTTTAGTTCCCGCCCACTAAGAACTCCGCAGCCATGTGAAGAGAAGGATCTCAGAGACATGATATCTATAGTTTCTTTCCACCAATGAAACTGCAGCAATCCGATTGTGGTCGGTGTTGGCAGATAAGGACTCGTTTCACCCCCAGAAAAAATTGGGGCTTGCACTATTTTATATTGCCTTTGTTTCTATTGCTCTTTGTTCAGGAGTTCATGTTCTTGCGGGGGCGTAACGTGAATGAAAGGCGTAAAAGCCTTTGGTAAGGTTTTAACACCTTTAATTTACGTCGGATAGGAGGGGTGGATACAACTTATGTTTCCACCACCTCCTTCCGCTTTTCCATACAAATGCTCCAGCATCTGCACCGGCATGAATTTTCATGCCGGCTCAGATGCCAGCGATCCCATATGGGTCTGACTGCTTTATACACCAGCATAAAATAGCTGGAAACCACAGGGTGAATGCTACCTCCCATGGCTGGGAGCGTTTATGATTACAATTAATCCCCTCCCTGAGGTTCTACATAATATTGGCCCGGCAAAAATGACGCCTGGCAAAAAAGTCACAGAAAATGGCTGTTTTTTGCACGGACGTTATTACATTAAACATGAAGGGGACACCCTTGAAACCACCAAAACATTTTTTTTTTCAAGGGGACCAGGGGACACCCCTGCAACACCCGCTCCCATTGACCCCATATATATGGTCACCATATATAATGTTGCCACAACCTTTTCCAGGCAACATTATGTATGGCGACCATATTACTGAGGATATTACCTGATAACCTCCCTGATATGCAAGGGACCGCTGCTTACAATGCGTAAATGGTAAGCAGTGTTCCCAGTTGAAATGGGACCCTCACGGAGAATGGCAATCAGTGCTCACAAACAGAAGTTAACGTTGTCTCGCATGCCGGCATGCCAGGCAGCGTTTACTCAGTCTGCAAAAATGAAGAGCAAAAGGCAGCGTACATGCATGCCCGTCGCCTTTTGCCCTTTACGTTTGCAACCCACAGTGCAAATGACAAGAATCTGGCAGCCGGGAGGCACTTACGTTACAGTGAATACGTAAAGGCTCCCTGCCGTCGAATTAAGATTTTGGGCTACATGAGCCTCTCCGTGTGCAGTCAGACCTGCTACAAACAAGTGTGTCTGTGTGCAAACTGCATGTCGCAGATTCGAATTAGGAAGGAAGGATCACCAATCAATGACTTCAAAGATGATGAAATTAGTACCAATGGCTTGAGAAGTAACTCCATGTGTTATGACAAAAATTATTAAGTTTGTGTTGTACCCACTATCAGTATAGACTTCCCTATTACATTTCAAACTTAATATCGCACAAAAGAAAAACAGAAGTCACTATAACATATCTCTCTGTTCTTGGTTTCGGACCCTGAAGAGCTAGTGGGTTTCCAGCTTTAGCCTACTTGTTTAGTGACATAACTCAAGAGCGATTATACATAAAGATGTATGATTTTCTTTTGTGTGGCTTTAGGTGCTACATGTAATCATTACAGATTAAAAAGACAGTGCAGAGCAGAAAATCGTATTTTCTTCAGTAACAATAAAGGTCTTGCAGTGAAGTGCCAGTGAAAATCACATAATAGAAAAACACAGAAAATAGGCAGCAAAAAAGTACAGTCTGGAGAACACCAACATAGGAGCTTCTGCAAAAGAAGTATTTCCTGCTAAAAATTATTAATTCTGTTTATTGGATGTCCTTGCAGAGGACGTGCAAGATCCAAACTCATTGGTAATCGGTTGGTGTGCAACCCCAGCAAACAGGTCACTAGTTTCCAGCCTCCATTATGCAGACTTACTCGACAGTAACAATGCGATTAGCACCTGAGCACACCGGTGGGATTAATGCAAAAATAATGGATCTTCACTAGACCCATAATCACTTTGGTAAAGGACTGTAGACGATCTAATCCTATCACATATGAACCCCACAACACTGTTTCTTCTCAAGCATTCAAACCCGGTTTTCTGCGCGAACGCAGGGGCAATCCACGCAAGACGCAGCATGACAATTGTGTACATCTCACTTTGTGTTCAAATGTTGTCCTAGTTTTTGAAAGATATTCAAAACTCCACTTTACTTTGGAAAACAGTTGTCCACCTCAGCGTTTTAATGATGCCTCTTGCATCATTATCGTTGATTGACACCAGGGGTGTTGCTAGGTCTCGAGAAAGATCTGGGGCTATGCTAATTTTGGGACTGTCAGGACTGGGGGCTAGCTAGCCTTTTTGGTTGTAACCCCTGTGCTTCTATCCGGGGCTACAACCAAAAGACCCGGGGCTATAGCCCCCTCAGCCCCCCCTAGCAACGCCTCTGATTGGCACCTAACGGCTCGTGCATAAAAGAAATGTCAAAGGAGGTGTCAGCGTTAGATATGTTTTTGCTTCATTTAAATTAAGATGTGGGAGAAAGGAGCCAGGGAATGGAGGATTGGACTTTTTAAGAGATACAATAATTGGGGACCTGGCTGTTAACGACAGTCTACGTGTCGCTTGCCTGCGTTTACATACATTCTCTGCATAGAGAGCACTAGTCACAGTCCACTGTGAAGGGAAAATGACTACAAGGACGTTTGTCATAACACTATCAACCCATAACAGGACTACCACCGAACACTATATTCATCACGGGCACCTGCAGTATTTTCCCTGCGTAAGGAAATCGAAGGGGTGAGGGATGGTTAGCGAGTCACAAAAAAATATTTTACGATTTGGCCTAAGCTGTGCTTGGTGTGTTTATAAAAGAAATCTGAAACTTCATTGTAAAGAACTCTGGGATCCTGATGAGACCTGCCAGGCTGCCAGGATACTGCAATACTTGTCAGTAAATTTAGCTGTGTCAAAAAAGTCAAATTAGGAGAAGTCCTCTTTTCAAAATATTCAGGTTACATTGTCCTTTTGAGATTTGACCTCCACATCGCAATCAAAGGGCACTGTTGACATATTCCAAAACTTCACATAATCAGTATCTTGTGCGCAATCAGTATCTACTTCGTAATCAGCATCTTGTTTGCTAATCGGTGTCTATATTTTGCATATGAATAATATATGCAGTGACTTAGTTTTTAAATTGACTTTTTCTCTCACCTAAGCAATAAAGCAACCAGCACAGTAAGAAGGATAGAGTTGTGCATTTTCTGCATTGTACCTGATATTTTTTTAAAGACATTTAAAAAAATGATAGATTTTAGAGATAGACCGCGATTTGTGTGAACTGGAATGTTGTTCATTCAACAAAGATGCTAGTTGCCAGGCAAGCACACACTCACTTGCTGTTGTATTGTTTGCAAGCTTGTACCAGTATTGTATGAGGAAGAAAATAAAATCAACCCTACTATCTGAACCCAGCATTTAATATTCTGATCTAGCCCTCTCTTTCTCGCTCTCTATGTCTCTCTCTTTTTCTGTCTGCCTCCCTCTCCCCCCCTCTCTCTCTCTCTCTGCCTCAATCAATCAATCCATCAAAATAACTTTATTTTGGAAAGAAAAAATTCCCATAAAAGTACAACAAATAACTACTTAACAATCATCATATTAAAAATACAAGAAACACATGATATATAAAAATACAACCATCTAAACAGATCTTCCTAAACAGATGTATAGAGCCCATTCAAATTGAGTGCAATGTAACAAATGCATACGTCAATAAATAAAGAATTCATCTACCGAAATATCACGGAAGATGTTTGGTATCAGCATTTTCCAAATCTATATAAGGAGGCGAGGTGCTGCTTTATTAAGCCTATTGTTATGACTAAGAGAAAGACACAGATAGAAGAGCCTGTAGCACTAATCTTCATCCTGAGTGAGATCAAGGGAGCTATTTCCAGGTCCCTGGACCTGACAAAATACCTATTGATCTTTTCATGGCAGATTTTGAGGTATGGGCATCGGCCCTTCTCCACCTCTTTAATACTGTGGTTGCTGAGTCCATGGTTAAATCATCATGGACCAGAGCAGAAATTGTACCACTCTATAAAAAGGGAGGCACAGAGGAACCTTAAAATTATCAGTCCATATCTCTGCTCGATGCGGTCGGGAAAATGTACGCACATGCAGTGTTGCCCCGCTTGGCTGATTTTGAGTATCAAGGTGCAGGACCTGAGCCACCTGCAGGCAAGTTTCCAATCAGGCATGAGCACAGTCGACCAGGCGTTCAGACTTCTTGTGTTGGTTGAGAAGTATACAGTATTAAGAAAGGTCTTCTTATATGTGGCTTTTATAGACCTTAGGACAGCCTTCAGTGGTGTATCCAGAGTTAAAGAAATCCACTGCTCGGGATTGCTGAGTAATGTCAGCCGGGACCAGTTTTGAATCTCCAGTAGGGGAGACGTAAAAACAAAAAAACTAAGTTGACCTTCCCAGCCGCCCTGGAGCAGTGCTCTGTGTGACATGAAGTAAGGGAAGTACCCTTGGAGCAATTTGCGATGCAGGTGTCCCATCTAATATTCTCAAGGCAATTCAAATTCTATTCTCAAATAACACTGCCATTGCTAGATGGAGTCGTTCTGGTAATATCACTGCATACTCTGACATTGAAACAGGTGTTAGGGCTGGGTGCTAGCACCTCCATTGTTCTGTATTTGTATCAATAAACACATTCATTGCATTACAGCCCTGAAATCAGATGCCCCGGAATTAAGGGGAATATACATTTAGTGGATGGTGACTTATTGTTATCTCTAACTCCTGCTGGTATCAGGAAACAACTCACAGCCTTTGATCTGGAAAGCAAAGGCAGTGGCCTACCTATCAACATGGGGGAAGTAAGACCCCATAAAAAAACCTCCATATCTGGACTTGAATCTGGATGATAGTAGCTTGGAACTGGTATACAATTAAAGATGTTTAGGTGTTCGTTTCCCAGGAAATACAGGTGTAGAAAGAAAATCTAATTCTCAAAATGAATAGTAATGCGATTCTCAAGTGCCATAACTCGCCTGGCAATGGGGCACTTACTCGCACATTGACTATTTATGATATCAATTCTAAAGCTGCATCAATTTACAGCTCAGAGCTATGGGGTTATACTAAATGTATTAAAATCGAGATTACAGAAAACACATTTTTGAAAAGGTTGTTATTTCTCCCCTCGAGCAGAGCCAACACTATCATACCGCTCGAATTAGATCAAGGTTCAACAAATGACACATTTTCTTTTAGGTCCGTGCTATACTGGGCTATACTGTGGTCTTCACCAACACTTGGAAAGTATAGGGAAGCTTTATGTGACCTCCTATCACAGGATGAAGGCATAATCACACCAAGATTGCAGCTGACATGAAGGCTACGGTCAATAAAGCATATCGCTTTTCCTTGCTTGATAAGGTAATTTCATACTTCTACAACCATACCTTTGCAAGTTTTTATATTTAATGTAAATTACATTTTGGATTTGAGGTTTATTTAGATGAGATGGCTCTATGTACATGTGTACATTGTACCTGAAATTACGGTTTAGTATCTTTTCACAGCATACAACCATCAGGTGTGAAAGCTACGTGACTCTGATTTGTGTCATGTGTACCCCTGGAGAGCGAATCAGTTGAGCATTTTCAATTTTTTTGCCCCAGATATGTTTAGTTGTGATTCACCTACCTGAAACCCTTAATGAGGGAGCATTCCGTAAGACGGGATAAAGATGCACTCCTCGTTTGTAAAAGGAATGTCGTTTTTGCTGTTGCCTAATCTTTGTATAGGACCTTGCTTGTTAGGAGCAAGCACATTGACCAATGATTAGGAGGCTTTTAACGTGTATGCACTTTAGAGTTGCTTGCACTTTAGCTCCAAAACATCCTGAATAGAGATTTTACGTTTTACTGATAACTATATGCACTTTAGAGCTGCTCGGCACTTGAATTACCCAATAATCGTGAATAGGGATTTAACGTTTGCTGATACTGGAACCATAAGCACAATGAACTTTAGAGTTGCCTTGCCTCGATAGATCTGATGTATTAACTAAATTACTTTATTAGTCATGTATTATTCGATCAATGCTTTTTAAACCTCTATGATGTCTTTGAAATGTGGTTTAACTGAGGGTTATTCGCTAATTTTGCTTCTTATCGCATTTCCATGAATTGTGATGTATATGTGTTTTGCAGGTATGATGGCATGCGTTGAAACAAACTATGAGAATGATGAAATACAAAATTAAATATCCAAATAAATGATGTCCTACACTTTTAGGTCTTTGTATCTCTCTGTGGGCAAAAGTCGTGTTGTGAGGTGCAAGTTTGCTAGAGCTACTCCCACTTTTGATGACAGCAGCGTGACCAGAGGAAAATAAAAACATATTTAGGGGAAGTGGGTGTTAATGTGAATTTCGTGATTTATAGGAGAATGAAAGCTGTGGCAGAGGAATTTTATGAGGTGAGGACAGGCTTCGTATTTACAGACATATGTTGTCATTGCGGGTTATTGCATGTGTTCTAGAAGGAAGTTTCTGCCACAATGAGGGTGCATTGTCCATATTGGTCTCAGGGTGCTGCCGTTCTGGCAGGTCTTATAAAGGATATTCAAACAACAAAAGGAGGTAGAGGGATATACAACCCACTAGCATACCCTCTGAGCTAAAGGGATAAACCCTTAATACTTTGAAACACAAAGCTTGTGGTTGTGATTGCTACCTTGGTAGGGAGACTTCTATTTCAGTGTCCTATTAAGTTATGGCATCAAAAGGACCATTACTGAGAAACCAATTTCTTTATATAAATAAATACATATTTTATTGTCAAGTAGATACAAATGCTAAGAACACCTCTTGGTGTAGTATTGTGTCTAAAAGGTCTCCTACATTGAGGATCAAAAACACATTTACTGCGGTGCATACATAAGCTTTACCCCCTCAACAAGTAAGTGTGTTAGTTCAGTTACTTGTACATTAGAGTGTCTTGTCCTGTGCTAATGTTCACACTAGGCCTTACCTCGATATACACATCTCACTCAAACACATATTCCATTCACTCTATTCTTCATTCACTTTCACAATATCACTCAACAACCAAAAATTGTGCCCGACATGTTTCTTTCCGATCTTAATGTCATGTGTTTAGAACTCGGAAATTCTTCAGGGGCTAACGTAAGAGGTTAGTAAAGCATGCATCACATATCAGTAAAAACAAAGCCCATACGTTTCAACTAAAAAAAGTTATTTTTCAATATCCTTCTCATAGTTGCAATAATGTTCTTAATCCATGGGTTTGTGTTGCCCTGTGTTCACTATACCCAGAAGAGGGTCTCCTCCGTTCTATATCATGTAGAGTGGCTGCCTCATGTCATAAAGTCCTTGGGGCTGTGTATTGATGGTTGATTAGGGAAGGAGCCGTCTCACAGTTGTTGAAAAGGTATCTCCTAATAAACGTGTCCCTGTGGTGGAATCCTTCTCTATGGAGTTTGGAGTTCACTTCCTTTATACTTCGGTCCCAGTGTTTTTGTGGCCAAAATGTTCTTGTTACGTTTGTCACTCGTCTCAGCAACCAGGAGATTTAATATGCTTCAGTCTTATCTCCTTTCCTTCTCATGGTGAAGGCCTACGTTCTCAGATGGTAACTCTGTGCCGTCTCCGTTTCAGTAAATGCGCGGATTCCGGCAAGAGCCAACAAAAAGGCCCTAACATACCAAATAACCACCCGAGGTGCGTTTGACTCCCGTAACGCTTCTGCGTCCACCCAATGTTGGTTTGTCAGGATCTCTCCTTATAAAGGGCCACTGGAGGATTCAGGATCTGCAACTGCCTGTGTTATGTTCTTCTTTGTGTTAATTATTAGTATCCTCAACACATATGCAGGTTCTGCTGCACCACCGACCTGTCCGTGAACTGCACGTAACATGAAGCATTGCCTTGGTGCTGACAGAAGAAACTCGTTTTCAGTTGGAGTTTGATCCTTTGTAAAAAGAATGGATGTTAGAGAAAATTATGTCTATTCTCAGTAAAAATACGCTGTTAACAAAACCATATGCACTTATTCTGACAGCTTCAGATCTTTAATGTGAGAATTGCACGACTGAGACTGCTGTGAATACATGAAGCCTCAGAGAATTTCTGAAGAAAATGTATTATGAGGGGAACCTGAATCTGAGGGTCGGAATGGCTGTGTTCATGCACAAACATCCTCAGAGAGTTATGTTTATATGGTAACTAAGTCATGTGTTGTCTGTTGTAAATGGATTTGTTCACCTTGACTCTCCTCTCTTCTTTGTCCCACAGGCACATAATGGTCTGCACTAGCAGCTGCTTGAGCTGCTTGCCTCAGCATTTCCCGCAGGGTTCTGTGCATTGCACACCGGACACTGAATGGTGTTAGTCCAGTTCCTACAGTCCACACTAAACATATACCAGCCCAAATGTAGCCTGCCTTCAAAATATAAACTTCCCGCCTCGTTGCAATCTCCCAAATCTTGGAATTATCTTTTGAACCTTATTTGCGGCATGCATTCATCTTTCTTTCAACCGGCAGGCTCCCCCAAAATGATAGCATTGGCAATCAAGACGTGTGGGGATGACAGCTGCCATCAATGAACACTGCCTCCAAGAATGACCAAACCAACCCTGCCTTAGACTATATCATGGGTGTCCCACATTTGCTGTCTTTCCACGTCTAAAGCACCTCTAGTATCTCCTTATTGCATGAGTTATACTAGAGAACAACCATTATAGTCAATAAAAAATGCTAGTTCAGATTAGCCACTCCATAGGGTAATGTTAAATACAGTTACAAATTCTTATAAAAATATACATATCACAGGCATTAAAATTAAGTACAGAGTTTAAATTAACGTTTAAAACAGTTCATGAGCAATCATGAAGTTATTCCAGCTACTTCAAATAAGGGAGTAATACTCTATATACATTTTGTTAGAGTTCTTTGGGGGGGGGGAGGATAAACAGGACGACTGTCTGAATGATTCTATAATGGTGAGAATATAAGACCATGGATCTCTTTTCAGATGTGCAGTACCCTCCCTCTGATCCCGCTCAGTCTGTATTAACTACCTTTTCAGTTTGGAGATGAAGGGTTGTGTTTACCCCTCCCATGGTCATTAAAAAGAGGCAGTACACTGCCCTGTTTGAGATTCCATCATACTGCAAAATGTCTGAAAGAAAGTCCAGTTTTAATATCTGCCTTTGGACTGGCCCACGCCCAAACCATAACAGAAAAAAAGAAATACTCTTGAGATCCTCCAGATAATCAAGGGCCTGGTTCCTATGTACTCCTAGCATAGAGGCTGCATAGGGAGGCCCCAATAAGATCTTTAACATGTTCTATGCAACTTGTACAGGTTTCGTACAATAAACCCCGTACCCCCATAAACCGTATCCATAAATTGTTAAAATTTTTTACTTTGATAGATTCCTAAAGATAATCTCCATTGTCTGGGACTTCAAGAAAGAGAACAATCTAACTATGCCCCCAACCAAATGACTCAGCAATTAGGCCTGCTTCTCATTGCGCAGCTTCCTCCTCAGATTGTTGTTGAACCCGTGTCCCTGCGTAGTCAAAGCTAACCTCTGCGAGGCATGCTTCATTTGTGAAAAAAGGAACAGGTTTGTTCACATGTGAAAATACAAATAGTTATTTGGAGGAAGATTAGACTAGTTGGTTCTCCAATACGAAGTCAACGTCTGTGGTTCTTAGTTACCTTCAATACAAATATCTGCTACTGGCTTATCCAATTCCAGAGGGCGGGACTGAGCCATGTAGAATTGATCTTGTCGAAGGATGTACGTGCAGGCAGGATTCATTACCGGGTAATTAAACATCAAAACAATACAATCATTTAGGTTATACATATGTTGCAATACCCACTTAAATGCACTTTTTAATCAAATGAATTGGGACTTCATATGAATTTGGTTTCAGTTTAGGGGCACCTAATATTACTACTAACGAGTTAGATTCACAGGGACGCTCAAGAAAATGTATATATTTTAAAGATGTTTTTAGGGGAAAACTGTATGTTGTAGGGGCAACTTATTGTTTGCCCAGAGAAGAGATTGGCTTCTTTTTGTTCACTTCATAACTACACATCTCAGGATTAAATGGTGCATCAGATGTAAATCTTTATAACGTTGCTCCTTGGGTGGAAATGACCTCTGATTTGAACAAAGAACCTGTCACAGATGAAATCGGGAGTTAGTCATGAGTACATAATTTATGAGCAGGATTTCTGGGGGGGGATAATACCCAACGGAAGGATCAGTGTGAAGGTTCTTAACAGCTTCATCTATATATTGGACACAGGCCAGTTAATGTGAGGTCTAGTGACACAGCCAAGGACGGTGACTTGACAAAGGCCTTCACATCAATAGCTTGAGACCAAATGTTTTTGATGAATTTAGAGGGTAATAAATCACACAGATATTACATGTCCCCCCAGGAGTTTCATTTTCTTTCATAGCATCAACACAGGTAGCCCTTTCAACATGGGCAATGGTGTGAGTTGGAGGAGAGTGGATGAAGTCCTTCAGTAAATGCTGGGAATTCTTATTCCTCATCATTTTTTTTACCTTCAATTGCAGCTATCTATGGGATCTTTGTTTTCTCTTTCTCAGATATGTTCATGTTCAAAGTTTCCAAAGCTACTAAATCATGTACCCGAAATGCTACTTTTAAGGGGGGGTATTATTTACGTTGTCCATACAGGGTTTCATGATATACTAAAATTATACAATTGTAATAATCGGTATATGTGAAAATGGTTGGTCAGTATACTGTTCTCATGATGAGAGATGTTTTGAAGACCAAGGTGTTACAAAGGACTAAGTCTGCATAAGTAGTTCTTCCACTGCTTTCATCTTAAATTCAATTTCCCCAATCACCATCAAGCATCCAGAGAGTTCTATGGGGGTGCTTTCTTCCCTCTCATGTTTCAACTCAGAAAGAACAGTACCTGAAATGTTGTCTTGATGAGAAAAAAGTCAAATGATTCCTCACTTAACTTCTTTGCCAGAGAAACCTATTCACAAAAACAAAACATCACAACTGGAGCCTGTTGGCTTAATAACAATGCATTTGCCATGCTTTGCGCAAATTCTTGTGCCAAAGCCACCCTGATGCATCAGAGTGGCTGTCTGTATTTAGAGGGGAGAAGATGCGGTGTCTCTGGAGCATGGCTGTAATTGGTAGTTCTTTTTCAACAGCCCGGGGCTCCAAGAAGTTTGGCTTCCGCCCCCACCATCCCCATACAGGTATCCCCACAATAAAATGCAGTACAAGACAGTACATATCCAGGCTTTTTTTTAAATGACAGTTATCCAGTAAAGCAGGAGGACACTATTTCTCTTTGGAGAAATGTGAGCCTTTTCATTTACTAATTCAACACTCCTTACTGCAACGCCACCAAGCAAGAGGATTGGTCTAGATTTAAAGGCAGATGGGGGGGTATGCCACCCCATGGCCTCCCCAGGCAGGTGGCCCTATAATAAAGTGCAGTGCAGGTTAATGCACTTCCAAGCCTTTAATAAAACACAACATGAGCCAACACAACAGGCGTTCCATCTTGTCCTTCAGAGAAACACACTGTACCTTACCCCTGGCCCCCACCCCACAATCATAATTAGTAATCATGTGGTACCTCTGAATGACCAACCATGAAACTCCATGCATCGTATCAGCAATAGACATTCTTATGCCACTGATTGGCATGCATAAGACAGCACCAAGACTGCAGCTCCATGACACAGGTGCATCTCTAGCCAGTACATATGATATCTACAATTATCCAGTCACATCTAGTATGCTCCATACAACTCATCCAACCATGCCTGAACCATATAGCTAGATACCCCCAGAGAAGCCTACAACGTCATGCCAATGGAAAGCTGTGTCTGATTCGTTGAACATATATCTGTTTTGGTGCATGGCCTGATGGGTATGAAAAACAGGAATGTTTTCAGCAGAGAGGTCCATACTGACATTGTAGGCAGGAAGTTAAATTTGAGTTAAATACAAGTCAGTCAGAACCTCAAGGGTGAAAATATCACCTTATTGATGCCTAGGAATGCCCAATTGTAGGGCATGATTTTGTTTGCCCTCTGCAACCTCGCACTCCCTGTATTTTGCTGAGGCTGCGTGGGCTCATGTTGTTGCTAAGCCCGTTAGATGACTCTTTTATTGAGCTGCTATAGCTGAACTGAATGCAACTGAAGCAGCTAAGACAGTGAGGAAGCACGTTAGTAAAGCCCCTCTTCTGTGCCGATGGGTAAGGTTGACTCAAAGTTTTACATTTGTGGAACCCCCTGTTTAAAAAAAAAAAGCCTGAACTCTCTTCCCGCCTCAATGCCTCACACATCTCCACTGCCACATCTGCTCCTCCCTCTTTTGAATTCACCATCTCTGTTATTGCTCCACCTCACTTGGTTCCCATCATCTTCATGTATCGCCCTCTGGTCCCACTAGACTCTTCTTAATGAACCTGGACAATTTCTTTCAAAAAAGGTAGCAGGCGCTCCTCTCCAGAAAGAACATGGCATGATAACCTGTTCTGAGATGAGAGTTTGCAGCACACGCTTTTTGCTCACTGTACCTTTCACAGATGGGAAATATCCATTTGCATATCAGTCTTTGCCCTGCCCACATGGGCAGTCCCGCACTGAAATGCTATGGCAATTCCTCTCTGAACAAGAGTACCAAAAGCAACCCCATACACGTGTTTCAGCTTTGTTGGGCCTCAACAGTGAGGTGAAGCTGTGCCTCTCTGAGCACAGTGAGCAGGGACAATTTCTTTATCTTGATTTTCTTTCCACTAAATATCACCTAATTCTCTTGGGTGACTTTAACCTTCCCTCTCCAACCACTTCTCAGAAATCTGAACTTCAGTAATTTCTTAGTGACCACGCTCTCCACTCTATCCATAACCTACCGATCCACACCAGGGGTAACTCTTTGGATCTCTTATTCATCTCCACCTCTCTCTCAGCCACGAATACTACTAACATACATACCATCCTATCTGATTAATCTATTGCTTCCACCATCATCTCCTTTTCACTGTCTGACACCACCTCTCCACTTGCTTCACCAGTTACTAAAAGTTTTTTTTTTGTGTTTTGTTTTATTGTTTGATCAAAAATAAGATTTTACAATTCATTATTGTTTCTAGAGCATTTCGTCAGATGCTCGAAGTGAAACAAAACAAAACAGATTTCTACTTCACTTTCGCGTAGATCTTACAAGTCTGTGACAGAACATTTTTTTTTTCACGACTTTTCTGGGGCCCATTGATGTATCACAGTACAGATGAGTATGCTGAATTATGAAACTGCTTAGCTCTTCTCATTTAGTAGATTGTTCTTGATATATTCAGTCATTTTGGCCAGTGAAATTTGCCATGTGTTTTTTTCTCCTCCTATCAATCCGCGCCACCATGTATCCTCTTCGGCCAGGATATCAACGCCTGCCATGCATGATAGATATCGTTGCCTGATGGCACTGGTAGCTGAACATTGCATGATCAGATGCCTTAATGTCTCTTTTGGTGGATGAGGATTGTGTTTGCAAAATAAACAAGTGTTTGTTAGTGCCTGGCCCCGAATGTGCAAAATCTTGTTGGTTTTGTACAAATTCAAACGTGCTTGTAGAGTTCGATTTCAAACCTGTCTGCTAGGTCATTGTTTTACATAAGCTTGTAGCTCATTTCTTTTAACCATGTTGCTTGGTAGATGTCTGGTGAGTTTTAGCTTTGCAGCATCCTCTGTTGTGGAGGCCCAGTCATTGTCTTTTATTTTTTTTAGAATTTTACAAGGATTCGTTATGAGTTCCTCCTAATTTGATGCGATGTTATTTAGCACCACTTGATTTTCATCTTGCCAGTCTTTTAGCATGTTACAATTTCTGCGGTCCATCTCACATTTTAATAGTCTAAAGACCTCATTGCTATGTGCCATTCGACATTTTCTGTATAATATCATCGAATTACAGGTCACTGAGCATTCTAAGGATTGCAGACTTAGTTCGCGTCTTATGGCTGTCCCTGATGTTGATGCCGGGAGGTGTAGCACTTTGCGCCAGAATAGAGCTTCTAACTTGGCCCATAGCTGTTTTGGAATTGTGGGCATTGCTTCTACGCCGTATGTTATTGTGGGCACCACTTTAATTTTGTAGAAGTTTATCGTTGGTACTAGTGAAAATTTTCCAAATTTGCCATCGATGACTTTGGCTTGGGCAGCTAGTTTTTTGATTTTTGAATACAATCCTGCTTGCATGGCAGATTCCTTTTCTGAACTGTCCATAATCACTCCTAAATATTTGAACTTTGTTACAATTTCAATGTTGGCTTCTCCCAGGTGCAAATTGAAGTTGGTTTTTTGTTTCGTCCCACAATTCTGAAGAATCATGACCTTCGTCTTACTCGTGTTTATTTCAAGATGATTTTCTACGGCATAAGTTTGGAGATCAGTAAGTTTCCGTTGGAGCCCAATTTCAGTTTGGTCAAATATTGTCAGATCATCTGCGTACAGAAGGTGTCCGATCTGCATTGGACCCAATTTCGGTGGAAATGCCCTGGTAGATTCTTCTATTTTTTTGATGTCACCGATGTAAGAGAGAAACAACACTGATGCCAACGGGCATCCTTGTTTAACCCCGCGTGCGCTTTGAATTTCATCTGATAGCACGCCTTCCCGGTTCAGTCGTACTCTCAGAGTGGTGCTATGGTGTAGCGCTTGAATGGGGGCTAATATGTTCTCTGGACATTGCCAGGCCTTTAATTTGTTCCATAGTACCTCTCTCTCCACCCGATCAAAAGCCTGAGTAAAGTCGATGTATACTACGAACAGATGTTGCTTGTTCTGGCGTGTTTTGGCTTTTAGCGTGCTGCATGCTAAAATGTTGCAGGTGGTTCCTGCATTTTTCTTAAAGCCCGCCTGATAGGGGTCATTGCATTTAGCTCCAGCTGCCCAAGTTTGGAATTTGGTCATGAGAAGTGAGGCATAAACTTTGCCCATTACATCAAGTAAAGCAATTGGTCGAAAGTTCTCGGGATCTGATGGATTGCCTTTTTTGTAGATCGGAATGATTATGGCTTTGGACCATGACTGTGGGATGGATTGTGTTTCAGCGCACCGCCGGAAGATCGCGCTCATCAGACTGGCCCATTCTTCAGGGTGGCTTTTCAATTCTACATTAGAAATGCCATCTGGGCCGGGAGCTCTCGAGTTTTTTAGTTTCCTGATGGCGTCAAGGATGTCTTCTTCTTTGTCTAGATTGATCCAGTTAGGACCCTTCTGTCGCTGTTCTTTCACCTGGTGGCTAACCGATGACCGGAAAACTTTTCCGAAATGCTTCTCCCAGGTGTCTTGATTAATATTATTTAAGATTTGGTTATCTAATGTTCTGTTTGCATCACGTATTAGTGCCCAAAAATTCATGCTGTTGTTCGTAATAAGGGTTTTAGTTATTTGTTCCGCGTCAGCTTGATGCAATTTGTGCCTGTGGAATTTCACCCAGTCTTTGTGTCTTTTTTTTATGTCCTTGATGTTCTCTGACAAGTCTGTGTTTGACACCTTGTGGGCTGTTCTTAGCGCTCTCCTATATTCGCGCCTTTTCTCAACCAGTTCTTTATTGTGGACATGCTTGCTAGTTTGCTTTGGGACGGACTCAAGGTGCCTTTTTTGTTGGATGTACGGAATCAGTAGTGGTTGATAATCAATGCCGTCCATTGCTTCTGAGTATGTATTTGCAATATCCTTAGTGGTCACTTTACTAATGCCTGCGGCATTTATTCTTAATCTTGTACCTTGCGCGGTGGGCACAATATGGGTGGTATATTTCCTACTTTTGTTATTGGTTAGAATCCAGGCAGTTTCGAGCAGGTTGTCATCGCTCGTAGGGGTGCGACGCACCTTAAAACATTTTGTAATAAGAAGTAGTGATTGTGATACAAAGATGTGATCAATGGTTGAGGCTGCGGGCGGACGCTCCCACGTTGGTAGTCTGTCTGCTGCAGGACATGCATCGTCCAGATTATGTAGCCCCTGTGATTTGCTGAAATTTGTCCATTCTTTGCCTCGTTGAGCAGACGCCTGTTGGGCAGCTGTTGGTTTCTTTGATTCTTTGCATGTCGCATTTATGTCTCCACACATTAATATGGCTGTGGTTGGATGTTCAGTCGTGACTGTAACGAGCAGACTTTCACATTGTTCGATGAATCTTTTTCCAGATACTGTTGCAGGATTCCAATATAGCTTGATTATGATGACGCGTCTTAGTTCAGGTTTTGGATCTACCGTGCCTTGTAGGGAAACTAGTACTGCTAGCATCAATTGATTGGCTGTTAATATTTGTTCTACTTGTACTCCTGTTCCATTATGGCAAGCTATCATCAAGCCAGATGTTGGACGCCCTTTGTTGCCCCTTGCTGCTGGTGCTAAAATGATCTGGTATCCCTCCATCGTTGGTGCTTGTTGGAGCCAGGTTTCCTGAAGACAGATGATGTCAAATTCCCCTAGGTTTGGTTCCCCTGAAGCTGTCAGATGGGAATGGCCTCGAGTGTTCCAGGAGCAGAGGGTTAGTTGTGTTACGCTTTCCTGGGACATGTCGCTTGTCGCTGTCTCATTATTCTTGGTTGGCTATTTCTTACGTTGTGTAGTAAGAGCTTTCGGCAGCCACGCCCATAGGCCTGTTTTGCTGCTGCTAGGGGCTTCCTTTTTGTTCTGTGTGCTCTGTGTCCGCTCCAATGCTTGTGTATTTATTTTTTTCATTAGCTTTAAGGTGTTATCTGATCGTTGTTATCTTACTTCTTGTCTTTTCTCCCTTATTTTGGAGGATACTTGGTTTTGTGCAAGTATGCAATGTTCTCTCTTTTCTTCATCATAGCTGGCCTTGTGATTTCGTAAGTCTAGTTCGGCCATTTTCTTTGAGGTGTGAATTTTCTGGTAATTTGTCCTTACATTTTTATGCAACGGTTCTCTGTGTGCTGATTTATCACGTCTGGTTCTTGTTGAACTCTGTCGTCTACACGATGAGGCATTTTGACTTTCATGAACCTGATGATCAGATCTGTCCTCAATGTAGAATCCACACCTGTGAATGTTGTACTTGTGTTTTAGGATCTTGTTATACACAGTGCGGGAGTTCAAATGGAGTAGAGTGGCGGCACCTGATTGATTATGCCATGGTTCCACAATTTTAATGTCAGCCGAGTGCACGTCTTGCAGTTTCTCAATAGAGTGGAGTATAGCCATGACAGATCTTCTATTTAGAATGATGTCATCGGTATTGCAGGTTCTTTGAGTCGTCTTGACTATCCATCTGTATCTACCTGGTCTGTCAGATTTGTCGTGAAGCTCTTTTGATATTTGGCCTCTTACACCATTTTCTTTGCGTTGTCTCTTGCTTGACTTGTTTGTTTCTGTTTTATCCGAACGTGCATGCTGATCTTGGTCATGGTTATTTTTCGTTGAATTTCTATTGGATCTTTCATTTTGGTTCCCGTGAGGGGTGCTGTGTGAGTCATGACGTGATGTTTGTGATTTCTTCTGTTTTTGGGGGGTTTCTCTTAGTTGCCTGTTTACAGCTACTCTCTCCCTCCTAGATGTCTTATCCTGCAGGCTTTCGATTTTGTTTCCGTTTGATTCACTGTACTTGCGATCCTTGCTAGGTGTCTTCATCTTGTGGTTTGCATCTCTGTGACGCGTGCCTGACTTACTATTCTCAAAGTTACATGTTAGACGATTGCACCTTTCCTCTAAAGTTTCTAAATCGCGCTCCTTTTGAATTTTGTTGTTTCCTCCAGTTTGGGCATTTAATTTTTGGTTTGGGTGGAGTCCGCTTTCATTGACTTTTATGATTCGTTTCGGTGTTTTATAAGAATTTGAGTCGTCATCGGGGTAGACACTAAGATTCATTAGTTCATCTTCTGTGTTTACTTCTGGTGAGCAGGTTCTTGCCGCAGAGTTCCTTCTTACGTTATGATTGTCAATTGTCTCACCCTCCCTTGAAGATAATACGTTGGCAGTTGACACTTTTGGATTTGTGTTTGCTCTTGTAGGCATTGCTCCCGTTGTTTGTTCTTTTTTTGCGATATCGTTGTTAGAACTGATTTTTTGAGGTACGCTGTTATTTTTTTGAGAGACGATGTTACTGTTTGTGGTTACTGCGGCAATTCCTACACTCTGTTTATCTTTGCAGTTGGCTGCTTCAAACATTGCATAGGTTGATTCTCTTGTTTCAGTACCATTTTGAGTGTTAGATTGCGCAGTGTTGAGTACCAGCATCACCTTAGTTGCCTGGTTTTGGGACTTTGTAGTCTGCTTTGATTTCTGGTTACTTCTGCCAGTTGGTGCTTGAATTTGTGTGGAAGCTGTCTCCTTGCCAGATGAACTTCTATCTGTTGTTAGATCAATTACTATTTTAGTCTGTGTTCCAACTTCATTTGTAGTGTGTTCATTGGCTTTGAGCATCGTTGTGACATCAGGCGATGTGGCCGTTTTGTTTGTACTATTCCTAGGATTCTGTTCTGTCGTCTCCTTGGCGTTGGTGAAGTTTTCCTTTGCTGTTATATAACCCTCAAGATGCAAGACTTTGGTAAGAATCATGGCTAGAATGACCTGTTGATCTTTAACAGCCTCGTTCATCGTTTCGTATAATTTGCAGAAGGGGTTCAAGGCAATGGTTATAACTGACATTATGCCTTGCAAGTCTGCTTTCTTTGCTGCTGAGTCATGTGCTGCAGTTGAGGGATGAGGGGTCATATTGTTTGTAGGTCTGTGGCCAGGTTCCGAATGTCTTTTATTTGGTGTCTGTGACCAGTATGTGCATTTTCCTGTTTCAAATGAAGATGGGTTTGTCCTTGTTGGTAGTTGATGTGCATTCAGGCTTTGTTGAATGGGTGCTGATTCGATTCCTTTACTGCCGTGATCCGCTCATCGACAATTGCCATACTGCTTTCCATCAGAGAGGTAAAGTACATCGATGGTTGCTCCTGGCCAGCAAAAGCTGTCTTTTTACGATCATCCAACATTGGAATTTGCGGAAGATGATGTTGTGCTTGCGATGACGGATCAGCAGTTACTTCCTCAGCAGACCTCGGGTTTGTGCCATTTCGCTCGAGGATATGTATATTGCGGGACACCGTTTCCTCAGTTATAGTAGGAGTTACATGGGATTGCTGTTGATCTATGTTAAGTTCGTCATTGAGATCGTCACTGTGGATCTCGTCAAGGTGGTAGGCTCTGTTCGATTTCTTTGTGACACTATTGCTTTCAGCTGACTGTTGATTTGGTGTATTATATTCTTTTGACGCTGATGTTATGTTGATGTTAGTTTGTTTGAGTCTTTCTAGGATCGGAGGGCTAGAGGTTTCACTCGTTTTGATCTCATTTTCCTTTTGATCAAACGCTTTCTTTTGTTCTTTTGTATTTAGTTGCTCTTGATCTTCCTCCATGGAATGGAATTTGGATTGTGAGATGTATGGTGCAATTTCGTCTCTCAATGTGTCTATTTCATTGTCAATTGGTTTCTTTGGATTTTCCGCAGGCTGCGATTCTTCTACCGGCTCTTCCATGTGTGTTGTCGGGCAATTGAGTTTTCTTTGTTTTGTCGGGGGCATCAGGTCACACACTGCCGCGAGCATTTCTGCATCGGAAACTTCTGCAAGATGATTGGATTTTGTTGGTGGTTGTATATCAAAGAAGTCAGTCAGTATACGCTGTGTATGGTTTTTTTGCAACTTTGCATAAGATTCATTGTTGGTCATACTGTAACTTAATGGCTGTTGTACTTTTCCTTTTTGTATGATTACTTTGCTTTTTGTCTGCTTAGTGTGTTTCCTGATTTGTTGTTTTTTTCCATGTGAAGAGTTTCTCTTGTTGTTTATTGTACATGTTTCTCTTGATCTTTTTTTTTCTATTTTCAGCATTTGATAGAGTGTTTGTTGACCCGGTACCTGCCTGTTGTTTTAGTGGTGTAGGTAACCGTTCCTCTCCATCTTGGATATTCTTTTTTTCGCTGGAAATGTGAACTTGTGCAATAATTCTTTGTACAGATGCCGCTCCTGATTCCTCACTTTGATTGTCCTCATAACTCTGAGCCTGGACCGCGTCTTGCGATAGATGTAGAATCGCCATATCCGATTGCAATGGAGCAATGATGGTTGCACACAGTGTTTCATTAGTATATGCATCAAGCTCGTGAATGTCTTGCTCCGTAGCAGGCTCAAGGCAGCAGCTAGTGCTTTGCATGGTCACCCCTCCGGGAGGCCACGGCTTGGCTAATTTGGCTGCGCCGAGCTTTGCTGCGATATGCGTAATCAACATACGCTTTGGCGGCAACTGACTCACTTCCACCTCTAAGGTCACTACCTCTACTTCCGCTTCTGATACCTCTGAGATAGATGAGGAGTTGACGGGGGGAGTCGATGTACCATTTTTAACTTGGATGGCATCGCCCAACGCTCTCTGCACCTGTGGGCGATGCTTGGTCATGGTGTGTGGGCGAGGTGTGTGCTTTGTGTCGGACCTTGAGACTGCATTTGGTGCCCACCCCCTTGTTTTGAACTACGTAGGAGCATCTCTTCCTCCATGCAGATAGGATGGAGCATGCAGCAGCTACGTTTTCCTCTGCTTCAAATTGTCAATGGGATATATATATAGCGTAACAGCTTACCGCTCACGTCTGTTAGATGATGGTCCTCCACGGTCCGCAGTCTCCCTCGAGGCGCCACCAGCACCAAACAGCCGCAAAACAGTCGGCGCCCTTTGCACCTGATGGGCTTAGCGCCGCAAGGGTAGTGACCTCGGTGCTTTGTTGTCCCAGGAAAGTCACGTGTAAGATCACGTGGTCCACGCAGCTCCGCCTCCTCCAGGAAGCGTATTACTCCCGACAGGAGCCCTCCACTGGCTCACAATGTCGGCGTTCGGGTACTACTAGAAACGTTGCTTTGGGAAATGAATTATGCACTGCTCTGCTGGTAACCTCGGTGCTTTGTTGTCCCAGGAAAGTCACGTGTAAGATCACGTGGTCCACGCAGCTCCGCCTCCTCCAGGAATCGTATTACTCCCGACAGGAGCCCTCCACTGGCTCACAATGTCGGCGTTCGGGTACTGCTGGAAACGTTGCTATTGGAAATGATTATGCACCGCTCTGCTGGTAACCTCGGTGCTTTGTTGTCCCAGGAAAGTCACGTGTAAGATCATGTGGTCCACGCAGCTCCACCTCCTCCAGGAAGCGTATTACTCCTGACAGGAGCCCTCCACTGGCTCTCAATGTCGACGTTCGGGTACTGCTGGAAACGTTGCTATTGGAAATGAATTATGCACCACTCTGCTGGTAACCTCGGTGCTTTGTTGTCCCAGGAAAGTCACGTGTAAGATCACGTGGTCCACGCAGCTCTGCCTGCTCCAGGAAGCGTATTACTCCCGACAGGAGCCCTCCACTGGCTCACAATGTCGGCGTTCGGGTACTGCTGGAAACGTTGCTTTTGGAAATTAATTAAGTTAATTTAAACTTTCTACCATTCCTCCCTTTCTCTCTGACCTACATTTCTCACTCTCCTCCTTCACACCTGATGCCTCTTCCACCAACACTGCCTTCTCCAGATTGCAATCCCTACTATATGACTCCTTCTCAACCAGGTGTCACCCAATTCATATTCTCTATCCACAGACATGCATTGGCTGCTGCACAAATTGATATTGATATTTTATTTCTATTGCGCTCGTACACAAGTGTTGTGTACCCATTTGCATGAGGACATGCCACTCTACTGCACTGCCCAGAACTCTCTTAAGTCCTCTATTTATAGAGCAGAATCGGATTTCTACCTCACCCTCATTGACTTTCACTCCAACCAACCTCGCCGGATACAGGGCACCGTAAACTCATTCCTCACTCCTCCTAAACCTGCGACTACCAAATCCACTCCTAAAGCTAATGGACTAGCTGAATACTTCACGGCAAACATTTCCAAAATTAGAGACTCTCTCCTGACCATCCTCACATTCCCTTCTCCTACATTCTACACTCTGCCTACTCTGCCATCATACTCTGTCTCTATCTCCCACTTAGGGCACTCTAATACTGAAGAAATGCTATCTCTTCTGATAAAGGCAAACCCCTTTTGCACCCCATCAGACCCTCTTGTTCCTCAACTTGGCAAGTCTATTTCTCCTTTAGTGGCCTCTCACCTCATTGGACTCTTTAACCTGTCCATCAATTTCTCTTGCTTTCCCTCTATTTTCAAAATAGTCACAGTCATTCCTCTCCTAAAAAGTCAAGGGGCTGACCCACACCTACCAGCTAATGTTCGCCATGTGTCCCGCCTTCCACACTACTCTAAAGTGTGTGAGAGGGTTGTGTTCAACCATCTTCCAAATTTTGTAGACATTCACAAACTTCAAGACCCCCTACAAGCAGGTTTCTACTTCTGTTACTCCACGGAAACTACTCTTATGAATGTCTCCAAATTCATTGCCTCTGCTAAGCACTCCCACCTTTCCTCTATCCTAATTCTCCTTAACATGTATGCTGCCTTTGACACTGTCGTTCAGTCTGATCTTCTCAATAATGTCACCCTTCTTGAGATTCGCGATCAAGTCCTTGCCTGGATTGAATTCTACCGGGCACCTCGCCAACTCTGTCTCTTGAAACAACATCTCTCACTCATTCCTCAAACTGTTGGTGTTCCACAAGGCTCTGTCTTGGATCCTCTCCTCTTTACACTATACACCACTGTTCTTAGGGCACTAATCTCCTCTTTTGGGGTCTTGTACGAACTCTTCGCAGATGACACCCAAATCTTCTTCTCTTTTCCCGAATTCTCCTCTGATCGCTGTCTATCAAAATATCCAGCTGTCTCTCTGACATTAGATATTGTATGGCTTTGCACTCTCTTATTTTAAACTCTACCAAAACAGAGGCGCTCTTCTTCCGTGGCAAATACTCTCCCTCATCTCTATCCCTGCGTATCCTTCTCCCACCTGGCACTCACCAACTCTTCTTCAGTTAGAAGCCTTGTTCCCCACATTTGATCCTTCTCACACCTCTACTTTCATCTCCAGAACTGCAACAGTGGTTCGCCTCAACCTCCTAAATATTAGGAAAATCAGTCACCTTCTTCCTTCTAACACCACCAAGCATCCCATAACCACTCTTGTCTTCTCTAAACTGGACTACTGTGCCAGCATCCTCTTTGGTCTCAGCAAATATATGTTCGGTCCTCTCAATAAGACCATTAACTTCGCTACCAAGACTCTCTTTGAACTCACTCAATTCACACCTACTTCCTCGTACGGTCAACAAGAAGGATGGCTGATGATGCAAAAAACGGCCAAATTAAAATTTCTTCTCCTGGTTCACAAATCTATCCATATTAAAGCACTGCCTTTTCTATCCTCCTCTATCCAATTCTACAAGCCTTCTCGTAATCTCTGCTCTGCCTCCTAAACTACCCTTGTGGCACCCACCTTCCCTGTTCTTACTCTTGCTTCCACACGTTCACTCTTCTAGTTTCACTTGCATGGAATTCTCTTCCGCTACACATCAAGAAACAGTCCACACCCTTTTGTTCAAAACCAAACTAAAAGACTACATCCTCACCTCAATGTCCCCCTCTTAACCTACCTCTCATGTGCCTCCTAGCTAACATCTTTCTGCACCCCTAACCTCCCTCTGTCCCTGACTTTCTCTGCCTCCACTCTACCACTTCATCCATCATGGTCACATTTCTGACACAGCTGGTCGTACCACCTGTCTGCACTTAGAAATGTCTAAAGTTGATTGTTCTTAATCTATGTATGTCCATCCATACATTGAAACAGGCGACTGTTCCATTTATTCCCCTCGACAACCTGGTCAGAATGTCACTCATACTCACCCCATTGTAAGAAGCTCCCTGCTTCCCATCACATCTGATTTCTTATCTATTGAACGTTCCTTTGTGATAAAAAGAGCATTGTTCCTCCCTTTGTATAAATAAATAACTAAATAAATAAAATAAATTACAGCTTGACATACACAAAGAGATCTAAAAATGATCACTAGTATTAGATCATACACATGGTCAGTCACACTGGTGCATGCAGTCAGGTTAGGACAGCTACCAAATACACAGTATTTTAAACCCTGCGTATTTATCTGTGTCTCCCTAATATTCAACAGGTGCAACTGCTAACTTGTATTTTGGACTCTGTACTATACAAGAGTAACATTTGCAAATATGGCTCTCGGTCCCTCTGCAACCTTGAATATTTTTCTGGGTCTCATGCCTGCTGCAAGCAGAAATATTTATCCGGGTTTCCTTGGTATGCAATAGTCTGGAGTTTCTCTCAAGGAATACAATCTGGCTATCACTCCAATGTAGGCAATAGGCGCTCGCATCCAAGAGCATGCATTCAAGCTAGTCTGCCCTTTATAGAAGCACAGACAACCTTTCAAACACATGGGCCTGGCTTAACAATTACCTAATAGATGTGTCTGGTGTCACTGTTACCAGTGCATGGATTGTGGTTATGACTGTCTGTCTTGCCACCACTCTTTGTGACAAGCCACCAACGGCAGCACAGTCTGCAGTCCCTCCTACTCAAGCTCTTCCTGCTCTGGCTTGCCCCACATCCATCTCCTCATCTTCCTCCTCCTACCCCTCACCTGCTTCCTTGTGTTTTGCTTTCTGCTACCCCGCTTCAACCTTCCCCGTCTTCTTGTTGTACCGTTGTCTCTCTCGCCCCTCATGTCTTCCTTCTCCTGCTGCTCCACCTCTCCAACCTGCTCCTCATCCTGCTGTGTGTACAGAGCTGCTTCTTCCGGCAGTCCCACATCCTTTAACCCCCTCACTCTCAGTCGTCCGCTGCTGCAACTCCTCAATTAATGTTGCCACCTCCTGCCAACAGCTGTCATCTCCTCCTTTAGACACAAAGGCACTGTTGCCACCTCCTCCCACATTAGATGAGGGACCTCTCCCAATAATTTCACACTACTGCAAACATTTCTACCTCCCCTTCATGAGATTGCTGTTGATCGATTGGCAGTTCTCTGCCATGTCCCAAAGTAGCTTCACCCCAAGACCATCCACAGCAACTTTGTCACCTGTAAAAACCATTGCATCTACATTATCTACCTCGGGCTAGTTATCAGCCTCAATCTTAATGTGCTACACATGCTCTCAGACTAACCCTCTCCCCAAGTCCCCCTTCCCTTTGTCCAACGACAAAATCCTTACAGAGAGATCCAGTACGACCTTCTTGTGATCCATCTCTAAACTCTCGCTAAAATAGGCTACGGGTGAACAGCAAACATTGTGACATGTTTTTCTCTTTTACTGGGTCTACGTATTAAGGAATGTATCCATACAGAGGCTTTGCTAGCAGTTTCAGAATGGATTTCTCAAAGTTTCACAAAGGGACAAAGGGGTTTACAAAGGATGTCATTATGGGTCTCCAGAGGACTTCCTCATAGGGATTCACACAAGTGCAACAAAGTGTTTTAAAGTTTTTTTTCTGGGTGTGGTTGACCTAGTAAGGGTATTTTTTTTACAGATGTTTCTCAAATAGTTTAACAAATGTTTCCCTAAATGTTTTCCAAAGGGTTTTACAAACGGGAAGTGAAAATGTCAGCAAATTCACAAACTGCTCAAATGAAAAATAAAATGTCACAATCAGGGAATTAAATGTCTGCAAGACACAAACAGTTGCCAGAATGTGCTTGATGGCAACCTCCCCTGATCTCTCCCAGTGAGGGATCTGCCCTGTCCCTCTCTATAAAAGCCAATCACAACACACAAAGAAACAACATGTGAGCTGGGATCTCATCATGGTTGCAGGACCTCCATTTACATACATTGGACTTGAGATGTTTGGCAATCCAGATTAGCCTATGAACTCGTAGCTTCCCCCCGAACTCGAGCATGGCATGAGGTTGAATGTGATTTCCCACTTGGAGAAATCACAAACTTGAAGTATGCGTCAATTCACGAGTACAACGGCCATGTGGGGCTCATCCAGCTCTAGCCATGACCAACAGTCAGTGATGAAAAGTTCTTGAGCCAGTGACTTTATGAGAAGAGGGATCTAAATCGCTTTGGGCCTCATTACGAGTTTTGTGTTACTGGTAAAGAGAAAGACAGAAGAAACAGGGCAGATTGCGCCCCAGGAGCAGAGCAGAATAGAGGTAGAATGCCAGTCCTTGAAAAGAATGCAGGGATTCAGATGACCCTGATAAGGGATTTGTTTAAATGGAAGAAAGAGGCCTTGTGATGGTCATTTTTTTAAAAAAATTTCCGTAGTAGAGATTATTTACTCTGGTAACTGGCAGAAATGGCATTGGGGGACTCAGTGGGTAAAGAGGCAGGAGAAGAGCATGTCACGCGGTTTGTGGAGGAGACGCTGCCACAGTCCCTTCCTCTTCCACACCCTCCGTACCCCCAGCAATTAAAAACACATGAGTATTCAAGTGTGATGAAGGATGCATTCCCTGCCATCAGGAAAAAAAGGAATTGGCAAAGGTAACAGTGTCAGCTTTTGCCTAGGCATAGGATAGGCACTTGACAGGCACTGCCATAATAGTAATACCTGGTCATAAAAGGCAACGGTCAGAAAATGGTGTGATTACCTGGTCATATGATAGTGGTGACTGGCAAATACCGATCATCTACATGTACACATGCTAAAACTGTAGTTTTTCCAATGCATGTTTTAACAGGACTAAGTTCATGGAATAGATAGAAGTCAAATGGCTGAAGGCATACTTGGTTAAGACATTTGTGTTACACCAGTAGTGCATTTACAGATGCAATTAATGCATTAACTCTCAGGAGACTGCTTTTAAATAACACTGGCAGGCCAGAGTTTGATGTTATTGCTTGACAGAGCTAGCTGAAAGAGATCTGATGAGGATGCATTTTGGGTAGTGAGGGGCGAGTAGTTGGTGGGAATGGACATAGGGATTAGCATGACAATGGGTGGGTAAATAACCAAAGAGCATGCACACGGTGTGTGTCCCTCCTCACATGTCACCTCCCTTTCAACTGTACTCCAGCGCAATAGTTTCAGCTTCTAGGTGGAAATTAAGCACCACCACAAAGCCAAAACTAAAAAATAAGAAGCCAAGTGCATGTGAGGCTTTTGAGGGAGAGAGGGAAGGGGACAAGTGCCAGAGTGCTGTACTGTGTCTGCCCCATTTATAATTGTATTTCTGAAGAAGCAGCTTTAGGCACACACCGTAATGGCACAACGCTTCTTTGTGCCTTGAAACACTTGTGTATAGGCGCGTTATAAATGCCATATCATATCATATGGCATCAGGTATCCAAAAGTTGGGAAGAGGAGCAAGCCCAGAGTGCATTTTCAAGAAAAAACCTGTGATGGTGTGGCTGAAAGAGAGGCCTCCAGCCTGTCTACAATCCTTCTGCCACCCCCACACCATCTAGAAAACCCATCTCCATACTTGCACACCACAGGCCTAACATCCTAACTAACGTCACTTCTCGTTCAAATCGCCATCAAAACTGCCTCTCCAAGAAATCCCTGCAGCTGCTCTTGCCATCTGACCCAGACAAAACTAATTACGCACCATATCAGTCATGGAGCTACAATTAGATTGCTCAGTGCAACATATTGGCCCTTTTAGGCCTTCTAAATAATTAAACTAATCTAGTATAAAGGCCTCCAAATTGAAAATGTACACCACCACCCTTCACTGATTCGCAGATGATGACGAATTGTCTTGACCATGCTGCGGAGTTAATTCCCGGGCAGCCGAAGTACGAGAGTTAGTTTGTCTCATCCTTGCGGACTGTGAACTTCGTGTCGCTTTAATGACGCAGAATGAAAAGGCCTCCACCGGGCAGAAAGTACAAAGCGTCTGCGAGAAACCCATTTAAAATGCTTCTGGAGGCAGAATATCAGGAGAGCGGAGGCTGGGATGTCACCTGGACTCGCGGGGGATGTCTTTGCGAGATTGTGTTAGGTTGACTGAGCTGTCAGAATAAGATAAATGGAGCTCAGTTGTATTGTTAACCTGTGACATTTTTGACAGTGAAAGGCTATGCACTGTGTGAGGGTGGAGGAATATTTATTCGTTTATGTTACGTGCCTTAAATTCCGGAACGGGAAGACAGGAAGGCCTAATTGAAAGATAAAGCAGTGGTCAGAATGAAACATGGTGCCTTGTTATGCTGGACGTTATGTCTTTGCATTTACCAAACCGGAAATCAGACTGCAATACATGAAAACAAAGAAAAGGATGAAAGAGAAGATCTGATATTCCGAACATAAATTCCCCAAAAGCCAACACGAAACTATATAATTATCCTGTCAAAACGCGGGAAATATTAACAGCAGGAAGTGAGAATTCTGATCACTGAGACATATTCCTGTCACATTTACTATAACTGCAGCGCCTACTGTTGCGAGTGATAATGGAATGAGTAATTACAGCATGACAGGTGTGCAGGCAGTGCTTTCCCTGTAATGGTTTGCCATTACAAACCCACAGCAGTGTGATTTTGCATGAGCCATAACGGACACATTTGTCTTTTTTTTCTTTTGCTTTCGACAGTCATTCTGATAGTTAAACCACATTTTCGCAGAGAATTATTTTCAGGCCTTGGAAACATTTGCAGACGCTGTACATGTAGCATTTGTGCCCTTGTTCCTGACTCTGGGCAGGGCTTGAGCAGACTAAATTTACATGTTCTTTCACCCATCGTGGCTCCCTCTGTTGAGGAATGAACGATACAAATAGCAGCTTCATAAAAAGTTTCGCTATTTTGTTTTTGATGTGGTAGAAAACGACAGTTGAATTCTAATTGTGCCATAGCACACCATTCATGGGGTTTTAATGTTCATTGATCATGAGCCTTTGTGTCTAACTGTTGCTCAAAACCCCGTGGGCAATTACAAATCTGCCTCCAAATGCCATGTACTACAGTACTTGCTATGGTAACGTGTGATCTCGCGTGACACGTGATATGCCCTTTACGTCAAGACCCCGAATCTCGAGAAGCCATCTCATACATCTATTGGTTTTCCCCTTTCATCGAAATGCCGTTAATAAAACTAACTGCATGTTGCCACTCTCTGCACGGTGTGCGCTTGATGCCTATTGCCGTGCCCATGTGTGGCATCATCCGTGAATGGGCAATGTAGGCACTGGATGGCATCCCTAGGATGGCATCTGGCGCATAGTGATGCGCCATGCTGTGTTTACGCTTATATACAGACTTCATAAACCAGGGCATTAGAGTGCAGGGATTTGATTACTCATGTCTGGAAACAGGCACCACATTGGGAGCTGGGTTCAGACCTCTGCTCCTGTGCTCCACGTTTTTCTTTTATCAATGTTGTTTCCTTTTTGACACAGCGCAGAGATATGCTGTTTAAATATACTGAATATACAAAAAGCAAAAAATAACTCCCATGTCCAAAAATCTATTGTTGGGGTTTCATTAATGGAATGTTGCTGTATGTACGATACATATGTACATGCTTGTAGCGTAAGGGTTCATGGCTGAAAGCAGAGCGCAGCGATCAAGTGTCTGTGATTATGCGAGGCTGTCACTTTCATGGCAAATTTAATTGTCCACTCCGTGCTTTCAAAAGTGGAGTTTATTCCAACTGGCGATGAGGAATTGCCACCTAGTTTTTACTTGCACGTAATTCTAAGTTCAATTTCCAAGTGACTTGGCTTGTGCATGGCCAAGAAGGTTTTATAGTTATCTTGTAATCTCTCATACTTGTTCTCACGTTACTTACAATATAAAAGTAGAAAAATAATGTTTCACAATAGGGGGAGGGGCATTCTTTAAAAACAATGGTATGGTATGCTATTGCTTATTTATATAGTGCCTATACACAGGCAAATGTTTCAAAGCGCTCAAAGTTAAAACACTATCCAAATTCCGAATGTTGTTAACATTGTACTTTTACTTTTAGCAGGAATCAAACTCAGTACATGTTCAAGATTAGACAGATGTGCAACCAGAGGAGTGTCTGGAAAGCCATACTCGGGGGCAGCACAATTTCCTCGGGTAAACAGATGTAACCGAGAAACGCCCATGGTGTCAGAAGGGGGTTGTCGGTAGAGTTAATTTATGTCATGCCATGATTTCCAAAGAATGCGTTTATACAGATGAATGCATTCTACATTCTTCAACCTAAATCAGTGTACTAGACTACCAACACATCCATTTTTAAGTGCCAACCATTTAGTAAGTGATTATACACAGGCACTTAATAAAAGAAAGTTAAAGAGTGTATCAGTAATAAGACTCAAGCCCAGCACTCATGGTTGCTCTACCAAAAATCAAAAAGTAGTCCATAGGCGCCCCTCTGCGAGAATGAACACAGCCCATTGACCTGTTCTATGGGAAGGTACCCACTTGAGAGAAGGCAGCCAGGCTTTTTGCTCACTGTACCTTTCACAGATGGGAAATATGTATTTGCATATCAGTCTTTGTCCCACCCACATGGGCAGTCCAGCACTGAAATGCTATGGCAATTCCCTTCTGAACAAGAGTACCAACAGCAACCCCAAACACGTGTTTCAGCCTTGTTGGGCCTCATCAGTGAGGTGGAGCTGTGCCTCTCTGAGTACAATGATCAAGGGGTTCACGTCTCGATGACCCTAGCAAACTTAGTGTGACTAAACCTAAGTTCCTTAAAAAAATAGTCCATAGGCGCCCCTCTGCAAGAACGAACACGGACCATTGACCTGTTCTATGGCAAGGTACCCACTCGAGAGCCCGCAGCCACACTCTTTTCTCTATTCCAACCAATGTTCTTGCTGTGATGTACACCCGAGGGCTTATATGCCCGTGACTGGTCCGATTTTATGCATTGTTGACAAGAACATGAATGAGCAGGTATGAGCAAGCCTGTTGAATGACAAGTAGAGGCCTGGTGGAGAAAGAATATGCAGTGTAGAACTGCATTGGTTACATTTCTGGGAGATTTAGAAGCCAGAATAGTGGCCTGATGTGTGCATGAACAGCCATTTCGTAATTTGTGCAAATGTCTCTCAATATTACAACTGTTGTTTAAATGTCATTGTGTGTTGACCTATGTTTTAGGGATAGTCTGTTTATGCTTCTACTGCTGTGCATGGAGCTTGGCCGACACAGAGGAAAGATTACACCCCAAACTAGAGGACAAGATACAACAGTAAAAATAAAAAGCCAATTTCACTGACACAATGGATTATTATTATTATTATTATTATTATTATTATTATTGTATTGTATTTGAGCACAGACCTAGCTTCGGGAAACAACAGAGAGCTTTACAATCATATCCATGGTTGTAGAGTGACAGCAGGGGACCAGGTGAGGGTCTGTAAAGAAGGAAGAATGCTTTGTTTCACCTCAGAATCTCTCTCTGAAGGGACTGCCCTTTTAAAGTCCAACATCAGAAATCAATAAGAAAATATATTGAATGAAGAACACACACTGAATTGAATAGATGCACTGGTTTCAACAATATGAGCACCGGTCATATACAATCTCTATAAACACAAATTAATTATTATTAAACCTGCAGCTTAGGGTGGCACTTTGTTCAACATGAAAACTACAGACTATGAAATAGATACATTTAGGCAACTACATGTGGAACTTTATAATTTGGACTACAATCTCTTTCTTGAGGACCAGAACATGATTGCAAAGATATTACTTGGATTACTAAAAGGTAATTTTCATTACTCCAAATCCTGGTCTTCCTCTTCTCAGACCTTACTTAACATGAAAGTCCAATGTCCATTTATACAAAAGAATAACAGAGAAGAAAGACAGTATATAGTTGATCCATCCTATATGTTCCTTATGTGCACATTTCTTTCAATCTTCCAAGCCTCTCCCCTTCCAGGTATTAAGGACACGCCTCGTGACTCCTCATTCTGTCCTACCACAGCCATACTTTTCACCACGGGCAGCAAGAGGGCTCCAGGGAATGTGATGGCGGAAGAAGAGAAAACGGGGTAAAGAAGATTTATGGCAAAGAATCCAGGCATTACCTTCTCAGCCCTATTCCTGGAGACCTTTCCTATGCAATGAGGATGTACTAAGGTAATACTTCATATGACAAAAACGAAATGGCTGGACACCCAGCAAGCTTTACTTAGTATGAACTGAGGTGAATCTGACCCAGTCATCAAAACACTTGAACAAATTCAAAAAGGTGTACCACACACAGCCTTAGTTTGTATTGCAGAATACATCTATTTGGTACTGGCAGGTGCCAGTGTTCTAAATATCACCCACAGAGGTCCATTTGAAGCCTCTTCAAGTAGCCCTTGTGCTGCCAAAAGGTCACTGTGCAACGTGTGGTAGCACATTTCCTAATATTGATATTGAGGGTGTGTAGGAAATGTAATCTTAAGGACAAAGTACACAAGACGCTGCAATCTCCAACTGTGCTGACCCAAAGCCCCAATGAAAAGAACTGGACCTTTAAAGGGCCCGTATTCTCTATTAGAAGTCCCAGGAAAACTCCTCTTGAGCTGTAGGGTCTGTCAAGAGGAAATAGGTAATACTAGAGTAACTGTTCTGCCGAACAATAGGGACATGGGTATACTATTTGCCGATACAGAAGAACTTGAAATGCAGAGCATGAAAAGTCCAAGTTCCAAGGTCAAAACTCCTTCAACCTAAAGTTATGCAAGAGCGAAAAACACACTTTTGTGTAGGACCAGAAACGAACAAACTTTGAGGGGTTCTCAGCTGGGTTTCCAGACACCCTGAAAAATCCCAGGGAGATAGCAAATGAATCACTGGCCTGTCATTGTTTTCCAGACCATGGAAAAGACCAGAGGCTAAAGACTCAATAATGAAGAATCCGAACCCAAAATCCCTGCAAGCTCTGAACACTGTCCACTGCAACAACAAAAACATCTCTCAAGAAACCAAAACTTAAGACTGGTCACAATCCCCATCAAGCACATCGCTTTGGGTGTGCTGTGAACAAAACGGCTTCAAATGGCTTTCACAAACTTTGGCGGAAGAAGGTTTCGTGAATTTTGGAATCTTCTGGAGACTCTTGCTAAAATGCCCTTAATCTTGAAAGCTTGCCCTTCACTATTCCGTACATGATGTGGGGTCCGACCAATTTTGATACTTCAGAAGAATTGTACCAGAGGTATTCCCCTTAGCACCCTTTTTGGAAAGGGTAGGGGAAGCATGTAACCTGGGGCTAAAGGATTTTCCTTTGTCTCGGCTCTTTAAATCTACTTAATAATCCTTGATTGTGGAAGAATTATTGGGAGGTAGAGAAGCAATGAATACATTGAAAAGTCAAGGGAAGGTCAAAGCACCAATTTACCACACCTGGGGTGACCGAAAATCTGACCAATAAGAATACATCTAGTCAAAGAAAAATGAAACCAGACATTCATAGGTAAAAAGGCATGATAACAAAAATCTCACTTCTCTTCAAAATATTACTTTTCAAGAGATTTCTGGCATTTGATTTTGGGTTGAAAATGTTGTGCTCCATCTTTGAAACAATCACTGGGACAAAATGACAGGTGGAACATGTTTTTTTTACATCTATAGTGTGGACACCAACACTGCGCTCTCACAGCTGTAGCAGGGACTTGGCCAATCTTAAGCAAGTTTGAGCTCTGGCGCTCGTACTATACTAGTAAACACTTGTGTGTAGCAGGAGTTGTGTCTTGGGTGACGTTATTCGCTAATCTGCACAAGACTACCATTAGCTGTAGAACATGGATGCTTCATATATTGTTTGCTTAGGCTTTGTACCCTAAAGTCACTGGCCTGTATCTCAAAAAGGGTGCTGGTGAAAGGGAAATACGACCAGTCACCTTTCTAAGCGAGGACTCCTGCTTGACACACACAAGTGCATGCCAACATGTCTGGGGATGGGTACTTTGTGCGATCGGCCAATGAGGGCCTTGCAGACTGCATCTGCCACCTATGTACTAATGTACTTACAAACCTTGAGAGCATATTCTGGAGGAACTGCTTCAGATGCGACGCCTTTTATCATCCTGCGTGCGACCCTGCTGGCCCTGCCCTACACTCACTATGAAGGACTCAAGCGGCCTCACTCTGCTCACCTGGGGCCTAGCAAATAATTACACAACACTCCCATTGTTATGGCACAGCATTACAATGGGATGTTCTTCATTTGTGATGGTTCATGGGAGTAACCATTGCTTCAGACAAGCACTTAATAAAGGTTGTGGTGGTTCTATATTTTTACAACTATGCATTTACATCTCAGTAAATTTGCATAGTGAAAATTGTGACAACACCCTGTGTATCTTCCTGACTTTTTATTTTTTAAATATGCCCTTACATATTTTGACATTTGATTTGCTTGTTCCCTGAAACATGAGCAACGCCACTGTCAATCCAGAGATGAAAATGTACTGATACCAATGCATTAAAAAGCAAATATATTTACCTAAAGACATGCCACCATTTTGGTGATAAAGACTGTAACAGGTGTATTTGCCCTCTGACAGCCAACGCAAAGCGCCCATTAGTTACTCAAATCAGTGCATTCTGCCAAGATCATTAAAATGTGTCACACAAAAAAAGAGAAACTTTTTTTTTAGCTGTCTTCGTTATTTTGATGCTTGCTTATTTGAAAAAAGCAATTGTTCAAAATAGTTTGATTTATGAAAATGTATTCACCGGATCTGGGCTGGACTGAATGCTGGAATTGCGGATATTCAGTCCCTCCCTCTCTTCCCTGGATACCCACCCCCTGGCAGTGAAGTGAAAGTCACTCACAGTCTGTGGGGTTTTAATTGATTTCTTATCTTGTCTGAGCAGCAGCTCTGTCATTGCCGTGTCAGGATGGTGTTCTCATAGGTGGTCCCTTCCACCTATCAGGTCTTGTGCTGCCCTGGGTGACTGGTTACAAATCCCTTGCCTGAGCAAGGAGGTGCGTGACCTGAACAGGCTTTGGTACTATGCAGTACAGGTCTGTGGGTGAAAATGGCACAC
This sequence comes from Ambystoma mexicanum, assembly GCF_040938575.1. Classification (NCBI taxonomy): domain Eukaryota; kingdom Metazoa; phylum Chordata; class Amphibia; order Caudata; family Ambystomatidae; genus Ambystoma; species Ambystoma mexicanum. The sequence continues at coordinate 101,030,700 of NC_090937.1, read as the reverse complement.
TCTTGCAGTCTTTGCCAGCTCTAAGTTAACAGGTGCCTAGTCCACTGGGTGCCCTTGAGCACATCTGATGCCCGCTGGACTTGTATCCTCTCTCTTGTACTCCTTACTGTTATGCCAGATTCTGCTTCTGCCTTAATGCCCCACACAAATAAGGCCCCAGACTACTTCCACTTTCTCTCTTCCAATCTTTTTCCACCACTCAGTTGTCTGAGTGATGCTGTGCTAATCCCCTTTGCTGTTTTCCCCTCTCTCCTCCTTCTCCCCTCATCCTTTTGCTCCCACACTTCACCCACACCCTCCTCTTATATTCTTCTGGTTTGTTTCTCAACCTTCTTGGCTATTTCCCTCTTGCTTTAATTCCCTGCCTCATTCCATTTCACCCCTTTTCTCCCAACTTCCTCCTTCTCGGATGTCCTTGGCTTTTCACCCACTTCTGCTCCTGTTGGCCCCTTTTCTCCCACCACCTCTATTAATCTCCCCCTCCTTCAGTCCTGCAAATGGGAATTGTTTTACTGTGGGATGCCACCACCATCAGCGGTGCAGGGCCGTAGGAGCTGATTATCTCACTCCTGGCACCACATAAATAGTTGCCTCTCGGAATATAACTCGAGGGAGGAGAGTTTCCTATAATGCTGCAAGTAAAGTATAAAAGGTGCACAGCTTTTAAAACTAAAGCTGTGCTTAAATGTTTCATGATTTCCTGTAATGAACAATCTCAGCATGTGATATCAAAGAGTTCTTGATTAGCAGATAAAGTGGTTCAGTGAGTAAGTGTCTTGTCGTTGAACCCATCAATCTCGGCTGAAATCACCTCTTCAGACTCACAGCTGCTCCTTGTTGGCACACAGTCCTCTGCTGTACTCTGTGGATCAAACCCTCATGATATGAACAGGGCAATAGTGTTTGTGGTCCTATCGCTAATGAACTTAGAAACCTGCACATGTAAAGCCCTAAGGACAATACTGAGAATCTTAAAATTAGCCATAGCCAATGCTAGAATTGAATACATGACTCTGCAGGATAGAAGTGATATGCGAACAAGCTGTGAGACTTGCCAGCATGTTTAAGTAGAGGATGTTGGCTTAGTCAGTCCTCGAAAGCACTAACACCACCACACCTCGGGTCTTACTATCTTTATCCAGGTTCAGCAGACTACGTTTCAGAGTTTGAAGATTGCAAAGTCCTGTTTTTAACAATGACATTAACTTGTGGGGTCAGGCACAAGGAATCATCCAAAATTACTACTAGGTTTCTTTCTTGGGTTGCTGTAATAGGGCACCGTCCTAGCATATTAGGCCAGAAAGAGGATTTCCAGAGCTCAGGGTTAGGGCCAACTACCAGTAGCAATGACTTAAAATAAATTAATTTAAGAGAGTTTATATTTCCCAAGAATAAAAAGGTAGTCATATCAAAAAGGTTAATAAAAAAGCTGGGGGTTGTCCACGTAATCAAATACATCCAATGCAAAGCTTATGATCAGCTTTATGAGTGCTCTTAAATAGACAACCAATAAGATAGGGGATAGTGACGAGCCCGTCACATGTTTGCATTTGAAATTCTGAACTACGTGGGAGGATAGAAAAAGCGGATGCACAGTCACTCGAAAAAGCACTCAGTCCAATTAAGTGGTGATCCAGACAGACTTAAGTTTAACAGTTCAAAAAATTAGACAGGATGGTTTACAATGTCAAAAACGACCACTGTGTTGCCTCTGTCAACCTGGGTCCACAGGTTGGCCTACGCTGCCCAGTGTCCAGACTCTATCCCTCTGGACGAAGGAAATCTAACCTGGAGTGGTGTCACAAGACTTAATAATCTTTAAAAGCCTGTAGTTGAGAAATAAGCACTCACTCTAATAGCTTAGCTTGCTAGGATGATTGGCTATTGGACGGTAGTTGAATGAGTCTGTTACATTTGAATTTGGTTTCTTCAGTAGAAGAGTGATCATAGCTCACTTTAGACTGCTGGGAAGCGGACCACAGCGTAAGGATGAATTAATAACCCGAAGGAAAGGATCTGCTATGGACCGACAGCTTGACAGCTCCGTAAAACCATTTAGGAGGCCAAATGTTTAGTGAGGAACCGGCACCTTTGCTATTCTGAGCCAAGGTTTGAAACTATTCACTGCTAACAGGGGAGAACTGAGAGATACCTCTCAGGTTAGTTGGACTTTGAAAAGACCTTTCTAAATATACATTTCTAAGTCTAAATCTTAAAGAAGAATGGGCTGAAACCTCGTTCAGAATGGCACTAAACATGTTTACACCAATGAGAACCTGTAGGCTAATCTAATCTCAATCCCTAGGTCTGTAGGAAAATAAAGCAAGACCCTGAAGGGGATACATGAGGACACAATTGATTGTATCTGTACAGGGAAATTGGCACTACAAAAGAGCTGATTCTTCATTCGTAAGTGAGGCATGTGCCACCAATATAAATGAAAGTTCTCGAAAAAGGAGGGCCCGGCATCCTCCTCCTAGACCACTACTGCAGTTTCTCATTGTATTTGAAACTCATCAGTGGTCAACTCAGAAATGTCAGGAGCAAAATGATCTGCAAACCATGTTTCGAGCAAGAATATAGTGATGCAGTTGGACCTGGGCGCATATGAGCTATGGTCCCGGGCCTCAGCTGTGTTTTACAGATGACACAGCAAACCAAAGTCATTACTAGGGTGGAGGCATGGAATAAAAGATAATTGCTTGTCACACACGTCAGCCCAAACCGATTAACATAACACTCCCTCAGGCCGGAATGCCCCAGAGTGTAGTCTAGTAATGTGCAGGCTAATACGAATTAATCCATCTGTACTTTTGATGTCGAGCCATGCAATCACGTGATCGGATCTCGATCACGTGAACCAACATGGAAGTACATTTAACCACGATGCGGGACGAGAGGCTGTATCTGCAGCCATGTTCCCGTTCCCGCACCGTGGAGAGAAGAAATCATAGAAAGGTTAGTAAAGACTCTGGGAAAGTGAACACTTGGGAGATACTTTTCTGGCTTCACCAGTGTATTATCACCCACGGATTCCTCTTTTTTAACATAGTCACATGCATGTCTTTTCAGATGTGCTACACAACATAAGCATCCCCTGTGACTATCCTCCACAGATGCAATTAAGTGGACTACGTAATCTTCTAACCCAAGGATGTGGCTTGTATTTTTACTTAAAACCTTTATTTGATTTACTTTTTACCATCAATAATGGAATATATAGATCAACACATAGACACCATTTGTTATTCCTTTCAGATAAAGGAGTCATCTATACATAACATTTGCCCGGTTGGGATTTAAAGGAGATACCTCAATCTTGTCCAATAAGGTTAGTCTAAGGTGATAATTTCTAAGATGTGTGCACAGTTGTTCAGCTTAAGGAATACATTATTTAGTTACTTCTGCCTTTTTGTCTTCTTTGACAGTAATGGAATGCCAGTAATATCGACACCTCAAGAAGGTATCAGTGAACCCCGAAACGCGTAGTGTGATACACTGATTGTACTTATACATTCTGTTAGGAGCTTCCTGCAGACAAATTTTTGTTTGATTACAATACTTTCTCTGTATATACCTATTAACACTGTGAACATTTTAGCCATTGAATGAAGAAATTTGCTGATGTTCTCTTTTCATGTCCACATGCTGAAATTTGTAGTATAATAATAGCCCTGTTGGCTAAAATTATTTCTGTATTGAATTTTATTGAGAATAATCAGATAAATAATACGTTGAAACTCTCACTGCAGTGTCTTGAATTATTTTTGAAGAGGCTAACCCCGTGATTAGAGTGACCAGGTGTTCCCTCAGTGTTGTCTGAGGTTATAGGGATTACTAGTATAAAAATGCACCATAAGTTGGGCCAGAGTGATAGATGATCAGTGTCTTTAGAGACGCAACTGAAAGGCTTGACTATCTCTCTAGTAGTAAAAGTCTCCAATGCAGCCCTTCAACATTGGCAGCAGCCTGGTTATAATGGGACTGTGCCATCTTGTTTTACCACCAGGATAATGTGGTTCGGAAGAGCCACCGACTACACATCAGCATATTTGGTAGACCCAACCCACTAGCATGAATTAAAGCCAGTCATTCAGAAAAGGTGAATTATAAGCAGTGCGCATACCCTTTATTTGGATGATATTATGAAAAACAGATAAGTTAGTAAGATCCTGCTGCAGTTGTCTTAGAAAGGCTGTTATTCACCTAACAGCCAAAAATGAAATATGAGCAAGAGTCAATTAGACACAATGCTCTGGATTCTTTTTTTTATCAAGTATATCATGACAGATTCATTGGCTGATGTTAAAAATCATTTTTGATTATACCCTTATTATGTATGCTGACACAAACCAACTAGTGCACGTGCATGTGTTTCACCCCTGACGCGTTTTCTCAAGGCAAATGTCTATATCAAACAATTCCTTTTACAAAACTCAAGTTCATATCACATTTGAACTGCTATCAAATACATTTCTCTACTGAATGTGTTATCTTATGATCCAATTTATAATCTGAAATTAATCCTAGTGCAATACATTTCGATCAATTCCACATTACATTCGTTAGTAATGCTGATCTTGTCAAAAGGGAGATGGAGATAAAAAAGCGAATGAACCGTTTAGAGCTCCGAATCCATTCAATGTATCTATATATACTGTGAGTTATGAATATATGTCACCACCTTCTAAACTAAGTTCATGTAGACTTCTCCTTCCACACAGCCTCCCGAGAGAAACCATGTAGTGATGTTGTTAATGTGTTCACATGGTCATGGTGACGTAGCAAGAACCATATAAATATATGAAAGAAGGGGAATACCCATCATCCTATTAATGTCAAATCTGAATATGAAAAACAAGGACCGCCTACTCAAGAAACATCTTTTTTAAAAATGTCATTAAATACCATGGCATTTATATATGTACAGTAGTTAATCCAGAGTTAAAGTAGCACTTACATTAATGACAGAGCAGAATGCAGAACCCTTACATTCTTATATGTTCCACATCATCATTTAAGGTTCAGCCGAATTCAATTTGTACCATGAAACAAAATCAAACTTTGAGGCAAAACTATTGATCACAGGTACTGCCTTCTTTAGCTTGAAGCAAGAGTCATTATGTCATCTGTTTTTGTCATTTTGCAGATTTCTGATCCGACAGAGAATAATGTAGCAATCCCCCCGCCTCCCCCAATGTCAGGGGGCGTACAGGGCTGGCCAATAATGCCGACTAGGGCCTTGGAGAGGGCTCAGAACCATTGCTGGCCCTATACGCCCCATGATAAGGGGGGTGATATTCATTTGCACACCAGGGTTTGTCCAGAGTATCAATATATTTTTTTTTTATGGAGACAGGCTAAGCGTAGAATGTGCGAGCCCAATCGTCAGTAAAAAAAATGACCACCACCATGGTAAAAAGAAAAAGAGACCAAACCCCTTTTCTATTCCTATGCCATGTGGGGATGGGATGGTGTACCCCGACAGCAGCAGAAAGCTGTCGTCCAGCAGCTTAAGTGGGGCAGAGGGATGGTGGTGGGGCCAGAGCGCGGGAAGTCTTGGGGGTGGTCTAGGGGAGCGTGGGAGTGTAAGGGGGGCAACAGGGAGGGGCTCCATGTTGCCTCGACACAATGAGGATGGCCGTATCCAGGAAAGGACCTTGGGTAGCTGGCAGTACACTGTGGAGTTCATGTTCTATTGACCCATACCGTAAATGCAAGTAAACCTTGACTGAGGCTTTAATGCCTTGCATTCATGCCACAGCTCATTATCAATTATTTGTACGGCAGAAAGTAGGGGTGGAAAGCAACTTGATCTTCCGCCACTCCCTTCCTCTCCACCAAATGGCTCCAGCATCTGCCCTGGCATGATTTTCAAGCTGGTGCGAAAGCTGGAAATCCATGTGGGGTCTGCCTGCTTAATACGCCAGCAAAAAGTAGGCACACCCCATATCAATCCATTGTACATTCTCCCTGCCATGCCCGCATAGCAGGGTGCACGTTCAATTAAAATGAAACCCTCACCTACATGCTTGCATGTCAGGAAGGGTTTCATTTCAATTGTGACCACTGCTTGTCTTGTGTGCATGGCAAGTGGTGCTCACAATGGAAAGTAAACATTGCCTGGCATCCCAGCATGCCAGGTAGCGTTTACTCACTTTGCACTGCAGAGTGAAAATGTGAAGGGCAAATGGTGGCATACACACGTGTACATCTACTTTTTCCCATCACACTTGGACCCCGCAGTGCAAATAGCAAAAATGTAATGGCAGACACCGATCACTTTACAGTGTAAATGTAACGGTTCCCTGCCGTCAAATTATGTTTTCAGAGAACATGCGCCACTGTGTGTTTTCGCCGCGTTTCTGGCCACAAGATTGGCTGAGCGCCCTTTCCTGTGTGCAAATAAGATTTAACGACCCTACTTACTATCAGTTCAGCAACAAATAGCTCAATGTAAGGATCAAACAAGCAGCATGACAGAGGGAACTCCTGCATAGTGCCTCTCCAAATGTTAAATGTGTAAATTCTTCACTTGCCCTTGAAAATCCAGTGTTTTGGACAGGTATATGCCCCCTGAATTAGACAGAGGGAACTACCTGGGAAATTCAATGTTTCTATAACTTGCCATAGGGCCTCTTAATAACCCTTCTGAAAGTCTTCTTGGTGACCAATAATATATACATCAGCTGCTTAGATCCCGTATAGGAAGCACCATTAATTACCACTGCACCAGTATTCGTATACCTAGTAATAGCATGTTGGGTCAAAAAGATGTGCTGACTATCCTAGATTAAACAGCCCCCCAGTAGTGAAGCTCTGCCTGCAGGGACTTTCGAATGCACATTAAGTAATACTATTGGGCGATACAAGCCAGGGTCTTTGGATCGCCTACCTATTTTTTTTTTAATAAACACATACATTAGAGTCCTGCAACAAGGCAGTAGTAATACTTGTGTTTCTCACGAATGTAATCATTGTATTCATGTTAATAAAAATGAGAGCGAGAGAGGACCAACACGTTTGGCAGATTTCCACTGTACGGCCATCATCCGCAGAGTCTTTGCCCTTTGGTAGAGGCAGACATTCAGCAAAAGATTCACATCTGTAAATTCCCGCTGCAGTTTCTTTGCCATTTATTATTAGTGTGCAACAGTCAACTATTTGACTTTTCACATAATACAAAACATTCTCTTCAGATGGGATGTCAAGTACATCCACTGTGGACAGAACATGGTGTGTTTCCTGTGAAGAAATGTCCCACTCATCGTAATCCAGCTGGGTTTATGTGAATACAAAGTGGAAAGAATCTCCAAATCCTCCCTAACCAGTTGTCAATGTCCTCGACCGCTGTTCTTGCCTTTTATCCTTTAGCCATAGAAGCAGCTGTCTTCATGGCCTTGTCAGAAATGTAAACAAATCCCTGCACTAACTTTATTGTTTGCATTATTCACCTCTCCATTAAAGTGTCATTTAAAACTGATCTAACTGCCGTTTGCCCCCGTAGAAGTGCGTTCAGCCAATCAGGTGACTTGATACACAGGCGTGAACTGCCAGTGCACGCTGTGTTTTCCCAGCCACGTGAGGTCCTTCCTGGGACCACCATCTTCATTTTGGGGAGGGAATAGGGATCCCCTCTTTTTTTCCTCACTGTGCCCCCACTCCCAACCCTCTAAGACATCCTGTGCCGTCCCCCCTCCCTCCTTACCCACTTACCTGCTGGACTGTAGCTTTCTGACCCTGTTGTGGTGCTCCGTCCCATCCTCAGCCATCACAATGAAAATAGAAATAGAAAACTGGCTTGGTCCCCTTTCAATTTACTACGGCGATTGCCATCTAACATGGGCATCATCTTATGAAGAATGCATTTTCATACTTTGATTTCTTCTAAGGCCGGAAATAGCTCTTCAACACATCTTTTTCTTCTCATACTGAGGAACAGGAAACGAGGCAATTAGACGTCAGAGATAAGCTTTCCGGCAGACCCAGACTATCTGCATGTTGATCTAGCCTATGTTACTTCAGATAAAAGATCTCAAACTCGACCCTAACCAGACTAACAAATGTGTCGTCGTTCAGCAACCTCGAATGGAATCTTTACAGAAGGCTGAACTCTAAAGCCTACCACTAGGCATTGAAAGGTTGGTTAAACATATATCCAGATGTTCAGCTTCACAACCAATCACAAGTGGCCTAGAAGTGAAACAGTTGTTCAGACAGGATTAATGATGAACAGGAGCAGGGAAATAAAGTATACTCCCATCTTTGTGGATTGTTCAAGCACAAGGGATCAATAATGTTGTTGGATTTAATCATATATTCGAAGGCTATCCTTGTCCTTCCTTTAATGCAGTCGATAAAAAACCATAATTTGCACAAAATTAAGTCCCTGTACTACATAGGGTGGGTGCCCTAACGACCCTGTATATGCTAGTGTCATCAACATTAGGCCCATAGCTGGAAATGAGCATTATTTTGAACAATTCTAGGATAAGCAAAATTCTGATCCAGCTTGCTTGGCAATCACATCTATACCGGGGTTTTGAATTAGAATGGCTACACCCTTGGTAGACGTTGCTTGTGATGTAACAAAAACCTGGCAGATCTTTGGGGTTTTCAGAACGTATTGACCTAATACCTCAAACAAGTCTACACGCAGTATGTCCTATTACACTTGTTGGCTACGCACCTTAAAACCAGAAGCATCTTCCTTAATGCTTTTGGGCACACATATCTGAGTTGTCACAATGAGCGCTCTGAGCTATCAAAAATGATACCTAATGCAAAATATCCCTCACCCCATTATCAGAACACAAATAGGATGTCATTTTTTACTCTATTTCTTTTCCAACTGTTTATACCGTCTCCCCTTGGTCCAGCCCGAACTCTGTTCCCTTACCAAGCCCCTTGCCCCACATATAGATTTTACGTGTAAAAAATAAACTCCACATCCCAGGCAAGATAGCTCTACCCTCCCTATGCTAGTCTTGGCCTGCACTCAACAAAACATCCAGTCCATTCCATCTCCATAATATCTGCCATGCCCAGGGTGTCCCAGAATCATATAATAATATGATGATGGAACAGGTGGTAACATCCCGGCAGCCCGAGCTAAAGGCCAGAGCGAAGTGAGGTTGTTCAACAAGGTCAGCGGGACATTACCACCCGTTCCAGCCCTTGGAACGCGTTGTTAACACCATTAGTACCTGTCCCAAGGGCTGGGAGGGGGCTGATCCAAAGTATTCTCTTTCCTTGAACGGGTTGCCTTGCAGCGTCGTGTTCATGGAAAGAAAATACTGTTCAAAGATGGCCACCAAGGAATGGGAAGGTGGGGCTCAGTACAGAGCCCCTCTTCCCTTTCCATTATGCCCAGCTGGAGCAAAGCTGAAGGAGCGGCAGCAGCTGTGGTGACACAAAGTGCCACTGCCGTAATGCGGTATGTGGGGATGAGGTACAAAAAATGGGAACAGAGGGTGGGTTGCCTTGCAGTGTCTTGTTCATGGAAAGAAAATACTGTTCAAAGATGGCCACCAAGGAATGGGAAGGTGGGGCTCAGTACAGAGCCCCTCTTCCCTTTCCATTATGCCCAGCTTGAGCAAAGCTGAAGGAGCGGCAGTAGCTGTGGTGAGGCAAAGTGCCACTGCTGCAATGCAGTAAGTGGGGATGGGGTACAAGAAAGGGAACAGAGGGTGGGGAGAAAATGGCTGGCGAACCAGCCATCAGGTGGCTTGGAAAATGGGCTGAGGTCGCTAGTTTCAGCCCACGTTTCTTGCCTCATGGTTGGCCGGCTCCTCTGCCAAGGGTGCTGATGAGTAAAATGAAAGACTCTCAGTATCATCGCTAGTTCTTCAAAAACTGCATTGTGCTCAAAAGTACTCAGACATTAAAGAGCAAAGTGAATGTGGTGCAAATATAGCAGGCTAAGGGGAAAATAAACCAAATCAACAATGCAACCCTAAATCTTGCTTTGTACATATATTATGATACATACTTATTAGTCTACAATTCCACAATAATAAGGCCCAAAGGAGCTGAAAGACAGACTACAAATAACTTCAAGATGGTTTAAGATTAAGAAGGCCTCACCTGGATAGTTATCAATATAAATTTGAGAGGGCAAGTAGAGCATGGGTAAATTGAAATAGCTAGTACACCTTGTTTCCTTGCTTTCACAGATGGAGATGCTGCGACTTCTCAATGGTGATACTGATGCTGTTGTATGAGCATTACTCATTGCCAGTGAGGGGGTACAGGTTCTTCATTTGATCTTTCTTCTGCCGATTCCTGAGGAGATCCTCAAGTCGGCCTTGATTTTCTCTTTGATGTTGTACCAGATACATTGGAATGATGGGAGCGCAGGGGGTAAATAATACATTGTTTTTGTAAAATGTTTGGCAGCACCAAGTTCACTTTTTATTAGCAGTAATTTAGGCGACTCAGTGCTTGAAGGCTTCTAGCGGTATAGTTCAGTTCACTACAATATACACAGAGGACCCATCGTGCGGGATATGGGTAGGGCGGGTTATGAAAGTTTGCAACATTGCAGGGCAACCTCAGTAAAAATGTTGATGGTGTATGAGGCTGGGTGAGGGGGAGACTCTAGGATTTGGTTGGCTCTTCAGGGATGGCACCGGAGGTAGGGTAGAGGTGGAGTGTGCTTTGGTGCTGAATAGAGGAGTCCTTGGGGGCAGGGAAGTGAATACCTGTGGTTATTGATCTCTGGGCCTTTCACATTTGCCCAGATGAGCTGAGGGTTCAGTGAGGAGGGTAGGAAGAGTGAAGCAGCAAGCAGTTTTCAATGTCTTTGCCATTTTTGGTTATTGTGGTATTCACCTTAATTGTATTTGTACCAGCTACTCCTCCACTAACCGTACTCCCCTTACCAACCTGACTTAAGTATTTTGACACAAATTTAACCAGGGACTGCAATGTATTGGGGACTAAAGCTGATTTCATGTCACTCACTGGTCACGGTCTGTTCCTTCCATGTTCTTATTCATTTCAATGCACCCTAAATATCCAGATCTTACAGATGTGCTCTGCATCAGCATTAGCTGAGTTCTATAATCAGGAGCCAGGGCATTATGATCATTACATCTCCTCACACAGAGGAGTGGCCTGTCTGTTAAATGTACGTGAAGGCGTCAGCTGATCCATAGCAACTCATCCGACCCTTTTGTCCTCCAACGCGTTCATACAGTCTATTCTTGACGTGTTCACACTTGGAATCTAGCTATGGCCATTCCCTGATCTACGAAATCCAGAATGTTGCCAGTGAATAAGGTAAAGGTAAGCCTCTTTCGAAAAGCAGCATAATTTAACTGGGCCGTTTGCAGCACTGTTCTAGCCCATAACACAACGAAACATTGCATGCTTTCTTTTTTTAATTTACCTTACTTTAGTTTTGAAGCTTACCTCAATGTTCATACAGAATTTCCATAATGTTTAGAAAGTACCTCCTTATGCAATCCAGAATTATTTTCCACCTTAATGAATCCAAAATGATTCCTTTTCCTTCTTCATCATCTCATGATCCATTGTTTTTATGCTGATTCCCCCACGCCCTGTTTAAATTCTCCCAACTCCTTTTCTTCGACAGACTAAAGTTTTATTACCCAGGGCCAGGGGCCAGTATGCCAACTTCCAGACAAACAAGGAGTTGTAAGTCTACACAGTGGTGATTTGCCACAGTGTAAATGCCTTATAACATAACATAACATATTTACAAGTACAGAGTTATCCTGGCATAAAATGGACATATCTATGTATGCAAGTCCACATAGATTCAAGCATAGTTGTGACCATCACCTAACTATGTGAGCACCAAGCACATAAACAAGTGCACATATATTTATTGATCACACAAAGATACGTGCGAATCTATGCATACACAAATACGTAAACATGTCTAAACATTATCTACGAATATGCTTTCATTGTTTGTGTATAGCAATAATCAGCGATATCTAGAGATCTGTAGATAGGAATGCATATAACAACAAAGAATGTATACATTATTTTTAAAAACATAGAAACTCAAACATCCCAAAAACTAAGAACACTAGTTAAGTTGTTGTTGAAAGGATCAAAAATAATTCTTCCACAATAGCATTATGCATAATGCAAATCCTTGGCAATATATGCTAACTCATCTGCAAACCACCCTAAATCCATGACACCCCCTCTGCATCTATCAGTCACTATCCCAGCCCGTACCCAGAGGGAGATCTAAGCATTTAGGTGTTTCCTTGTTCTTAACTTTCAACTAATACTTTGTGGCAGTCCTACCCATTTCTGAAAATGTTCTTCAACCCTGATCCCTTGTAAATCTCCCACACTATTTTTTTCCAAACCTACCTTCCTATAGATATCTGGGTGCTTTCGTCAGTGCGTCAGGTAGTATGACTATTCGCCTTTCCAGAACACTCCTATTATTTTGACAAGTTCACCAACTATACTTTGAGTTGGTAAGTCTGGAAGTTGACAATATTCAAATATGTTGTCCCTATATTTAGTGACATTCATATGAACACAATAACCTCGATGGATATATGTAGCAATGCCTTCTCTCATCTGGTTCAACCAGCATTCTGGGGAAGAGATGCACACAGAATCGCCGCAAATCCATGGCGAATCCTTTGCACATCTCAGGAACGCCAAAAACCTTAATGTTATTCCAGTGGTTCATTGTCTAGCCTGCAGGTCTTGTGAATTCACCTCACCCTGTGTCATTCCAGGTAGGAGTTGTACTTAGGATTCTGAGAATTGTTGGCGAAAGAAGAATTGAATTTGATCTGAAGGTTACTCAAGAAATCCTGCAAATGATTGAGTCCTATACTTGCTTGTTGCAATCAGATCCAATTTACAACTAAGCCTTATAATCTGAGGGAGCAACCATGATCGAGGGCTATGCCCCAGCCCAGGATTTTGCAATAGCAAAGATGAGGGTTATAAATTGGTGAAGTGTCATTGTTCTAAGCTATCATGCCCCTTTCCTCTTACCCTACAGCTGTTATCACATGTACTAAAATGATAAGTGAGTTTATGCTGCTGCTTAAGTCAGACTGTTTGGAATCAGATCTACTCCAGCAAAAATATACTTCATTCTGATTGGCTGAGATGACGTCAATGATAGAACTAGGTGCTAATTCAGTGTTATGGACTGGCTCCTCAGCAATGCTGGCAGTTATGTGGCAAGATCCCCAACTTGTGACCCCAAGCTAAAACTGAGGTTGCAAAAGGATGGTTCAAGAAACATTAATCCTTGTATTGCCCACCGGGTTCCTGCTGCAATGCTACTAGCAGCCTGCCTTCTGGCAGGTTGGTAAATGTTTAGCCAAAATGCAGAGAGTGTTGGTGAAAGTCCAAAGAACAGTCAAACATAGCTTACAAGCTGCAGACGCTCAATGGCCTTGCAAGATTAGTCCAAGGCCCCTTTAAATGGTGTTGCAAGTGATAGGGGGTGGCATGAGTACAGGAAGAGCACACAAAAGAGAAATCAGGAAATTAGGATTGCAACTGTTGTGGAAAACAAGGCTGCAGAAGCAACGTGAAGCTAAGTGTGAGGAAGGGGGGGTTATGTGGCAGGCACACACAACAGCAAGGGGAGTCCTGAGAGCCACCTAGAACGATTATAAAGGAAGTATTCTTTAAAATACACAGAATTTGGCCATGACAGGTTGGGCTCGAACCCCCAATCTTATAGGAACCATGCGCACACATGAACTGATTGTGCCTCAGAGACCAGTTGGTAAATGAATGAACAGCAAGGCTTGTAACATGTATCCAAGCAAAATCGCATTTATTTATTAATAAGCTTATATCCACAGTCAAAAGCGCCCAATTTATAGGAGTAGTGTTGGAAATGTATTGGGGCTAAGAGGGGGGGCGCAGTTTGACTAAGGATGCAGGTTTGGGGGGTGGGCTGTGAGGTGGTAGTTGGTAGTCCTTCTTTTATGTTGGTGGCTGTCCTGGCTTTCCATCTTGAAAATCTGGTCACACTACCTGAATACTGGCAACGACTCTGGCTCAAAAATTAACCATCACATTGTATTGTGATTTCTTTTCATCACTCAAGAGAGAGTCACTTTTGTAAAAGGCAAAGTTCGCTTTTTGATCAGAAATGTCATAATTCCCGACAGCCGTATGGCATTTTGTGTATGTACCAGCCTGCAATATCCCTTTTCTCGGTAGACCCTGATGAGTAGCGCGAAGGAAGACCGTCAGATGGTCAGAGAGAATTCTTTCTCTTGCCTTTCAAATGTCAGCCGTCTTCAAGCTAAAGGTCCTGTCTGGCTAAAACGAATCCATGTTCTTATCAGCAATGTGCAGTGTGTGCCATCAGAGTGAATACAGAAATAGTGTTCTTTCATTGCTTCCACTCGGCCCGGTCACTTGGGTACATATTAATTCCTTGTGAACGTACAGGGCTGCATTTCAAAAATCCGATTCTCCTGAAAGGAGAGATCTGAACCGAGTGCAAGATTTTTTCGACCTGAAGCTGTTGTCTGCTGTACAGAGCTAGCCGTTCTTTCTCGTGTCTTTGTGTTTAAAGCCAAATAAACAAACGTGCAGGGTGACAAGCTTACTCTATGAAGCCGGCCACAGTTGCCTTTGATGGAGGAGGCTCTGAGGACATGGAATGTTTCTCTGAAAAAAAGAGAACACATTAAGAAACACTGCAGAGCGAGTGTGTTTAATATATATATATATATATATATATATATATATATATATATATATATATATATATATATATATATATATATATTACATGGACGCGATAGCATCCATGTAGTTATGGTTAAGTTGGTGTTTCCATAGGAAGAGCACTTTTTGGGTGGCTTATAACTTCGCTCCCTCTGGACGAATCCTCACCAAACTTTGCAAAAAAAGTATATGGCCCAGTCTTAATTTTCTTTGAATGTTTGGAGAGGTTTGGTCTAGGGGGGGCAAAGTTATAGAGGGGGTCCCAAAACTTTTGTTTTTTCCTATTGACATAATGGGAAAAAACTTTGCGCACAGCTACAGCCCGAACCGCTGGATGGATTTCCACCAAATTTGCGGTAGGAGCGGCGGCTTGGTCCCGAAAGTGTGCTTTTGCAAATTTGGTGTAAATCCGTCCAGTAGTTTTTTAAAAAATGACCAAAATGTAAGGCAAACAAATTAGTGATATCTGTGTTCACTCCGCGGACAGCACCCCGATTGGCCCATGAGCTTGCGTCATGTCCGCGGACATGCGACATGTTCGCTGATTGGACGGCGTGGGGCGTGGTGAAACTTGGATTAAAAATTGTATTTAGTGGAGTGTGTTGGTGTGTAAGAGTGTTTTTGTGGAGGGTGCGGGAGTATGAGATAGGTTCAATGTTTTGTTTTATTATGTGCTATATGCTTTTGTTGTGTTCGATTTGTCTGCGGAGAACACGGCTGTTCTGACATTTTGTAAATAAACTAAATGGTGGGGTGTTCAGAGGACAGAGTATGTGTCCTTTTTGTTCGCAAGGAAGGTAAAATTGAGCTAAGAACACTTGCAGTGTGTTTAAATGTTCGTAAATACACAAACTGGGGGTGTCCTGAGGAGGCTGTCCGTATTGTAATCTGTCAAGTTGAATGTGTTCTAAGAACACTCGCGGTGTCCCGAAATGGTTGCAATTACACAAAATGGGGGTGTTCTGAGAACGTTGTTTGTATTGTTCGTTGTCAGGTTGAAAGTGTTCTACGAACCCTCCTTTTGTCCGCTGATAGTACAATTTCCTATGGGCCTCACCCGACTTTTTGTCCACTAAAGAAACGATAAATCAGGCTGGTGTGTGCCAACATTATGTGATAATCCTATGACTGGCGCTATTGACCTGGCTGACTTGCTTTTGCGACAGTAAATCATATCTCCCACCCCTAAGCCTGACATTATGAAAGCATTCATATTCCCCGCCTCTCTCCGTGACGTTACAGGGAGCGTCATCAAACGCGCCCAGTTGTCTCCAGTCCTACGCGACTTTACACAGAACCCGGAAGACAACACACATTATGTCACAACACAGCGCGCCACAATTCGGAATATGAAACTGTGATTTAAAAGCAAACAGCAAGATTGTAAATTTTGTAAAGTACATTTATTTGACATCAAATGTTTAGAGAATATTCAGCGATTTGCATTTGTCTTTGTTATCGATGCACAAAAGTTCATGTTGAGCCACGCAATGTTCCTTTGCAGTACAGAGGGTGTTAGATCAGCTTAGAACACAGTACGCCACAATTCGGAATATGAAACTGTGGTTTAAAAGTAAACAGCAGGATTGTACATTTGATAAAGTACATTTATTTCACATGAAATGTTTAGTGAATATTCAGCGATTTGCAATTGTCTCTGCTGTCGATCAGCAAAAGTTTATTTTGAGCCATGCGCTGTTCCTTTGCAGTATTAGTTTATGATAAAAGCAGTAAATGGTCGCACTGATAATCGGAAGGTTGCTCCAACAACGAGGCATTAGACCACCATAATGGTTGGTATGTTGCTTCTAGCCGCTAGTACTGCGTAAGGACATATTGGTCCTTGGCGATTGTCCCATAAAATGGTGAGGGTCATGAAGTTGCTTACATGGAGCTGCACCTGGCAGTTGAAAAATCCATCCGCTGGAGTCTGAAAATCGTGACATTGGCAAAATGGGGCAACATACCTGTTTTAAAAAACATAAATTAGTCTCACCAGCCGATCTATATCAAATATATTCATTTTATTTATTAGGGCGTGAAACTATTTGCTAGCGAAGATAGTGCAACGGAGTATGTTAATAATAAAATAATAATATTTTCGCATTTATATAGCGCTAAGAACCGTCAGGTATCTCAGCACTGCTTATTATTACCCACGATGTGTGGTGCTCATTTATCGACCACGGAAGGATGAAAGGCTGAGTTTGGCCGTGCCGGGATTCAAACCTGCGTTAGCAAACTGTGCGCGGATGTCAAAACGAGCGCTCTATTCGCTGTGCCACTTGACCGGCTACAGGTAAGTGGTACAGCGAGTAGAGCGCTTGACCGGCTACAAACCGGTTAAATTATTTCTATTAACCCACCCTGTGTCGTCTGCCTTTTTCAGAGCCCTCTAAACGACAGGGGATCAATTCGGCGGTGATAGTGCGCGGTAGAAAACAATATGCCACATTGAACGAACAAGTACAACTTGACCGGGCTTTAATGCCACGCTATTGTTATTATATTCCAGTATAAAATAATCTAAAGGGTTACTTACATTATAATTGCATTTTCCATTGTTGAAGTGTAGTGCCGTCCCAAAATACGACTCTGCGTGTGCCAACGATCTTTCTCAAAGTGATATAATATACAAAAGTGGTTTCGTTTTCAGAAATTTTATCTTCAGTGTGTCTTACGTTTTTGCTACACTTCTTCAAAAGAAGTCTTTCAGCACAATCTCTATCTGTCAAGGTAAAAAAAAGATAGAACCTTATACTGGGAGTCGTGGGCCTCTCCGTGTGGTAGTTTTGCACTATGGTGCTTTCCATTTGGGCAACGTCAGTGCCCCTACTTTGTTGGCTGATTTGGAACGCTTTGTTCAAGCCGTAATGAAGATCCTTCCAAATGCGAAAGTAATTTTTTCTGGATTACTACCTAGGGCAATATGGGACAATAGTTCAGTTTTTTGTCCTCAGCAAAACATTGCTAGGTGTGTCATCAACCGAGGCATGTGTGCCTTCATGCTTAGAGCTGGTATGTTCTTCTGTAATAATGAGAATATTGATGCCAGTAATACTGTTAATTTTAAAGAAGATGGCATCTCTTTATCTTTTACGGGAAATGCCTTTCTATTTTGGAATGTAAGGGTTGCTTTGGAGAAGGTTATGAGAAGATTTTAGGAGTAAAGTAAGAAAAAAAAACAAGAAAAAAAATATAAAATAACAGGTGTCTGTCAAGCATCTGTAAAAAAAACAAAAAAAAAACAGGTCTTTTCAGAGCCAACTTCAAAGGGGAAATGGGGCACACTATTTAAATTTACATTCACCACGCTCAGATTCTCTGTATGTCCGCGGACATGGCGGTAGTCCACGGACATCAAAATCACTACATGGGGGTTCAGTATGTTCTATGTTACATGTATATGAAGTCAGGGATATTATGGTTAAATTGTGCTACTAAAAACCTATGAAATTCAGTGAAAAAAACTTTGTTAAAGGGACGTTATGGTTCAAAGTAAAACCGAAAAACCCCTGAAATTCAGCAGTTATGGTAAGATAAGCAACCATAACTCGCGCCAGCACCGTGCATTGCTAAAACTAACACCCAGGACATCAAAGATGACATCACAAATGTCATTGATGACATCACTGATGACATCACATGTACATTTACTTTTCATGAAAACTCTGTAGAAGGTATTGTCATTATAATGTTGACCAAAAAGTGGCAAGAAATATTGAAATAAATATCAAGTGCTAATTAGTGCATACATTAAGCAATGCGTTGATATAAATAGCATTCTATTATGAAGTTCTATCCAGTATACTAAGCTACTCATGTAGAAATATAGGCATTGTGTGCAGCATATATGATGAAGGTGCAATATTCATAAGCTTGCCATGTTGAATAGTGAAATGATAACTGTTTTCTTATTAGAGTTTTGTGTACTGTGAAACATGTGATAAGTAGGTAATAAAACCCACTTACTACATAATTGCATTATTATAGACAAAACACAAAGAGACAACAACACATACAAATTTGAGTATATACAAGAACTTTGAAGTAAGGAAAAAAACAGCAGTAGTAGCAGAAAGTTTTCATATTCTAACTGATTACGTTTATGCAGAGAAATGATTGTTCTATTTGAAAGGTGCCACTTACCCTATGCATATGTATCACATGATTTGACTGGACCCTAAGGGAATTACTGTAAGAACATACTTGAAGGATAAGTCTACAAATAGAGTACCTTTTCAATTTTTAATTCCTGACTGTTACTGAAGGAAACCATGTGGCCAAGATATCGCAATAAAGGAAAAAAGGGGGAGCCAGACATGTGATGTCATCAGTGATGTCATCAATGACATTTGTGATGTCATCTTTGATGTCCTGGGTGTTAGTCTTAGCAATGCACGGTGGTGGCGCGAGTTATGGTTGCTTATCTTACCATAACTGCCGAATTTCAGGGGTTTTTTGGTTTTACTTTGAACCATAACGTCCCTTTAACAAAGTTTTTTTTCACTGAATTTGATAGGTTTTTAGTAGCGCAACTTAACAATAACGTCCCTTTAACAAAGTTTTTTCACTGATATATATATATATATATATATATATGTATTACAAGGCCTGTGGTAGCGGCCCTGTAGTTATGGTTAAGTTGCTCAACACACAGAAAGAGCACTTTTTGGTTGGCTTATAACTTCGCCCTACATGGTAGAGTGGAATAAAGTTGACATGGAGCTGTTTTTATAGGTGAAAAAGGGTGTGCAAGTGCCACCGAGTCTGCAGTCAATTTTGGTGTCTGTGGATATCATTTGCATTGCAGGGGGTTCTGTGTGAATCTTATTATTTGAAGGTGTATTGTACAATCTTGTTATATGGTTTAATTATATTGTGGTGGTTGTGGCCAGTGGCCAGAAGGCCGTGCCCCCAAGAATCTGGCCACTGGCTACACTCATTATAGTAATATGTGTATAGTAATTATAAGTTCTGTAGGGGGAGTATACAGTATTTGTAATATGGTGAAAAGATATAATTGAAGTGTATATGGTATTTATGATTTTAGTACAATTGAGGTTAGAGCTTATGGAATATGTGTTTGTTTCCTTGTGAAGATAACAAATAGGATACTACTTTGTATGGTTACTTAGTTGTATATGATAATAAAGCTGGACTCTCTGGTTCTTTTTCTGTGAAAGAAAACAGTGTAATTTGTTAAGCAGGATAGTTTAAACGCTTTAACTGCATACAATTTGACATATAACAATCTATGTACTATGTTTGGTACAGCATTTGTGTGTGCTAAACTGTTGTGGCATTGACATGAAATAAACAATTGGTCATTGGAAAAAAAATCCATAGAGGATAAAAACAAACTACTTTAATTATGTGAGTCTAAGTGTCACAGCATGTCTGTTTGAAGTGTGTTGTAATGAAGGGAATGTTTAAAGTAGTTAGATAACGGTTGGCGTGTTCTAACTATATTGGACTTTACCTGAGGTTTTGGCATAAGAATAACGGTGATGGTAGATTTGAAGTGTATTACAATCAAGGGTGATTTTAGATGTAGTTAGATACCAGTTGGCCTATTCTGACTGTTTATTGTACTATAGTTTAATAAGTAAATTTTGGGTGAAGGAATATTAAGTAGGCATGTGTTCGATTTGGTGGTAATGTTGGCGTATTGTAATTACATTGGATTTTACAAGAAGTATTGCAGTAACGAGAACTGTAATGGCATATTTGAAGTGCATTGCAATGAAGGGTATTTTTTAAGTAGTTAGATACCTGTTGGTGTATTCTAACTGTCTTGGGATTTAAAAATACTATTGTACTATTATGGATGTAGTTAGATACCGGTTGGCGTATTCTAACAATTTATTGTGCTACACGTTAAGGACTAAATTTGGGTTGAAGGAATATTAAATAGCGATTTGTTAGATTTGCTGTTAACCTATGTTTTGGAGTAACAGAGTTGTTGTTATATTCAAACCAACCACTTCTTTTTTTTACCATATGCAGTATAGTGGCCTGAAGTGGTTGTGGAACCAGTGTGGTCGATTATGTGCACTGTTTAGAAAGTTTTCTTGCTAAGAGATACTTGGACATGTGGGAAGCTGGTAAGCTTACAGTTGTTTTTGGTACCATCTTCATTGTACCTTGGAAGCATTAGTATAATTTATTGGCCATGTGAGTTTATTTGTATGTTGGAACAATTGTTTGAATTACAAAAAGGCCTTAATATGCTATGATTTACATTCTGCAGAAGCTGGTGAAATGGAATTGATGAATAATTTAGTAAGGATATATACACAAACTGATTCTTAGGGATGTGCTCGTGATAAACATGGTTGTAGAGAGTGCATGTATGTTTCCACGTATATGAAATCTGGAATATTTCATTTATAGGGAGCTTTTTGGTTTCCAGTACTTGTAGTAAGTACATTAGGAATTCATGTGTATCTTCCTGTGTGTTTATGGTGAATGTTACCATTCCTGTACGGTAGTCCAATTCTTGCCTTATACCTGAGACACTGTAAGTGCTTTCAGGATTATTTGTTGCTTTTCTATGAAGGATGAGAATTTTCAAACATAACTGGTCTGAGCTGTTTAAGTAAATGTTGTGAACAATTGGTGGCAATTGGAATAGATGATTGATTGCTACATTTGCAAAGCAATTTACTCCAGTTGTGTTGCTGAATTCAAATGGATCAGAGAGTTATGCCTCGGTATCCATTGAAGGGCCTGCAGTTGTTTTTTAAGAAGAGGCATGTGGTGTCTTTTTGTCATCTGATGGACATGCATCTGTTTTTGTACTAGATAGTTTTTTTATTGTATTATTTGATGGAGCAGCAGTTGTTTTTGTTTCTTTAGCGTTATTGTTGGAAGATAGGTTCCATTTGTATTCATTATTGTTTTAAAGGTTTTAATTTTTGAGGTACAGTGTACATATCTAGATGGGGTGTACAGTGCGCATAGCCTGTTGTATTCTAGGATGCAAAAAATGTCAGTGTTGACTTTGTTTGCATCAAAGTTAATAGGGAATAAACCATCGAGTGTACACAGACACAAAAGTGCTACGTAACTCATACCTTCTTTAAAGACTATATTGTCAATGTCAATCAATTTGTGATCTAGGGTTTGACCTAGCGATTTATGAATAGTGACAGCATATGCAAGAGATAGAGAGAAATGTTCTCTGCTTACATACATATCTTTGAAAAGAAGGAAATTCTAACGCTCACCTGACTCCCACGGAGGCACTGGACTGGTTTGGATTGCTGTGGCCTCTTCTAGGGTGATGCGCAGGACTCGGAAGATGGCATGGACCGGACCCCCAAATCTGGCTTGTCTGGCTCATAGAAATATCCTTCTGTGTGTGAAAAGGGAGTATTAACAATCTGCGGGATAATGCGTAGGCCTCCCACTCCCCTTCTCACCCTCCACGAAACCCTTCTGCGATTCCCCGTGAAGTCTCACCTTAGGGTCTGAAAGGACGAGCTCTCCATCCTGCTTCTGATGCAGGGGCGCGTTGTTATCCAGTTACTTCACTGGATCTCGGATTGGTGAGAGTTCAAGTTCGCTTGACTTTTCCGGTAAGGTATCGTAAGAATTCTGTTGCAAGTTCAAGCTTTAAATAACCATTGTCTGTTTTCTCTATTTCAGGTGCTGAATGAAGATTCCGAGTTAGGGAATGGAACCGTCGAAGGAAAATTCTGGTGAGTTTTTGATGAGTGGTTCCTCTAGTGTTCTTGCATTAATGCACTAATGCTTGTGTCTTTTTCCCCTTAGCGGCCGGGGTTCGGAAATGCCGAAGATACGGCGCCGACCCGAAGTGAGAAGAGATGTCCCAACAAATATCAGGTAAGTCTTAGATGAGCGCTCCGCTAATGTCCTTGCATTCGCTCACTAATTTTAATGTCTTTTTCCCCTTAGGGGCCGGGGATCGGAAATGCCGAAGAAACGGCGCCGACCCGAAGTGAAGAGGGATTGACCCAACAGGTAAGTCTTATGGTGGAAATTAAGCCTTTCTTATTCTCTTCCCTAGCTCACCTTTGTTCTTGTCTTTTTCTCCTTTAGGCGCTGAAATGCGGCGGAAGATCCAGATGGTCGCTGATGGGCAAGAAGGCGCCTAGTAAGGGTGAGTGGAATGCTGCGCTTCAGCGAGCTATGCGATGTGCTTTTAAAAATGAATGTCTTCCCTTTAGGATCGTCAGCGAGATGACTCTGGAATGCGGATTAAGCAGGTAATGTCTCTTCTTTCTCCTGTTCTCCTCTCTTCTCCCTTTACAGGTGTTCCAGGATGCTGTCAGGCGTGGCTGGAGTCCGGATGCAGGAGCAGACACGGTGAGCGTCCAGCTGCTAGGTGCAGAACAACGCGAAGCGTGAGTTGCTGCTTGGGCGTGGCTTAAATAGCCCTCAAAGTAGTTCCAGGTATGTATTCTTCCTCTAAGGTATGTAATCTTCCTCCGGCCACACCCGTGTGGTAAAGTAGTCCCATAGGTAAAATAGTCCCATTCAGGCCTCTAGGTGGCCTGGATGTTGCAGCACGGTCTGCATCAGGTAAGTTCACACCAAGCACTTCGTAACACAAAGTCATCCTATATGAGCCTGGCGCCTATGGCGCCTGGACTGTTGTCCAACATGAGCCTGGCGCCAAAGGCGCCAGGACTGAGTCCAAAGGGCCCCTACCTGGAGCCGCTGGGACTTCCCTCGGGAACATGATGTCTGCCTCTGGGGTTGCTGGGCCCGGTCTGGCTCCTTGAGGGTAGGCATCATGACAGAAATATGCCATTGTGCAGCCTGTTTTTTAAATGTCTGCAAGTTTGTCAAACTGAATGTTGTTCTCATGTGGATATGTGTGGAAGCCAATAACTATAACAATTGCTCCATTGACTAAACCTTGTTCTACGTCAACATTATGCTATAGAATTACTCTACAATTTCAACTCAGAGTATCATACTCTTTCTAATCCAGCTGTGTTGAGATATATTTGTCTAAGCTATTAGGTTGTGCTGTTGCTTGTAAACACATAGGGAGTGTTATGCTCTGCACTTCTAGTTTGTCTGTGGAGCTGATATGCAGTATGGGTTTCATTTCTTTTTTCAACATTGTATCATTGATTTGACTACAGCTTGCCAGGGTTAGCATTAAGGCCATGCATTTTAAATTTTGTTGAGTTAATTGTTCCATGGCATCAGGAGCAGATGTGTTTTTCCCATATAGCTCATGGATTAATCTAGTATTTAAGATATATGTTACATCTGAGTAAGCAGACCAGTTCTAATGCTTTTAAAAATGTTAGCATAGGTGAGATCTGCAGACTGATGCATGTTTTGAGTGAGGTCTCTGTAGTGAAATTTGCTGCCAGGGATTTACATTTCCAATGCTGCCGAGTGTGTTAGGGCATTGTTTATGTCCTACTGTTTTGAAAATAGGTTGAATTTTTACTGGTGTTAATTTTAGGAGGTCTCCAAAAACAATAACATGTTTTCCTCCAAACAGTTCTTCATAGTCGTTTTTTAGGACTTCTTACATTCTGAGATAAATTAAAGCCAACATGAGGTTGGAAACCATTCTTACTATCAGGAGCACTTTTATTTGTTTCACAATTGGGCATACTTCAGTAGCAGTGACTGCTGATCATTTGTTTTAGTGTTCTACTGGGAGGAGCAGTAGTTGGTGTAAAGTTACACATCCTATGTTGTAGGCAGCAACATCTGGGGGGGCTGTTACAACAGATGAAAGGTTGTTATTTGTTAAGTCTTGTAGAAATGGCTGATTGTTTTGATTAAGAATGTTTTACCAGAACCAGCTTCACCACTTACATACAAGAGCAGAGGTTTATAATTTGTACAGCTACAAGTTTTCGTTTCATGTTTAAAACCATGTTCCATTTCTTCAGTGACGTCTAGATAAACAGTGAGTTCATCATTTAGCTGTGTGTGATTTGAGCACTGACAAGTGTTCTTCAGATTGTTTAGACTGATACATGATATTTTCTACCTCAGTCATGCCTATTTCTGCTTCATTTAAAATGTGTGGTTTTCCAAGTCGCTCTTGGCTTCCTGTAATGGAAGGTTGACTTCCCTCATGTGTGTCTTTACCTAGTAGAGCTTCAATGTCTTCCTCTCGTTGGCATGCATTGTCCACCATTTGTTTGTATTGTTTGAAAATGACATTTGTTATACTGCTTTCATTTGCTTTGAATGCAGCTTCAAATGAGTCATGGTCACCTAATAATTCTTCTATTTTCTCCAAGGTTTAAAAAGTTGCAGTAGGGCCATGTTATAAAGTTTTCGATGTTGCAGAGATTTAAATGAAAACTTCATATGATTAATAAGTCTGGGTTTTGTACATTTTACTAGGATTGCCTCACATGTTGAGACTGAATATTTGCCAGTCTCACCTGGTGTGACATTGTTTTTGTAGGAGTAGTTTTGAGATATTTTGTACAGGAACATCTTTTCCAAAGCAGTACTTGTGTTTGGGTAGCATATGTCAGTTACATTGTTTTTAAAATATCCTGGCTGTTGGCATCATTGTGGCTATTGTTTCTATTGCTTGGTAGGATTGTAGTACTATTTACAGGGATGAAGCTAGACAATATGTTCAGATTTGCCATATAAGGCTGTACCTATTAAATGGTCAGCAGCTTCGTAGCATCCGCATTCTCTATGGGAGAGCAATTTTATACCAAAGCTGGACACTTTTTATGACAGCATTTTGTCAGATGATATGTCATCCCAGAGGTCCTTTAGCTCTGTTTTCTCAGCTTTGATGTGACATATTTTGCAAATGCAGTCGAAGTGTATGCACTGCATTGTATGTCTATATTTGCATTTCACAAGAGGGCAATGATTACATTGTAATCATTGATTTCCTTGGATGCTTCGTTCCTTTTAATGTTGTATGTGTTTTTAGGGGATTTGCCTTTTACATTGTGTCTAACAGAAGACATCAAGCTAAAACTGGTCTAGGTAAGCCACATCGACATTTGGTATATTATTTACATTTGTTTTTCTATCTACGTCAGCAGTATTTGCCACACTTATGTTTTTGGAAGCCGTAGATTTTTGTACTTAGGTTACTAATCTTTCTGCTTGATTATGGCTTACTGTGTACTTCCTCATGCCAAGATGCGCTTGGGTGTATGTGCATGCTAAAAGTGTACCTAACATAACATATCAACATAACTATGTGTGCTTCTGAAGGGATGTCACAGATAAGGTATTTTCAATGAACTGTAAAACAGTGGCATCACTCTCATTGCCAAATTTGGAAGCACCTTTTATCCATAAGAGCATGTGGATGTGTGGTGCTCCTCTGGATTAATATTCTTTTCTCCAAAAGAAGTGTTTCACTTCTCTGAGTGGAGAGGTAGTTTTATTGCAGATAAATTGCAGCATGGCAATGAAGCGATGGTGAAAGCACCTCAACACATAGACATGGTCAAGATAATAGAGTTCTCCATGTGTTTCTATTCTCTCTTTATTTTGTTTGTTTGTTTATTTATTTGTATAGCGCAGCCAGGCCCGAAGGCAACCGGGTGCATATCTTAACAGTAGATTACAAGAATGAGACATAGTTAGACGAGTGGTTACAATTAAGGCATGGTTACAGTTAACCTAGCAAACAATTTATACAATGGTGCAGTATCATTCAGAGCAGTAAATATACCCCATAGTCATGCTGAGAGTCAGGCTGTGACCAAAGGTTCATGTGTAGTGGTTAACCAGAGCTTTGTTTTGTGTTTGAATGAGTTAAAAGATGGTAGATTTATAATAGTGAGTGGTAGGGTGTTCCAGAGTTTAGCTGCCTGGACTGGGAAGCTGACCCCTCCAGCTGTTTGCAGCTTATTTCTAAGGATCGTGAGACCTTGAGTTTGGGCGGATCTCAGAATCCGTGTAGGAATGTACTGAGTGAAGCGTGAAGCTAGATAAGTAGGGGCATGGTTATTTATGCATTTGTATGTGAGGGCCAGTGCTTTCAGGGAGATCCTTTGGGAGACTGATAATCAGTGAAGGTTCTTCCTGGTTTCTGAGATGTTTGCTGATCTGGGGATGTTGAGGGCTGCTTTGATGGCACTGTTTTGGGTGATCTGGAGTTGGTTGAGGTTCCGTTAATTAGTGCCTTGGTAAAAGACATTACAATAGTCCAATTTGGACATAACCAGTGTCATGGCCCACGATCACCTGTGAACATACCCTTCAGACAGCCCACACCACATTGCCCCCTATTAACCGTGACCATACCCTGCAGGCAGCCCACACCGCATGGCCCCCCCATCACCCGTGACCATACCCTGCAGGCCAACCACACCACATGGACCCCCACCATCACCTGTGTACATACCCTGCAGGCAGCCCACACCACTTGGCCCCCCTATCAACCGTGACCATACCCCGCAGGTAGCCCACACGAAATGGCCACCCCATCACCCGTGATCATACCCCGCAGCCAGGCCCCACCTCATGTCCCCACCCCCCACCAGTGACGGCAACCTGAAGGCAGGCCCCACCATATGTCCCCACCCTCCACCAGTGACGGCAACCTGCAGGCAGGCCCCACCTCATGTCCCCACCCCCCACCTGTGACAGCAACCTGCAGACAGGCCCCGCCTCATGCCCCCACCCCCACCTGTGACAGCAACCTGCAGGCAGGCCCTGCCACATGTCCCCACCCCACACCTGTGACAGCAACCTGCAGGCAGGCCCAGCTACATGGCCCCATCCCCCACATGTGACAGCAACCTGCAGGCAGGCCCAGCTGTCATGGCCACAGGGCAAGAACGACAAGTTCCATTACATAAAGGGTCCAGTTGGACCCAGTCCCGGCGCCTTTGGCGCCATGCTCATGAGAAAGTGTGCTCTGCACTTTTATTCTGGTGCACGTGCGATTTCCTCCTCTGCTGGGCCTCCACGTGCCTCCAGGTCAGTGTGGCCATAGGAATGCATTGGGCAGCACGTGCAGCATCTTCTGGGAGTGGCAGGATGGGGACACAAGTCAGAACAAATGGGCGTGGCCGGCTATTTAAACCTACCGCGCCCGTATGCAAGCACTTCGCGTTAGTCTGCTTATAGCAGGGAACCCCCCCTGCCGCCTGAAGTGCATCTTACCTGATTCCAGCAATAACAATTGCATGAAGCGCATTTTACCTGATTCCAGCAATAATCATCGCCTGAAGCGCATCTTACCTGATTCCAGCAGCAACCATAGTCGGAGCGCATTGTTACCTGATTCCAGCAGCAACTGCAGTTGGAGCGCATCCTTACCTGATTGCAGCAGCAACCCTAGTCGTAGCGCATTGTTACCTGATTCCATTAGCAACCGCAGTCGGAGCACATCCTTATCTGATTCCAGCAGCAACCGCAGTCGGAGCGCATCCTCACCTGATTCTAGCAGCAATCGCAGTTGGAGCGCATCCTTACCTGATTCCAGCAGCAACCGCAGTCGGAGCGCATCCTTACCTGATTCCAGCAGCAACCGCAGTCGGAGCGCTTCCTTACCTGACCCTGACTTCCAGCCTCCAAACTTACTCAGGAGTCCATCTTCGGCCAGCATCATCATGGACTCTTCTGCCGGCAGACGTTCGGATAAGAGCATCCCAGTCAGAATTTGCCAGGCCATCCCTGCAAGAGAAAAGGACAAACAAGGTTAGAAAAAACTATAAAGACATTACCCTAAGGTCGCGCTCAAACCAATCCTCACGCGCTCCACCTAAGAACCAAACTTACCACCTATTGGGACCTCGTAACCTTTTTTTTTCCCCATTGGGGCTCACTTCTTGCACCGCAATTTCGCTGGGCCTCATAACACCTATTGGGAAGAAGGAAAGACATTACAAGAGATACGGAAAATAATCAAGGGAAAAGACATTCCAAAAGAACACAGACAATAATCATTATCAAAGGATACTTACCTTTGAAGTGGTTCAGCCACAGCCGTTCTGGGCTGCCGCGCACATGGACCAGTGAAGAAACCTGGTCTACTTAAACGCGCCCCTGCAATGAGAAGCAGGACAGAAAGATTGCCATCATAATTAAACAGGTGAGACTAAATGGGTAGGTGCATGCTCACCACATTCTGGGAAGAAGGATTTGAGGGAGACCACAGCCATATCACAGCATTCTCACTGCCTCTCGTATTCTCGCAGGGGCAGTACCAACAACAATGAAGTCCACAACACGAGAACAGGGGAAGAAGCCTGACCAAGGGGAGTCGGTTCCAGGGAGGGCTGCAACCGTGCCCCAATGTCCCCACAGAGACCAGGTGAGCCTAACACCTGCCTCATGTCCCCACCCCACACCTGTGATGGCATCCTGCAGGCAGACCCCGCCACATGTCCTCATCCCCAACATGTGATGCAACCTGCAAGCAGGCGCCACATTTCGCCACCCCTGACCCCAAAACACATTGGACCAACATACAATCATGCAGCACATGCCAACTAAAATACCACCACATGCTGTACCCCCTGGTACACCTCAACACCCATCCATTGGTCATGTTCCCTGAGTACATGGCCCATGGCATGTGAATCCTACTAGTACACATGCATGCATGGGTCCACACACATGAACAACATTGGTGAACAGCAGGGACACACAAATGAGTCATGGAGTGAAAAATGCACTAAACCATTGAGACCAGACACCACTTATATTTCAATATCAAAAAATATATTAGAAAACATATTTCCAAGTCACACACAGCAAAAACATCAAATAACACCTGCATGAATCAAATCAAAATCAATGTGATGTAAAAAATGAAAGACTAAAAAAACATGTGGTCCATGTCCATTAACGTATGTACAAATTAAATCACATATCATGAGAAAACCATTCCTTCATGGTGAAAAAAACAGTTCAAATAAAAATCCAAATATTTACAAAGATCCAGGGTTCATGGTCCCAAAACATGTAGAAACATCCTAAAAATGCAATCCAAAAATATCTATATACAAGATGTGGAGCAAAGTCCAGGAACTCCAAATAAAAGTGAAAAAACTAATGAAACCTACTCCTAAAGAACTATATACAAAGGCAGCGGGCTAGTCCATCTCCTCACCCTGCTCTCTCATAGTCCCCGCCAGGGCATCATCGAACACTGCAACCACTTCCAGTAGGCGGGCCTCTGCTTCCCCCTCGAGGGTTACCAAGGACCTCCTGTAAAGACTGGAGGGGGGTGTCTGTACTTTCCGCTCTCTATATGGTAGAGGAGAGGCACAGAGGACCCCAGCCAAGATTCTCTATTATTGGTAAAGTAGTAGAGCAATCAAGGCCTAGCTTCTCAGGAGGGGATGCAGGCTGGTTCTTAAGTACAGTGTAGTCCCCGAACCCCCAAAAAGGAATGTCCACACACTGTATTACTGAAAAAAAAGTCTTTATATAATTAATATACAAAGGTATGTACACAATCACAATAACGCACTTTGTACTCGGAAATCAATAATGACAAATATATACAGTTCTAAAGTGGTACCACCATTGTTATCAAATCTCATTAAAGTGCATCAACTGTATGGTTAAAATGTCACACAGATCAATAACGAGGAAACCAGCAATAGAGATAGGAAGGAACGTAAGATGGTTGTAACACTAGGCAGAATACTGGCCCCTACCGATCGACACAGTTCTGTGTGGAGATCCCCCCACCTGGGCAACCTGTAAAATAAAGATATATAGCACAAGCCCAGTCCATATATTGTTCAATAGCCTTATCATCTCCTATTAATGTTTTACCCCCCCCAATGTACCTGGTGGAGTAGAGTTCTTCGAAGATGCATCGAAGGATCCTTCTTGAGTGACTCCCTTTAAAGCAGGAGCCACGGATCATCGAGAGGCGTTGAAGATGGTGAACTTGTCGTCGACGGCGGCAATGAGAAGTTCAAGGGTGCCGAGACCCCAATGTCGATCCAGGCAGTGCTCGTCAGCGACGTCCTGCGAGGATGAGGTGTGCGGGGCACCTCGGCGATGGATTCTTCAGGACCGCAAAGAGTTTCAGAAGAACTGTGGCCCAACAAGGGCGTCGAGTCGTCGAAGTCTTTGTGGCCTTCAGGTGGCGGGAAACCCACCGGCGGATTCTCCTCGGCGCATTGGTCATCCTCGACTTTCTCCGGCGGGATAAAGCGGTCGACGTTGCGGGCAAGGGAGTCCTTGGATTCAAATGTACTTAGGCAAAGGAGCGGGCGGCTCTGGTCATCGGCGGCACGGCGTCAAGTGGTCCCCACGGCTGGGCAACACAACTTTGACGGGCCTTCAGCGGTTACACAAACCTGCAAACCCTGGTCAATGGCAATAGACTTTGACAGCGGCGAAGTCTGGATGCTTTGCTTCGTTGTCCTCAGCGGTCCTGCCTCGGGTCGGCTGCCTTTCGAGGGTCTGACTTCCAGGGAGCTTTGGCGAAGGTTAGCGGTGCTCGATGGTCCCTCGGAGCACGGGAAGAGGGCACCTTACCAGGTCCTCTCTCGGATCAGTCCTTGACGAGTTCGGCAGCTTTCAGATCAGGTCGAAGCAAATGCAACAGCAAGTCTTCTTCTTTCAGC
Source organism: Ambystoma mexicanum (assembly GCF_040938575.1). Classification (NCBI taxonomy): domain Eukaryota; kingdom Metazoa; phylum Chordata; class Amphibia; order Caudata; family Ambystomatidae; genus Ambystoma; species Ambystoma mexicanum. The sequence continues at coordinate 100,999,453 of NC_090937.1, read as the reverse complement.
TGGGCGTCGAGGATCAGCAGTTCCAGTTACTCTTCAAGTGTAGACCCAGCTTCTGAACGCTTCTGAACAATTTCCAGTGGTGAGAGGTCCCCAGATATACTATCTTGTCTCTCATCCACACTGCTGGGTCACTCTCAGTAGCCAATCATACAGAAGGGCATTCATGCATGCAGTCAGTCAGCCAATCAGGCACACAGTGCATTCAGGCCATCCTCCTCCCTCTCAGACACTCACAACAAGGAATGTGGATTGGGACAAGTACCCAGCCATTCAACACTACACACTGCATTCAGGCCAGTTTCGGGCAAGGCTGTCTCAGTCTTTGTCTCTCATACCAGAAACCAGATAGCCATAACAAGAAGTGCATATTGGTCACATACTCCATTCACCCAGGTCCCACCTACAGGAGGTACCCGCAACATACAGTCACTGGGAAGGCTCCAGTCAGTCTGGACTGGACTTCACAACAACACCATATATGGAACTTCCACCCAACAGCCGGTCAGGGGGGAGGGACAGAGTCAGGGCTTCTCAGGTCTTTGGGAAAACAAGGTAATAGGTAATAGAAAGCAAGAGGCCACAGGCACCATCTTGTTTTCCATCAGGAATCAACTGATCCCAATGGCAGGGCCTGGGTATCTCAAAATGGAGGATACTCAGCGAACCTGTCAAATTCAGCATGGAGCTGCCACCAGCCTATACCCTGCTCTGCGGGCCACCCACAGGTGCCCAAAAACATACACTAGGGGCACAGGGTTGTATCCCCACTCATGGGTGCCGTAAGTGTATCAAACAGGTCTGTTCACCAAACCAAAAGAGAGAGAGCTGCACCACCAGGAGTCCCACTGAACTCCTGCATAGAAAATATGACAGAACACACGATAAAAAGACAGTAAAGGACAAGGATACGGAGGCCCTGTCCCTCCGATGCATTTCCAGCTTCACACCTCCGCCCGCCTCTCTGCCCGACACAGTGAATTCTCCGCCCTGGCCATGCTGAGTCATGCCTCCAGTGCCCGTTGCCACTTTGCACCTTTTGCTGGCCCAAACGCTTTAACACGGAAGACATCGTTGTTGGAAGGTCCATGTTTTCCTCCTGCACGATGGCCGATACCTGTCCCTCTGATGATGGACGTCCTGAGTCCTGTTGCCTCCTACCCTGAGCCTGCTGCTGCCACAATGACTGGTGCCTGCGCCACAAGGACAGCCTCCGGGATGATGACACCACCCGGGGCCATCGTGCACGTGCCCTGCTACTTGGTGCCTGCTCTTCCTCCATTGCCATAGCTCCTGTTGCTGTGGTGACCACATCTGCTGTTCCTCCTTCTACTCCCGACTGTGGCAGGGATGTGATCTCCACCAGACTGGCCGCCGGGGTTGGGACAGGTACACAGGGGGCCCTGGTGGTATCTGGGCCAGAAGACAGCAGGGAGGATGACTGGCGCACAGAGGAAGAGGGGGTCGCAGCAGTGGCTAGCACAAATACCAACTCTGTGACTAGGAACTGAGGTAGCCAGTTCATGAGGCGACATACCTCAATGTGATGATGTGCAAGCTCCTGAATGGAAGCCTGAACATCATCACGAATGGTGCCTGTATGCCTAGCGATACCGTCTAGCAATGGTTCCACCCTGTCATTAATTGCTCCATCCGCACGTAGTGGTAGATCCGTTTGCATGGATACATCCGCCACCTGCGGATGGGTCCAGCATGAGGCATGCCCTCAGGTGCATACTGGTGGAGTTGCAGTTCTAGGGACAGGAGCAGGCACAGGCCCCTCGATGTTGACCTGCACTGCCTCTGGCCCCTGACCCTGGACTGCACCAGTCACACCTACCTCATCATCCCCACCGAGCCCCATGTGCTGGGCTGATGTGGCCTCCTCCTCCCCCTCCACCTCCACCAACCTGGATGCCTCCCCACTGGCTTCCGCATCGGATTGCCCCTGTGTGAGCTCACCTGTCCCTCCCATTGCCGAGGAGCCCACAACCAACTTCACCCTCTTGGGCCTGCCCTTAGAAGCTGCGGCCGTTGTCGCGGATGCGGCACCAGTCTCCTCGCTCCCAGAAGATGACGGTACTTGGGAGGATGACTGGCCCTGCGTCTGTGCCTGGTGGAGGCATCCCTGCTGCCATGCTCCACAGCACCTTCTCCGCCCTCTTCTTCCTTCATCACTGTGGATAGGGAAACATAGAACACAAACATCAGGCTACTGAACATATGTGTGTATGTGTGTTTGTCACAATGCAAATGTACATCAGTGGCACTGTCAAAGGTCACAGCCATCATCACCCTCACCTACACACAGGGAAGTGCCATTCACACACATTCACAAACATGTCTGTCATTCACAACAGACATTCACATTCTTGGACAAGGCACTGACACAAGATTATAATTGTGTATTGAGCTCACACACATCATAGAATATACACATCTAATTCACACACATCACCTGACAGTCATGAGGAAGGCAATGGAGCTATCACGTCACAGTGCACTCGAGGGCAAATTGGCAGCGTGAGGCAATCACAAATCAAGAACTCAAGTAACATTCATCCCAGAGTGTTGGTCAGACACACACTCACTACTCAGACACACGCACAAGTACACCATGCATGTCCTAGATGGTGACATAAGTACCCATGTGTCACATCTCTCGCATGCCCCAGTCCAGACACAGGTATACAAACATGTGTGCGTCATTACATGCTGGTGTGTATCACACATTGCAACACAGACACCATTGAATGGACTTACATGCAGCACTGTCAAGGACATGCACACAGACATCTGTACAGGAGGCATGCCAGACATAAGGTCAAGGTGTGCACTCCAGCCACACATAAGCATGCACATGCACTATGGTGGACAAGAACACATGAACACTTACCGGTCGACTCCGGATGGAGCACCAACTCCAAGACCTGGGCGTACAGCGCTGGGTAGAAGCGCTCCAGGAACCTCATCTCATCAGTGGCCCGGCACCTCACTCGATCATCACCAGCATTGATGAGGTGCCGGTCTTTGTTGTGGGTCCTGGACTTGAAGTCTTCCCAGCACTTGTGGACATGATGGTAGTCACGGGGTGCCACCCCCTCCGTGTTGATGGCACACATGATGTCCGCCCAGATCTTCTTCCGTCCTTCATTGCCGACTCGCAATGGGCCAGTGAAGAGGGCACCAGTGAAGAGGACAGTCCTCTGCCTCTCTGCCGGGGGGTTGCCACTTGCCTCATATGGTGTTGTGTCAGACATGGCAACCACCGAGGCAGGTGTGGGTGGGCAAGGTGGTCCTGGGGCTGGGCTGTGGAGTGGTGGTATGGCAGTCGGGAGTCTTCAGGATCAGCATAGGGGGTCACAATGACAGGATCACTGGCAATGGATTCAGAGCAGGCACCAAAATGCAGGGAACGTGGGCAGCAGCACACGTGGGCAGCAGGCACACAGAGTGGGCTGGCAGCAGCAGATGGCTCGTAGGAGGCAGCTCGGGGAAGTTGGAGGCAGGTAAATTGGCTGGTAGGCAGGAGCGTGGGTCTTCTGTGTTACTCGCATGGCCAGCCGGAAACAGAGTGACTGTGCATGTGTGGAAAACAATGCATTAGTGTGGAATCAGAGAAAAGGCCCTAAGCGTGTAAGTTACGTGACACGCGTTGAACGTTGGGCATTGGCTTTCAGGATCGGGATAAAGGTGTGCGTAGGACAATATTACAATATATGAGCATTTCATGGCAGACAGACGCATGGACTTCAGAGTATTTTGGGGTCCCACACAAATTGGTCACTACTGTTCAAGTGCGTACTTCTTCTTTTGACGGGGAGTTAGCTACGCGCACACACGCTTGTAATTTTTTTTTTCTTTCTACAACGCAGGCAGTGAGTCACACACGCTTTTTTTCATACTGTGGTTGCCCCTGTGTGTCGTGTACTCCATTTTCGAGGTTAAAGTACCCTACGTGTTCCTCGTGTACACATTTTCCGTGTTGCTGGGTGCCACAGATTACTGCGGGATGTTTTTCTTCACACATGGGCTACCGGGAAGTCATGTACAAGTACATTTTTGATTTTGGGGTGCCTGAGCATTACACAACCCTTTCTTTTTTCACCAGGGTTTACATAGAGCCTTGCTGGAGCACAGTGGTATGTTTTCCATCACACATCCTGCCCCCTCACTCCAATTTCCCAGGACAATTGTTTGCTGCACCTTCCATTGCGCTACTCCATCAGTGCCATGACTTGGAGGGCAACAAGTGGGAAGGGAGGCAAAGGTGGGCGACCTGGCAGAGGTGGCCAAGGTGGCCGAGGTGGCCAAGGTGGCCGAGGTAGATGAGGTGGGCAAGGTGTCCGAGGTGTCCAGGCCCGTGCAGGGAGAGATATGCCCTCCCCCCAACACAGGGTCGGGGAGATGCAGCTGATGCTCATGACCCCAACAGCCGGGGTCACACACCAGCAGTGTCATCTGCTGTCCAGGGCAGCCAGGGTGTGGAAACTGCGGGGGCAGATACGGCTACCACCACCCAGACTCAGGGTCACCCAGCCTGGACTGTAGTGGTCGCAGCCAGGTTCAGAGTGACTGAATGGCTGATTTCTATGCCCCGAAGGCCAAAACACGTGCGTCACAAGGTCCTGTCACCGGCAAACAGGGATCCGGAGCAACAGTGTCATCTGCTGTACACACTGGCCAGGGTCAGGAAGGTGCAGGGGCAGCTGTAGCAACCACCACCCTGGCTCAGGGTCACACAGCCAGGACTGTATTGGTCCCAGCCCAGGGACAGAGTGACTCAGGGGCCAATTCCCTTGTCACTAAGGACAAGATACCTGCAAGCCGACCTTCTGTCGTTACATAGGCCAGTCCTCCATTACTCTGGCCCCTACTGACCCAAATGGAACAAGCCACTCAGGGTCTGCTCCACCTCGCAAGAAGCAAAAGCGTGCTGTAGCGGTACAGGCTCAGACCCCAGACACAGCACAGGAGTCCCACACGTCGAGACAGAGGAGTTTCTGTGATCAGGAACTGGACATGCTTGTGGGCTACATGTTGGAACACAGCTGTGACATACTGGTGCAGGCAGGGAGCACACATACGCCTACTCAGCGTACGGCCCACTGGCAGTGCCTTGCAGACTGTATTAGCACCTTGGGCTATGAGAGGCGCACAGCTGGTGATGTCTTGAAGCATTGGAATGACCTCCGACGCTGAGCAAAAGATAAGCTGGCTGCCAAGTTCACCTCTACTCTGGTGACTGGCAGTGGGTCACCACCAGAGGACGATGAACTCACTGGACATGAAGAGATCTCTAGTGATTTCATTGCAGTGGAGCAGATCCAAGGCATGGGAGACCTGCCAATGTATGAGGCAATGTCTGGTGAGTGGTGATGTGTGTGCATCCAGGCCATGTATATGTTGCTTGAGTGATGTGTTATGATTGTCTGCCCATTCAGACTACATTTACACGACTGCCATGTGTGAACCATGTAATGTTTAACTGATTGTTGTCATGCAGTTTGCATACAAATGATGTGCTACACACAGAGACAATCTTCATCACCACACGTGCTCCCTCCTTCCATGAAACTCTGTCAAGACTCTCTTGGCCGTATTCCAGGTCCAACCTGTGGCGGCGGATAGACTGTGATGATCTTCCACTCAACACTCACCTTCTATCATCACATGTCTAACGTCTCTGAGAGGTCATCCTGCCAGCTGCACCTCCTCAGATGCCTTCTTCCTTTCCTCTCCTTCCCCCAGCAGCTCACTGTCTCCAGATGAGTGGTAATTCCTATGGTGGAATACTGCAACAGGCTTTAACAGGATTTCTGTGATTCTACACTCTTCCCTCTGCAACTCAGGCAGACCTGGATTGTGTGAATATTCCTTTAGGTTTGGTGCCAGGTATCTCCGTAGGACTGTGACGATGGCACAGGCTCGCAGTGGCTACAAGTGTTCATTCCTGAACCCTGTGCATTCTCAACAAGACTCTATGGGTCGTGTGCCAGCAATTCCTTCAGCTCCTTCTCCAGTATCTACTTCCTTCTCATGGTCTTTGATCAACCCTTTCCAACTCCCTCAGGGTCAGTTGCTCCTCATGGCTTTGTGGTTATCGTCTGGGTTGAGCTGGGGCCTCCCTCTGATACAGCCTGCCTGCCTCTATGTAACTGAAGGTGTAGCTTCTCCGGGTCTGGGGGCACTTTTGATGCTTCCTCATGTGTTGTGCTTTCTGTCCTACTCTCCCCTGAAATATTCCAGGATGACGGAGAGAATTCACTTGTCACCTGCCCACACTGTGAGCTACAACACGGTCCTCTGAGCCACCATTATAACCCATGCACTTCCTCTCAGCCATCCCCCACACTTGTGGGGGTGGTTACTGTATCCCTACAACCCACTATGAACACTTTACACATGATGACTGCACTTACCCCTACACTGCCATCAGACTGCCATCAGACTGCAACATTGACATTACTGGTTACATGTTTTTATTCATAGTTGAGGCCGTTCCCCTGTACTACACTGCACCCTCACACTTGAAAACCCTGTCCTCCCCTTGCGTGATGTCAATGTGACCTAGCATTATGGAATCAGTGTGCCTGCCTTCACTGTATTACACCACCCTACCGTTGTTGCACCCTGTGACACATGTGTTTTTAAAATTGTGATTTCCATGTAATGTCATCTGACATGCATTGTACATGGCTCATGGACTGTAGTGTTCAACTTCCATCTGAGGCTGGTTGACCGTTCTGGCATGGCTATGCTGCGTGCCATCTGTGTATTGGCATCACTCATGGCATCGCTCATGTCTGTGGAAGGACTATGCCAGTCACATGCTTGTGTGTGAAGCAGGTGCTATGCGCCATGCAGTACATGTGTTATTTTGCGCTTTGAAACACATCTATGTCTGCTTTCATGCTACCCTTCACTTTCATTGACACTGCGTGCATGCCTGAGTTTGTGCCATATGTGACAAGGGAGGTTTATGTGTTGGCTGACAACATTGTGATACCTATGTGTGTGGCCTATGCTAATTACATGTGTATTCATGTCTTATTTTGATTTTGTGCAGGTGATTAGGCAATGGATGCATTGGAGGAGGACGTGGAGGAGGAGGAGATGGTGGAGGAGGAAATGTATTCTGTGCCACAACCAGTCAACCAGTGGAGGATGTGGTGTGGTAGCCCATGAAAATCTATTGGTGCTACAGACCATCTTGGCCAGTGGTGTGTCTGAGTACACCTCTGAAGAAGCCTATGCCTCTGGTGCTGAATCGGACATAGAACCCTCATTGCTGTTGCAGGTGAGTGATTCTACTGTGGGTCCTGTTCTGTCCTAAACACCTGTAGGGGGGTAGACCCCTCACACGGCCAGCCAGTGTTGGAATTTCCATCTGTGGTGGTCACGGCTGCAGGGTCACCCTTCACAGTACTGTGTCCTGTTCCTGGGGCAGCTGATCAAGGGAGGAATGCAGTCCTGCAGCCACAGGCAGCGCCAGTGCAGCAAGGGCCAGGTATCCTTGGCTCCAGCAGGTGTGGGGTCCAGCAACGCAGTGGCCATGTGCCACCCGGGAATACTGTGTGGGAGCAATCCATGTATGCTGTTGCACAACAACAGGCGGCATCATGTGAGATGTTGGCTCAGGGCATGGATTGGGTGGCCAATTCCATTTTCCCCCCAAAAGACAGATGGTGTTCCAGCAGCAGGCATTGCAGTGCACATGCCGCTCACACACGCTGGACATGTTGGCCAGCAACAGGAGCCGATGGGCTGAACTGGGGGCTCTGCGCACAGCCATAGCTGCAGAGGCTGAGGCCCACAAGGCTGCCCTGAGGGAAGAGCATACCTCCCTCAGATCTACTCTGGGTGCACTCGAGTTATCCCACAGTAGACGGGCAGAACAGCAGATAGAGCAGTTGACGCACAACATCTCTACAGAAGTACGTGCAACCCGTGAGGTCTTGCAAGCGGAGATCTGTGCATCTCGTGAGGTGGTGCATGCAGACCTCTGGACCATCATGCTGCAGAATCAAACCTATCAGGCCAGCATGCTCGCTGTCATTGAGAAGCAGACCAGGGCTATATGTGGTCAGCCTCCCTTACCACGCTATAGCTCCTAATGCTACACCAGAAGGTGACGACAGCATCGACATCTCTCCCACTCTATGCTAGCCGTGCAGGCCATGAACTCATGGAGGTTTTTTATTATTTTTTTATTCTCAACATCCATGCATGTGGGTGTTGAGGTGCACCCTGCACCTCCTCCCTACTGGGTGCCCATCCACCCCCGGTCCACCATGGCCATTTTCAAAAAAAATATTAAATTGTGTCTATCATGCATTCATGTGACAGTGTGTTGCTTTGTGTGGCATCCGAAGGCATCCACTGTGTGTTCCGGCTGGGCCCATACAGGCTTGTCTCATGTTGGTACACTCCTTGTTTGTGCCTTAGGGTCCAGACACATATGCCACTCCTGCTTCCCCTTTCCATGGGCTTGCAAGGAAGGCAGAGAGTTAAACTAACTTACACAGAGGCATTGGGCTTGCTTTAATTCTGTGGCCAGTCTGAAGTCCAACCTGTGTTTACAACCCTAGTGGGGATTCATGATTCTTTGTCCAGTGCATGGTTTGCATACATTCTTGTTCGGACATTGATAGATGTCCTATTTTCATGTTACATCTTCATGTATTTCCTTGCCTGTCTCCATTATTGTTAGCCTGCCTGTTGTATGCGTTTCCCTGCCCCCTTTAGTTCGAAGACACACACTCAAGTCAGAAGGGGTCCATGTGGTAGTTTACTCACATTGAGGCATTTGTGCTATTGTGATGGGTCACTGTCTGACATTGTCATTGTTGGGTCCTGTGTTTATGATATGTTATGCTGGACAATGGATGTTGCTGTGTACAATTTTATTTTGATGTGTGAGAGTGAGTTATTAATGACCTAGTTCCATTTATCGGCATGCTCTTTGTGAGAGTAGTGTTGTGTTGGGCATTTATTTGTCACTTTTGACATTGCGTGTCATAGCATAGTATGGCAACCGGGTGACATGAAGTTTGGGAGGGTTTAGGTGACATACCAGCATTTAGATGGGTACTTTTGCATGAGGTTGGTGGCATACTGCTTCCTCAATGTATGCCTTTTGTTCACACGAGATTGGGTTAGTTTAAGTAGTTAGGGATGCACACAATGTAGCACTTCCAAGGACACATTCTCAGGGTGGTAAGGTTGGGACAGTTGATTGTCCTTTTGTTATCAACGATTGTCACCTGTAATGTGCCAGGCCTGTGTGCACTCTGCAGGGGTTGGATTTTAGGTGAAAAATTGCACCACAAGCTGGGTACTGGCAGCCTCGCCATGTGCCCTTTCTCCTCCCATGCGCAGCAGGCTTGCATGTGGTTGGGGATTTTGGGCAACACCATGTCCACTGGTACGGCACGCTGTGTTAGAACATTGTGCAGGACACATGCTGCCACAATGATCCTGCACACTACTGGTGGTGCATATAGTAGCTGTCCACCAGAGTGATCAAGAGAGTGGAAGCCTGACTTGAGCATTCCGAATGTGCGCTCCACTATGGCCCTATTTGCAATATGGGGTGCGTTGTGTCTTACCTGGGGTGGTGTGGTGGGGTTCCATGTTGGTGTCATCATGTAGGTGCTGAGAGGGTAGGCACTGGGGAGGTGAGAATGGTTGTCATTAGCTGGCTTGTCTATTTGTCTGTATCTAACACGCATGCATGTGCTAGGCTATTCGTACTCACCAATGAGCCATGTGTTGCCATGCCCCCCTGCTTCCAGGTCCTGGTGTAGGGGTGACATTTTGAATATGAAACTATCATGGGTGGACCCTGCATAGTTAGCATATACAGAGGTAATGATTCCCTTGGCATCACATACAACCTGCACATTGATGGAATGCCAGTGCTTGCGATTGCGATAGATGTTCTCTGTGGCCCTAGGTGGACTTAGGGCCACCTGGGTGCAATCAATGGCACCAAGCACTTTGGTGAAGTGCGCCATCCCATAAAAGTCCTGGACCACGCCTGTCTTTCTGCGGGTGTTCTGGAAATGTGTATGTGCCTCCGAACAGTCATGATTGCCAACACCTGGTGTAGGCAGCTTGACTGCGTGGGCTGTGAAACACCACCAACTATGGCAGTTGTCCGCTGAAATGACCCAGTGGCCAAAAAATGCAGTACATTGAGCACCTTTTCCAAGGGGATCAGTGCTTGGGAGCACAGGGTGGGTGATTTAAGGTCATCCTCCCACTGAGTGATCAGGTCTATGAGGTGGAAACCTATACCTGCCATAGACCTGGTCATCAGGCATCCCAAAAAGGCTGGTCCTTGGTAAAACAAAATGTGGGCCCTGGCTAAATGCCTCGTCCTCCTGCAGTGTCCCACGGTCAATGCTGCGAAAAATGGTACATTCATAGTAGCTGTGTACGCGCATTTATTTTTCACGTGCTCTTTTATGCATTATTTTTGGTGCGCAGAGACGCTTACGCCAGCTTTCGCCAGCGTTCGCATGGCGGACGTTTTTCTGGGTTTGCACATCTTTTGCTGCGCCTGTGAGACCTGTTTGATTTCATGAATATGTGTTGTTAGCGCGCGTGTGGGCGTTGCAAGTATTTTACTGTGGTACTTCCCATGTAATGGCCAAATTTACACTTATTGTTACCCATTCCATGTGTGCCACCCCTTTTTAGGTGGCTGCGCTAGGCGGTATGCATCTTCGCTGGGCGTCTCGCTCAAGGCGTTTACGCTGTTGCTGTGACGTTTTGAGCCCATGCCGATTCCGAGCACGTCTCAGATAAGCCACGCGCATATCTTCCATTAATTGGTAAACGTGCACTTACGCACGTTTTCGCGTGCAAGTTCCCCTTTTTTCCATGAATCAGGCCCTATAATGTTTTGAGGAAAACAGTGGTTGTTTGTTATAATGGTGTGATTTAGTCCATAGGTATGAAGGTTGTGTGGCTGTAATGGAAAATGGGTGAGGATGTGTAATGTGTGATAGTGATTTGAAATGCAGTGAGTGTGAAACTTGTTGGGTTGGAATTAGGAGGTATAGAATAGTAAGGAAATAAAAATGTTGTGTAGAAGTTGATGAGAGATGGATGTGTTGCGCCACAAAGGAATGGGTGGTGTATTGAATAAGAGCAATGTTTCCATGGGAATAGAAATAGTGTGAATGTTGCAATATAAGGAGTAAGAGTGAAATAAATGTTGTTTAATCGAAAATAATACTCTAGGCTAATATATTGTGAAAGTACATTGTTACAATTAGAGAGATAAACATCCCATATTTATGTACTTACTTTGAAGGATGTGAAGAGTGTTATTTTTTGGTAGCTGTCTTCTTTTTTCCTGTAATTATAAAAGAGAGTTAGTGGGTATATGTGGTAAGTTACTTTTAGTAAGCGGTTGTTATTTATGAAGGTAGGAGGAGTTGTTGGGAATAATAATTAATAAAGTTGTGTTATGGGTGGTGTAGTAAAGTATTTTAACCATGTTATTAGAACAATTGGAGTATGAGTATTGCTGTCTGGGACATTAAAAGGAACAGAAAACATGGGTGTGAAAAAAGATGCAAATCTAGGTTATTTGTGTGCTGGTGATTTTAATAAAAGAATTGCTGTGTTTGTGGTGAAATGTATTTGTAAAGTGTTACAGTGTTTTTAAAGAATAGGGAAACTGTGGCCTAGTCGTAATCCAATGGCGGATTGTTGTTGCAGCAGTGTTTGGTGTTTTATGTTAGAGGTTGGGAAAGAACAGTATTTTAAATGTAAGGTAAAGTGTTGTATATAGTAACTTTGACAGTATACACATATCCGTAAGTAGGTGGAGAATGGTGGCAGTATATGGGATGTAATCAGAGAGGTTGGAAATTGTGACATTCATAAGGAATGAAAAATGTATATGCTGAGGGTTTAAAAATGTTTCTATTTAGGAGCATTTGCATGAAAGTAAAAAAATGTATATGTGCATTTATAGCAGCACTGTGTGGAACTTTTTTTGAACGAAAAACAAGTTCATTTATTTTAATTCCCCCACCCCCATGCCTGGAATTTTCCAGGTGTCCATAGACCTTGGTGCTGTCTGCAGACTGAGCAGGCGGGAAAAGGTCCTGTGATATTTATTCTTAGTTCTATTTTTTAACTGTGAAAGATGGCTCCTAATGGATCCTTTTTTTGTGTTTTTTTGATATTGTACTTTTTTGACCTTTTTGTTTTTTACAGGAGAGGCATGGTAAGGTGGGGAAGGGAAGGGACACCAACCACAGATAGAGAGGGGCAGGTGGAGAGCAGGAGATGTTGGGCGGGCCTTAAATTTAATGTAGGTGGCAGTGTTTCTTATGCTCCTTGACCACGGCCTCAAAAGCACTACGAAACTGCTCTCCCCTACAGGTTGGTGTGTCACAGTACATAGTACTGTTAACCTCGAAATGCAATGGTCAACAGGGTTCTGTATGGCCTGTGAGATGACCAACGGTATCCTCTGCCCCACAGGGGTAGTCTGTGTGGGGGCAGGAGTGGTTGTGGAAGATGGCATAGAGCTCGTCAAACTACTTCTCCCTGAGAAAGCAACAGCCTTTCTAGTAACACCCAGGTGGTTGGATCTGGTTTGGCGTTGGATGGAGTAGGTCCCGTAGGAGTACAGCCTAGGTTTTCCTGTGACTGAGTAGTGCATCTTACCTTGGCTGCCCAAGCCTTCAGAACACCCCCAACAGTGGTGAAAAACCATGACACCCATGACTCACTTTGGGCGCTGGAAGTAGGCACTTCCTCTACCTCATCTTGCTCTTCTTCTTCATCTTCTGCATCTCTGTGCCTGTTCTCCTGTCCAGGCCCTCCAGGAGGTTGTTGTGGTGGTGGTGCCTGGGCAGGAGGGATGGCCATGAGTGATGTCATTGATGCTGGTTTCAGTTGGTTTGCCAAACCAGGTCCTCTAAGATGCTCTCTCCTGAAGTGGTAGATTGAGAATGACTAAAAGTAATGGGTGGGTCCCTTCAGAGGAATGTCCGCAGATGGTGCAGCTGCCCGCAGACTACCGAGTCAAAAATAGGTCTTGGAAAGTTGCAATAAATTGACAGATCAACTAAGCATGAGTATAAGAGTTCTGCAAGGCTAAACATTCAACTTGAAACATCCTATATTGGCTGAAAATGCAGTTTCAAACTGTTCGCAGTCATGGACACCATCCACAGACAGGCCGTCATGCCGCACGGGGCACTCACATGATGACATCCAGGGACAGCGGCAGGTATCTGCGGACATCCATTGAGTGGGAGTCACAGGGCGCATGTTCATGGATGTCAGCATATGGGCATGCTTTCAGCTGACTAATTACATGTGCGCCATGTAGGAACGGACATGTCTAGACACGGTGCGATGTCTGCAAACAGCCAGTATAGTAAATGGACATCCTGAACAGCCCAATAGTCTGCGGACTATTAATTGGGGTTAAAAAAAAAAGAAATTGACTGAATAATGTACAAGATATGTATAGTATACAAAATAAATGTATTTATGAAAGGGATGAAGTATTAGAATGGGAAACATAAATGGGAGAATTTGGAATTTCTATACAATGATCATCTGGGGAGGGAGAGAAAGAGGGAGGGTTCATCAGAGCGTCATTCATTTTTATTTTGGGAATTTGATGGGGGTGAATGGTGGGGGCAAGGCGGACAGGTACAAGAAGGACAGTGATAATCAACATTTCTAATAACATGATTTTTTATATAATTTAAAAGTTCCTTAAAGTCATAACTAAGTTTATCCTATTTTGTAGACAAGATCAGGATTTCATTATGTACATTTGGGGATAGAGATTATCTTTGCGATTCTTGGGTTTCTCCATAATTATATTGAGGTGTTCTTTCTGCATGTAAAGTATGTTCAATAAGAAAAGAATAAATTATTACTTCACGGAGCTCTGTATAAATTACATTATTTGTTTATATTGAAAGATGTGTTGGTTACCATTAGAGAGGTCATCATCACTAATTTCTTCTTTTGGGAAGTTGTCTTCCAACCATTCAAGTGTGTTTGCCATTTCTGTTCAAATAAAAGAATCATGATATTTGCTTATAAGAAATGTTTATATAATGAATGGTAATAATAGAGAAATAAATACTGTGTACTTACTAGTTGGTAAGAGGTTGTTTTGGAATGAGTGTCTGGTGTATCTGTGTCTGTACCGAAGCGATGATATGAGGTTCACAGTTATGGTTTGTGTTTGATGCATTCCATTATATTGTGTGCTAAGTGAAAAAATGATGTGTACATATTCAAATGATGAATTGTACAAAATGGTATATTTGGGTGTAGTAAATATAAGGGATGTTGTTTTATGTATATGTGTTTGTTGGTTGAAGGGTACAACCTTTTCTGTTGTCCCCTGTGCTTTTGGGTTTTGTGAATGCTTCCTAATGCCCGCAGACAATCGCACTGTCCACGGACTCTGGAGCACCTACATTATGGGTGAGTGTGGATTTTTATGTGTAATTGTTGACGAGGAGAGGAAATTACTGACGGGCCCATTGGTCAGTACTCACCCTCGAAAACTAGTAATACAAGATAGCTGCACTGTGCGAGGACAGAGTGCAGGATTCACATACTCCAGCAAGGTTCAATAATCAGGACTCAGTAAATTGGCAAAGGGAAGTCCATTTAATGATACATACATCAGCTTATGGAAATCAGCAGCATCCCGAACACCTACCTTACCCTGACTTCCCCGAACTTTAGTCAAACAGCCTCTTTTATGGGCAAAATCCGTCATCATTCACGTCTAATTCTACAAAAAATCATCATGAAATACAATTGGTTGGGAAAGGTAACTTAAGTATAGGTGTTATAGATGTATATGGAAATAACGCAAGTGGATTGGATAACTCTTATCGGGTGGGCGTCTACGCCCTTCCCTCTACAACACATGTGATTGACGTCACTACAAGTACGACGTCTCATTGTTTACAGTGTCTATAGGACCCTAGATTGCATGGTCCCTTGTGATTGGGCAAGTTACACCCCTAAACATAAATCCCCATTTTAATTAGCAGCATGCAGAGTAGACACCCAGGTGCCTAGTGTCCCAAGATTCACCCTTCCTCCCTTCCATCAATCAGTGTGTTAGGGCTATGTGTCAATTAGTTGGCTGGGTTTGGCCTTGGATCTGTAGTCTCTTATCAGGAACAGTTATGGCACCCTCTGGTTCTGGATGACATCAGGCGGTGGTACATCTTTGCGCCTGTCTGGTCACGTGCAGGTCCACCGTGAACCTGCTTCAGTTTCCAACCTTTTGTGCATTTAATTTTGTGTGTGCTTGGCCACCTGCATGGGCCTCTCTTATCTTGACATTCACGGGCGGGCTGGTATTCTCTGTAGTTGGAGTCTCGTGAGCTCATGCTCACCTCCCCTTCTCTGGCTGACCTCGATCTCCCCGGCATAAGCCTCTCTGTGTTGAATTTCGATTCTGCTCCTTCTCTGGTCTTTGCTGGGTTTCTAAACTCGGCCTGTCAGGCCTTTGGCCGCCTGGGTACATTTCTGCTTTCACAAAATGGAGTTGCACGTGTACATTGTTCAGTATTGAGGTAGATATATGGTTGGCGCTTGCCGCTCTACTCTTCTACTAGGCATTACAAGCAGTATCGATTTCTTAGCCTCTTGCATTTCAAGCTTATTTACACACATTCAACAGGGCGGTTGCTTCCATCTTGTTTTATGGCACCATTCTCTTACGTTTTAACAGTGTCTCTCCCCTGCATTCATTGACATTATCCTTGCAGTTACTAGTACTGCCATTTGTGCGTTCAGTAGCCAATTCTGTTTGTTCTCTGGGCTGCTCGGGCCCTTGGTTTATTTTCATTGGCCTTCCATTAAGGCTATAGGGGTCTCCTCGTGGACCGTGTGCAGGTATTCCTCATTTCGTATCAGTGGCTGGTATGGCTGTCTGATAGGGTATCGTACTGCCCAGGGTTGTCGCGTTATGGCTGCTTCAACCGGTATTGATCTCCTTACGTACAAGGGGCAAAGTCCCAGTGAGGCTCTCTGTTGGTTCATTTGCTCCACATACGTCACGTACCACGGCGAGTTCCTTACTGGCAACTCGCTATGGGGGCAGTGGTGCAGGTCATATCTGGGACCTCTTCTACATAATCATTCAACATATGTATTTGCTTATTTATATTTATTTTATTGAGCATTTGTAAGATGCAATATACAACAGAATTGTGTTTCAAAGCCCCACAAGACTAAATGGGAAGGGAACGGGGAAAATAATAACATTGGCAAAAACAGTAAACATACAGTCACAGTCCTACAAGGCCTTGTGGCATTCAAATGTGCAAGTGCATTGAGAAGTGCAGGGGATGGGAATTTGTAGCAATTTAAGGGGGGTCTGGTAAAAATCTATGAAATTCAATGAACAACTTTGTTAAAGGGACTTTATGGTTAGGTTGCACTTGTAAAAACCTATGAAAGTCAGCGTTAAAGGGATGAATTTTAACTAATGTCAATTACAATTCAATACTTACTACACACTTGTGTTAGTACAAACAATACATATGAAGAGCCACAAAGCATAGAAATCTGAGGAATGTGCAGGGAAACTCCAGTAAGGAGGAAAGATTCAACATCAGCAGGAAATGACAATAATGTCAGCGTTCATCATCATGTATACAAATCAATTGTGTGTTTGAGGTGATTATTCCCCCATGAATGAGCACAATGAGTGGAGGCAAGTACCTAAGGAAAGTACCATAACAATATAGGTTAACATCTAGATATATAACACCTTTTGAATTTTAACATTCTCAATGTCACTGAACACAAACAACTGGCCTACATATGTCAGTGAACAAAAACAAGTGCCCCAGATGTGTGATGTCATCAGTGACATTTGTGATGTCAATTGTGATATCCTGGGTGTTAGTCTTAGCAGTGCACGATGGTGGCATGAGTTGCTTAGCTTACCATAACTGGCAAATTGCAAGGGTTTTTTCGGTTTTACTTGTAACCATAACTTCCCTTTAACAACGTTTTTTCATTGAATTTCATAGGTTTTTATTAGTGCAACTTAACCATAATGTCCCTTTAACAAAGTGTTTTCACTGAATATATATATATATATATATATATATATATATATATATATATATTTATGAAAATCCATTTTAGCCGAGTCACAAACTCCACAGTGCCCCTAGTAGCCATCGTTGAAGTTCACCTCCAGTTCTGAGCCACAACAGCAAGGCATTATGGTTATGAAAATTGGCCTGAATGAAAACCTTTTCTCCAGGAAATTGCCTTTATCTAAGAGGGCAGTATAGTCCTGACAGCCTTGTGGGTGGAGCATTTGGCCATGTTTTCACAACACCAAGAAAGTTATGGTGGGTTTAAAGAGGTTTGATATTACATGGCCTGTGGTAGCGGCCTGTAGTTATGGTTAAGTTGCTCAACTCATATAAAGAGACTTTTTGGGTGGCTCATAACTTTGCCCCCCCCTTGACGAATCCTCACCAAACTTTTCAAAACAAGTATATGGCCTCCTCGAAATGATTCTGCAATGTCTGGAGCAGTTTTGTCAAGGGGGAGAAAGTTATAGAGAGGGTCCCAACATTTTTGAAATCCTCATAGACTGAATGGACAAAAATGTTTGCTCGCACCTACAGCCCAAACCATCGGACTGATTTTCACCAAATTTGCACCAGAAGCGGTGGCTTGGTCCCAAAGGCGTTCTTTTTAAAATGTGGTTTAAATCCATGCAGTAGTTTTTAAAAGAATTGTCAAAATGTAGGTAAAAATTAATTAGTGATATCTATGTCTGGTTGGCAGACTCATTTCCTGATTCAGAGTCTGCAGGCACCTCTGGGCCAAACAGGGAGCAGCTCAATATCCGCAGATACAAAAAAGCACGCTGATTGGATGTTCATTAGTGAGCAAAACGTCTAGACATTACATTTAGGGTTATTTTGTGGCTGAAAGAGGGCCTGGCAGGGGTGGGGTAGTAGGAAAAAGTTGACAGGGAGCTGTTTGTATAGGTAAAAAAAGGTGGACGTCATAGGGAATGAGCGGTTTATGATTTAATTCTATTGTGGTGGTTGTGGCAAGTGTAGGTAGAAGGACTGCCCTCTGCTAGGGTGCCCGCAGACACCACAGACGTCCGTGGACTCACGCATGCTATCTGGGTCCTTTAAGGGTGCCAGGCCTGGAAAGTGGATTGCATTGACCGCGGACAGTCGTGGATGACCACGGACATTGGGGGATTAGCCAATCAGGTTCTGTGGATGTGAAGTACAAGAAGAGAGGGTAGCAGGCGTTTTCTTTGTTGCATGCAGTGAAGATGTCTGGAGCTATGGCTATGAAGAAGCAGAGTGTGTGGATGGTGGGAGATTCTTGGATGCATCATTGAAGGGTTGCACTGAATATTGTGGCATCTCTGCTACTATTGGATTGGAAGAAGTGGAAGTTTCTGGGTATGCAGTTTGTGGGTTAAACTGGGTGACCTTATTACCATTCTGTGAGAGTATGGCTCACTTTACATGTCTAGATATTATTATTGTGCATTGTGGAGGCACCAGTTTGGGCTATATAACTCTAGTATCTTTGTAGCCTTCCATGAAGTGTCCACCTGTCCCTCCGTATTTGTGGTTGGTACCCCGTCTCTCCCTTCTGTCCCCTCTGTCCCCCACCTTACCTCCTCACCGCTCTGACAAAAACAACAAAATCCATAAAACGTAAAATCCAGAAAAACAAAAAAATGTTCAATTTGGAACCACCATTTGCAGTTAAGAAAGAGAAGAAAAAAAAAATCAGAGAACATTTTTCAGTCTGTAATGTCCACAGACACTATTATAGTCAGCGTACGCCTACAAAATTCCATGGGCGGGGCTGGGGAATTAAAATCAATTAACGTGTTTTACATTAAACATGGTGACTAATAGAATAACATTTTTTTTCTTTCTCGCTTTTACATTTTTTGGGATTATTTGTTTTATATGCTGAAGTAACTCATTTTCTACTGAACGTCATGATGTTTTATAACTTTCCTAAAAAGTGCTTCTATTTTTTTCTGTTTTTTTTCAAATACTTCAACACATATTGTATATGTTCGCAGAAACTGTTTCAATGCATTTTCAACATTTTCAAGAAAAATCGGATTGCCAATGTCTGTCAAATGCACTCCATCTCTTTGGCACCATCAAACTTGATATTTTCATTGTGAAAATATGTCATTCCATCATCCTTCAAAAAAGCACATACAGCTTTCTTTGCATTGCGCCTTGCTTTCTCAAATTGTGAATAAAATAACTTAGAACACTTCCACATTTGTCTTTGAGCTATAGGAGACAAAACAATCTTCTAATGCTAGGGCAGTTCCATCAACTATAGAAATGTATCTGGCATTGCAAACTGTAATGAAATTCCAGTAACATAGCCCAAACTATTGCCACCACAGTCAACTACGATGATGTCCGGATGCTTCAAAGTAACCTTACTCTAACAAAATGGGAACAATTCTGGCCACATAATTCCTAGAACTCCAAACCAGAAAACTTCAAATTCTTGAAATCCAAGATTCCCAGGTAATCCACACTGCTCAAGGTAAACGCCCACCAACCAGATACTATGTTTGTGCAAAGCCATAGCCGTCTTCACTGCACACAACAAATATAACTCTTGCTGCCCAGTCTTCCTGTAAACCAACCCCACAAAACCAGTTTCCTTTCCAAGCCTGACATCCTTAAAATACCCGGTTGCCACGTGCAGTGTCCACAGACGGCATCACCATTTGAAGGGGTTGAGGAGGTTTAAACTCAATTTGAATCATTCATTCTGCAATGGAGGCTCTTAAAAGAGCCTTTTTGTTTTTGGGGGTTTTCATTTTTTTTTCTTTTTCTCATTTTAATCTCCTATGCCTAATAGCAAATGCTTTAGTATGCACTCCAGAACTTCCCTTTTAACTTGTTCACATGAACTTTTTCAATGCAACGTCAGTCAAATGCACTCCAATGCTCCAAAAAAGTATTTACACCATCCAACTTGCTATTTTTATTGTCAAAAGATGGCATCCCTAAACCATTTAAATAAGCACATACACCTTTATTGACATGGTGCCTATCTTCTTCCAATTGTGGACTAAAACAAATGTGGACATTGCCATATTTGCCATGTTAAGAACAAATAATCTTCACAGCTGGAAACAGTTCCATTAAGCTTCTGAACATGGACAGAGGAAGATGTTGGGCAGCCCTTAAATATAAGATATGGGGCAGTGTTTCTCGTGCTCCTTGACCGTGGCTTTGAGCGTACATTGAAACTGCTCCCCCCAGCAGAGCGATGTGTGGTAGTAGACAGAGAGAACTTTCACCCTCAAAAGCTAAGGATCAACAGCCTCCTGTCTGACCTGTGAGGCTGCTGGCGGGATCCTCTGCCCTACAGGAGTAGCCTGTGTGGTGGCAGGAGTGGTTGAAGAATATGGGGTAGAGGACGTTAACTGCTTCTCCATGAGAAAGGAACAGACTTTCTCAGAGCAGGCGAGTGGTTGGATCTGTTGTGGCGGCACCTGAAGGTGGTCCTGAGAAGTACTGCCCAGGTTGTCTGTGACTAAGTACGACCCCACACTCAATGCATTTCACATAGACAGCCCAAGCCTTCGGTACGCTCCCAACGGGGGTGAAAACTGCCACACCTATGATTCTGTCCATGCGCTGGAGGTAGGCACTTCCTCTACCTCCTCTTTCTGTTCCTCATCATCCACCTCCACATCACTGCACCTGTTGCCTTGTTTAGGCCCTCCATTTGGTGGTTGTGGTGGTGTTTGCCCCAGGGAAGGAGGAATGGCCGTGAGAAATGCCTTTCTTAAACCTCTGTAATTCTCCTGGAAGTATCTCTCCTCAAAGATGCTCTCTCCTGGTGTGCACGATTAAGAATGACTAAAAGTAATGGGTGGGTCCCTTTATAGGAACTGTCCATGGACTGTGTGACCGTCCGTGGACAACTGAAATGAAAAAAGGCCTTGGAAAGTTGTAAAAATTTGACAGATCAAGTAAGGTCTAGAAGCTCTGGAAGGGTAAACTTTCAACTTGAAACTTCTGAGATTTGCGGGAAATGCAGTTTCAAACCGTCTGTGGTGATGGACACTGTGGACACCCTGTAAAACCGCGCAGGTGTGGTCACATGATGTCATCTGGGAATGTCTGCTTTGACGGCAGGTGTTCACAGAACCCATTGAGCAGCATACGCTGGGTGCCTGCATATGAATGTCTGTAAATGGGCACGCTGTCCGCAGACTAATTAAAAATGCTTCATGTCAGAGCAGACATGTGTGCACAATGCTATGTCTGCGGACACCCTATTTTGTAAATTGACCCCCAATAGTCGTCCAGTCCATGGACTATTAATTGGGGTATAAAAAAAGGAATTCATCACAGAATAATATAGAAGCTATTTATTGTATAAAAAATAAATGTATTTATCAAAGTGGTGGGGTATGTAAGGATATTTGGCGTGTTACAGCACAGAGTACAGCACTACTGCACAGGTAGCATTCTTATGCAGCACCACTACATGGGTGTGGTGCATTGCTATATGTGTTGCCAGAGTAACATGGACATATAAGTAAAGACAGGCTATTCAGTCAAAAAACGATTTTTACATATAAGATGCAAATCCATTTTTACAGTTAAAAGCACACACCTGCACATTCAAAATGCACACTATTTTTCACCTGAAATGCCTATGTTGCAAGAGACACATTTGAAAATTAATAACTAACCTTATTAACAACTAACCTGACTAATAAAACTTCATTTAACATAACCCACTAATAAAAATGTGTCTCCAATGCAGAATTAGGCCTACTATGAAAGTGAACTTTTAAACGCGCATTCATTTTTTTTCTCTGCTGCTCTGTCCACATAACTACAGGAAGCAAGGAAGGAACAGGAAATCAGTTTGTTACAATTGCCACTGTAGAAGTGAGCCATTGTGTAGTGAGGGAGGAGATGACATGATTGATTCTGATTGGAGCAGCGTCATAGCAAGTATCATGCTAGAGGCTGTGATTAGAACTTTGCGGGAGAAGCTTGAGAAGAGGGGGAAGGCAGGCGACATCTGGCAGAACTGGCAGAAGGATCTCTTTCCTGGCTGGGGCATTCCTGCTGCAAAAGCTGAGAGTTCCAGGCAATAACCCCGGTTTGAGAACGGCAGACGCTTGTTCTCACTGGGGTTGATCTTCAAGGGAGCCAAATTCAGAAAGAGAATAGCCGGAGAAAACTCATGCTGAACAGATAAGGTAATTACAGAAGCGAGTGGGAGCTGTGCGAAAGTATGCAAAACTGTTCAGTCAGTGTATTCGAGGGAGTCTCAGTCTCTTATCAGCATATTTAATGTTACCAATTGAATATATTCTCGCAGCTCTCTGTTCATTTTATCACAAATAATGTTGTACCATTTCATTTATTTCTGTAAAAAAAGTTAAACTGTGTTTAAAAGAAATTTCTATAATACAAAAATATTTGAAAACAGATAGCTAGCGTGTATTATTTCTCTCTTTCATTTTGCATGGGGAAAGGTTTAAACGTGGGTAGATTTTTAAACAGTGCAATTGTCATTTTAAAGCAGATGTGTGCATGATTCTATTCAGTATGGACAGTTGTGAGTGACTGTTTGTAGCATAGCCTGTTGGAGGTACATGAGTCAACGGGAAGAGAGACTCTCTGGACATAGTTCCCTACCGTATATAAGGTAGTGGAAATTACCCAAAAAATACCCCAATGCCCATGGTGGCACACAACACTAACACTGAAAATGTGGTATCCCTAAAATGTAGGCCTGTGGTCTCTCTAGTGATCAAGAACAATCTAGATAAAAAACAAGGGATGTTGGATATTGGGCCACAAATAAACCAACCACTATACCAACCAACCACGCAAACTACCGCGCATATCATCTAAATAGGTCTGAATTCTGAAATAATGCAATGTATTATTGTCATGTGTGACCCAATATGAATATAGAGAGTGATTATTGCTAAAGGTATTTTGGCGGTAAGAAAATACTGCAAAGCCCCAAATATCCACAAAATAACCAACTTATTTATGGTACGTTGCAGGCCGGGAAAGTGATCATAGAGTACCTACTGGGCGTGGCAAGCGTGTCTCACACTGCCATTTCCACATTAAAGGGAACCCATTTTATAATAGCAGTGTGCCACTAAAAACGAATTTCAGAATGTCACAAAGGGAAACCACATTTTCAGACCTAGTGCAATATTTAGAGGCAAAGTTGTTTGCACATGGGACGTGGTCGTCGAACAGCACCTTAGAATGGCGTGACCGCATTCAGGGTGAGGTGCAGAAAGCAAAACTAGACAATATTTTTGCAGAAGGCAGCATAATTCAGGTCTGCCTTACAAGATTATTGAATGCAGCCGATAAAAGTGCAGAGAAAGACTGTTTAATATGGTTATGCGGCAAAATATGGTTTATTTTGAATAAGTCCCTGCGAATGCAGGAAAATGATACCCAGCTAATTAACAGGGTAAAGACTGAATTAGATGGGGCAAGTAAAAATCAGGAAATGTTAAGAGCAGAATTGGATGTATGCCAAAAAGACATACAGTTAAAATGCAGAGACTTTGATTCTCAGCTATCCAAAAGCAAGAAACAATTTGAGGATAGTGAGCAAGAATTGGTACACTTAAAAGCCTTAGTGGACCACATTAGACATGATAAAGATGAAGTTGTTTTAGAAATGCAGATTTTACAAAAAGAACATTGTGAAAAAGAATGTGATCTCCACAGTGCAGAACAAGAAATTATTAAAATAACTCAAGAAAGAGACAAGAGAAATAAAGAGTTCAATGGATGCCAAATGCAAATGTGCGACATGCAGGAGGTGATTAATAAGATGAGTGATGAAAACAACTATTTGCAAAATGAAGCAAACAGACTCCTTACAAAGTGTAAGGACTTAGAACAGCAAATGTGCATTCCCAGGTCCCAGGAGAGGCGGCAGGGTACCACATTCAATGGAGTGGAGGTGAATTCTAGTTCTGCCCAAAGAGCTAGTGCTCCAGTGACTGGGCCGGTGACTGAACTTGGTTGCAGCGCCCTTGGGGGATTTGATACTCCCATTGGGGGCAGCCACCAATCTCATACACCTGAAAACAGGATTGAATCACAAAATAGTACAATTCCATGCATTGCAACAAGTAGCCCCATAAAAATAATGAAATCCATTAAAGCCCTGATCAAACCATTTAAAAAGGGAGGTGAATGCTGCATTGAGGATCACTTAGAAGCGGTGCATGACATTTTTAAAGCACTCCAGATACCTAAGGAACAGTACAGACAATATTTTCATTTAACTTTAGATGCCCCGACGGCCAGCATCATAAGGGGATTAAATGAACAGCAGAATATGACCTGGGTGGAGTTTGAAAAAGAAATTAGGGTTCATTTTTTTCCTTTTCAGTCATTGCAGGAGGCAAAGAAAGTCACTTACACAATCACTGCTGGACCTAATACATCCCCTCGCCAATTTTTCCAAGATTTAAAAAGAGCATTTTCTCGCTTTGATGTATCTTTTCACCCAAATTCCAATGAGTGTAAAACTGCATACTTCTATGGGCTACAGAAAGACATCATATCCCAATTGGTCCGTGAATTTGACCGTGACAAGTCCCTTGAATGGATTGTACATCAAAGCACAAAACTATATGAGGTACTCTATTGTCAGGGTAGAGAAAGTGATAAATTGAAAGATACTAGACCTAAATCTAAAGAACCCTCAGCCACAGTAATGGAAATCAGGTCAGCCAAAATGTCCCTTGAGTCTGCTCAAAGCCAAGGTAAAAATAATGTGACATGTAAACAAAGGGGTAATCAACAAAAATCGCCATTTCCTGTACCAATGTTCCAATCACATGATCCTAGTAAAAGGGAGAGCTACATCAGCCCTAGGTATTTAGGGGACAGACCCCGGGTAGGATATCGGCCTGATATGGCAGGTATGAACAATAACTAGAGACAAAATCAAGATCAAAGAAATGATGGTCCCTACCAGTCATTGGGGACACAGAGCAGATTTGATCCCAACACCATGATATATGGTAATCAGGATAGACCCCGATATGTGGATCGATTTACTGATAATGGAAATCAACATAGGGGCCAGTACCCACAATCTGAGAGACAGGACATGAGGCAAAACATGAACTACAATCCACGTCAGTACAATGATTCCCCACCAGGGGACTATAATCAAAGGATGGGTGCACCCCGCTCCCCTCCACAAATGAATCAAGAGTTCAGAAACCATCCCAACCGACATCAATCACCTGAGAGGTATCAGAATAGATCCAACCAGGGGGAAAACAACCAATATCGACGTAGGCCACAGAAAGAGGATTCTAGAGAGATATAAAGGTTCCAGTGCCTTGAGGCCCAAGTGAAAATGTTAGCTGAGCAAATAGGAAAGCTCTATACAGCGCAAAAACAACCTTCCAAAGAGGGGGCTGATGGCCATAGCAATGACCGGGGGGCTTCCGAAAAGTGACTAAGTACTCATGATAACTGCCGTGCCAAAATGACAGATTGCTCTGATATAATTTTGCATAACGACTCTGAGATGCCTAATGAATTAAAAATGAAAGTGCCAGTAAATGAACATGTGACAGAAAGTGCAAATACTTCAAAAAAAGAGGTACGGTTTAACCTAGAGCTAAATAAAACAGTAAAGATTTGCACAAATAAAAAAGAAACATTAGGAATTCCAAAAGAACAAAGGGACAGATTTAAGAAAAATGACTCATGATGGGGAATACCAGTGAACAGGGAGTAAGTGGGGATGCTATAGCTCCTTCCCTGGGCAAGCAAAACAATGACCAAACACAGGCAGAAAAAGGAAATACTCAAAAGGAGGGTACAAGTCAATCACCTGAAGAATTCTTTGAGCCACATATTTTTGAAGAGGCTGAAAGGGCTGGTATCACACTAAATGATCACAAATGCACAGAATTAAAAATGACAAATTGCTGAATGATGTTGTTACACATGTTCAGTTGGAAGGTTGTAATGTGGTCTCTGATGTTACCCAGATGGATGGGCGAACAGTGGCCACACTCCAAAAAACCTCTGATCATGGAGAAATGAATAAAGTCTCTCGCGCAGAAATGGGTAAAAAGGAGGGAAAAATGTCTTTCCATTTACCAATGTGCTTAGCCAAAAGTGAAAAAGGCCTGAGAAAGGTGAACCCTGAAATCAGTAAGAATTCACACTTCTTATGTGTATTAGAGGAAGTTGAGGACAGATATTATGCACCCATCACTGTAGAAGAAAAATGCCACACCTTTGCTATGATTGACACTGGCGCACAGGACACAATTATGTCCAAGGAGCTGGTAAAGAGTATCAATGAAGGGAGACCCCCACAGAGTCAGATCCCAGTGAAGGAAAATCAAGGTCCAGTGCATAACTTTAATGGGGAGGAGGTGCCCATCATAGGTGTAACTGAGGTTGACATAAAAATAGGAAAGCACAGAATGAAACAAGAGGTATTGATCACATCTATTTGTGAAATTCCATTTCTGATGGGGACAGATTGCCTGAAAAGATTGTCTCCTCTCATAGATGGGGTGAATGGAGTGCTGTGGTCCTTAACCAAAAAACCATTGAGGCCTAAGAAACTAAAATCACAAAACAGCAACATAAATGAATGTCACACCGTTGCCAAAATAAATGATGCTGTGGAGGTATATCTCCAGAATAGTTGCATACCTAGTGTCACTGTTATATTAATGTGTCAAGACAAAATGCAGAGCGACAATGAAAAACTACCTGTACAAATATACTTGGACCCAAGGAAAAATTGTCAGACTGCCATAGATGAGCACACATTACGTTTTTATTTAAAAGAGAAAACATGCAAACAGAATATTGCTCCTAAAACAGATTCAGAAAAACACATTACCACTCTGGCAGAAATACACATGGAAGATGAGCAACCATGGGTTCATGTTGGTATAAATGACTATTTTAAAACAATAAAAGCCACTTTAGCGCTTGGACATGAAAGGAGTTTCATTAATGAGAAATTGTTGCAAAAAATAATGGAGAGGGAGGAAATCCTGAAATTTAGGGTTAAAAACCAATATGTTTCTGGGTTGGACAGTCCAGACTTTGAAAACCGAATTGCAGGCAGATGCATGCTTAAAATTAGCATTGGGCAGCAAACAATTTACCATAATGTATGGATAGTGAGTGGAGCACAAAATGAATTTTACATGGGCAATGACATCATGCACAGAATGTGTATGGTGTTAGATTTCCTTAATCAAAAAATATGGTCACGCCTAGGTGGTCCGGCACCTGAATTTGAAGACAAAAGAAGGGCTTATCATTGTGCACAACTGGTTCCTTATGCAATCGAATTACAAATGAAGAAAGATACTATTATTCCTGCATTTACAAAACAGTTTGCAATAACACAGAAATGCAAAAATGGACAGCAGATGAAAGACTCTGATGCATTTGTATGCCTGAATGAATCCATAAAACAGCAAGGCCTGTATTATGAATACATTCCATTGGTAGATATTGGTGAAGGATCTGTAAAAATTATGGTAAATAATAAAGGTTGTCAGGATATTCATTTAGAGGAAAACTCCCCATTAGGAATGGCCATACAAAAATCACATTATACGGCAGATTTAAATAACATGGTGATTGGAAATATCCCTGAAAAGTATGTAGATGCCAAGGGTGAGTTGCCAGAACACCTGGACTCTCAGCCCAAAGGAATATTTAAAATTCATTCTGTGCATCCTTATGATTCAAATGAGACAGTGTGCTGCCATCAAGAGGATTGCATAATATTTAATTTAAATGAAAATGAAACAGAAAATCAGCCCATTGAAGTGGAAGCTGACATGCCAAAATATTTAAAAGTGGCAGCTTTACAAAAAGACACAGCCACACAGTTAGAGGAAAGCGCCGAGATTCCCTTACCAGAAGATTTTCCAGAATTTTCCAAAATGGTAGAAGAGCAGATCTCCTTAGCGGATGCGTGTGACAGCAATGAGGATAGGAACAATCTGAGGGAGATATTTATGGAGTTTAAGGATGTATTTGCAAAAGATGCTTATGATTGTGGTTTAACTGATTTACATGTGGTCACACTACCAGAAAGGTGTAGCAGAAGTCCAGTGTTTGTACGCCAGTATAGACTACCGCTGGCATGTTTAGAATCATTGGCAGAGATTATTAAAAATTTGGAATCGCGGGGAATCATCAGGTCCATTCATAGCACATGCAATACACCTATTTTAGGTGTGTTAAAACCAAATGGTCAATGGCAGCTATGTGCAGACTTGAGAGAGTTAAATAAAAGAGTACCAGTATCTAGATGGCCACTGCCATTCATTGATCAGGGCCTAGCTCAGGTACATGGTTCAAAAGTATTTACCACATTAGATCTCATCTCTGGATATTGGTGCGTGCCATTGTCAGAGGAGATACAGAATTTATTTTCCTTTACATTTGACAGGACTCAATATGCCTGGCTTAGAGTTCCGTTCGGGTACATCAATAGTGGGAGTGAATTCGGCATATTTTTGAGAAAGGCCATGCCGGATGCAGCGGAAAGAGGAACAATAGTTTACGTGGATGATGTCCTGATAAAAAGTGAGGGCCTGAAAAGCCATTTTGATGAAATAAGACATGTGCTAGGCCAATCGCAGAAAGCAGGCGCCAAAGTATCTTTACAAAATCACAATGGTGCAAGAAAAAAGTGAACTTTCTAGGGCATGAAGTGACTGACCATGGGCTAAATCCACAAAAGAAGAAAATAGAGGCCATGCAAAGATTAAAAGATCCTAAAAATGTGAAAGGAGTAAAAAGTTTATTAGGGATGACAGGCTATAACAGAAAGTTAATTGAAAATTATGTAGAAATCACTCAACCATTGACTAAACTGCTTAAACTGAATACTCCCTGGAAATGGGAAAAAGAGCAGTCTGATGTAGTGGCTAAATTAAAGGAATGTCTTGTAAAGGCACCATGTTTAGCATATCCCATAAAGGACAGGGATTTCTTTATAGAAATAGGTTTTTCTGAACATTGTATGTCAGCAGTGTTATCACAAAAACACGATTTGAATCACAAAACCATTGTCTATGCAAGTAAGGCATTTTCCCAAGTTGAAATGAAATTTAATGAATGTGAAAAGGCCCTATTAACCACTGTGTGGGCGCTACAACATTTCTGCCCCATTGATCAGGGAGAAAAGGTGATTATTGAAACAAATCATCAACCTTTGCAATTTTTAGAGAGTAAAAGAATTAGATCAGGTTATCTAGCGCAGTCCAGAATCACTTCATGGACGATGGCATTACAAGGTTTTCCTGTAGAAGTGAGATATGGACAAAATAAAAAGAACCCAATTGCTCAAGGGTTAGCTGACTTACATGACTGCGCAGCTGAACAAATACCAAATGAAATGGAAGTGGAAACTAGTTTGCAGGAATTTGAACAATCACTACACAAAGCTTTTGATGAAAAAACATGCAAGGATTTGCCAACTGTATATGTGGATGGTTGTGCTTTTCACATTGAAAATGACAGTAATAAACAATTAGTGGCAGGAATAGGAAATGTCTGGTTGAAATGTGAAGGCGTCCCCAGTATAGGGATGAGGATTGGAGCTAGGAGCAGTCAGGTGGCGGAATTGGCAGCCATTTATAAAGCAATTGCTACTGCAGTTGATAAAATGTTCAGTGAAATTGTCCTGGTGACTGATAGTGACTATGCACGGAATAGCTTTGTGGAGTATTTGCCTGGCTGGAAAGCAAGAGGCATGGTTACATACAACAAAAAGCCACTTAAACATGGAAAAATGATACAAGCCATAGACACATTGGTGTCAGAGAATAATTTAACAATATACTGGAGAAAAATTTGTGGGCATTTAAAAACACCAGGAGAGGATAAGGAGGGAAATGATAAGGCAGACCACCTGGCTAAGATTGGGGCTGTGATGGGAGAATTGCTACCTATTGATTATTTAATGGGTGAAATACAAATTGATGCAGTAACACGTTCTAAAGCACCAAAGGAGGTAGATCAACCAGTGGTACAGTGGAGTCATGACACGACAGACCAAGATTTGATTGAGGCACAAAAGAATGATCGAATTTTGGCAATCTATTATAATCATTTTATAGATCCTGAACAAAATCCTTTAACAGAAAATGATTGTATGGGAAAAGAAGAGTTGAGGGTGCTATTAAAGAACAAAACACAAATTAGATTACAGGATGGACTCATGATTAGAGAGTCCATAACAGGACAAATACAGTGGGTGGTACCCCTTTCATTCAGAGGGCTAATGCTACACCATGCACATGATGCCATAACTGCAGGCCATAGAGGTTCACAAAAAACATTAGAAATACTAAAAGATTATGCTTACTGGCCACATATGTCCCAAGATGTGGAATTATATACTAGAGGATGTCTAGTATGCGCCCAATGTAAACCTGCTTCACCAATGCATAGAGCCCCATTAATGAAAAGAGGCCTAACTCTTCCATGGTCAGATTTGCAAATAGTCTATGTAGGGCCTTTAAAAAGGTCGAGCAGAGGAAACCGTTATATTTTAAGTGTGGTATGTTTGATGTCAAAGTGGATTGAATGCATTCCTGCACCAGATTGTAGTGCGCAAACAGCAGCCACATTGCTGGTGAACCATGTGTTCTCAAGGTTTGGGTTGCCACAAAGAATTGAGTCAGACAGAGGAAGTAATTTCACAAGTACTCTAATGAGTAAGGTATGGCAAATACTGGGTGTGAAAAGAAAAGTACATATTGCATATCGGGCGGCCTCTTCAGGTGGA
This sequence comes from Ambystoma mexicanum, assembly GCF_040938575.1. Taxonomy (NCBI): domain Eukaryota; kingdom Metazoa; phylum Chordata; class Amphibia; order Caudata; family Ambystomatidae; genus Ambystoma; species Ambystoma mexicanum. Next base: position 100,968,553 of record NC_090937.1, on the reverse strand, counting down.
GTTGAACGGAGCAATATGTCTGTTGTGGATATTTTAAAGAAATTTGTGGCAGAAGCAGGTTCCAGCTAGGATTTACGTTTAGCGTTGGTTTTGATGGCAATCAGATCAACTCCTGCCAAAGCAACAGGTGTTAGCCCCCATGAGGTCTTGACAGGTAGGAAAATGGTGTTACCACAACACCTACTATACAGAAGTGAGTATATACTGTGAGTGCATCCACAGTTCATGAGTACATTGATGAACTGAGGAAGCATTTGCAACATGCATTTGCTTTTGTGCAGAGAAATCTGGAAAGGGCTGCTGACAGTGCTAAAACATACTATGATAAAAGAACATCAGTGAGAGAATACAGTGTTGGGGATCAGGTGTTCAAGTTTCATTTTGGAAAAAGTAAACAGAAAAATTCTAAATTTCTAGCAGCCTGGCAGGGGCCATTTAGAATTATAGATAAGGTCTCTCCTGTAGTTTATAAAATTTTGAAAAATGAAGGTGAAACGGCAATAGAGCAGTTCGTCCAATTAAATCAAATCAAACCATGCCATCCCAGACATGAGATCAGGCAGCTTGAGCATGTAGAAACAGATTAAGTCCCTTGAACACAAAAAGAGAAAATAAATGGGTACAATCAGGAGGCAGTGACAGAGAAGTTAAAAAGTTGATTGTTATAATGGCACGTAAACACTGTAATATATGTAAATATATATAATATAAAATAAGTAAATAAATAAATAAATAAAAATATATATAATGGAAGTTCATGGTTGGTGTGCAGAGAGAAAATGTATTAAATATTGAATGCTGTTTTATATATGCTTGTTTTCTTGTTAACTTGTGTTTAATTTCAGAAGAAAAAAAAAAAATAACGAAATGTTTTTACCAAGCATGTTTTATTTTTGGCAAAAGGGTGAAGTTAGTATTGTGCTATGTACTTAATTTGTTTCTTTTCTATTTGATTTAGAAAATTAACATTATTTGGTCGGAGGTTCCGGGATCAGAGGCCACTGGAGACGATGGAGTCCTGGAGCCCACGTGAACAGATTCCGGGAAAGCCCCAAAGAGGGGTGAAGACCAAGGCTGCAAAGCGATCAGCATTGAAGATGATACCAATGATATGGCTAATGATGATGATATTTGGAGGGATCTTCAAGAATTCAGAAGCACAGGTTGTCATTGAACCTGGACCAGCATCTGGTATCGCGGTGGAAGAAGCACCAGGATTCATCATGAGTGATAGAAGGATGATTTTCCAAAATATCTACATACCATTGAATCCTGAGATTTTGATTGAAAAACATTTGAACAATACTGGAATTAAGATTGAACAGACTAAAGAGTGGCTGGAAATAAGAAAAGAGGACGCTAAGCAGTCAATAAGAGATATATTAATGCAGTTGGAGAAAACATTTGTGAATTCAGCAGACATTACGAAGAAGAGAGGAAAGAGAGGTGCGGTGATGCTCGCGATATCATTGGTAATGTCTATAGTTGGAGCCATAATAGGTACCACAATATCAACAGCCAATTCTATTTCGGTAGGAACACTGAGTACTAAAGCGCAACAACTGAGTATTGACCTAAAAATAATACAAAAAACATTAGATGGGATTAGAGGGGGACTGGATGAACAAGTAAGATTCATAAATGAAACTGCAATCATTCTAAATGAACAAGCGGATGTGATGCAACGGGCGACTAAAATAATACTTAAGCATGACAGAACTTTAAATGAAATATTGAACATAATGAGCCTGTTGATAGACTATTAACGGATTATATGAGAGAAGTTCAAACTGCAGTTTCACAATTGATTCAAGGACATATCCCCTTGTATTTTGTTTCGCAGGATATTATTCGTCAAATGATAGAAAGATTGACCAGGAGGGAAATTGATATGGTACAGGTAAAAATTGCATTTGAAATGGGTAATGCAATGCCATTATACGTGGACTTGGAAAGACTAGAGATCGGATTTTCCATATGTAACTCCTGAACTTATTTATCAAACGAAGTGGGTACACAACGTGGGATTTTGGCAAGAGGACAAATTTATTAAGATTAAGACTCCAGAAGTGGTGGCATTTCAGTCATGGGAACCTGAAGTTTATTAAATACCAAACCTGGAAACATGTGTCAAATTTAAAGAACAAAATGATATGTGTCCAGGTAAACCGTTTGTTCCTGATGCCACAGATGCTATTTGTGGTTTGAAATCTGACCCAAGTATATCAGAAGGATGTGAAGTGATTACTAGCAATATGGGAAGTGAAGAACTGGCACAGGCTAAGATGGTCAGAGGTAAATGGTTGGTCAGCACCTGTTTAAAGAACATGACGCTAGTACATTTAAACCATGGAACATACGTGGTTAAACAGGTGAAATATAATGTTTTTTATTTACAGGTTCCAAAGGATACAATTGTGTCAATTGGGGGGTTAACATTGTTTCATGTAACAAATGATGTTTGGGAAAGCCAAGTGGAAAATATCAATTTTTGTTCAAAGGGATACTTTTCCAATAGATCCAGATGTGGAATATTTATTGAATCACAAAGAAAGACATGTTATAAAAATGAATTTGAGAAAAAACAATATTACAACTAGTAATCTGGGGATAATAGAAGTGGAAAGATTTAATTGGGGAACCTGGGGGGAACGCTCAATAGTGGGTTTGGCTGTCCTGGTGCTAATCATGGGTGGATGGTTGATTGTGCTATCAGTAAAAATGAAAATGTTACTGATTTTAGTAGCTACGTCAGGAAGAGAAAGATATCCCAATACACATGCATTTTAAAAGAATAAAAAGAACAAGTTGTTTTTAGGAATTGGCTTGGATCGTAGCCAAGTTCTAAAAACAAAAGGAGGGTATGTAAGGATATTTGGCGTGTTACAGCACAGAGTGCAGCACTACTGCACAGGTAGCATGTTTATGCAGCACCACTACATGGGTGTGGTGCATTGCTATATGTGTTGCCAGAGTAACATGGACATATAAGTAAAGACAGGCTATTCAGTCAAAAAACGATTTTTACATATAAGATGCAAATCCATTTTTACAGTTAAAAGCACACATATGCACATTCAAAATACACACTATTTTTCACCTGAAATGCCTATGTTGCAAGAGACACATTTGAAAATTAATAACTAACCTTATTAACAACTAACCTGACTAATAAAACTTCATTTAACATAACCCACTAATAAAAATGTGTCTCCAATGCAGAATTAGGCCTACTATGAAAGTGAACTTTTAAACGCACATTCATTTTTTTTCTCTGCTGCTCTGTCCACATAACTACAGGAAGCAAAGAGCTCGAAGGAACAAGAAATCAGTTTGTTACAATTGCCACTGTAGAAGTGAGCCATTGTGTAGTGAGGGAGGAGATGACATGATTGATTCTGATTGGAGGTTGGAGCAGCGTCATAGCAAGTATCATTCGAGAGGCTGTGATTACAACTTTGCGGGAGAAGCTTGAGAAGAGGGGGAAGGCAGGCGACATCTGGCAGAGCTGGGAGAAGGATCTCTTTCCTGGCTGGGGCATTCCTGCTGCAAAAGCTGAGAGTTCCAGGCAACAACCCCGGTTTGAGAACGGCAGACGCTTGTTCTCACTTGGGTTGATCTTCAAGGGAGCCATGGGGAAAGGTTTAAACGTGGGTAGATTTTTAAACAGTGCAATTGTCATTTTAAAGCAGATGTGTGCATGATTCTATTCAGTATGGACAGTTGTGAGTGACTGTTTGTAGCATAGCCTGTTGGAGGTACATGAGTCAACGGGAAGAGAGACTCTCTGGACATAGTTCCCTACCGTATATAAGGTAGTGGAAATTACCACAAAAATACCCCAATAGCCCATGGTGGCACACAACACTAACACTGAAAATGTGGTATCCCTAAAATGTAGGCCTGAGGTCTCTCTAGTGATCAAGAACAATCTAGACAAAAAACAAGGGATGTTGGATATTGGGGCCACAAATAAACCAACCACTATACCAACCAACCACGCAAACTACCGCGCATATCATCTAAATAGGTCTGAATTCTGAAATAATGCAATGTATTATTGTCATGTGTGACCCAATATGAATATAGAGAGTGATTATTGCTAAAGGTATTTTGGCGGTAAGAAAATACCGCAAAGCCCCAAATATCCACAAAATACCCAACAGGTATCAGAATGAGCTACAGGCATGGGAGAATTTGGAATTTCTATAAAGTCATCATTGGGAAGGGAGCATTGATGTTTATATAATCAATGGTAATAACATTATTGGTGTTGCTCAATTTATAGAAAGAGTACTTTTTGGGCAGAGTATAACTTTGGCGCTGTTCGACGAATGGTCACCAAACTTTGTAGAGGGGCGCACACTGATCGGATGATTCAAAACATGAGGTGCGTCATCATTTTGAAAAGGTACCCATATTGCATAGCACAGTGTGGTCAGGAAAACAAGTCTGAAATGTCTGGGCAGTCCTGTGTGATGGTGTGCACATGCCATTGGGTATTTTAATGATTTGTGGCCTGGAAATGGGACTGTGGAGACCGCTGATAGTTATAAAGGTCTGTCGATTATGGTCCTTATTGTACGCTAGAGAAAAGTATTTGGGAGAGAAAATGGTTTCTGTCCTTTTATATTTTTCTCAAGTATACAATTGTCCATTATTCCAATTAGCATAACACAAAATGCTAAAGGAAATGTTGGAGAATCTAATTGAGTCTAACTACTTTACTGAAAACTGTAAAGTAGATGGAGTCTATAAGATTATTTGTTTTAGTTCTATTTTTTAACTGTGAAAGGTGGTTTCTAAAGGAAACTTTTTTTTGTTATTTTTATTTTGTTTGCAGGAGAGGTCATAAAGTAAGATGTGAAGGGAAATGAGGGAAGAGGCACTAACCACAAATATGGATGGGGCAGGTAGACAGGGGAAGATGGAGCGCATGTGTTACATCTAAGGTTGGGGGGCAGTGTTTCTCATGCTCCTTGATTACTGCTTCAAAAGCACTTTGAAATTGCTCCTCCCTGCAGAGTGAAGAACAACCTTTCTGAGAGCATTGCAGTGGTTGGATTTGGTGTTGCGGCACATGGAGGTGGTCCTGTAAGAGTACTGTCCAGGTGATCCATGACTGAGAACAACCTTGCACTTTGTGTATTTCACTTTGGAAGCTTTAGCCTTTGGTACATTCCCGACAGTGTTAAAGCACTGCCACACCCATGATTTGCTCTGGCTGCTAGAGGGAGGCACTTCTTCTACTTCATCTTCTTGGACCACTTCATTGTCTGTGGAAGTACTGCACTTTTTGTTGTTGTGTAGGTCCTCCAGATGGTGGTGGTGGTGGCTCTTGGGGAGGAGGGATGGAAATAGTTGATCCCATTTTTAAGATAAATAGCAGTTTTGCAAATATTCTTCCAAGTATGTAATGTGTACTAGATTGTTAATGGATAACGAGTAAGAATAGGTGTAGGAGCTGTGCAAGGTTACATTTTGAGCTTCAAAGTTTAGCTGAAAATGCAGTTTCAAACTGTTAGCGAAGCACGGGCCCATTCTCGAAGTGCAGATGCGTTGTCATCATGCAGAGCGCATGTGGTCACGTGACACTGTCCGGAAAGTCTGCGATGACGTCAGATGTTCGCAAACATCGAGAAACTCAAAAACAGTGGAAAAGGTTCCAAAAGGGTATAGAAGTGTTAACAATTATGCTAGAAGGTGGAAAATGGCACAGTTTTAAGGTGAAACTTTGTAAATTGAACATATATTTTGCTATATTGGGTTAAGTATGATATTAGTAAATTGTAGGAAATTAGCGTGCATTGATAAAAACCCATGAAATTCACAGAAAAAAACATTGTTAAAGGGACGTCAAGTTGCATTAATAAAAACCTATGAAATTCACTGGAAAAACGTTGTTAAAGGGACGTTATGATTAAGTTGCACTAATAAAAACCTATGTAATTCAATGAAAAAAGGGACGTTATGGTTACAAGTAAAATTGAAAAGCCCCAGAAATTTGCCAGTTATGGTAAGCTATGCAACCATAACTTGCGCTAAGACCGTGCACTGCTAAGACTAACACCAAGGATATGAACTATTACATCACAAATGTCATCACAAAAGGTGTTCTGGCTGTAGCATAGGTTCAGGACAAAGATCAGTAGTTAGCATAGACCAAAGCACAGATCAGCAGCCTCACAAAATGCAAACGTGCATAAGCATGAATACAAGAGACCCATTGGAATAGCAAGAAAGGTACACGTTCCATAGAAAAGACAATGGATATGGATTAGAAGCAAACAGGAAGGGGCACACATTCAAACATAGAATGAGTTTGGAAGAGAGCCATTGTTTCAAGTGATTTTGCCACTTACGAGCAAAGAAACACATTACTTAGAGGTGTGCAATACATCAATGGCCACTATTAGTTTATATGAAGTAAACACCATGGCAAGTTACACCATGGCTAAGAGTTTTTTGAAGATCAAACTCTAATATCTACATCGCTCTTAGGGGCTGACAATTATGTCATATTTAGGAATTGGTCATTTGAAAGGTCAGACACGACAGGCATAAATCAGTTCCCGGCTCACATTCTTTGGTTAAGACTTAGGTCCTGCTCCTCTAGGAGCTAGACTATTGTTAAGGTTGAGATGTAACTGACGTTCAAGGAAATAAAACAAACTAACAAAACTCTTTCTAAACCGCTGCCTACAAGAACACCATCAGATTGGCAATTTGAGGCATGCTGTGGGTAATGTAGTAACTCAAGCATTTCTCTTCAGTCTATACATAGGTCCCACTTAGGATCCTTGAGTTCCTGTATCATCCCACCGCCGTGGTCAGAACAACCTGTGTCACATTTTCTAGCCCACCTGCCTCACCTCATAGGTTACCTTCAACAACATATACATTGCGCTGTTGCTTCCAAGCTGGGTTTGCACCATATATAACTCAAACACAAATAACAACTCCACACAGAAACTATGATTGGTGCACAGTCTAAAATGTGTGCACTCAACCACATTGATCTCTAGTTCTTGAAGTTGTCAGTTGTTGTCATACAAGGTGCAATTATTTCTTGATGTTCAACTTTCATGAACTAAACTAATACCCTGTTTTATAGACCTGACCTAGTAAGAAAACACATTACATAATAACCCAGCATGATAATATTTAAACAATAACTTTATAGAAACACATTATGCTTCATTTTCTACCATCATCAAAGGAAGAATGTAAGTGACAGAATACTAACGGATGTGAGACTAACAAATCTAATGTGGGTGTTAGTACTGTGTTTTAAAACATTAAATACACCAAACACACAGACTTGGGGATTGGTATTCATAATGTGCAAAAGAATGGTTTTGAACAAACAAGTCAGCCGTTTTTATTGTGTCAAATACGCTAGCCTGTAAATCAGCTTTTGTCAGTTCTCTTTTGTCTAGGAACCTTTCACTCAAATGATATGCATGAAAATAAATGTAATGGGCTAAGCAATGCTACCAGAATGTGGGAAAGCAAACCTTTTTGCAAATGAATGCACAATACTTTACAATGGGATAAGAGGACTTGTCCATGATCACTGTATTGTCCCAGAGCAAATCCAAAAAGGACCCTTAACACTTTGGTTTCACAGTCTCTACTTTGGCCTCTCCTTACTAACATGCTATGCTGTTAATTGAATGTCACTGCCCAGTTTTTATAACCTTTGTTTGCAGGATCCGAACTCTATCCCTGCACCATTCTGATGTTAAGTTAGTTTGTACAACTATTGCAGGCACATTCTTTAGTAGAAATGTAGGTGTTATGTGATGAATCAGTAAGGATTCCTCCCAGAAAACTGGCCTGGGTCCTTTCTCATGTGGCCAGGGAATGGCAGATGCCTCCTGATCCCGACCGTGGGGGTGGTGTTCTGTGGGAGGATCACATGGGGGCAGACATGCCAGGAAGACTGGGAAACCACCCTGTTTAACTTACCACTAATACCACAATTTGAAAGGCTGTTTGTCAAATAGAAGAAGCTAGACAAGTCTAACTTTCTAACTTTGTTGTTGAGGACTACAAGTCTCACAAGCCAAAGGCCACCTCAGGTGCAAGCAATTCGAAGGAGCTGGAACTGAGGTTGGAGTAAATGCAGTAGTAGCAGAAGCTGAAGGAAGAAGGCAAGGTGTTGGCAATTCAGGCAGAAATGGGAGAACCAAAGGGATGCCGGGTCTCTGATGCAGCAGATTTCACCTGCTTGTCCTGAGAGGGTCTTATTCCTCCTAAACTCTGCTGTGCAGAGGTTGGGCATCGGACGGTGTGCAGAAGAGTGCCTTTCCCCATGTGAGCCTAATTGTAGTGATTGCACAGCAGGAAGCGTTTCGGAGACCGTGGTGAGGAGCAGTTGTGTAGTCGTGTGTCTCAGGAGTGAGAAGGGCTCTTTAATTGACTGGCCGGACTGAAGACGCCTTTAGCAAGGAAGGGTGTGGGTCCCAAGTGAAGTCAGAAGTTGTACAAGTGTGCAAACATGGAGAAGGAAATACAAAAGCCATTGAGTTAAACCTGCCATTCTGATTCCTTGTCTGAGCACTGCTGGCAACAGTATCCAGCTTAATAATCACTTGTGTAAGAATAGAAGCAAGGCAAAGTTGTCGTTGGGCATTTTCTCTTTCACTCACGTGAAGAACAAACACTACGAAAAGCAATTGTTAAAGTTTAAACTTTGTAAAATACATGAAGACGTGGTTGCTTGTGCCTAATTGCAATTCCCAGAGGAAGAGTGACCTCAGAATCATCATTCATGCAGACAGCAATTGCTACCAAAGAGAAGTCAAAGTGTTCAAACATTGTATTTGAAGTTGGAGAGAGCAAGCATTGCCAAAGCCATGAGTGAACCAGGTATTATAACCCAATTAAGACTGAAACCAGCCTTTCCTAAAGCTAGAGAACAGTGTACTCAGTACTGTGAGCCCAATAGAAAATCAGCATTGCCTAAGATACAAGTTTGCAAGCATTACCTGAACCCAAGAGAGTGGCACTAACGCTTCTGGGTATTTTTTCTGGCTAACAGTTGGCAGAGGGATAAAGGCAAGGTTGGGGAAAGGATACTTGCTGTTTATAAATAAATAATGAATTTGATACAACCTAAGCCAAAGACTGAAGAAGGAAGAAAGAAGTGTGTTCCCAAGGCAATTCTAGGATGTTGTTGGTTGCAGACAGACAAAGAAGGCACATAGGCTGCCCCCCTGTTTAGTGGAAGAGTGCCTTTCCTGCTAAAAGGTGTTGAAGTACTGAAGCTGTGGTGGTGTATGTGGTTGTCAGTAGGTGTGAGACTTCAGTAGCACAAATTAAATAAGCACCCAAGTCTCCAAAGCTCTCGCTCTTTTCAAGCATGACAACAGTTTAAAAACAGAAAATACATTACCATTGATGCACCATTACAATCTTGGTTACAAAAACCTACATGGTTATGGGATTGGTTGATGGAATTGTCTACATATGTTTTGCATACGAGATAGTCTTTTCATTGGGGCATGACTATCAAAACCTTACTTTCAGATGGAAGACATCAAGAAGTGACTGAGACTGTATTATCTACATGGATTTCCTTGTTTCTTTTTGTTGAACATTGAAGCTGAGTTTACTTTGGGGAAAGGGAACTCAATCTGGTTATTCAGGGGTTATAAAAAGAGACAGTGAATACCATTGTTGATCTTATTTGAATTGCAATTTATTTTCTTTTGGATATTTGATGTTAGTGTGGGGGCCAGACATTCTGTGCTAGAGTGTTTACCTTTAGTTTTGATAGGCAGAGAAATCCTTGTCAGAGTAGGAATAGTGAGGCATTCCATAATATTTATAATTTAATAAAATAGCATATGTAGAAAAATCATCCAAAGTTGTCCTCCTCGCATTGCTGACCCCTCACAGTAGTATCACCAACATATATATACTCAGGTTTATCAACTACAGAGAAAGTGTACTTGAGACTGGCTCTGGCATTTAAGCATAGATCTCTGCAACAAGTGCTTAACACATTGAGCTATCTTCTGAACCACCATGGCACTCACATTTACTAATATGCATTTCAACTTTTGATATTTCACATAATCAATATATTCCTTTCAAAAGGTAAAAACACTAAACAAGTTGTGTGATAGTGAGGGTGTAACTATATGTACTAGAAGGAACAAAGAAAAACATCACATAATTAATTGATCAGATAGGAACATACTTGCTAAAACAGCAAGGCAGCACACTCAAAGCTTCAGCAGCAAACTATGTTGTTAATCTCTAAGTGACAGGCAGGGTTTTCCATTAATGGCCCGCAAGCCTGACCTGAGAGCCATTGTCAGTAAATAGCAAAGACCATATGCCCATGCAGGGATTAACACCATTAGCAACAGGCACACACCTGGATGATGATAGTGTTTTGTGTCAGATTGGAAAAAATAGAGAGTCACTGAAAGGAAAACCAGGGCTCCGTGCAGTGCCCCTCTTTCATGTCAGTGGCTGAAAAGGACACAGTCTGGGAGGAGAGCGCAAATGGCCCCTGGAGAGCAAAGGAAGTGTCAGAACAGTGGCCTGAGTGTTGAAGAAATCAAGGGAAAGGTAAGTGGGTGCTTTTGCATGAAGCACTCTACAAAGTGTGTCATAGACTCATGGTAAAAGTCAAAGCATAACATAAGAGAAGGGTGTCAGTCTGTTGCTGCATACCGAAGGACAAACATACCTACCTACCCTTTTTGGTCCCAGCTCCTCCTCCACCTTTAGCATTGTCACACTATAGAAGGCTAGAATTCACCATATTGTGATAGTCTACTTCCAATTAAAGATACCACATTGTCTCACAGAAAACTAAAATAAAGTCTAGCACGACATGACACGGAACAAACTCTTAATGATCATGGTGCATTGACATCTTTGACAATCACCTTTATACACAGTCTATTATTGACAATGCCACTCTTGGTACAGGCGTGGCAGTCACAGAATAAACATTGTCGAGTTTCACCAGGTATACACAATACAGAGACACGGGCACAAATAAGCCACCAAATGTCCAGGATTGTCTGAGAACACTCTGAAGCCCCTCAGACATACAACATTACATTGGGCCTCATTACACGGTATGCGGTAACCATGGCGCCATTAGCGCCATGGGTGCCGCCGGTATTTTACCATGTCCGCCTTGGTGGATGGCGGGATTACCGCCCTACTCCAGGGTGAGTGGGGGCGGTAATTCCCCATTCACCAAGGCACTTCCCCATTCCCATTTCTGCCCCCATAGGGCTCAATGGGAATGGGGAAGGAGCTAATTACGGTACCGCAAATTGCAGTACCGTAATTAGCACCAAGGTACCTTTGCGGGGCCATTCCTTAACGGCTGGTAAAACCAGCCGTTGAGGTCGGGTCCCACAAAGGGACCTCGTAGTAAGGCAGTAAGGGTTTACCGGTACCGGTGCCCTTTGAGGCCCATTGTGTACTAACTTACAAATCCTCAAATATGCCTTGGAAACACAACACAATTATCACAACACTTTAGGACATATACACCTCCTCCCTTTTGCAGAACCATGGTCCAGCTAACAAGACGGACATGCACCTATGCTATCACAAAACAACAAAACATTCTTCCCATGCTGCATCTCTCGCTCCCTGTGTGTGTGGCATTTACGTCCACCTTTCCCATCCTCCTATCTTCCCTTTCTCATTTTCTTTTTTTCCAGCAGACTAAGGTCTGGATATCCCTAGGAGGGTTCAATAAACTATCCACAGATAAGCCTATGTGCTCTCATTCTACCAATATGGTGATTTGGAGCAGTATGACAGCATATTAACATCACAGGGTCTATGTGATGACTGCGACCCCCATAATTGAGACAGACGAAAATGCTGGATTTCTTTTTTTTTTAAAGCCCCTTTACAGCACATACATATGCGGGGGGAGACCCCTCGCAGCCCCCACATATTACTAGTATATCACATACCTGCCCGCATGTATATGTGGTGTAAAGGGGGTCTAAAAAAAAGTCTGAATTTCACCCGTCGCAATTATGAGGGCGACATTTTGGGCCATTACCACATCACATAACACACACGTTGCAAGATAAGTGAATCTATAGTAAGGTACCTGGAAGTCAGAATGGTTGCCCCAATATCTTTACATGGTAACGGCCAAGGTCATTAGGACATTGCCTGAAGATAAACACTGACCACAAGAGAATAAAGATTTTAGATGGCCATTCTGAAAGTAGTTTGCACCTGATCTTCACAGACGGTTATCGAACTTATTAAAAATTGTGGATCATAACTGCTGAAGTACTTGAAGGTCATTGTTGTATGCCACCTCCTTGATTTCCCACACCACACCATTCTCAAAGTGCTGCAGTGTACCAGTGCCTTCCTATGTAATGCAATGTTTGAGAGGTACAGTGGCAAAAGATGTTGGTACAGGAGTGACCTATTTTGACGGTCTAAGCTTGAGTTTAGCCTGCTTTACAACATGATGAATTGTACTATCACATGATAAATTAGAGTCAAATATGCCTGGCTTGGGTTTCTGACTACATCAACCTCCCAAAAACACAGGGCTCTGTTGAATGCTTTAGATCTGGGATCTGCCACCTGAGGCTCAGAATATGCTTTGGACTATAACTCCCTTAATCCCTCAACATAGTATGTGCTGGTTAGGGCTGATGGAGTTAATTGTCCAAAACATCTGAGGAGCCAAAGATTGCAGAACCCTGATTTGCATGTATTTGTAAAATTGTTAAAACTGCAATATCACTTATTGTTTATCAGTGCACACAATAAGTTCCAGTTGAGGAGCTACCTTCCAGAATATACTTGAGAACAATTCCTCCAATCTGCTCAGAGAACAAAAACCACAGACATAATGCATACGCTATACTAGGTGTGACACTACAATATGCCTAATTACTTTTCATACCATGTATGTAATTTTTCTCCTGGCACAGCTTTCCAACCATGAGGTTTTGGAGTACTTGTACTCTACAAAGGTATCTGTGTTTAGTAATCCAAACCATATTAAAGTGAGTAAGGAAAGTGAGGCAAAAGGAATGGCAAAAAGCAAGGAGCAAGAAGTCCGACAAACGTCCTTGATGGAAAGTCAATATTGTCACAGAACAGAGGAATCTGGTAAATGCACAGAGATACCACCAAACGGATTCACTGTTACCATCACTTGGTCTGGCGGAATCGCCACCGGATTACAAGTGGCAGTATGGTGGTGTTAGTCCCCATTTCTGGAGTCGAAAGGAATCCATGGGAATTTTACCGCCAGCTGGAAATTGTAGTAAAATTGCATTTTTTTGGGTGGTTAGCTGGCGGAATTACCGCCAGCATTTTGCTGGAGGTTTTTCCTCCACCTTATCTCCAAACCCATATTTCAGCGGTGCAGGAATGTGCCGGTAATGCAGTGGTAACACTTTCCACTGCATTAACACCATTATGGCCACACCCCCGAACTCATGATGAGGCCCTAAGTCACGTGTTAAACCACCCCTGCAATGTATCAGCTAATTTAATCTTTGGCTACCTTTCACATGTGATTCCACAGGTGAAAAGGATTGTGTTAAAAAGGCCGAGGTACTACCATAGATGCAGATCAGGCTTTATTTTCAAAAGAGGCAAAAGAGGGTGGCGTAGTGCTTTGTCATGCAGGCCAATTTCCGCAAAAGCTTTTCCATTCTGCCAACCAACTGCTTTTTTCCCCTCTGCTTTTACTTTTAGGAAAGACTGTATTCGCCACTGTACTACAGGAGCATACTGAACGCGCCCACCCCCTCTCCCCCTACTCCATTCCCCGTCGGAAGAAGGCAGGAGAGCCCCTTTATTTCACGGTTCAATGTCATCAATATGCAGCAGCTCCCGTGGCCAAGAGAAGTTGCACGCTCATCCTCTTTGAAAGAGACGATGAAGTTCACAGACGGATAGGCCCCCTCTCTCCTCCCTATCGATCGCCTTGTACTTTACCCTCTTTTGCCTGACAGCGGATTCGTCCATGAACTGCAGGCCTTTTCGAGCAAAAGAAAATTGATGCAAGAAACCTTTGTCTGCCTAGACCAATCAATTGAGTTGTTATCTTTGCTTCATTTTGTAACGAGAGCCCTGAAAAAGTCCTATAACCAGTTGTTCGTGAGGGAGGCAGCAAAATTGAGTGAGGGGTCAAAATAACTAGCAACAACAACAACAGATGTCCTTAAGGGCATTATTGGGCATTAACTATCGCTATATGCTCCACAGGCAAAACCACTGTTTGCCACTCAGCTTGATGCATCTCTCAATGTTACCTAATTGAGGGTCTCATTCCACTTGATCCCACTTCCAACCGGTTCCACTTTCAAATTCGCCACTTTGTGTTCTTGACTCGAAGAAAAAAGTTAATGCAACAACGTGCTTGCCATATAGCATTTTATAAATGCTACCCCTACTTAAAAACAATGAAAACAATTGACATAATAATGCACAATTTAATATTATTGAATACAAACTAAGCTATATTTGCTGTGCCACGGGTACAGATATGTAGATCTAAACAGAGCCTCATATGACGGAATAAATGACCAGTTCACCGCTGTAGCCTTCCCAAGAAACCACCTTGTTCAATGAACCAATCAAAACTAGATTACTATAGTTAATCCCGAGCTTCTTGGAATGGTGATACCAGAATCCACAGACAAGACAAAGGCTCATGCTTGTCACACTACCTGAAGTGTTTGTGCAGCTTGTAAACCACGTGATCGTTCAGTAGAGTGCTTCTCTTGATCAAGCTTAAAGAGTGTGTGCCTGTTTCTCCTTCATGCACCTGACCATTTTCAACTTGGTAACGCAAAATATATTTGAATTTGGAGGGAAAGTATTGGCATTTGTTGTGAACAATCAAGGCCAGCTCTATGGCTCACTGTGTGCTTACTAGGAGCAGTCCAATGATTAAGGTAACATTTCAGACAGCAGCAGGTAGTAGAGGATGGGTGGTGGAACAGTAACCCAGCCAGGGTCGGCTCGTCCATAACCTGTAGGGTGCAGGCCGACTCTTCAGAACCCTTACGAATCATGGAGGAGCTACACAAACCCAGTGGAAACACTGAGGGTCCGATTCATGGAATATTTGCCTGGTTCAAAGTGAATTTACACTGCTGAAAAGTGACTTTGCACTGCCGACACAAACCCTGATTCATGGAACTGTGCAAAGAGTATTTTTGCTGTGCAACGTTCGGGCAAAGTAATTTCGTACTGCAAAAATGACTTTGCGCTGACTTTGCCCGGACTTTACTCTGCAAAAATACTCTTTGCACGGTTCCATGAATCAGGGTTTGTGTCAGCAGTGCGAAGTCACTTGTAAGCAGTGCAAATTCACTTTAAACTGGGCAAATATTCCATGAATCAGGACCTCGGTGTTCCCTCAGCTGTTTGCTGCAGTTGAGGGAACACTCCTGGGCTGATTTGAACTCTCAAAGGGAAACGAGGTTTCCCTTTGACAGTTGATCAGTTGATTACCCCAGCGCGCATGCTAAATGTTTTGCTTGCCCGGCCTTGCAGGGAACTTCTGCACCTCTGCACACATATGATCAGATAGGTGTAGACGGATAGAATCAGTGGGCCAGGGCTTTTGTGGAGTTTGTGGAGAGGAGCAGATCCTGGACTGGACCTGCATGCATTTTTGTATGAATTATTTTGTGTAATGTGTGAGTCTATGACATATGGGTACACGTGCAAAGGAGCAAGTGCATGTTTTGAGAATGTGTGTATGTGTTTGTGCTAGGCCAGGGAGCTGATTTTGGCAGATGGGACGAAGGTGAGAGGTAACAAAGATGAAAGGTGGTATGTGTAATAGATTATGAGGCTAGATTTACATTTTGGGTCAGCCAGTCTAGAGATTTCTTACTGTGGCATGACATTGTTTACTGGGCATCTATGATAAACAAGCAAGCTATGTGATATTATGTGGCTAGACTGGTATTTTGGTGCAGACAGTTTAGCTATTGCTTACTGTGGAATGGCATTATACTCTGGGCATCTATAATAAAGTATTCATGATCAGTGATCAGTGGTATTATACTGCTAGCATAGCATTTTGATGCAGCTAGTCTAGCTATTTCTTATGGTGGCAAAGCATTTGTTTATTGGGCATCAAGAATAAAGCAAACGTGATAAGCGTGGTTAGGTGTCTATACTGGCTACATTTTGTAGCCAGACTGGACATGTGTTCTTATTGTGGCATGGCATTTTTAAAGGCAAACCCAACATGAGTATGTTCTTACATGGTGATACTGCCATAACTGGCATTATGTGCAAAGCAAGCATAAGTATGCTCTTCTATAGGAATAGGGGACTATATTAGTGCAGCCAGTGTGGAAATGTATGGGCACAGCGAGCATGAGCATGTTTAAATAACTGCATATATTTTGGATAAAGGCAACATCTGTTCTGAAATGCTCCTGTGCACTTTTGGTGGCTTGCAACTATTGTATGCTTGTATTGGAGTGACCCTACTAATCCATTTTAACCCATTATTCAAAAAACATTCTCAGAGAGAAATAAAACAGACACCATTCCACCCACTGCCCTTCCTCCGGTGGTTCAGGCTTCCTCACTACGCTCAGTCGCTCTGGCATATTTTGGAAAATATTTACCCCCTCCAGTTAATATATTCACCAGCTGCCACTGACCCCAGCCCCTACTGTGGAGGAACCATAGCAGGAATGAAGAGCCATTCACCCAGCCAGCATAAGTGTGACTGGATTAAGCAGCTGTTATGGTTGACAGAGCAAATCACTCTGCAGGGCAGCACCAGGGCTATGCCTGTAGGTAAAGCAGTGTATACACATTGGTTCCTGTTTGTTTCAGGACAAAGGTTTCACACAGTCACAAACCAAACCCTGCCAGCCCAGGCTCTTTGCAACACAGAGTGTTGCGGTCATTCCCCGGCTCGAATAGGCTTTGTGGCACTAGTGCTTCACACCCTCAGGCATGCATAGACAACCATATACCTGGTATGTGACCCTTCTCCCCTGAGCCCCCATGCCACATTGTTGAGCCAGAATTTAGGAAAATGTACACATATCCCTTGGCTTACTTTTCTGTGTGGAGACAGAGTCAGGACTGGAAAGGGTATCAAGGTAAGTCATTAAACAAAACAAAATAGGATAAGTGTGTGTGTGTGTGTGTGTGTGTGTGTGTGTGTGTGTGGTTGGTTGTGGGAGTGGGCTGATTGGCATATATCCTAACTACATAGCATGTTATGTATTTGTGTATGGGGTGGATAGTGTGGCAATGTATGGGGCATTGCCAACATGTCGTGGCGATTCAATACCCAATGATTTATTTGGAGCAATTTAGAGGGCTTTGGGGTAGGTCTGTAGGCACTTACAATGGCATGTACAAGTCAAGGGGCAATGATATGCGCCATGACAGTTCTTTGAGGAGTGAATTATATGGGAAAATTCAGGGTAAATGGGATGGGACATGTAACACTTCTGCAGTTAAAAGGGAGTGACACTGGACAGGTTAGAGAGCAATGAGATATAGATGGGGCAGTTATTTGGTCAACACGAGTGAAGTTAGTAAATTCAGGGTTGTAATAGGCAGTGCTGTTGTAATGAGAGGGACATGTGGCATGTCAGACATTACAATGTGACATGGAAGCAGTTCTGGGAACTAGGTAACTAGGGGCAATTCAAGAGCATTTGTATGTGACATATGTCAGTTATGGGCAATTATATTTACACGTTGCTAACCAGAGGGCAATATGGCAGAAATAAGGCAATACAAGTGACATGCAGCATGTCAGGGGTGTTAGGATGTAGTGTGGGGAATTTATTGAGACTGTGGCAAGGTGCATTCAAGGGCAAGGGTAGGTGGCATTGGCAGTTGTGGGCCGCTGAGAGTGGCATGAGGCAAATCAGAGGACAACAGTGCATGCACGTGGAAATGAGAATAACATGCACCATTTCACAGGCTATAGAATATGGCATATGACTAGTCTGCGGACCACGGGAGTGACAGAGGGCACACCTTGAGTCAATGGGGTACCATTTCTAATTCATGTGCAATGTTATGTGACATGTCACTAAAAGGACAAAGAACCCAGAGAGACGAGGAGCCCTGCCACAGCTGCAGCTCCAGCGCATGCAAGGAAGCGATGGTGAGGCCGAGAAGGCTGAGGCGAGGAGAGGCACGAATGCCGGTCACACAGCACAACAGCAGAAGCCTGGTTGAGAGCTGAAACATGAAGTGATTCTGGACTGCGCTAGATTACCTGATCTAATTCTTTTACTCTCTAAACATACCCAGAGGGCAGGAGCGTGAAATAGCACATGAGCGATCGAGTTTGAGAGGCATAGACCGCCACACAGAGTCTCTGAAGGATTTCCATGTTTGGAGGTCTGCATGAATGACCAATCGGGGAAATGGAGAGAAAGCAGTGGTCGAGCCCACACTCGACATCGGTTTTCAGACCCACACAATATTATGCAGGGAGTAACGAGAAGAAGGCTAAGAAAGCAGAGGAGAGATCTCAGATAAAAAACATAATGGAATATTTGGAAAAAGAGCGGGAACCGAGAGACACTGCTGGTTGGAATTCCTGGAGTCATTTAAGAAAGTGATCAAAAGGAGAAATGGTGAATGCCGGATTCTGTTGAGAAGTTCCTAGAGCCGTTAGAGATGATGCAACCATGATGCAGAGTTTCTCAATCAAATTGAGAAAATGACAGAGAGAAAAACACTGCATGCTGCAGCTTGAATGCAATGGAGAAAGTAACTGAAAAGAGAAATGTGGCATGCCTGAGCAAGGAGGCAAAGTCTCTTGAGACAATTGAGACAAGGAGAAAAAGGAGAAATGTTATTTGTGGAATCATTCCTAATTATCTTAGATTTAAAAAAATGTCAGAAAAGAGAATCATTAAAGCGTGGGACTTGGAGTCAACCTTTGTATTTCAGCTATGATAGAGAGAACTCATGCTGAAATGACATGTCAAGACTTCAACCCCGAGTTCTGAGGGAAAAATTAATAATTGTACCCAGCCATCAACAAGAAATATGAGCTCAATCTACCAACAGCCAAGACCAGTTAACCTTGTATATCTCACTGAGAAATAAGCATTTTCATTAGTCACTCCTCTTTTTTACTTCAAAAATTCGGCCAGAACATAAAAACCTATGCGCTCTTAAAAAATCCCTTTTCTCCGAGACATTTTACATTTTTTTGTGATGCATTACATTCTCATGTTGCTTCTCGTTTTATTAATTTAGTGAATGGTGAGCCCTATGTGGCATGGCTTGCATTTTCTTTGATATATACAAATGTAAAATGTCTTCTTTTAAAAAAGGCTGTCCCTTTAAAAAAAAAAAAAAAGAAAATAACAGGAAGACCATTGTTTCTCTATTTTGTACCCCTTCCCGTAACTTTCTTTTTGTATTTTGCCATTAACTTCTAGATACGCTCCTCCTCCAAGGTGGGGCTCAGTGTTCTGAGAGAAGGACACAAAGGGAGCAAATATTGTGGAAAAGATCATTGTATTTTGGGGAATTTTTAAAAATCCTCAACCAACATGTTTCAATTTGACAATACATTTTAAAACAGAAAGGCATCAACCATCTTTTTTGTGATAGCAGCGTTTTGCTACCATTTTCAACACATCCACTGTTTTGGTCAACAATATTTTCATAACTTTAAGGACCATGTACCCAGTGTATCTTTCCCAAAAACAGCAGAAATCCTGAGTTTTTTGCCGGATGCTGCTCAGATACAGACTGCTGACTGACATATTGCCTGGGAGCAAGTGACTTCAGTGGCAAACAGTTTGGGGTGCCACTTTAAACTTCAGGACAAATCTTGAAGACCTATTTAAATGTCGCAAAATCCCATCAATACCCTAAGAAACTGTGACAAACACTGATGGAAACAAAACGAGAGGTTGCAGACTATTTTACTGCCTCATTAACCTGTTCATCTCTGAAGACTCCTCATAATGGTGCGGGGTCCAAAATGCATGCAGGTCGTACTACCAGACCCACCCCCCAAAAACATTTTGATGGGAATATTCGGCAAAACTCCCACAGCAAAACACCCATGGGAAAAACAGGTGTCGGCAGAAGGACGTGAAACAAAACATTGGTGCCGCCAACTTCCAAGCTTGCTTTGATGCAGCGGCCGAAACTACGTTAAATCCTGATTATACTGTAGTTTAGAGTCTGAAATTGTGAATAAGGCTATCTTGAATGGAAACCTGTTCATTGTGCTGTAGGCGGTATCAGCAATTGTTAAAATATAAATATTACCTGATCACACAAAGTTAGTTGGTCTTGCTTTCTTTTATTCTGAGAAATATCACTGCTTATCACATTGTGCTTGTTTGCACAATTTAATCTTATAAGAATGTCTGTCTACACATAACGCAATAAGCACATTTCACAGTGTATATGTATGTGTTATTCCAAAATTCCTTGTTCATATTTTGCAATCAATAAAGGGAAATGAGACTAATTCAAACTTAATGTAGTATATAAAAAAACACAGTGCAAAAAGGTTGTTTTGACAGCAGAGCTTCTGAAAACTATAGCAGCACTGCATGCTGGTCTATAGACGTTACAATCGTAGTCAGTTAGGAAATCTTTCCGGAGACAGCTAAAATTGGATCTATGCGATGTTAATGAATGAAAATCAGAGAATATTTTTTTACCAAACTTGTTTTACTGAAAAAATATTGAATTGATTTTTGTTTTTAATTTTGGGGGTCCCATAACACCCTGTTTCCCTGGGATTCTAAACCCTCCTCAAACCCCACCCCACCCCCATATACATTTTAATTGAAAATTCTATATTTTTTTGTTACTTTGCATTCGGTAAAAAGTCATTCTCTGTTTTCTATTCAGTAACATCACGGAATACCCTAACATTTTACAAGACTCAGCTTCTGTATTTGAAAATTTCTTTCTAGCAAGTCATGAACCCAGCGTGAGTCAAATTATTTTCTTTGACAGCCCCAAACAACGTGAAGAGAAAAAGTCTACAGCCCTTAAGTATATCAGACATTCTAAAGACGTCTTAACCGTGCAATAACCAAGAAAAAATATACAAATAAAGTATGCACATATCAGCACGAGAACAAGATGCCCTGAGAGAGTCGTCCCATGGGATCTGAATAGAATAAATCCTCCACCAGTGTTAATGTGTGTACAGCCTTTGCTTCTAAAGAGCAGCGGTTTGGGCTCTGCGCATATCATAAAGCTCACAATCAAATAATGTAAGTTGGCAAGTCTGTGAATCGTGCGTGCGTTTCAGTCAATCATTTCCGAGACAGCCGGATTTGGAGCATGAATATTTTTCTTGGTCTTTGACTAAAGACAAATGGTTCAGTCAATCATTCTGGCCACATGTCACTCCTAGATTGACTCTAGTTATCTGATATCATAATATTATTTGCTGTTTCATTGTATTGGACTCCGCTACATGGTTCTGTGCTAGATATGACCAGCTTCACTTTGGTCCTGGGACTTTCAAAGTACGGTTCATGGACTGGTTCTAGTCGGAAACACCAAAACTATATCTGTATGCAAGATGTGCCTATATTTAACTTTGATGCAAGTACATTTCTAAAGCACCTTTACAAACACATTGGTTTATAGGTTGTGAGGGGTCAAAAATGTGAGGCAGACAACTGTGTAAAGATGTTCTAAAAAGATGCAATTTAATTAACTGAAAAGGTTGGATAAATGCATCACTATCCGTAATCTGATGAGGATTTCCCTGCCTATAAAGACAACACTCTAATAAAAGGTTTCTGTCCCTCACACTTATACATACAAACACTCAACAAGGTAATATATGGCAGTTCAAATGTAACAAATATAACAGTTATGTTCACAACCTGATAACTGTCTCTCCTTACAATCTGGGTGAATTCCCCTCCCCCAGATTCCAGCAGGATTCTATTCAACAGTTCCACACAGATAAGGAAATCCTGTCTTGTAACACAGTTCCAATTCAGTTCATTTGGTTACAACTTGACAACAAAGTTCCAACTTGAATTCAACCAACAGTTCAAAAATGTTCAACAAGGTTTTCCTCTTTCCACTTGTGACAAAGAGCTCAAAACAACTTCCTCTCATAAACCAAGAATATTTCCATAGTTCATTATTATCAACAAAATGTCTTTGTCAGGATAATTATTCAACAGTTCACAAAACACTTGCGTACTTCTGTGGAAAAGGTTAGTTTAGCAATGTCTTTTGCTTCATAACATCAAGTTTAAGTATTTCTTCTGGGAAAACAAGGAACAAATTGTGATTGCCATACACAATGATATGATATGATTATAATGCGATTAATACCCAGAGGTTTCTAAGCGCGGACCCGGGGATCGAACTGCTGTTGGTCCATGTCGTCTTGTTTCCAAGGCGAGCCTGTTGCCCCTGCGCTATCCTCCTGAGACAATGCAGGTTATGCTCCATTCCTCCCAAATACTTCCTTCAGTCAGAAGGACAGCCCTCCTGCCACTCTTGATTCCCCTCTTCTGCATTAACCAAATGGTGATAATGGTTCTCTCTCCCTCTTACACTTCTTTGGCTTTGGCAATGTGGGTTTAAGCCAGTCCTGTTATGACCTCCTTTACATATGGGCAATATGTTCTACAAACACTCATTCTTAATTGCCCTCTTTTGGCTTTTGCAATGTTGGTTCTTTATACCTTGCCTTGGTATGATTCTCTTTGGCTTTGGCAATAGTTTTCTGTATGGCTTTTCAGGTTATTGTCCTCTTTTGATACTGGCCTTTAATCTGCCCCACATAGAATTACACCCTTCTGTTCTGATGGTTATGCTCTTGTTCTGACACCTGCTACGTTTTAAGTCAGCTTGCTTTGCAAAAGAATAGTTAATCTGCTTTATATCAGTTTGATATTAAAAAAAAGGCTTTCTCCACTTCACTTTGTGTATGTTGTTTCTGTACTTAAGGCCTCTGGACTTCACCAGCAGGCGGTTACGGAGTGCTGCGGAGTCACAATCTACTAGTGAACACACCGGGTCTGATGTGCACGTACATTTGTCTAGCTGCCTCCAGGTCCTCTGCTTCTGCTTTCCTGCGCAGCCCAGCAAACCCAACTTCTTGGCATCCCGTGCCAGTCAATAAAGGAGCTCTCCTCACTCGCATGGCTCTCTGGTGCTCGCCTGCCACTGGTGCCCAATTGACAATTGGGAAAGCTTTCAAAATGCGCACTTCTCGTTGCGTGACCTCTGCAGCTGTGGACCTCTGGGGGAAAGCCGTCAGTCCCAATGGTTCCTGCCACACAACAACTACAATCAAGGTCTCAGACAGACAAGACACTCCAACAACTAGCATCCGTTCGACACATGAAGGTGGTCCCAGAATCTCTGCTCTACTCTAACTTCTGCTTCTGCTACCGCATGGGGGTTCCACAACTACTCAACCTCCTACTACTGCTCTTCTACATGGCCTGCGCCTGAGGGGGCCTTGTATGCCTCCCAGTCTCCCTCAGGTGTGAGTCATTATCATTAATAGGCTGCAACTTGCAGTCCCATGCCAATGGTGCCCTTTTCTTTGTCCCAGTACTCTGGGCATTGTAGGACTTGGAGTCCACAATGTCAAAATCAGATTTTCTAATGACAATATCAATTCCAAGTTAATTTCTCTCCTTACTTATGTTCCTTAAAGCAGTATTATAAGGATTCAATTAAGGAGTTGACTTTAGAGAGGAATGAGGGTTATCATGGTCTAAACTAGTAATATTTAAAGACTCATCTCTATTATTCCCCTGGGAGTCATGGTAGTTGTCATCTCTGCTAATGTCAGTAACTTTAAAAGGTGTTTTTTTACTGCCAATACATAACTGTTTATGATTGTTTTCACGCACGTTCAGATAGTTAGCTTGGGAAAATAACAGCTCTCTGTGACAGCAAGTCAAATCACATTCCGGTTTCAATGATATTTCCTTCCTTGGGGAAGACAAATAGCGGAGTTCACACAACAGAGTTCTCCTGTTCCCCTGGGGCCCTTCACTTCCCAGGTGATCCTCCCAGCTAATATCACTCCCAGGATCGGGATCAGGAAGCATCAACCTTCCCCTGGTCACTTGGAAGGAGACTTTAGGTAGAGTCTTTGTAAGGACTCTGTAGGATTAATCACAAGATGCTGCTCCTAAGTATTACTAAGTGTGTCCAGGCTGTCTCATACAACAGAAGGACTCAGGATGCATCTAAGTAATGGAAAAGTCCAGTTTGAAGTTGTTTTATAGGCGATGACAGTGACGGACAGGCATGCAAGCCAGGAGGAAGCTAAATCCATTGTGCTTCTAGACCAAACTGCTTACAGGGATGCGATATTCAAATTATGCCATATGCGACACATACAACTAGTCAAACAGGCACTTAAAGAGACCACTTGTGAATATAGTTCAGATGGCAACGTTTTGTCCACTGTTTAGTGTATTTAGTAAATAATTAGGCACATGACCCATTACAGTAACTGAGATGGGAGTTGACAGCAGCACCTACAACTATTGCATAAAGCAAAGATGTCCAAGACCATATCTGAGCATTTTATCTTACCTGGTATTTAAATGGCTTCTCTAAAAATGGGTGCTGTCTGAGCAGACATTTCCTTGACAGAGCTGTCAGGTCTTAAACTGTTGATCCTAGTTTTGAATTGCTTAAGATGTAACTCACTTTCCTTCATTCATGCCTGGGTTCTTGCAAGACATGAAGTAAACCTCTGAGACTGTCATTCTTTCCCCTATAGCTCTTTAGCATGCCTTTGTGTTTCTGCATAGGACTATTGTCAGGTGCCTTCACTCTCCAGGATATTAATTAATGATGTGTGCTATATATTACTGAGAGTCAGAGACAGGAAGGAACCCTGTGGCTCTGCTCAGTGTGTAATCCACAATTAAGTCGTCCATGTCCATGGTTCCACCCAGTGAGGTCCTTTTTCCAGGAAAATGTCCCGTTCAAGGGCATTAGCACCAAACTTCACCAGAGAAGCCAACCGAAAGAGTAGGGGATCATGATCCACTCATGAGAAAGGAAGACAGGTCCAAGAAACGCCAAGGGTTATTTGCGCTCCAAAATCATCAACAAGCCACCCACGACTTTGATAGACTGTAAAGCAGGATGAATGTGCCAATGGACCAGCTTTCCAAAGAAATACATTCTTACTGCAAAGTAAGACAGCAGCTCATATAGAGACATACGCCCCTCTCACCACTGATGAACAGGATTTGACTGCAGAATTGGCAAACCAGGCAGCAGGGAATGAGGGATTATACCTACCCCCAAGTAGTGATCACCATTGAAGCGGTATCTAACGAGGGAGATGGTTCATTAGTTTGACATCGTGAACCTCCATTGGTGGAGAAGGAATTAATAATCTACTGAAACTGTTTGGCCATAGACTAACGGAATGTCTTATCACTGGTGAAATAATTTTTGTTTATAAACTCCACATAGAAGCAGAAATAAATTGGGTTTGACTCCCTTCTGTGCTCCTTGTTCCTGCACCTCTGGACTTTAGTATAGTGTGGTATTCCCTGCCTACCTATCTCATTGCATCTCTCTGAGTCACTGGTCTGTCATTATTTACGGCCAGCCTCTTCTGTCTATCCCTAAGCCTAGATAAGCGGCGCACCGGATCCTACTAGGGTTAAATATCCCACAAGGGACATCTAGTGGTGGTTGGAGGGTAAGTTTAGCTAATTTGTATAACTCAAAAAAATAATTTAATTAAGGTG
This sequence comes from Ambystoma mexicanum, assembly GCF_040938575.1. Lineage (NCBI taxonomy): Eukaryota > Metazoa > Chordata > Amphibia > Caudata > Ambystomatidae > Ambystoma > Ambystoma mexicanum. Next base: position 100,942,808 of record NC_090937.1, on the reverse strand, counting down.
TATTTGCCTTGAGAACTTAGCATACCAATTTCTCCCCAACCTCTGTAGTAAGAGTAATACCAGGCATCCACCTATAGAATATGTGTCCTTCGGGTCTCTACGTTTTCTTTCTTCAATAAGGGAGTGATTTTCCATTCCTCAAGAGTAAAGGGTACTATGCCACCTGACAGAGAAGCTTGAATGATTTCTTAGATAAAGCTTAACGGCATTCCTGCTTGTTTCCCCAGCAGTCACTATCAAATGGGGTTGACTAATCTTGAGTTGGGTTTACAAGACTTCTTTATTGCTATGATCTCCTGCTGCCAGTGTGAGACAAGATCCGCAAACCAACCCTCTTTCCCAGGGAGTCTAGCTGAAAGCAGGTGCACATCCTCCAGGCCTCTATGTCACCCAGGTAACTCTTGTGCGGTGCATTTGAAAAGAAGCCTGATTTAGCCGTCACCACCACTCTCTCGCTTATGTTGTGGATTTTCTTCACAAAAATGATGCTCCAATTGTGGCACGATTTGGCTGATGGTGTTGGCTTTCTGGCCAATTACTTGTTAGTTGTAAGATTATTATCAGTGCAGATGAATTCCCACAAAGTATCCCATCTGTTCACTTTCTTTGAAGCTTAGTAATTTATGAAAACACGCCTTGTATTGCAAGCACTGATTGTACTGACATTTCGTGAAGATCCTATTGCCTTTCTAGAAACATAAAATCTGATGGCAGAAGGGGACCAATGTTGCCATAGGTCCCGCCATCCCCTTTGTGTTCTTGGCACAAGTGCTATAGATAGACCATGCCTTAATCTCCCCCGCCCCGCCACGCCCTCCCTCCCCATAGTACTGTGATGCCCCAGATTCTATGTCAGGATATTTAGAATAACTTTTCTAAACCTGTCTCTATCACCTTTGCTGTCGTTCCGTGCCCTAAATGCTCTACACTTTCCATCTAAAGATATGTTATACTCTTCCAGCACCCCCTCCCCATTTCATGCCACATCTTTCACTAACATGCATCTCACTTGATCTGTATTTTGTTCAGGAATTTAAAAGGCTCTATCATACCACTAAACACCTTTTCTTCATGTGCCGACAATATTTAAATTCTTGAAGCACACTACATAGCCCTGCGGGTCAAGACATGCACTGGTCTATGAAATTCCTCCTTGAACACATTTCAAATCTTTCTTTCTGCTGACAATGTGCCTGCTAGTTGGCGTTTCTGTGCCTTCCGTAAACAGTTGTTCACATGGCATCATTAACCATAAGCAGCCATCACTTAGTTCACTCTTCCAGATCTTTTAAATAATGTCTGTTTACCCCCCCCCCCTCATGCATGAACAAAATGAAAGCTCTTTGTATCCATATTAAAATAGGCATATGCCTACCGGTAGCTCTCGCTCGATTTCACTTAGAAACAATTCCTGCTGAACTAGAAACAATTCCCTGTGATAGGCCACTTGGCATCGCATTTGGTCTAGCCTACTTTTGCCGACCTACAGTTTCTCCGAATACATTTTCACTGACTGTTTTGCTGAAAAATGCTACATTTTAAGTTGGGTTAGAGTATATATGGATTTGGGGGGTTAGGGCAATAAGGAGGGACCCACATTTTGCAGTGAAAAAGTGGAAACGTAAGTAAAGTTTTTCACCAAAACTGTATGTAAGCAAATAATATTCAACATTTCTTCCTAGAACCTCCCATTTACCTTAGCATGGGTAAATTCATCAGACCCCTCCACTGCTCATCAATTGCCAACTTCCAAGCCTACCTTACCAGCTTGGCTTCCATCCCACCCTGCTCGACTCATTGACAGATGTTCTTTAGAGAACACTATTTCATGCTTCGGTGAGGCCTCAGAATGGCAGAATTATATGGCCACCATGTGCAATGTTATGTTATTGCAGGGATCGAAATTGGGATTGGTTGACCAATAGCAAAAAGCAGCTCCTGGGGTTCCGACATAACCAGTTAGGCAGGCACTACTACTGTTGAACCAGGAGCTAGTACAGAGTGTGCAGCAAATCTAACTTTGCACAAGATGCACACTCTAACTTTTTGTCCATTTCATGTTGTCTGATATGCTCTACATGTCCCTTAATTGTGTTCTTTATTGTCCTTTATGTACCTTCCCAAACATACATAGTTACAAATCACATAGCTAGGTTTGTATGACACCACTTGCCCCAGGAGCCAAAATTAGCTCCTTGTAGCTGTTGGTTTCAAGCAAACCAAGCTCTCCTTGGCTATAAACAGAAGCTTAATAGTTCCCTGCTCCTGGAAACTTCAAACCCTGTTATTGGGTTTTATATAGTGTAAACGCTACCTTTTCTAGGGTCTCCAGGTGCTTTAGGCATGAGGGAGAAAGGCTTAGTAGTAGCTGAGGGGTGAGATCACAAATTCTTTGCTGTTGGGTTGATGCATGAAGATCGTAAGCAAACAGGCTCAGGGTGCAGAGTTTAAGATGCATTGTCCAATGGGATGTGGCCTGTGTGTACCCGAACGTGGATTTGCATGTTCTGTGTCTGGTTGATGCCAATTATAATATGTTCGAGTATTCTGCCTGCATATGGTTAGCTGTGGGCTATTGTCTTTTGCTTCAAGAGTGGGTTTGTGTGGTGACCTGCCTGTGTTCATGCTTGTCGGGGTTTGTGCTCTGTAGGGGCCCTGGACATAGCCTTTGGTGTACAGAAATAAAGCGGCACAATGAGATGTGATGAAAGCTATGCTGGGGGACTGGAAATGGTCAGAAGAATCAAGTTTAAGAGCCCAACTGTTCGGTCTCCGCTTCGCCCTGAAGCGGACCCAGGCCGAGGATCCTGCTCGTGCCGGAATGATACGCGTGAGCCAGGAGTTGCACTCAACTTGCGTTATTAATTACATCGGCGTGACTGCGGAACCTGCCCTCGTCCCTCCCCCTTCCCCTGACGTCACGTCCGGGACGTCATGTCCTGTGGGACCCAACAGGGGTCCGCCCACACAACGATGTGGGCAACCTGACATCTCCCCCCTTTTTAACACGTTAGTTGAGGGGCTCCCCTCTTACCCCATCTCCTCGATGAGTCGCATCGGCTTCATACGACTCCTCTGCGGTCGTGTTACCTTGCTCGGGGTCGTCTCATCCCTGGCGGGTGGGGAGCGGGGCGCTTCGCTTTCTGACTCTTCTCCGTCTCCCTGATATGCTTCTTCACGTGGTCTGTTCTCATCGCTGTCACTGTCCCAGGTCCATTGGCCTGCTGGGGCCAGTCTGACTCGTTTCAAATGCGAGCTGTTCCTGGTTATCGTTGAGTGGTCATCTCTTCGTGCAGTGACCATAGAACCCTTCTTGTGTGTCACGACCAGCGGTGTGGGTGCGAAGGTGGCTTCCTCTTTCCTGTTCTTGGGTTGTCTTAGCCATACTTCGTCTCCTGGTTGCATTAGGTTCTCTCGAGCCCTCCTTTTCCTGTCTGTGATTTCTTTTGTTTTCGCTTTGCTCGCGGTGTCATTTGCTTGCGCTTCTTGTTCCAGCGGTGTTGGAACTTGCGGTCTCGGGTCCTCAGGTAGTCGCGTGGTGATCGGTCTTCGGAACATCAGGTCTGCCGGGCATACACCCATCGTGCTGTGGGGGGTGTGCCTGTATTCTCGTAGAAGTTGATTAAGGGCCTGTTCGAATGGCTTGTTTTGCACGTGGGCTATTTGTAGGGTCCTCTTGATGTTGGCCATGAATCTCTTGACCATGCCGTTGGCCTGTGGCCATCGGGGGGTTATGCGTCGATGTTGAAATCCCATGTATTTTGCGAATTGTTGAAAGTCTTGACTGATGAATGTGGGACCGTTGTCGGACTTTATGATCTTGGGGATGCCATAGGCAGAGAGCACCCTGTCGATAACTGGAATGACACATGCTGTGGCGCTGCTCTCTACTATTTGGGCGTCCGGGTATCTTGAATGTTCGTCCATGAGTACGACCACGTGTGTCCCGTTATTCAGTGGTCCGAATAAGTCTATTGCCAGCTCTTCCCACACTTTGTTTGGTAGCGGTGAGGATTGTAACGGGTTCGGGTGTGGCGGGGGCGCCACTTGCGCACAGACGTGGCAGTTGCCCACTATATTTTCCACCAGGCGATCAAGTTGAGGGAACCAGACTTTCTAGCGAAGGAGGCGCTTTGTGGCGACTACGCCCCTGTGTCCCTCATGGGCTAGGTGTATTATCCTCTCCCGGAGCGTTCTCGGAACGATGACCTTGCAGCCGTTCAGTATGACGTTATCCTCCACCACGGTCAATTCGTCGCGGACTTGATCCAGCCACTTGATGTCTTCCTTCGTGGTATCCGATTCACCCCTGGCCTGCTGTTTCATGAGGGCCGTCTTGTCCACCTGTAGGCAGTGGCGAGCAATTCGCAGCGCTGGGTCTGCTTCTGATTGGATGGACAGCTCCAGCCACCCTACCGGAAGTGGTTGTAGGTGGTGTATGATGTAATTTATGTACGCGTCCGCTATGGACGGTTGGGACGCCGTCGTGGGCATGGGATGCCGGGAGAGATAGTCAGCTGGGTTTTCCTCCTTTCCTGGCCGGTGTTGTATGGTGAATCTGTAGTCCTGTAGGCGGAGGCCCCATCTGGCAATTCTTGGTGGCATCCTGGCCTTCGGGCTGCCGTATATGGTGAGTAGTGCCTGGTGGTCCGTGATGATGGTGAACTCTTTGCCAAATAGGAATAGATGAAAGTATTCGCAAGCCCAGACGACCGCGAGGCTCTCCTTTTCCGCCTGCGAGTATGCCTGTTCTGTGGTCGTCAGGCTCCTGCTGGCGTATGCTACCACGTGCGTGGTCCGTGGCTCCTTGGGGTCTTTTTGTGTAAATATGGCGCCTAGTCCTACCGGGCTGGCGTCCACTATCAGCTCGGTGTCACAGCTGGCATCAAAATATGCCATGTCCTCTGCCTGTGTGATGGCCTTTCGTATCGCTTCGAACGCTGCTTGGCACTCCTTCGACCACGTGAACGGCGTGTCCTTCCTGGTGAGTAGTCGTAGGGGATTGCTGACTGTGGCATAGTCTTTTAGGTACCTGAAGCAGTAGCTGGCCAGTCCCAGAAATGATCTGAGGTCGGTAGTGTTTATGGGGGGCGTGGCTGAGTTGAGGGCTTCCACTTTCTCCGGGTCGGGTCTCATGCCTTTATCTGAGAAGATGTGCCCGAAGAACCTCAGTGATCCTTTGGAGAACTCGCAATTGGCCTTGTTTAGGGTGAGCCCTGCATCGTCTAGCGCTTGACATACTCTGTGCAGAGCTCCGTCATGTTCTTCCAGTGACTTGCCGTATACTAGGACGTCGTCCGAATAATTTAGACAGTTGGGAACGTGCCTGATCACTTTGTGAATCTCCTCCTGAAAGATCTCGGCGGCCGAGGATATGCCAAAACTGAGCCTTTTGTATTGAAACAGGCCGAGATGAGTGACAAACGTGGTGATGTAACGGGATTCCGGTGCTATTTCAATCTGGTGGGGGCCTTTTGTGAGGTCTAACTTGGAGAAGATCCTCGCCCCGTGGAGGAGGTGAATCATGTCCGTTATTCTGGGCGCTTGGTGTCGCTCCCTTTCGATGGCTGTGTTGGCTCTGCGCATGTCGACGCATAGCCGTATGGATCCTTCTGGTGACTTCTTTGGAACGGGGACGATGGGTGATACCCATGGCGTCGGGCCTGATACGGGTTCTATAACGTTCATTTTGATGAGCTTGTCCAACTCCTCTTCTACTTGTCTCTGGATATTGAAGGGGATGCCTCGGTAGTGTTGGGCCACCGGTTTGACCTGAGGGTTGATGTGGAGGTGCACTTTTCGGTTGCGTAGTTTGCCTAGGCCGGTGAAGAGTCTCGGGAATGATTGTTCAATTGAGTCCAGTTTGGTGAAGTACTTGTGGGCCATCAACTGGTATAATATGTGTACCAGTCCCATGTCCACTGCTGTTCGGAAGCTCAGTATGCACCCGCTGTTGGCTTCGGTGTCTAGGATGTACAGTGGGATCTTCGCCGAGTGTCCTTTGTGTGTGCATCTGGCAGTGATCATGCCTTTGCATGGCAGGGGTGTCCTGGATCCATAGGGGCATATGTCAACTGTGGCTTTCCGGATCTTTGGTGGGGTGGTCAAGGACTGATATGCACTTTCACTGATGATATTGACCGTCGCTCCGGTGTCCACGAGAAACTTCAGTGGTGTGTCATTTACCTGGAGTGTCAGGATGGGGCTGTGTTGGGTGGCCGCCGTGTTGTCCTGTAGGGCCCACACGTACCCTTTCCTTCTCTGGTCCTCCTCTGACGAGAGGGTGTCTGTGCTGGTGGGGGATCGGGTCTCCACGTACCTTACGAAACGCCGCCTGTGTGATCTTCTAAAGTCCTCAGATGACCGTTTGTCTTCGCGTGTGTATCGATTTCTGCGGTCTCCTTCTTCTTTCCTGGCACGCCGCCTTTCGCTGTCCGCTGCCGGCCTGGGCGGGCTCTGTGGTGTGGGCCTGCGCCTTTCTTGGTAGCGGTGTTTGGGCGTTGAGTGGATCGGGGCGTTCTTACACATGGCCCTGTAATGGTCCATTCCCCCGCACGCGGCACACTTTTGTCCTATGGCCGGGCATGTACCAGTGTGTGGATATTCATAGCCACATTTGAAACATGTGGCATCGGGGTGTTTGTTGGTCTGACTTGGGTGGGTATATAGCTTATTGATTGTTTCAGCGTTGTCACTGGGTTGGTGTATGGACACTTTGCCGAGGCTGTCCAGTTGCGAGTCCACCGCTGCTTCCATGCGGGCCAGTGCCAGGATTTCTTCTCGTGACCGTTGTTTCTGTAAAAGTTGTTTTCGGAAAGGCTGTGAGAGGCATCCAGCTATTACTTGTGACCTGAGCGCCTCTTCATTGGAGTACTTGTGGAATTCACAATGTTTCAGTTTGATGCGTAGTCGCATCACGAAACTGTCTATGGATTCCCCTTTATCCTGTCTCGTTGTGTGGAACATGTGGCGCTCATAATCCACGTTTGTATGTGGTGCGAAGTATTCGGACAGCTTGGCATGTAGCTCCCCATATGTGACGGTGTCGACGTTCAGCAACTCTCCCGCAATGTCTCTTACCGCTGGTCCCACTGCCATGAACAGTGTATTTTTCAGCCTTGTGTCGTCCGTCAATCCTATGGCCCCTGTGTAGAACTTGAAGTCTCGTAACCATATGTTCCATCTGGGCCCCAGGTTGGAGGTGTCTCTGATTTCAAATGGGTTGGGCATGTGCAAGACTTGGGCTGCTCCTTCATGGTGTTCATGCTGGTTGTTGTCCTGTGCTGTGTCAGCGCTTCCAGATGCCTGTCCTGCTCCTCCTGAGGAGGACACTGGGGTGGTCGCTGTGTCCGACATGACTGCACAGCCGTAATGTCTTCGTGCGCCGATATGCTGTAGCGTCTGGGCTGTGCTGGGACAGCGGCTTTACTGCTCTGTGGCGTGCTTTGTTTCCTCTTGGTGTGGCCTTGTTGCTTGGCGGGCGCGGGCTGCGCGGCCGTGGTGTATGGCCTTTGTCGTGCGCACCCGCGTGTGGGGAGGCGGGGCCTCTCATGGCGAGCGCCTCGCCGGCTCCGGAGCGCCCGTGTCCCGTGGGCGCCTTTGCGCGGCTTGTGGGCTCTGTCACACGGGAGCCGGGGCCGCGCTCACACGGCGCACCCGTGATCGGGAGGCGGGGCCGCTCGCAGCGAGTGTCGCCGCGGTTTTGGAGCGCCCGTGACCCGGCTTGTGGGCTGTGTCACATGGGAGCCGGGGTCGCGCTCACACGGCGCACCCATGATTGATGTGCTTCCGCAGGCCGAGTACCAGGCCTCTGTCATGCGGGAGGCGGGGCCGTGCGGAGTCGGCAACCGTGCCCGAGGTGCGCCGACGCGCTGAACTGCTCGGCCGCAGACCTCGGCACGGTGCCTGCGGGGTCCGCGTCCGCTCGTCGCCAGTGTTCGGTCTCCGCTTCGCCCTGAAGCGGACCCAGGCCGAGGATCCTGCTCGCGCCGGAATGATACGCGGGAGCCAGGAGTTGCACTCAACTTGCTTTGTTAATTACATCGGCGTGACTGCCGAACCTGCCCTCGTCCCTCCCCCTTCCCCTGACGTCACGTCCGGGAGGTCATGTCCTGTGGGACCCAACAGGGGTCCGCCCACACAACGATGTGGGCAACCTGACACCAACATCAAACAGGAGCAAAAAGGGGCAGGGTGTGGTCAAAGGTGTAAATATTACCGGGAACAGCGTACGACAAGGACCAATCCTGCAGCAGTATGATATTAAGGAACAACACATCATTGGCAGCAAGCTGAGGAGCCAGCAGTAAAAAATAATCTGACAAGCAAACATCTGCCAGCAGCAAAACATCATAGGAGAAAATCAGAGGAGCAAAGACAAAAGAGGGGCAAATTATGACCAGGCTGAATTAGGCAGAATAGGCTTTGTGTATCTAATTAGGACGGTGAAGTCACAGCTGCAACCTGGTGGTCACACCTGTGAACTGCGTTTGCCACAAACTACCAGCACATGCAATGAAATGTGGCATTTCACACGAGAACACTCTAAGGAAGATGAGACTCTGTAGTTTGTGTGGCGCAGGGGATGAAAGATCGTTTGAAATTTCAAATTACAGAGCCTAGTCGACTGTTTTAGCAGAAACAACTTGACACTGACAAGGAAATGCATGGCTTCCTAAACATGTAAGCAATTGCTTCATAAACTGAGTGTCGGGTAATAAGCTAATGAAAAGTACTGACCAGTAAGGCTCACTCCCCCAAAACAAGAAGCTGAGCCCCGTTAGCTACACACTCAGGCCCCTATTCTCAACTTGGCGCAGTGAAGGTGCTAAACAGCACAATTAACTGCGCCGAAAGAGGACGCCAGGCTCCGTTAGTATTCTCAAGTGGGCCTGGGCATCCTCGTAGAGCATGACAGTGTTCTGTGTGGATTGCACCTGTTTTAAGGTGTTACGGGCGCAATCATATCTCAGCAGCATGTTTGTAAAATAATGACATATTTGTTACTTTACAAAAATGCTGCCGAGAACACAGATTAACACGTTCCTATACACCAAAGTGAGCAGTTTCAACATTGCAGGATGTTGAAGCTGCTTAATTTGGTGCATTGGAAAGTGTTTATATACACCCGTGCGGTGTATATGAACACTTTCATTTACACCAAAGCAAGCAGCTTCAACATTGCAGGATGCAACGTTGAAGCTGCTTGCTTTGGAGTACATGAAAGTGTCCATATACAGTACACGGGTGTATATGAACACTTTCATTTACACCAAACAAGGCTTCTTGTGGCATTCCTCCAGTTTAACGGCACCAAAAGGGTACCATATATGTGCACTAGTTTAGCGCAGATATTAAACTGGCAGAGTGCCACAAGAATAGGCTTCCAAAAATCCCATTTATGAATTTGGCGGTTGCTAGGTTGGTTTCCAACCTATCCCAGCAACTGCCACATGTATTCTGAAAGTGGCGCATTCCTTCCGAATTGGAAGAATGTGCCACCTTCAGAAGAGGTCTTAAGTACCGAAAAGGTCGTTAAGCCTTTTAACGTCCTTTTTGGTAATTAACACCTGGATGAGAATAGGGCCCTCGGTGTAATATGAGAAGTCTCCACCTCTCCAAAGTGCAGCTATAAATAATAAAACTTGTTCCACGTAAGAAGACAGAACAAAATAGACAACAGGACATTAAGAGTCTTCGCAGGAGATGCACTAGCCAACCCCTACCCCCATCAGTTGGTGTGTGCCTCAAGGATTTTGTGTCTCTCCCACTTTGTACAACATCAATACAAAGCCCCTATTTCACCTCCTCAACTCCCTTAGCACCTCTTACACAAGCTACGCCGACAACACCAAAATTCTCATCCCCCTATCTGGCAATCACTCCCAAGACACAGCTAAGGTAAATGCCATCTGCAAGGCCATTCAAACATGGATGTCAAGGCATAGCCTCTGTTTGAATGATGAAAAGACAGAACTTTTTTTATCATTGGCTCCCCAGCAAGCCTCGCCAAGCTTGACAAGTTCAACTCCTTCACCATTGACGGCCACAACATCCCAGTTGTATCTGCTGTAAATCTCTGGGGGTCTACCTTGATGTCTCCCTCAACATATCGTGGCAGGTGAATCACATTGCTTCCCCTTCTGCATATGCCACCAAGCTGATCAACACCAGAAAACCGTTCCTTTCCTCTGACAACCACACTTACATCGTTCGAGTACTCATCAGATCCAAATTGGACTTTTGTAAGTCCCTACTCTGCAGCACCTGTGGAAAAAAACTTGGATAAACTGCAAGTGGTCCAAAACAATGCCCTCCAAGCAGTCACCAATTTGTGCAAACACGGCCATGTATCTGAAATAAGGAAAGCCCCCACTGGTTTCCAGTTAAGGATAGTATCAAATGCAAAACTCTGTCTATTACCCACCAATGCTTAGCCAGCCATGGGCCAACATATCTCATCCAAAAGATCAAATCATACGGCAAACCCCCACAAGAACACAGCACTTGATCTACAAACATCACATGGAAATTCTGAGATACAACTGTAAAAAAGATCAGGAGGAGTGAGTTTCCCAGTCCGGGATGCCACTCTGTGGAACAATCCCACCCCCCCACCCTCCACCTGCGGGCGGAACCTTCCTACCAAATTTTCAGAAAGAGTGTGAAAGCCAACCTTTTTTAACTAATTCACGACTGTACCATTTCCTTTGTCATGTCTGTGTAACTAGCGCCTTGTTGCACCCCGGGCTTAGTGTGTTATAAAAATATATGAATAAATAAATAAATAAACTTAATGGTTCTCAGTCGCATGTTGGGATACTTGCTGTATATGGTCTTACATTTAAGATGTACTACAGCGGAAGGGCTTGCTTCAGCTAATGCAAATAACTTCTTATTCAGTTTATGTGGGTTTTTTGGGGCTGTGTACCATCATGCTATCTTCTGTAAGGCTACTTTGGAGAGCAATGAAGGAGTTGCAGGGGAAAAGGGAGGACACACACTGTGTGCTCTATTATGTCATGGCTAATTTACCATTCACACATTTGCTGGAATCATGAAAGCCTGACAGCCAATTAGGTTGCTTGTTGTGCTTTCCTACTAATGACACAAACTCTGAGCCGACCCATTCCTACAATTGACTCTGGAAAGGATTGAGAGCAGGAAATGGTCAAAGTGGTAGCGCATGCATGTGCTAATGGTTTTAATGAAAACTGAGCCAGTCTATAACCATATTTCAAAAAGGTAGGAGGAGCTCCTCTCCAGAAAGTACATGGCAAATAACCAGTTCTGAGATGAGAGTTTGCAGCACACGCTTTTTTCTCACTGTACCTTTCAGAGATGGGAAATAACCATTTGCATATCAGTCTTTTTCCCACCCACATGGGCAGTCCAGCACCGAAATGCTAGGCAATTCCCTTCTGAACAAGAGTACCAACAACAACCCCTTACACATGTTTCAGCCTTGTTGGGCATCATCAGTGAGGTGAAGCTGTGCCTCTCTGAGCACAGTGAGCAGGGAGTCCACGTCTGGTTACCCCCAGGTAACTCAGGCTGACCAACTCCAAATTCCTTGCAAATATTTCAAAAAAGGTAGCAGGCGCTCCTCTCTCTCTTGCGCGCCTGCTACCTTTTTTGAAATATTTGCAAGGAACTTGGGGCTGGTACTCCTGTTCAGAGAGGAATTGCCATAGCATTTTGGTGCTGGACTGCCCATGTGGGCGGGACAAAGACTGATATGTAAACGGTTATTTTCTATCTGTGAAAGGTACCGTGAGCAAAAAGTGTGTGCTGCAAACTCTCATCTCAGAACAGGTTATCATGCCATATTCTTTCTGGAGAGGAGCGCCTACCACCTTTTTTGAAGCAGTCTATAACCATAGCCATTGTCGATAACTGGCCTTTGTGCAGGTCAGGCCCATATGCCAGTTTAGGGACAACAACAAGCAGTGGCCAGATTACAGAAACTTTGCACCGGTGCTCGTGCAAAGTTGCACGGTATTAGCACTAGGGCAAAGTTTCCCCTATTTTTAAAAACACTGGGACATATAAGAAAATCATTGTACCATGACAAATGCTGTTTGGCAAGTTACAAGCATTAGGGCAAAAATTGCCCTAGTGCAAAAAAGATACATTTTCACTGCATTTCTGCACCAGAAAACGTTTGCCCTAGTGCTAATACGAAATGTTAAAAAATGCATCAAAACAGTATCTTTTTTGCGCTAGTGCCATTTTTGCCCTAGTGGTTATTCCATGCCAAACTACACTTGTCATGTTGGAATTGTTTTCAAAAATGTGCCAGTGTGTATACTAATACAGCAAACGTTGCCCCAGTGCTTATACCGTGCAACTTTTTGTGCATATCATCAACTGGTTGTGCAGTCAATAATCCTGACATGTTTTGCAAAAGAATCCTAGGATGATATTAGACACCAGGCATTGTATACTGAAAAAAATGGAGGAACACAAAAGCATTTTGAGCGTGCAGTTGCATTTGCGCATGTGCAATCAGCATTGCACTAGCACTAATGCAATTGCGCATGCCCAAATGCGTTTGTGCGTTGTGATTTGTTCGGTAATTCGGCCCAGATAATTGTGCCCTTAGCTTAATTTTTCTTGCATTTAAACCTAAAATGGAGTCAACATTGACATTTTTTAAGGCAAAATAGTTATGAGGGATGGTTGATATGGGAGGAACGGTGTGGGGAGACGCGATATCCCCCAAAAGAATGATTTACTGAGGTAAAAGCATTGCGTTAAGTCAAACTGTTGCCAAAAAATGACTTTAGTTTTACTTACGCTACTTTTTTTAGTTTAGTAATTTTAACTGTACTTGCGCTATGTTTTAAACTCAGCAAATCAGCCAAAAAATGCTATAAGATTTACTTACGCTTTTCTTCTAGGTTAGTAGTTTTAGTTTTACTTTCGCAGTTTTTTTGCTGTCTTTAGTAAATCAGCCCATATTGTCTTGCACCACATTAACGAGAGCAACATGCATTGAATTAGTCATTGATATATAGTGTGACTTCAGTGTAAAAACCTTATGCATCATCGCTCCAGATTTAAGCTTTCCCTCAACAGCCTGTTCTTCAAATAGTATGGGCTCCATTTCCCGCTCTCGCCAGCGCACTGCTCCCAGCCTGGGCAATGCTGCATGGGCATCCCACAAGCGAGGCATGGTAACTGCTGTTACCATCGGCAGCTGGGAGAGGGGCAGCCCCAACCTCCCTGCGCCTACTCCTCTCCTCCCCCTCAGCTACGGAGACACGCAATCTCGGCAGCACAAAAGCCACAGAAGAGTAAGGTGCGAACAGTCCTCGCACCCTTCCTCCAAACAGCAAGGTGCTAAGCGCCATAAGGAAAACAACCATCAGGCAGGGCCCAGGTTCAAAGATCTGCCCCCACCAGGGGGTCAGACAGTCGGCTCTCCGGCCGGAGGCTGCGACAACAGCAGCCCCCACCACATACACAACAAAGACCCAGGGCCTCCCTGGGTCCTATAAATGAGAGCAGCATGCTCAGAGTAAACACAATCTGTTTGTGGACCCTGAACGGGGACCCAAGCAAACAGGAGGTTCACTGTTTACTCAGTGTCTTCCAAATCTTCTTGCTTCTTTACCACAGAACCCGCCCACCCTACAAAAAGGGGAGAAGAGCAAAAAGAAGTACAAGGCACTGTATGCCCACAACAAGATGTGGGACACAAGAAGGCGGCACGGGTCCGAGGGGGTAACCTCAGGACCCGATGCCCAAAAGTATGATACCATCATGATATGTGATATTGTTATTGCCATAACCCATATCTGTACAATAAAATCCTACGGCCTTTTATTGCCAACACTTGATACAAGTTGTGAGCCTATCATTATGGGTGAGGGTTTGGGGTTCGGCCATTACTAATGCATGCATATGGGTTCAGCAGTTATGAAAGAGAATTTGCGTTCCCGCCTGAAGCCATCTCTCCTGCTCTGTCTGAGGCGAGACACACCGGGCCCTAGGACCCTCGCAGTGGGTAGGATTCCACAGAGTTCAGCATTTCAAGGTTACAGTGTAGATTTGCCCGCAGGAATAAACGCCAAAGTCATCGCAAATGCTGCCAATTTGTCACTGCTGGGGGATATTCTGTGAAGTGCTGCCCCTTGCTTTTTCCCTATGACATGTGTTTTTCATTTGAGGTCCTGACAAAGGAGTGCTCTGCAGAGAAATGGCCACACAGTGGCTATTCCGCTGGGATTGATGTGGCTACTCTCCAGCAAGGTGGTCTCCAATCACGCACCTTACGACACCGCCTCAACTTCCTGATCCCCTTTTCATTCCGTTTCCCTTCACGGAAAATGCCTGTTCATTAATTTATCAAATGACGCCCTGCAAAATGGCGCTCATTAATGAATCCAATGACGTTCTCCGAAATGCCCAATCGTTCATTTATCAAATAATGCCCAGCTAAATGCCCAGTCGTTCAAATATCAGAAGGAGCCAACTGAACCATTAGCAATGGCCCAAATGAGAAGTCAGCAAGACATTATTCAACGATTCTTCCATCGTAATTGAACTCTACACGGTCCGAAACACAACATCATTTCCCAGACAGCCAATGAGTGTGCTCTAGCGCCTCCCCTTCATTTATGTGAAACAAACATGCAAACCCTTCAGGGCATCTGAATGTGCTGATATGGGTTGTTTGACCTAAAAAACGTGAGCTACTGCCGATTTGACTTAATTTTTGTTGTCCATTTTTTTTAACCTGCTGTCGAGGTAGTCCCCCGCAACGCCACCTAACGTGATGGGGAGACTACCCGTGCCCCCTGACTCCCCTCCACCTCAAACTATTCCCTTACCCCACCCCACACCTATTTTTTGATTAAAATATACCATTTGACCTAATGAATTCGACCAAAAAGATGCGGTCAAATTGGAGTAGGCATTAGGTCAACTATGCCAATACCGAATGTGCACCTTCAGCAAGCATCATTTCTTCTCCTGAGTGCAGTGCGTACCCGTGTCCAGGGAGTGGCCATGGGTGGCATGTTCTACCCCTAGAATCTGATTGGCCACCCCAGGTGCCACCCCATTATCCTAAACTATGATTATTATCTGGCAGGACTTTAATTTGAACTGCCACCCCTAAATAAGCCAGTGCCCCACTTGGGCCACCAAAAGAGTCTGGACACGCCACTGTGCAGTTGCACAAACTAAGGCATTGAAAGGGACAATTCTACACATTGCAGATGTGCATCTCAAGCCACAGATGCACAGGAAAGGTAAGAAGACCTACGCCCCTTTTGAAAAGGCCCTGGAGGATGTGCAATGGTTTAGAAAGTTCTTTCTGACACTTTCATGGATTTTTTCTAAGCCGGCCACCAGTTGTAGGTACAAGTGCGCGCCATAGTTTTTATGAGCTTTTTCGTGCCGCCCCTCTTGGTGGTGGTAGCTGGGCTGGAATAATCAGTATTACTACTGATGACGGAATTGCCAGTACTGTGCATGTTCTTCAGCCATGACCTGGGCAGTGCTACCATTTGGCACTAATATTAACACGACCAAGGCAATATTAACGCATGCCTTTACATCAGACTCTGGATGATTTTCATTATATCTCAGAACATTGGTTCCTGTCAGCCATAATCTACCTCCCACCTGCTGATCAGAGGATATTCTGTCAACTGCCGCGTTAGGATTCTCTTTTAGTGTGATTAGACCTCTCAACATGGGTTGTGTGAGGATGCAGATCTTTGTATCAGCACGTTATGATGCTTACCACAAAACTTTGTAAACTTCATGAAATTCCAAAATTCTTTTGCTGGCACAATTAAATGACGGAAGATCAGGTGCTGCTTGCATAAAAAGTATGCATATGTTAAGTTATCTTGCATTTGTTCCTGCCATGGATTATTACTTTACCATTTATAACACGTCACACAAACGAAGGCCTCAGGGCACACAATTAAGACGGTCAGGCAAAACACAGAATTACTGACTATGAAGACAAGCGTCAAAGACTAGTGAGAAAGGAGCTGTTCAACCACTCTGTTGAAGAGGAGAGTTTGTATTGCCTTTCTAAAAGGAGCTAAGCAAGGGATTGTCTATGATATGATAAGTTATTTATAACACGCTTAATACCCAGAGGTTTCTAAGCATGGACCCGGGGATCAAACCTATGTTGCTCCGTGTCATCTTGCTTGAACCGGATACTTATAGGAGTCTGTATATTCAATCTCGCCTAAAATATGGTGGACATAACAGGACGGTTCACATTCCTTGTTGTAGAGAGCATAAGTATAGTCTTGCTCAGATTCACAGATAGATTGTTTGTTACTGCATACCTCGCAAGTTAATTTATCATGGCTTTCATACCTGTAAAGGTCTGATCAACCATGACTAGGTCATCTGCATAAAGCAATGAGGTTACCGGTGTAGATTGTACTGTAGGGGACATTTAGCATGACTCTCCAGATGGATCAGTGGGTCAGAAATATATAAGGTAAACAACAGGGGAGCAAGCACACAACCTTGGTTGACTCCCCTGTTGAGTCTCATATAATCTGACAAACTAGCTTTGTTCCCCAGACGGATACAAACTGTGGTTTTGCTGCGGAGTGCCATGATTGTTTCCAATAACCATAGCAAACAGTTAATCTCTCTTAGCTTTCTCCACAGTAAACCACAATTGACCTGGTCAAATGCAGCGCGGAAGTCCACATAGGTTATGTAGAGGGAGAACACTGCTTGTGTCCAGACCACAATATAAGTGCATCCAACAATCTTATATTATGAAGGGTGCTGAATCCTGGGTGAACCCCTACTTGGACAGCCCCCAGGATTTTGTTTGAGTCTACACATAATTTCAGTTCCGTCAGCACACAAGTTGCAAATAACTTGTCTGTTGCATCCAGCATAGACAATAATCTGTACTTCTCAGGTCTATCCCCCGATTCAAACACTGGAACCAGGATAGATTTGGGCCATGAAATTGAAATAGATTGTTCGATGTATACCTTTTTAAATAGTTTAAGCAGCAAGCCAGCCAAACCCTTAAGATCTGGTTTTAGCACTGCCATAACCAGGCCATTTGGGCTAGGGGCCCCAGAGCTTTTCAACTTCCCTATTCGATTGCACAAATCTTTCCTACACGATCTCAGGAGCCAACTATCCCGTACTGCGTTGGGACCCACTTCTGGAGACTGCTGAGAATTGTATACAGTTCCCCTGAATATGCACTTTCCAATCGTGTTGCCCAATCAAATTTAGCAGGGAAGCATCCTTAGGACTCATCGCCAGTGCCAGAACTTGCCACATGGTATGTGGTTTCCTGCAAAGGATAGTGCCCATCATCCTTTGCCAGTCCTTGTCAAGCCCATCAGCCGTATGGTGCTTCAATCAGTTACGGTATGTGATCTTAACCTTTCTGGATTCTTTAAGGATTACAGCAGGAGAGCTGAAAGCCAAGTTAACTTGGCACAGCTCTCTCCTCAGCTTAGACTTAGCAGAGCTAAATTCAGAGTCATACCTTTGTGGCTTCTGCCTTTCAGTAATCAGAGGTGGCCCACCCTTCATAATTCCGATTTTATGAGTCATATAATGGATTCATTCTTTGATCGTGGTTGCTGTAGATTTGTACGGAATTGATGGAACACCGATGGACACTTTAACCACCACAAGCCCTCTTCATTGTCAAATCCATCAACCTGACCCAACACAGGATTGTTAGTAGGCACAGCTATTGCTTTAAATGCATGACCATTTCAGGAGGAACAAACCAAGGGGGCAGGTTGAGAAATGATCTTGTCCAGCTCCTATCCTAAAAAGGATAGTGATTCCTGCTAACCCCTTATCATTGAAGCACTCTCTGGCCCAATACAATTGTGATAAATCAACTTTCAGGGCACCAGTGGTCCAGGGATGAATATCGGTTTCAAAACCATCAATCAGCCCCACTCCTCTAGTACACCAGAAGGGATCTGAACAGATTGCAACACAAGTCAATTATAAACCTCCTTGTCCAATTTTTGGTAACGTAGGCAGAACGGCATGCTTATCTCTGCAAGGTTGTCGATCTTTGGTTAGTTGCAACACAGCGAAAAAACACAATTATTAAACAATGATAAAAGGGACTGTCCAGTCAAGGTTGTATTAAACATATCTACTTTATTATTACTACAATAGACAATTCTAGCACACTACAAAATACAACCCACCCTGTACGGGAACACTGAGGACAGAGGGTTTCAGGAAAGAAAGGGAAGCACTCTGGATACTGAAAGGAGGGTAGTTGGTAAAGTAATCAGTCTAACTATTCAAGGTTATTGGTTCCAGCCCCAAGGGGCAAAGGGGTGTAACTGTCTCTAGGGGCCTTCGGAGAAGGACCAGGGGTGCAGAACTACAAGGTACCTGTTGCTTCAGACGTTCTTGATGCTCAACAGCATTGAGGCAGTTCCAGGGCACTCAGAGTTGAGGCACAAGACAGCTCCGGGTATCAGGTGGCAGACAGTTCGGCAAGCGAGGCTGGGTGGACGGTTGCAGGCTGGCCGGCGCAACAGCTCGGGCCAAGAATCGTTGTCTCTGTGCTGGTTGGCGGATCTGGAGCACTGGCTGAGGTGGCTCGGACGGCTCTGGTGACAACGGCATGACAACAGTCAGCGGTGCAGACGGATGCGGTTCAGGGGCTCGACTATCTCGAAATTGTCCTTAAAAGATGCACGTTGGTTGATGCTTGAGTGGCACTCCTCCTAGCTTCTTTGCAGGGCTCATGTCATCCTTTCAAGGCAGACAGCCCAAAGCTCAGGAGAGCGTTTGCAGGCAACAGCCTTGTCCTTAGTTCAGATACTCTCCGGCACTTCCCACATTGGAAGGCTGCTGGCAGAACCTAGCAGGGCATGCTGTGTGCTGGCTGGGTACCGCTTCTGGATCTGATGAACGGGTCCTCGGAGTCCGGTATCTCCCTCTGTTCCCTGGGAGATGTTTAGGGGTGGGATCTTGCTTCCCTCTTGGAACTCCTGGCCTTCTTTCTCTGGCGGAAGATGTAAGGTATATAAATAAAATATCAATTCAATTCAAGTCAAGGTAGACTGTACCTTCAGCACGGGTCCAAATGAGTCCTTCTTACTCCTTTCATAGTCATCTGATGATCTCCTAAGTGAGGGGTTGAGTCCCCTTTTAAAGCCAAATGGGCAAGAGTGACTGGTGCAGGCTAAACCTACCTTAATGAACCAATCCTGGGTCCCCACCAACAAACTTCTGTTACTCATGAGGTCAGGACCAGAGTGCTCTACTACAGGAAAAGGTGAGGGGTGACAACATACACCTAAGTCCCATCCATCTCCCTGTCTGTTGTAGATCAAAGTGTCTCTCTGGTTAACTGAGCCCTCTGTGACTCTTGTTTAAAGCGCAGGTCTCCCTTGAAGTATATGGGGAGAGCAGACTTCCTGTCTCCCCCAAATCACATACTTCTCCCCTATGAAAGGGATCAGCTATGCAGGGGTTTGCCTACAGTAAATAGTGGACCCAGACATGCATTGCACTGCTTTTCATACAGAGGGGTTGGAACTTGCTTCAAGTTGACACATTGCATACCAAAGGGGTGTTAGCCCTGCCTGTCCTGTTGTCTGTTCCGGAAACCAAGCCACTTCAAGGCTTGCCTCAATAATCTCCCATTAGTATGCACTGCCTTAGACTGCCCATGGCTGGAGGAAGGTGTGCCTTCCCCTTTATTGAGATACTTTGATGTACCCATGGCTGTCACATTCCAGCTGAATATGACAAAGCTAGAAGGCGCCTGTAGACTGCGTCTTCCCAGAGTGCATGTGACTATGCATTTCATGTGCCGAGCACATGAAATGTGTGCGGAATGGCCTCACACATTTCTCGGATGTTGATCTCCTATTATTCATTTTTATTATCAAAAAATCAAATAGCCCAGGCAAGCGCCATGTGGACATCCCCATGTGGATGGCCGAGTTCCTCACAACAGTGTATTCTGGTCATGTAGCCACTTTTTGGGCCCAAAGGTTCAACAAAGTCAAAGTCACTAGCATTTAAAATGTGCAAAAAGATTCAAAAGAAGTGAGCGATTCAGGTTCGGTGCTTTAGAGTTAGCCAATTCTGTGACGATAGTCAATTTTCGAGGGTCTTGAGGCTCTTTAGTCATGCAGTTCAGCTCCTTCTCCTCTATGGCTGTCTCTTTTCCAACTTTTGCATTGGGTACCTGGGACTGGTACAGCCTCCTACAAACAGTTAACTGCATTATCTTCCACCCCCAGAACTTCCACACCTTCAAAAAATATTGCAGGTTTTCTCTTTGAGGAGCAACCTTGTTAATGTTCCTACGGATTGTTGTGACTGTTTCTTCCTTCTGATAATATGTTTTCCTTAGTCTCCTTGATAGGTTTGTAGTAGGTGCCAATTAAGCTATTGCAGAGTTTAAGGGATGGCTGTTCACAGCCTGTGGATTAAGTGAAACATTATCTGTGGTAGTGGCTGCTGCTAGCTGCAGGCGTTTCTTCTTTCACCTTTATTTTGAAGTAGGGTAAAACAATGGTGAGAGTAGAAGTGGCTCCATGGAATCAGGAATGATAATAGCTGCATTCTCCCTTAGGGGATCTGTGGGCAGTATGACTGGGTCCGCATTGTCTGCAGAATGAGCTTGTTTGGGCACTTAAAGTTCTACAGATCTCAATGAAGGCATTCAAAGTACCTGATGTATGGCTTTGCCTGTCTTCAGGAGATCCACATGTATATGACCGCACAATGTTAACAGCATCTTTACAGCAAAATGCTGAATTTCAGTGTTCTCAGGCACCACAGATTTTGCAGAATCTTCCAAGGAGTCAAGGTTTCTACTCTCGATAATGTCAGCTGGTCACTATCCGTTTGGTATGTCGAGTCGGTAGGTACGTTCGGGGATGCTGAAAGGCATTGCAGGGAGACCGTTGAGTAGCTGAACTCCCCACATTTAAGAAAACGTTGTTTTCAGCCCCTGCCTCATTTAAATGACTAACTGGCAGCTGTGACCAAGAGGCATTTTGAAGGGAGTAAAAGAGTTCCAAGTGGGAATTGTTGTCTATGTCCACCATTGAGTTTGTCATATTTGCCAACCGTGCAGCCTCCAGAGTAATTGGGTGGTCTGTTCGGGTGGATACTACAGAAACACTTCGCTGCCCATTAACACTTTCCCCTTCAGGACGAAAGAAGGTTGCTATTTTGATTGGCTTACTGACTTGTCGTGCAGAAGTAGAAGAAACGTCAACATCACTGTCTAAGGGAGCCGGCTCATGTGTATTTGGCGAGGCCCTTTTGTAACCATTAGTTTTCCCATATGGTTTTTTGTGAAGGTTATTCGATCTTGACTTAGGCATCGTTTTTCCTGGCATTTGGGCCCACATGTGATTCCAGATATTGTGCAATTGGTTCAAGACAACTAAACACCACAGTGACCCAGAAAATGGTGGTCTTTTCTTGACAACATGTAGACGCAGGCCACGCACATCCTCTTACCAGACCAAACTAGGCCGCTGCGAGGAGTTTTTCAGGATTATGGGTATCTATAGTTATGAATCGCCAAAACTTCTAGTCCAGCTGCAGAGCAAAGAACACTAGAATGCAGAGGCATGCCAGCTCACTGTGATGGCCATTAAGCACATTAAGTGCATTGAACACTTAACCTGCGAGTTGCAGAGGGGGTAGTGAATCATGAAACAGGTTAGCGGGGACTCCTGAAGCATCTAAGCATCAAAGATACACACACGTCTGCTCACCTGTCTCCTCACATGGAATCAGATAACAGGTAAACAGGCCACCCGAGCCAACTGGGCCGGGTGCCACTCGCTGGTGTGCCTTCCCATATCATACCGTACGATACCGCTCGGTCTGTATGAGATAATAGACTTTGATGGTTTCAGTGTATCTGTTGTAATCACCCGAAAGAGGTAAAAGACACAGGATGTCATTGGTGTGTGTATAAATCACACCATTGTCATCAAGCAGTTTGGATAGAAGCTTGGTGAAGATGTTGCACAGTGTGAATGAGAGGCAGGAACCCTGAGGCACTCTGCATGACACTACAAAGTCATCAGCCTTGCGTCTCCATGAAAAACCCAAGCAGAGCAGTCTGCTAGAAAATATTTGACCCAGTTGGCCACTGCAGGAGGGAAAATAGGCAGAATGTAAGAGCCTATAAATCAGCAAAGCATCGACAACTAGGTAAAAGGTGGCAGACAGATCTAAGAACACAAGGAGAGATGTACCACCATACCACCCTTCTCAAAGACTTAAAGAATGTTAGCTTTCAGGTGAAGTCGGGCAGATTCTGTGCTCTGCACACTCTGGAACCTTAATTGTCGCTGGCCCAAGATGTTATATTTAGACAGAAAGTTTTGTACTTGAATATAAGCAGCCCGATCCAGGGTCTTACGTAGGAAGGGGACTTTGGTAATAGGCCTATAAATCAAGGGGATATTGGGATCAAGAGATAGTTTTTGAGTAATGGTGAAATCCACACCTGCTTAATTCATAGCAGCACAAAACCTTCAATAAAAAGGTTTATTGATAAATTGTGTGTTGAAAGGAATAGGCTGAACAGCACATGTCTTTACAACCAGTGCAGGGCATACATTTAACTTGCAATGGTTTGTTTTAATTTCTTTAACAAATCAGAGAACTCGAGCTCTGTAGCCAATCTAAACTCAAATGAAGGGATGGTGCTCTCAGGTCTAGAACATTCTAAATGTACCCCAGGCCTTTCTAGTGTGGCCCATTTGTTTATAGTACCTTCCCGAATTGTCTTGATCTTATTTATCAAAGACTCCTGAATGGATGTACAGCAGACGTTCTCTTTATTGACCAAAGGAGCAGATGGACAAGGGTCTTCTAGCTATTTAAGAATCTTAAAATGTTTTTTTTGAGTCAGAACTGGCATTTTCAATCCTCTTGTCACAGAAACATTTTTTGCCAGTATAATTCTGGTTTTATCTGCAAGATTATAGTTAATCTTATTTACCTCAGAGTTGATTGTTCTTCACAACTCAAAGGCTTGGCATTTAACAACCTTAAGTTCTCGAATTTCAAAAGAGTACCATACCTTAGCATTCATTATCCTAAGTAGTCGAGTTTTTCTGTGGCCAGTATAATAACTCCCTTTTACAGCATATTTTGGTATGCCTCAGTGAGTTTACCAGCTAAAGCATAGCTGGCCCAATTATTCAATGTTGCTTCTAAATGGGGTGCCATTGATGCAACAGAAAGCGTAGGAATATTTCTTGAGGTAATAACATCCCTATCAGGTTTAGGTTTTTTGTACTGTGACAAGCAGACAAGATTAAAATGAATCAAAGCATGGTCTGACCAAGGGCAAGGAATCAGCTCTAAGTTGTTAATGATTACATTATGGCTTATAAACCAGTCAAGCATTCTGCCTTTAATATGAGTTGCAGCAGCATGGTGAACAAACCCAAAGTCAGTCAAAGTGGACTCAATACTAGCTGCCATAGAGCCAGAACTATCAAAAAGTCCAACAATGAAGTCTCCCAGTATGACAACTTTTGACAATGTGTTGAGCAGAGGAGTCACCATATCACAACATTGAAGAGGAAGGTCAGGCATTGTGGGTCGCAGATGATATTTGAGGATGTTAAGAGTGGTATCATGATCAGTTAACACCTTTGCATACAGAATATAACAGCCCAAAGGGATTGCAATGTCCATTACATTTGTCGCCAAGGAGATCTCATTAATAATAGCAACTCCTTCACCACGGCATAATTGGAGTTCTGCTCTAAGAATCTTATAACCTGGAGGAACTGCCAGGGAGAGTGCAGGGTCAGCAGAATCACGTAGCCAAGTTTCTGTTATGTCAAAAATATCAATATGCTTTGGTAGTAGTCAGAAATCTCAGTGGCATGTTTAATTAAGGAACAGGTTTTTAACAACAAGCAGTTGAGGGTCCTAACCAAGCTGAAGGTCACAAAGTCCATCTTGAGTATCGACTGGTGTGCATGGATGAATATTTAGTGCACACATGTCTACAGCTCTATTAGTATCTAAAACAGGTCACCAAAGTGCAAGAGGTGGCATCAATATTTGTATTATTCCAACAAATAGACGCCTCCCCTACAGATATATTATTTGGTGACTAGTTCTTTGGCTGTGAGAATATGGTACCAAAGTTTAGATTTAACATGTCCAAAATATCTTCCCTGTTGGACATTTCCAAATCATCCCATGGTATAATACACATGATTATTATATTATTATTATTATGGTATTTATTGAGCACAGGCCTAGCTTTGAGAAGAAACAGAGTGCTTTACAGAGGTATACAACAGTACAGATGCATAACAGAGCACTTTTCAGAGGTAACAAAAGAACAGTTATGCACCGGGTATAGGATACATAGGAACACACAGTAGCAGTACAGTTGTACAGGGTGGCGGGGAGAAGAGGGATGGACAGCAAGTCAGATAGCGCAGGAGGTGGCATAATGGTTGAGATATTGAGAAGGAGAGACTCCTTGAAGCAGTGGGTCTTGAGTTATTTTCTGAATTATAGGAGCATGGGGGCAAGTCTGATGCAGGTTCCATGGACATGGGTCTGGTCCTATCCTTTTTTTCAGTGATAGATTTCAAGTCTGCATGCGTCCTGGCTTCCATGAGATACCAGGGTGACTGCCTTGTAGATGATTAAGCAAGACTTGAAGGTGATTCGTGCATGCAGTTGGAGCCAGTGAAGGTTGATGGGCACCAGGGTGATTTGGTCATTTATGCGTAGACCCTTGATGAGGCATGCAGCCACGTGTACATTTCTCAGAGGCACAAGAGAGGACAATGGGAGGGCTTTGAGGAGGGCATTGCACACATCCAGGTGGGACAGGATAAGTGCTTGAAAAGTGGATCTGAAGCTGTCCGGAGGGAGGAAAGGCTTAACTTTCCACAGAACGGCGAGCTGATATCAAGCTGTCTGAGTTTTGTTAGCTATTTGTGTCTTGAAAGAGAGGTGTTTTTTATGTGGAACCTAAGGGACAAGGCCCAGGAGGAGGTGAGCCCAGGTGTGAAGCCCTCGAGGTTCATGGTTGATAGCCAGGTCTGTATGTCTGGGTGTTCAGTGTTGTTGGTGAGGAGTAGGAATTCAGTCTTGGAGGATTTGAGCTTCAAGTAAGCACTGGACATCAAGACTGGATAAGCAAAAGGCAGGTTTTGATGCTGTGGATGTTTTTGATGGAGTCCGTCTTGCGGTATAGCTGCGTGTCATTGGCATATTGGTGGATGTAGATGTTGTGTGTGACTAGGATGGCTCCCAGCAGTTCCATGTATAGATTGGTGATCACTGGGGAGAGGATGGAACCCTGCAGGACTCAACAGTGATGAGTAGCATTGGCAATCTAAGGGAGTCCATCTGTACAAACTGCTGGCAATTAGCATGGTAGGAATTGAACCAGCATAGGTCAAGTATGCTGATCCCCATGCACCGATGTAGGGTGTCTGTGAGCGCCTGGTGGTCTACTTTGTCGAAAATGACCTCAAGGTCGCGTAGAACCAGGAGGCAGGGTGGCCATCGTCAAGGATGTTGAGGGCGTTGTTGTCCACCTGTATGGTTGCTGTCTCTGTGCATCTGGGCCTGAACCCATATTGGTAGGTTTGGATGAGATTGTTGGTGTCAATGTTTGCTGCATTTGCACTACTACTGCTTTCTTAATGATCTTACCTATGAAGCGAAGATATGTGATGGGATGATAGTTACCTAGGTTGTCGGGATTCAGAGTGGGTTTCTTTAGTAGAGGGGGGGGTTGTCCTGTCTTTAGGGTTGATTGGGAGGTACCATGAGTTAGGGAGCTGTTGATGATCTACAGTTAGGGAAGGAGAGCTTCTGTGGGGAGGGTCTTGAGGATGGATGATGGGAGGATGCTGTCTATATACAATGCAGCAGCCAGGGTTTCTACCAGGTCCCCTGTAGAGAGTGTCTTGAATGTTGTGCAGAGTGTGAATATTTTGTGGGGAGTGATCTGAGGTGGGTCTGTGGATGCAGAGCCGGTGTCTATGTGCTGACAAATATTGCCTATTTTGTTGATGAAGAAGGTGTTGATGCCAGTGGATTTTTGATAGAGTGTGGTATGGCAGGGTTGGGTAGCAGGTTGTTGCAGTGTTTAACCTCTTTGAAGAGGGCTCTGATTTTGTTGTCAACTTCTGCTATGGTGTTCGGATTGTAAGAGGTCCTGGCTGTGTTGATTAGTTGTCTGCGGTTTGCTCAGAGTTACTTGAGGAACACCAGGTTGGATGTGTTCTTTGAGCTGCACCAGGTTTTCTCTTGTTTCCTGATTACTCTTTTTCTGAGGTTGAGTTCTTGCATTTAGCAGTTTGCTTACGGTTTACATTTGCAGGTGCACTGTTTTAGAGGCACGTCTCAGTTGATTGAGGCTGAGGGGGTGGCTTTGAGTGCTTTCAGTAGAGAGTCACAGTTTGGTTGGGGTTGTTCAGTACATGTGAGGTGGAGGTTAGCAAGGCAATCTGTGAAGTCTTCCACTTCGAAGTTCATGAAGGGCCAGAAGGTTTGTCTGTTGTGTTTCTGCTGCCAGTGTTGGACTGGGGTAATGTGCAGGATGTTGAAAGGCATGGCCAGTGGTCAGACTAGTCAAGCAGCAGAGGAGCTCTGCAGTGGAGGGAAGGCAGTCCTATGATTATTAGGTTGAGGGTGTCACCTTTCTCATGCGTTGAGTCTTTCGTGTGCTGAGGTTGTTGGAAGGCAGAGGAGAGCTTCTGTCATCAGTGTGGTGGCTTTGTTGACTGCGAGGTTGAAGTCACCTAGGAAGATGTTTGGCCTTTGTGAGATACATGGTGGTGACCAGGTCATTGCAGTCTCTGATGAAGACAGTGTTTGGTTTGGGTGGTCTATAGATGAGATGTAAGGTGACTGTGTCCACCAGGGAGAGTGGGATGTGTCAGGATAGGACTTCGAAGGAGCCATTGTTCCTTGTCTGTTGCAAGCTCACAAGGTCTTGTGGATGACTGTGAGACATCCGCCTGTCTTGTTCTGCTGGTCTCTGTGTTGGATTCTACAGCCATCAGGGACAAGGACATTGAGGATGTCGGTAGAGGTAGGTGTCAGCCAGGTCACAGTGATGAAGATGGTGTCAAGGTCATGTGTAGTGATGAGGTTGCTGATGTCTGCAACATGGGTGATAGCTGAGAGACGTTTGCTAGCCTCAACATCCGTTTTGTGGACGGTGAGGGGTGCTGATGAGCTTGAGGCTGATGTGGATGAGGTTGCTGCATTGCGAAGTCCATGCCTTGGAGGAGGGGCAATGACGTTGGTGTTGCCTGGTGATGGTGGGGATGGCCTGTGGGGATGGAGGGACAAAACATGTTGACACATGCTTACCTGTTGTCTGAGGGCAGGTTCGGTCCCTGGGTAATCCCGGTGCAAACACAAATTGCCCTTTTCTTTGGCTGCCCTTCACTACGGCAGCCCAGATGAGAGACACCATTAACCTAAGAGTTAAGAGCAGAAAGGAAGAGACAGGGCTAAGAAGGAAGGTGGGTCTGAGGCCACGTGACTTGCACGGTTACCAGTCAATTGGTCGAAAACATTTGGTCGACAGGACAATTGGTCGACACCATTTGGTTGAATGCCAAATGGTCGAATTTTTTTTTTTTTTTTACCTTTTTTTTTTTGGGGGGGGGGGTCCCCCCCCACCCCCTTTTTTTCTTTTTTTTTTTTTTTTTTTTTTTCTTTCCCCACACGAAAACCCACAAAAAATATATATAAATTAAAAAAAAAAATTCGACCATTTGGCATTCGACCAAATGGTGTCGACCAAATTGCAGTCGACTAAATTGCAGTCGACCAATTGACAGGACACCGACTTGCACCTGCTCACTAACTTCAAAGGAAAGGAGGCTAGAGGACTGCTTAAGTAGGGAAAAAGGGCGGCAATACAAGAAGGCACTAACAGTTTAGCAGTGATTGACAGGTAGGCAAGGCTTAGGCAATGTGACCCAATCCACTTGCACCTGCTCACCAACTGCAATGGAAAAGAGACTAGAGGGCTACCTATGTAGGGTAAAGGGGTGGCAACAAATACAAGTCCCTCATTAGCGAGCTCAGAAGAGTACAAAAAGAAGAGAGACACAGCTAGGATCACTATTAAAAACAATGCTTGAACCAGCACACTGCGATGTAGTAGGGAATTTACAGAATTGCACAGCAAGCAGACATTAGTAATGGCCCAACTGGAGGTCTGTACCACATTGGCACATCATATAGAGGAAGCATCAGGGTCATTAGCAATCTGGCTTCGCAAAGTTAGCTGAGAAGTAACACCCATTATTAAATCTGCATCATACGCTTATTTAACAAAAGCAGAGAGCTATTCACACATTTGGATAAAAACACAAAGGTACCAGGAGCCATGGCATGATATTGTTCCAAAATCACCCTAGACCTGCTGGCTCTCTCCGAACAGAGTCTATACCTGAGGATGACATAAGGAGACATTACAGGCCGGAGGAAGCAAGTTTGTAACGGAGGCCATGAAAAAAAGGCCCAAATGGTGAGTGCTCGGTCAGATTTGGTGAAACTGTAGCGACCTAGATGTCATTCCAACAACTCAGGCCTGCCTGATATATAAATATACACTGGGAGTAGATGGGCAATGTTATTCCTAATGTGAACAGTTTTTGAGGTAGTTAAAAAAAATATATATGTTTCCAAAACTATCCCTTTCGCTCAAATGCAATCTGTCAGGATAAAATACTCACAAGAACATAATCATACCAAAACAGTAAAATCCCTGAAATGATTTAAAAAATCTAAAACAGAGCAGCAGATTAACAATATGCAACAAGCTAAACTATCAGCACTTGACAATTCAGACCTTACATCGGGGATATATACACTATGGGTAGATGGGAAATGTAGTACCTAATGCGAACAGCAATTGAGGTTGTTGTTTTTTTTTGTTTTAAACACTACGTTTCCAAAAACTATCCCTTTCCCTCAAAAGCAATCTGTCCGAATAAAATAGTCACAAGAACATAATTAAACTAAAACGGTAAAATCTCTATAATGATTTAAAAATTCTAAAACAGGGCAGTAGAGTAACAATGTTATGTTGTGAGTACAGTCGACTACTGCAATTCTGTATTCTTGGCCCAACTTGCTCATTTAACCCACCTATTGCAAATTATTCAGAATTCGCCAGCCACAGTGGTTAATAACACCTCTTTCAGAGTACGCATTTCCCCTGTTCTTCAGCAACTGCATTGGCAAATTCAGTTTAAATTGATGTGTTTAGTTCATCATGCTTTTTATAGGACTGGTGCAAAATATGTACAGGCGAACTGCACATTTATGCCTAAGCGCTCACTTCGCTCTCAGGAGGCACGTCTTATTCATGTGCCACACTTTAGATTGTCTCGTGTGGGTGGATGTTGCTTCTCGGTAGCCATTGGTAAATTGTGGAACTTTCTCCCTTTGTTACATCGGGCTACCTAAAACTGTTCTCAATTTTGTAAATCTCTGAAAACCTTTCGTTTTTGTTTTAACAAATGAACTGCTCAATTTATTGAATTGATATTTTTGATCAGACACAAGAAATATGCAGAAAAGACAGTAGTGCAAGCAAGGAATTGTCTTTTCTTCACATCGGCTGCATTACTTGTCATTTTCATACTTGAAGATATCCTTTCTTCTGCTTTTGGCAAACTCCTGCATTCCCCAACTGTAAGTGAGGTACATCACGATAAAAGGAGGAACTACTCTGCAGACCTGGCCTCTGAACACCTCCATGTATTGGGAAGGCCTTTGGAGAAGTAGTTTGGAAAGGCCTTCTGTTCGAAAGGAGACAAAGTGTAAGTGATGATATGTCAGATCTTGGCAAGATCCCCAAAGTGGCCACCCATTGTCCTTCTAGGCAGAGGGGGCTACACTGGACTAAGGTTGGGAGAACACAGCAATAACGAAAATGTGTACTAAAACACTGCCGCCATGCATCCGTCAACACAGCCCACAGGGCTCGCCGTAGTATGGAAGTTACACGTACGACCTGCTTACCTACGATGTCGCAATGGATTCCCCGTAGCAGTAGCACTAAAAAAGCTATTTACAGGCTAACTGTCCATATATGCCTAAGCGCTCGGAAAACATTTCTATTATTAAGTGTTTGCTTCATTTCTTTGATATGTCCATTCTGTTTGGTTTCTGCAGCTCCAAGATGCCCTTAGGTATATGTGTGCTTTTTAAGAATATTTAACATAACATTATTATTATGATTATTATTATTATTATTATTATTATTATTATTATTATTATTATTATTATTACTAGGGTATTTATTGAACACAGACCTAGTTTCAGGAAGGAACACAGGGCTTTTCAAGTCATAGAGGGAAGGACACTGTAAGGAAATCAGAAATACAAGGGAGATACAAGGTAGCGGAGAGCTAACAACGGGGGATGGGGAGGCAGGGCAATTTGGCAGCAAGGAATCTACATGGAACCAGGGGATGAAACAGAGGGTGCAGATCAACCAGCATCAGGATAGGTGAGGAGTGGAGGGTGTGGACCTAGGTGTTAGGGAGGATCCATTCCTTGAAGAGGAGGGCTTGAGCTCCTCCCTGAAATGCAGAAGCAAAGAGGCGAGATGGTGTTCATAGGAAAGAGGTTCCAGTGTGTGGGGGCATAGACAGAGAAGAATTGCCTTCTGCTTCTTTCCTTTGGTCACCGGTGGAGTTGAAACCTGCATCGTAGGTCTCTAGATATGCTGAGGTTCTATGTGAGGTAGATTGGGGGCTTCAGGGTGACAGCCTTGTAGAGAATGCATCAAGATTTGAAGATGTTTGCAACGGGAGCATGTGCAGTTCGATGATAGTTGGGTTGATGTGGTTGAATTTATGAAGTCTATTGCTGAGTCGTGCTGCAACATGTTGGGCACATCTCAGGGGTGAATGGGTAGTTGCCTGAAGGCCATCCAGAAGGGCATTGTCACCATCCAGGTGGGAAGGGAGCAAGGCTTGGACATCAGATCTGAAGTTGTTTACTTGGATGAAGGGCTTGATTTTCCTCAGGAGGGAATGTTGGTCCTGAGCTGTTTGCGTCTTCCTTGCTTTGTGCTGCTTGAAGGAGAGGTGCCTGTCAATTTGGAACCAAAGGGATTTGGCGCAGGTGACCTGTTGGGGTGTGAAGCACTCTAGGTTCATATCATAGAGCCAGGTCTGGATGTAAGGGAGTTTGCTGTTGTTGCTCAGCAGTATGAATTTGGCCATGGAGGGGTTGGACTTCAGGTAAGCACTGGACATCCAGGATTGTATCATTGTGATGCAGGCTTTGAGCCTATGAATGTCTTTGATGGCAGATAACTTAAGGAAGAACTGTGTGTCATCTACATATTGGTGGATCTAGACATAGAGAAGAGTGAGGAGGTTTCTGAGCGGTTCCATGTAAATGTGGAAAATCACAGGAGAGAGAACCGATCCTTGCTGGACACCACAGGTGATAGGTAGATTTGGTGATCTGGAGAAATCTACTTGGGCAGTTAGCATGGTAGGATGTGAACCATCTGAGGACAATCTTGCTGATCCCCATGCAATGATGCAGAATGTTGGGTAGTGCCTGGTGACCTACTGTGTCAAATGCTTTTGAGAGGTTAAGGAGAACCACGAGGCAAGGGTGGTCATCATCAAGGATGATTAGTGCATCATAGATCGCCTTGATGCTAACTGTTTCCATGCTGCCTCTGGGTCTGAAGCCAGATTGATAGGACTGAAGGAGGTTTTTGGCTCCGATGTGTTGAAGGAGTTGTGTGGTGACTGCTTCCTCAAGGGACTTACCTAGGAAGAGATGATGCCGCTGTAGTTGCTGAGGTTGACAGGGTCCAATATTGGTTTCTTTATAAGCAGGAGGATATTTCTGATCTCAAGGGTGAAGGGGAAGGTGTGTTGAGTTAGGAAGCAGTTGATGATTGTCAGGTAAGTAAGGAGTGCTTCAACCGGAAAGTGCCTTGAGTATGGTGGTAGGGGGGGATGCTGTCTACGTACGATATGAACTGAGGGATGCTAGGGTGGCAGTGAGGTCTTGCATGGTAAGTGACTTTAAAGCTATCCAGGTAGTGGTGTTTTTGCAAGATGGGATATGCAGTGTACCGTCAGTTGTGGCCTTGGTGTCTATGTGCTGGTGGAACATGCTGAAAATGTTGATTAAGAAAGAGTTGATGGGATTGGATTTATTTATGGAGTGTGATGAGTTGGGCAGAGGGTTTATGAAATGCTTGATGGCTTTCAAGTGGGTTCTGCTTTCATTGTTGGCCTTGGCTATGATGTCTTGGTAATAGTTGGACTTGACAGTGGTAGTCAGTCGTCTGTGTCTAGCACTGAGTTCCTTGAGCAGGGTAAGGTTGGATGCACTGCAGGATATTTGCCTAGTCCTTTCTTGCTTTCTGATAGTTATTTTGTTGAAGTGGAGTTCTTGAATGTACCAGGGTACAGAAGGTTTAGGCTTAAGGGGTGTTGTTTCCTTAGGACATGGCGGTTGATATTGGTTGTGAAGGTGGTGTTGAGTTCTTAGAGAAGCAAGTCATAGTCCTGGTTCTTCTAAGGTAAATGTGTCCTCTAGAGGTGGAGGTTGGTGAGGTCTAAGGTAGAACCTCTCCTGGGAAGTTCTTGAATCATCTGAAGGCTTGTTTGCTGGGTTTTCGATGGGTGTGTTTGACTGTTGTGGTGTGATGGACGACAAAGGGGATTGCAAGATGGTCCAACCAGTTGAGCGAGATTGGAGAGCATTGATGGAGGTTGTGCAGGACAGTGAGGATGAACTTTAGCATATTACCTTTCATGTGAGTTGGCTGTTTCATTTGCTGTGATAGGTTCAGATTCTCATTTAGGTAGTGGGGATCTTCCTTCATTTACTCGGCTGCTGGGTTGCCAGGGATGTTGAATTCACTGAGGAAGATGTTCTATGGTGCATAAGAGACATGGTGGTAGCCAAATCAGTGATGTTATCAATGAATGAGGTGTTCGACTTGAGTGGTCTGCAGATGACGTGGAAAGTGTGTCCATTGGGGAAAGCAGAAGTGGCAGAAATGGTTTTCAAAAGAGCTGATACTGGTGACATCCACTTGGTTGCATGACCATGATGCTTGTGAATTATGGTGATGCCTCTGTCCATGCAGTTTCGACTGTCTTGTAGAATTCTGTATCCATTTGGGAAGAACACATCTAGGATGTGGGTAGAGATGGATGTCATCCAGGTCAAGGCAATGAAGATGGCATCCAAGTCATGTTGGTGATGACGTCTGCTGCATGGTTTATAGCTGAGCAGACATTGGCGAGCATCAGTGTCCATATAGTGATGGATTATGGAGTGCAGATGAGGTCTATGGTGATGTGGGTGAGGTTGATGTGATGCAGTGTCTTTGATTTGTGGAT
Organism: Ambystoma mexicanum; assembly: GCF_040938575.1. NCBI lineage: Eukaryota > Metazoa > Chordata > Amphibia > Caudata > Ambystomatidae > Ambystoma > Ambystoma mexicanum. The sequence goes on along the minus strand of NC_090937.1, from coordinate 100,909,407 downwards.
GAGTGCCAATGGTGGGGATGTGCTGTTGCGATAGAGTTGTGAAACATGTTCACGGGAGCTTACCTAATTTTAGAGGAGCAGGGGTTATGATCCTGGGTCCTTCTGGTCCAAACAGGATCAAACGGGAAGTGCCCTTTTCCTTGTCTGACCATCACTTCTGACACCAAGGCGAGAGATGCCCATTGACCTGACAGTTAAGAAAGGAAAGGAAAGTGCAGAGCTAAGCAAGTGGGAGGTGCTTAGGTCACATGACCTCGGCCCACTTGCAACAGCTTACTAACTGCACAAAAGAGGCTGCTTAAGTAGGAAAAAAGGGTGACAAAACAAGAAGGCACCAAAAGATTAGCAGTGATCGACAGGTGGGTGAGGCTTAGGTCACGTGACCTAGATCCACTTCCACCAACACATCAACCAATTGCAAATTGTATTGTACATTTTCCACATTGCAATCTGGGACTTGCAACTGAGGACTTTTGTGTATGCAAAGTAATTCCATAAATATGGCCCTTGTTATTTTTCTGTTCATTCATTTTTTTCTGAGTTGAAGGTTTTAAATAAAAATGATTTGCCAATGAAAATGAAGAGAAATTGAAAGAGCATGGATAATTATTTAACAGCCTGCTTACATTTCTTTTATAAACTACACTAATCAATTTTGGTATTTGATTTATTAAAATTACAAAAATGAAAATATTCTGCTTTGGATTCAGAGTCCACCAAATGCCTGTCAAAGTATTTAGTATTCGTGTCGGTACTAAATAGGCTCCCAAGGGATAAACACAGAGCACTTTCTGAACATGATAAAAAATGCCTCCAGGTGGATGGCAAATGGGGGTGCAGTGGGCTCTTAATTGCTCCTGTTCACACTTCTTGACATGTTGCTAATAACAAACGTCAAGTGGTATCCCTTTTAATATATATGAAAATGCCATGACAGCGCACAAAGTCACCAATGTTACCAGAGTCGTCACGTACAAGGGGACATCGCGTTAGAAGCAGTGTCGGTTACTGTCTGGTGTGCTCCCAGTTAAGCACGCGCAGGGTTTGCAGCGCAACAATCTGGATGACACGTGTGGCTGATTTTGAAAACCCTACTCAGATTGCCTCAAACTACTGTAAGCATGACGGGAAGCTGGCTGGCAGTAGGCGATGCCACCATGAATAATGGATATTGCCCATGCTTCAACACTCTGAAATGCAGCTAGCTCGGGGAGGAGAGCCAGCATTTCTCAAAGACTACGCTTGCCAGCTAAATTTCTGCAGACATAATTCTGAATTTTTAACAGGATAAGAAAGGCTGGTTATGGAGTAGGGAGTGAGCCTGTGTGTGGGAAGGACTGGCGGAGACAGGTACTTGAAAGAGAAGAAATACTTCACAGCATGACAGATTTCCTCCTAAGACACAATTTGGCACAGTAATTAAGTAAGCAATTCATTTTCTAAATGCCGCAGCCTTTTCCAAACACAAGCACTCAGCTTCCATTAGGGCGTCAAATTAGAATTATTTGAAAGCACTTTCGGCAGCTCCAGAGAGCGCGGGGGAGGGGGAAGCTTTTGCAAGTTCAAGGAGGTCTGCAACGTCTCACAGTAAATTTCAAGGGAAGGTCATGTTTACAGGCATGGTGACCGGGGAGAGAAGAATTCTTCAATTGTGCCACGTCGCCGAAGACAGTTTTACGTAGTGTGCATAATGTATTGGGACGTGATGCATTAGCAAGGATAAGAGAGCGATGCTTTTCCGGCAGCAGCAGACGTAAATGGATTATCCAGAGCCTCGGTGTTACCGGGGTGAAGAGCCACTCGTGTTTTCCTTTGCGATTGCTGACCTACGAAGAACGCAAGCACGAGCTATTAGCCGCCTGTACATGCTGGCTCTGCTCTTCCTTGGATCACTTGCAACCTCTAAGTCGCCCGCTGCCAATCTGAATGACAAGTCGTGCAAGTCTGTGTGTTGATTGCTATAGCGTTTCCAACGGCGGCACCCAGGGGGAGAGCCAGGGATGAGTCAAGCCCCTGGGCGATTTGGGCAATGGTCACACTCTTGCACATTATCCCCTGATTGGTGGGTTGGGAACATTGTTCTGTTGTTGTTGTTGTCGTGGTGATACACTGCATTGCAGAGGAGCTGGAACCCTGTAATGGTTGCAGTCCACAGAGTGGTCTGTGTGGTCGTTCTCTGTTCTGGCCGGGTGTGAGGCTTTGATGGCAGAGGGCCCGGTGCGGGCCATTGTGGAAATATTTCCCTGTGTGTGTGTGTAGCCTCCTGTTGCACCATAGGTCCGTGCGGGCCAGGGACAGAATGGGAATTTGCACAGCACGCCGAGCCCTTCCGCTGTCCATGCAAGCCGTGAGAGCGGGGACGAAGTCCGTGCCCCAGAATGTTGTAAGTGGCCCCTAAAAATGGAGTGCTGGGACATGGTCTGGGCAGCATGTTACTGCAGCAAGGTGTGGAGCTGCATTCAAGAGAAGAATGGGATGTGGGTGTTTTGAGCATCTTGGGGTGGACTGTTATGCCCACAATTCTAAGTGGGTGGGGAGTGTCAGCATGGGGGTGCAGGGGCGTTTTACTCATGTTTCCTCCTGGGGGGTGTGCTTCAGATACGTTGGTTTGCCGAGGGGATCATGGGGGCATGGGGGCAGTACACTTGGGGGTCCAGATGGTGGGTGATGTGGCTGTTTAGGATATGGAATGTCATCAGTGCTGCCAGTGTGGGTTTGCTCAAGGGAGAGAGCATCGAGGGAAGTGAAAAGGGGGAGGGGAGGGGTGAGAGGTTGGGACGCCAGGGATTGGGGCAAAGAGAAGGAGGTCTAGCATGGCAGGCAGCCTCGGCAGGCGTTACTGCAGTAGTTTTGGCTTGCAAGGAAGCAATGAGGTCAACGGCAAAGGTAGGCAGCCCAGGGGCCGAAGGTCCAATCCCACACTAAAGAGGCTTGTTTCTAGCGAATTGGCCCACAGATGGGCTGTATGCCTGAGAGGGAAGGGTGTAGGTAGAGGGAAAGGAGTGAGACAAGGTGGGAGTGGACTGAGGAGATGGGACCCATGGGTTTGGGAGAAACACTGGCAGCGGAATGCTGGGAGCCGGTCAGGGGCAGTAACAATGAGGCAGGTAGTTGGCGTACAGTGTGGGCAGCTTCCCCCATGGCTGGCAGGGCCCTCTTCTCTGAGACGGGGAAGTGCTGAGGGGGTCAGAGCAGTGGGAGTGGGCTGTGGCCCTGTTTTAGATGGGAGGGGTGAGAGAGACACAAAGGTGCAGTTAGGACATGTCTTACTACTGTGCAGGCGAGTGGAGGGCATGGAGGGCGCAAGAAGGGTAATACAGACAATGGGGCCCAGGATGGTCCCTTGCCATAGGCAGGAACATGACAGGGAGGAGTCTGGGATGGATACACAAGGACGGCACTCAGTGGAAGTTGAGCAGTGGGCAAGATTCCAAGCCAGTTAAGGAGAAGACCAGTTGATAAGTTTTGAGACAGCCTCCCGCAACCTGGAGTGTCTCTAAGCGGTTGATGAGGTGCCAGCGTAGAGTGGTTTGGGGCAAACAAAGGATTGGCATTTTGTGGGGGAAAGAGGAGTCAGATGAGGCCAGTGGTATATAGGGGGTGCAAGGGGACTCTGGAGAGTGGGGAGAGGGGGGATTTGGAGGAGTGTAAATCTTGGAGGATGTTTGCCCCCGCACCCCATGTTGGAGGTAAACAATGGCTCCCGGATGAGGTGTGAGGTGAATGGCTATGATGGCGGAAGTTAAATAAATTGACGGAGTGGAGGAAAGTGGGCATAAAAGACAGGGTGGTATTGAGGGGAAATGAACAAGGCAGCGAGTGTGGATGTTTTGACTAATAGCAGGAATCTATTGAGAGGAGCAGACAGTGTGGCAGTGTATGATGCAGGAAGACGGGGTGGTTCAACATGGGGGTAGTGTGCATGGACACCTGCCAGCTCGGTGAAGAAGGTTGGTTTAAGGCTTGTATAATGGGTATGGGCTCAGGAAGGCAAAACAAAGATTGCCAACGGGAGGGGATGCACAGCTGTGGCGTGAGTGTGCAAGAAAGTGGGGGGGGCATGTTGTAGTGATATGGGTGGGGGTACGGAGGAGGGAAAGGGAAAGGGGAGGTAGAGTGAGGGTGGACACAGAGGAGGAGAAAACAAAGTTGGGAGGATACTGGGGCATTATGGAAGGAAAAAGAAGGCGAACAGTGGGGAGAAGAAGGAGGGGGAAGTAGGGAAATTAGTAGGGCATGACAGGGTAAAAAAAAGTAAATAGAAATATCCTTATATGTGGATTATGAAACCATCAGAGCCACATAGGATGGTAGCTATCAAGGACAAAATATGGAAGGGCAAGTACATGAATGTAGTTACACAAATGCATAGGAATCAGAGCAAAAGATGGGTCCAAGGAGGAAGATTGGTTGTTGGGCGACTGAAGATGGGTGACGATAGAGGATTGGTCATTGGCCTTCACTGTATAAGCTACCACATACTGTGAAAAATACCCATACACAAGTGGGGCAGTATGGAAATACATGGATGTGACAAGAAAGGGCAACATTTTGGGGGCAAGGCTTGCATGAGATATGATGAGGAATTTTGGGCTAGGATGGGGAGGATGGCTTTCTGGTACGCAGAAAGTTGGATATGGATTTGTGGCTGCAGGTGATGGCCCTACGAGGCTTGCACCAACGATGAATATGGCTAGTGGGATACCTTTGCCCTGTCCACCCTTTCTAGCATGTCTCACGCAGGGAGGGGGTTTGGCATCAGGGAACTACAGGCAATGGTGTGTTGGGTCTTTCAAAAGGAAACAGGTTTTAAGGTGTTTTCTAAGTTTAGGCACAAGTGCAGCAGGTGCTCGGGTTGGCACTCAATCACTCAGTGCTTCATGGTAGTTGAAATGGGGGGTTGCAGGTTAGAGGAAGGGGGTGGTAGGAGAGTGGTGCGGAAAAGTTGATACACGGGTTCAGTTGGAGTGAATGCAGGAATGGTTCCACTAGTCACCCAATAGGGTGAGTGTTAAAGTCTGGGAGGAAGCCCTTGGGGATGGTTTTAGGTTAGGGTTTAGGGGACCAAGGGTCAGAAGGTGGGTGGATAGTTTCGAAACTGCTAGGGAAATTCCAGTGGTGATGGAGAAAATGTTGAAAAGGGTCTTGAAGGAAGGAAGGGTGGCAGGACCCTTTGGGGAGTGACCAATGCAGCATATGATTATATCCCTGCTCGGGGGAGGGAGGGGAGGCCGAAGAAATAGAGAGGGAAGTTCAAGTTGATATACCTCCTATAAAGGATGAAGGGGCAGTCAGTGTATTAATAAATTGAGAGGAAGCATGTGCAGTGTCCTATGCAATGGTGGACAAGCCTGTAGTGATGTTGTGGAGGTGTGGGCAGGGCGTGTTTATAGCTAAGTCGATTATCAAGTCAACATTTAGACTCCTACCAGTACACCCAAAAGATATTTGGCTCCTTGACATGCAGTTGAGTTGCATATATTGTGTGGACAAGGTGCTGCCTTTGAGGTGCTCAGTTTCATGTGCGCTGTTTGAGAAGCTCAGCACGTTTTTGCAGTGGTGCATCTGCCAAAAGATAAGGGACCCCATTACAAGCATGGCTGTCCGGGAACTACGGTACCAGTTAGCATGCCGGTACCGTAGCTCCCAGACCACCATACTACGAGCTGTGCTCGCGGGCGCCTGTCACCCTGCAAGGTCCGACCTGGTGGCCAGAGTGGCACCCGCGAGCTATGCACATCAGATGCGTCCGACGTCACATTCCCATTCAGCCCTATGTGGCCGAATTGGGATGGGGAGTCCCTCATTACCGGCACCCCCAAATGGGCAATTACCGGGTCTGCCAAACTCGGCATGACCCGGTAATTGACCATTCGCAAGTGGCAGAAAAAAATGGATACCAGCAGCAGCCGTGCCTGTACAACAGGCACGGCTACCGCCAGCCTTGTAATGAGGCCCAAGGTCAGTGACGTCCTGCTTTATTCTCTGATACCCTGTTTGTTGGGAGAAAAAGGTTTCTCAGGGAGTGTAACTTCTGGCACGGTTTGGGGAATTGATGGAGGATTTTAAGGTGCAGTTGGCGGGGTCAGGGAGCTATATCACTAGTGTTGCACATTCCTTAAAGGAAGACCTAAAGGTGTGGCAGTTCTACTTGACAGAGAATGATGGTGTGTCAATGTGGCTCAATGAGGACCCCACAGAGTGGATGATGCAGATTTTCCAAGGTTCCATCCTTTGTAAGGGGTTTTGGTTTGGATTGACAAGAGGGCTGGAGTGCAGAGAAGTGGCCAGAAAAGTGGAGGGCCAAGAGGTTGAGCATTGCTTTCCTGGAATTTTCCTGCTGGTGGTGGCAATGGTATTGCATGAGTAAGAGTTGGAACATAAAAGGGTAAACTTGACAAGGAGGCACAAGTGGAAGTGATGAATAAGCAGTCAGCAAAAGTGGAATGGCTGTTGAAGTTCTTGAGAATATTTGTGCTGTGTTACCTGTAGTGAAACTTTATGTTCAGAGAGGAGTACATTCCTGGAATGGACAATGCGGTAGCAGAGGTTTTGTCTCATTGTCAGTGGTAGAGGTTCCATCAGCTTGCGCCTGGTTGCGGGAATGAGAGATGAAGTTGCTGGAAGTCTTGTGCGGACCGAGAGCATTGAGACTCGCTGAGGGGTCATTGGCATGCACATCAGTGGAAAATTATAGGAAGGGCTCGAGAGATTTTTTAAGTACCTTGGTTCAACATTGGATGAACTTTAGTGATGCAAGCATTCGGAGGAGGATCAATGTGGTAAATTTCAGTTGGAGTTGATGGACAGATGGCAATCAAGGGCTTCCAAAGTGGGGAAGATGGCAGGGTCACCTGTTACGGGAAATGGATTTGTGGGTTTGAGCCATCAGCTGGATAAAGGAATGAGGCATATCATGTTAGAAGGATGGACAAGGCAGAAAATGGTGGGGAAGGTACAGAGGGCTCTGATAATTATTGTGTTACTCCAGAGGATATTAGATTTGCTGAGGTCAGTTTGTCTGTTGGAATGGGAGCATCTACTGTTCAAAATGTATTTCTTGTGGATGTTCTGGGGCATTCTGGGTGTCTGAATTTGTGGAGGGGTAAAATAGTGAGGGATTATAGTGGTCTGAATGGGAAATGGGGAGGAATGGGTAGACCTAAGGCTGAGAAGCGTGAATGGGACCAGAAGGGAAGAGGGGCTTGGATTAAGTTGGGTTACTCTGAGGACAGGGCAGTGTGCCCGATGAGGGTTTTTCAAACATGGGTCTGGTAGAGAGGTCCTGGAGAAGGGGCTGTTTTTCAGCATGCAGATGCAGAGGGTTTGAAAGGGTCCTAAGGTTTAGAGCGCGATGAGGAAGGTGTTTAGCATGTTGGTTTTGGATGGGAAAGTTGACAAGATATATTCCTTCTAACCATAGGTGGCATTAGAGGGAGAAAATAATGGGGTCGTCGATGGGGACAGGGCCTAGAAGCAGTATATTAGGGAGCTAGAGAGATAGAAGGGTGTTGGGTGTTATGCTGAATTGTTTAGTTTTTCTCAGCTGTTGGTTTAATTTCCAGGTGCTGCCATATCACAGAGTTCTGCATTGTGGAACATTCTATCATTAAATGGGCAGGCAACCAGGCTGTTGCCTGCCCATTAAATGAAAAGAATGTGTGCAGGTGGCAGCTGAGGGACAGCTATATACACTGTGCAGTACGGTGGTCAGAAAAGGTGGACATCTGCTGGGGGCTGCTGCTGACAGCAATGATTGTGATAAAGGAGGGACGCCCAGTGCCGGGAATGTTCCTGATAGATTTGTGGGTGAATGACTTGCCAGAACATACAAAGGGACCTTTTTCAGGTGAAGGTGGATTGGGTTCAGACGCAGCTCGTGTGGACCGAATTGTCGCTGAGGAAGGTAAGAAGAAGAGCACCTATGCCCGCAGCGGTGGACCGCACAAGAAAGAAATTGAATAAGGAAAAGAAAGAGTTCGTAGAGCACTGGCCATAAATGCAGTTGAATCAATGAAAGGTTAGGTGTTGGGCAACGTTGATGTTTAATTGATTGATATCACTTTGTTAGGTTGCTCTGTAGGATAGAGAGCCAAGTTAGCATTCCATGTTATCTTGGACCTGTCACATTAAAGTGGCCTTTTCCACACTGATACCACTGACACGCAGGAGGTGCCCTACGGGACTGAAGGACATGTCACTGCCTGGGTCAATTTGGGCATTGGTCGAGCTAGGCACTTTGGCCCCTGATTAGTGGGTTTGGGGTTTCAGGTTTTTTTAGATGATCAAAAGCAGCTGGAAACATCTAAACGTTCCAGCCCTTTGTGTGATCCCAGGGCACCGCGTTTGCCACATTTTGGATGAAGGCATTGTTTGCCCCCCTCCCCCTTTTGCTCAGTGCCAGCTGGTTTTGGGTGACAGGTCTCAGAGATAGGGGGAACATGAAAGTAACTGTATTGCATTGTATCTGCTATTTGTTGTGGATGAGACTGGCCAGCTCGGGTTGCTTGTTGAGTGTATGGGTGAGAGTAGGATGGATGTTTTAAGTTTGGTGGCAGGGGAACCCGGGTTGTGGGCACAGGTTGGGGGTAGTTTTGGTATACTAAATCAATGCAGCTAAATCTAAGGAGAGGGAGGCTACCCTGGGACAGAGAGGGGGTGGAATGTCAGGCATTGCCATAGATTTGGGATTATAGTCTGTGTAGGGAGCAGAGCGTGGGAATGGAGGAAACTAATTTGTGGAAGGCGGGGAACCATGAGTTTTGCTAACAGAGGTTTGGGGGCAGTTTGGGTAGTTAATTGATTGTTATCACAATGTTAGGTTAGACTGTACAGAAAGGAGACAGGTTAGCATTCAATGTGAGCTTTGACCTGTCACATTAAAGCAGACGTTTTCACACTAACACCGGGAGTCATGTGTATGATGGCAAGCACCCAAATCCAATGCCTTACACATAACAATCAGCACACTAGGGTGGTAAAAACTGAACTCCATTATTAATCCAAGGTTCATATTCTAACCAGAAATTAATAGTCGAGAAACCTACCTTTGAAGCTACAGAATGCAACGATGCTGAATGCTGAGATGGAACGAAAGAAGATGACTTTACAGGGTCAGCTTTCAGAGGAACATTGCATTGATTGTGTAACAGCTGTGGAAATCAGGCGAGGCAAGAGAGCAGGCAAAAGCTGAAAGTCAAACTCGTGAACCATTTCTGCCCATTGGTGGCCATGAAAGTGTGCATAATGCGGCTGCTGCAAATTGCACTTGCGTCAAGGAAGTGTGACAAAGGCCATTTGTGCACATATGAAATGCAAAAACACATGTGTGCCACTAAATGGGAAGGAGGTGCTTGTGCCGCCATACACACCTACTTTTCATTTGCAAAATGGGGCTATCTAGAGGAGTGGCAATGTGGGGCAAACTTACAGGGACCTATCTACCCATACCTACATTGATTTGACTGATAATCTGGCATCAAACAACCATAAACAAATTCAGTTGTAATCTCTGGGATGACATGCAGATGATATCTACAACTCATATGCTTAACAGGCAGAAATATAGAAGAAAACAATTGTATAAAACGTACTAATCCTCAAGTATAAAGTAATGATATTTCCATTATTAGACCATGGTAAAGTCCCCAAGCTACTGCACAGAGAAACTCAGCATCTCTGGAGGCCTACCATCCACCAGAAGTAAGGATATGTGCAGACTTGAATTCTGCAGGTGTAGGGAGGAAACAAACAGAAGATAGGCCTTCTCTGTCCATGGCCAAGACTCTGTAACCTTCTCTCTGTCAACACGAGACTCACCCCCTCAGTTCTACATTTCAGGAAGGTGCTCAAGACCCTGCTCTTCGAGGAATGACTCCTGCCTAACGCCTAGATCCACACCCAACCCTACCTGAGACTAGGTGATCTGCTCCCCGATGAGTCCTCCACTGACTGCTTGTAGATCCTCTGCTGCCAAATTGCCACCCTCCCACGCTCTGCTCCCTCACTGTGTCCTTCCCCCTATGATTGATTTATAAAGTGGTCCGTTGCTTCTGGAAGCTAGGTCTGCCCTCAATAAACACCCTAATAATAATGATTACTATTATTATTAATATTTTTTTAAGGAATGAGGCCAAAGGCTGTAGCAGACGTAGGTTTTGGTGCTGGGGGCAGCCAATAGGGTGCCAGCGGGGGACTGAGGGGTGCACTGGGCAACAGGGAGGTTGCCAGGGGGGCACGGAACTCCCCCCCATCACAACCACCACCCCTGGCTCTGCCAATGGCCAGAGGATTTATGTTGGAAAATAATACACAAAATAAACGGTTGGACAAAGAACAGACTAAAGTGATCTGGACAGAAGAAGATCTCATTCTCTGAAAAAAGTGGTAAGGTTTTTTCATTGGATGTCCGGACTAACAAACGTTATGCTTGTCTCATTGAGGCTCACTGTCTCACTCCTTCTTGCTCTGTCTCTATCTCCCTCTGTTTCTCTCTCTCTCTATCTCTTTCTCTCCTTCTCACTCTCTCTTTCTCCCTCTCCATCAATGTGAATAAGCTTGACAAAGAAGACCCCAGTTTTTTTTTAATTTTGTCTTGAATACTAACTCGTGCCTTGAAGCATTAGAGCTTATCATTGCTTCTTTCCCTGTATCGAAAACATGTTTATTTTCCAAAAATAAATAAATAAAGAAAATATGGGGGATCACTGACGTGTGAGATTGGTTGTCTGTTGCAGCAGGGATCTGAGATCGTCCCATATGAATGGCCCCAATAACAATGTCCCCCTATGACATCATACCCCCTTACACGCCAAGTTCCTTTACCTTTAGATGACTTATATTAAGGTTCCCGCTTTCCTTGCTGCCTGAAGCCAATGCTGTTCAAAAGGAGCATGTGCAGAGACTAAGAACTGTAAGCTCCACCCCCTCTGTTGCTACTGGAGCAAAGCCATAGCCTGAGCGCAGCAGAAGTGACAAGTCTAAAGTGGAATGAACAATGGGCAGATGTGAATAAGCAACAATCGTCACAGGAGGGGGAGGCTACGCCCCGACAAATGAGGCAGGACCAGAAGGGCTTTTCCAAAAGGGATCCACTCCCTTCGCCAGGTCACGCGCTGCTGGAAGTAAGATGCTAAATATCACTTCTGTTTGTGAACATTGTGGTATGATTTCTGTCATCTATCAATGGTTTCATTGTTGGCGGGAGTGTGGACAAACTAGATGTAAGGCCTAGGCAAAGGTTTTCTCCAATGGTTCGAGGTCAGGTGACCAGCGGTCTCTAAAGGTAATAGGTCTGGAAGACAAATTAAGTTAGTTAGATGGGTTTCGGTATGGGCACTATGCACCATTCCTTGACTTGCAAGGCAAATGAAAACATTGCCGCTGTTTGCCATCAACCTAAATTGAAGTGTTACCATGGTTTCAGTCTGGTGCAAACAATTTGGACCTGTTGCGCAATGCGAGTGCACTGCCCAGCTTGTGGATGGCCTTCTATCAAATGCCCCACCTCCAGAGCCGTAAACAAGGTAAGGAGTCCTAGTTAAAAACTCCAAGGGGTTGCGGAAAGATGCCAGTTGTAAGTGGCGGACTTACTTTGGCCGCTCAGTTGAGCCGAATGTTTTTTACAATGGATAAAGGAGATGTTGATTTGTTTCAGGCGTATAAGGAAAATGGGGAAACTTAAATTAAGGGGGAAATATTGCCCACATTAATTAAATGGCAGAATCTGGGGCTAGCACAGGTTGAGTGTCCTATAAACCCTTTAGGGACCACTCATCAGATTCTCAGTAATATTCCCCTCCCTTCTTAGGCCCACACATGAATGGATTCAAAGTTTTAGAGGGCCTTAAGTGTTTCCTCTCTTGCTGCTCTTAGCTCCAGTGATTGCTGTGGCTATGCCTGGATCAGGGAGGTCATTAGCCAACAGAAAGCCCACTGGAATGGAGCCATTGACTGCAACACAGTGCCTGGAGATATTCCCCCTCCAATTAAGCTGTGCCCTTGCCATAGCTGAGACCATTAAACCCCCTTACCAGTTGGTCTGGCCTGGGATATACTGCCCTTTCTGCACCCATTGTCGTTGAGGCACAAGACAGGAGAATTTTCCCCATTCATGGAGACATACTCCAAAAATATGTGAGTATTGGTGGGAAATTGAGCCTCTCCTGGAGAAACATTGCCCTCCTCTCCCATGGTGTCTACTCTCTGACCACTCCATGACCTTGAGGCACTTCATCTGTTAAGATACCCACACTGACTAGGGCCTCCTGGATGAGACAAGCACCCACAATGCCCTGTTTGGGTATACCGTTACAGGCTGGCTCTCCCTTCCTATGTGTCATGTCTCCACATAGAAAATCTTTGGGTGATGAGAGCACGGTTACCTCAGTGCTAGAGGTACCCTCACTATTCTTTTCTCTAGGGCCATCAAGTCATGTGTCAGAGATTTCCCGTCATATGATGGGGGCCTTTTCTGGAAGAACTGCTGTCCTTACCATGCTTATGCTTTAATCAGATGCCTCTGCTTCTGCTTTGAGTGTGCTCGTCTGATCATTCTTTTGAATGCCAGTGCTCATATACCGATCAGCTGCCCTTCCATGCACCCTAGGGCATGTAATAGTCTTGTCTAGTAGATGCTGGTGTAACGCTGCCTCACAATGTTTAAGGACATGCTCGCAAACAACTAAAAAAAAAAAACTAAATGTGCCACCTTCGTTACCAGTGACCCACCCATTCATATCCGTAAAAGAACCATTTGTAAACTTCTCAAAAGTTTGATTCACCCTCCATGTGAGTTCACTAAAGCTCCTGAGGTATTGTTAAGAGGTTTTGCAGAACTTCCTAGAGATTGCATGCTTTGTTTGTATGAATGTGTTCCTCCAGAGATAACTGCAGGAAACCACCAGTTCCATAGACATCAATTTCTCTTCTAATTCCTAGATTTGGAAGGGTCATTCCCATATTTCAAACCAGTCAAATATGTCTTCCTCCACCTCACACGGTTGGATGAAGTCTTTTATCAAAAACATGATTTGAAGATCAATAAGATGCATTAAATCACAGTCAAATATGGTGCACCGCAGATGGGCTGAATAACATGAAAAAAGGGTGCAAAAATGGAAGGAATACCTGCAGCACATCCAAGCCTGAGGTGCACGGAATCTGCTGCAAGTTTCACCAGGGAGGATATAGAAAGGCCCCTTCGTAAAGGCATCACTGAGATACACAAACCATGAAAGGATTTGTTCAAGACAATGTGGGCAAGGGCATACTCAGAAACCACAGGGACATTGCCCATGATTTCAGATCCATGCCCTGAAAGTTCAGCTCTAAGTTATATAAACGTTTAAAAAGATGCTCAGAGCTAAAGTTTTGTTCCGGAATCTTCACCTTTCCCTTCCCTGCCACTCCCTCAAAATGGCCCTGCATGCCTTATTTTCTGCTTCCAAATTGATAAGATGAATCCACCCTCATCAACTAACTATACAAATAAAAACATGTATCAAGCCAATGCAACCTTGTGCAGAAATTCGGAGCAAAGAATTGATAGCTCCCGACATTCCGACAGATTTAATTCCTGATCAATACCAGCCTATTAGAGGGCAGGATTCTGGATCCTCTAAGAACGCATATGTATCACCACACATTTAAACATTGTATGCCTACCTACAAGACCCACTAAAACCAAAAAAGTGCTAAAGTGCCTAGGCTTCCGTGGGATGCCATTGTTTGTGACACAGCTCTCTCTGTCAGCAAATTGTGTGTCTCCCGCTTCTCACAGAGCTTTAGCTTTCACAGCGTCAGCATTATCCAATCCTTCTGTTCCTGCTCTTCAGGGTCACCTTCCTTTCCTCTAAAAGGAATTTCCTTTCAGTCAGTTCTGTCCCAGAAAGACCACCCTGGGACCTGGCAGAGACTCAGCACCAAGCAGAAGTCTGAGATTTAGCTAAACCCCTCAATCTGAAGGAAACTATACTGCCTGCTCTTCTGCAGGAATAGTGGGAACAACTATCTCGATTGCTGTCCGCATCACTTCCACCCCCACCCCTGTGGAATGGGCACCTGGGTTGATGGTTCCAGATTGCTACTGGTCCCCTGGGCCTCTTCTGCCTCCCTGACCTACTGAAAATGCTGGATGCTTCTAAGCAATTCTGGTTTAGTTACCTTATTGCCATGGTGAGACCACTTTTACTTGTATAGTTCATGAAGGGTACTGGACATCAGGCTCCCTGCGGAGCTCATGTCCAGTTCCATTGAGTAGCTGTCAGAAAGGCCTGCCATTGTTTCAAACATTAAAAACACAGTCTTTTATTTTGCATGGCCGGCCTGTATGTGCAGCCTGTATCAAATCCCGCCACTTCCTATGCTATGGCTATCCACTTCTGATAAAATTCAACTCAAAATGACCTCCCTTACCCACAAGTGCCTCAACAACAAAGCACCACCCTACCTCAAGGATAGGCTACATATAAGAACCTCGACCAGACCCACAAGAACAGCAAACTGCCTACAAGTCCCGCGATTCAAACTCGCTACTATAGGAGGACACAGCTTCCCAGTCAAGGCTGCGCAGCTGTGGAACTCCCTACCACATGGCATTAGAGAACCCCAGCCCTTTGTGAAATTCAGACAGAACTTGACCAATTGGTTGAGAGCAAATGACACCTAACTACCCTGACATGCTTGTATCCGCTGACGCACTAACCTGAAGTTCTACTTGCACCCCATTACCAGGCTATTTGAATCCGCCTCTTTCTTCCTGCAATGGAATGTTCCTGGTGCCTGTATATTATTACTGTGTATATTATTATTTTATATTCCTCTCTAGAATACCTGCACCTGTAAAACTTTGTTTCTGGACCTAGATCCTGCCTTGTATATATCTGCCTACTGTAACTTGTCTGATGTCCCTGTACTGTCCTATTTACCATGTACCTGTAATTAAGTTGAGCATATTCCTGTCTTGTGCGCCCTGATGCCCCAGGGTCTGGCGCGCTCTATAAATAATAAACTAAACTAAACTAAACTAAACTTCCCACCAGTGTCATGAAAATAGTACAGAGATGAATAGTGGCTAAAGTGCCTTCCCAGCCCTACACTACTACGAGAACAGAAATTATCCCTATCATAAAAGTGAAACAGACACATTTGAAAGGTATACCTTCTTTGCCTCTGTTGGTAATGGGCACTGATGGCAGTCTATGGCACAGGTGTGTGGGCTGATAACATCATCACGCCAAGCAACTTTAGAACCATGGTCCAAAAAAAAGAATGTCCAATCAAGGTTCTACAAAATATAGACTTTTAAATACACTGGGCCTCATTACGACTCAGGCGGTAAGGGTTTTACGACGGCGTAAACAGCGCCGACCCTTACCGCCTGAGTACGAGGTCCCTTAGCGCCATGGCGGATTTAACACCTGCTTTTAGCAGGTGTTAAAATCCATGGCGCTAAGGGACCATGGAGTTAATTATGCCACCGTAATTTACGGTGGCGTAATTAACGCCTTCCCCACTCCCATTATGCCCTATGGGGCAAAAATGGGAATGGGGAAGGGTAAATGGGGATTGGGGACTTACCGCCCCGCCAAGGTCGGAATGGGGCGGTAAGTCCGCCAACCACCATGGCGTAAACGTAGTTTACGCCATGGTGGTAAAGTCACGGCCCAGGCGGTAACTTACCGCCTGGGTCGTAATGAGGCCCACTGTAAAGTCTGATCAAGCTAAATCGAAACTAGCAGAAAACCACGCCCCTGTAAAAGAAACTCAGAGAATACAGACTTTTGTGAATGGGCACTCAAAGTAGATGAGCAGGGGTATTCAGGCATTCAATTGGCAACAGTGTGACTCTTCAAGGTTATGTTTTGGAAGAAAAAGGTAGAGCAAGGGCGCTTAAAATGCATTATGGTCTCATAAGGTGGACCTGGGGGCCAGGGTCTCTTCACAGTACCTTAGTTCTTGTCCTTGGAGCACAATGGCGCAGAGCCAGGCTTTCTGGCATTGAACCTGGAGTGTGGGTGCTTTTGGCAATAGGCTGGGGTCAAATCATAGAGCAGCAGCAACACGTCTCAACAACGCAGTGAGGGTCGGAAAATACATTGGCTTGTGGGATGAAGACGGGTCAGCGGCACAGTAAGACTCAGTGACCTAAGTGACGGAGAAGTGGAGACCTGCCTCCAGCAGAAAACAGGCTCAGGTGGCTAAACACCGCATCGGGGCTCCCTCTTATATCCACAGAAGGGTGTCACCAAGGACCAAATGCTGGCCACCTTTTGCATAACGACCTCATTAATGTTACTTATGGTCTTATCCACAGTGAATGGAAGAAGATCGATAAAATGTATTAAATCAGAGTCAAATATGGTGCACCGCAGATGGGCTGAATAACATGAAAAAAGGGTGCAAAAATGGAAGGAATACCTGCAGCAAATCCAAGCCTGAGGTGCACGGAATCTGCTGCAAGTTTCACCAGGGAGGATATAGAAAGGCCCCTTCGTAAAGGCATCACTGAGGTACACAAACCATGAAAGGATTTGTTCAAGACAATGTGGGCAACGGCATACTCAGAAACCACAGTGACATTGCCCATGATTTCAGATTCATGCTGTGAAAGTTCAGATCTAAGTTATTTTAAAATGATGCTCAGAACTAAAGCTTTGTTCTGGAATCTTCCCCTTTCCCTTCCCTGCCCCTCCCTCAAAATGGCCCCACATGCCTTATTTACTGCTTCCAAATTGATCAGCTGAATCCAACCTGATCAACTAACTACACAAATAAAAGCATTTATCAAGCCAATGGAACCTTGTCCTAATTCGGAGCAAGGAATTAATAGCTCCAACAGATTTAATTCCTGATTAATGCCCACCTATTAGAGGGCAGTATTCTGGATCCTGGAGAAACGCATGGTTGTCACCACACATTTAAAAAATGTATTCCTACCTACAAGACCCACTAAAACCAAAAAAGTGATGGGTGGAAGGTTTTGAATGAATCTGAACCGCTGGCGCTGCTCTGGGCAACCTTTCACACCACGTTACCTACAAGACCAAGCCATGTACTGCCTGATATCCAAACTACTTTTCCCGAATGTGATCCCTTTAGAGGGAGTTGATACAAAACCTACTAGAGTATGTGGAGGCCCATTACCTCCTCACTGCCCAACAATCAGGGTTCACACGGATATGGGGAGCACCCATGGTAGCCAGCCCACTGCTTTCGAGGGGACCAACCAAAAGTTGCTTGTGTGAATGGAAAAGGGTATCGACAAAATAACACTCGGTTAGGTTGACTCCTTCCTCTTAAAGCAATCCATGCACATTGGGCTCATCCCCCTGCACCTCATGTGTTCAGCAATTTGGATCAGCCTCTGAAGAGCAGAAGAAGCTGAACAGCTCTATAAATGTTCACAATAGCCAAGCAAGCCAGTTTACGGTATTGACCGGACTCGAACAGATCTGGATAATGCCCAATTAACTCAGATCTTCAGGAGGACCAGGATATATCTTATTTCAATTAAGTGTGAAGTCAGCCTGTTATAGTGGCCAGACTACTGCCTTCTTTGATCATGTGCATGCTACTACTGTACCCCAACTCACACGTTATACCAGAAATATTTTCATAACGACCAAACTAACTAAGCACTTTCAAACAATTAGAATACTTTTCATCTTGACAATGGTATGCCTAACGCATATTTAGAAACATTGGACAAACTCCCTGTGGCCTCTTGATAATGTCCAGACTCACTCTGGGCCCATGAAATGTGCATGACTCTAGCTGGAATGCACTTAATGATGCCCTACGTCTTACCCAATATGTGTCACGATACATCACAGCTCAATTAGGCTAGTACAATGTTGTTTTGCTAAGCTACTTATTACTCACTCATGCCAAGCGCTGACTCAGTGGTAATTACACAAAAACAAAGCGCCGGTGGAATTTTCCAGAACTGTGCATGTTGACTGTCCTCGTTTGGACAAGCACATTTGTTTGGACAAGCACATTTAGAGAGACTCTGTTGGAAAAGGGTTAGTAATTTTTTACAAAAATCAATCAAAACAAACAAAAATTCTCAGTCTTAAAATTGCATCTATTTTCACTGAACAGATAACGGCAGCAATTAGGGTTGACTTACTTGACTGACTTTGGTACTAGGATGACCTTCTATAAAATCTGTATCTGCCACTAGCAGTGATTCGCCGGTTGTGATTGGCCGGGAGGCACCTGTACCCTTTCGTGTACTATCGGATCCTGCAAAACGTTTAACTCTTTTGCATTATGGAGCAAGTGTATTCCACTTGCTCCATAATGCAAACGTTGTTTTGTTTCCATCAGAACAGGCACTTTGCATTTGCAAAGAATCTAAACATATTTACATTATTTCCAAATGTAAAGACTGGCCTTACTTTTTTCCTATAGCATGTTGCTAATGGGCCAGGGCGTGGATATTGCAAAACAACACCAACCTGACCCATGTGCAACACCGCTCAGAGCATCATGGGGACCAGAGGAAGTGTTCGATATTCCAGCCGTCATTTTTTCAGTTGGGTGCTGCAAATTGCCGCTTTACAAGACAACATGAGGAGCCCTCCCTCCACCCCCCTCTCCTTTCTCTGCCTTTTTCACGTTGGGGGTGTAGTCAGAATGCCGACCTTCTCCTCATCGTGATTCGGATGCAAGAAGAGGGAAAGGCAGGCAGCTGCCAACTTACTGCTTTGTCTCTACCAGAGGGAGATAGGACACCATTATAGACAAGCATTGGCAATGTCAACAGTTTGGGCTTTTGGGGAGGCATGGGGAAAGGCACTTGCCAGGCACTGCCAGCCATAATGGTATTAACTGGCTATTGATGGTGGCAGGTGCACAATGATGCAAGTACCTAAATACACAAGCCTGTTGGCTTTGCCAATGCTTGTTTTTAACAGGGCTTCAGTGAAGAGCACAACAGTGCTTAAACATTGAGTGACTGATGGCAAACCTGGTTAAGATATTTATATTGCACCAGTAGCAGGTTTACAGTTCCAATTAAGTCACTAACGCTCAGAAGACTGCATTGAAAAAACGTGGGCAGGCACGTTGTGCACAAAGTTTAATGCTAAATCTTCATTAAAGCGAGCTCAAAGAGTTCCCACCCTGAATCTGAAAATTGTCAAGAGTGAGACATGCCTGTGAATCTTAGGTGCACCAAATTAAGCTGTGATGGATGATTTACAGCGTGATTTGGACCCACTGTTGAGTAGCATGGCAGAGTTTCAAGATGACTCGGAGGACCTGATAATTCCCAAAAAAGACAGACTTTCAACTAGAGGGTAAAAAAGAATGGGATGCATGGGGGCACCCTGTTGATGATTTTGAGGTATAATCATGTGAGAGAGTCAATTTTCAAAGGGCAATTAAAAAGATGGGTGTGTTATATTAAGATTGCATATTTTATTGTTCCCTGACATCCGTCCAGAGAACCTCTCCAGGTAGAGAGCCCTCTTAGAAGTTGAAAAGGCCTTACAGGTGTTGGTGTTGTATGCTTCACTCTGTTACCCGGGCAATCTGAGAGCGGGACATGGGGCAAGAGATGTTGCTTCACGCAAGAGCAGGTGCTGGATCCTTCCATCCTTACATGAGACTGCTAGTGATGAGGCTAAAGAAGGACACAAGACAGTAACAAGCTTTGATGGCTGACAGAATTGATATTTCGAATGGCCAAAATAGTGGTGGTGATATTGCCTTTTCCAAAAGGTTGGGGCAAAAGACTATCCTGGGAGAGGAGTTGGAATGGTGGGCTGTGGGGTGCAGGCCCCAACGCGGATTCATCTTCTGTGTGATTGTCTATGATCATCTCACTTGCTATTCCTCATTTTCCTCCTGGACTGCAGTGGACATAACCGTTGAGTAGAGTTCAAGGTGATTTCAAGTGTGGACTTAGGGCAGTAGATATGGGCATTTTTGGAAACACAAGTTTCTTATGGACTTTAAATGTGTACAAGAGTTGTGTGGCCCATGTGGTTTCTTTATTGTGAAAGAATTTTGAAAAAGGTTTCTTACCATGGTATCCTGGCATACATTGCACACAACCTGCATGAACACGTAATCTTAAAGTGGCAATGCTGGCATATTTATTTATTGTATTTATTTTTGTCATTTAAGGGTCACCCAGACCCGGGGGTATCATAGCGTTATGTACAGTACAGACATGAGGCAAAAATACATAATAAACAACCACATACAGTCAAGAGAAAAGAATATATAGTACACATCTTAGTCATGGGGGCCGCGGCTGGATATTACACATATTAATGAGTCGTTTTTTGAAGGTGGAGAGTGAATGATCCTTTCTGATGTGAACAGACAGAACATTCCAGAGCAAAGGTGTTGATACGCCGAAGCTGACACCACCGGCTCTTTTGCTCTTAAAGTGCGGTGTGAATAATGAGGAGCAAGAGTTCGATCTTATGCTTGCACCAAGACAATTTTGGAGATACAGTTGTTAAGGTAGAGGGGGGTCTCCTTGTAAATGCAGCGGTGGGCGATAACAAAGGTTTTTAATTCCACACAAGCTTTGATGGGAAGCCAGTGGGCTTCCTGTCTTGTAGCAGAGGGCAAGCATAAATATGTGTTCTTACATTGGTAGGATGATATATAATGCGGATACATCCAGCATGAAAATGCATTCCAGCAGGGGCATGCTAGCAAATATTGGGCACATCCCTCATGAAAATGTTTGACAGTGGCAATACTGGCATGTATTGAGCACACCTTCTGTGCATCTTAATATGCACCTGTCTTCGGGCAGGCAAAATCACTGGATAAATCACTCATCAGCTCGTTAAGAATATCTTAACATCTGTGCTTGTTAACACACTTGGTCTATGCAGCATATGTAAAATAGTATAGGCTTCCACTCAAGCAGTGCAATGTCCTCGCTGTGATAACTAATACCCACTGAAAACAATTTGGCCAAATACAGGGAAAGTTGGCCTCTGTTCATCCATTCATCATCTCCCTTCCTATGGGCCATATATATTTGCACAATTAGACAACAGCAGAACCATGAAGGATTTACGAACAGCTAATGAATGGACTTATATTTTGTATCAGTTTTGATTCATACATATTTTCAGCAACTCATCAGCTCACCTCTTTTGGTCCATATACCATGCAGCTTTAGGCCATAGCGGACCCTTGAAGGGAATACCGCATTCTAATTAAGGGTATTTAGTTTTGACTTGTCATGCTAACTATGATCACTTTCAGACATTTAGAATAACTGCTCTTGTATCACATTTCTGAAACCTTTAAACTTGGATCTGAGGTTAATGATATGCCTTTGCAATGTACAACAAAGTAGAATAGCACCTCAATACAAAGAATCACACAACCACCCATTCAATTTAATTGCAGGCAGGATACTTTCTTTCTCTCCTCTGTTGACCATCCTTGTTTTGCTTGCGCTATGTGAGATCTACTCTTCCTACATTTACCTCTTTTGTGGGACTTCCACATTCACTCTGCACATGGTCAACACTTGTTTCAGACACGTGTACCAGAAGGTGTGGCACTACTGTGGAAATGGCAGTTTCTATGTCCCTTTTCATTTTTCAATGTAGTGTACATGATTTTTTAATTTCCCCATGGTATGCAATGTATTGCACAACTTTATTTTCCAAACTACTGTGTGACTTATTTTTCCCAAATGTATTTTCCTCTGTGTCCCCTGCACTGTCTGGGTGGGTTGTGGACCCAAGCCATGATCCCTCCATGAACCAGCTCTACCTGTTGCTCAGCTGCTGACTCGAACCCCTGTCAACTCCTTCTCCCACTTGCCCCCACCCTATAATTTCTATTTCCCATGTGTCCTGGCACGAAGCCTAGCTGTGTGCAACATGGGAGGAGGGCTCTGGAAATTCACACATCCTGTAATTATCCTGCCCCCTGCCAAGTCACCAAGCTAGCCCCTGATGTCCTGGACCCTTTCGGGGAACCTTTTCCATTCCGTGGACCTGAAATCAATCACCCCTTGTGGGCCAAACTGCCCAGCTCTGTATAATGTTGTTCCCACCCCAAAAGGGGCAGCCCAGCCTGAACTGCTTGGTCACATCCCTTCGGCATGAGACTAAATGCTTCCCCAGACATAGTGTGGCCTCATTGGGCATCATCAGTAAGGAGTAGCTTAGGTGTCCAAGCAGTTCAGGCTGGACGGCCCCTTTAGGGGTGGGACCAAGCCTGATTTGCATATGGTCTTTCCCATTTTGTAATGGCTTGGCAGGCAAAGAATGATGGTCTGGAGGGTTTCCCAGAGCAATGTCAGAGGTTAAAATGCATTCTAAACCATCCAGCCATCACACCTTTTGTTTTGCTGTAGTCACCCCATGTGGGATGATGTGATGCTGGAAATGCATTGGAGGGACCGGGCCTCACTGTCCTTGTCCTGTACTCCTTTTTCATGCGTGTTCTGTGTTGTTTTCTGCACAGGAGTCCATGTGAGACTTCTGGCAGAGCATTTCTTCCACTTCCTCTTTTTGGTTGTGGTGACCCTTATGGCACCCATGGTTGGGGGTACAACCCTGTATCCCTAGTGTATGTTTTTGGGTACTTGTGTTTGGGCCACAGAGCAAGGCATGGGCTGATGGAAGCTCCATGCTACATTTGACAGGTGCTCTGAGTATACTCCATTTTGGGATACCCAGGCCCTGCCATTGGAATCAGTTCATTCCTAATGGGAGACAAGATGGCCCCTGTGGCCTCTTGCTTTCCATTGCCTGTTACCTTGTTTTCTTAAAGTCCTGGGAAGCCCTGACTCTGCCCCTTCCCATAACTGGCTGTTGGGTGGAAGTTCCATATATGGTATTGTGGGGAAGTCCAGTCCAGTCCAGACTGGCTGGAGCCTTCCCAGTGACTGTATGTTGTGGGTACACCCTTGTGGTGGGACCTGGGTGAATGGAGTGTTTGACCAATATACATTTCATGTTATGGGTGTCTGGTTTCTCGCGTATGACACAATGACTGAGACAACCCTGCCTGAAACTGTTATGAATGCAGTGTGGAGTGCTGAATGGCTGCGTCCTTGTCCCAATCCACATTCCTTGTTGTGAGTGTCTGGATGGTGACGAATGGGCTGAATGCACTGTGAGACTGATTGGCTGCCTGCTTGCATGAATACCCAGCTGAATGATTGGCTGCTGAGCTTGGCCCTGAAGTGTGAATGAGAGACAGAACAGTATATCTGGGGACCTCTCACTTACTGGAATTGTTCAGAAGCTGAAGTCTAAACTTGATGCTTAACCTTGAAGCCCAGCTGGAAGAAGGCTTTGCTGCTGCTTTCCTTCAACGCAATCCTAAAGCTGTTGTGTCTCCAAGAACTGATCCAAGAGAGGAGGTAGCTAGGAGACCTCTTCCTTAGCTCCGAGGGAACATTGTGCACCTGCTAACCTTCACCAAGGCTCCCTGGAAGTCAGTCCTCGAAAGGCTGCCGACCGGAGACAAGGACCGCCGAGGAATCTGAAGTGAAGCGCCAGGACATCAAGCCTGTCATCGAACATCACCGTCAACCGAGGTTCGGAGGACAGATGTAACATCGTCGACCGGAGCCGCAACTCTCCATTCCCTAAAACAGTTTGAAATCAAGGACCCCCTTGCTCATCACCGTCGACCGCTTTGTCCCGGCGGATAAAGTCGAGGTTGCTGACGAACCGAGGAGAATCCGCTGGTGGGTTTCCCGCCACCCGAAATCCACAAAGGTGCCGACAAAGATCCGAAAGCCAGCCGTGGTCGAGTCCCGATTGTCAACGCCGATGACCCGACGCCCTTGCTGGGCCTACGTTCTTCATTGACTCTATGTGGCAACAAACTCTCATCATTGAGGTGCACTGCACACCTCATCTTCACAGGACGTCCACGACCGATTGTGGATGACCACTGCAAGGACCGAAGCTGCTGCCTCAATGACATTGTTCACACTTTCTTTGAGGCATCTCGACAACACATGGCTCCCGTCCTAAAGAGAGTTCACTTAAGGGGGATCCGTCGACAACTCGTCAAAGAACTCTACTAAACCAGGTACATTGCGTTATTAGGACATTTTAGAAGGGGACAATACTCTGATAAACAATATATGGACTGGACTTGTCAATATACTTTATTTACAGGTTGTCCAGGGATCCTCACACAGAATTGTGTCTTTGGTAGGGACAAGCATTCTGCCAATTGTTTAATCACTTGTTTCCCTCCTATGTCTGGTGTTGGTTCACAATTCAATTAGACTTGTATGTCATTACAACTGCCAGCAGTTGATGCATTTTAAAGGAGTCAAGAATGAATTGTGGTACCACATAGATATTGTACATTTATATCATTTTAGTATTGCCTGAGCACAAAGCGTGTTATTGTTGGTGTATATATTCAGAACCTCATTTATATAAAGAACTGTGTTATCACCTAACATAGTGTATGGCCATTCCTTTAGCGGGGCTTGAGGACTACGCCATACTTAAGAACCAGCCCACATACCTCCTGAGAGTTTAAGCCTTGATTGCTCGACCTTTGTTAACATTTAGAGAATCTTGGCTGGGGTGCCCTGAGCTTCTACTCTGCCATATAGAGTGCAGGGGTACAGGAAACCCCCCTCCATTCCTTACAGATGGGTATGCCCAGGCGTGGGTCCCGTGCCTGCTGGGCCTAGAGACCCGAGCACTCCTCACTTATGAGGCCCATCAAGGCTGAAACATGTTTGGGGATGCTTGTGGTCTTGTGCAGAAGGGATGTGATCAAGCAGTTTGGGCTGGACTGCCCATTTGGGTGGGACAAGCCTGTTTTGCATATGGCCTTTCCCCTTTTGTAATGGCTTGGCAGGTGAAGAACGATGGTCTGGAGGGTTGACGTCCAGAGCAATGTTTTGGGTGTCTATGTCTAGCAGGCTTGGCATCTACATCTAGGCATACCCGTTCCACTCGGGGTGACTAAAGAAAAACAAAAGAAATGATGGTTGGAAGGTTTAGAATGAATCTTATTGTCTGACCGTGCTCTGGGCAACCCTCCAGACCTGGGGCAGAAGGTGGACCAGACATTACGCAGACGGGGTCATTGCCCCATCTGCTCCCCCACTAGAAATGTCACTTCATATTGTACCCCAAAAACGTTGCTGTCTCTCTCACCTCCATCTGCAAAATCAGACGTATAACAAATGGTCAGTTGACAAAGTAGACCCTGGAACGTATATATATATTTTAATTGGAATAACGCAAATTCTAATGTGCATGCTATAGTAATGCAACTGTTGTCTAGCTGTGAATGTAACCTCGTATACCTTCAATTCCCAAATCTTACTCACCCACTAACTTCATCCGTCCACACCCCTCCCCCTCCCTTTTACTGTGGACATACGGACATGGAATGTTGCCGCAAGGGGCATGTTATACAAAAACACTACAAATAAGGAAAGACATATGGGTGGAATATATATACTTTGTGCATGCATGATGCATGGCAATATGACACTCACTAGCCAAGACCTGAAACCTTTTAGGTAATTGTGGGCTGTGGAGTGAATCAAACTCAGAAGAACGGTATGGCATCGTTTATAAAAATGATCTGTTATCAGCAAATGATATCTCTGGCTGTAGAAAAAGGTGTATACAATGTCCCCACCAATATTAAAACTAAGACTACTAGTACATAATATGTCCTATCAGTAGAAAATGATGCATTGGTCTGAGACAGGCTGATATGGATACACCATGCTTCACAGTGAAGAAGAATTACAGGGCAGGGCTGATTCGAAGGTTTACCTCACAAACTATCACCCTCATGTGGTGATTGACGCAAAATTTAGCAAAAATGACGGATACTTCAGGCAATGTTGAATCTGTACAACTGCTGAATGTGAGGTTTATCGCCCAGATGGCAGTGCAGCTGCTGCTAATGGCGCAGTGCCCAGCAAAAACAGCAATCTGATGCAGCAGCGCAAAAACTGTCATCGAACACTGCATTACAGCAAATTGTGTCATGAGTGTAATTCTGTAGGACTCATTGCCGCAATCAGCACCAACACGGATTTGGAAAGGCTGGGGTAGTGCATGGATGAGAATAACACCCAAGAGAGTCTGTCCAGGAAGCATTGGAATTTGTTAATGACAAAGAATTGTAACTCTACAGTGTTGAGTTGCTTAAAGAGGAGCCTGGCACCATTGGTAAACTAGTCTTTAAGGCACCATCAAAAACAAAGGCATTACTCTGGTCTACCACAACACTGACAGTCTACAGGCAGATTGGAATGGACCACCAAGATTAATATACAATAAACCTCTGTTATGAAGGTAAGTCTGACACTGGTGATGTACCAACTGTAGTGTATTCCGAATTACAGAAGCAGGTCATGGGTAAACAGGCCCCCAGCTTCACTGCCCTCCTCTATCTCGCTTCTCCAACTCCCAACTGAACCACCCCAGCTTTCCCTAGCAACATCATTCCAATTTGGAATCTGAAATGTTACTTCAACTATATACATGTTTGAAAGCTCTTTTAGGTGGTCCTGCTTTATAGGCATAAATGTACAATGTACAGCAGCATTAGCAGCACCACATAACACACCTCTGTCCTTCCATACCCATTAACACAACAATGCAGCTATTGCCCCACCACCTCCTTAGCAATTATGGAGTTTTTCCACACTCTGCTGTCATTCAATATGACAGCATCACTAAGCATGTTGTAAGACTGCTTACCTACTCTTCCCCTTCTTGACCAGTCCTGGTTTTCACCTGGCCACCCCTTTTTTCTGACACCTCTCATTTCCTCAACGTCTTCAAATCATCAATCTTTTCTTTATGTTTCCATGCCTTGCTCTCAACCACCTCTCTCAGTCTTTGTTCATTCGACTGTACATAGCCTGACCTCCCAAGCCATGGAGGACAGACTAAAGTGTGTCCTTTCCTCCTCTCGAGTACCTTAAAAGGTATTAAGTTGATGGCATGGGGTGCCCACCTGTATGTAGAAAACCTCCTTTTCACTAGTTTTCCCCACGCCATACCCACAGTCAATGCCACCTTAATACCTTACCTTAGAGTGCAATTAAACCTTTCAACTGCACCATTGGTCTCTGGATGGTACAGGAGGTGTTGTGATGTGCCACGCCAATACCTTCCATAAGAGACTCCATCATTCGGGACGCCAGTTACACTTGATTGTCTGTCAGAAACTTCCTTGAGCAACCTTCCCTCTGGAACACCCCATCCAAAAAATCAATCACAGCCCCTTTGTCAGTCTGAAACATTATCTCCACTTCCACCCATTTGGAGTCATCAATACTCTCACATATTTCCTCCTCCTACTCTCGCCCCCAATGGGCCCAAGAATATCCAAGGCAACAAATTCCCATGGCATAGTCCATGACCCCAGCGCCCTCAGTGGTTGATAATAACGCCTTAGCATTTTCTCGGCTTTGCCGCATGGGGCACATTCGTTGATCACTTTCTTAAATTGTGCATTTAAGCATGGCCACCAATAATCACCCCTGACCCTCCTCTTGTTTTTCTTCATAACTAAGTGGCCCTCATACCCTCCCTCAACTAGCATCTTCTTCACGCCCTGCGGTGGAACAATACGTCCCGCTTTGCACAACAGAGAATCTTCAATGCTGAGCTCATTCATTACCTTATGGAAAGCTCCTAACCCTTCCCTTTCCGTCCAACCTCTCCACCCCGTTTCAAAATATTCCTTAACAGCTCTGAGCTCTTCATCTTTAGTGACAGCATTCATCCATTGCTGCCTTCCCATAGCAGTCTCACACACCAAAAATACTTGATCGTATACCTTGAACTCCAAATCAACCACTTCATGTTCCTCATCTACTGTAGTCACCCTTGACAAGTAGTCAGACACAATATTGTCTTTCCTTGAGACATGCTCTACTGTAACCTCATGTCCCTGCAGATATGTCACCCACCTAACTGTTCGTCAAGACACACCATCCAAGCTCTTACTCATAAATATCCCCACTAGAAGTTTGTGATCTGTGCGCGCCACAAATATCTTTCCCCAAAGAAATCCCTTGAACTTCTTGATGTCATGTTTCACTTAGCACCTCTTTCTCTATCACAGCATATTGTGTGTCTGCCCCTCTCAGAGTTCCTGATGCAAAACAATTACTCGCTCTACTCCACACTGCTATTTCATAAGGACAGCCCCAGACCCTTATCACTTGCATCAGTCATGATAAATGTCTTGCATTCTGTGTCAGAGTTTGAGAAGGCCATTATGTCCTCAAATTCTTTTTGACAATCCTCATACCAGACAAACACGGCACCTTTTTTGCAGACTCCTCTTATATTACTGCACCAAGCCCCAAAGTGGATCACAAAACTCGCATAGTGCTCCGCGAGTCCTAAAAATGACATGACATCTTGCTTGTTAGTTGGGGCCTTCACATTTATGATAGCTCTCACTAATTCACCTCTTGGTTATAACCCCCTTCTCACTAAGCTTGTGCCCCAAATATTCAATTGGCCGCTCTCTAAACCATCACTTCTCTTTCCGGACTGTCATGCCAGCCTCCGACAATGCTGCCAAGACTCTACCAAGCCTCAGGCCATGTTCACGCATATCCTTCCCTGTCACCAGAATGTCATCTGGGAAGTACACTACACCATCCATTCCCTTTGGAAGAAATGCTGCCAACAACACTGTGCCAAACAGCATCCTCTTTCACCTGAAAGTATCTTCCGGAGTCACAAATGTAGTAAGATCCTGACAATCTGGGTGTAATATCACCTGGTGATATGCAAATGCCAGATACAGTATGCTAAACACCTTTGTACCTGCCACAATGCTTACCATCTCCACAATGTTGGGTAGTGGGACCCTGTCCACAACTACTTCCTTGTTGAGTCCCCTGAGGTCTATACACAATTGAACTTGCCCATTTGGCTTATGCACCACAACAATGGCTGAGACCCATTACAAGGCCTCTTTCCACTCCCCTGCCATTGCGCAATCTCACTGTCACCTGGCCTAGTAAAATCGTTGTCTCTGTCTTCCCTCTGTGTCCCCTCCCTTGCCTTGTCGTGCCTTGAAACACTTATGTATAGGCGCGTTATAAATGCCATATCATATAATAGTATATATATAAAGGTTCAATCACCATTTCTTCTTCTAGTTTCCTTATCTCCAATGAGACCTCCTTCCTCATGGAGATCGGCACTGTCCTTACTTTTGAATCAGTCAGCTATGCACTTTCCTTTAACTTGATGCAGTGATGATGTCCCTTTAGAGACCCCACTCCCTCCCAGAACACTCCTTTATACACTTCTTCTGGCACAGTCATCATATAGTTGTTCACCACTGCAATGTGTCCTGGAACAAAGGGGTCCAGCACAATGCCCATCTCACTTTGTTTGAACCAGCCCAACAGGCGTCCTCCTTCAAACACACACATCAGTCATGGTAACCTTTCCTTTACATTCCAATTTGGCCTAAAAAAAAACATTATTTCTATGTGTGAACCAACATATGCATTTGCTCTGACTAAGGGGTGTTGCAGTTTCGTACTGCTGAAATTTCTCTTCCCACACTCGACTGTCCAAATTGTGTGATGGGAACTTGTATCTGCCAACATTGATGCCGCAATGCCATTCACAAGCACAACAGCATGGGGCTTCACACCCCTCTTTAACTTTGAAAGAACACTTGGCTCATCGACCAACTCACATGTAAGAGGATTCAATCCAGCACTACAGCTAAGTCAATGCCTAGTCTGGGATACTGAATGGAAACCCTTATTGATATATCTTTATGTCCAGTTCATGGATGACTACCCCTATATAACACCCCTCTCTTGGAACCCCCCTGACCCCACTGAGCCAAGAAGTAGTTCTGTTTTGCAAGTTTAAACGGTTTATTTGAGAATGTAAACAATATATATATATATCACACTTTATAATAAATTAATAATTAATATCACACTTCAGAACATGAGCAGTTAACAACAATGGGTAATGTTCTACTAATAAACTGATTTGATTACCCAGGAGTAGTATAAAGGATGAGGTAGCACACTTGGGAATAGGAACAGAAGAATAAGGTGGTAGAGAATGCTTTATCTAGTTTCAGATGGATGCAATGTTGAATGAAAATGCAATACAGAAAATACTCAATATGATTTCAACAAAACAATGTAATCACTTTTCTCTGGCAATCCACTCCCCCCCTTATGCAATGTAAGGAAATGAAGAGGAGAGCACACAGTTCTTAGAAATGCAATCAAATGTAATTCAGTTCACCCCAGCAAGCTTAGACTACAGAAGTTTGAAACACAGGCAAAAGGCTTTGAATATGATGACAATGCAGTGAGAAATATGCTGAAAATGCTTTTAATTCCCTTCAGGAGGTTCAGGGTGAGTGGTATCTAGTTAATATGAGTTCGGGCTCACTCTAGCAATGATTCAGGGATGGTTCTTAAGAGGCAGACGAAATTTAGCAGTTCAGGCAAAAGAAGCTATCTTTTTACAAGTAAAGAAATCGGGCCAAATCGCGGCAAAATTCGCGAGTGCGAGAATCGTGATTACGGCAAACGTATAAGGAGTAGAAAGTCGGTTCTAAGATTGTTGAAAAGCTGAGATTCTAAGCAAGTTCCTAGCACAAACGGTTCCAGAGATACGGACGATTAAATGAAGGTAGTTTTTCGGATTTGAAATTTTAAAAGTTCAAAGCGACAGGTTACAGCTTGCAGCTAGAAAATGACAGGTGACAGTTCTACTTAGGTTAAATAGATTGAATTATATTATATTAAACTAAGGGATATGTTCTGAGTTTTGCTGAGTACTCACAAGAGATTTTGGACAGGAAGGCGACTTTGTCACGGATCCGGTCACTGCGCACAGCACTTCACAGCGATCTGGTCTCCGGTTCCGAGTACAGCTCTGCTTTCTGGGTCACCAGCACTGCTCCTGGATCTTGGGTTCCGCTGGTCTGGTCTAGCACCGGTCTGCACGGCTCCTGGTCCCGCTTTCTCCGGACACAGCGCTGATCTGCACGGCTCCTGGACACTGCTACCGGTCCCGGCAATGTTCTAGGCAGGGAATTCAAACAGCTCGCCCGGCTGTTGATAGTCTGCAAATGATTTTTGGGCCTGCTGACAAATACTTTTGCTTGCAGTGGGCCTTCTTGGTTCAAAGTTCTGTAGTCTCCGTTTAGCTTGGAAGTCTAAGTGTAGATCTCTGGATGTGAAGTCGTCGGTCAGCATGCTCCACAGCAAATGGAATTGAATGTCTCTACCTGTCCCAGCAGTCTCTTTTTATGAGTTTTGAAAGTGGCTGGAGAGGATAGCTTTCTAGGCCCAACCCCTTCAGAGTTCTGATAGGTTGGAGAATTCTTTGCGTTCTCACTGGAGAACAGGATTGTGTGTCAGAATGATGTCATTTAATGGCTTGCAGAAAGGACACTCCCCTGTCAAATTGCACACAAATCTATATTTGACCCAAATACATATTTGCACAGGTACACATTTGTTTAAATTTACATGCACCCATCACATATCACATGAGGTATACTCTGTTCAAACTCTGCTCTTCCTAAGAGCTCGCATTCAGAACTGGCAACATTTTGCGTTTTTTAACTGGTTTTGCAATATTGTTTTTTCATTAAAAATTATACACATATGCACGGCCTGTCCATACATACTCCAGTAAATTCCCATGTCTCTAGCTTAAACACAGAGTCTGTGGTGTCAATAAATAGCGGGGTTTTGCCCCAGAACATCACACAAATTCCCAACACGTCTTAAAACGTGCACCGAAAAATCACAAGAATTATGGTATCATTTAAATAATTTTGACAAGTCCGCACTGTGAGTTATACATCTTTCTTAGAATCATATTCTGGCCAACAGGGGTGTGTCTTTTCAGGTCACATGGTATAGAAACCAGTTTATCCAGTTTCTGCCAAGCTCAGAGACCCTGCCCCTCCCAGCTTCTGCCAAGTGGAAGCTGTTTCACGGTCCCCCCAATAAACCATCTGCCTGAGTCAAGGCAGGGCTTTGTTCAAAAGGAAGCCATTTACGACCACCCTAATAAACCATCTGCCTGGGCCTTTCTTTAGTTTCTTGCAATCCCCTGGTAATTCAATCAGAGAGTGTGTGACCTCCTTTTGGCAGGAGCAACAGAATGCAGCCAGGCCTGGGAATGCATTTGTTGGGCAAGCCCCCACTCCTGTCGTGGGTAGCTGTCTGGCAGAATTCCAGTTTCGTTAAACCAGGTTTCAGGTAATATGTCACTTTTTGTTCCCCAGTTTAAGTCAAGACAATTTTTACATATGCAGCTAGAATGCTGATTCTAAGTTCAAAACTATGACATTTTAACAGTTACAAACTATGTGACACTCAAAAGTAGGTCACTCAGTTAATTTAAACATTTTCGATTTTTGGTAGTTTTAAATCCAGTTTCAGTTTAAGCCGCTGCAGACCTGCAGAGCTCAGCCAGTCTTGTTATAAACCTTCAAGTCACTTCAGAATATAACTTTACATTGTATCCACCTCTTAGTAAGTCTTTCTTTGGCCTGCTTTGGGTTCATTTATTCA
Source organism: Ambystoma mexicanum (assembly GCF_040938575.1). NCBI lineage: Eukaryota > Metazoa > Chordata > Amphibia > Caudata > Ambystomatidae > Ambystoma > Ambystoma mexicanum. The sequence goes on along the minus strand of NC_090937.1, from coordinate 100,876,850 downwards.
GTTTTACACAAATGTCTGGTGTTGTTTTAAAACGCCGGCTTCCTGATAGTGGTGAGTACTGGTAATGCAACCATTTTTGGGATTTAAGAAAATGAATTCCCCACAGTTCTAGGTTGCTTTTGGCAATCAGCATTGCCATTCCCTATGGTTTCAGGCTACTGTGTGGGTAGCCCAATGGTGGATTTAGGCAGTGCCCGCCTGTGCTCACAACATAGGCAAAAATCGGTGGCAGCCTATTCTTCATGCATTTCCCTGTGCATTTTCTGGGAAGCTCTGGCCATCATGATGTTTTCAATGCCAGTAATGTACAGTTTTGTTTTGTTTTGGTAGGGCTCGGATGCATGGGTAAAAACATCCCACAAGCCCCCCTCTGGCGATGGCCATTCTGTTTCACTGATGGAACTCGCAAGATCTGGGATGTTCTCCTCATCTTCTTCCAATAGATGGCACAGGTCAGCATCTTTTTCTCCATCCGGTCGGATCGATCGGTTCTCCTCTCCGGTCCTGATGGGAAGATTGGGCGGTACCCCGGGCCCCTCAGGTCTTTGCTCCCGGTCTCCGGATCGTCCTCCTAGGCCAGTCTCCAGGTTTTCTTTCTCCTAGGACGACAAAGGAAAAGCGACAATGCCTATTCATGGACATTTCTCCCCCACAATTGATATATTGGGGTGGCATATATATTTTAGAACTCAACAGATATGAACATGCACATTTTTTTTAAATTAAGAGACAAGAACACATAAACTTGAGAAACACAGAATTTGATAGGCTATACGTAGGATATTTTAAGTTTGGAACTGAATTACTCTGGATCGGCCCCCTCTGGTATTGCAGAGGACTCCCCCAGTTGCTGCAGAGTATTCCTGGGATGGCAACACTTTAGCTGATTTATATGGACCCACTTTTCTTCCCCCTCTGCCAAACCGCCTTTGGGGATGCGGATCTTGTAGGCCACAGGGGAGATCTTGTCTATAATCTCAAAGGGTCCCTTCCATGTAGGCAAAAATTTTCGCTGCTTTGCCTGGTTTCTTTGGAAGTTGTATAAATAGACCCGGTCCCCCACCTGATATTCCTTCCTGGAAGTTTTCAGGTGATAATGGGTCTTCATACTCTCGGCTGATCTTTCTAGATTCCGCTGAGCATAGGCAAAAGCATGTTGAAGGTGTTTCCTTAAATTCTCCACATACTCATGAGTTGTGGAGGCATTTATTAGTGTCTGCTCTTGGGTCCTATAGAGCAAATGCTGCGGAAGCACCATCTTGTGCCCAGTCATCAACTCAAATGGTGACATTTTGGTTGCAGATGAAGGGGTAGATTTGATGGCCATTAGGACCAGAGGTAATCGGATATCCCAACTTGGCCCAGAATCTGCCACAAACTTCTTTAATATGCTCACAATTGTCCGGTTATATCTCTCTACTGCCCCAGAAGAAGCTGGTCTATAAGCAATATGCAACTTCCTTTTGACCCCCAGTATCTCCCACATCTTTGTCATTACTTCACTGGTGAAGTGGCTACCTCTGTCTGACTCAATCCTTTGAGGTAGACCAAAACAGAAAAGATGTGGTTAATCATCAGGGCAGCTGCTGTTTCTGCCTTGCAGTTTGGGGCTGGGAGACATTCCACCCACTTGGTAAACAAGCATGTAACGGTCAACATGTACTTGTTTCCTCTAGACGAGTGAATCACAGGGCCTACAAAGTCGATTTGCAAATCTGACCATGGCAGTTTCATTCCCCTCTTTTGGAGAGGTGCCCGGTGTGTGAGGGATGTTGGCTGAAATTGTGCACACACAAGACAACCCTTCAAGTATTGGTCGAGGTCCTGCCCCATGTGTGGCCAGTATGCAACGTCTCTTAGGATTTCCAGTGTTGTGTGAAACCCCCTATGACCGGCGGTGGCCGCATCATGGGCGTGACTTAACATCAGGCTTCGGAATGAGGTAGGAACCACCCACTGATCATGGCCAGCTTGGGATTTCCTTACCAGCAAACCGTCTTGGATCCGGAACATTTTTGGACATTTCATCAACACTCTTAGGTCCTCTTTCCCAATGTAATCGGTATCCGTCAGGGAAAGTTCTCAGGGTCCTCAAGGTGTTGGCAAAACTTACCAATAATTGGATCCCCCTTCTGAGCTGTAATCAAATCAGCATCAGGGGTCTCCTTGCTCCATTGGGCAGTTGAAAGATCATTGTGAGCATTTGTCTGGGACCTAGTGATAGCAGTGACCTGGATTTCCCCCAACAGGGACTCTATTTCTATTAGATCCCCTTGGATGGCCCCGGTTTTGGCCAGCTGATCAGCTAAGTCATTTCCAGTTTTGTCTGGTCCCTCTACTTTGGAATGACCCTTGATCATTTTCCAGTACATGGTCATCCCATTCGATGTGACCAGATCATCAATGTTTTGGATCAACTTCCCATGTTTCAAGGGTTTGTTGTTAGCACATAACATGCCTCTGGTTTTCCAATTAACCAGGTGCTCCACGAACCCGTTCCGTACATAATCAGAATCTGTGATTATGACCAGTTCGTGGAGTTGATGCTGGACAGCAGTGAGGATGGCCTGATGCACAGCCATCAATTCTGCCACCTGACTACTTCGGGGACCAATTTTGTATCCAGTGGAGGGTTCTGGGAACTCCTTCACCCATGCATTCCCTACGCCAGCCACCAGTTCTTTCTCCCCGTCGTTGTCAACATGGTAAGAGCATCCATCCACATAGACAGTGGGCATTCCCTCACACTTGTCCTCTTCAAAGACTTTGTGTGGGGAATTAAGGTATGCCTCCGTGTTGTCCTTGATTTTTAGACTTTCGTCCTCGAGACAGTTTTCTCTGGCACAATCATGCAAGTCAGCCAGACCTTGCATGAGGGGACTCTTCTTGTTTTGGCCATATCTGACCTCCACAGGAAAGCCTTGCATTGACAGAATCCAGGAAGTAATTCGGGAATTACTCACATTTCCGGCCCGGATTCTATCACTTTGGAGATATTGCAGAGGCTGGTGTGGAGTCTCCACTATGATGTGTTCCCCCGGGATAAACGGGTGGTAATTCTTCAATGCCCACACCGTTGCCAGGAGTGCCTTTTCACAATCGTTGAATTTTTCCTCCACAGAGGATAAAGTTTTGCTCGCATAGGAGATTACTTTATTGACCTTGTCATGCTTTTGGTATAACACTTCCGTCAAGCACGTATTAGAGAACCCCGTCTCCAGGAAGAACTCCTTGTTTCTGACAGGGTAAGCTAGGCAAGGTGCTTGTGAGAGGCTTCTTTTGAGTTGTCTTACTGCCTCTGCTTGTTCTGGACCCCATTCCCACTTGACCCCCCCCTTCAGGAGATGAATCAGGGGTCTGGTGATCTCTGTGTAGCCCTCAATGAACTTTCTGCTGTAATTAGTCAGTCCAAGGAGGCTCCTTAGTTCCCGCAGAGTTGTGGGGTCTTTCAGTTTCTGAAGTGCTTCCACTTTCTTTTCCTGGGGACAGAGACCCTGAGGAGTAATCTCATGCCCCAAGAAATTAACACGGGTTCTACACCACTGTGCTTTCTGAAAGGAAAGTTTTGCTCCGGCGGCCCTCAACTGGGTCAGAACATAACGGATCTCCGCTATGTGTTCCTCCACAGATGAACTTTTGATGAGGACATCATCTACATAAGCCAGGTTACCCCTCGCACCCATTTCGGGCATGGCCTTATGTAGGAAAATGTTGAATTCATTGCCGGAGTTGAGGTATCCAAAGGGAGTCCGGGTCCATGTGTACTGCTGACCCCCAAAGGTAAAAGCCAGCTTGTATTGGTCCTCCCTACTGACAGGCACGGTCCAGTATCCATTGGTCAGGTCTATTGCAGTGAATACCTGTGACCCCTGGATCTGGGCCAGCCCTTGGTCAATGTAGGGCAGAGGCCATCGGGAAGTATGGACCCGTTTGTTGAGCTCCCTAAGGTCGGCGCAGAGTCTCCACAGGCTGTTCGGCTTCAATATTCCCAGCACCGGATTATTGAAGGTGCTGTGTATTGGACAAATTATCCCCCGGGACTCAAGGTTCTTAATTATTTCAGTAAGGGACTCCATGGATGCGAGAGGCAAACGATATTGCTTCACAAACACTGGAGTCATTCCAGGGTCCGTGGGAATTGTTGTTGTGTGGATGTCGGTGCGACCACAGTCATATGAGTCTACCGCAAAGAGATCTTGGAAATCCAAGAAAACTTGTTTCAACTTTTGCTTTTGTTCGAGAGTCACACAGGCATCAGCTAGATTGACTCTCTCTTCCACTATCTGCCTGAAGCCTGGAAAGACTTCTGGTTTGGCTATCTCAGCGGCCTCCTCCAGCTGGGTGGAGAAGTCCCTGGTCAGAGCGCTGATTTGGACTGGAGGCCCCAGGTGGGAAAGGCAGCCTTCATGAACCTGGAAAATCACCTCATCCCTTCTGAAGTCACAAGTCACATCCTCCTTACCATAAGGGCAGGAAGTGTACACCAGGAAGTTCCCCCCATGCCGGGTAAACATCCTGTCTGGTGTTGTATTGTCCTCACTGTCACTGTCAAAACAGTCCTTGGGGATTGGTCCTAACAGTTCGTTTCCTAGATCAATGGAAAAATGTCGGTCATCAACCGCCATTCCAATAATGGTGCCTGCGGCTAGAGTAATACTCTTTAAGTCGCTGTTATCCACCTCTATCGGAATGGTGTCATGTTCTATGTTGACTAATGGAGTTGGGTTTACCCCCAACCCTTGCTGTTGGAGAGAAGCGTTTAGATGTATGTAAGCATCAGGGTTTTGCAATTTTTGTCCTCTTTTAACTTTTCTGGATCATCAAAGCCCATGAGATTATCCGCTAATCGGTATCAAGCTTTGAAGTTTATTAGGTCCAAACTAATGGCAAAGCGATTGAGAATGTCACTGCCTAAGTAAAAGGCGGCAGTGACGTCTCGCACGACCCAACAATTATGGACTATGCTCTTGTTGCCAATGGAGATTTTGAGCATACACCTGCTTGGCAGGAGCTGTTTGGAATTAGGTGCTTCCAGGTCCATTTCCCATTTGTCTATCAGTTTGAATGTGGGAATGGCTGGATCTTTTGGGAGTTGGCGGAACATGGCTTCGCTGATGAAGCTCTTACCGTTGTTCACACACACTCGAGGGAGAACAGAGTCCTTCCCATCATTTAACTGAACAGGGATGAACAACTGCTCTCCAATTTGCTGAATATCAGCCAGGCTCTGAGCTGATTTCACATCTTTCTGGACTATAGTAGTGGGAGTTTCTGATTGTGGATTAGTAATGAATTTCACGGTGTTTCCTTCCAGTATGGAATACCACCTTAAACTGGAAGGAAGGTTGATTTTCAGAAATAGAGAGGACCCCCCATCACCGGTCTGTTGTCCTACTGCTATTACTGTCACGTCTGGAGTTTGGTTGTTCTGGAAGTGAAATTCTACTTGGTCAGATTTTTGTTCAACCATGTGGCAGGTGCCGTTTAAACTAACATGGTTGACACTCTGTTTTAATTTTATTGGTCGGCTAGTCTGGGTCCAGAGGACCTTGTTTACACAATCTATTAGGGGTGACAACCTTCTCAGGAGGTCATTCCCTAGTAAACAAGGGGTGCCCTCTGGAGTCACTACTATGACCGGGTGTTTCACCTTGTGTCGCCCAATTTTAATGTCCAAGTCTGCAAACCCCTCAACGGGAATTTCCTTCCCGTCAAAGTTCTGCAGTTGTCCAGGAAGAGAGGTGAGAGGAATAAGGTAATTCTCCCCCCTTCCTGCATTTAGTTCCTCAAAGGCCCTTTTGGACAGAAGGGTAGCTTGGGATCCAGTGTCCACCAGTGCCAAAATTGTACCCTGCCCCTGTACTTGTACCGGGGCATAGTATCTTCCCTCCTTCTCCTCAAGGGGGCACAGATAATGCACATTTTTGGACAACTGGTGGGCTAACTTTCTGGTTTTGGACATTGCTAGAGAAGAGATTTGGGCAGAATTCTGTGGAGAGTCTTGGGAATCTGAAAGAAAAAGTTGGCAACTGGAGATCAGAGCCATTGTGGGTTCCCCTGGTTCCGGTTCTGGGCTGCCCCCCCCTTCTTGGAGGCAGTCACCAGGATGGGTTTGAACCAGGGGATTTCGGTATTGTGGGTTCTGGGATGAGATGATGGGCGGCGGTAGCTCAGTCTCCATATCTCCCCAGTCTGAATTGACATCCCTTGGGACCCATTTTTCCTTGGGAGGAGTTCCCCCATCTCTGAAGGAGAAGATCCTTTTCCCAGGATCTTCTGAGGATCCCTCTCCCTCAAATTGGAAGACCTGTACCTCCTCCACAAAGTGGGTCTGTTTGGGTCCTTTGTTTCTCCTACCCCCCCTCTGCTCCTTGGGAGGCGGGCTTTCAGGGGCAGGAGATTTTGTTTACGGTTCCTGGGTTTCCAGGGGCTGTTTACAAGTTGGGAAGGAAGCTTCCTCCAAGGCTTTAATCCCCCCTTCCCCTGGTGCCTCCTCCCTGGGAACCGGTGTGTTATCGGGGTGCTGCCCCCATCATTGTTCTGGAGCACCAGGTCCAGAGTTTGGGGCATTCTGCGGTGGCATGCTCATCTGAGGGTTCTGTTGAGCCCTCAGTATGTGACCCAGATCCCGTGCCATATTTTGGACCTGGCGCTCTAACTGGGAAACGCGCTCAGGCTGATACGGGGCTCTATTTTCTCCCCTGTGCTGATCCCGGGAAGGGTAGCTATCCCTTCTCTGGTAGTACCCCTGGTTGGGAAGATTTTGGTACCCCTCCACCCTTGGCCTCCCCTCTCCCGGATTAGGTTGTCTGGGCTCAGGGAATTGGGGAAAGAAGGATGGATGATTTTGGGGCTGAACATTGGGCGGATACCGGGGGAAAAAGTCCTGCCCAGGATTTGGAGAATGTCTGCCCTCCTGTGGGAAGTTGGGAGGGAAGTTCCCTGGGTTAGGTGCTTGGCCGGATCCCCCCCCTTGGGCTGGCGGAGTCCACACATAACCTAGGATTGGTCGGTTTACATAGTCAGGGAAGTGGGGGACCCCATTTGTGGGACTACCTCCTCGACTCCCTGTCTGTGACTGGCCCGAGGGCCTTCTGGGCTGTGAATTATTAGGTGCACGTAGGTTTTTAGGCCCCCCCATCTCCAAATCAAAAACGGGGGTGACCTTTACCTCTGCCACCTTGGCAGCAGCAGGGGTGCTGTTGGTTTTGGGATTTTTCTGGGTATTGCTTTTATTTTCTATGGGCTTCTGCACCTCATAGATCTGGGTAGCCTGTTCAATGACCCAGTCTAAAGATCTTTTCTCATGAAAATCTCTCACGAGCTGGGTCATTATATATTTGGGCAAGGCATGGAAAAATGTATTGACAAATTCTATGCTGTCTGTGTGCACCCTTCTGGTGGTCTGCGCAAAGGCACGTTTCAGTTCTTGCACGAATTCTTGTGGGGCCTGATCCTCCCCACATTGCAAATTGTAGGCTGCCTTGCGAGCCTCTTGAGGATTTCTGTGAACAGAAAAATGTTTCAAGATGGCCGCCTTATAGGTGGACCATCTTAAATGATTTTGGTCCTCCAGCCCCGCAAAGAAACTGGAGTATTCTGGTGAGAAGGTCCACTTTACATATTGAATACAGCTTTGGCTGTCCTTCAAATGGAAAGTCTCCATCATTTGCTCATAGAGCTCCAAGTGTTCCCAAACAGAGTACTTGCCGTTTTTATGATAAGGCGTGATGACACTCCTGATTGCCTTAAACTGTTTCAATGGGTCCTTAAGCAAGGCCCTTTTTGCCTTATTGGCCTTTTTGGTTCGGGTAACCCTGGTCCATTCATCCTCTGACTCAGAGGCACTGCTCCCAGAGGTTCCTGTCTGATCTTCCAGGTTTTCCCGGATTCTGCGGGCCTGGGATTGGCTGGCAGAATGTGGGGACCTGGTCTCCTGTGTCCTGCGCTGTTCAGAGGAGTCTTCAGATTCCTCCTTGCTGCCAGGATTTGATGGGTACCCCCCCACTGACCTAACTGGGCAGAAGTTTTCAGGATGCCCTTAATGGGCCTACTCTCCTGGGGTTCCCCACTAAATTGCACTGTGCTTGGGTGCCCATACCCGGATGCCCGCCCATCCATTCCTCAGAGGTACTGGCCTATGAGCCCCATGCTTCTGGCTGGATAGTAATCTGCCATCCCTGTGGCCCGGTGCTCATGTGCGCCAGGGGACAGGGGGGTGGCAGAGTCCAGGGACTGAGAGAGATAAAGGCCTCTGGTACTAGGGCTCCTGAGGTTATGCTCAGGAGTTTCCCTTTCCCAGCGAACCTGGTCTCTATCCGCCCCTGCTCCCTGTTGCAATGCAAGAGCCTGCGCCTTCAGTTCCTCAGTTAAGGCCTTACTAGACTCTATCAGTCTCTCCTGCATCGCTACCTGTTGTTGGAGCCTATCATTGTGCTGGCAGAGAGCCTCATTCTCTCTCTGTGTTTCCTGATTGGTCCTGGAGCACTGGGCCAGTCTTTGCTGCAGGAGGGTTACCTCTTGGGTCCCATCCCTACTGGCCTGCTCCTGTCTTGCCAGAGCCTCCTCCACCCTCCTGGTGTGCTCTAGCAAGTCCTGGTGTTCTTTTTGGAGGTCACCCAGTCCCTGGTGGGCCAGGTGATTTTCTTCCATTTTTCTTTTTAAGTGGCAGACTTCCTGGCCTAAGGTGTCCCTTTCCTGACTAAGAGTCTGCATCTGTACCGTCAGGTCGTCCCTTTGCCTTTGGAAGGCACCAGCTTTCTGGCGCTCCTGATCAAATTCTGCCTGGGTATCCAGGTCTTTCAGGATCAGTTTATTGCTCTCCTCTTTCTCTCTGTCTAGTTGGATTTGCAGGGTGGCTACCTGCTCTGTGCATGCCCTGTTGAAATTGATCTGTTGCTCCAGCTTTTTCTGGCTCTGCAGTAGGGAGTCCAAACTGTCTTGGCGTTCCTTCTGCAAGGCCAGAATTCTGGTATCCTGGTCAGCCTTTTCCTGTTGCAGTATATCCATGTCCTCTTTTATTTTAATGATATACTGCCTACTATCATTTTCTGACTCCTGGCTCCTCTGCAGCCTCTGCTCAGAAGAGTCCAGATCAGAGTGGGCCTTCTGTAATGCCAGCAGTTGCCTACTCGCCAGATCTTGGCCTTCAGCACATTTGTCCTGCATGGCTCCCATATGTAAATATAAATATGCCGCTACCCTGGCAATCTTGTTGTGCTCATCCTTGGCCTTAGGCGACATATATAGTTCACTCAGGGCCACATGTAAGGGACCCTGGTCTCTCCATGTATCTGACCCTGTTTCAGTGATCTGGGGTGCAATTGCCTGCAACCAGACCGTCTGGTCCTGATGAGTCCACTCACCTCTCACAAATAGCTTATGTAAGAAGTGCTCTCTGGCTATTTTCATATCTACCAAGGTCGTCATTCTGGAATTTGAGTTCCTTCCTGACTTACAGAAGTTTGTATTTTATTTTTGCAAAACAGACCTTTTCCTTAGAGCGTTCCTTTGAGGAGTGCTTTACAGCGTAACACAGCGTGGTGATCCGACCGGATATGTGTATCTGGTCAGCTGGCACACTGTATTAATCTGCACAAGTGATAGATCTAACCCAAACGTCCGGCTCGAGCCCCCACTTTGTAAGAGGATTCAATCCAGCACTACAGCTAAGTCAATGCCTAGTCTGGGATACTGAATGGAAACCCTTATTGATATATCTTTATGTCCAGTTCATGAGTTCTGGATGACTACCCCTATATAACACCCCTCTCTTGGAACCCCCCTGACGCCACTGAGCCAAGAAGTAGTTCTGTTTTGCAAGTTTAAACAGTTTATTTGAGAATGTAAACAATATATATATATCACACTTTATAATAAATTAATAATTAATATCACACTTCAGAACATGAGCAGATAACAACAATGGGTAATGTTCTACTAATAAACTGATTTGATTACCCAGGAGTAGTATAAAGGATGAGGTAGCACGCTTGGGAATAGGAACAGAAGAATAAGGTGGTAGAGAATGCTTTATCTAGTTTCAGATGGATGCAATGTTGAATGAAAATGCAATACAGAAAATACTCAATATGATTTCAACAAAACAATGTAATCACTTTTCTCTGGCAATCCACTCCCCCCCCTTATGCAATGTAAGGAAATGAAGAGGAGAGCACACAGTTCTTAGAAATGCAATCAAATGTAATTCAGTTCACCCCAGCAAGCTTAGACTACAGAAGTTTGAAACACAGGCAAAAGGCTTTGAATATGATGACAATGCAGTGAGAAATATGCTGAAAATGCTTTTAATTCCCTTCAGGAGGTTCAGGGTGAGTGGTATCTAGTTAATATGAGTTCGGGCTCACTCTAGCAATGATTCAGGGATGATTCTTAAGAGGCAGACGAAATTTAGCAGTTCAGGCAAAAGAAGCTATCTTTTTACAAGTAAAGAAATCGGGCCAAATCGCAAATCGCGGCACAATTCGCGAGTGCGAGAATCGTGATTATTGCAAAACTATAAGGAGTGGCAAGTCGGTTCTAAGATTGTTAAAAAGCTGAGATTCTAAGCTTTCAGAGGTAAGTTAAACCAAGTTCCTAGCACAAACGGTTCCAGAGATACGGACGATTAAATGAAGGTAGTTTTTTCGGATTTGAAATTTTAAAAGTTCAAAGCGACAGGTTACAGCTTGCAGCTAGAAAATGACAGGTGACAGTTCTACTTAGGTTAAATAGATTGAATTATATTATATTAAACTAAGGGATATGTTCTGAGTTTTGCTGAGTACTCACAAGAGATTTTGGACAGGAAGGCGAATTTGTCACGGATCCGGTCACTGCGCACAGCACTTCACAGCGATCTGGTCTCCGGTTCCGAGTACAGCTCTGCTTTCTGGGTCACCAGCACTGCTCCTGGATCTTGGGTTCTGCTGGTCTGGTCTAGCACCGGTCTGCACGGCTCCTGGTCCCGCTTTCTCCGGACACAGCGCTGATCTGCACGGCTCCTGGACACTGCTACCGGTCCCGGCAATGTTCTAGGCAGGGAATTCAAACAGCTCGCCCGGCAGTTGATAGTCTGCAAATGATTTTTGGGCCTGCTGACAAATACTTTTGCTTGCAGTGGGCCTTCTTGGTTCAAAGTTCTGTAGTCTCTGTTTAGCTTGGAAGTCTAAGTGTAGGATCTCTGGATGTGAAGTCGTCGGTCAGCATGCTCCACAGCAAATGGAATTGAATGTCTCTACCTATCCCAGCAGTCTCTTTTTATGTGTTTTGAAAGTGGGTGGAGAGGATAGCTTTCTAGGCCCAACCCCTTCAGAGTTCTGATAGGTTGGAGAATTCTTTGCGTTCTTACTGGAGAACAGGATTGTGTGTCAGAATTATGTCATTTAATGGCTTGCAGAAAGGACACTCCCCTGTCAAATTGCACACAAATCTATATTTGACCCAAATACATATTTGCACAGGTACACATTTGTTTAAATTTACATGCACCCATCACATAGCACATGAGGTATACTCTGTTCAAACTCTGCTCTTCCTAAGAGCTCGCATTCAGAACTGGCAACATTTTGCGTTTTTTAACTGGTTTTGCAATATTGGTTTTTCATTAAAAATTATACACATATACACGGCCTGTCCAAACATACTCCAGTAAATTCCCATGTCTCTAGCTTAAACACAGAGTCTGTGGTGTCAATAAATAGCGGGATTTTACCCCAGAACATCACACAAATTCCCAACGCGTCTTTAAACGTGCACCGAAAAATCACAAGAATGATGGTATCATTTAAATAATTTTGACAAGTCCGCATTGTGAGTTATACATCTTTCTTAGAATCATATTCTGGCCAACAGGGGTGTGTCTTTTCAGGTCACATGGTATAGAAACCAGTTTATCCAGTTTCTGACAAGCTCAGAGACCCTGCCCCACTCAGCTTCTGCCAAGAGGAAGCTGTTTTACGGTCCCCCCAATAAACCATCTGCCTGAGTCAAGGCAGGGCTTTGCTCAAAAGGAAGCCATTTACGACCACCCTAATAAACCATCTGCCTGGGCCCTTTCTTTAGTTTCTTGCAATCCCCTGGTAATTCAATCAGAGAGTGTGTGACCTCCTTTTGGCAGGAGCAACAGAATGCAGCCAGGCCTGGGAATGCATTTGTTGGGCAAGCCCCCACTCCTGTCGGGGGTAGCTGTCTGGCAGAATTCCAGTTTCCTTAAGCCAGGTTTCAGGTAAAATGTCACTTTTTGTTCCCCAGTTTAAGTCAAGACAATTTTTACATATGCAGCTAGAATGCTGATTCTAAGTTCAAAACTATGACATTTTAACAGTTACAAACTATGTGACACTCAAAAGTAGGTCACTCAGTTAATTTAAACATTTTCGATTTTTGTTAGTTTTAAATCCAGTTTCAGTTTAAGCCACTGCAGACCTGCAGAGCTCAGCCAGTCTTGTTATAAACCTTCAAGTCACTTCAGAATATAACTTTACATTGTATCCACCTCTTAGTAAGTCTTTCTTTGGCCTGCTTTGGGTTCATTTATTCAGTTTTACACAAATGTCTGGTGTTGTTTTAAAACGCTGGCTTCCTGATAGTGGTGAGTACTGGTAATGCAACCATTTTTGGGATTTAAGAAAATGAATTCCCCACAGTTCTAGGTTGCTTTTGGCAATCAGCATTGCCATTCCCTATGGTTTCGGGCTACTGTGTGGGTAGCCCAATGGTGGTTTTAGGCAGTGCCCTCCTGTGCTCACAACATAGGCAAAAATGGGTGGCAGCCTATTCTTCATGCATTTCCCTGTGTATTTTCTGGGAAGCTCTGGCCATCATGATGTGTTCAATGCCAGTAATGCACAGTTTTTTTTTTTTTGGTAGGGCTCGGATGCATGGGTAAAAACATCCCACACACACCATCAACCCTTTCATCGCCATCATCCTTAACATCACCCTCAACAATCTCCTTAACTTCACTCTGAGGGAAATGTTTACAAAAGGCCTTTGTTTGACACATTTGTGGCAGAGTGCATTGAGCCCTGGTCATCCTGCATTGCTTGAAAAATGAAAGGTGCTTCTGCACCTAATACATCTTTTTACATCCCACTCCTTCCCTTGCAACCATCAGAGGCACCATCAGATACTATCCCCTCTGTTTCTTCTCTCTTTGAGGATATACCGCTCTTTCGCCTTGTTCCATTTTGCCTGTTACAATAGCACACAATGTATCTCCCTCCCGTCGATCCTTCTTATCTAGCTCTTTAACACATGTCATTATGTGCTCTGTGTTTTTAGCCAGATCTAGAACCTCCCAAGGCTGGGGTCAGCTTTAGTTCAACCACCTTATTTTATACTCCCTCACTCTCAACATTAACTGGTCCCATAGATGTTCATTATGTGATGCCCCATATTTACACTTGTTGGTGAGCTCCCTCAGTCCTGTTATGAAGCCCTTGGTGGATCCACCTTCAGCTTCCTCATGTATCACAAAGTAGTACTGCTCCATTATGATGCTGGACATGTTCTCAAAGTGTATGTCAATTTTTCTCAAGATGATCATATATGGGTTTAGGAGTTCACGTTGCCTGCTTCATCTCCGTTCAATGACATCCTGCCCTGAGCTGGTTCTGGAAGGCTTTGACAAATATGCCTACCCTCAAATCCTAAGCAGTTCATGAGATGGCTTTTCGGTGGTCAATGCTGTATGATGGCCCATGTATGGCGAGGACATAGTCCTAGAAGTCCTCATTCTAGCTTTCACATTTTACAGTTGGGCTCTGAGCATTGGATAAAAACACAATTGGTAAATTGCAAATTTTACATTGGGAAGTGTTTGCCAGTCACTGCTATTTGCAATTAATAACTATGGCTACTTGACAGGTAAAAAACATATGTTCAGTACTTACTTTTTTTGTGAGTCGCACCTTAATTCCTATGAAATTCAAAACACTATTGTGGTGTTTTTTAATGTAACAATCCAGACCACACTTGATCTGCTTATGTTGCTCCTGAGTGCACTGACAGTGTAGTTGCGTCCTTCGAGCAAGAAACTCCAACAGCATATTGACAATGCCTGCGTTGCTGGCAGCCAATAGACCAATGATGATGGACTGATGCAAGTTGAGGAAGATAAATACGTACAACCACAAACCTCTGATGCTGCCACCAAACGCTTATGCTCTGGCACACAAGGCATTATACAAAGACCCAGCAACTGTGGAGATGCCAGTGCCCATTCTCCTCACAGTGGTCTGTACCTTTTTGGTACAGGGCACCACAGCAAACAGACCTCCAAGCTCTGGGCTACATCCAGCATCAGAACCTGGTTTCTCAGCACTTCCAGGCATCCCCAGAGGATGGGTTGCTCCTAATAGTATGTGCTATTCAATACCTTGCACCTGAGAGGCAATTCATAGGAATAAAGGGACCTGAACCAACGACAGAGAGACAGGCCAGGCAATGCCGAGTGGAGGAGCATTGTTGATGGACCCTGGGGCCTAACATGCTTGTTGCCATTGTTATGAAGGTAAGTCTGACACTGGTGATGAACCAACTGTAGTTCTTTCCCTATTACAGATACAGCTCATGGAAGAACAGGCCCCCGCTTCACTGCATCCTTTTTATTTGGAACCTGGAATGTTAATTCAGCTAGACGCATGTTTCCAAACTCTTTTAGGTGGAGCTGCTGCATAGGCATAAATGTACAATGTAAGATAGCAGTAGAAGTATCACATAACAACCTCCACTCTCTAACATTACAAGTAAGCAGCATTCGCCTCTTCCAAGATGGTGCACGTGCTATGGCCCTATTTCCGAACCGCAAAGGTCTAGTGGTTTGAAATCTTCACTGTCACGCACCGCTTCAGTGGGCTTCACGTTTAAATACAATGTCTGGTACACCCGTAGGAGCTTCTCTCTGCAGGCGTTAGTGATCTAACACCATTAATAATGTGATTCCGGTCTTTGAAATAATTAGAGGTGTAACCTGTTTATTGTTGGAATGCACCCTTAAATTAGTACTTTTTAGCAAATGCGTGTGAAATAAGACTGCATTGCATTAGGAGTACAGCACCTCAACCATATATTTAATGTTTCCCTTACCAGTGAGAATCATACACCACCATGACGTATAGGCACCCGCATGGCACGCAATGCTGAATACTTCACAACTATATCCAATATGTTGACTCCTTTAAACAAGTGTTTCACAAAGTTGTATGTTTTTATGCAACAGGCAAGAAGACACACATTGGCATATATGCTCTTTCTTGATACGAAACACCAGTCAAAATATCAAATTTGATGAAAAGGCCAATTCATTTTCGGTAAAAAAAACTGTTCAATAAGGCATGGCATGAAACAATTGATGTGATTGTAACATTTAAATAATAGAAATACTGGGGGTGAACAAAAAAGAAACATCTAATTAGTGTCCATCATTCAGTTGCAGATTCACATGAAGTCGCCATATAATAATGTACAGAATTCCACTTAACCTCATGGTTGAATCCATTCAATGCTTCTTTCCTACATGTGTTTGTCCTGATGAAGGCCGTTTTCAACAAGAGAGTTTGAGGAACGTACTCTATGTAACCGAAACACAGTCTGTCGACATCTAGATTAGATTAGTGGGTGGTGATGCCTTTTACCACGTGTTACAATGTATGTGTTCCCAAAATACACCTTCCTAAAAGTGATGGTCTTCAATGTGTTATTCATTTTACTCAAATGATAAAATATGTTTTTTATTAATGAAATTGTAATTACCTAATGCGGTAGAAGTTTCTAATCATGTGGCTGGTTCTGAAATGTGTTTATAAAAAAATATTTTTATATACCAATAAAAAGGATATTTTCGATAAAGAAATACATCCCCAGAGATTGTTTCGACTCATAAATCCCAGTTAATTTGGATACAAAATGTGAAGGCTGTTAGCCTCATAAAATTGTCCGGCCTGTGGCCCTTGTTTTTGTGTATGCACTAGATTTCCTGGATAGCCAGGGCAGAGTATCCAAGGTCCCTATTTACTATTTATATTTGAGTACAGCCCAGGGGGTTGCAATCTCACTGTAAGTGGGACAGGATCATTGAAAGTATCTCAATATGTTAAATGTGCATATTGTATCATTTTCAGAAGACCACTATATTAAAACTCATTAGTGGCCCTGCAGATTTTCTTAATAACTCAGACATAGGTATATTAGCTACTACTAAAGATAAACTTGGGTTATTAAGCCAAAAAAGAAACAATGGCTAGAATGGAACATCATTGTAAATTTGTGTTGGAGTATCTAAAAACCACAATCATCCCTGAGCGCTTTCAAATCCATAACAATCCATGTGTTTTCACAAATAACTCTATGTTCACAATGAATTGGAATGAAGTAGATATCAAGTGTGGTAGAAACTGGATCATTTTGATCATAGAAACTGCAAAAGAGGAATGCAAAAAACAGGGTGATGAGTTAGCTGAGCAGGAAAGCCATTTTCTACAGAACACAACAGTAGAAGATGCCAAACGTAAGCTAGATAAACTTCATGGGGAAATTGCCATATTCAAACAACTAAACATAGATTAAAAAAAATACATACATTGAGGAAAGTTCTAGAGAATGATAAGGAGAGAAGACCTAGCCTTACTTAAAACATGATATTTAGCAACGGCAACAATCTTTTCCATAAGAAGAATAGATTTGTCACCATCTCAGACACTTCAAAATCCATCAGGGAACAGTGATCAAGAGGTAATAGGTACAGAAGCAGGTCCCTCACATGTATATCCTAATACCATCCAACCCCAAAATGTTTTTCAAAGGGGCAACCCTAGAGGGAGAAATCGAAGATGAGTGGCAGGTTCAGAGAGACAGACACAGACAAGGCAATGGAACAATCAACAATGAGGGGACACACAGATGTGGGTGTCCCAATAATTCATCTGTTTGAACATCATCTAACTGTCATTGAATTGAAATTATTGAGTAAGCATCTTAAATGTGTACCTACCAAGAGAGCAGATACATTTCAAAGAGAAATAGAACTATGGATTTTTTTCCAGAACATTAGATCAAAGTATTTCTTTGCAATCTATCTAAAGTCGGACTGGGGCATAAAATTGTCTCAGGCACAAATGATAAAGTGGCCGCCCACAGTTACAAAAGGCAATTCATTCCATGAAAACATTTGATGCAAATTGTTCATTTTTAAAAATATTCATTCAGTAACACTGGTCAAAACTAAGCCCCAAGGTGAAGCATCTTATCAAACTGGCCCACATGGGCCATCAAAAATGGAGCATTTTGACCAAAAAAAATGGACGACCCACACTAGCATTTTGCATTTTCGGTTCAAGCATTGGCCTATTGCTCTATAGGCCAGTCCGAGCCTGAATCTATCTACCCAAAATGAACACTAGTAGAGATACTGATGAATCTCCTGGCGAAAATATGACTGGTCTCAAACCCTGCTTGAAACTCTGTCCATCACCCAATATGATTTCAGTTGAAATCCAGACCTTTGAGAATCGTGTATTAGGGGACATATTAGGGACCATTGCCCAAGAAAATGCAAGTAAAGACAATCTCAGTAAGGCAGAATGTGAGGCATTGGACTAACTGAGCTGTGACACTTCCATTACAATAAAACCAACTGATAAAGGGGGGAGGAAAGTGATCATGAACACTAGTAAATAAGAAAATAAATGCCTTAGATTACTCTCGGACTTCCTCTCTTATGGGAAATTCACAGATAATCCTACAACACGTCTAGCAGGCATCATCAAAACTCTGACTAATGAAGCTGTAGTTAACAGATAGATTAGTGAGGAGGAGGCTCTGTTACTAAACAAATATGAATGCAAAATAGCAGCCGTTTATAGTCTTCAGAAAGTCCACAAGAATTTGATGGCACCACCAGGTTGACCAGTAGTCTCTGCGATGGAAAAATAAATAAAAATAAAATGGCCGCTGCCATAAAAATAGAAAAGGGACCCGGCCCCTTTTCGAATGAAGGCAGACATTGAAAACATGTAAAAAAATGGGCACTGTTTTCTGAAAAGTTACTTTTTTATTTCTATGGCGGCGGCCAGATGAGAGGAGCATCGGGGACCGGAGCCTTGTGCTCCGGTCCTTGATGCGCCTCCTATATGTACGTTGGGAGTGGTGGGAAGGGGGATTGGGTTTTTGAAACATAAGGAGGCACCAGGGACAGCCTCCCTGTTGCCTCCCCACATTAGGAAAAAAAGTGCCACCAAGGGAAGGGCCTCCGGTGGCTGCGACAGTGAGTAGTGATAGTATAATCTCGCCCACTGTTCCAGCCACTTGATTGTCTGAGGGCCCTTCCGGGGTTGAGTGGTATTTCAACCTTTCATAGTCAAAATGCCTTTGTTTGGTCAAGATTCTTCTGATATGATAAATCTGATTGAGTGTCTGGAAGTTAACCCCACAGATTGGGTGGTCATATTGGAGGTCGAAGCATTGTATATCATCATCCCACTGATTTCAAATCTTAAAGTTGTTGAAACAAATCTGAACACAAGGAATGGTCATATGACCACGCCAACTTCTTTTATTGTTGAATGTGCACGGATTGCACTGAATAATTATGTTTTTTTTTTATGTAAAAGACAACTGTACAAAGAGATCCTTGGTACAAGTATGGGGGATACTTTTTCCCCGGGCATTTCTAATCTGTGAATGTCCTACTTTAAGGAGGCATATGTTTTCATTGTTGCAAGTAACCCTTTTGAATCACATGTCACCCTATGGCGACAATCCATTGATGATATTTTTGTATTGTGGAGTGGCAGCTAATCACAACTTTTATCATTTCCGGAAATGGCTAAATGAGAGGGAACCACATATCAGATTCACAATCACATATGACTTGGACCGAGCAGCCTTCCTAGATCTAATGATCAAGGCACAAATCAATTTCAGAATTGTATCGAAAACCCATGAATAGAAACAACATTCTACAGGGAGTGGCTACAGAGCCATGTAACAAGACGTACATCCGAACAAGCTCCTGCTGATAGTGCAGTAATCCTGTGATAAAACTAGGACCGAGGGATCCTTGGTTGAAGAAATGTTAGATAATAGCTCGTGAAATACTGAGGCACAGCTGCTATGGAATGGATTACTAACTCGATTTATGAAGAAGCAGTGACAGAAGTTTGAAGAGGATAGCATGCGGCGACCCCAAGATGGCAGATGCCCCAGAACAAAGAGATTGACAAGAGAGGGACCCTTGAAGCTGGGACTGCAGCGGTTGTGAACACCGGGCAGTACAAACGTGACCCAGGGTAGTGGATCCCTGTGGTAAGACCGTTGGAGGAGGTGCGGGTACTCCCAGCGGGTATAGCAGCTGTGCTGGAAAACATAGGGGTAGAGCAGCACATGAAGAATGGACTGCATCGGAAACAAAATGGGACGCTCCCAAAGAACAGTGTGGCTCGCAGCAAGGAGCGTACCGCTCCCTGAGACAAGTACGATGGAAATCCAAGAAGGTGCGCGGAACATCATGCAGCCGGGAGGTGTCACTGTGCCTGAAATCCGTAGTATGGATGAGCGCAGCGCCGACCGTGAGGCAGCGCAACTGGAACACGCTTGGACGGACAGTGGACCCGACTTCTGCACTAAGCCAACAGATATCCACCCCACATTACCACTATAGCCAATCGGAAAGTGCCGTATTGTCATGGAAGGAGCAGAACTGAATGAAGCAGGCTGAGACTGCACACGACCTGAAAGTTGCACGTAGGAAGCTGCAGCAGGGTCACAGAGAAAGCTAGAAGTGGCGAACACGGAGGAGACGCACGCAAGGATAAGTAAGCTGGCTGGCTGCACAGCGTAGTTGTCGCACGGATCAAGGAAGCAGGGAAACAGCTCAAGGTCACACAGCGGAGAGAAGCAACTCCAGGAAATGTGACACAAAGCCATAACATCAGGCATGGCAATACGGCACTTTCCGATTCCAAGTCGGATCTGCTGAATAGCGGGACCTGTGGCGACACCTAAGTTAGCAGTGACAGCACCACGAAAGCAATAGAAACATAGGTAGGATCGCAGTGCAGGGTCAGTCGAAACTCTGCACGTAGGGGCAATATAAAATACAAGGAAGCAAGCTGAGGACCACACCAAGGAGCGTGGTACAAGTGAAGCCACAAGAGACAGCACCCATTCAAGGCTCCAACTCGAGGACGGCACAAACAGAACAAGGTGCAAGTGGAGATTCCGAGGACAGGAGGTGGAGAGCTGGGATCCATGAGAGATATCATGAAGCAGGCCATGCAAGGCAGCTAGTGCACAGTGGAGCTAAGAAATCTTGGGTGCCCAGACAAGGCCAGCAGCGTGGAGAGAGAAAGTGGTGGCTGCTAGCCTGGCACAGACACGGGAAGCTGTGCCAGAGAGGGACGCTAAGGGGAACCCACTTGAATCAGTTGTGGGACGCTGAACGGAGAGGTGATCCTAGGTGAACTCGAAGGATAAAACCGAGCCGGATCCACTGAACAGTGGGGCTTGAGGCTGAGTGTGACATCCAGTCTAGCAGGAACAGGGCCGCGAAGGCGGTCGAGGTGGAGGTGGAAGCGCAGTGCATGGACAGGCACAGCTCTGCACCGGGAGGCACAGCAATCACACTAGGGAGTGAGCTGGGGGTCACAACAAAAATCGTGCCCATGTGGAAATATAAGAGACGGCACTGATCCAGGGCTCCTCCCTGAGAGTAACTACAAACAACAGACACATACTTGAAATGCTTGGGAACAACATAGCACTGTGAAGCACGCAACTAAGGCCAGCGGATTGGCGAAGGAGATGGTGCACAAGAATAGTAAGGTTAACGAGAAACAGCCTACGATGGACACCTTTACCAAACCGCCACAATCACCAGACGTGTCAGCACATGCAAAGGGAGACACATGAGGGACAACCACCAAACTGCGGGATGATGACCAGATCCTGGAGGCCATAGCAGAACTGAAATCCTCATGGGGAGCAAGATCGATGCGGCCATGGCGGAGCTAAAATCTGCAGTGGAATTCAAAAATTACGCGGTCAGTGTGGACGTTAACCTCTTCAGACAGGATGTAGGAGTGCTGGCAGAGCGCACGAGTGGCCTAGAAAGTAAAGTGTAGAAAAAACATTCTTCATTAAAACACCTTCCATCCCACGAGTTTAAAAGATAAATTGCCCTACTAACAATTGCCCTACGAACAGTTTCTTCATATTCGATGTAACTGTTTGGGAAAAGTTGATTTTCAAACACATGCAAATGATCTACGAGAGCGACTCTCACATAGAAGCTACTCTAACAAGATCATCAAAGTGGGGCAAAAAAGTGCATCTAACACTGATAGACAGATCTCCCTCTCGAAATGAGATAAGAAAACCAGGGGCTGACTAGCCAGTGTGACAACATACAGCCCTGTTAGTACAATGATTAGAAAGAGCATTCTCAAAAATTGGCATCTGATCAAACAACCAGGGTCCTTGAATCAAAAACCTTTATTTGCCTTTAAATGCAGTGAAAATATGTGCCATAGACTTGTCCATACATATAGGCCACTGAAGGGTCGACCACCAACACATTGTGGGGATTAGCACCGGTACAGGGACATTACAGATGCGGAAACTCTACAGTATGTCCATTCACCAAGAACACAAAAAGGTTTGAGCATAATGATTTCAATTGGACACTCACTGGGTTTACAAACTTTGACAGCATTACAGTAATCTATGAAATCAAATGTCCTTGTCATGTGTTGTACATAGGCAAGATAAAAAGACCTGGAAAACAACATATTTTGGAACATCTGTCGCCCATTTGACATTGTGTTGCAGAGAAACTATTGATTGATCATTTTACCAAAACCCAATATATGAACAAGGATCTCACGTGGTTGGTGATGCAACAAATTACACCAAGCTTGAGGGGTGGCAGGACAGACCGTTTACTCACATGTGTTGAACAGAAATGGATACACCATTTCGACACATTAAGAAAGGTGTCAACATATGTGTAGATTGGAATTAACAGTTATTATGGAAACCCCTTTTTTCAACTTTTCTTAAAGGAAAGACATACACGACTACTATGGACTACTTTGTTGGGCTCCTTTACACTGCAGTATACTATGGTTCTAGTAATACTAGAAGGCAAAGTGTTTCCCTTGCATGGGCATGACTGTGTTTTCATGGAATTCTGTAATTTAAAGAATAAGTCTCAGCATGAACATGCACCCAAAAATATACGAATACCGGAAAAGACTGCCATGGATAGTGGGCGCCAAAGAAACCTATTGGTCGAACAGGTACAGTGGCCACGGCTGAACACTTGGCCTCATTCCGAGTATGGCGGTAAGGGATAGCGGCCACCGCTAACGAGAGCGGTGGCGGTAATCCCTTACCGCCATACTCCGAGTTCCCTTAGCGCCATGGTGCTTTTAACACCTGCTTTTAGCAGGCGTTAAATACCATGGCGCTAAGGGACCTTGATGTTAATTACGCCACCGTAATTTACGGTGGCGTAATTGACGCCTTCCCCACTCCCATTATGCCCTATGGGGCAAGAATGGGAATGGGGAAGGGTAAATGGGGATTGGGGAATTACCGCCCCGCCAACCTTGGAATGGGGCGGTAATTCCGCCAACCACCAAGGCGCTGCCGGTCCGGGTACGGCGTCAACCAAGGCGTTAATAGCGCCATTGGTTAGCGCCGTACTCGGAATGAGGCCCACTGTTTCTAGTAGGCCCTGAAAAATACAATTACTTAGGAGAAAGTTAAGGTGATCAGAATTAATCTGATGTTATCACAGGGGTCATACTCTGCACAACAGGAGGTGCATTGTTAAGGTGGACTTGATTGTGCTGAATTTTTGTGCTTTTGTTGCATTAAACCTGATCACCATAACTGTCTCTTAACCAATGCTTTTTTTCCACTGAATTTCAAGGGTTTTGTTATACTATAGTTTCTTTGGGGCCAGCTAGATATGGCGGTTGGCCGTGGCAACTTTATATGTTGCCCGAATAACTTTCTTCGGATCCCACTAACCACCAACAGCCTTCAGCCATGGCCACTCTTCAAGTTGCTCCAATAGGTTTCTTAAACGGGACCGCTAGCCATGACACTCCATATAACTCTGAACCCAATTAATACATGTGCCATAACAGTGCAGTAAAAGTTCATTTGTTCAATCCTCTCAGGGTAATGGAGGCATCACCCTAACCTCTCCCCAGCCAGGCCAAGAAGACATGATGGCAGTGTATGCACTGTGTGAACGTGGTGGTAAACGGTAATAGTGGTAAGGGGAAGACAATAGAAGGTGTATAGTGGTGGAAGATGATGGGGCAGAAGGTGGAAGAGAAGGGAGCGGAAAGGGAAGATTCATAGATCGATATGTTCACAGAGCTTTCTTTCTTCTCAGTATACTTCTTTTGCTCTGGGTTTCTACTTTTTGTAGCTTGGTTATATATATATATTTTGAACGAAGTGTAGCTACCTTTCCTTCTTAGGGCATGATTAATTAAGATTCACCTTTCAGATTCTTGTTCAAAGGGATACACAATACTCTTTTCATGTTTTAAGCTGTGGCAAAGACAGTGTTCCCTACAGGGAAGGGTTAAGTGGATCTGTGCTGTGGCATAGCTAATTTGTTTTCCATGATTGCCATGGATGAAAGATCAGGAACTTCTGAAACTCTAAAGGTTTTGTAGGATTGGACAAAGGGGGGACTCTGAGGAGAGGGCAGCTGGGATCAATATAAAAGATAAGGAGATCATTAAGATAAGGTATTAGGACCTGGAACATTGGGTTTCTTTAGGCCTTGGAGAGGTCTAATATGCTTGCCTACTTCAAAATTCAGTTCTAAATTAAAGGGCATTTTACAGCTGCTCTATCTTGGCCATTTGCCATTTTGTGAGATCTCTCTACAGGAAATAGTCCTAATACTTAACACTTTTCCAGTGTTTTGTACCCTGTCCCTTAGTAAGAATTCAACAGGCATGAATAAGTAGGTATAGCAGTACCATGGCCACAGAGGGGCTAAATTATACTTTTAGTTAACCAACCAACCAAAACCTTATTTTAAAGTATTCTAAAACCAATCACAACTTAGGAAATACTGCTCTTGTCACCTCCAATGCCACAATAAACATGGGTGGAGCAATAGGTCATAACTGCTCACTGATCACAAAGCAGTGAGTCTGGAATGACTTAGATTTTTAACCCGGTCAGCGCTGTGCTATTATACATCTCTATAAAAATTGGACGAACATGGAAGACATCCTGAAAGGGCAAATCTAATCCCTGCTAGGAAGTGCATCCTTGTCATAGTTCGTTTTGGCTAGTAGGTGGCTCCACCTACAAGCCGAAACTATAACATTAGAGTGCAGCTATGGAGAAATGGCATATGAGGAGGGACACAAAGCTTTTAGATGTTGTTTGGTTATTTATCCACCCATTGACTGCCGATGGCCATGTTAATCTCTACTTTCTTTTGCAATTCCCACACACTTCCTGACCCTTGCCTCCCAAAACACATCCTCCTAGGATCTGTTTGAGCTAACTTGATCATCCTTACCATCAAACTGTGTGCTTGAAGTGCCTGCCAGTTTTTTTTTTTTTTAACAAAGCAGTCTTAATTGGTGTTGTAAACCTGTTACTGGTGTAATAAAAAAAGTCTTTAAAAAAGTCTTAACCAGGTCTCCCTTCAGCCACTGCATTCATAAGCACTGTGTGTGCCCTTGGCTGAAGTCCTGTTAAAACAAGCATTGGTAAAGCCAACAGTTTTGGCTTGTGTATAAGTATTGGGCAATTGCCAGGCACTGCTATTACATCCCCAGGTACTCACACCATTTTGCAGCTGCTACCATCAATGGACAATTAATACCAGTACAGAAGGGCCTAGCAAATGCCTTTCCCATGCCTACACAAAAGCCAAAACTGTTGGTATTGCCAATGCTTGTTTAACCTGTGCCAAAGAGTTTTCCCTACAGAGAGTGGGAGAGCACATAGAAGGTGAAGACAATAGCAGATGTAAGGTGTGAGAGGTGGGTGGATTGATGGGATTATGAAGAGAGTATCAAATGGAAGGAGGGAGGGAGGGGGATTTTGATAGGTGAAGATGGAGCAGGTGCAAGCGGAAGTGGAGAGCAGAAGTCTTTAAAAGGGACAGGGAGGGTGTGATTGTTAACATGCGGGTGAGTCTTTGCAAAAAGCACAATCAGGCAACAAATAAAGTGCTGTAAAACGAACGCAGTAGCGAAATGCCAGGGAGGTTGGCAGGGGGAGAAGTGTGGCGGGCAATGGAAGCGCACACTCTCCACACAGAAATTACCCATCAGTCAGGTTCGTGGTGGGCGGTCGGTCCCGGGAAGCCTTTCATTGCCTTGGGGATGGAAATAATCTTCCCAGCAGTGGGGCTACTCGGTGCCGCCACAAACCAGCAGTGAAACTCTAGCTTTCAACATTCCAAGCAGCGGGCGGCGACCGGACCCAGGGCAGTAGCACCACGTTCCCAACAGAGGGTTGCCTGCTCCGTCATTGTCATTAAGCATAGGATTTAGGTAGCAACGTAGCAGAGTGAGTTACGGCATGCCGTGGCGCCTGGCCCTGGTTACGGTGGGGCATTCAGAAAGTCTCTGGAAAGCAGCACGCAAAGGCTGCTTAATCTGATCAGAAGGCGGCACCTTGAGGGGATAATGATATCAATACAGTCATACCCGTCTGACACTAATTGGTAGCCAGAGCAAACACGTCTGCGTGATTCATTAGCAAGCCCGGCGAATGTTCCAGATCTGAAAATAGATCTCATCAAGAACCGGATGGTTGGAACTATGTTAATGATGTGGCGGAGGCAGCGTGGGCGGAGCCACCCCCATCTGTGATCCAAATGCATGTAGGTTTCAGCAAATGGTCGGGCAGAATCTTACCAACTATGGTGGATGGTGAATTGGGGGAATCTTTGCACTGTATTACACGACATTGATGTTTCACAGAGGGAAGGAAGGAAGGAAGGAAGGAAGGAAGGAAGGAAGGAAGGAAGGAAGGAAGGAAGGAAGGAAGGAAGGAAGGAAGGAAGGAAGGAAGGAAGGAAGGAAGGAAGGAAGGAAGGAAGGAAGGAAGGAAGGAAGGAAGGAAGGAAGGAAGGAAGGAAGGAAGGAAGGAAGGAAGGAAGGAAGGAAGGAAGGAAGGAAGGAAGGAAGGAAGGAAGGAAGGAAGGAAGGAAGGAAGGAAGGAAGGAATTGCTGTTTATACCGAGATTACATTACCTATATAGTGGACTACAAGCCATAGAATGCACGCTAACTCAGTATCAACAGATGTGTAGTTCACTGACTAATTTTTGGTTCGTATAATGCAGATAACAATGTCAGAATACCTGTTACAGAATGCAATGCAGTTCATTTAATGAAAAGGAGACCACACGACTGCCCTAGGTGGCAGCCAGCATCCCCAATACAAGTGCCTCAATAGGACTAGCTGTAACAAGAAACACATTCCTTACACAGTTCCGATTCCTCCCCATCGTACACAAGACTACATCTAAAGGGAAGAGCGTTGCCAAGTGTAGAAGTGCCTGCAGGACTACATATCTACAGATGGACTCTTCCATTAACGCTGTAGATGCCTCCTGATGGCTATATGCCGCAGAATGAATAAACACAGGTGCCCCACCATGATATCTTTCTAAAAGTACAAAATCTACTTCAGTCCAGAGCCCACCCCGAAAGTGGACCGAAGTGGACTGCGCGTATTTGAATGCCCTCTGCCTCATCTAGGGCAGATGCCCCAGTATAAATACATACCATAAGAGTCCCATTGCCTCAGTATGACGGAATTACAATCCCAAAAGAACGATATGCTCCTGCACGCAGTTTTCCCTGAATAAACCCCGCCTAAGTTCGAAAGATCACTAACAACAATGCATGGTCCAAACCTCACTACGGTTCCCTTAAAATGTTGCTCCCGTTTTCTCCCATGTTTTCAAAATGTCGGAAACACCCTCCTAATCAACCTGACACCCCGCCAAAAGTCCTTGATGTTTCCCATCTCTCTCCCTCTCACACACACGCGCACACTCTGTTAGCTGCTTTCGGTCTCACAGGCTTTCTGCTTCTCGTGCCTACCGTCCGTTCCCTCTATTTTCTCCCCCCTCCCACAGTGAGCCATAATTTTCCTCCTTAATGTTCCCTGCAAATCTCCCCAAATTACCTTCACAGTCTTCTTTGCATGTGCCTATTTGCGCATAGAGTCCGACTGCTCAGTGCCAGAGTCTTGCGGGAACATTTGGTAGAGTGCTGCGGGAAGAGTGAGTGAGCAAAGAGGTTGAGAGATGGGGTTGTTTTACATTGATTGAATGTGACTCCCTTAATTATGAGCAGCTGTGATAACAGTGAAATGTAACGATTTATTGGGAGCCCAACCTCGACACAGAGAGTTCCTTGCCTCCCCAATCTAGATGCCACACAATAAACAGTTTAATGTTAGTTCTTCATTGAGCCCTATCTCAGCCTCATTTCATGCCCCTTGTACCCCTCCCGCTAAGCTACCAATGAGCCAAGAACAAGGCCGGTGTACAGGACATTTCTTTGTATTTATTTGAATTATAGGTAATGGAAATCACACTGGACTACACACGCCAACCTCTTTGTGGCTCACAATGAACTTCTCGTTACACAAATAAATCACACGCACGGGTTGGGAAAAACACAAATTTCAATGCTTTTCTTTCCACATATTTCAGTCAGTCAGTCAAAAAAGTTTATTTCGGATTCAAAATCCATAAAACACTTAACACCAAACATTACATACGAATAAAAAAATACCTTCCCTTGAAAACATATACAGAAACCACATCTTACATCTTCAAAAATAATCCAATAATAAAATACCGTGAGTAATGCGGTACAATGCTACCATTACAACAACACAATTTAAGACGAATATAAAATCTAGAAGCCCTTTTCCATTACAACTCTACTGGGAAATTAACAACCTCCCTCGCCCTGTTACCTCGTTGGCCCCTTTCTAAAAAAACATTGCTCTCTTCAGAAAGGAGAGTGATGCCCATGCAGCAAGAACGAAGTCTGCACTCAGAAGAAATAAAATGGCCGCTTTATGATGATGAAGCTTAGTCTTCTTAAGAACTGGAATTAATGTTACTCTCCAGATCCCGATGTAACCCGGGCGAAACACTAACAAATGCTCCTAATCTTCGTTGTTATGCCCACATACAGGGCATTCAGCAGAATCCAGAGAATCTTTCCAGTTCAATTTGTTCCCTCAGAGGAGGAGACAATCGAACCTCACCCGTGTGGTTTGCCAACAATCGTTTTTATGTAAACCCCAAATTAGATAGGGATGGATCTCATGAGGCCGGCTGAACAACTGAACCCAGAAAAGTATTGGGGCCAACACCCACTAATCCTCCAAAAATTCCAGACCCAATTCTCTGTGAATGGATATGCACGCTGAGGAGCTTGGGAGCCCCAATAGTCTCCTAAAAAATTGGTTCTCCTTAACTTGTAACTCATCGGCCTTCTGGAAACCCCATGATGGGGCACCATATAATGTAACAGACTTTGTTTGGGCTACATAGATCTTAGATAACACATCAAGCGGTATCCCTCACAACGGGAGATAAAGTGAAAAATGCCCCCTATTTGTTGGGTCGTTTTAGCTAATTGTTTGCTTAAGTGCGACTTCCCAGTGAGAGCTTCTGAGACTCTAATCCCCCGGTAATCGAAAACCTTTACCCTAGGGATAATTTCTCCGGCACAAAGCATGGGTCGCATTGCAACTGGCCATTTTCTACCCACACAAGCCATTACAGCCGGTTATTTTGTGTTCGATTTTAGCCCCAAATTGCTCATAAAGGCTGCATATACATCAGGGTCTGTAGTGCTCTCAGGGACCTTGCTAGCATTACGGTATCATCCGCATAAGCTAGCACAGGAAAAGCCCAACCCCCCAATACCAGAAAATCTGCCAAGATGTTTATCAAATCCTTCGAGAGGCCATTGATACATAGGCAAAAACAAATTGGGGCCAGGACACATCCCTGCCGCACACCACGCCCGACCATAAAGCATGCCATGCAGTGTCCCCCCCGGACCACTGTGCACACATGCCTCATTGCCACAGTGAATTTCAACCAAGACCCTCAATATGTCTTCCGGGTAGCCCATGGACACAAGCACGACCCAAAGCTTTGACCTATCTACCTTATCAAATGCCATCCTCAGGTCCATGAATGCTAGGTGTGCCACCTCTCCCCTACAAAATATAGTATTTGCCACAAGAAGGTACATATGCTCCATAGTTCCCACTCCCGGGCGAAAACCAAACTGAATGTCGGATAAAACCGACTGTTCCAATAACCAGGTTTCGTTGTGTCCTAGCAGCACACTACCAAAGATCTTAAAGGAAGTGTCCAGTCGTGATATTGTTCTATATGCGCTTAGATTTGCATGATCCCCTTTTTTTAATATAGGAAAAATAATAGCCTTTTTCCAAGATGGAGGATATCTACCAAATTCCATGCAGGCATTAGAAACCACCGTTAAGAGAGGTGCCCACAAGTCTAGGGAGACCTGAAAGAGGTCTGATGGTATCACATCAGGGCCCGGCACACCATTATGTGCTTGCGGTCTTATTGCCTTTGTTACATCGTCCAGCCCAAACTTTAGGCAGGAGGAATTTAGGTTTACACAGCCCTTAGTATTCTCTCCCCTAAACAGATTCCCAAAATGCTCCAACCAGGCTACTTCCTCCACATGGGTACCGCTGGCCTCATTGGTCATACAGCCCAAAGGTCCACCCTTCATGAATTCCCAGAAGGCCTTCTGGTCATTGCGTTTGGCTGCGTCCAGAAAACCCTCCCAAGAGGCCCCTTCAATTTCCAATATCCTTCTCTTGAACTCTACTAGATTTAGTGCACTGGCCTGGGCAATCACTCTTCTACTAGAGGTAGAGGCCTTTAGTGTCTGCAGTAGTACTCTCTTAGCACTTCTGCAAGCATCATCAAACCATCTCTTGTGAAAGAATCTCCCATTGACCTTGTTTACTATTGTGAATTTTTTTGAAAGGGCACCCACTAATTCAACAAATTGATCGACAATTAACTCCGGGGGTGAACTACCCCCCCCATATTTACCAAGCAATAGGGCCGCATTCTCCGAGATCGACAGTGACACAATCAATTTACAGATGCGGTGCTGTGCAATTTTGATTTTTTTTCCTGTGTGTTTAAAAGGCTAGCAGTTTGCTTTACAGATTTGGACAAATGCATATGGCAATTACTATTTTACCAACACCTTTGCTCAAAAGAAACACAGGGTGATTTACCAGTGGGGTTTTCAGGACCCCCGCCCCCTACTTTGACCTTTGTTGGAGAAGCTGGACAGTAAAAATTGGGATGATTTAGGAATGTTGGATTTCAGAACACCCCATCCACTTAAAGGCCTGTGTTGGGGAAGCTGGGTGGTGAACATTGGGTTGATTTGACAGTTTGGGATTTCAGACCCCCTCCACTTAAAGGCCTGTGTTAGGGAAGCTGGATGGTAAATATTTGGACCATTTCTTTTTTATTTGGTTTAGGAATAAAGGCAACCCTGTTCCTAAAAGAAGTCGGGTTTAACAGGCACAATAGGACTACCAAGTTACATTACAATCTATAGTTTTCAGCGCACACCGGAAAAGAGCTTTGCTAATTTTGAATTTTAACAAAAATAATCTGGTAGTGTTCCACCAAGGGAAATTAATAAAATTGATATTTTTAGTTAAATAGGCTAATGATCTACACAGTTTTGCACCCCTCACCCACCACAAAGGGAAAGGATTTAAGGCCAGCAGATTCCCCCACCTTTTGGTCACATAGGGCTCAAGTCTACTTACATTGAACACCCCTGTTTAAAGTTCAGGAAAGCCAGCAGCATTTCAGGACCTCTGGAAAGATAGGGTAGGGGTCTATTCACACCACTCTCAATGATGGCCCCCAGCTACCCACTGTAGGACCCAGTCACTGTTTAGGCCTTCCCGACAGTAGACAGCCCCACCCAGAGGCAATCTCTCCCTTTCTCATACTGCATCCACTTTATATAGCAGTGATGGCACCATCAAGGTTTCAATCTTGGGGAGTACCCTGCAAGAGTTCTCTGCAAATAGGATTGGACAGTTACCCTTCTCTCTTCCCCCAAATCCAGACTCTTTCTAAGGATTGGTTTAGGAGTCTGGAACAGACATATGACAACTTCCCTTTGAAATCCCCCTTTGTTTCTTAGTCAGGTTTTGGGCAATACTTAGTTTTGTAGCAAAACTTAATAATTCGACTAGTAACTGCCATAATATGCATATGTTCTACTTCAGCTACTCATGGGAAATTCAAGAAAATGACAGCCATTTCTGCATCATGTTGCACGGCTGTGTGGCAATTTCCCACTGTTTACACAAAAAGCATAACAATCATGAATAATTTACTCCTCACAGTCCTCATTTTACCTCCACCTGCAGAGACAGTTTACTTTCCAGCACCTTTCAGGCAGGACACATTTTATTCCAGTTTTGAACAGTTGGGATGCACAAGCCAGGCTGTCCGTGGAGGAAGCCACTTATGATTTTTTCCCAGTGTCCTTGGCTTAATTGAACTCACATACTGCATTTTCTAACATCAGCCTTTATTCTTTCACACACAGTGTATTTTACTGATCGGAGTTCACCTTGCTTTTGTCCTGAAAGTGCAGGGCTGTTTCTTTCAGTCAGTAAAAAAATACACTTTTAATTACTTGATGTTTATTTGCGCCTGACTCCAGAGTGTTAGCATACTGGAGAGAGGTGAGAGATCCATCTTATCTTACACTTGATACTACATACACAGACTGTTACCTTTATTCACACGCTCCACCTTTTCCTGGCAGGACTGTGATCACAACGTGCTTTGTACACGATTGAAGAAGTTTCGTACGCAAGAGAAGGTACACCTATGAATCTGATTAAGTTTGCAATTTATGTGGTTTTAAGGAATAACAGCCATGTTGACATAGATTTTCCTCTCTCTCCTATATTTACATATTGGGACATATTCGTGGACAAGAAAACTATTGGTATGTGATTTGCTTTACTATTTTTTATGCACTGCACTGACTATAACCTTGTTTTTTGAATTACGCTTGTTGATGAGAATGAATGTTTGGCAAATTAGAAAACAAAATCTATCAAATATGTACAGCCCCGAAGATGGTTTATGACCAAAATGCATTGGCACATGTACATCTAAAAGCCTACCATTATTTTTGTTTGGCCTCACCATACAGAAATACTATTTTAAATACAAAAATAGGAATGTGAATAAAACAATTCTTATGATTAACTGAAAGGTTTTTTGCAAATAAATTATTTTTGAGTCACATAAGTACCAGATCTCATACTTGTGCAGCCCTGCCTGGGGCCAACTGAGAGCACCAGTTTTAATAGGGTGGAGTCACCTTATTTATTTCTTTGTGCACTTTATGCTGATGGAACTTCATTCTGGGACGCTCTCTATTGTCTTTATGTAAACCAAGATTTAATTCTAGATCCTGTTTCTGGTGACATCATCCACAGTAGTTGAGCGCCCATTACAAACTGATTAGATGTCAGCAAACTATCAAGATTCATGGACAATCTCCATCTCCTTTCCAAGCAACATCTACAAGCTGAACTCTTTCAGCTAAACAGACACTTAAAGTACCTGCACCCACCCATGGACCTTGTACTGCGAGTTAAATTATGTCCTCAGCCAATGTCATTCTCCCAAAGGTGAATAATGTGCACCCGGTAATGATAACGACCACTGACCCTGCCTTAAGCACCTAGGGTATATCCTCATCCATGCCCCAGCTTTGATTATTAACCTTCTGTTTGGCACCACCCATGATTGCCTTTGCCCACACTGGTGGAATCTGTAGCCTCAGACACGGCATGGTTTTGGGATTCATCATATCCTGCAATAGACCCCCAAATACAACATCTGCACCATGCATATCAACATATCATTCAATAAAACAACACAAAACACAACAAACAAACCATATTTTTACACATTTCCATAGCTGAGCACACACACTTCAGCACATTTTCTGGAGGATAAATCCAGTCCTAGCACTCACTGCCTCCTCGTTACCATCCACTCAACTGCAGTAGCCGTTGGCCTCCAGAGAGGAGTCAGAAGGTGCCTCGTGTTCCCCATTCCTGTTCATCGTAGTAAGAGCATGGATGAGAACTGCACCTCGCTCCTGATTGTTCTGGGCCTGGCCTCCGCTCAGGATGCGGTGGACCCCTCCACGCTAATCCACTGTCTCCAACATGAGATGGGCCTGATGGGACTGGCACTAGTGTGGGTATCATCCTTCCCCAAGGAAAGATCCGGCCAGATCAAGGTGCAAAACTTTAGATCTAAGCCCTCGACTAAATCCCATGGAATCCCAGCAGGATTAATACTACCCCCTTGGCACTCTTTAACAACTATGTGCTCACTCTAACCTCCAACATTAAAGAATGTTTGGCTTCAGTTTAACTTTATGCTGATGTAACGCAGCTCATCCTTCATTTCAGCGGTAAATCCCACATTAACCGACACATTACTGAGTGCCTCTGGTGTATGCAAGACTGAATACGTTATCACAATCACCGCCGGATGCTTCCAAGTCAGATGCTGTTTCCTTTGCTTGCAAAAATGCAACAAATCTTCGCTTTTACCTTGATACCCAGAATGGGTGCACACCCACCCACCCTTGTCCATGGCTAGAAAGCTTAGAGCCTGATTGATGGAATTTTAGTGCAGTGCAAAGTGACTGCATTGCAAACAAACACCCTGATTCACAGAGCAGTGCAATGTGTATTTTTGTAGTGCAAAGTGACTTTGCACCAGTGCAAAATCACATTGCACTGTGCAAAAAACTCCATGAATCGGGCCCTTAGAGTCATATTTTACTCAAACCCTTCCCTAACCCAAGGTTTACATCCTTCCCCCTTCTGAAGAGGAACACTAGTGGGTCATTTTCTAATGCCCTGGAGTTCTGAAAGTGGCATAGAAATCATGCAAGAAAGTGTTTGGCGTGGTTTTACGCCTGCTTTAGCACACGGGGAGACTGTTACGTTTCTGGGCAGTTGACAGGTGCAGCGAGCAGAATCCCAATTTCCACTTCCCCACCCGCTCCTTATGCCAAAACTGAATGCATGTACAGCAGGACGTGATTCATGCTGGAGTAAATGCACAACATTCCCATGGGATAGACACTACTAAATCCCTCCCTCCTAGTTTACGCAGTGGGAGGCATGTACACTTGTTTGCACTGTGAAGTCCAAACAATGAAAGTAGAATCGAGTCCACCTGGATGTGTGTTTATTTCTTGCACTGTGTCGTGCAAAAATAAAAAATCACACGAAGAGGACTGCAGTACACATAAGTGCACACATAGGGATGATGTCATAAGAGTTCGAGTGTTGTCAAGGCTAGACTATTGCAACAGCCTCCACCTGGGTCGTCTCAATAAAACCTTGCTAGAGCCCCAGTCCCTTCATAAGAGAGCAGCGTTCACTCTATAGCCCAGAGATTCTAATTTCAATCACTCTGTATGGTCAACAACATTGTATGGTTGCAAGTTCTTATCTGCCTTCACCAGAAACTGCAAAGACATTCCCACAAGGTAATTAGTTTCAGCAAAGTAAATGAGACTGCGGCAGGCGACCTTCAACAGAGCCCCTCATGGAGGTAAATACTTTCCATTATGTGGTCCTAAAGTCGCAAAATACTCATCCCGGCTGCTCAGCTTGAACGACCACAAGAAGTTCAAAAGATTCTAAAAACAAAACTATGTATCTAAGTGGCATTTCTTTTCCTTGCCCAGCCCTCATCCAGCATTGATTAAATGTGTAACTGAAAATGTCGTGGCCCTCATCCAGCATTGATTAAATGGGTAACCTAAAATGTCGTTCGATTGAATATAATGTGAATAGTTATCAACTCTACCCCAAAACCCTGTTTTTGATATTTCCTTGCATTCTCATGCACCTCCACACCATTGTCCCTCCCAGGACCTTGAAGCAGCAAAGTACCCCATACGTTGCATTACAAATTACCAATAAATAAACAATTTGATTATCTGATTATCTGGGTGGGCATACTAGATGCACCATTCATATCACATTGTGTAGGGTTGATTATCATCTGTGGGTCCTACCAAATTATATCAAGCCAGTTGAAAACTTGATAAGATGCCGGACAGACATTGCAACCTGGAACTACACAGTGGTTGAATGATCCAACCGTTTCCTTAAAGTGTTCACCCTACTCAAAATCCAATTCAAGACCATCCAAAAAAGCTGCCAAAATGTGCCAACAGAAACCAAAGGACACATGCACCCATCAAACTGTGCTGCTCAAGTGGAAACACCCTCCATAATTGTGTTAGGCTTTCTTATAACCACCACACCCGAGCCTCACCTTTAACTTGGTAGAGGTCCCAAAAACCACAGAGGCCCACAACAAGCAATACACAGAAGAACAGCACTCTGCCAGCAGGGGGCCGTGGGCGGAGTCTTGTGAGTGCTTTAGTCAAACAACCCTGAACTACTACGCATTTAGATGTAACAACACCACCAATAGTAACTTACTAATGGATAAAAAACAGCTTCCCAAAATAGGAATCTCCTCGGTAGAAAGCTGCCGACCAACACAGTCCTTAACTGCCAACCAATTCCTTCTTCTTAAAGGAACATGGCAGGCACATTATGCCTTATCCAGGCTCTGCCTGTCTACCCAACGCTTCCTGACCACCAAACTGGACCCGCCATCAGCGAGTCCCCAACTAGAATCATTCTGCTTCCAAATTCCGTCTGCCATTATCAAAAAGCTGGATTTATGTATAACCCAGAAAGAATGACTAAATGCAGCATATAGCGCGACGAAGCGATTGAGTTTGTAGTGTGAGCAATGCAGATGACCTGCTCACTCAAAAAGTAGATTGATAAGCTGTGTGAAATACGGCAACATCCCTTCTGCTTTGGGTAGTTGTGTCAGAGGGGCTAAATATGAACAAGGAAATGCTGTACAAGAATGGAAGGCATCCTAGCAACATGTTTATATAGCGGATTTTTATTTATACTCATCCTTATCATTTATTTATTTCGACATTTGTTAAGCGAACCTAACCCTGAGGCATCTGGGCGCTGGTTTTCTTATGAGATTAAAGACAGTGAAATGACGCATCACTTAGCAATTGAAGTTCAGTTTGGTGGTACATCACATATTAATGCCTACATACAAAGGTATAATTTGGCAGTCACGTTTTGACGAAAAAGCATATAGCTGAAGTAGTATTGGGAAGCATAAATATACAGAGTGGTACGATCAGGGGAGTTGCTAGGTCTGGAAAAGACCCGGGGCTAAGCTTATGTCGGAACTGTCGGGACTGGGGGCTAGCTAGTCTTTTGGCTGTAGCTCCTGAGATTCTATCCGGGGCTACAACCAAAAGATCAGGGGCTATAGCCCCCTTAGCCCCCCTAGCAACGCCCCTGGGTACGATGGAGGTTTGGGTTGAATAGGCTCCTCTTGTGTAAAGTCATTAACCAATTTCCAGAAAGATGCAATGTGGTTCGAAGACATTATACTAAGCATAGACTCCTTATGACCTCTCATCCAGTTCTTATATGGCAATCTTAATTTAGCTTTTTCGGTCTTCAAATTGGAGCTGAAAGATCGGTTCAAGGCTATAAAATTACGTTTTAATTCTCATTATTGATGTTCTTACAATTTCGACATGTCTACGCTGTGTGAAGTTGGCACAGGTACATTACCCAAGCACTTGTTCGAATTTCTTGTTACAGAAAAGGCACAACAAAGTCAAATTAAATACTCTCCAAGCAGTGTGTATACTGGAAATAATATAGGGCCTCATCACGAGTTGGGCGGTAACGCCGGCGCTAATAGCGCTGGCGTTATTAGCCCTACCGCCAAACCCAAGGATGCTATTAGCGCCGGATCACGGGTTTGGCGGAACGGGTATTGCCCATTCCCCATTGAGCCCATTCGGGAATTCCCCATTCTCCATTGGGCTCAATGGGGAAATTTCACGCTTTTACCACCGGCGGATTTCACGCCGGCTGTAAACGCGCCAAAAATTGGCAAAATCTCGGCAGATTTCCCCCCAGCTCAGAGCTACTGCCGGATTTAAGGGCTACCGCCAAACTCGTGATGAGTCCCATAGTCTATTTACTTAGAAAACATTTTGTAACAAAAAACACCATATGACTGGTTTGTGAATTCCATCACCTGTTCTCATCAACTGGCCACTCATCCCGGATACCCAAAATACACACTAGACCTTTGGACTGCCTCTGCATCTGTATTAAGGTGACAAGTAGAACAATAATCCTATAGAGATTGTTTTCTGTGGGGTGGAGTTTATTAACAGCCCTCGTTTCCTATTGTTTTATGAAATTTTACATGTATTTATCTATACAAATAAAAATAAATGCTCATTTAATAGCGGCTCTGAGCTGCGCTGCACCTGGAACCTTTGGACCCTCAGACTCTCCCTTTTGCAACCTCGACCTTTACTAGCGCCAAACCTCTGACATTTCTGGTTGAAAACAGCCCCAAACCCACTGACCAAGAGATATCCAAGCATTTGACATTGCTTCTGGAGGAGCCAAAAAGACCTCTCTGAGTGCCGGTCATCTTTCTGTTTGAGACTTCTTCCTTAGGCCCTGCCACAAGAGTTTATTCCCAGTCATATTAACCTATTAGCATCCAGACCACCTCTCACATGACCAATGCAAAACTCTTTTCATCCCCTGTTAACTGAGAAAACAATACCATGTCCTTATATTTGCTGATTTGTACATAGCACGAATTTAGCTGTGAAGCAACAGAGCTCTGTACAAGGGGGCACAGTAATAGGCTACAATAAGCTAGAGCTAATTGGATGGATACATTGTTAAGGGTGCAATTGGAAGGACAAGAAGAGAGGGCATAAATTGACAAGCAAACATCGTGAAGAAATACAACTACAATAGTGGGGCCCCTCTTGTCCTTCCTAAATGATCTCCTGCATATATGCCCTCTCTCCTTGTCCTTCCAATTGCACCCTTAACAATGTATCCATCCAATTAGCTCTAGCTTATTGTAGCCTATTACTGTGCCCCCTTGTACAGAGCTCTGTTGCTTCACAGCTAAATTCGTGCTATGTACAAATCAGCAAATATAAGGACATGGTATTGTTTTCTCAGTTAACAGCGGATGAAACAAGTTTTGCATTGGTCATGTGAGAGGTGGTCTGGATGCTAATAGGTTAATATGACTGGGAATAAACTCTTGTGGCAGGGCCTAAGGAAGAAGTCTCAAACAGGTAGATGATCGGCACTCAGAGAGGTATTTTTGGCTCCTCCAGAAGCAATGTCAAATGCTTGGATATCTCTTGGTCAGTGGGTTTGGGGCTGTTTTCAACCAGAAATGTCAGAGGTTTGGCGCTAGTAAAGGTCGAGGTTCCAAAAGGGAGAGACTGAGGGTCCAAAGGTTCCAGGTGCAGCGCAGCTCAGAGCCGCTATTAAATGAGCATTTATTTTTATTTGTATAGATAAATACATGTAAAATTTCATAAAACAATAGGAAACGAGGGCTGTTAATAAACTCCACCCCACAGAAAACAATTTCTATAGGATTATTGTTCTACTTGTCACCTTAATTAGACATTGGAATCAGAATACATTGTACCCTCACTGGAGGGCCTTTATTTGAAACGGTCTGCACAGGGCACTGGGGTAGCCCATGTATATGTGTTCATGTGATTCCAACCATACTAGAGTTCATATTAATTTAGTTTTACATATGCACTGAGGACATCTAGAACTGGAATAAAGTCCCCTCTCATATGAATATATTAGGTTCGGCAACAAGCATTAGAGAACTGAACATTATAAGGTCCAGCGATTTCGATACTGTAATCTCCAGCAGGATGCAGAACATCGCCGCTAAATGAAAAATGTCAATGTTCCGGTCCAAAGCGCCTAGTTCTCGTTGCACTGGAAGCAGTGGCAGCCTTCCACTGCTTGTAGTGTGAGGGAAAGGCTGTCACCCTGATGCTGCAACATTAGTGGGATGCGTGGCCTTTAAGCATGTTCACAGACGCTCTTCTCTGAATAGGTTAACCTGAAAGAATCCATAAATCACACGCCAGGGCTTAGATGCATGGCTGTAAGGAATGTGCAGTAGCAGAAGATAGGGAGTCGGGAGGATTCAGATAAGTGCCTTTAGTAACTATGAGGAAGGCACACCCTGCTTCATGTACTCAACTCTATTGTTAATTTGCACAGAGATTACCATATATCAGCATATGGACATTGTTATTGTACTCCTCTTAGCCAATCAGAATGTTTAGAGTGCTGTGAACAACCACTGGTATTGACTGCATTCGGAACATTTTGTCTTCAGGAGCAGATAGGGAAACAACAATGCAATTTGCAGGCAAGAATGTGTTTTAACAAGACAATTGCTTGATGGGAGGACATTTGTTTGCTGAACATGATAATTAACACACGAAAGAGAAGAATGAAATATTGGAAAATGCTTTCACTTCCTTGCCATTTACATGACACCTAATGCTCACACATGTTAAACCTGTTGCAGTTCAACCAAGTTGTAATCACAATGCTCAACATATGAAGACAGAAATGAAGAAGAAGTAAGGTGTATATGCCCCACTTAAGACTGGGAAATTTCTTGCACGAGGCTATTCAGAAGAAGAAATCACATTGGCAGAGACACGTACAGCTACACAGGACAGAGAAGAATTACTTAGACCAAGAGCAACTAAACAGGATACCTCACCTCCATTAGTCTTTGTATCAAAGTACTCCTGCGAAAGCAATCGGATCAAAGCAATCATAAAGAAAAATTGGAACACTGTAACATGTGACAAAAGGGTAGAACACTTGTTCAAGGAAACTCCGACATTTGCTTACCAAAGAAGCTCCAATCTGAAAGACAGATTAATTCATACTAGACCTCCCCAGAAGAGGAAAGGAACTGAACATATAGGCACATTTCTGTGCTTGAACTGCAGCAACTGCGGTAATATTATGAAAGGACAAGCAATAAATCATCCCCACACTGGAGAAAAGATTAAGCTTAAATGTTATGCTACATGTGACACAGCCGGAATCATATATGGGATCAAAGGTCCATGTGGGTTGTATTATGTCGGCCAAACACAACACACAGCAAAGATAAGGTGGAATGAGCATAGATCTTGCATCAGGAACAAGACTGCAAGCTCGGCAGTGGCAAGACACTGGCAGAATAAACAACATAGCTTGGCCCAAATTAAGTTTGTAATTCTTGAAAAAGTCCGAAGAAGGGAGAAACACGAGAATCTACAAAAAAGAATGGATCAATGTGAAACATTTTGGATAGACAGTCTTAGTTCCCTGACTCCCAAGGGAATCAATGAAGAGATTAATTATATGTGTTTCCTCTAAGGACAGCGAAAATACCAAGTTGTGCTGAGATGAGTTTCACCTTCAGTGGGACTCTTGCATGGATTATGCTTTGTGATGCTTCCTCTAACATAGCCATAATTATTTGTGGTGCTACAAGGAGTTTTATCAGTAGTGAGACCCTGGCATAATAATACTCTGTGAACAATGTAATAATACTAATGAGGACATGCTTAGTATAAGCAATTGATTCTTTACTTATTTTGAATAATCCGTTTATATATACGGATTGTACAACACGTTAGATCTGGACATTTATTTGTGTAATGTTTTCCTCGCAATCACTTTTCCGATTACTTATTGGCACTGATGTTTGTATTTTAGTTTGTGTTGCCGTTAACAGGATGTAAATCGCATAGTCAGCTACTCAAGTAAAACACACCCTGAATAGACACTTGAATAGATGCCCAGCTAATTCATAACACGCGTTATTCGCCATGGTAACAGTCCCGCCCCCCCTGCAATCTTGCAGGGCGGCGGGGCCGGAGGCGTATGTGCAGCGGCGTACGCGCTGCTGCATGACGCCCCGCCCACGTTCCCATGGTGATTCAAGCTAGCATCGGCGTTCGCGCGGCTTCACTTTCGCTTTCAGAGCAAACGCGATCGGTTCTGCGCGCGAGCGACCGCAAGCAGGTAAGAGCTCTCTGAATATGAGTACACAGATATGCCACTGTAGTTAATGCTATAGTTACTTACACATTCACCCACTGTTATTTAACAGGACTGTTGGAGTATTTTCTCCAAGAGCACTTACAAGAGAGGACAACTCGAACCAGCAAGTTTAGGGCATTGAACAGAAGGGTGACATACTATTAAGTATAGGTATGGTGAAATGACGATGTTGACATACTCTTCTTTACATCTCTCCTTTATTTCCTCCACTGATTCGAATCCACCTGGGGTATGTGTATTTCAAATTATTTCTGAATAATGGTTTACATTGATGTTATGTATTGATACTGTACAGTTGATTTAAGATTCACTTAAGTACGGCCCTGAAGATGGTCAAGGACCGAAATGCATTGGCATATGTACTTTTATTAAAAAGCGACCTAGATCTATTTGAGTTGCCTCATGATATGAGAACTAATCAATCAAGGGACATGGGTCCTAGAAATGTGAATTAAACATTTCTTTTTGAAAATTAAGTACCGTCCTTTTCATCATTTGTTTCATAATATGATCACTTTATGTAAAG
Source organism: Ambystoma mexicanum (assembly GCF_040938575.1). Classification (NCBI taxonomy): domain Eukaryota; kingdom Metazoa; phylum Chordata; class Amphibia; order Caudata; family Ambystomatidae; genus Ambystoma; species Ambystoma mexicanum. The sequence continues at coordinate 100,835,134 of NC_090937.1, read as the reverse complement.
ATTGGATGGAACTGTGCAACCCTGTTTAGGGTCAACTGAGAGCACCAGTCTTAAGTGGGGCATATACACCTTCATTTTTCTTCATTTCTGTACAGTGAGATCCGGATGCCATAGGATCTCTTTCAGACTGGGAGCACCAGGTTAAAAGTGTATGAACGTATTATAATGAACAATTTCAGCATTTAAGTATCAACTACTGTGGTGCCCACCTACACCTCGTACTTTCAACATATGAAGACAACCATGTTATTTAAATACTGCAAATAAAACAACATTTAATTTACCAACTCGTCTTTGTATATTTACTTTACTCATTCTTAAAGCACAATTTTTTACTTCACCACAAAAAATCCAAAGCATGAATTGCTTCTAACACCATGTGCTAATAGCCTTATAGACCTCAGCTGGGCCATTATCGCTAGGGATAATGGACCTTTCCCAATTTATGGCCATCAGCTTCATCACAGCCCATTACTTTGTGGCGGGTCATTATCCCGCAATAACAACCCCTCCCTCGGTCTATAAGGCAAAAGAATAGGTTGGCGTATAGTATAGGTTGATAGCTGACGTTGCAGCAAGCAATTCCAGCAAGCTTGCTACCTTTTGTATAACCACAACTCTTCACGTGGAGCCATGATTATTTCCCTTCTCACTGCTTTATATTTTGCAACTCGCTTATCCATTTATGTTTCATGTTAACATTTTCCCGCCAGGTTTACTTTGGCCAAATTTAGATAACATGCTCCCTACTGTCCCTGGGAATGTTTCCAATTCTTTAAATGTTTTGATTCTTTCCAATGACATTTCAACTATTCAAAGATGATGAGCATTTTATTTAAAACCATTTCCCAGCTCGCTCCAACACATGGTGATTATATGCTGGTGCACCCTACCTCATATACAAATATAACATTTATCCTTTTCTTTCAGCCATAATGTTTTGTCGTTTTTGTTCAAACTATAACCCTGTAGCCCTACAAAAACATCATCCCATGGTACTCTTACAAAGAAAATGTTTACTTGCGTACAATGCACGCTACCCTCATAATGGAACTGATCAGTTTTCTCCACACCAGTTTCCATTGATGAATACCTCACAGCAGTTTTTATTTTTTTATTTATTTTTTGCCTCTAGCATATCGTCCTACATTTAGAAAACCAGGAAACAGGACTCCTACTACAGGCCAGCCTTCTGGAACAACATCTTAGTCACCAACAGGACTGCCTTAGTTATCCTGCAGATCAGCAAGCAAATCAAGGAATACTTAAGGGTCACTTAGGACCTGCTACTCCTAGGTATTTTCCACTCCTATAATATGGGTTATCCATGCTACTATCTAGTCTGCAACCTCCCCTTCCACAAAACCCTGACAACCACAAATAATGTTTGCAGTGCTCCTTTGCTTCTTAGGTAGGTTTGCACTATACAAACTCAAATAGTAATACAAAATATAACACAATTCAAGACAATAGCTTCTATAGGGAAATGCAGGTGTGTATGCACTAGAGGCGTGCATCCTTGACGCTCTCTGTGTCGTAGAATGGGAGGGTGTTCCAAGAGAGTTGATGCTATCGCCCTTTATTTTACAATCCAAACGAAAATATAGTTTACTTCAAACTTCAATTTATTCCAAAATCCGTGTGTATAGCAAACACCAAAATAATGCAATGCAAAACACTGATGTCATACATTATAACAATATACACCCAGGAATTAATTCAGCATGTTGTATATCATACTAAAAACATGTTACAATACTTGTTTAACAAGCCACTCAAAATCCCATCACACTGTCCCCACATATACTATAAATGACAATAGCCCTTTAATATTACATTCCACACACAGAGCAACAATTATAGTGTAGAAACATCACTCCTCAAATTCTGTGATTTAGCCAGTATATGTAACTAACCCTCTCTATGGTTTTCATCATGTGTAACAGCCCAAACACACCCCTGCATGTTTCAGTCCTCTAACCCACTTCTAGACGTTCTTCAGGAGCTAGAGAGAGCAGATTTACTTTACAATACGTATGGCGTCACCCAACAGTGAACAGCAGTCTATTCTTAAGTTTGCTTCATAATGTCCATTGACACCATCTCCTCTTTAATTATACAGTGTTTTCCAATCCACTCATCTGTGCTTTAGACATCTTTTTCCTGCAGGGGATATAATAGGAGATGCAAGGAACATCCTAACAGCGGAACAGATTTCATAAGGTGACCACCACAAGAAAATGTTGTACTCCTACTTTTGAGAAAAAAAACTGAAATAAGTACCAGACAAACACTGTATTCGATATAGCCAAAAATGAAGAGGATACAATCTCACCATTAATAAATGAAACAACAACTTAAGAAGACTCAATCGAGTGGAGACACTACATCTACAACAATGACTACCAGAGAGCATTGCATAGGGAAAGCTTGCAACCGTTTCAGATAGCAGGTGAGTGGGTAGCAATTCAAGATCAATTCATTATTTTTGGTTATTATCATATTGTTAACGAAAAACAATAATCTCTTCGAATTTACACATTTTAGACATTGCACGTATCTTTTGTTATGTTTTAATTGAATGGTGTATACCACATGTAATGGCGTAGAGAACCGTAATGGAGTTGCTAGTATGTGATTGCATGGTAATGAGATGATATATTTAGATATAGTTAGATATGTGTGACATCAACACATTTTAATCGAAATAATATGTCAATACCACTTAAACTGAGTTTTTTTCAATTATTATTTTCTTTAATTGGGTTTTACAGTCCACTACATTGTGAAACAGGGATTTTAATTAACCAGGGTGGAAAGATAGGCAGCGGGCATCCAGGTAAAGAAAAAAGAAAGCACTGAATTGATCAGGACTTACATGCATGTAGTCTTTCAGGCTTTCAGGTTCTTTGCTTACATTACTCAAACAATAAGATCACCAACCCAATCATGACACAAATATAAATAGGTGGACTTCAGGTGGTGAGGTAAGTTGTAACATGGAAGGAAGGAAACAGCCAGATATATGAAGAGAATGTGGATTTGCGGCGCAGGAGAGAGGAAGAATAGGAGAGAGGAGTTGAATATTTCTATCTGTACAGTGTTCTATGAAGGGGGCTCTGGCAAGATAAGTTCTGCACTTAGGCCTTCTAAGGGGAGAATGTTTGGCCCAGTAAGTGAAAGCTTCAGTTATTTTTGCCATGTCAGATGCTGCCAGCTAAAGAATGTAAGGCATTGGGACCAATGATCACACGTCTGAATCGACCTGTTGTAGAGTTGTTTCAGCTAGTGATACGCAGAGGATTATTCTTTTCGTTTTGTTGTTGCTGATTGCAGATTTACTGCAGCGGCATTCAAGGCATGGTTGGGAACAACAGAAGGAACTGACATCAGGGATCGTCTTCAACCAGTCTATTGATTTGTTCAACAAATCCTCTATAAAAGTTCACCACAGCCTTTCACACATTGGACTAATCGCCCACCAAAGAAAAGCCACACATTTCAGGAAGTCCATATCAGGCATGTGGTTGCCTCTGTAGGCTTGAGTGGGAAGATTGGGATTGGAGTTCCTTAGCCCCAGGCTCTCCCCATCTGCCCTGACCTACCTTTGGACCAGACCTACCATCCTTGCTGTTGTGCCACTAGCTGATTCCTCCACCTACCTTTATTCCATCCATTCAGATTGGGTTTTCCCTAATTCCAGGTGTCCCTTCCTAGACTCGTTATCCTATGCAAGCTGCGACTCCTCTGATCTCATTTTTAGCCATGCCTTTTCCACTCCTGTATTCACCATCTTCATTCTCTATATAAACAACATCCTCCTCAACTCCACTCCTTCCTGAACATCTCCTCCCGCCCTATGTTTTTCTTCTGCCTCCTGATACACGTCCTCCTTAAGTTCGCCTCCTTCCTTAAACTCTCCTCCTTTCACCTTCTAATGTTTTAGCTATGCCTCTTGATGTGCCTCTTCTGGATTCTGAATGCCACCTCCTTCCTGAGCCTCTCCGCCTTCCATCTGCTAAAACTTTGCTTTTGCCTCCTTAAACACATCAGCTGGCTCATGAACTCTGCCCCTCCCTTTATATCCCCTTCCACCTCCCAATGTTTCACCTTCTCCAAACAATGACCAACCTCCTGCCTCAGATTCCTCCAAGACTCCTTTAGTAACTCTCCCCTGCCATTCTTGATGTAACACTTCTCTCCAACAACTTCTCCCTCTCTATCATCCCACCCTTCCCCCTCCACCACAGTCAGCTCATGCATCCTCCGATGCCAGTCACTGTATTTCTTCCTCCAGCTACCCTTCACCTCTCTCCAAACATTGCTGCTCTCCAACTCTCTCCAAACTCCTTCCACCTTGAAGTCATTCCACAAACCCAACTCACAATCTGGCAGGGTTTGGAGCTGGTTTTGTACTGTCTGAAACCTTCCCTATGACTAGCTTCCAAAATAACAGGTTGCAGCTGTGGCTTCACAGGATGGCTCCGTTGTGATTGATCCAAGCAACATCCTTCTTAGATCTACTAGGAGTCAAGTTTACTAGGACAGGACCTATAAGAGGTGGAACAGCCATTTTAGATTTTACTAGTGTGCCTGGTTTCAACCTCTCTGCCCATTGCGACTAGCTTACCCTCGCGGGATAACAAAGTATGCTCTGCTTTTGAATAATCTCTTCTGAGCAGCCATCACAATAAGTCACTTCCCTGGGGCTTTTGTCATTCAGCACGTTGATTCTCATACTCTTATGGTTGGTTTGGCATTTTCACATATCAGCTGATCTGGCAATGGGTCTGAAGATATCATTGCACTCTAAATGTGGAGGTTTTGGTAAATTCGAGTCAGCAGACTTGGTAAAAGGAATGCAGACTCTAAGGACCTCACATGTATCAGTAAAAGCTACCCGAGTCAAATACTGGAGTCCTGAGGTATTGATTTAGTGTTTACATTTTTTAATAAACCATCACCATAGTGCTGAATTATGGGCAAGGTAACTGCTGCGGTGGCCGGACCTTTCTAAGCCAAAGGATCACAGTTCTGTGTGCTAGGGGATCCACTGTATGCCTCCACTGTGGATTCCATCCTGAAGCTTAGGGTTGCTTCCATTGTCAAGCAGGAGACTTCATAACAGGTCATATGGGATGAAAACCTTCATGAATTAGCAAGGGAACCATTTAGGGCTCTGTGTGTGAGACAGAGGATTTTAAAGGTGACTTTCTGTTTTATTCTGAGCCAATGACGGGCTTCTTATGCGGATGTGAGGTGATCTGGTTTCTATACTTTCAAGATTATTCTAGCTGAATATTTGCAGATGCTCTGGAGGTGGGCAATATGGTTATTTGGGAGTTCTTCCTGAGTGCTGTTACAATATTGCAGGTATGGGAGGACCAGAAACCTCACTAAGTCTGTCCGCTGAGGCTTTTGAGGAAGCTCCAGGAGGAGACTGATGTTTTTGAACATCACATTGGCTTAGGTAGGAATTAGATGAACTGTTTAAATCATAGTGGTTAGATTTGGTGTTTGAAATGGAAGGGAGTTGGTGATTTCTGAGATGGCGAGAGTCTGTTGTTTATTGGAGTATCATAGGCTTCAGTAGTATAACAGATTTAAGCTGATAAATGTAGTACAGAGATTTAATAGGGGAACATGCTGTGTGTTCGTTTTTATGCAATTTTTCATGTGGCTGTAGTTAAGTTTAACTAAGAGTCATTGATTCATAATTTGAAATTGCTATGCTTTTTATTTTTAGAACGGTATGCTCCTGAGTCCTGACATGGGCAATTCCCGCACAGGGATGTCAATTCACCGAAATTCCTGGGGTAGCAGAAGTGACATCACAAACCAAATGACATCAGATGAAGGAATGTCATATAACCTTTGATCCTGATGACATCATATAAAATAAGAACACATTGATATTTAACCCCAATGACATCACCTGAAGTGATTGATAGGTGTAGAAAATGTATACAAGCTTACATTTTATAAAATACCAAACCAATACTAAAGCAAACATACGACTGGCTACTGGCCATGACTATGCGTGACCAGCAATGGGGTTAAAGTGGGCATGGCCACCAGGGAGCAGCTACGTGGTAACATTTTTTTAAATTGGGATAGGTTTGAAAGGGAAAATAAATGTCCTCATGGGTTCAGGTTGAAGTTCTGGATGGGATTGTAGCAAATATGAGGAGGGTCAGCAAGAACCTGAATTCATGGTTTTGCAAATATGTCCTGTGTTTGTTTTTTAAAGTATAAATAGTAAGTACACAACACAGTGGTGTCTGGGCAATGGGCCTGGGCGCCAGAAAGGAGAAATGTGTACTGTAATTTCCTCCTTATTGGGGCATGCAGCATGACCGAAGTGGTAGGTTTGAATGGGAAACAATATTCTGCTTGCGGTTACACCCTGAAGTGGTGGACTTGATTACAACAAACTTGTGCAACGAGAATTAGTAAGGACCTGCAAGCATGTTTTTGGAAATATGTCTTATGTTTTATTCTTCAAAAGTGCAAGAATGTAAGTAGATAAACTAGTGATATACATTTGGTGTCTGGGTAGTGGGCCTGGCCCTTGGCAGATGCCAATGTTTACTCTGATTTGCTTATTGAGGAATGTGGCATGGCCCAAGCCTATGCCCCATGGATTTGGAGACTGGCTATGGCTGCAAGCCATGAGCACTGGCCATTGGTTACATTACCATGGTATAGTGGACACTGAAGTAGGATGCAGGGTAGGTGCAGTGAATAATAGGGGTGGTTTGGTTCAGCTGGGGTCATGGTGGAGCCTTAAGCCATAGGCAATTGAACAATGATTTCCATCACCAGCATGCCCTGCTGATAACAACAGACATGAGTATGTGTTGCAAAAAATATGTTTCTTGAAGGAGCTTCATAGTTCTTTCATGTATGTGAAAAGAGGAATTATTAATAACTTATATACCGTGATGTAACACTATGAAACATTTCACTTATAAAAACCTATTAAATTGACATAAAAAAACTTTATTAAAGGGATGTTATGGTTAAGATGCATTACACACTTGGGACTCCTCTGCTCCAGTAGTTAGCCAGTGGTGTCCCACCTTGGCATTTCCATCCTGGGTTCTCATGAGTCCTTGCCCGTCTGTACTGCCCCTTCTATGTATGCAATTCTCTCACTGCACAATGCATATGTGCATTTATAGCAGCATTGTGTACACTTTTTTGAATAAGTAAGGGAAATTTAGATGGAAAGATTTGTAAAGATTGTTAAGTGGCAGTTGGTGTGTGGAAGCTTCATATGGTCATAGGGTTCTCTCTTTGCCTTCTGCAAGCCGCCAAGGAAAGGGAAGAGGGGCTCTGTGGAGCACTCCTTCCCTTTCCATGGTGGCCATCTTGGAAAAGATTTTTCTTCCTACAGCGGAACGGTTACTGCTTTTGCAACCCAGGGTGCTAATGGCCTTCATCCCCCATTGTGGGGGCTGGAATGGGGGAGAACGGTCAGAGCCCTCATTATCTGCCCTCGCTTCGCTTGAGCCAGTAACTTTGGCTGCCAGGCTGTTATCCCTGTTCCAGTCTCTGGAAGGAGAGATTATTCCTATTATCATAACACAAAAGGGTAATGGAAATGTTAGAAAATCTTATTGAGTCTATGTACTTTAATGAGAAATGTAAAGTAGATGGAATCTATGAGATTATTTTTTTAGTTCTATTTTTTAACTGTGAAACGTGTTTCCTAAATGAACCTTTTTTTGGTTGTTTTTTGATTATTTCTTTTTGCAGGAGAGGTTAGAACGTAATGTGAGGAGGGAAATGAGGGAAGGGGCACCAAGAACTAATATTCAGGGGCAGTTGGACAGGGGAAGATGTTGGACTTGTGTTACATCTAAGGTAGGGGGCAGTGTTTCCCATGCGCCTTGATTACAGCTTCAAAAGAACTTCGAAATTGCTTCCCCCTCCTCAGTGGTGTGTTGCGTTATATACAGAGGACTGTTGTCTTCGAAAGATATAGATCAACAGCCTATTTTATTGCTTGCAAGGCCTACAGTCCAAATCCAGCGGTTTGGGCTGTAGGTGTGAGCAAAGATGTTCTCCATTCAGTCTATGGAGAAAAGAAATTCAGAGTGGACCATACATTTTTTGCAAAGTTTGGTGAGGATTCGTCCAGGGGGAGCGAAGTTATAAGCCACCCAAAAAGAGGTCTTTATATGGATTAGCAACTTAACCATAACTACACGGCCGCTACCGTGGCCCGTGTAATAGATATACCTATTTTTTTAACTGCCCTATTGATCAAACAGCATACTTTGTCACAATTGCATAGCTCAACAAGTTAAAAGCTCAACTCTGACATGTACCTGCCTGCACTTTTAGTTCATATTTCAGAAGGACTGATTCAACCCTTCATCCTTCTGAGTTTGGTACAAACAAAATGTGGAGAATTGTTTTACAAAATGATAGGCCTCAGAGACATAAAACATTAAAGTTGAATCTAAATAAGAAGACATAGGTCTTGGGCATCTAATCTCCCTTGCCTATGTCGCCAAACATTAATCTCCAGCTGCAGCTTTGCACGTTATCGAAAGCCAAACTTTGCTGGGTAATTTCCGAAATTAAAGAGGGCTCTAAGAATCCAGTTTATTTTAGTTTTCACACCGCCTGTGCAGTCCTTGACCAGTAGTCTCAGACGCAGTGCCCAAGGTCACAAGGAAGTTACCAGGGATCACAGTTCCCCAAATGACGTTCCCGAAAAAGGTTGAAAACGTAAGGTGTCTTTAAGAGCGAATCTGAAAGGATTTAGAAGTAATTCATTTTTGAAAAAATGCAAAAGTGTTTTGAACAATTTATTATATGCAATTGAATTAGAAAGGAAGCTATTTAAAGGCCTACGGCTCGTTTCCCTTCAGCTCCTGTCAAATGAAACACATTCATCACACTTATCATTGCCATTCCCATGCTACTCATTTCATGTAAAACTTCACAATCCAGACTCAAATGCTGCTTTTATCTGCCTCCATTTCTGCACATTTACCAATCCCAACACTCAGGTCAGACCATCAGTCTTTCAGTTCATTCTGCTGCCAATGAGGTTAACCTGTTAGCATTTGTAAATGAGAGTGAGACTTGGGCCTATCCAGGGCTAAGAGGCTGTCTCAAGCTCAGTGGAGTAACTTTGCTGAAAATGTTGAGGGGACATGACATCTGATGAAAAGGGGCCCCAGCCAAATGAATGGGGACAAAATGGTGTGCCATGAAAGTTGGGGGGGACAAACACCCCTGTACCCCCCTAAAATTACGCCCATGCTCAAGCTCGATTTGAGTTTCAAGCCATGTGCCCCCCCCCCAACAAACCTGATACTCATCTTGCTAGTTGGCAATATAATTTTTTTAAAGTAAAAAAATAAATGCCTGACCTGAGGGTGTCTGCCTGAGATCCTGTAAGGCCACGCCCCCTGTGTTATTAAGGCACAGAACCCCACTTCTGGGAACCCAGTTTTCCTCCACCAGGATCATGAAAGGATGCCTCACAACTGTGTTGTTATCAGCAGTGCATTTACATAGGAAGCCCTTTGGGTGCAAGACAGCACAGTAAGTGAGGAGCAGGTCATTGGTTGTGGAAGAAAACACTCCCAATAAGTCTGAATGGTAGTTAAATACCTAACCTGGGCCACTTATAACTTATCAGGGTCACATGCAAAAGATACCGTTTTAAAGAGTCTAGTTTCTTTCCACGAGGTCTGATATTTCATCAAGCACAAGAAAAGTGTTTAATTGTTTGTGGAAACTCATATGTTCTTTATGTCAGGCACAATGACAAGTTACAGGTATGTGTTAAACAATGACCACAAGCAGGTGCATGTGTCACCCTATTTTTGTTGTGTGTCTTTAATTTAAAGAAATTGCAGATCGAAAATTCAGATATTTCTTTAACATGCCATTGCTTTGCAATCCACTCCTTGTCGGTTACCATTCAGGATGGGGAAAACAAAACTACACTCATATTCTTTTTAATTAATACAAGGATTTATATATTTGTCAGGTTGGTTTATACTGTGATGTATGTACTGTTTTCAAATAATCTCTATTAAACAGTGCATTAGTTTAGGTCTGTAAAGCCATATTTCAACACATATTTTGTCAGCTAGAGCTGACAAGATATGTGGTCAAGTATTTAAAGTGCAGCCCGTGCTCAAAATACTGCTTCGCCCACTAAACAAACTATGCAATCGTCAAGATTGGCCTTGTGTTGTAGGGTGTTGGGAGACAGTGCATTAGGCGTGGATTTAGGGTTCTGGTAGGTTGGGAGGAAGGACAGCAGATATGGATCGAGGGCGGGGAAGCAATACACCAGATACAGATCATGTAGGGTTTGAAAAAGAAGGACGACAGAAGTTGGCTTTTTCTACTTAATTTTTTTATTTATTTGTGTTAGCCAAATCTTAGCTTTTCACAATGTAACAACATACATGAAGAAGAAACCAAATGAGAAGAAAAGAAAAAAAAAAGAATTGTACAGCATAACAATGGTGTATATACAATTTCATTAAAAGGAACGATAGGAAAGCGGAGAAGCGAGAGGATAAAAGAAATAAAAATATATACAGTAGACAAATTCCCTTCCCACAATACATCATTTGTTAGTGCAGACTTTTGCATGGTATACATTAAGAATACATCACAAATCTCTTCTTTTACACAGATCACACAGATCATACATACGATCGCCCACGGCCCTGCCTATTTCCAATCAGAATTTAGCAATAAGGCCTAATGTTTGGAGCACTCGAATCACTTGGATTATTAAAGTTGGCTTTCAGTTGCGGGGAGCAGGGTGTGGAGGAAGGAAGGAAGGAAGGAAGGAAGGAAGGAAGGAAGGAAGGAAGGAAGGAAGGAAGGAAGGAAGGAAGGAAGGAAGGAAGGAAGGAAGGAAGGAAGGAAGGAAGGAAGGAAGGAAGGAAGGAAGGAAGGAAGGAAGGGAGGGAGGGAGGGAGGGAGGGAGGGAGGGAGGGAGGGAGGGAGGGAGGGAGGGAGGGAGGGAGGGAGGCATTTGACCAGCATCTGTAGTGCTGAGAGGAGGCCAAATCACTGTGAACTCAACATGCATGAGGTAGGCAGAAGAGATGGCCAAGGCATTGAGACCCACATGTATTGAGTAGGCAGGAGAGATGTCCAAGGCACTGAGAACCCCACATGCATTGAGTAGGCAGAAGAGTTGCCCAAGGCACTTAGACCAGCATGCATTGAGTAGGCAGAAGAGATGGCCGAGGCACTGAGAACCCGACATGCATTGAGTAGGCAGAAGAGTTGGCCAAGGCACTGAGACCTGCATGCATTTTGTAGGCAGAAGAGATGGCCAAGGCACTGAGACCCGCATGCATTGAGTTGGCAGAAGACTTGGCCAATGCACTGAGAACCCGACATGCATTGAGTAGGCAGAAGCGATGGCCAAGGCACTGAGACCCGCATATGTTAAAATGGATTTCTGAACTCTGAGGTTCAGAAAGCCAGCCTAGTTTCTTGGAACAGGGTAACCTCTGGACAAGCCAGACCAATCAGGGTAGCGATGGCGGCGGTCAAGACTAAGTCTCAAGAGGGGTGAGGGTGACTGAAAGACCTCAGTGAGAACACAAAGCAAGGACACTTACAAATTACTCCAGACAGGTGTTATATGAAAAATATAGACACATTTATTACACAGCCTTTGTAACATCGACCATAGCAAAGAATCACAATAATACTAAAGTAAACCACCACATCAAAATCAATAAAATATATATACAAGACCGAGGGGTCTAAGGAGTTAGAAGCATGTAATATGTAGACCACCTTAGATGGGGAGGAAAACAGGCAGTGCAAGTAATCATTAGACCCAGTTCGACATCCGAAATACACCTAACTAGGAGGAAGTCCGAGCCCTACGAAGAGAGGAGCCTTATGCTCAAAAGTACCTGCACGCGCTGGTGCCAATGGATAAAGGAGGGCCTCTTCAAGGATATCAGGCAGTTCAGGAAGGTGAATGAAGCGATGCAAAACAAGTCCCCACTACTCAAGCAAGACCTCCACTTGTGGGCAGAGGCAGGGTGAGAGTGCGGGATAGAGTCGCTATTTCGCAACAGTGGTAGAAAAGAAACGGGCTCCTGCGCGAGGGGCCACCGGTTGGGGTATGGACTACTCACCGGTCCCCGAGGCAGGCAGACCCAGTCTTCTCCAGTTTAGTTCACGTCGCTGGCAGGTTCAGCTGCGATGATCAGGACGTCTCAACACCATGTAGATTCTGCATAGCAGGATGCAGCGCCGCGGGTGTCCCAAATGTAGCGGACGTGCACAGGTTGTTACCACAGCAGGGCAACACGGCAACCGCGTTTACTCTGGTCCGGGCGCACTCGTCTCACTTCACATCTGGGAATGACAAGTGTACGACATTCGGTGTGGGGGTGCCATGGACGCAGAGCAAGCAGTAGACCAAGTTTCGAGGGTTTCCCCGAAACGGCAGGGGTGACAGAGCAAAGTGTCCTGCGTAAGCTGGTCAGCCCACTGGTTGGCCCAGGGACACTTCCGAAGAGGCTTACTTTCAGGGTTTGATGAAGGTGCCAGGAATAGTTGATCCCACTATTCCAATGGGTCGAAGCGCCTTTGCACCTTCTAGGACGATCAGATGCAGAGGGGCCTCGCTGGACGACAGCGGCTCAGGGTGCCAAACCTTCAGCGGGTCACCAGCGGTTCCTCAACTCAGCTTTGTGTTGCAGGATACTTGGCTCCTTATCCCTTGTTCGGTGTGAACTCAGGAGATCTACATGGTAGTGGTGTTTCCAGCCTCCTCTTATCCAAAGTTCCCTTCGCGCCAAAATGGAGAGGACCCAATGGGAGATCTGCTCACAAACACTCACACCATACGTGGACCTATCACGGACCACGGTGGTCCCAGGCATTCAGGGCACTCCAGACTCTCTTGCACCCAGGATGTGTATTGGGAACAGACATCCCAGCCCACATCCTGGAGGCACACACAAGGCCTGCAGAAGCCCATGAAAGCTTTGGGGTTTCGCGGGAAAGTGCATGACCAAATAAGGACGGACCCGGGTCGGCTCGACCTGGGGAAGGTGAAGGGGCAAGACGGTCAGCGGACAGGACAAAGAACCTCGTGGCATGGCCATTTTGGGAGCCAGGCCACCTATCTGTGCGAAACGCGTTAAGCGCAGATAACATGGCAAAAAAAGGGTTCAAAACACAAGAGAAACGATAGCTGCCACCAGTCCCGTCCTTGACACACTTGCACAGTTTATAATAAGTCCAGCAAGAGTTTCTAGGGCCTTTGGAATGGCTAGAGACCCAAGAGCGCGGTAATGTAAGTTACAGTGCACTCTTGTTTCATGTTGCACAAAAGCTGCAACATGAGGAAAGGACTAAGGGAAACGAAGTCTCCCAGTACTGACTCTTTTAAGGGCATGTCCGTTTCCCATAAGAATTGAGCAAAAGCCCAGAGCAATGCGGCGGAAGGCTGCGCTTCTCTGGCAAAGTCTAAATCAGGGTGTAAAACAGCAGCAAAAAGTTTGGGGGTTGACACATGGAGGGAAAATTACATACAATTATGAAATATTTCCTAACAGCATGCATTGAGTAGGCAGAAGAGATGACCAAGGCACTGAGAACCCGACATGCATTGAGTAGGCAGAAGTGATGGCCAAGGCACTGAGACCTGCATGCATTGAGTAGGCAGAAGAGATGGCCAATGCACTGAGACCTGCATGCATTGAGTAGCCAGAAAAGATGGCCAAGGCACTGAGACCTGCATGCATTGAGTAGGCAGAAAAGGTGGCCAAGGCACTGAGACCTGCATGCATTGAGTAGGCAGAAGAGATGGCTGAGGCACTGAGAACCCGACATGCATTGAGTAGGCAGAAGAGATGGCCAAGGCACTGAGAACCCGACATGCATTGAGTGGGCAGAAGAGATGGCCAAGGCACTTAGAACCCGACATGCATAAAGTAGGCAAAAGAGATGGCCAAGGCACTGAGAACCCGACATGCATTGAGTAGGCAGAAGAGCTGGCCAAGGCACTGAAACCTGCATGCATTGAGTAGGCAGAAGAGATGGCTGAGGCACTGAGAACCCGACATGCATTGAGTAGGCAGAAGAGATGGCCAAGGCACTGAGACCTGCATGCATTGAGTAGGCAGAAGAGATGGCTGAGGCACTGAGAACCCGACATGCATTGAGTAGGCAGAAGAGATGGCCAAGGCACTGAGAACCCGACATGCATTGAGTAGGCAGAAGAGATGGCCAAGGCACTGAGACCTGCATGCATTGAGTAGGCAGAAGAGATGGCCAAGGCACTGAGAACCTGACATGCATTGAGTAGGCAGAAGAGATGGCCAAGGCACTGAGACCTGCTTGCATTGAGTAGGCAGAAGAGATGGCCAAGGCACTGAGAACCCGACATGCATTGAGTAGGCAGAAGAGCTGGCCAAGGCACTGAGAACCCAACATGCATTGAGTAGGCAGAAGAGATGGCCAAGGCACTGAGAACCCCACATTCATTAAGTCTGGAGGCCAGAAGGGCAAATAACTGAGAACCTCGTGTGCATTTACCAGGTGGAGGAGAAGGCCATAGCACTTCAAACCTTCATTGATTGTGTAGGTGTTGGAGAAGTCATACGCTCTTAGAAGCCCATATGCACTTTGTCAGTGGGGAAGAAGGGCAAATCATTCTTAGCCAGTCAGGTTACTGGATGGCGAGGTGAATAAAATGAACGTGTCTGAATTTGCTGCCATACCCAAACGTAGTATAGGACGAAGTAGGGGCAAAGGCAGGAACGTATCTGTTTGGCATTTATCATCTGTTTCAGCAATGGCTGTATTTGTTGGAAGAATCCTAGATGGTACATGGGCCACATGCATCAATAAGTAGCCACGAATTGTCACGTGCAAGCACTGTGCACAGAAAGCAAGATTAAGTTCTTTTCTGTACACCAGACTACAGTATTTTTCAAAATACATGCTAAAAAAAACCGTTCTAGTTCTAGTATGGCTGAGCAGTCAGTCACAACAACACCACGAACACCTTTGACAACAGAATCCACACTGCATCCACTGCAAAGTACACTCCGCAGAGCTCAAGATGTGGGAGTTGTTAGGGCTCATCTCACCCCTCAACATAAAACCAGGTGTGTGTACCTATTTTACAGCAGAAACCAACAACCACATCTTTTGACCTGCGCAAAAGTGTGTTGTGAGTGAAGCTAGCAACCAGTTTGGGCTCATCTTGCCTGTGGGCTATCATGGGACATATGTCTGGCAAATGAAAAGCCCCAACGGTAGACTTCCGCCCTTTAATTGAGTGCAAGGGACACATTTTCACCACCACCCACTACCCGTATACCATTGAGTCTTACAGATTCACAGATTTTTACAAGCCCTCTCAGAACACCACATTTGGCAGCAGATCCCATGACATGCAGACAACTCATTTCGCCAGCTCACTAGTGCGGAGGACTTTGAGTGTGTTAATAAATATAACAGAAGGTCCAAAAAGCTTTGGCTCTTCAAAGACAACCTTGCCTTTCCTCTTTGTTGTAAAAAACTGCGGCTTCACACGGCTCCTCAGCATTGTTGTTCCCCAATGGGAAAATCCGGAAACGGCCCTATTTCATGTGCACTTTAGAACTGCACCTCCATTGTTGCGCAAGAGGAGCTTACAACTATAATCAGAGTATGCAGCCTGCAGTCCACATGGGAGGCAGGAAATCTTAGATGTTAACTGTTGATCAATTTCTCGCTCATAGTACTGCACTCACAAACTCGAGGTTCTGTCTCAATTTATTTTGCTAAGCCAACCAGTGCAACCATGATCTGAGCCTGAGTACTGTGCTCACAAACTGGAGGCTCTGCCTCCGCTTAATTTGCTCTGCTAACCAGCTGAACCACTCACTAAGTACCAGTACAGCCCTTGTGTTATCTCCCAATTTGTTTGGCTCTCCTTGCTAGTGGAGCTAGACCTGCATTTCGACTGTACTCGCACAGTTTTCCATGTCTCTCCCCTTCTACTAGATCAGTGCAGAAGCATTAGCTTCTCAATGCCATACACCATTGCCAAAGGATCCAGCCCGCCCGACTGACAGAAGACAAGCAATGCATGCTGTATGTGCCTGCATGGATGCACATTTCTTACACTATGGCCCTCATTATAACTTTTTCTGGTCTGGAGAAAATGCTGGAAAAAATGCTGGTAATTCCAGTACAAGCATTTTTTCCAGAATGGCAAAACACAAGCTTGCTTGTGGGGGCCACGGGTCTCCCGGCAGGCCTGACCTGCCAGTAGATCAGGCCCCACTGGCAAAGAAATGCCTGCATCACAGGCACTGGTAATACTGGTGCCTGTGATCCAGGCAATCACATCCCATGGAGTCCCTTACAGTTGTCTCTGCCGTCCATAATATCCCGGTAATACCGGCAAATCGGGTGGCAGAGATGGTAGGGCCAGTTTACCAGTACCCCTCCAGAATTACCAGCGAGGTACTGGCAAACTCGTAATTAGGCCCTATATAATAAAATGTACAAGAGTTTTTTGCAAACACCATGAAGAGAGACTAATGCATTTATTCCATCGATTTGATTCCAAAAGTAAAATCAATCTATATTACATTCATACTTGGTTTGATCTTTTTTAAACATCAAAAAGTCCATCATGCAGTTAAATTGTGTAAGAACAATCAAGCTGCACAATACATTATTAGCTTTTTCGCTAATCTGTCAAATTCCACATATTTCAATTCAGTAAAATGCACATCTGTACTGGACTTTGATCTGCTTTTAACCTCTGTCTATTCCATTTGCCTGTTTTTATACTATGTCTGCCTATTCTTTTTGGCAACACAGGTTTCGACCGCTGGACTTTTCCATGGCATACAGTACAATATGCTATACAGTACTATATTCAAATCCAATTAAGTTTCTGTTAATACTTTTAAATTAACAAGCCAATCAATGAATCAAAAGAGGCTCCAAATTCTTCAGAAACATGTTATTTGTATTTCTAACCCTTTTTTTAACCAATGGGAAATGCACCAAGTGCTTGGAAATGCAGTATTTCCATTACATGCCAAAATAATTCTTAGACGGTAACGTCAAAAGCCCAGGGAACGGACATATAAAGCCTGCCATGTAATGGCCAGTTTACTCAATATATCAATATTTATTTAATTGTATTTCTCCATCAAGATAGCAACATTTAAAATGTGTGATATTTCATTAAATTCACAAAGAACAAGCCCAGAATAAGAAATCAGCTTTAAAATATTCAAACAAGCTATATATAAAACCTTGATCATTACAATTAATATTATGAAACATAGCTTCCATACATGTCCATGTTTACACAAAGCAAAGAAACAACGGCAAATTAACAGACCATGAACCAAATCTTCATTGACTACCATTTTGCAGGCACACTTTGTGCTTCCTATTGCACACCTTCATTCATTGAGTAGTGGGTAACTTTAAACGTACCATTAGCCTCCTGCATTCTGGGGATATTTTTCAGATTTCTCCTTGCCCTCTTATATGAGTACACAAGTCTGCATATAAAGCTAAGAGGCAGCTTATATATACTTTGGACATCTGCCTCTCTCCCCATCGGACAACTCTGGCTTTAAGAGGTATTTTGAGTTGACTTAATGTGCCAAATTTAGTTATATCCCACTCCCCTATCCAAATGGATGGTGCCTTACAACGTTGTTAAATAGCTGTGTCATCTGCATAAAGAAGCATGCTGTAAAATGCAATCTTCAAAGAGGGTGGATTACCTTCCCTAAGAGAATTACTAGAGTCAAAGTGTGAAAGGAAAAAATGGAGCCCAACTGACATCCCTGCTTTTCACATTTATTGTTAGGGAAAAACAATGTATAATTCCCCGGTCTTGTCTATCTGACAGACGTTGAGATGTCTGCGTATCACAGTTGGATAGGATTTAATAAACTATTAGGGACCCCAATAAAATGCAAATTACACCACAAGATGTTTCTATCCATCAAATGAAATGCTTTCTCCAAATCTGAAAAAAGCCACAAATCATTTGCCTCTTTTAACCTTACCGTATTTTTCCATGATGGTACTCGAAGTGAATCAGAGGTCCACTTTGCTTAACCCTCTCCTAAAACCTGGTTTGGATGGCCTCAAGAAATTGTTACTTTGAGACCACTCCTCCAGTCTGAGCAACAAACCTTTGGAGAATATTTTACTGACAATGTCCATTAAGGAAATTGGCCAGTAAACGTAGCCAATAAACGTGGGGGGCTAGTGGGCCAAAGGCTACTTGTCCAAGGAGATGCAATAGTGCCTGTTTCGACAAATGCATTAAACGTAAAACAATTTGGTGTAATTCGAAAACGTCTCCCACTAAAAGCTCCCATTGTTTCTCAATAAATTCATTTTTTTGGTCTTATCAATTTCTTTATGCAGTTTTGAAACTATAAATCTGGCCAGCTCAACACCACTCATTAAATCATTGTACAATGTTCTTATCAAGATTCTATGTTCTGCCTCGGAACATCCATTTTTATAACCACACCTCCTGAACTGGGGGTTGCCATTTGCCAATAGCTCTGTCCTGGTTTTAGTTTTAACCAAAGGCTCACTGACACATTCCTTTGTTGCCTATGAACTGTTTAACAATTTTAAGAGAATATCTTAATTTCTTGCTGTGAAGACTGGAGAAGGGTATCTGTACTTCTGCTCCCCTACATGGTAGGGTAAAGCCACAGAACACCCCAGCAAACGATCTCTAAGTGGTAGCTATGGATGAGCAACCAAGGCTTAAGCATTCGGGAGGTGATAACACAGCTTCTTTATATAAAATATGGATACTATCATTATATACACATAAATAATAACACTTTGTTCTTAGGCAGCTTTCTTCAAAGAATTAAAAATGTATACATTCCATGTGGTACCACACAATTCTTAAATTCAGTAATAAATGCACTAACTGCAGACAGTTTTAAATAAGCATGTGAATTCTTACGTGAGGTGTAACAGCATAGCTCAGGGCAGAAAGGCAGGTTTGGTATGAACAGTGGCAGGATGCTTTCTTTAGATGAGAAATAATTCTATGTGAAGATCACCCGCACCTGGGCAACCTATAATGGAAAAGTTAGGGAGTAATTTATCTTGTCTTTTACAGCCCAGTCCAAAAATGTTAAATAACCCTCTACTTTCTTCTAAAAGGTTCTACCACTCCAAGGAACATGAGAGGCCACAGGAGAATAGGATCCAAGATGGATCTGAGCCCAAGGATAACTCCTGAGGCTAGAAGATGCTCTTCCTCATCACAGTAAATTTGGTGCCTTGGCACGCAAAGTGGCAGAGATTCTCGGTTTCACTGGATGCTTCCCTTCGAGGATAGACCCCGTTTGGAAGAAGGAGCCACTGGGATGCTGAGTCCAAGAAGAAACATGGAACCAAAGTCTTTCAGAAGTGCAGCAGTTTTTGTTCTCCGCGTTACTCTGGGCCTCATCACGAGTCTGGCGGTAACCCTTAAATCCGGCGGTAGCGCTGTTACAGGGCTTTGGCGGATTTCTCCCGTGCTCTGAGCTGGGGGGAAATTCACCGAAAATTTGCGCTCATACTGCTGGTGGGAAATCCGCCGGCGGTATGAGCGCAAAATTTCCCCACTGAGCCCAATGGGGAATGGGGCATTCCCGAATGGGCTCAATGGGGAATGGGGATTTCCAAATCCGCCAAACCCGTGATCCGGCGCTAATAGCACCGGTGGGTTTGGCGGTAGGGCAGATAGCGCCAGCGCTATTAGCGCCGGCTTTACCGCCCAACTCGTGATGAGGACCACTGTGTTGGTTGCCGATTTCTCAGACTGTAGAAGTCCTGGGAGGTTGAAACTTGCTGTGGGCTCCTTAACGGCTTGACAGATGAGAATAAGACCCCTGGGGAACCCCGATGACTTCTGGTGGCGACGGGTGCATAGGTCACTTTCGGTGTCGGGTTTTGAAATATCACAGTTTTCTGAATTTCGGTTCTTCAGTGCTGCAGCTGCAGCATGGACCTCTGGGTGGCTTATGGCAACCTGGACTCATCCATTGGAGTGGACCAGGAACACTCACCAAGTCTGGACCCCCGGGAAGTCTTTGTTGGATTCTGGTGGCAGGAAACCCACTGACAGACCTAACTCTGCACTCAGCGACCCTGGACTTTCTCCTGTGGGTAAAAGTGATCAGTGATGATGGCAAGGATGTCCCTTGAAGTATTCTTTGGCAGTTTGGAACTTTTGCAGCTCTGTATGTCAAGAAGCACTATGCCAGGGTACCCCCTCTTCTCGGCGGTAGATATAAATGGGCTTCCAGCATTTACAAACGGTGCCGTCCCAAGACGTACTGTTATTATTATTTGTGTATGTTTTGAACCTACATCCAGATTCACAATCAGGATTGATAAGTGATAATCTTGACTTCAAGCTACAGATTGAATGCCTAGCTTATCGGTTTTCTTTACACAACATGGAAAGGATGGAATGATTTTGTCCTTTTCGATTGCTACCTCATTATTATATTTTATGTTTTGTGTACATTTGCCAATTTTCTTTTCTTCCAACTGTCTGTTCCCCTACTTTGTCCCCCTTTCCTTTTTTGCTTTGGGTCACTACTTCATGATTTTTGAACATATGCATTTAAGTTTGTGTCCTTTTTGTTTTTTCTCAAACCAAATTGTTATTTTTGTACTGGCACACACTATTTGAATGTTTGTTGTTTTACAATGTGCGTCCTTTTTGCTACCTCCTAACTATTCAACAGCCATTTGCCTGTCTGTTTAATACAGAATTAATTCAAAAATGTTTGTTCACTTGGTGTTTCTTTTTCTTGTCAAACAGTTGAATGCGATTAGCACCAATTCTTTTTGATTAGATAGAGGTTTGGCATAAAGAGGTTACCAAATTATTTAACCCGCTAGCTCCAAACCTCAGGCACAGCAATATTCCATACCTTGGTTTACGGCGGGAAACCCACTGACAGACCTTACTCTGCACTCAGCGACCCTGGACTTTCTCCGGTGGGAGAAAGTGATCACTGATGATGGCAAGGATGTCCCTTGAAGTATTCTTTGGCAGTTTGGAACTTTTGCAGCTCTGTATGTCAAGAAGCACTATGCCAGGGTACCCCCTCTTCTCGGTGGTAGATATAAATGGGCTTCCAGCATTCACAAACACTCCTCCGGACCCTGGGTGACACCAATGGACTTCTTTGACTTGAGATGTGACTTGAGATGTCCAGGCACTGCTCTTCAGGACTCACCAAGACACATTCTCTGGACAGCAGGCACACATGACTAGCTTCCAGAGCACTTTGGATGAAGAGTAGCAGGTTGCACAATGGTCCCTTGTAGTTCACAGAGAGGTCTCCTTTGCAGGTTCTCTCTGGATCAGTCCTTGGAATGACACAGCAGCTTTTGCATCACACAAAACAAATGCAGCAGCAGACATCTCCCGCTGGGCTTCAAGGAACAGCACCTTCTTGCTTCGACTTCAGCTTTCGAACAAATTGGTGAGTTAGAGGTCCCCTGTTATTAGGGCTGTGCCGAATAGTATATATACTATTCGACCGAATACCGAATAGTGTGTCAACTATTCAGCCAAAGCTGAATATGTAGCCGAATAGTTGCTTTATTTAATAACTCATGTTCCAAACTTGAAAAACCACTTATTTAAAAAAGCACCAATTTAAATGCATTTGATACTTTTATTTCTCTTCATTGTAATCAATGCAGCATCTTTATTTAAAGTATAATAGCTTGAAAAAAGCAGATTTAACCAAAATGAAGGGACCAAATGTACAGAATTTTGTTGCATATTGAAAACCAATGCCAGTCAAAGTAGGAGTCTTCACAAATGCAAAAGTACTAAGTTACAATGAACAAAATGGATATTGCAATTTGCAACGCGCTGTCACACACTGGCCCACTTTGGAACTGTAGAGATTACCCAACATAAATTCCCCTGAGAGGCATGTTAGGTGGAGGCATATTTCTCTGCCTGACATAACCAAGCCTTGCTAGTCTCCACTACCTCTTGTGAATTCTTAATGTTTCTCTATGGGCCTGACCCAAAGGAACAAATGCTGCTCACCTTTCACTTATCCTCACCACTCCTTCTCGCCAATATACAAACATATGCACCTTATCATTCCTGATAAAATATCAGATAATGTTAAACTCAGGACTCAAGTCCTTAAAAAAAAAGGGGGGGCTACGATGTATGCACTGGGAGGTGACATGACAGGAACTGAATGTAGCCTAAAGTGAAATGTACACAATGTCCTTTCCAACTGAAGAAAGTGCACATTGGATATAAACATTTGCCAAAAGAAAAGATTTTCCTGTATTGTTGCTGGCTAAGTGTAAAAGGCGAGCACCTTTTATGTCTAAGAATCTGTAATAAAACATGCCCTGAACAGTATATTACATATAAGATATTTTACAGCTGTGTGATAGCAATTTGTAAGGTATTGTGGCTAAGTATCTGGTCTAATTAAATTCAGTTTTGCAAACTGAAGACTATATTTGGCTTTCTGAGTTCTTGTTGTATTGTATTCAAATGAGAATGACAAAGTATTCGGCAACAGCTGAATAGCACGAAACTATTTGGCCGGAGCCGAATATCTTTTTTCAGCCGGAATTCGGCCGAATACTTACTCGAAGACGAAGTTCGCTACTCCCCTACCTGTTATAGAAATTTGGTCCCCATTCAGTCAGGCTGAGCAGGGATCAGTCAACCAATCACACAGAAGGGCAATCATGCAGGCAGGGAGGCAATCAGGCTCACTGGCATTCAGACCATTCACTCCACCCAGACACGCATAACAAAGAATACAGATTGGGGTAAGCACCCAGCCTTTCAGCACACTGCACTGCATTCATGTGAGTTTCATTCAGGGCTGTCTCTGTCATTGTGTCACACACAGAAACCAGACACCCATAACACAGAATTTGAGTTCACTTCAGACTCCATTCACACAGGTCCCACCACACAGGTGTTCCCACAACACACAGCCCCTGGGTAGGCTCCAGTCTGTCTGAAAGCAGGCAATCCCAGAGCAATATATAGTATTTCCACCCAACAGTCAGGACGAAGGGACAGAGTCATGGGTTGCCAGGACTTTGAGAAACAAGGTAAAAGGCAATAGAAACCAGAAGGGCACAGGGGTCACTTGCCTTCCTGCAGGAATCAATTGATTCCTATGGCAAGGCATGGGTGTCCTAAAAACTCAGATTACTCAGAGCCACTGTCAAGTCAGCAATTAGCTGCCACCAATGTTCCCTCTAAGCTGTGCGCATGTGCGCTTGCCCAGCTTCCTTCTGAGTGCCACTCAGAAGATTTTTAGCAGCGCACATAGACAATTCTCACTTATTCAAAAAGATTAAATACGGCACAAGCCACAGCAATTACATGACATTTTTTTCTCTTAAAATAACTAACAAGCCTTGATATTCAAGCTCACATATAGGATACTGGCAGTAAGTAATCAGACTACGTGGATGGGTAACCTTATCCCACACTTTGTCTTATTTGTACATATGACACGCAAGTGCTTTGAAGCGGTCCTCTTGCAAGTTAACGCATTCTAAAACTCAAATATGAATTTTCCGTCTAAGGGTTTTGAGAAGCCAAATGTGATGCACAGAGCCTCCTACTTTAGGATTGATACCATTACCCTGTAAGTGGAGAGCAACATTGTGATATCATTTACTTGGCCTACAAGGGATAATGGATATGGACTATGCCTGGCATTGTGGGTCTATAGTATCAGGACACCTTTACACACACTCTGCACCCTTTCCAAGTGTTCAGAGGTCCATTGGGCATAGACCTTCACACATTATATGGTAACCCACTGCCATACAAAAACTGTTTCACTGAGCACTTGTGTAATCCTACACATTTATATAAATGTGGGGTATGCTGCAAACAATCTTGTATGCACTGCAAAATAATTGTGTACATGCAGTCCTGACATTCTTAAAATGCACACAATATCATGTTGAGGCATATGCCTTGCTCACAGAGTGTCTGTAAACGGCCCAGTGATTGTTTACTGCTACAATCCATCACTTTCTGCAGTGCTCTATCAAATAGGATTGTAGGCTAGCACAGCGTCATGGAAGGGTATGGGCAGAAGGGCACAGGTGCACACTCCTTGCGGGTAATTAACAAAGTAGCAAATTAAAAAGCAAGCCAAACGTTTTGCCAGTACAGTGAAGGAAATGGGTTTCTTGTTTGCTAAAGGATAGACGATTCTAGTAACATTTGCACCTTCTTTTTCTTTCAATGCTCAGTTGCTCAGGGCTTTAACAATGTGCCTGTATGTATCGTCTCTAGCATCTCCCTGCATCTTATTTAACTGATAAAGAATTACACAGGAGGGATCCCTAGTTACAGAGGAAGGCACTCAATCGGTTGCATCTCTGAGAATTGATGCTATTAACTTAAAAGGCATATACATGTGATTTTCTTCAAGAAGGATACATAATAAACCTCAATAAGGCTCTGGTTTAATTTTGCCTTGCTCTGGTGCGGAAGGGTGGGCAGAACTATAGACGTCATTATGTTCCCTGTCATTTCACTTTCTATGACATGGTTACAAGCAAGGCTCTAATCATATTTTGCTCCCTACTTGGAGTCAAATGATTTTTCAGGGAGTAAAAAAGTAACTAGCTTTGCCAATAGGGTTAGTTTGTGTGAATTAAAAGGTGTTCTTTCCCCTTAAAATTCCTCTTGGGATCGGGCATTAATATCATTAGAGTTTCTTCCTATGCAACTATTCTGCTGGTCACTGATTCAAACAAATATCTCTGTAGCTTTGCGGGTTGAAGCAGGTGGGAAGAGGGAGGCTCCTATATGTTCATTGTTTTCATTTTTGTTAGGCACTGTTAGGGAGAATTTTAATTTCTGTGCCAATTCCCCTTAACCTTGGAGACCTCCAGCTCTTTTGCTGGATTCATGTTTTTTTTAATCTTTATTCCTGAGTGAGTGGAACCTTTTTTCTCACTCCCTCATGTGTTTTCCTGACTCTGATGTTCTATGTTCTTTACTGTTTTATGGAGTCTGGTACACTCCATAGGCATGTGCTTTTGCATTGTGACACTCAGCACCTTTTGTCCAGTGCCACTGAGAAGTCCCTTGGACTTCTAGTGTTTAACTACATTTTCTTGGGTGAACTACTATTCCCAAGAATAGTAAGATGACCCCTGTCTTACGTACCTTTTACTTTATGGGTCCAGCACACCAACCTTATGTGGAGTGCTGGGGGCTGGGGGGTTACATAGTAAGTCCATTAACCCATTCCTAATGTAACATTTTGTTACACTAACTCACTTGAATGGCTGGTGGCTGTGGTTTCATTTTTACTACCTAGTGACATGTACCTCAGCTGCATTGCTGCACACAAGGATGACCATTTTCTCAAAATGGCCCTGTCTTCTTTTTTCGCCATTTCTTGTTAGTTCTTTTCCTCTGGGCTTTTACTCTGTTGTTTTCACTGCATCATGAAGGCAAGGAGTTGCAACACTTAATTCATTCTCAAGGCACTGTGGTGCTTGGGGTATTTTAACCTTTTGCCATTTGGGGTGCTTCCTATCTTTGGGAGTGCAATTTAACCCTACACTGAGTTGACCTCAACTTACCTGCATTGACCTTACAGCTTTTGCTTTCTAAAGGTGACTCCTCTTGAGTTGCTGTGATTTCTCTTTTGAACACTAACTATTTAAGAACATTTTTCTAAGAAGAAGAGTATCAGAACTTTGACTTTGTCCATTGACTTTGGCTGTCCTGGCTCCCCAAACGCCTTCTATTGGCTTTGGTAGTGCTTGTTCCCTTACAGATTTTAAATATTGAGCACTTTAATGCTGGGATAATTGACTGCCTGCATCCCTTTGGGAGTATCGAACTGCTTTAATAATGTATTAGTCTGTTCTGATCTAACCCTAATATTTACTTTCTTTAAAAACTCAATATTGCAAAGGTGATATTAAATAAATGCTATACTGACCTGAAATGGCGTCATCTCAGGGTGCTGGAACATGTGTATCATATAAATGACTTATTCACCTGCTTTATTGTTCACTGTTTGAATTGAATCCTAACTTGGGTTTAATATTACAGCTACTAACTGCTTTTTAAAGAATGTTTTAAATATCGTTGTGTATAAATAAATAAATATGTAATATATAACTTTAAGTGTGTAGGTGCTTAATTGGATACTTGTATTTACTGGTTTCATTGCACAGCTCTACAGCTCACATTAACCATCTTACGATAAGCCTGGCTGCTCAGTCACATAACCAACTTGTGTAGTATAGGCCTACATTAAAAGGTGGGTTACCTAATACCAAGGAGATAAGTCTTGTGTAGTCCCACACCAGTTGAACTGCACTAATCATTACCCAACAGGCATGTTTTCCTTTTTTGGGGGAGGAGTAAAATAGATAGTGTGTACATGCCTCTTAGTTGTAAGATTGGTGTTATCACAACTCACAGGACAACGTAATGTGGATAGTAAGCAGAGGCACAGGCATTTTGATCATCGTATTCAGAGGTGAAGTTATTCTGATGCAATTATCATTCATACACAAATTATTAGCAGCGTGTTCTCCTGTCCCTTGTATTACTTCATTAAAGTGGCTCTGGAACTCCTATTAGCATGTTTTTTGACAGATTTCTTTTAATTGCCATTAATTCATCTGCAAATGTTGTATTCTGTCTGAATTCATTGACAGCCTGATTGTTATGTGTATTACAAAAGCATATATCTCTTGTGTTTTTCCTGTGGCATAAAACACACATTTTTCTCTGCACAGAAGTACGTTTGCAAGTTACTCAGGCAGATGTTGAAGTACTGGATTGGTTGATGAGATCTCTTTATAACATATAACGTACTTTTTTTAACCTATGTCTTCGGAAAATATACCTTTTACACAGATTTGTAAAGAATTGTGGTGGTTGGTAAGAGGAAATTCCTTTTCAAACTCTCTTCTGAGATGGTAGTTCACTAAATATGCATGCTCACAAAGTGGCTTACCTCATTAGTCAGTTGCGCACATGGAAAATAATGTGTGCACAACAGCCAACCAGTTCTGTACATAGAGAATAATAATTAGAGGGAACATTGGCTGCCACCAGCCCATATCGTGCACTGTGGGCAAAACACAAGTGCCCCAAAACACACATAAGGTGTACAAGAGTATACCCCCACCTAAGGGTGCCAGAAGGGTATCTAATGGGTGTTGTTTACCAAAAGGAAAACACGAAGAGCTACACTACCAGCAGGTCCAGGATGGACATCAGTGGCAGAAAACATATAGAAAACACACACAGAGAAGTGGTAGGATGAGGACGCCCTGTTCCTCCCACCATAAGGCATTTCCAGTATCACACTTGTGAATTAGTAATTCTTTCCAATGCCTTCTTGTTGAGTTTAGGCATCGCCAACCAGTCCCTCTGGCTGTCGGGCATCTTCTTTGTGGTGGCTACCCCTGGCCATTGGATAATAAAAAAGGATAGTGATCACTCCTTGTTCAACCAGAAATGCAAAATGTCATGAACAGTCCACAACACAGTAATCAATGACTGGGGAACAGTGCTACTGGTCTTGTATGCTTAGGAATGCACCCAGTAAATCCCCGGGCAGAACCCCAAAATATACCTGAAAAGGAGTGATCAATGTAGCTAGCTGTCCAAACATTTGCGCTACATTTCTCACAAATATTTTGCTCGAGAATATGAAGCCCCTGATAATGTTTATTTAGTCCTACTCTAATTTTTAAAACTTGAATGGTCCTCTCTGTCTAAAAAAGGCCTACTGGCCACTCAATTTCCTCAACTTTTCTTGTAAACAATTACTTAATGTCAAATGAAGTTAAAGGCCTTGGAAATTTCCTTCACTAGTACTGCACGTGGCCTAGGTAACTGTTAGCACTGCAAATTCAAATGTTCTATTAACAGTCTTAAGTTTATTACATTTCTAATTTGTGTTGCAATCACTTTTCTGCCTGCTGAGCGCTATGTTCCATCAACAAATGGAAGTTGCTCACCATTTCATTTGTTATGCATATTTTGCTCATTGTGCACAAAAGGTTGGGGAGCCCTGAGCTACACAATGATTTAGAACTCTCAGACAGGTGCTGCTTATTTCCCGTGAAATCAGAAGAAGAAAATGTCAAGCTGGAATAAGAGTCTAACAGTACATATCACACACGCCTCTCAGTAAATTCCCAAATGCGCCATGATAATGACTAATTATTAAGGAAAAGCCAGGAAATGTAATTAAGTTCAGAAGCATTTCCCAACAGTTTTCATGCCGACTCGAAATGTTTAATGCAATTATTAGAATGGAATTCAAATGGGTTATTTATGGCCTGGAGATAAAGTTTTGGGTTGCTCTGGAGCTTATCACTTGTATGGTGCATACTGATGATGTTGGGTGCAATGGCTCTATCTGAAGCAAAGAATACTTGAACTATTTCTATTATGCTCTCCACAGCTCATCCTGTGGGGTGCACTGAAGGGAAATAATGAGATTTTCAATACCTCGGCCATCAGTGCTCCAGCTCTTGCACGCATGTACACGAGCCAGGAAGCGCTTTTTGCCTCCTGGTCATGCTATGTGGAAGCTCGAGCACTGGGAGGGAACATCAGAACCAGGATGGAAGGTATGTTAATTTAAATATGTGTATGTATGTGTCTAGGCTTGTGTTGTGTGTAATGAGTGACTGTGTGATGATGGGTGTGAGTGTGAATGAGCGACAGTATGTTGCGTGTTAGGGTCGTGTGAATGTGTGTGCACATGTTTGCACTGGGACGTCAAGCTTATTTTAGCTGAAGGGGGGTTGTGCATCAACCAAAATCAGCTCCCAGCTCGAGGCGCTGGAAGGCCCGGGTGGGCAGGCATAGCATTTTGTTTTTACTGGCCATCTATGATAGATGCCTAGTAAAAAATGCCATGACTACTCCTTGGGCCTGCCAGCACTTTGCATGCACACATAATCACATTGTGTGTGTGTGAGGTGCCGGGGGAACCAGAGGACAGGCTTGGCATTTTTTACTGGGCATCTATGATAAATCACGTATGATAAGTGCTATTATGTAGCTAAACTGACATTTGAATGCAGCCAGTCTATCCATACCTTACTGTGGCATGCCTTTTTGTAGTGGGCATCTTTGCTAAAGCACACATGGTAAGTGTTATTATGTAGCTAAACTGGCATTTTAATGCACATAGTCTAGCCATTTCTTTCTGTGATACAATATTTTTTATTGGGCAACTTTGATAAAGCAAGCATGATAAGTGCTATTGTGTAGCTAGATTGGCATTTTGGTGCAGCTGGTCTAGCCATTTCCTACTGTTGCATGACATTTGTATTGGGTATCTTTGATAAACCAAGCATGATATGTTTTATTATATAGCTAAAATGGCATTTTAATGTAGCCAGTTTTGACACATTTTCATACTGTGGCAGGGCATTTTTAATGGTAAAGCCAACTGGAGTATGTTCTTACGTGGGGCTAGTGCCATATTTTGGCAGAACAAGCGTGGACATGATTTCTTATAGTATCATTATTAGCATTATGCGTAAAGCAAACATTTAAATGTGCTTAAATGGAAATACTGGCATATATTGGTGCAGCCAGCATGGGGGTGCATGGGTGCAGCCAGCGTGAGCATGTTTTTATACTGGCATATATTGTAGGCAAAAGAAACCTGAAAATGTGTTGGCAAAATGCTTTTCTGCACTGTTGGTGACGTGCATCTATTGGATTATTTCATGCATTGCAATACAAAATCAATTGAAAACGGTCATTTTACCCAATTTTTGCACCATTTTCAGCCATTATTTAAAAAAAAGATTCTCTGGGTGGGAAATCCTCCAACACCTCTTAATTGGTTCAGGCTCCTCGCTACGCTCAGCCACACTGTCATATTTGGGGAAAACATATCTCGCAGATAAAGCTGAAAACGCCAGTGAGATCTCAGAAGGAAATAACTCTGTATGATGTAATACAAAGTGATGTTGTAAAATGTATGTAAACATGTGCAATCCCTGTGTGCACTATTAAATAAAGTGATAAAAAAAAAAATACAAAAAAATAATAATTCACCATCCGCCATTAGGGTGTACAGCGAGAAACTGAAAACTGAAAAATTCTACAGGGGCAAAGTGAGATTCCTGCAACCATTGCTAAAGAACCAAGGGAGCTGTTGCCTCCTTTCTGCCTGTACTTGGCACCTTTATGTGATATTTCATCTGTTAAACAGACTGTCCTTGACTATCATTGGAAACTGAGGTATGAGGGATATCTCTTCTGTTAAACAGACTATTTTTGACTGGTTATTTAAAACTGAGCCGGAAGTGATATCTCTTCTGCTAAATACCACCTTGAACTACACATTATTTGAAGCTTTGCTGGGGGTGATGTCTGCTTGAAATAAAATAATGCATTCTCTTTCTGACTGCAAGGGCATTTTTGCAACTGTTGAGCATGAGTTAACTTTTTATATGTATATTAACTTGATGCAAAACTTGTATTGCTTTAAACCTACTTTGAACATGCTTAATGACACTTTTTTTTAACCAGATTGGTAAAATATAGATATACTTAAACCAGTTTGGCCTATTTCTTGTTTTTTGGTGTGCTGCCATCCCGCCCCACTGTGTTGTATTTTTGCCCCCACCCCCTGTGGTCTCCTTTGCTACCCCTGTGGTCTCCCTTGCTACCCCTAGAAATGTTTCTATTTGTTTACATTGAGGCTCATAGGCTATGGCCAGAAGCATGTGCCTCTTTGTTTCTGGAGTGGGTGGTTTTCTGATAGCTATAGCCGGTAAGATAGCTCAGTGGGTTGAGCACTAGCTGTGGCAATGTGTGTGTGATCTGCAGATGGCAGGTTCGACTCGCAGAAAGGTCAATTCAGCCTTTCATCCTGCTGAGGTTGATAAATGAGTACCAACACAGGTTGGGTGATATTTGTTCTATATGAAGCGCTTAAGCGTAAGCGCTGTATAATAACACATAATTATCGTTTGGCCTTGGACGTCTGCTGGCATTCACAATGATTTGGTAATATACAGTGATATCGTAATCATATTTTTCGTAGTGTAGTCAAATAATTTTACGTGATGCCAGTTCTTGTTTTGTCGAGGCGTGAAAGGTCGTGTTTCATTGCTTCCCGTGATGTCACTTTGGGGTGGGGTCAAATGGCATCACTTCCTGTGATGTCACCAGAGGTCAAGGGTTGTGTGATGTCACTTCCGCTACCCCTGGCATTTTGATGAAATTACGTCCCTGCCCATAATACTGATTTCTAGTGACGCCACCGCTCAAATAGACAAAGGTGTTACATCAATTTCTCTAGCCCCTTTCTTAAAAGTGAGGCCAAAGCCGAGACCTATGGTAGTTTTCTCTAGCCCATTTCTTAAAAGTGAGGCCAAAGCCGAGACCTATTGTAACCACCATTATCGACCATTAATATCCCCTGCTTTATGCTGCGCGAGTTTCTGTCACCGCCAGCATTCAGTGGGCTTGGACAGGAGCAGAAACGCTGTGACATTTTAGATAAACATATACTGTTTAAAGGACTTCGAGGGTAGCTTTGGCGGCAGCCTCCGTGGCAGGTCTCGCGCCCCGTCATCAATTACAGGCCTGTCATACTAATGACTGAAGGGAGGCAGGGGAGCCGTAACGACGCGCGCATCCATCTTGCCCTGTCTCTGAGAAAGGTGTACCTGTGCCTGCGTGAACTCTGTCTCCAGCTGTCCCTGGGATGAGTGCACTCCCTGACAGGGAATCGGATAGTGCGAGTGTTGCCTATCTGTCATCCCATCCAGTTGAAAGGCACCTTGGCTCCAGTTACAGCCTGACTGGGCAAGCTATCCCTCGCGCCCTCTTCTGCAGCGCCATCCTTTCTTACAATTGTTTTTACTGAAATAAACAGAAATGCTGATGATTACTTGCGAAGTTCTGCAGGCAGTGGTTTCCCGAGTTTACACGGACTGCCTTTTCGAAGATTGTTGGCTTTTTAGTAATGGCTGCGAAGCTGTTTTATCCCAACTAAAATGTAGTATTTGTAGAGCGCGCGTAGGTACTCAAATTAAAGTGTTAATAGCATAAGCAGCCTGTACAGGACAACAGGGCACAGGGTAAATGGGATTATGTTCCTTTATATCATTTTAGGTACGGCGCTTCAGTCATATCTTCAAATGACAAGTATTTTAAATCTAGCACTAAAACAGATTAAACAGGTCAAAGCCAATAGATCGGGTTCTTTTTAATGCCACTTGCAGTTTAATGCTCTGTGATTAGGTGCAGTATAAACGATGCATAACATCACATATGCCCAGACTCAGCACCGACATACCCGGACACGGCGTGTCATGCACACGTGCTGACACCATACACTAGAGGCAGCCTCGTATGTTTAGGTAACTGCTCCAATATGACAGGTGCCTCCACATACAGCCATCTAGTTACAACCTCACATGCCCAGGCACCCAATAGCGTGGCAAAGTTTGCCATCATATGCACACGTAGCCCACACATATGCCACCAGGCTTGCTGCATCACAGAGTACAAAGTCACCACAGGAGTACATTTCCCACAATGCGTTCTGTTCAATCAATGAAGAGGTTCAAACCTGTCCTAGCATCCCCTCTATCTATCTCATTATGTAAAAATGTCCAACAAAAATATATGACTCACAGTGCAGTCTGACTAGCACAATGCAGAGGCCCCAAAGGACTTCCTTTCCAAGAGCGCCTCCCTCAGTTCTGAAATCGGGGCAGGACTTTTTGTCCCAGAATGCATTGTACCGCACTCCTTGCTGACATCACCGCAGGAATAGCAGCAGTTGTACGATGTAAACACCCAAAAAAACAAATAGCACGCCTTCAGTTTGCCTCACTCAACATAGGTTCCCTGACATGTTATGTTAAAGGATATTCATACCGCGCACTATTACCACCGGAGTGGTCCCCAGGCCACATGACAATAAATACTCTTTCACATTGCCTCATTGTGTGAAACTTCTACTAGAATCCATTTTCTTGCACACTGTTGATGCCCAAATACTGGCGTCTAATGCCAGAATGCACTCTTTTTGGTACAACTGTCTCCTCAGTAGTAGAGTTCCCAGAATGTATTCTGTCTCTGATAGTGAAGATAACCACATTGGAATACGTATTAAAGAATGCAGTGTGGTCCACCTAATAACTATTCTTGCACAAAACTATATGTGTTCCACCCTAACTACTGCACTACATATCGTAAGAGGCACCCCCTTCACTTAATTTAGATTCCACCCACCACAACACACACAGGCCTTCGGGTCAAGGAGGGTGTATTGCTTCATTCAGTGTAGAAAGGCCCACATGACTACACCTCCATGCATGCACTCTGCCACAAAGACCGTACCGATGTCTCAAGGGGGCTGCCTGGCCCAAAATGCACTTCATCATAAGCTACAGATGCTGCATAAGAATATCTGTCCAAAAACAACTCAGTCAAACTCAGCTGTGAGCCCTACACAAAAAAGGCTGTATGACCCACAGTTCACTTTGCTTTATTTAGCACAGACTGAGGTACCTACTCACAAAGGGCAGTTACCACAGCAGAAATAAATACCACAGACTGCCCCCTGCCTCAGCATGGAGGAGTCCCCCCCCAACAGGATTACATGTTACAGGATCCACAATGCATATCACAGTCTACCCCACCATAGCAATACATAGCCCAGCCTGACCCATTAAGCCACCAAGTCATGCCTGACACACCAAGCTTATTTGTCCCATTAGAAGTATGGTCCTACAAGTCCCGGCATGCAAAGTGAAAAGCCAGGACCTGGCCAAGGTTTCACACATGAAATAGGGATACTGTGCAGCTAGGCTGATGATTTCCTCATCTCACTGATGTGCCTTGAAATTCTCCAGAATGTTCTCTTAAATATCCCCTCCAAATCTCCCAAATATGTTATGCAAACGTCACTGACGTTCCATAGAAATCTCATGACTGTTGCTTGCAAAATTAAATGTTTGTCTTTTCATTTGTACATATGAAGGATACGTTGCAGATAGCAGAGGAATTTCCTAGGTAGGCGTCCTTTACAACATACAATGATTTTCTGGACAAGAATGGAACAGGTGGGGGAGGGGCCATAAGATGGAACATAGACTATGGAAAGTTGCTAGGGCACACAAATACCCAAGTATGCATGTAGGGCCTAGTGCCGTTAACTGCATATGTACATTTTACATAAATACATTGATGTGTGGCAGAACCATGGTGTGATGAGTGGTCCTTTAGAGAAGGGTAGTGTGGGTTTTGGAGATGCCTTCTTGCCACCTAGTAGGTGCAGCTTAAGCCAAGCACTGAACAATTCCAATGATGTAACTCATGGCTGGTGGGTGGATAACCTTCCATTAGAAGGGGGAAGTAGGGAGACGTAGAGTGAGGAGGCACAGGTGTTGTGGGATGTTGTTAGTTTGTGGATAGATGACTGTACAACCAAGAGGGAGAGTATAGAGAGATGCAGTCAGCAAGGCAATGGGGGCAAGACTACGGCTATATTTCAAGACAAAGGGCCTCATCACGAGATGGGCGGTAACGCCGGCGGTAATAGCGCTGGCGCTATCTGCCCTACCGCCAAACCAACCGGCGCTATTAGCGCTGGATCACGGGTTTGGCAGATTTGGAATTCCCCATTCCCCATCGACCCCATTCGGGAATGCCCCATTCCCCATTGGGCTGAATGGGGAAATTTTGCGCTCATACCGCCGGCGGATTTCCTGCCGGCGGTATGAGTGCGAATTTTCTGCGGATTTCCCCCCAGCTCAAAGCTGGGGAGAAATCCGCCGAAGCCCTGATTTGGCAGACCCTTAAATCCGGCGTTAAAAGTGCCACCACCGGATTTAAGGGTTACAGCCAAACTCGTGATGATGCCCAAAGAGTAGACATTTAAAGAGGGAGCGATTTTGCCTTGACAGACATCTAGGGTGATTTTGGTATGATGAGGTGGGGGAGGATCTGAGTAGGTATAGATGGCTAGTGTACCAAAGCTGATTGAAAGAGTTGAGTTAGAGAGCAAGGAGTAGGGTCCAGTGGTAGTCTAGCTTGCTGAGTATGATGGTTTCTATGAGAGTTTTTGCAGAGTGGTGAGTGAGGTGCACTCTTATAGCCATCTATAGCTAGATTCTACGAATGGGGTGCTTTTGCACCACTACCATATTTCAGCCAGTTCTCATACATGTGCTGTTATGATGGCATTACAATTCCTACTATCATCTATGTCATGTTTCCATGCCACTAGATGGTTGGGCCTCATTGTCATTACATGTCACATGTCTGGTGACTTCTTACCACTGCCTAAACATGCACCATTGAATTTGCCATCTCTAAAGGCATTGAAGACCCAAATCAATTCCAGGGTTTAGGATGGCTTACTAGTCCCCCGTCTGCCTCCGCATTGATAATCAAATCTGACCCTGTCTGCAATACCCAAGAAAAATTGGGTTTCATCTTCAACGCAAAATATCTGATGAACTCAATAGGCTCTTAAATGCCAACATTATTGAAGAAGCCACTGGCCCCACTCCATGGCTGTCACCAGCAAAAGTTCTCCCAAAGGACAGTAGCCAGATCAGACTGTGCGTTGACATGCATATCCCCAACATGGTCATAACACGAGAGAGACATCCTGGGTCCAACATCAAAGAAATGATAGTACGCCTTAACAAAGTGGTCAAGTTCATAAAACTGGACTTCATTCAGGATTATCAACAGCTTGTGCAGCACCATGATGCTCACCCCATCACTCTCTTCTCCACGCACAGAGGATTTATTCAACAGTGACCCAAGCCATATATTTTATTGAATGGTGCATCCCATGAGTAGTCAAATCTGACAACAGCCCACTTTCAATAGTCAGGACTTTCAAAGATTGGCAGTCCGTTTAGGATTCACCCACCATAAAGTTACACCATTATAGCCTCAGGTAAATGGGGTGGGTGAATTATTCATGGACACAATCAAGAAAACACTCCAAACGGCATACAAGAAAACATTCCACTACAACAAGCCCTCAGCAAAGTACAATGATAATGCCGCACAACTCCTCATGGTGCAACAGGAGCCACCTCAGCAGACCTAATGATGAAGAGACCTATAATGACCTTCTTAGGAAATCCATGCTGACCGTTGAAAATGATCAGGTCATCAGGATGAGATGTGCAAAAGCTAAACAAAAGGCTAAAGAAGCATTTGAACAAAAGAGACATTCCCAAGAAAAAAAGTTTGACATATGAGACAAAGATATTGTTCAACAATGACAAGCAGACAAAAAACGGATCCTAAATTTATGCTTCAAGCACTCAGAGTATAAGCCCAAAATGAACCCGTTGTCACAGCAGGATCGAGAATAGAAAAGTGACAAGAAATGCATCTCAGTTTTGAAGATTCAGAAATACTGGAAACGAGGACAATGGGCAAAGTGAAGGACCAGGGGAGTATCAGACAAGAAAAAGTCCACTCGAGATAGTACCCGTGTCATGGACACACAAGAGAACAGTTCTGGTTTCCAGTGCCAGCAACCAACAAGGGGTAGAAGGAGTGAGAGTAAATGGATAACAAGACAGCCACAATGACTGGTTGAAGAGCTGGAATAGTAGATTCATTTCTGGGGGAAGATGTTGTGTCCTCACCTAGCCACTGTAGCAGTGAGGTGAGTATCACTGAAGTGGAGAGAGAAGAGAAGGAAAGGAAGAATGACGGAGGAGATGGAAAGGGAGGGGCAGACACAAAGAAGGAGAAGGAAGAGGTTGCACGTTAGCAGTGTTATGAAAGCCTTTTAAAATAATAGGATGTTCCAACCACCTTTGAGGCTGTGCTGCTTTCATTTTGCATGCCCCTCCTCATGAGGGACATATAACAGAGACATCCTGTATCATATGGCAGTGAACCAACTGGTGATACTTTGTGAAGCAGCAAGGGTGAGGAAGGGAAACAAAAGTAAATCTAGGTATTGTCAGCAAAGAGGTGGTATTGGAAGTTGAAGAATGAGACAAGTTTATCCAGAG
Organism: Ambystoma mexicanum; assembly: GCF_040938575.1. Classification (NCBI taxonomy): domain Eukaryota; kingdom Metazoa; phylum Chordata; class Amphibia; order Caudata; family Ambystomatidae; genus Ambystoma; species Ambystoma mexicanum. The sequence goes on along the minus strand of NC_090937.1, from coordinate 100,798,042 downwards.
AGGAGGTGTGAAGGATAGAGCTTGCAGGTCCAATGTGAGTCCTTCCTTTCCTCTATCTCACTCTCCACTTTCGGTGTTCCCCAGGGGTCTAACCTCTCTCCCTGGCTCTTAAACCAATGCCTGGCACCCCTCACACACTGCATTGCTGCTCTCTGTTCCAACTTTCAGTGTTATGCAGACAACACTCAACTCATCTTCAGGCTCCCCTCTGCCACCTCCTCTCCCTCTCTCATCTCCAACTGTCTGTCTGCAATCCAGGAGTGGTGCGCCGCCAACAGCCTCTGCCTCAATGCCACTAGGACTGAGATCCTTCCCAATCGCCACTCCTGCACCTTCCTTTCCTGTCTGTCACTCACTGGCCAGCCTCCCTTGGCCCTCCTCCTTCTCTCACCTGTGAGGCTAAGAACCTCAGAGGGATCTTCAACTCCTTGCTTTCCTTTTCTCCACACATCTCTGATGTCTGTAAGAAGTCAAACTATCAACTGCACCTCCTCAGGGGTTTTCTTCCCTTCCTCTCCTTCCGCCAGAAGCTCACTGTCTCTAGAGCTCTGGTTCTCTCTAGTCTGGACAACTGCAACAGCCTCTTTCTAAATCTACCTGCCACTACTCTCCGCCCTTTCCAACTTATCCAGAACAGGACTGCAAGACTTGTCCTTGGCCTCAAGCCCAGGCATCGTATCTCTCCAGCCCTGAAATATCTTCATTGCCTCCCAGTGGCTGCAAGGATTAAGTTCAAGACTCTCTGCATTGTCCACAAGAACTTCTGGGGCCTGGGTCCTCAATATCTTCAACTCTCCCTCTGGAAATACCTTCCTACTCTAGCTCTTCGCTCCTCTACCTCCAACTCCCTCAGGGTCAGTCGCTTCTCCAAGCAACAAGTTGGTGGTCGATCTCTCTCTTCGGCTGGGGCCTCCCTCTGGAACAGCCTCCCTGCCTCTCTGAAACTTGAGGAGAACCATCTTCGGTTCCGGAAGCACCTCAAGACCTTCCTCTTTGATTTTGCCTTCTCTCTCCCCCTCCCCTGCTGATCTCTGTCTGTTTCTGCACTGGGCTCCTGGCCGCCCTCTGTATTTAGGCCCAGATACCTGCCCACCCATCCACATGCCCGCACTGCCTCCTGGCAACCCTTGCACTTGGTTCTGTATCTGCAACCCTACAGTCCCCTTACCAGCACTTATCTGACACCCGTTGTCTGCACTTAACTATTGTACTTGCCACCTGCTGGCCGCAGTACCTGCAGTTATATTTCATCTCATGTTCAGCACTTTCCACTCCTCCCCTGCCCCTTGCACTTTCCCCCTCCAATATCACATGCACTTGCGTGTTCCCAATGTCACTGGGCCTAGTAAAATTGTTGTTTTCCTCCCTTGTACCCCTCCCTTGCCTCGTTGCACCCTAAAACACTTGAGTATGGGCAGGATATAAATAAACTATCATATCATCATATCATATCAGAAAGCTATGGGTCCAGGACTGAACCTTGAACATTTCCCAGTGAAAGAGGAGTCAGTAAGTAGTGTTAGAGTGACTAGAGATGAGAAGAAACGATCAGAGAGATTGGAAGCCACCAATTTAGGCATTTGTAGCCAAGGGAGTTTGTAGAAGGGAGGAATCATGCACAGTGTTGAAGGTTGTTGAAAGATCAAATAGAATGAGGAAGCAGAAGAGGGGAGAGTGGTGTGCAGTGATTAGAATGTTAGAGAAGGCGATAAGTTTCTCTACCTCGAGGAAGTAAGCAATACAGTTTAGGCCCACCTTATCAAATATTTTGGAGTAGTTCAGTAGGGTGGGTCTGTAGAAAATGGGATTGTTGATGATCTTCAGTGGGTTTCTTTAATATGGTAATGAAAATGGCACTTTTGTGGCAGGCTGGGGAAATGTATGAAGAGGGAGAAATGACGAAGAGTGAGGAGAGGTGGAAGAAGGTGGGAGTTTGCAAGATCTTTCATAGTTTTGATGTGAAGGGAGCAATGCAAGCACACAATGGGTTGACTAGGCAGAAGGTAAGTACGAATTTGGTGTTCAAGTTGCAGAGAAGTGGGAAAGAGGAGATCTAGTAGGGGTGGTAACTGGAGAGAAGAAAGGAGCGGGTGGGGAAGGCCCCACATATTTGAGTTTTTGGAGGAGAAGCAGGAGGGATAATCACAAGCCAAAGAGGATATTGAACGTTTTTCTTGTGGGGGGAAGCATGGTCTGCAAGGTCACAGATAGCTTGAAAGAGTGTGAGCAGAGAAATGATGTTAGATGTGTGTAGTAAGAAGATTTGGCAGATTCAAGAGAAGCAGTGAGGGAAAGGAGAGATTCTCTATAGCCTATATAAAGAGTAGGGCAGCTGATCCATGGCTCTGAAGATCTCTGGGTGAGAGTTTGGGTGGGGGTGAGTGGATAAGAAGACAAAATAGTGAAAGTGTAATGAGGTAATGTGGTTGATAGATGTTGAACTCAGTGAAGGGTTCATAGAGTAGCTGAATGGGGTGAGAGTTTACAGTGAAGTCTTGACTTACTCTAAAGTAAGTGGCAGTCAAGATGTCTGGTTACAATTTTTCTTGGTGAAATGGGAGGGATCAGCTAGTGAGAGTGTAGAGGGAAGAGAGTAGTGAGGAAGAGGAATCCATTGAGAACAGAGGAGTTAAAAGGGGAAGATAGAAAGAGGAGACATAGGGAGTTTCCAGGGGTATGAGTAGGAAGGCTATATAGGTTTACCAGAGAGTAGTCAGAGAAAGGAATCCAGCGTTATTTGATGGGCTTTCATCAGATTGAAGAAGGTGAGGTCACCCATTATAATTGAGGGGATATCAACTGGTAGATTCAACTAATAGGCCGTGGTCAGAGAAGAAAAGGTGAAGTATGCAGGGTGGGTAGTAGGAGAGGAGCATAGTGAAAGGGGAGGGGGCAAGATGTTAAACAGAGATGTGTTCGAAGGAGAAGGAGGTGCATTCAGAGGGAGAAGGCAAGGTGACATTGTGTGTTCTTGCTGATAATCAGACCAACATGCCATGTGTAATCATAAGACCATGGGAGTGGAAGAAGGTAGCACATGCATAGTGGAAAGTGTTCTGTGTGGTAGTGTCAAGAGGATGAGGGGTATAAGGGGATGTCACTGAAGGGAGATGATGAAGGCTAATGAGGTTGAAGCAGGTAGAAAAGGGGAGAGCAGTGTTACCAGCGTACTGCTTAGGGGTGATAAGAGGTTAAGAATGAGGATTCAGAGCAATGGGTTAGGGGGAGTCATGTTGGATTATAAGGCATGATGGTAGCTGGAGGTCCCAAGCTAGAAGGGAAGGGAGGATAGCACGGTGGATGAATAGAACTGCCAGCAAGATGGTTGGTGGTAGGTGAAAGAGGGTTGCAAAGAGAGGTGATAAGGATCTGGAGGAGCACATGTGTGTTCCTCATGTTTTCAGACAGTTAAGGAAGCAGGGATTGTTGTCAGTAGAACCATACAGTGATACTTAGGAGCCAGAAAGCTAAGGACCTGAGTTAAAAATGAACATTAGGCCTGTAGAAAGCAATAATAAAACATTAATTGAAGGGGTCCCTAGTAACAAACAGTTAAAATGAATGCAAGTAGGCCATAGCAACCAAACGTTTAAATAAATGCAAGAAGGTGTGTAGCAATCCACTGTAGAAATGAATGCAAGTAGGCTGGCAGCATCCAAAAGTAAAACTAGATGCAAGTAGGCTGGTAGTTGCCCACAGCAACAATTAATCGAAGTAGGCTAGTAGCGACCAACAGTATACATCAAAGTAAGTAGTCCTGCAGAGGATAGTGCAATTAATGAAGGTTGGTGGTAGTTTAAGTGACTGGTTGCAGCAATATCTATAGAGGGGTCAATATGATTGTGAGGGCAATGGGTGGGGTCCTTGGCCATGTCAGAACCGAACAGGGCCAAAAAGACCCTGCCCTTAGCTGTGGATATACTGAACCTAGAGAGGGAATTATACTGAGGGGGGTAGGAAGGGCAACATATACTTTATAACACTGACCTCCAACAAATGAAGGCGTTTGATATTGGTAATATTATCTTGCTAGTTTTAAAATGTAGATATCCATTAAATTGAATTGCACACATCAATCAGTCTAGTTTGCCAGAGGTCTTTAGTCATTTTTGGGATAATTCTGTGTTTTTTCCAATCAAAATAGTCCTATACTTTGCTTTATATACAGACACACAGACTGTGTGGGATTTTCTATGTTATAAACTTTAGTGGTGGATGCCATGGGATGTGACACCAGAAGACAGCACTTGAATGGGTTGTTATGTGGCTATGCTGGATAGTTGGCACTCTACCTGACCTGTAAGAGGCTGTCACCTATGAATGGACCATGCAGGACAGATAAAGGCTCTCGCATGGCCCAGATGTCCTTAATGGAGCAAAGAAGCGTAGATGGTGCACCTTCATCCGGCCTAAGTGAAAGAAGGCTTTGTTCAAATTCTGCAGGTGGCATGAAGTGCAGGAAGGCCGATGGTCATGTGACGGCACAGGCCTTTTGGTACTCTGCCTACCTTAAAGATGGCCACCAGTTAGGAATAGGCCGGACACAGTAGGGCAGGAACATATTCCAGCTGTGTAGGTATTTGCACACACCCCTATCAGTGTGTGCCAGATTCTGGAGAAAAATAATGTTCTTTTTTATTGCTGAACGGATATATGGACAGTGTTGACTGTTTATTTGCTCTGATACCAAGTGTCAGATGATATTGAGTACATTCAGCTGTGGGAAGCGTGATAAGAAAGATGAGACCAAAACATAAACAGGTTTATGTCATAGACTGCACTCTACCTAACTCAGGAAAGATGACCTGTCACAACATTAAGGACCCGATTCATGGAATTATTTGCCTGGAAAAAAGGGTAGTTGCACACCAAAATGCACGCAAATCCATGTTTGTTGATTCCTGGAATCGAATGTGCAGTACTTTACATGGACCTGCGTGGACTTTGCGCAGGCTCAGCACATCTCTACGAGCCGTTGAGGGCCTCATGCGAGACTCCATGCGGAGCATTGGCATGGCTTGCACAGAGGACTGGGAAGGGGCAGGAACACCAAAAATGGGCAAGAACTTGCTAAAAAAGTGGGCGTTCTGAGGGACAGCCTGTAGGCAGTCCCTCTCACGCTCACAATTGCACGGCATGAGACGGATACATGGATTTGATAGCCCAAATTCTCGGCTGGGAAATAGTCATGCAAGTCTTTGACTGGTTTGGGTGAATTGATCCAGTAGGTATTGGCAGAGAAGGAGCTGCCCTTTTTCTCCTTAAAACCTTTGGACCTGATTCACAAAGTGTTTATTCAATGGTAAAATATCATTGAAAAACGCTTTGTGAATCAGGCCCTTTGTATTGTCTTTGGTGCTTTGCAGCAGAGGCTGAGAGGCTTTTCAGAAATGACAATCTGCCATTTGTTTTGCTGTTGGATGCAAGCGATTCCCGCGATAATACAGCGAGAAGGCGAAAATTATAGAATTCAAAACGCTATTTGGAGGAGGAAAAGGGATGTCATCAAGCTTTGGAATGAACTCCTCCATGACCTTAGAGAGTCTAATAACATTCTCGACTTGAGAAAGAAACTCAAAACTCTTGTATTTATGAAGTCACTCCTAGCGGAACACTGATTGTTTGCAACAATGATGATTAGATGGCCTGGCCATAGGCACTATATGAATACCAATACCAATACCAATTGCAATAGCAATATCAATAGCAATCACATCAGGCTAGAGGTCAGGAGTAGAAAAGAAGACGCTGTGTGAGTTTGAGGATTTGGAGGTGAGTTGGTGAGTCAGTTATGAGTAGAACATTTTCCAATTATCTGGGAAAGACAGTGGGAATCTCACAAGATTATCATGGCAAGCCTGCAAGACGCGCTCAGAAAAAAATGTGCTTCACACGAAGAAATGAGTGATAGGGGTAATGGGAAAGAGTTCAGGAGGGAAAAGCAAATGAGTGGAGTGAGGGGATTTGGAAAAAACAAGGGAGACACATGTTGAGTGCTTGTGAGGACATGGACGACTTTTAAATTGCAATCATTTTTTCCTGTTATCGCGGGTATCGGCAAAAACCTCCACTCAAAAACAGGAATTTCTGTTACTGGAAACGATCAGTGCGAAACTATTGCAGGAATAAGTAGTTTGAAAAGAAGGATTAACATCTGTAGTGCCTACATCTACTGGGCAGGGGGCAGTGGGTCTTAGGTAACAAATGAATGGTGTGACATGGCTAGTTGGACCAAAAGAAATCAATTGGTGTAACATGTACAGAGGCCACGGCCGAAGGCCATAGCTGGTGAGACCTCAAGTTACTATGCAACATGTCTAGAGGTGGCAGCTGCAGGCCGTAGCCACGGCCTACAGCCATGACTGATGTCATCAGTGATGTAATCATTGATGTCTTTTATATTGTATTTAGTGATGTCATCAGTGACATCATCAGTGATGTAATTTCTGATGTCATTATAGTGGTCATAAGCTGCGCAACAGGGGGCGAGTAGTTAAGGTGGCTTTGCCTTGAATTGTCTGCCAAATGTCAAGGGTTTTGTTGCGTTAAATTCTCTCCTTAACGTCCTTTAACTAAGGTTTTTTTCACTGAATTTGAAAGGCTTTGTTGCAATGTATTGTTCACCTTTACTGTTTTTAAACTAAAGTTTCTTTTAGTAAATATATATATATATATATATATATATATATATATATATATATATATTCACTAACACAAAACCTTGTAAAAGGGACGTTATGGTTAAGTTGCACTAGCAAACAAAAACATTACAGGGACATTATAGTTACAGGCAAAACTGAAAAATCCCTGAAATTCGACAGTCATGGTAAACTAAGCAAGCATAACTCGTGCCACCAGTGTGCACTGCAAGGACTAACACCCATGACATCAAAGCTGCCATCACAAATCTCATTCATGACATCACTGATGACATCACATGTGTGGCTCCCTCTGTCAAACAACAACAACCTGCACTGTGACGTGGGAGTGTTAAATGTGGCATTACTTAGATTTATCTGCTGCTTTCCTTTCCACGACCCGTGAAACTGATACATTGTGTGTGCAATGAGCAGTGAGACGGAAAGTACGAACAGGTCACCTGCTGGGTAGACAGTTGAAGAAAAGATGTAACTGCAAGTGGGACAGTTTGTAATAAGGCTGCAAAATTGCAAAGCTGGTGCATCTTCCACACACACACATACTAGTGCATGTAAAGGCAAGTAAGGAAACAGCAGAATATGCAGAGCGCAAACAAGCTTACTGGTGGTTGGAAAAGCGCTGTATGTGCATGGGTTGCACTGAATAAATGGCTTTGCAGCATAGGTAAAGAAGGTGTGGTTGGCGTTGTTGTAAACATTTTTGTATTCCACAATGTATGTATATCCGCAAATGGTACCACTAACAGTAATGGCATAGAATAAAGTGTTTGTACTGCATGTGACGACAACTTAAATTGAAGGACAAAGAAGCAGTGGGCTGGCTACAGCCTTTCAAAGAATGACCTTGGGTACTTTCATGTACAGCATTTGCCACATCTGCTGTGGGCAACAAGAGGGACACTGTAGGGCAGTAGAGCTATAAAACGACCTTTCCAAAGCATATGCTGTGCTACAGACCCTTACCTGGTAAAAGGCATTGGGCCTCATTATGAGTGTTGCGGTAAGGCAACAACGGCACTGGTAGCGCTATCAGCACCGTTGTTATCTCACCGCAACATTCTGAGTTCTGCTCGCAGGGCCGCTCTGTATGCCTGGTCAGACCGAAGTACAGAGCGGCACACGTTAGCAGAACAGGATGCTAGCAACGGTCCCGTTATTAACAGGACCGTTGTTACCATCCTCTCGATTCCCATTGAGCCGTATGGGGGCTCAAATGGGATTGGGGACGTATCGGTAAAAACGGCATGGCTACCTCCAAACTCGTAATAAGGCCTGTTGTATTGTATATGTAGTGCAATGCGGTACTGTGCACAGGGAAGGTTTCTGAAAGTGCATTGCAATGGTCAATACAGGAGCATTACATTGAGTACCGCCTATAAAGGTGATGGCCACCCAATAATTCTGTCTCCCGGCACACCCCCTATAATATCTAGGCAGGTGCTGTCCCTTCTGTACTAGACATTTCCTGGCTTTCCTCTCTGGCGTGCATGAGAACACTATAATAAATAAAGATTCACTGGGGAACGAAAAAAGGTAAACAAAGTAAGTTCCTGTCACAGATGAACAACTGAATTGTCAATGCACACATGCAGGGCGGGAGGCGTGGCATTGTGGAGAACACTGTACTGTAGTCTGTTAGAAAGGAGTGCACTGTACAAAGAGGTTCCTTCATGTGTTGCAGAGCGTTTTGAAGACAGTCACAGGGCAACACTTACTGCAAGAAAATATCACTACTTGCAAGAAAGGCACCAAGCCAATTTAGATGGGCTGTGCAGAAATCGAGATAGCTGACACAGTAAGTTGAATGTTGTAGGTTGGGAAAAGTGTTTGTGCCGTGAAACGTCATAATGGCATGGGCGAAGTATGCCATTGGCACATGACAAAGAAATGCACAAATACACTTCTTTGCAATGTACCGCGCTGTTTCCATTGATGGACCAAATAGAAAACGACGCTGCCACATCGGTAGCTGCATACTGCGATAGAAAGTTATGCAAGAGATCGGAAAGAAACGCATGAACTGGGCAAATGCCTCCTTCATCGCAAACGGCACTTGAACTCCTGTAACATGCTTTGCAATGTTTCCTGCACAATAAACAATAATGTTGGCATGTTTGCGTATCACGCACACAAACCAAAATCAGGCACTTCATTGTATCTAGTCCATAGAAGTACACAAGTACATCATAAATTGATAAAGGAGTAACGAGTGCACAGTGTTTTGCATTCACTTTCACTGAATGTATGTCGGCATACTCTAAAATCTGCACGCCGTGCCTCGTAAAACACACAGCCATAACAACACCCTCTGCATTTCTGTAAACAAATACACAGTGTTGGTCCGTCGGGCCGATCACACCACACCCACAAACTTCCTTGCCCAATGCCATAGCCTCTGCAGGTCCATTTCTATGGGCGTCATCTGCAAAAGGGGAGTATGTACCACGTGCCACCCTGCAACTATTGCAATATTTGCAGACTTTTTTGCTGCACGTGCGCGTGAGTGGAGGAATAACTTTGTACCAGGGGAGTGCACGTTGTTGGGTGTGGTGGCTCTTAAAAGAACCTTTGTTTTTTTTTTGTTTCTTTTTTTCTTTTTTCTTTTTTTTAAAGGTGCTTCCCTAGAAACACTTTCTGTGTGGTTTTCATATGTGAATGTGTGTTTTGAACTGCAGCTCACAATCTTACAGTAGGGTCTTCAGTGCAGTCTGTAGATTGTGCAGGAACATTTAATTGCCACTGGATGACAAAGACATGTAATTTCCCTTTACAAGGTGTATTTATCAGGAACCAATGTTTTCATTCTCACAAGAGAATATCCCAGCAGCACTCAAGAAGTCACACATGCTTCTGTTGATGAGACCCCTTCCGACCTCTGGCTGTGGACAGGAAGCATTGGAATAATGCCAGGTGATTCTCGGCAGTACACATGAGAAAAGCAACTTGGCAGTAGGAAAAATGCACTGCACTGCTTTCATCAAAATCTTCAGTTGACTGAACACATGAGGACAAGGCATGGAACCCAAAAAGAAGCCTCCAAAGTGCATAATCACAACATGTACAGTTGCCTAAGAGGCCACGCGTCGACATTCTAGAAGCAGTCCGCCGACAACACACGATTCCATACCACTCCACAAAACGTCCACTTCCTCCAAACCTAAATTGCTAGACAAGTGTTCTTGGAGGCCATACACGCACAGATCTTCTGCAAAGTAATGACCCACTATGAAAACTGTGCGCCTTGCCATGTTTGCCAGCCTCAGTACACAAAGTTCTGGAAAAGTGAATGCCTCCCTTTCCTGTGATGCACACCCAGAGCACCTCATTGGCAAAAGGCCATAGTCCATTTCCATTGGCCAACATGGTGAGAAGGGCAAAATGTGGCATGTGCCTTTCCCCAGTCACACCGAGGGAGGCCCCCGGTGAACCAGGAAGACTTTGTCTCCCTATTGGTGCTGTTTTCTGTAACGTACACCCTGACCACCTCATTGGCCAAAGGCCAAAGTCCCATTTCTATTGGCCAGCATGCTCACAAACACAGAATGTGGCACATGCCTTTCTCTAAGTACCACAGGGTCACGCCCCAGTAAAGCCGGAGGAGTCCTTCTTCCTATTGGTGCATGTTCCTCTGATGCACACCCTGAGCAGCACATGATAGGGCAATCGCTACAGTCCCATTTCCATAGTCCAACATGGTGAGGAGTGTTGAATGTGGCACGTGCGAGTCCTCAAGTACGTCGAGGGCCGGTCCCCAGTGCAGCAGGAGTCCCTCTTCCTATTGCTACATATCCTAATCAACTCATTGGACAATCTCCACAGTTCCATTTTCGTGGCCGCCACCCGCAAAATCCTCGTATTTGACTTTCATGCTGCATGCAGCCATGGGGGAATAACTTGCATCCAGGGCAAGGGGAGTTTGTAGTAAGGGGCGACTCTTAAAGGAGTCTATTTTTTCCTTTTTTTTTTAGGTCTTTCTAAAAAAACACCTTTTTTGTCTGCTTTCAGTAGCTTTTCAGTATTCTTCTATGCACATTAGTTCAGTAAACTCTTCACTGCATCCTGTAGACTTTGCAAATGGAGGACAACAAAGTGTATTTTCTTGGAAACACTCTGCATGTCCACAAGTAATAAGGGCACTGTTGCAGAAGAACATTCCACGAGCGGACAAAAATGTGTACATGCTTCTGTTGATGTGACACCTTCCTTCGTCTGGCTTGGCACAACATCCATGAGCAGTATGCCATGCTCTTCGCGGTATTGTAGATGAAAGAAGCACCTTGGTGGTGGGGAAAAGCATCCTCATGACACCCAGCACCCTCCTCAGTCTACGGGACAAATGTAAGCAAGGCAGGTAATCCATATGCATGCTGCCGTAAGAAATTACGATAACATCTACTACTGGAAACGTGGCGAGGTCTTTGCAAAGTGCATGCATATCGATGAAATGGCACTCATACACAGCGTTCCACAATGCGTCCACTCCTTCAAACCAAAATTGACAACAAAGTTTCTTTGCAGAGCACAGTTGTGCACATCTATTACAAAGGGAGCACCTACAGGCAACACAATAAATGTCTCCATGTCAGCCATCCTCAGTACGCAGAGTATAATGTTCAACCGTTTCACCTCCTCTTCCTGATAAACACACCCACTCTACTTGATTGGCTAATCCCCACACTGCCATGGCAATTGGGCAAGGTGGTGTAAAGGGCAGATTTTGCTACGTGCACCTCCCAAAGTAGCACGTGGGCTGCACCCCTGTGACACTGGTATAGTCCTCCTTCTCTTTGCACTATCTTCTCTGCAGCTGTACCTCATTAGGTTACTCGTAAACAGGCACACACACATCCACCGATCGCATTAAAGGCACCATCATTGAACACTGCCACTGCTGTACATCACTTGACATGTACCGTTACACATTCACAGTACAAATGTTGTGCTATTCCAAAGCACGTCCACTGCAAAGTTCAATGAAAGTATGCATGATTTCTCCATCCACATACATCCACATAACCACCCAGGATGTGGCACGTGCCATCTTGAAAGTAGCGCGTATTCCACTACCTTTTCGAGATAGTGAGGGTGGGGGGGTGTGGTGGGTGGTAAACAATATGAAACTATGCAGGGGATTCCTTTTTCCAGTGTATATGTGTGAATGTTTTTTTTATTTTTATTTGTATTTTATTTTTTTTACGTGCGTGCAATCACATTTTTTCTGTATTTTCTCTTTGTTTGCGTTTCTGTTTGCCTGTCCTCACATTTTTACAACATTCTGGTCAATGCTTCTTGCACAGTGCGAAAGAAAATGGCATTGCCAATGGCGCTCAAATAAATGCCATTTCTATAGAACCACTGCATATTTTGCAACCTCATGTTCTCATAGTGGGTGGAGAACACACCAGCACCCTGCATAAACCGACGCATAAATCTGTTTATAACACACCTTCCGACCGCTGGCTGGGGACAAATTATACCCTCATGGACACACACTTCTCTTGGTGTGATGCTTGAGAAAACCACCTTGGCAGTAGAAAATATGCATCACTGCATCAGCAACCTCATCAGTAGACGGATTAATCATCCACACGACATGTAACCCAAATGTGCACTTTTATAGTGCACCACCACACAGACCACATTCGTGACAGACGCCACATATCTGCAAAGGGGAAACATCCCGCTGAAACTGTAGTCACTTGGTCAGACCCAGAAAGCGTCCACACATTCCAACCTGAAATTACCAGCAACGCCTCTTTGCACGCAACGCCTGTGCAGATGGCGCACAAAGATATCACCGACTATAAGCACGGTGTGTCTCTCCATGTCAACTACCCTCACAACACAGTATTGTGACAAAATGGTAATGCCCCTTCCTATAAACCACGCCCTAATCTCCTAATTGTCTATTTCCCACAATTCCATTTCGATTTCCACTCTGCTCATAATGGGAGGGTGTGCATGTGCACTTTCCCATCTACAGTGAGGGCCTCGGCCCAATAAAGCTGTGCCAAAACTTCTTCCCTTTGCACAGTCACTTTTTGCAGCACTCCCCAAATTGGGTGCTGTCACATTTCAAAACACGCATGCACCAATCGAATACAAAACCTCTGCATTGCATACTGTCATTTCTGTACACCACTCCTTTTATACCGTTCAACACTGTACACATCCCGTTTGTTTGCAAAACCCCTCCACCAGAAATGTCTGCTAAAGAAGGCAGTATTGCAGCATCCACAAACATCCTAACACACCCCATCCCACCTTTAGGTATGCAGACAACATTGCAACCCTTTCCACACCCATCGCAATACTGCACATGCAAGCAAGCGACCATGTGGGCACCCAACATTATGCACAAAGGTTACATACGTAGTGCTGGTCTTACCCGTCTCCCTCAAACCATAAAACACCCATGCATGAAAACGTGTCACACTTAGCAGAAGCCACAACCATAATGCAGCCTGCACCACCCCTATGCACTACCGATCACATGCTATTGTGTCACTGCCAAACTATGCACACCACCTTCACAACATTGGGCCTACTTCAATAAATTTGCACACAGCAGAGTAACCAATCACATATAAGCTGCCCTTCAGCCATACCCACTTCCATAGTCACATTATGTACGCACTGCACCCTGTGCCACACTAGCCAACTTCTCACTGCACCATCTTCTGCCGCACACCAAATACTGTGGCATGTTCCAACTATCACCACAACCATAGAATGTACAATTCACGCTTTGCAACTCACTTGGTCTGCTGTAGCACGTCGACAATGTGCTTCACACGCATTTACCAAACATCACCACTCTGTGCTGCATGCACTGCTAAAGCTGCATTGCTCCAGTGGGTCTGCTCCTCGCACACATTCCCCCCACCGTAATTGAAAAATACATGTCAGCATATCACCAACTACCACTATGCACATATGCAACACTGGCACAATCATTGCACCCAGTGCCCCCACAGCATGACTTTTCTCTGCAGCAACTCCAACCATTGAGCAGCGCCATGGAGGTATGCAGTAACACATTGCAACAGTTACCATCATATACAAACAAGACACTCTTTCCTGCATCCCTGTACACTTTCAATCACATACTATGGGCGTACCCACTACCATTCACAAACTATTGTGCCACTGCCAACCTACCCACAATCTATTTGCAACAGGGGCCTATAACGGCTGAAATGGGCTCCAGACCCATTCCTTATATGTCACCACCCTCTAACTCATGCATATTGAAAAATGCATTACTGTTGTGCGTGTCCTCAAGGCCTAGACTCTTGAATGCATGGCCTACGGCCTACGGCCATGCATCCAATAGTCTTGGCCTTGAACATACTCATGGCAACGTAATGCTACCTTGCATGTCTCCATGTCAGCTTCTCCGACAATCCACATAGACACCACTGCCACCAACACTCCTACCCAACCTGTACGCCGCCATGGAGCTACACAGCAGCAAATAGCAGAAGTTGACATGACGGCCATGTGGGCAGCTAATATTTTCCACAAACGTACCACACGTAGGTAGCAGCAGTTCTATTGTGTCACTGTCAACCTATGCACACCACCTTCACAACATTGGGCCTACTTCAATAAATGTGCACACAGCAGAGTAACATTACGTATGCATTGTACCCTGTCGCCACACTACTCAACTTCTCACTGCACCGTCTCCTACCACACACCAAATGTTGTGGCATGTTCCAGCTATCACCACAACCATGATATGCACAATGCACGCTTTGCAAGTCACTTGTCCTGCTGTAGCATGTCGCCAATGTGCTCCTCACGAATTTCCCTAAGATCACCAGCCTGTGCCACATACACTGCCAAACCTGCATTGCTCCAGTGGGGTTGCTCCTTGCAAACATTCCCTCCACCATAATTTAACAATACATATCTGCATATCGCCAACTACCACTATGCACATATGCACCACTGGCACAAGCATTGCACCCAGTGCCCACACAGCGTGACTTTTCTCTGCAGCAACTCCAACTACAGAGCACTGCCCTGGAGGTATGCAGTAACAAATTGCAACAGTTACCATAATGTACAAATAAGACACTCTGTCCTGCATCCTTGTGCACTTTCAATCACATACTATGGGTGTACCCACTACATTCACAAAGTATTGTACCACTCTCAACCTACCCTCAATCTACTTGCAACAAGGGCCTATAACAGCTGAAATGGGCTCCACACCCATTCCTTACATGCCACCACCCTCTTGCTTATGCACATTGAAAAATGCATTACTGGCGTGCATGTCCTCAAGGCCTAGGCTCTTAAATGCATGGCCTACAGCCTACGGCCTTCAGCCCTGCATCCAATGGTCTAGGCCATGAACACAATCACGGCAACATAATGCCACCATGCATGTCTCCATGTCAGCCAGCTTCTGTGACAATGCGCATAGGACACCACTGCCACCAACACTCCTACCCAACCTGTACACCGCCATGGCACTACACAGCAGAAAATGCCAACAGTTAAAATGATGGCCACGTGGGCAGCTACCATTTTGCACAAACGTACCACACGTAGGTAGCAGCACTTCACCCCAACTCCCCCACACCATAAAACACGCAATCACAAACATAGGTCGCACTTACCAGAATGCACAAACATATCACATCCTCCACCACCTCTACCCACATCCATTTACAAAGTACTGTGTCACTGCAACCTACCCACAATCAGTTTGCAGCACTAATGCTACAGCAACCAATCGGCACACACCACAATTTTCAAGCGCCGCCCTGTACCGCATGAAGACTGAAACATGCCTTCCTGCGATGTGTATGATGCAGCCTTATTCTGCTCCGTGCATGCCCTACAGCCTACGGACTAAGGCCTTCACCCATGCACCCAATAGTGTAATCCTTCCACAGACCATCTGCACCTTCATTCACCCATGCATGCCTCCATGTGCCCAACTACCGCTTTCCATCCGCAGCGCACCGTCATCCACGCTCCCACCCAACCTATCTCATCTGCAATTCACTCCTCATCTGCAAATGAGCTGCCACCTCTCAGCACGAAAACAGTTCCCCGCAAACAGGTCACAGCAGAAACTAAGGGACCATTACTACAGCTGCCTCCAATCACCACAGAAAATACTAACCTACGTATGTCACATGAACCACTTCTCAGTCCCCCAGCCATTCCTTCTTTTATGGCCGCCGACACAATGTGTACAGTACATTTTTCAGATCCTGCCGACCCTGCAGCCGCTGCACTGTCCTCCGATAAACCATGGCGGCTTTCCCAAAAATTGTTGATGCACCGCACGCTTCCCTCCAGCCAATCAACGGCCGTGTCCAAACTTCTCCGACACCACGCCATACCACGATCCAATGACACTTCTGTCAGTCTAAATTATCACTCATTTTTTGGGACATACATTTCAGTGTTTTGTAACACATGTACCAGTCCGATTTCCACCAAAGACACAAAAGCACACTCTATGGACCAAGCCCCCGCTCCTTGCGCAGATTTGGTGAAAATCCGTCCAGCCGTTCGACCTGTAGCCGTGCGCAAAGTTTTTCCCCATTCAGTCTATGGGGAAAAAAATGTTGGGACTCCCCCCTATAACTTCCCCCCCCCACACGAATCCTCACCCACCATGGCGGAAAAATTCAGAGCCTCCCACCTCCCATATACTTTTTTTGCAAAGTTTGGTGAGGATTCCAGGGGGAGCAAAGTTATAAGCCACTGAAAAAGTGCTCTTCCTATGAGTTAAGCAACTTAACCATAATTACACGGCCGCTACCGCAGACCGTGTAATTTAAATACATACATCTTTATATTATTGTATGCAAAGGTGAGACACATTGAAAGTGCTTCATTTTTATCACATGAAATTGTTCCAAAGAGTGGTAGCTGGTGGTTTAGGGTTGGGGGACTCCGCCCTCAGTTCAGACTGTCTGTGTCAGTGTGCACCACTCTGCACTGTACAAAGGCAGTGGCACTGCAGTCACTAATCACGCCAGCATGCAGTACTGCCCTGTGTGTATTGAAATTTAATAACATTTATAAATGATGTATCTGGCCTGATCCTGAGTGTGGTCATGGCATGGCACGCAGGTCCACACGGGCCTCCCATGCTATGCACTTTTTCGTTGTGTTTCTCCATGGTGTCTTTCAGGCTACTTGCAGATAGCATAAAGTGTTTCAATTAGCAGCATGGCAGGACACCGGAGGTTAGGCCCTGCCAGTATGATCTTTTGTCCAAACAACACAGATTGTCATTCCTAATGAAATTAGCAATTTGGCGGTGGAGAGCCTATACACATTGACATGCATGTTGGCGGCTCTCCATGCCACATTTTTATAATTTCCACAGTAGTAGAGTAGAGTCCAAAAGTGCAAGGCAAAAAGCGGCATAAATGTGTGTACACCGCCTTTTGCCATGCAATTTTGCACACCACTGTGCAAAATGAGTAAACGCTACGTGGAATGCTGGAAAGCCAGGTAGCATTAATTTTTAATTGTGAGCTCACAACTAGACTCACGATTAAACCCTGACAGTGTTTAATTGCAATCCCTGAAGCATAAATCAGGGGGACCCCTGAAGGTGAGAGTCGCCCAAAATGCAATAAAAAACTCCCCAATGAGAGTCAATAATGGACAACACCCCAGGAGGGAATGAGACCAAGACCAAGTGCGGGTGAAAGTAAAAGTAAGTTTATCTAAAACCAAATAGGGCAAGCAGAGAAGTCTGCAAACTCTGAGAGTGCTCTGCCCAACATCACTCTAACAGTACTTTAAAAAGGGTTACAGCATCATAAATGGCGTCACAATATATGTTACATTAATTACATTCTCATTGGCCTATGTGATGACACGTGTTTCACCATTTCATGCTCATAGACAGCAGACAGATACACAGCGAAAGCCCAGAAGGATCGAGGAGGGGATTTAACACATGACTATGCCAATACAGATGGAAGTAAATAGAAGGAAGGGACAAAATTGTCACTTTTTGCTTTTGAACTAGCCCTGATTGAGAAAGGCGTTGGAAACGCCGAAACACGTGTCATCGCATAGGGCAATCCATACAAAAAACTATCCAATAAAAATTGGAATATACCGTACATCTGATACAGTGTGGTATTTGAAGTAGTAAAAGGACACTCATAAAAATTATCATTGACACTCTGACAGTGGGGGGAGAATCATATATTTCACACTCATCTATGCATACATTTGTCTTGTGCACCTGAAAGTAGGGAAAGGTAGGGGGGTCATCTTGTGTCAAGGGGTAAGGGGGGCATTCTGTGTGGGCCTTGCAGAAGTGAGAGATGATACAGTTGTTGCATTAAGGCATTAGTGAGACATGGGCTTCTGGCAACAGCACTGTCATGAGGAAAGGAGAAACAAGTGGGGGCTGTTTGCCCCTCATGCGCGGCACTGCTGGAGAGGGGAGAGATGGCCCTTTGGCTCTTTCAGTTTGGCCCAGTTTGATCAGTGGAATTATACATGAACCTTTCGTATGGGCTTTGATCATGCTTACTATTATCACATATACTGTGGTCACTTGTGCTACAGAATGGCTTTTATTTACATATGTCTCATGGCTGCACCATTTATATTGTGCATGAGAATCTTATAACATCTAAATACATTCGAGAGTATACACAATACTATAGAACAAGTGTTGCATGCGGACAATACGTTTTACACCATAACAAACAAGTTACCTAGCATTCCATACATTTGCGTGGGGGTCTTTGGTAGTGAACAATTTATAACCAACATTATAGGACATCGACATGTAAATTGTGATATCATATTCATTGTAATTGATTTAGATAATTATTGATCGTTCTGTTACATCTCATAGTGACAGCCCCCTTATACATAAACACAGAAGGGCATTTATAGCCTTACATAGGGTATTAGCATTGTAGGTGAAACAGGGTGGCATGCAGTCGTGGGGTATGCATCTGCTACATCAAAAGGGGTGTGAGGTTGGGGGTTTATACACTGTATATATCTTAAGGGTAGAGTATGCAAGTGATGAGGCATGTTTGTGGAGATTAATTGTTTTCTCCAGGCCTGAGTTCTTGCCTGGTCATTCACAGGACAGTGATGGAAGTAGGAAGGCGAAAGATACAGTGTTTGACTTGTAGCTGTTTGTGCCCAGTCTTTCCGTGAGAACAGGGAAGCTGCAGGAACACCAGAGGGGAGCAGGTGGGGGGAGTAGCTGTCTAACTGTGCGTGGCACCAGGGGAGAGCTGCAGGCCTGCAGGCTGGCTTTTCTGTGAGGCCCGCTTTGGCATATACAAGATGGAGTCAGGATTCTGTACAAAATGAGTCAGTAATCAGCCCTCTTTTGGATGTTACACTAGTATGTGTCGTCCTGAGGCTGTCCGACACCTCTAGCCACCGGTAAATGGGCAGCCGAGGGACGAGCATAGTGTGCATACGGGGAGAGAATGGAGGGGAGTTGGTCTAAGTGACCATTCCTCCCATACAACCCATCGGGATCTCCACCATTCGCGACAGCAAGAAAATCCATGCTGGTGCAAATGGTGGCGCATTTGTATAGCAGAAAGAAAGGAGATGGCGGAAACGCAAGTTAAGGCTTTACTTAAGGCTTTTATGCCTTCCATTTATGGTTTGTCACTTTAGAAAATGAGCTCCACTGACTGTTTGACAAACAATGCAATTCGATATGTTAGGGGGTAGGCGGAGTGAGCCAGGGAGTCGTGAACAGGAAGCAAAATGAGCCACCCACACTTTTAGTACGTTTTAATTCACTGTAGCTGCATGCCCTTCTTGAAATTGTGTCAGAACATAGCAAAGCACCAGTCACCACAACACAGCTGTCAGTGGTAGGAATGGTAGATAATATATGTTTGAGTTTCAAGAGCAATAGCAAATAGCATGAAGGGCCACAGTGCCTTCCTGCAAAGTACACGTGTACAGATTTCATGCTCATCTGATTTCATGGATCAGGGAAAAAACATTGTCATGATGGGTAGAGGGACTTCAGAGTTTGTGGTGGAGGTCTTGGAAGTGAGAACCTGAACTAGCACCATTCCCAAATCGCCTTTAGAAAATGCACATGGAGGTGGGTGGGAACCGGAAGAGTTCAGAATCTGCTCAGGTGTACCTCTTTATCAGCATACAAATCCTTGAATGTCACCTAAAATCGGTTTCTAGTGATTAATTTAAAATGGAGACCATGGTCTGCATTCACTAGAAACAAACGCCTTGTTTTAAGATAATGGCCTTGAAGTGCATTTGGGGACTGCATACACAGATACAAGTATGCATGTCACATACACAACCATAATCTACTGAATGTAAACTACTGAGAGGCATGACAAGGCAATCAAGGTAAGGTACCTTCACGGTGATGGAA
Organism: Ambystoma mexicanum; assembly: GCF_040938575.1. Lineage (NCBI taxonomy): Eukaryota > Metazoa > Chordata > Amphibia > Caudata > Ambystomatidae > Ambystoma > Ambystoma mexicanum. The sequence continues at coordinate 100,777,990 of NC_090937.1, read as the reverse complement.
AATGACCGGATGACTTGCTGACTTAGTAACTGGCCCAATGGTGCTAGTATTATAAACCTCAGGGAACGGTTAGTCCGACACATCAAGCTCTGCTATTAATTTTGCAGCAGGCAAATTATTTGCTGAGCTATGTTGTCCAGTTGTTCGTATCAAAATGGTTTTTCAACACTATGTCGGCACAATCACCTAAGTGTCTTTATGATTTCTGATATGTAGTGTTCCTTACAATCCTGGAAGTTTGATGTTAAGTGCTGTTTTTTAGAAGCAGTCTCGGCCCTGGGCTGTGGGATGTTTTAACCCACTTCTGCTCTGCGGCATCACTGTGTTAGAATGGGGCCAGGAATAGCAAAATGGCCGCTAAGCACTTGTGCGTGCCAAAACCTCTGAAAATCGCGCTTTGCAACGCCCAAAAAGAGGGTTGCCAATCTGCCACACATGTTGTCAGTGGTCGAACAGAGATCTCACTCCTGGAATATGTCACTGGGCTCCACAACAAGTGAAGATGGAGTACAGAAGGAAAAAAACAGTGTTTTGCTAATGAAACCCCAAAATATTGCTTTAAATCCCTTTTTCTTTGTTGCTGAAACTGCAGAATGCCGGTACAAAACACCCTCAAACATCCCAAATTCTTGCTGGATGCTACAATTCACTTAGTTTAAGAAATCATTGTGAACTTGCAAGGTCCTGAAAAGCTGAAAGCATAAAGGGATTTCCACAGCAAAAGTGGCCTGTCTGTGGATGTCAAAGATCTCTGTGCAGCAGAGGGCTGCTGGGATGACAGCTGTCAGGAGCCTGCCTGATTAAACTTTAAACATGTATAATCTGAAATCAAATGTTTGCAATCTAAGTGGCCTGTTACTGAGAGTAATCTATGTTGTAATTGCTGTGATCCCATGGGTAAAATCTTGAATAAGTATTCTAACTGCTATTTGAAATCACAAGTTTGTTTCAAGCTAAGGAAAAATGCAACAGAATTAACAATTAAATTAAGACTGGCTAGAGCTACCAAACTGGAATAACAGGTTTCCTCACAGAGACCATTCCCTCCAGCAGGAAATCACACCGAAGCAATAATTATAGGGTTTAGAAAGAACCTGGTCTACAGAGGCATGAGGAACAATGAACAGCTGTGGCTAAGGAAATGCGAGGTGTGAGGACAGTCGTAAATGGCCTCTGCCAAGAGCAGACGGGGAGGAGACTGCTCCTGAACCGTACGGCCACAAAAAGAGGCAGACCCAAACAACCATCTGTGGCTGAACCTTAACAAAGAACACTTTTTTAAAAGACTTATCATTTGCCAGTTAAAATTGTGAAAAATACAAAAGTAACAGATTTGTGAATCTAAATTTGGGCTGCACGTTTCAAGAGGCGGAAAAATCGTGTGATATGTTTTGGAAAGAAACGGCAGAAAATGTGATTTTACACAAAGGGGCTGATTCATGGGATTATTTGCACTGAAAAACAAGGATTTATGTGCCATTCTGCCCGCAAATCCCTGTTTAACAAATGGGGATATGCGGGCAGAATGGCGCACAAATCCCTGTTTTTCGGCGCAAATAATTCCATGAATTAGCCCCAAAATGTATTTCTGCTAGAAGTATGAAACGTTATACACTTATGCCTATGTTAAACGCGCACACTTGTAGTAATTTGCTTATAAATTGGACATTGTGTTCCTTATGAAAAGGGCAAAATTCTGTGAAAAGTTGAGACAAGATCCCACAGCTACGAGGTTTTGAGGGATAGCTGCCATGGAAAATATGTAATCGGGATATGTGATTGTTCTAGAGGTTGCACATGTGTAAATATGTATTGTGCCAAAAGTAGATTTTGTGTTCAAGGGGCTAGGGGTGGATTCTCAGCCTCATAAAATCACACCATAAAGGTGACACGCTGTTTCTCTCCTCCTATCAAGGCAGAGAGTAGACTCTGACCCAATCACCTGTCAAAGGGGCGAGCTTAGGCTAGACCAGCCCACGCACACCCTTATCATAGCATAAATAGAGACAGCTCACCACTCAAAAAGACAGACAGATTCACTCACTATCCTGATACTGGCAGAGCACCCTGCTGCTGAACTCTACATCTTCATTGCTCCAGACTCCAGAAACTTGGCAAGACAGACAGATTCACTCACTATCCTGATACTGGCGGAGCACCCTGCTGCTGAACTCTATATCTTCCTTGCTCCAGACTCCATAAACTTGGCAAAGCAGAAACCCATTGCATAGCTGAATCATTTTCAGCTAGGCCTCAAATTCCAGAACCAGAACCCCACAAACCTAAGGGGAAGCATCAAAATACAGCTGGGCTGTGCTGTACTGCTTGCCTACTGAAATAATTATCATCAGAACCAAGAAGGGCAGATCCATTCCAGTCCTGTGCCGTGCTGTGAGCAGAGTGCTTTGCAGATCCAGGCCAGTCCTGTGCCGTGCTGTGACCAGAGCGCCTTGCTGATTGCAGATCCAGTCCGATGTGCCCAGCTGTCTGTCCTAGAACCAGATCCAATTCCCTGACCAGAATCTTGACGGACCAGAATCCTAACGGTTCTGTTTACAAACATATCAAGTGAGTATCTGTAGAAAGAACTATGTCACTAGCATATGTACCTTGCCTAGTTAATCCCTATCTTAAACCCATCCTATCTTGCATTCAGAACCTGTATTGTTAGGAGTATTTTGAATTGTCTGAACCTGCTATCCAAATCCCTCCTATCTTCCTCCTGTACTAGTATTGCTAAAACTATCTTTGCGCTGATTTTTTCTCATCTGAAGAAGGCGAGTCCTTAGCAGGCAGTCATTCTGATCAAGTGGTTGTGTTCCTGTGGGGTATTCATTTTGTTCATAGTCATACTCTAGTGTAAGAAAACCATTTGTCATTTTAAAAGTGCATTCCTGTTTTCCATTCTTGCACCTATCTCGATAAAACGACCTCCACTAAAACGTCCATAACTCACCCGGTTTTAGAGCTAGAAACAAAATTCCAACTTCTGCTTGTAGCTAATATCCACAGATTTAAATCGCATCTAAAACCGCATCCCAAATCCATACGGTTCTCCCGTTATCGCGATTATCGTACAGTGAAAAGTTTGCCACAAATTTCATTTTTGGGAAATTCTGACAAGTGTAAAACAGCTTTTGATTGCTCCAGACTTGAATTGTAGGATTTAAAATTGTTCCTTTGCATTAAATCATTGCTGGTGTTTGTGTGCAACTATTAAGTGGCTCCCATAAGAATTTATAACAATTTCAGCAATTTCGACCATATTTACTGCCTGATTCATGGAATTATTAGCGCCGAAATCGCAGATTTGCGCTACTTTCTGCCCGAAAATCCCCATACTTTAAACCGGGATTTTCGGGCAGAAAGGCATGCAAATCTGTGATTTCAGCACTAATAATTCCATGAATCAGGCAGTTAGTGTTTTACCCAGTCCATTCTAGGATAACTTTAAAAGCCATTTTGACAGCTTGACAGTCAATTCCGTTTGTCTCTTGTGTTTGCTTGGGGAAAGTGGGATTGATATTTTGTTTGAATTCTGCCATTCCTGAAAACCTGTTCTCTCCTCCTATCTCTTTACATTGCCTATTGGGGGGTTGAGGGGTGTGCAGGGGGAACCTTTAACCACAGTGCTATCTGATCTGAACACACACACAAAAGTATTATTTCTGTGCTGATTTGTTTTGCTCACTATTACTCCTTGTGTATTAAAGAGATTATTCAGTGTTACATCACCCCATTGGTGATTATTGTGTACCCATTGAAACATAGTGTGATTCAATTGTAAATACATAAATAAATATTTTAACTTTGTAAACCAGCCTGATTCCTAGTTCAGTGTGACCGGGGGGGAGGGGGGGGTGGGTTCCAGGAGAGGGGCGTGATATGAGTGGTATATCGTTCAGAATAAAGAACTTTTAGACAAAATTAAATAAGGATTTCAGTTGTGCATTACATGCTAGGCGTTGACTTGGATGTGTGCCGGATTGAAATCACTTACAGGGCCCACAGGATGACATAGAAGGGCAAGCAGCTTTCCCTCAGAGCCCTGTTCACCGGACATTGTTCTAGAGCAGTGGTACACAACCGTTGGCCGAATTAGACCCTTCAGAACAATTTGTATGGCCCTCCATGTCGCATGAGCCGAATGATGAAGTGTTGCTTGACCTAAAGTCAGTCAGCCAGTCAGTTGTAATGCCATTCCAAGGCTATGTATCCTGTGTTACAGTCAAAGAGTAATAAATAAAAAGTAGACCACAAAACCTATGCTCTTCTTTATTCAAATTCACACATCGATGCCCCTACTAACCGCTCAATCCCATGAAAGTTAGGCCCATTGTATGGGACTTGCGTGGTACTCTTGCCCTCCAGCAAAACCAGTTGTGCACCCCTGCACCAGGGAAAGACAATTTCAAGGTGCATACACTCCTTCAATTCAACCTCCATCGGCCCTTAGTAAAAGTGCTTGGCATGTTGCATACATCATAGATGAATTATTATTATTAGATGGGGGATTCTTCGTCAAAGTTAAACAACATGCTACTTCAATGATGTCAGCCACTTACCTCCTGTCCTGGCAAAGTTTAGAAAAGCACTAAGCAGCCTCCCAAAGAGGCACTAACAGACCCACATCACTGCAGTTGATACATTCTTCAACTTTTTTCAAGGCAACTGATCCACCCACCACTGTTCTACAACTCCACTCAGAGAAAAGATTTGGAAAAGAGCAGATGTTCTACCCATTAACTCAGTGTGAACCAATGCTGTAGATGATCACAGGATAAACAGACACATCTGGAAATCATGGGGGGTGGGGCTTGAATCACGATGTTCGGCAAAAGAAGACAGTGCAAGGGTCTGAACAACAACAAAAAACAGGATGGCCTCATTACAACCTGCCAGTCCGGGACCGTGCAAAATCCGTGACGGCGGTAAAAACGTTTCCGTGTCCGCAAGGTTGCGGAAAAACCGTCCGATTACACGCTGTCGGTCGCGCGCACCACACGGACTCGGAAACGTTGTTACCGCCGTCACGGAAAACCCCACGGAAATGGAAATAACGAAGCCACAAGTGGCGCAAAACCCGTTTCCGCCTCCGCCACCACGGACACGGAACCGGAAATACCATGATCGCCAAAACAGGAAACAGAGAGGCGGCCATCATATAAAAGCACAATCCATTGCCATCCAGAGCCAGCACAAGCACAATCCTAACTCTGAGAAGCCAAAAGGGACCACCAGCAAGTCTGCCAGGACTCCTGCTCAGAGGCAGCGCAAACAGCGCTTCAGCGAGGCGGAGCTAACCGTCTTGGTGGAGCACATTGTGGACAATGCTGAGATGCTGTTCAGCGCCGACCAACGGCGTGCCACACAGCAGCGGAGGAAGGAGGTGTGGGCCGAAGCTGCACGCAAGTGCACCGCCGTGGGCGTGGCAGTGAGGAGCGTGAAGGACTGCCACAAGCGTTGGGACGACCTGAGGCTGAGGGTACGCAACCTCATTTCCACGCACCGCCAACGCAGCAGTGGGACAGGCGGAGGACCCCCTTCCCCACTGAGGCTGCAAGAATGGGAGGAGCGTTGCAGCAGCGTCCTCCACCTAGAGGGAATCCATGGGATCGGGCAGGCTGAGGCAGGAGTGAGCCCACCTGCAGATGCCGGTAAGTGCCCAAACATGAATGCCACATGTAAATATGCAGTTGTGAGTACTGGGCCAAAGGACCCATTAACAACCCCCCCCCAGGCAGTGCATGTGTGGGCCAAAGGACCCATTAACAACCCCCCCCCCAGGCAGTGCATGTGTGGGCCAAAGGACCCATTAACAACCCCCCCCCCCCCCAGGCAGTGCATGTGTGGGCCAAAGAACCCATTAACAACCCCCCCCAGGCAGTGCATGTGTGGGCCAAAGGACCCATTAACAACCCCCCCCCCAGGCAGTGCATGTGTGGGCCAAAGGACCCATTAACAACCCCCCCCAGGCAGTGCATGTGTGGGCCAAAGGACCCATCATGATCCGTATGGCAACCAATATCACTGAATGCAGACACCAGCAATCAGATGCATGTGACTAACACTATTCAATGTACAATCTTAATGACGCATGTGATGCACCCATCTGCCACCGCAACAACACTAATTGCATGCCCTTTGTGTCCCCACAGCCGTTTCAAGTGACAGTGATACTGCACAACAGGCCAGCCAATCTGCATCGGCAAGTACACTAGCCACCGCCACCACTCAGGAGGATGCTGCCGGCAGTTCTGCACCTCTGGCCACATTACCAGCCACTACAGATGTGCGGCACACCACCACCACCGACATCCCCACCGTCTCCACACTGGCTGAGTCTAGACAGGTGCCACGGGAACCTATCATGGCCACCCAACACAACACCGAAGGCAGCAGCACTGCAGAGGGGGCGGCCTGCAGTGATAACAGTGCCCCGCAAGAGCACTCGGAAACGGGGCCACAGGGGGAGATGCCCACATTGGAAGACCTGGGCTCCTTCCATGAGCTGGGGTTCAGCCCCACTTCACTGGGGAGTCCCATGAGGTCGCCCACCCCATCCATGGCCGAACTGAATGCCCGCATGCAGCGGATGGAGGACCAGCAGGCTACCCTCACCCAGCTGGTGGAGAGGCAGCTAGAGGAATCCAGGCTGCAGAGGGAGAGCTACAGCGCCTCAGTGCAACGCCTGTCGAGGTCCATTGGACGCTTTGCGAGCACCATAGTGACCCTTGCATGCCATGTGCAGGAGGGCAACGACCACACCTCCAGGCTTGTAGAGGCCATGTTGGTTGGCCAACAGGCAAATCTGGCACGGATGCCCTCAATCCCAGATTCTGGCCCATCAAACACTACCACCCCATCCAGCTCCACTACTGCCAGTCCAAGGAGGCGCTCGAGTAGGCTAACGGGTCCTTCGGGCAAGGTAGCACAGGCACAGAAGCGCACACGGAAGTGATGGCATGTGTGTGGGGCAGTGCAGGACACATGTGGACTACAAGGGTGTGAGAGGGGTGGGCACGTTTGGGTGGTGGGGTAGGTAGTTTTGGGGGTTTGGACAATGGGCTCTGGGTGGGGGTGGGCACGTTTGGGTGGTTGGTGGCCCCGGGTGTACAGCTTCCCTAACCAATGCACCTTGTTCCCTGTTGTTATTACATCAATACATCACCATTTCAAATCAAGACATACATGTGTGGACATTGATCATTTATTTTGCAGTGCAACTATTAATTCATTGTCGTCACCATGTTTGTGCATTTCTGTGAATGTGCTGTGACTCAAAAGTAAATGCGAATCAGGGCATCCCGTGCTCTCTGGCCATCATGTGGACCCCCAGGGGGAGGCAGTGCCATCCCATCCCCATCTCCATCCCCATCTCCATCCCCATCTCCATCCCCATCCCCATCCCCATCCCCATCTCCATCCCCATCCCCATCCCCATCTTCCGCATCTGCGTCTGGTGGCATTGGGATGTTCCTGCGCAGGCATATATTGTGCAGCATGGCACATACGAGCGTGATTTTGCCCGTCTTCACTGGGCTGTACAGCAGTGATCCACCAGATCTGCTCAGACAGCGGAAACGGGCCTTCAGCAGTCCAAATGTCCTCTCAATCATTCCATGTGTGCGGATATGTGCCCTATTGTATGCCTCTTCATGCCTGTTCCTTGGTCTCCGTAGAGGTGTCATCATCCATGGCGTGAGTGCATATCCCGCATCACCTACATGGGATGTAGATGGGGGAACATGTCAGTGTTTGCGGCATCATGTCCTCATCTGCTGCTGTGCATTCGTGTATCATCATTCATTCATGCATATGTACCATGCAGTGTATGGAGGTATGTCTTGGGCATCACGAGGTATGTCGCTGACTCCATATGGGCCTTGCATGTTTACTGTGCCCTGCGGGTGACATTTGATTGTGTGCATGTCATGGTGCAGTGCTGTCCACACATGGCAGAGTGACTCCACTGTACGGAAGTAGTAAATACACGTCGTCTCATTTACACGCCTCTCATGCTTTTTGGGGCAGTGTTTCAATTGAGGGTGGGTGTCTGCAGTGGCACAGGGTTCATGGGACAGTGACGGGATTGGCTGTGGCAGCGTGTGCACGGGCACATTGTGGTGCCCTGTCATGTCTTCCTTCATGATGTTTGGCATCCGCTGTGTATTTGGTAGATGGAAGGGGGGTGATGCATGTGCGGTCACAGTGGCACACTCACAATGCTCATTGGCCTGGACACACACACACCACTCCGACAGGGTTGTGGCATCGTCAGCTGTACTCACCCAATAGCCATGTGCTTTGTCCGGCATAGCGTTCCATGTACCGTGGCAACGTGGAATTCTGCAGTACCATTGAGTCATGTGATGAGCCTGGGAAACGTGCGCAGCAGTGTGTAATCAGTTGCATGGCATCACAAACCATCTGGACATTCAAAGAGTGATACTGTTTCCTATTGCGGAACACCGCCTCAATTGCATGTGGAACTGTCAGCTCGACGTGGGTGCAGTCAACTGCGCCTATGCAATTTGGCATGCCTGCTATGGCATGGAAGGCCAACTTGGTGGCAATGACCTCGGGGAGGGTGCGGGGTAGGGCTATGTGTTCCGACACATGGCGCAACAGGGCATCCAGTACCTGTACCAGGATTTTTGAGAAACACGGTTGTGATATGCCGTGCAGCTCACCAACCGTGTGTTGATAGGTGCCAGTGCCAAGGAAATGCAGAACTGAGACAACCTTCAAGAGGGGGGGATGGCGGTGGGGGTGTCAATTAGGCTGCTGATGTTGTCCTCAATCATGGCGGTGATGTGCAGGATTGTTGCACGGTCCAGCCGGTATAGGGTGTGGATCTGTCCTGGGGTGAGGTTCCAGGGTGAGGCCCTGATGCGTGGTATTGGTGGCTGGCGGCGGGGTCGGGCTGGCTGGGCAATGGGGTTTGCCATAGCTGCAGGGTTGGCTGGTTGCCGCCTGCGCCTCCTCCGCCTACGCCTCCTCCTCTGCGCCATTACTGCCACCATGTGCAGTGCTGCCTGTTGGTTGAGTAGGCCCAGTCCCAGTGCTACTAGACCTGCTGCCTGCATGGTTCTGTGTTGTGTTGGGCTGGGTGTGGCCCTTTTGTAGGCTCCCAGTGGCCTGCTAGGTCCAGCTGGGCTGATTTGGTGCACCTGTGCCCTGATTCAGTTCAGCAGGCAGTGTATAACGCCATGTTCGCGGTGGCGGCGGTTCCGCCACCGTGATCACGGTATTTCCGCCATTTTTTTTCCGGTATTTCCGTGTCCGCGCTAGTTGTGATGCTCACGGTGTTTCGTGTTGACGGTAACGGAGGGGTTTCCGTGCAGACGGACTTAACGGGAACCCTATTTCCGCGGTGGCGGTTTAGGGTGGTGCTATTACCGGGGCCGCGGGTCATGATTGCGCGGACATGGAAACGGTGCCGGTATGGTTTTACCGGCAGTGTTAATTCCGGACCGGAGTACTTGTAATGAGGCCCGATGTCTGCAAAGGCAATAGTCTGCCTGTATTGGTAATTCCTTGAATCTTTTACACTAATTTGGGACATTAGCATGCCCCCACAGGATACCATCAGCCAGTGTTGAGTTTTCCTTACTGTATCATCTTACCGCCTTGATGTTTTCTCACAGTGATATGACATGTTTTACTGGCATTATGGGAAAACCAACAAGATTAGTGTGATGGTGCATCCAGAATGGATATGTTGTATTACTGTGGCCTGACATTTCTTACTGCCATTGTGGGAAAAGCAAACAAGAGTATGTTCTTAAGTGGGAATACTGGCATATACTGGTGCAGTCAGCTTGAACATACATGGATGGGCACAGCCAGCATGAAAATGCTATTTACACTGGTATATAATGCGGGCAAAGGCATCATAAAAATGTACTGGAAAATACTCCTCTGCACTGCCATTTATTGCATTTTTTCATATGCTACTCTTCAAAACAGATCATAAACCATAAGGCTTTTTCCATCCCATCTTCACAGAAGGTCCACTGTAGAATGCACCATTTTAACCTATAATAAGGGTTTGGGCTCCCTTGCTACACCCAGTCGCTCCTGCATCTTCATGGCAAATGCTTACACGCATCTAATCAACAATGTCACCAGCTGCCACTGGCCTCAATGTATTCTTTTGATTGCATTGTGTATTACTGCATTTCAAAATGGTCTAGTGCGCCGCCAGCTTTGCAGAATGGCCACGTCATTTCAAAGCATAAGCGCCGCTCCCCTTTGGAGCGTTCAGACAAATGCACCAACGGAGGACATGTTCTTTGTGAACAGAGCCTGCAGCGCGCGGTCTTTATCTTAGCCGAGTCTCTAAGTGGGGGCCATTTTTCATGTGTGAAACTGGATGACAAGACAATTACTACTTTTTAAGAAGTGTAACAATTGCTAAGTAGAAACACTGAAGCAATAATAGACATTTGGCCAACTTCATTACGAAGATCCATTCAGTTTGGTAACTGGATAATGGCGGTCGTATCACTAAGATGCTCGTTTTTATGTGTTTCTACTAATTAGGACAATCCAAGTTAGATTTGAAAAGCACTCTTTTTAATTATACGCTAAGCATCGCAGCATCTCTTTCGTGTTTTGCCACCAGAGCAATATTGAAACATGCTAAATTATATACACAGGGCTGCACTTTTAAAGATTAATATGTCGCTTTGACACTTTTTCCAGACAGTTCGAAAACTTTGTTCACACATGGGATTTTATTTTAATTGCCTTCTTGTTATTTTTTCTATGGCAGGCAGAACTGACAATTGCAAAATGTCTGGCAGTAAAATCAGTAACCAGTCAGTGGACCGCATCACGAGTTGGGCGGTATCCTGGCTGTAATACTGCTCAACTGTTGTAGCGTTAGGGCCCACCGGTCCGGCGGTATTACCGCCAGATCACAGGCTGGGTGTTAATGGTAAATCCCCATTCCCCATTGGGTCCATTGGATCCAATGGGGCATTCTCGGCGCTAATACTGCACGCTAACACAGTCGGCAGTAATAACGGGCGCTAAATGGTATTTTCACCTCCAGAAAAAAGCTGGAGGTAAAACAGCCCATTTAGTGCCCAACTCGTGATAGGGCCGGCCCTTAAATGTGGCGGTAATACCATTACCGCCGCATGTAAGGGCTACAGCCCATCTCCTGACGAGGCCCAGTGACTGCGTAACTGCGGTAAACTCTACATAAAATTCCAGCGAACCGACTGCACAACTGTTGAGCAGTCTGATTGTATTGCCAGACTAGAGATGAGCTTGGCAGAACCATTTGTTAGTAGTACAGAAAAGAGTTAGCCAAGTCCTGTCTCTGTGCCTCCTAAAATGTCCTGTACCCTGAAGAATGCAATGGGGGTTGGAAACTAAACTACCATTTTATTTCTCACACCTCCGAGTGCTGCTCTTGTTTGGAGTCACAGGGTCTGAGTTACAAAAATGTTTTCAATGGGACTTCGACAATTTTTTTAAAGTCAGGCCCACAGTCAGTAATTAGACAACTCTGCAACCCCATCGGTGTGGGAGGCACGAGCTGATGCAGGTTTTCAACATTCGCCTAAAACCCCTACATGCCCCTGAGTAACCGCAATATCGGGAGACCCTATGCACATTTTCCAGGTCAACCCATTTTAGTTTTGGGTGATAGGTGGTGCTGTAAGCACTGTATATGACCAAAGCTATTGTAAGTGAAGAGAGGAGAGAGATAGGATGTGAGAAGGGACAACCTGCCTGAGGGTGTTGTTCTGCTTTTTTCCCACCAAGTGTCTTCCCGTAGTCATGCTAGTTCCTATGATAATTCCCATCCGATACTTGCCCACCCCCACCCAAAACACACCCATGGAATCTCTTTGAGCTAGGTAAGTGCTTTTAAGGGCGCATCAATGATATTTCTAGGCAGTGTTCTGAAAGGCAATGGCTTAATTGCAGATGTATACCAGTTTCTGCTGTAATAAAAATGCCTTAATCATGTGTGCCTTCACCCACTTGATTTATAAGCATTATGGGTGTCCATGTATCAGTTACTTGCACCCCCGCCACCTTGTTGTTGGTTGATGGAGGTAAGGTTCTATCACTGTCCTGCTGTGCCAGTTGCCCCACTGATGTCTGGTTCTGTGTAGGAGCCTGGTCAGGCATAACAACCACCCCCACTGTACTCCCTTTGACATCCACCTCAGTCAGGGACATTCCAACCACCAGACTGGGTGCAGTGGGCATGACAGGAATAGAGGCGGCTGTGAGGGGAACCTGCAAGGAAGGCCCCCCGAAGGATGACTGAGGAACAGAGGAGGCAATGGAGGAGTGGGCATCTGAACGTGCCAGCGCACACAGACCACCCAAGAGCAGTGCATGTGCCAGCTGGGACATGGAGTTGCTCATTGATCTGTGATGATCTGAGAGTCGCTCAAAAATTACCCTCACATCATCATGGATCACGCCCACCCCCCTTGCAATCTCAGCCAGCTGGGCATGCAAAAGTTCTGAGGTGACCACCATGCCCCCAAAAGGGGGCCTGGCCTGGGTGGAGGCATCCACGAGGTTGATCCCTACTGTATCAGGTGGATCAGGGACAGGAGGTTGGTCAGTGCCTTCCACGGTGCACTGCACATCCTCCTGTCTCTGTTGCAGGTGTGCAGCCTGAATCCTCTCCTGGATGTCTTCACCCAACCCTGTGCGCTGGCCTTCATCTTCCTCCTCCTCCACCACTACCTCCATCTCCTTGGATGACTCCAGAGAGCCTTCCTCCCTGGATGGCCCCTCTGTCCGTGCACCCTTGGCCCACAGCCACTGAGGAGTCCCCTTCCACACCAACCTCCTGGGACGTACCCCCAGCAGCTGCGCCAGATGGTCCATGCGCACCGCAAGCCGACTCACCCTCAGATGAGGTGTACTCAGGTCGGCCTGCCTAGAGAGTGCGCTTATGCCTGGTGGTCTTGTCCCTGCTATGAGGCTCCACAACAATACATCCACCCTCTCCATGAGCCACAATAACTGTACAAACATAGAAGACAAAACATTGACATCAGTCATGGTTGCCGATGGATGTCTGGCATAAACAAAATAAACATGCTAAGTCAGACATCATGTCACATCCATAAACTGAGTCGCACACAATGAACACACGCAGGCATGTGAGCACCTGTGTCACATCCATCACCTGCATGCACTGGCAGTACTACCACACATATACTTGGACATCATGCATCTCACTCTCATGCCCGCAACCCAGCCAGTCCACATCTGTCATGTCCAAACATGTTAAGCGACTTCAATTCAGCACTCCAACTAAGTCAATGGGCCTCATTACGACCCAGGCGGTAAGTTACCGCCTGGGCCGTGACTTTACCACCATGGCGTAAACTATGTTTACGCCATGGTGGTAGGCGGACTTACCGCCCCATTCCGAGGTCGGCGGGGCGGTAAGTCCCCAATCCCCATTTACCCTTCCCCATTCCCATTTTTGCCCCATAAGGCATAATGGGAGTGGGGAAGGCGTTAATTACGCCACCGTAAATTACGGTGGCGTAATTAACTCCATGGTCCCTTAGCGCCATGGATTTTAACACCTGCTAAAAGCAGGTGTTAAGTCCGCCATGGCACTAAGGGACCTCGTACTCAGGCGGTAAGGGTCGGCGCTGTTTACGCCGCCGTAAAACCCTTACCGCCTGAGTCGTAATGAGGCCCAATGTCGAGTCTGGGATTCCCAAGGGAAGCCCTTAATTATATATTTTTATGACAAGTTCATAGATCTGGATGATAAACCCTTGTATAACGCCCCTCTCTTTAAATGCCCCTGACCTCACTGAGCCAAGAAGTAGGTTTGTTTTGTAAATTAAAAGATTTATTGAAAAATTAAACAAGATATATATCACACTTTTATAAATAAATTAATATTTGATAGCACACTTAAGAATATGACAGTGATCAACAATGGATAATATTATACTAGCACACTTATTTAATTACTTAGGAGTTAGTATAGAAAGGATAAGGTAGCTGAGAATGCTTTTATGGTTTCAAGGAAAAACAATGATGGAAAAGAATGCAGCACTGAAATAAACTGATATGGTTTCAACAAGAGAGAATATAATCACTTTTCCCCTCGTGGCAATTCACTCCCCCCTATGCAGTATAAAGAAATGGAAGAAGAGCACACAATTTTCAGGAATACCATCAAATGTAATACCAATTCAGTTCCCCTCTAGCAAGCTTAGAGCACAGGGATGATTTTGAAAAACAGGCAAAAGTACTTTAAATGTGATTTTCAAAGAAGTGAAAATATGCTAAAAATGATTTTAATTCCCTATAGGAGATTCAGGGTAGGTGACAGCTACTTTGAATTAGTTCAGGTCTACACTAGCAATGATTCATGAGGTATTATCAGGTTGAAAACGAATTTAAACAATGCAAAGCAAAACAAACAGCTATTTTTGACAGGTGAAGAAGTTTGAGCTAGTTTTCAATTTGCGGCACTTTTTCCGAATGCGTCTAGCGCGATTACGGAAAAACTATAAGGAATAGTTCCTAGCACATGCGGTTCCAAAGATACGGACGATTTTGTGAAGGTAGTTTCTCGAAATTAAAGTAAACTTCAGAATGACAAAATTACACTTTCACAGGTTTAAAATCGGAGAATGGACACACGATTTCTATAATGCAGTTCTGGACAGGTTAAAATGGTTTGAATCAGATTATTTTAGACTAAGAAATTGGTTCTGGCACAGTTTTCAGGATACTCACTCCTAGTCTTGGAAGGAATGGGCCTCCGTCACAGATCTGGTCAACAGGTTTAGCTGCGGTTTTCTCGCCACGGACGGTCTCTGGTACTGGTTCTGCTCACAGCGATCTGGGTCAGCTCTGCTCTGCTGGTCTGGATCTCTGGTTCTGGCAAAAGTTCTTGGCACTGCACAGCGGTCTGGTCTTCTGGAACTGGATCACGTGGTTCTGGATACAGCACTGCTTTCTGGGTTCTGGCACAGGGTTCTAACCAGAATCAAACAGCTCGCCCAGCTGTTGAATAGTTTGGTTAGGTGGCTGGATTCTGAGGCCTGCTGAGAAGGATTCAGCTTTTGGACTAGTCCTCTCTGCTTCAAGTTCTAGCTTCTGGATTCTAAGTTCTGGTTCTGGAGTCTTCTGGATATTGTCTGGTCCAGCAAAATGCAAGAAATCAGTTTGAAGTGGAAAGTGAATGTCCCTTCCTGGATTTCAGTGGTCCTTTTTATGTCTTTTGAAAGTGGGTGGGGAGGCTGACTTTCTATGCCCCACCCTCTGAGGATCCTAATGGGCTGGACAATTCTCTGTAGTTGTGAGTCAGAGTGTTGCTACATTTTATAATCTATTGAAGAAACGCCCCTTTGCTTTTACTGGGAAAATCAATTTTACCCAAAACACATATTTCCCAGATACACAAGTTGTTGAAAATACATGTACACATGATGGATGAATTAAGACAGGTCTCTGATCAAGCCCCATGTTCATGGGAGTTTTGGTTCAGAAATGACAACATTTTGCGCTTTTTAGTAGCTTTTGCAACATTGGTTTTTCCTCAAAATTTACACAGAGCTACACCCCCCTCCCTGAGCACATTACAATAAGTTTTCAATTCTCTAGTGTAAGCACAGTGTCTGCAATATTAATAAATAGCGGGGTTCGGCCTCAGAACATCGTACGGAGTCCTAACACCTCTTGAAATGTGCACAGAAAAATCACAGGAATCATGATATTATTGATATAATTTTGACACTTTCGTACTATGAATTAACCATCTTTTTAAAATTATGCTCTGGCCCAGATGGGTGTGGTTTAGGTTCCAAAGCACATGGGGGAATTTCTGTCTGTCCCCGCCTCCAAACTCAGCTTGCTCACAGAGGCGCTGCTCCTCCCAGCTTCTTCCAAGAGGAAGCCATTTACGACCCCCCTAATTTAACATTTGCCTAAGCCAAGGACAGTTCATTGTTCTGTTTGCCTTGCAGTCCTAGGTGCCCCTCCTCTGATTCAATCAGAGAGGTGTGATCTCCTTTTGGTGGGGGCAGCAGAATGCAGGCCAGGCCTGGGAACAGTTGCGGGGCAAGTTTCAACTCCTGTCGGGGGTAGTTGCCGGGCAGAATTCAGTCCCTTTAAGCCAGGCTTCAGCTAAATGTCACTTTTGTTCCAGTTTTTCTTCATTCAAATCAAACTTACAATTTTGACACATGCAGCTAGAACGCTGATTCTAAGTTCAAAACTATGACATTTAAACAGTTGCAACCTATGTGACACTCCAAAGTAAATCACTCATTTATTTTAAACATTTCGATTTTAGTGGCTTTAAGTCCAATTTCACTTGAGCTGCTGACATCCACAGCTCAGCCAGTTTTGTTTTCAACATTATTTTAGGCTCTTCATCTTTCCAGGTTTTATATGCACACAAGACTACATTCTGCCAAATGTCTGCTGGTGTTCTGTGAGATTTTTGAATATCTCGCAATGTTTAAAATAGGCATTTTGAGCTTGCATTCAGAGAAACAAAGGTGATTTTAAAGCGCTTTTTGAGCTCACAGGCACTACTGTTTTTCCTTTGGCACCACGTTTCACTCATGGCGCTTCTGGCCCATCACGCTCGCACTGGTGGGTGGCAGGTCAGGCGACCATTTTGGTGTGCGCAAAACTGCGCGGTTTTCCTGGATTCTGGCGCAAATGTGGACTTTTCAGCCATCTTGGATTTTCTAAGCCCACAGCACCAAATGTCACAGCATAATAATCCAGACGTGGGTCAAGACACCTGACAAACACCTACACAAGGCACACACCCTGGATGTGACCAACAACAAGCCATGGCCATGCCATACGCCAATGGACACACAAATGCTACTATACAATGTCACACACAACAAATGTCTAACATTGACATGAGATGGCAATCTGCTGCAACTCACAACACACACGACACAAACAGGATGTGGTATCTGCAAATAAGGATGCCACACATATGACATAGGGCATAATCCCACAGGGTTACTCACCAGCATCATCCAGATGTCATTTCCAGGCCAATTACTGGGAGTGGAGGTCGGGGTAGAACCTCTCATGTACCCGCAGCTTTGTCCAGTGGAAGCGGTGGCAGCCTGCACAGTGACTTCCACAGTGAGTTCTGTCTCGAGGGCTGCCAACACCTTGATATGTCTGCAAGTCTAGAGATAGTCCCAAAGTTTCTTCACCCAGTCCCTGGTATGGGCTGCCACCCCCTTCGCGTTGATGGCAGTCATGATCTCATCCCAGATCTTCAGTTTTGAATTGGAGCCCAGCTGTGTCACTGAGTTGCAGAGGTCATCATAGGCATCCAGGATCTGATCCACCAGGTTCCCAACTTCGATGTTTGGCGAAGTTTGGTGCCATCTGCTTCGATGACACAGATGGGCCAGACATGGCACTGAAGCAGGTGTGGGCTTCCTGCGTCCTGGATGAGTGTTGTGGAGCAACGGTGGTGTTTGGAGAGGTGGAAGTCCCTTGAAGTACAGTGAAGGTGGTTGCAGGACCAACACAGGATTCCAGGCAAATGTGGGTCCGCTGGCACAAGAAGACAGTGCATGTTGCAGGCAGGCACTCACTCCTGAGCTGGCAGCATTGCTATAGGGGTGAATGGGGCCAGAGGAGGCAAGACAAGCAGCAGTGTGTGCAGAAGGTACCGTGGTGTGCGTCACGCAACTGCAGTTGCCGGCAGGAGGGTAAAGGCCATTGTCTCGTAATAAAATAAGCGTAAATTACATCCTGCGAGCGCAGACTCTGCACGCCTATGCGGAGGAATGCCTACGCATTTACGTCATTGACGAATCCATATAAGTCATGCAGCACGCATCACAAGCTGTGGGTGTGAAGTTCGAGGTTACGAATCACATTCGTATGGTGTTATATTTGATAAAGAATCATTCCCTTCAGGGCACATTCTCAGAGTGGTTTTGTGGCACTCTGGATTGGCCCATTGTGATCAATGAATGGCACCTGGGATTTTGCAGGATTGTGTGCACTCCACGGGGGAAAGATTGTAGGTGAAAAAAGATTGCACAAGCTTGGCACGTAGTCTGTACATGCACTCTTTGCCCAACCATACACAAGCAGTGTGCCTTTGGGTGAGGATGGTGAGCCAGTACCTTCTCCATCAGGATGTGATGCCATGTTGCGATATTGTGCAGGGTACATGCTGCCACAATGATCCTGCAGTATACTGGTGGTGCATATAGCAACACACCACCAGAGTGGTCAAGGGAGTGGAAACGTGACTTGAGCACTCTGAATGCGCGCTCCACCCTGCCTGAGTCACAATATTCGCAGTGTTGTACCTTACCACAGTAGGTGCGTTAGGGTTGCATATGGGCATCAGCATGTATGTGCTCAGAGGGTAGGTAGGCACTGTCCCCTGTAGAGGTGAGAATGTTTGTCATTGGCATTTGTTGGCAGTGTCTATTGGTCTCTGTGCAACGTGCATATATGTACATGGCTATTCATACTCACCAATGTGCCACGTGTTGCAATGCTTCACAGCTTCCAAGGCGCGGTATCTAGCAGGGACATCCTGAGATGTAACTATCATGTGTGCTACCACGATAGTTGGCATATACTTCAGTAATGATGCCCTTGGCATCACAAACAACCTGAACATTGATGGAGTGACAATGTTTCCGGTTGCAATAGATGGGCTCTGTTGCTCTAGGTGGACATAGAGCAACATGGGTGCAATCAATAGCACCTAGCACTTTTGGAAAGTGTGCCACCCCATAAAATTCCTGGACCACTGCTTACCTTTCTGCCAGTGTTTGAAAAAGTAGATATGCCGGCGCACAGAAACTTGTGCAGTTATGATTGCCAACACCTGGTGTAGGCAGCGAGACTGCGTGGCCTGGGAGATGCCACCTACTATGGCGGTGGTCTGCTGGAATGACCCAGTGGCCAAAACATGCACAGCATTGAGCACCTTTTGCAAGAGGCTCAGTGCTTGGGAGCAAATGGTGGGTGATTTGAGGTCATCTACCCACTCCCTGACCAGGTCTAGGATGATAGGCGGGGGAGCTATACTTGCCATAGACCTGCTCACCTGGCATCCCAAAAAGGCTGGTCCATGGTTGGAAGATCCGGGCCCTGGACATCCTCCTCCTCCTGCGGTGTCCCTGAATGATTGCTGCAAAAAATGGTGCATTCATCGTGGCTGTATCTGTGCATTTGTTGTGCTCACATGCTTTATATTCATTTGTTAGGGTTTGCATTAACGATTGAGCCTACTGTTGCGTGGCGTAGGTGTTCTGGGATTTGCACATGTTTTTTCACAACCTGACGTTCCCTGTTCAGTTCCATGAATACATTTATTTTGCGCGCGTATGGGCAGAGTGATTGTTTGACGGTGGAGTGTCCCTCGTAACGCCCACATTTTTGCCTGTTCTTTCTCATTCCGCATGTTCTGCACCCTTTTTAGGTGGCTGCGCAGGCTCGGCCCACCCTCTTCTGGGGGTCTCGCGCAAGCTGTTCGTCGAGTCACAGAGATGTGACTAGCCGGCACAGATTCCTCCCAAGTCCCCGGTAAGCCCTGCACATTGATTTCCATTGATGTGGCAGGATTGTCCTGATACTATACCTCCTAGCAATCACCCTCCCCTGCTTTAGGCCCCAGATCCTTCACCATAGCTGAGCCTGAGGCCTATTGGTACACTCGGCTCTCCTGTCATGGCCACTGCCCCCTTGGCTCAGCAGGCCAAAACCAAATGCTGCCCTCGGGACCCATGAGACACCAGCTCCCAGTACTTTCCATATCTGTGTACAAATACCACCTTATAAAGAGTATTCAGTTGTTGAAGTCAAAGTTGCGTACTGGTCTTGCTACACAATATCCCCTGCAAGTAACTACAAGGCTTCTTCACATTTGTCTGCTTGCTAGTATTACCAAATGTGTACAAACTTCATGGAAACTTGCCATGCTATATAAGATAATATCTGACCCCACACCGGCAGAACGCTCCATCTGACAACTGATTACACCTGTCACTTGTCATTATGTATTACTGTATTTTGCTGTTTGTCTTTCTCTACTAATAACTTGGTTCACCTCTCAGCTGTGTCCTGACTCTTCATTGCTGTAGGGTTTCCTCCTCCCTTGTGGACTTCCTTATCAGATGATGTGTGACCCCTTCCATCCTGCTTGCCTCCTGGGATGCCTGTAGGCATACTGGGTGTCATGGTACGGATCTAAAAAACATTGTATTCCTCCGACCTCTGCTCTTGGGTAAACCAGCCTGTTTTATTTCTATATTCTTCACATTCTCCATGTCATTTTATCTCTCTGTTTGCTATATTCACATGTCATTGTTTTTGTTCATGTCCAGCTGGACCTCTTGTTACCCCTCTCACCACGTGTTTTGTATTGTAATGCATGTGCCTGTTTATGAAATAATAGTGTCTGTTATGTTGGTTTCAATACATGCCTAAATGTCGTTCACTGCATCTATCAGTTTCATACTTGCATTGCTGTGATGCTCATTGTCATTTGTTGGGTTTCCTGGATTCAGTGCAGAGACTGCACTCTGGGAGGCTGCCCAGAGGTATATATTAGCTTTCACTGGCTTATCCTGTCGGAAACTGAATAGTGCCCCATTCAAGAGACCAGTAGGATGCGGAGCACATGCTGGATGACCCACAGGTAATGTTCACGTATTACCAGGCACAACATTTTGAAAGTAAAATACCCACACTTTAGCTCTTATAAAGCACCCAGAGGCGCCTTCCGAGATTCTTATCACTGCATTCAAGCTGCGCCACAGCCACTTCCCCTTTTTCCTCTGATAGGACTTGCAGAGCAGAGCGTTGGCTAGTTCCGCTTTTACGCTCTACAGTTCAACTAGGAACTGTAGCTGCCAGCACAGCACATACTTCCTTTTTTTCACACACATTGCACGAGTTCAGCTTCATTGTGTTTATTATGCACATCATTGGTCATAAAAGTTACAGCTACATCATTTTCGTTGATCTGTCACCTGCCTCACGTCCAATTGTCATCACATGTACAGTTCTGAAGCTGCTTAGTTCCTGCCGTCTGTGTCATTACATGTACAGTACTGCATCTGTTCATTTTGTGTCATCTGTCTTATCTGAGTTGTCTGAATGTAAAGCGCTGAATGTAAAGCGCTGAATGATAAGCAGTGCATTTTCATACTATATTTACCACAGCATTTGCCATCTGGTTGTGTGATCTTGTGCATTGTAGCCAGTGGCCCCTGGGGGCCGTCCCAGGGTTCCTGGCTTAAGTAGGGTTTCAGTGTATAAAGGGGTCATGCCTATGTCCCTAGCTGAAGTGTGAGCCCTGGATGTGTTTTATCTGTGTAAATATTATAATTGATTGTTACATCAACTTTTGGGTACTGCCTCAGGAACAGAGGTTACAGTGTTGCCAGGTTGCTGGGGAGAACCTCTGTGTTTTGTCACATGGCCCCCAAGCTTGCTAAAAGACTCCATTGCTTTTGTCCATTGTAGAATTGTTGCGCATAATTTGGGCTGTCATTATTTTTTTTGTCGCTCGTGATGTTGTGGTTTTAAATACTGTCTGCGGATTTTCATTGCCTCTGAATCGACAAACAGAAGTCTCACCTTTTCCCCTCAGAATATTCCATGAATCGGGACCAGTGTGTTTATTGAATGAAATCAATCAAAACAATGAATATACAAAACACCCAACAATTCCTATTTAGAGAGTAACAAACATCGTTCCAAAACACACAAATCTATAAACAAAGTATACACATCCAACCATAACAACACATTTTAGTAAAACAAAAAGCACACATTTGTGGCACTTAAAATTACACTTTAAATTAGAAATAAAATACAATGCAGAAATATTCACAACAGATATTCTGCCAGTTATATGACTATGCCAGGCCTGGGTTTAGTCGCTCAAAATAAATTAAACATACAACAGAATAATATTTAGAGCAGACGGACTGGCTGATATATGATTTAGCTGCGTCTACAGTTAATCACTAACATGCAACAGGTTTTGAACAATGTCATTTTGTTACTCTTCATCAAGGTGTATAAAATAGAACTGGAGCTTCCATCTTGTGTAAACATAGCCTATGCAAAAAATACACATTTAGTGCCAATTGAATAGAAATTAACAGGGGCATTCGGGATATGAGGATTGGCATCACACTACATTTCTGAATATGAGGATTGGTAGCACACTACATTGCTGGACATGAGGACTGGTAGCACACTACATTGCTGTCATTTCTTTTGGGAATTCATATGTCTATTGTTTAAGAGTACATTCCCCTGATTCTTCTTATGTTGTTGTTTGCTAATAATTAAGAGTGCTACTTTTAATAAAAGTTCCAGAGTTCTTCCAAATGATGGATCAGTCAACATTAATAAAAAACCTTCTAAATGTTTAAGGTTCAATTTAATAAACATTTACAAAGGGAGTAGTCACGATAGGTTAAATTGCATAAAAAGTGAGCAGCCACATTAAACAACAAAACAAAAAGGCCCAGATTGTCCCTCCAGTTATGGGAAGTGAAAAATAATCATGTTCAAAATGTTTGCCTGGTATGTACAATAAGTAAACCAGGGAGAGAGAAAGTGCACTTGGAAACAGAAGGTAATGCTTAGATGACGAAAGTAGTGAAAGAATGTCTTGGGCATGGAAACACACATCTTAATATAGAAACAGGGCACGAAGAATATAAAAAAGCCAAATATGTACTGCAGTCAAAGAAGACAATTCTTTCTAGATCGGGTGGAGATTAACATTAGGGTCTGCAAGACTTCTTGACTAGCTTCTGCTCTTGAGCATGGTACTTCAAGGGTACTCAGACAGCACTGGGGGGTACCCATGGCAAGCACGAGAGCCTCCAACATGCTGGACATATGAAATGGTAGGGCACGTATCGCACACATGCGGGGCAAGAACGGCACAAGCTGGATGGGGAGAGCAGGGGCAACAAGGATACAATGGGGGACAGCAGTATTACCAACAGACACCGCAACAACAGATGGCACAAAATCAAATACAACAACAACCAATGCTGCCGCAACGTCAATACACACAGCAACATCAACCGACACAGCAGCAAGCAGAACAACAAATGACAATGATACAACAACACGTTCAGACTGCACAACGACTAACATACAGGACAGTACCCCACAACTGGCAGAGGAACCAATACAACAAACACATCTGGGGAGGGTAAAAATACTGGGCCACAACCCATACACAGGGAACGGACAATCACTGTATCCCCAATAGGACAGCCCACAGACGTCCTTGCTGTGTCCCATCCTGTCGGTAACACCTAACCCTGTGGAGGAACCATGCATAAATGTGGCGATAGGTGACAAAACATTTTCCTTTCTTGCAGACACAGGTGCAACTAGGTCTTGCATAAGGGAAGGGAAGTTTAATTTGCCAGGCGATGCCATGCACACTCAAGGATTCTCTGGGGCTAAAGGGATGGTTCCTTTTACTGATAACATCTCCTTATCTGTTGGGGAGCACGACTTATCCCTACCATTGTTATATTCAAAACAATCACCAGTAAATATTCTTGGAAGAGACATCATGAGCAGGTTGAACATGACTATCTCTTTTACTGACAAGGGAATAGTGTGCTCCACACCAGGCATAAACATGCACACAGCCCGACACATACTACAGGCTTTTATTTTCATTTTTTATTTTTTATTTATTTTGGTTGGCTAAATTACATTAACCTTTCAAAAAAAATTCTATAACATGCTTTAAATTACAAATCACATCATAACACATCAGGAAAAGACAAAAGAAACAACAAAACATATTAAATCAACATATAAATAGCTTGACAAACTTAGTCCAAAGCATAAGCCACATACAAACTAAAACCTAAGCATATAATATCTAGCAGTCTAAAAGAGAATAATCTTAAGTGACTACGTGTTATCTTTAAATACACTATAAACAACTTGATTAATGCATAATCAATCTATGGACAATACTGAGCTTAAAAACTGCATAGTGGCTATTCTTATTGAAATTTTAGGAGTAGCAAATAATTCATTCCACAATTCATCATCTGAGCGCATCAGGTAATGTGTTTGAGTTAACTTGTTTAAAACAGTTTTCCTTTGCTTCCTCAAAGCAACACACACAATTAGTAGGTGTTTTAATGTCTTTTCCATTCCAGTAATTTTGCAGAATCTACAGTACGAGGCATCAAGATGGATTAGTCCCCTTCTCAATAAGATTTGGTTAGTTGGCCATAGATTCATACGAAATCTTAGAATTTGACTTCTGAGTGCATTTGACGGACACTTCAATAGATAGTCAGCTTGTTGACGAAACTTTTTATGACCAAAAGAAGGTCTATCAAAATCTCTTAGCAATAAGCATTTCTGTTGGGTGTAATGCCATACTACACACACTACAGGCTTATTGTGGAAAGAAGGTGATAAGGGCAGAGCCAGTGGACGGGGGCCTCTTCCAAAACGGGACAGACATGGCAATAGCGTGGCTACCGGGAATAGAGGGCAAGATATGGAGGAGACCTGCGGCATACCTCTTTAGGCCAGAGACAACCACTGACGAAAAGGAAGGGGCAATAATATCTGTGGATGTGGAGGGTGTTGTTGTGAAACCAGACTACATTGCAGTACATTGCAGTACACGCCCAGGATGGGGAAGGGAAGGCATGGCGAGCAATGATAGCATTGGCAGACGGAGGCAGGCTTACACAGGTATCAGATGAGGAACTGTTCTCTGATGACAAATGAAATGGGGAAATGGTGTTTGACATGATTGACATTTGGCTGTGGGTAACACTCAAAGACGTAGCTCAAAAGATGGCAATGGCACTGGAGGTGCCCTGCCCTACCAAGGTATCATTTTATAAGGAAGAGTTAGCTGCAGTGCCCGCATCATTATGGACAACTAGTCCCTATGACGTGGGTTGCATAAAGAGCATTGGAGTTGTGCAAATACAGCTAAAGAAAGGGGCAATGCTGCCCAGGGTGAAACAGTACCCACTATCAAAAGAAGCTGATGAGGGGATATATGAGACAATATCCTCCCTCGTAGAGAGAGGAATACTAGTACCATCAGAGTCACCATGCAACACGGCAGTGCACCCAGTGCGTAAGGCAAAGGGGGGGTCATGGTGTTTCATCCAAGATTTAAGGCCTCTTAACCACATTGTGGAAGCAGAGTACCCTGTTGCAGCCAACCCAGCAATGATACTGTGCGGAATTTCAGCTGAGGCGTCACGGTTCACTGTGATCGACCTAAAAAATGCCTTCTTCTCCATCCCACTGCACCCTGATTCATAAGACCTAACCAGTTTCACATACCGCAACACAAAGTGGAAACACACTAGGTTGCCACAGGGGTACTGGGAGTCGCCATCCATCTTTAACAGGGTAATACAAATGGACCTAAGCAACATAGAGATGGAAAGCTGCAATATGTTGATGATATTATAATATGCAGCACAACTGAGGAAAAGTGTAGGAGAGATTCAGTCAAAATGCTCACAGTCCTAGCTGAGAAAGGATACAAGGTAGACAAGGAGAAACTGCAGTACTGCCAAGAGCAAGTACTTTTACATTGGACAGATCATTTCACAAAAAGGAAGGAACATTGCACCACAAAGAGCACTAGCAATACAAAAAACACCACAGCCGCAAACAGTGAGAGAACTACAGCAGTTCCTTGGCCTATGCAACTACTGCAAGGCATGGGTCTTTGATTACAGCTCATACATAGGACCACTATTTGAGGCACTCAGAGAGGCACAGAGGGGGCAAAAGAGATTGGAATGGACACGAGAAATGACATATGCATTCAATGAATTGAAAAATGCTATTTCAACTGCACCAGTACTGGCCACCCCCAACTATCAAAAAGAATTTGACATCTTTTCACATTGTGACTCAGCAGTAATGAAAGCAGTACTGACCCAAAGACTAGCAGGGGACACAAGCCAGTGGCTTTTTATCGTGTCCATTTAGACCCTGTAATGATGGGGCATTTCCCGTGCGAACAAAGCCTAGCAGCCGCGGTATTTGCAGTGGAAAAATCATCTTCCATTACAAACTATTATGTATATACAACATGCCCTCTTTGCAATATTGACAAAACCAAAATCAACACTGCCAACACAAAGAGCATCAGGGTTTGAGATTATTTTATCTAGGCCAGAACTGACAGTAGTGAGATGCACTAATGTAAACCCAGCACGATTTATAGCAGAGGAAGCAATAAATGGAGAATACACACATGATTGCCCGGAAGCTATTGAGAATTACTCAGGAGCAAAGAAAGTGGAGGTGAATGTATTAGAGGGGGGTGAGGTCATGTATATAGATGGGTCATCAACTATTGACCAGAGTGATGGAATAAGAAGAACAGGTGCAGCCGTAGTACGGCTTGGGGAAGATTGGACATTCGTTCCCGTAAAATGTGTTAAACTGCCCCAACACTACTCAGCCCAAGCAGCAGAGCTGGTAGCCCTTATCTTAGCCCTAGAAGAAGGTAATGACAAAAGAATAACAATATACTCGGATAGTGCATATGTAACATCAACAGTATACTCAGGATTAATAAAATGGGAAAGGAGAGGATTTCGGAGGGCTGATGGTACACCAGTACAACATGCTCTCCTATTGGCCAAATTAATTGAAGTAATTAATTACACAGAGGAGGTAGCACTCGTGAAGTATCAGGCTCACACCAATGGTGACGACCCAATATCAAGAGGTAACGAAGCAGCTGATGCACATGCTAAGCATGCTGCATACTTTGGTGAAATATGGACACTCCCAGAAAAACAAAAACAAAAGGGGGGTGGGGGGGTTAAGGCAAATGCTGATGAAAGATGGGTATAAACATATACCAGAAACACAGGTCATGGAGCTGCAGGCAGCAGCACAAATGGCAGAAAAGGAGCTGTGGGTAAAAAAAGAGGTGTACCATGTCTCCCACAGATGCACTATGGTGCCAGAACAACACAGGAAAAGTAGTGATGCCCCTAGCACTGTTAAAATAGCTCTGACACAATTGCACCATCCCATGCACACAGGGAAAGAGGTGATTGCAGCACGGATAAAGGAAAACTGGTTTTGTCCTGAGTTAAACTCACATGTTACTAATTTCATCAGTAACTGCCTTACATGCCAG
The DNA here is from genome assembly GCF_040938575.1 of Ambystoma mexicanum. Taxonomy (NCBI): domain Eukaryota; kingdom Metazoa; phylum Chordata; class Amphibia; order Caudata; family Ambystomatidae; genus Ambystoma; species Ambystoma mexicanum. Next base: position 100,750,800 of record NC_090937.1, on the reverse strand, counting down.
CAATTCACGGCTGGTCACACACTGCTAGTGATCAAAGGTACCATACCCTGGCCTGAAGGACCCTTCCTGCACCTGCACATTGACTATGTTGACATGATCAATGTATGTCAAGGCTACAGACACATGATTGTAGTGGTGTGCCCATTTTCACGATGGATCGAGGCTGATCCATGCTTTCATGATGATGCATTTAGAGCGGCAAAATTCTTGGTGAGGGAGGTTTTTCCAAGGTGGGGGTATGCGAAGTATTGCGGTCAGACAATGGCCCCCATTTCGCTAACGAACTGTTCCAACATGTAACCACTCTCTTTGGGATCAAGCATAGGTTTGCATGTGCGTACCACCCTCAAGCAAATGGCATATGCGAATGCCTCAATGGCCTCCTAAAAGAAGAAATAGCAAAAATTAAGCAAACAACCAAGAAGAGTTGGCTGTACTGCCTCCCCTTGGCTTTGTTTGAACTGAGGAATGGACCACGATCAGATCACCACCTCACACCCCATGAGGTGGTGACTGGACGCCAAATGCACCTCCCACTCACACCACCATCAAGGGCCACAACTGATTGCCAATCAACTAGTAAAGTTTTTGGTAATGAAATGCACAAATATGTCTCTTCCTTGGTTACTACTGCCGCTTTTATCTCTCAACAGCTTAAACGGACATAGGGAGGGTCGAAGAACGATCAACAAGGAGAAGCCACCAACGAGGAACAAGAACAGACAACACAGTGGACAGTGAAAGAAGGCGATGCAGTTTTGTTAAAGAACTTTCTGCAAACGTGGAGTAGTCCACGTTTCACAGGCCCCTATCTGGTTGAAAAATTTGCCCCCAGGCAGTGAAGCTCAAGGGCAAAGAGGCCTGGACTCACTTGCACGACATTAAGCCCTGCAAAGCACTGACCCACCCTCTCCTCAACAAAAGGGCCAACGCTTCAGCAATGACACCAGAGAAAGCCGCCACTCAAGATCAAAATGCCCGAAAAGACACTAACGATCAAAGCCCTATAGACCACCCCATGATTACAAGGTCCCAACAAAACAAATCGACTTAGCATTAAGTAAACACTCTATAGTCGCCAGCCATTAAAGGACATTGACAAAAGTATCTATAATATACACCACACTGTGTAAACACGTGCATGCTCTCTTATTTTTTGTCTCGCACATTCAGGAATTACATATTGTTTTTGTGGTTGCAATAAAAGCAAAAGCATATATACAAAACAGAAACAGAGTCACTGCCCAGGGGTAAATGCTGCCCGCAGATGACAACACCCCAGAAGAACTATCACACCAGTTTGTATATGTTATAAAAAGACCAAAATAGCTAAAAAAAAAGAAGTATTTGTGTATACTATAATACAGTTCTTATGATAATTACTCAATCATTTCCACACGTCCACGAAGCACTACCAGCCCTATGAGATAGGACGGCAAGGAAAGCGTTGGAAGAGCTTTTCGCCTGGGCATTGAAGGATTACCTAATATGCAGGGTTTAACTAAACAATACTAACAAAATAATGCACATTTTTAGAAATGTTCAGGCGGGCACCTATATCATCTAAGGTAGCAGCAGGCCTGCAGCAAGGTAAGAGTGGAAATGCTTACAATATTTTTGACCACTGGCCTGATTACTACTGCTGTGTGGCAGGCATACTACGTTTTCTATGTGGCTGCAGTTCCCACTACTAATATTCCACCCCCCCCAATGCCCGCAAGGAGCACTGTGTCAGGTGGTACAACTAGCATGGGGCAAAACATTAAGAGGAACAAACCTAGCAGATCCAGTGATGTAAATGGGGTTGACACATATCTCACAGAATCTGCACACGTCTCCAACAACATGTGGTATAAGCACATGTTGAAAATTGGTAAGGATATGACAAAGGACAATTGCTATGTGTGTTCATTGATTCCCTACGCCATGAGCGCTTCCAGAACATTTGTTGCTACAGAAGTGCCTGCAACAACTGTTGAATGCTTGCTATACTTAGCATTATTCCAAACGAGAGGAAGGGTCCAAGGGAAAAGGGCGAAACTCCGGAGGAAATCAAGATCGATATACCCATACGAGAACAACTTCATCAAAACACTCCCCATGTATGATGATTCCTGGCAACGGATGAAAGGACTCAAATATATAGCAGAAGGACCCGAAAAAGGAGAAACGCAAGAAGTAACGCTGGATTACCTACCATACCAGTGGTATGTAAAGAGGTTGCCGGCGAACCAGAATGCTGGGAAAGACCATTGATACTGATATATGGGAAGGTGTTCACAAAAGATGGATGGGTGGACGGAGTTGCGGGAAGCAAGGTGCTGACATTGGCAAAGTCACCCATGGGTAAAGTGCAAGAAGAAAATGACAAGTGCTATAAAGAATGGACGACGTGGTTAGATAAAGAAGAGGAACCAATAACAATACTTCCACTGACAGCACCGACACTGTGTTACCAGCATGATGGAGAGATAGACGTTGGAACAAATGAAGGATGCAAGAGAACAGTGAAGCTTCCTGAGGTGGGTGCAGGAAGAGCTGTACTAATGGATCACTACTGGGCCTGTGGAGCAAGAGCATACAACAGCCTGCCGCCAGTGTGGGATGGAGTATGCACTATGGTACACATCAACGTACCATCACTGGTGGTACCACAGAATCACGTTAACTTGGAAACTTTCCTGAAAATGGACAAATGAAATAAAAGAAGGAAAATATCACTGAGGATGGTAGGAGGGAAACAAGGGAACGACACAATACGCCTTTCCAGAGTGAAGAGACAAGGAGAACCACTGACAGGAAACTACCTGTGGGGAAAATCAGAGACAGCCCTGAGTGACATTCCACCAGCACACAGGTTATTCAGCAGAGCAGCAATGTTCTTCTCCTCCATCATACATCCTGGAGTACAAGCATATGCTAATGCCAAATGGTTGCAGATAACCAGGTGGGAGCTCATGCTGGCAATCAACTCCACTGTGAACGGATTCAACGCAATAAAAGAAGAACTAAGAGCAATACGAATGGTTGCCCTACAAAATATATATGTACTGGACCTCCTAACAGCAATGGAAGGAGGTGTTTGCGCAAAAATAGGAAGTTCATGTTGCACATTTAACCCTGCCAATGATGAAGATAATGGTACATTATCGGAGGCAGTGTCACAGCTTGCCCAGATGCACTCCAAGATGGAAGATGAAGCAAAAGGAGTGAAGGACGGTAGCTGGTTTTCATACATCTGGTCCTGGATGCCATCTTGGCTATCAGACGGCCTTAAAGTAGTAGCAGGATGTGTGATTTTAGGCATGGCTGCTATAATGGGGATGAAAATATGGAAGACAAGTTCTAAACACATTGCTGAGGAAATAATAGGTATGCACGTATTAATGCCAGCTGAAGATGACAAGAATGCAGACATTATCATCAGGGAACATGAGCAGCTGCGCCAACAAATAGTGGAAGCGACTTGTACCCCCCATCAATTAAAGTTGAAAATCCCTGGAACCCGAAGAGCTACGTTGGGAAGTGGGTTTACTGCTCACCCGGTGGTGGATGTGTTTATATGTATTGGTCTTTTGAAGATCATGTGGACCGATACGGACACTTGGCGGGAATAAAGAAGGTATGGTGTGTAAGAGGAGAAAAGAGAGGGGATAACTTTGTGTTCGACAAGTCGACCACAGGGGGGATTTAAGAGGGAAAATGGGACACTCCCTTCCCCCGATTCTCAGCCAAACCATGGCCTAGATCATCACGGCCTAAGCACCCACCAAGAGAGGAATTCAACCCCCTCACAGATGACCCAGACGTCAACATCTACCATGGTCACACCCCACACGGCCAGGGAAACTTCCCGTCAGTCAAGCCACATGTTGGGACCTCTGGCGAAGCTGACATAGATCATATGGATCAACTCGACTAATGCAGCAGCAATGGAAGTCACCATTGTTAGAGATGCCATGATGACATAGCCGACGGACGGTAACACACGTGCCACCATGCACAACTGGTGAGACCCACACCAATCTCACACGAAGAACATACTCACTACCATGACGTAACGGACCGTATACACACACTGATGCATCGTTGTTATTTTTCACATAGGCTAAGCTACAGCACTGCAGAAATGCAAGACACAAGAAGAGCTCATGTACATGTTTGCAAATGCTTCATCGCTACTATAACCACGACAACATAAGGCACTGATGTATAAGGACCCCTGCCACTCACCGCGACCCCCGTGTTGTGAACCATATGCTGCCTCTCATGGATCAGGCCAAAGTAGGCCTCAGCACCAGAGTAGGCCGCAAACTCAGAAGCCACAGGCCCAGAGCAGCTCGGACGGAGCTGCAAGGTGCTGACCATGCAGAACAAACCCTGATGAGGGCCTCACAGCCAAGGCCCCGACGTTGCAACTTACACGCACGCGCCCCGAGCCAAGGTTACACCTGCTGTGGCTAACCGCCCCTCAGAGCCGAAATACAAATCAAATGCTCATAATTCTGCATTAGCCACGGACTCACCACACTTGACCAAGCCGACCTGATGCGGTGCCAAGTACCAAGGACCAGGGAAACTCTGGGGTCTCACGTTTGGGACACAGATTGCAACAATGAAGTGACAAATTGGACACTGACGGCGGTGAGAAGAAGCGCTCCTACAGCTAATGGCAGACCTTTCCATTGTCCTCCGCTGACACCTAGTCACACATTGTTTTTAACATCAGGTACACTGCGAGCTGGGAACAACTAATGTCCCAGGCTTGGAGGCTCACAGATGAACCAATCAGGGCACGGGGGCTAACTACTGACGGCACCACAACCTAGCCAATCACTAACTTCGTTCATGTAGCATTTTTGGTGTAACCATTTCGAGGGACGACCCAAGCGTACCACCTGACCTCTTCTCCACCAACCAATAACTTACCTATATGTTCCTATACTAACCCTATTACTCGGGGAGCCAACCCGAGGTGGCGTTAGGTTTTGGGGGAAGGTTCCCAGGTGACGCATGATGAGACATGACACATGCTGAAAAGGTGCCTGCGAGCCCAGTGTGGGGAGATGTGTTCCTGGATGATCTATGATCCCAGAACCTGTCCCTGCCGTTTCTAATAAACAGCAGTAACGCCTTGCTCTTGCGTGTGTCTCATACTGATTTGGGATTGCGGGAGGAGTTGGGGCCTCCCTACCCCCGGAGGTCCACGGACAGCCTGCCGACCCCCGGGAGATCACCCCTACAGCACTTACCGTGGGAGGGGTCCAGAATCCATTACAGGGAAATTCTCAAGCAACACGCCATGAATAACACTCTTATCCAGGAACAATGCACATAGAACGGAACCGAACTTCAACAAATGAAAGGCATAGAGAGTCCTTGTTCTCCCTTCTATCGACTAAACTATACAACTTTTTCCCTAAACACTTCTGTATAGAAGAACACTTAACCTTAAAAAACTGCTACTAAACGGTCTTTTGTGCATACTTCATAGCAAGACCAGCACCAACTGATCACCCCCCTCCCAATTATTGCTCACTTAGGTTGAACTCCTCACAGCTGAACAAGGAATCAAAGGGTTATTGTTGTGAACAGCTGACAAATGCCCTATTCACTTCACCAGCAGGTGCACACTACCTCACTCCTAGAGGAAACCTGAGGCTGTTTTATCTTCCACCACCATTAGTTACCCCTGTTTATATACTCAACAAACCGATGCCCTTCTACAATTATTCATCAACTTGCAGTACACAACCACATCTCCCATAGATGGCTGCCACAGGCCTAGCCGATGCAATGTAAACTTGAATACACAACAATGAATTTTAACTCGATAGACCTGTTTTCACCCCCCGCCCCCCACATCAGCAGGTAATACTACCCAAGGCAGATTTAGCCTCTCAGACCCGGGTCCTCTATTCTGGATCACGTATCAACAAGGATCTCTAGTGGATGTCTGACACAAGTTGAAAGCCTTCTCAGTATCCCTGAGACTTGATTTAGACTCCAAAAGACATTCAAGAATGTTAAGTTTATTAAAAACAATATCAGTCAGAGACACAATGGCAGAAAATAAGTCAGAAATTCACCAATGTTTAGTGCATTGGAGATCACCTCAAAATGGTGTGTGCTCCACAGACTCCCACCCTTCACAAAAAGAATATGCTCATCTCCAAACATGCTGTCTATCCTTCATGCATTTATGCACGGTTTCATTGCAATTAATAGAAAACTATGTGCAGAGGACCTCCACTTTTGCCTAATTTATTTTACCCCTTTTTCCACATTTGTGTGGCAAAAATGCAGTGAGAAACCCCCAAATAACCCCATACTCCTGCTACCTTTATCCCCATATATACCTTACCCCCTCTTACCATATACAGTTTTACCACACAAAATGTGGCAAAAGAATTAGCAAAGCTGTATTCAGTGAAAGTGTTGATTAGCAAAAGTGCTTTAGGCGAACTTTTGAACTTGAAGAAATAACAGGAAATTGATTACACGTTACGAAATGACGGAAACCTTACACATGTTATGTTGTGTTTCTGGGATTTATAATGCATTGTCCCCAGTTTCTCTGTTGGATCTAGAAGAGAGGGAGGTAGGTTAGGTGGTAGAGAGGAAAAATGAAAGTCTGCTTTGCTGGTGTTCGTATGGGTGCAGTTCCGATGTTCCCAGGTACCGTGTGCGGGCTCTGTTTCTTGGTGGTTGTCAGGCGGGGCATAGTGGCATTTGTATCCTGGTGAAGCCTTTTGTGCCTTTGTTGCTAAGTCTCATATCTCGTAAAATGCATGCATACGAGCCGTAGGGGAGGTCAAGTGCAGGCTCAGGGCTCTTGTTATCCCCAGTGCACGGGAAGGGCGCCCCATGCTTGAACTCCATGTATGAGTTGGTACTCCAGGTGGGTTGGTGCGCACAAGCTATAGTATTTCTACTACGGAGATGTTAGGTATCCAAAAGGTTACACATCTGAGCAGTGAGATTTGTTGCTGCAAAGTAACTCCTAAATTATCCATAGTGGTTGCAACTGTAACTCTTGCTGTTCTCCAAATGACATCTGTGCAAATAAAAAAGTGTCTTGATCATGTGGATGCCAGTGAAGCTTCATAAACAGTTTCCAAACTCAAATGTCTATCATAAACTGCACGACACTGACAAGAGGTTGGCTGTCAGGCTTAATGTAATTTTCTCCCAGGGATGACACAGGTCCTCATTACGAGCTTGGAGGTAGCCATGCTACTTTTAGCGGCATGGCTACCCCCAAACCGGTACCGGGTCTGGGTTCCAGGAATCATTCCGACCTTGGAGGGCCCAGTAAATCCCTTTCCCAGGACCCAGACCCGGTACATCCCCATTCCCATTCGAGCCCCCATAGGGCTCAATGGGAATGGGGAGAATGCTAACGACGGGCCCGTTGTTAGCATCCTGGTCTGTTAGCGGGTCCCGCTAAGGACGCCTGGTCTGGCCAGGCGTCCAGAGCGGGACCCACTGCATACCTCGTAATGAGGCGGCCTGCAATGAACGGTGCCGGTCCCTTACCGGCACGTTCATTCTGTGGCTGCATTCCTCGTAATGAGGCCCACTGTTTCTTTTCCTGCGAAGGTTAGTTCCTATCATTCATTTATCACAGAAGGTGATAGAGGATCGGGACAGTATGGGATGACCGTTGTTCTCTCTAATACGAAGGATATCATTTTGAATATGGGCTCAACCCACTGCACTAATTACTTCTTTGGGTAATCCCACTAAATATCTCCCTTTCATACGCTGCGAGCCCTTCTTTGCTGTGCAATACTTTCTTTTGGCCATGAAGGAATCCCCCAGCTAAATGACAATCCTATGGCTTGGACAAACCTCAGGCTTTTTTTAGGATACATAACATCATATCCGACCTCAGCAGGTTTAATAGCACTTCTGCACCTCAAGGGTCTCTGCCAGGCTGTCGGCTATAACCCTGAGGAGGAACCTTACACCATGTCGTTCTTCATGCCTTCCTCTCCCTCAGAATCTGGGCTATCTGTCTCAGCCACCTGTTCACCTCTTCTCCTCTCAGTGTCTGATTTGACAAACCTACTTTCTGAAACATCATTCTAATTTGCTCAATACTGGTCAGCTTCTGAAACCTTTTATACTTCTCTTGCTTTCTAGAGTGCTTAAATGTGGTTTGTGATTGGTGCAACCACTCCCCCCCACCCCAATTTTGCGTTATATGATTGATTACGGCTTTGTGATCATACTTCCCAACTATGTGTTCGCCCCTGCTGATTATCCTCACGTGTTGTTTATCTCCCTGTCAGCCCTGTTTAAACAGTTGCTTGATTCATGTGGGCACCATGGTCTCAGGGCCTAAAAACATCAGCTACCATCTTTGAACCTGTCAGAAGCATCATGGCAACATTACAACTCTGTGGACTGCTCCCTTCTTTACTGTCAAAAATGTGCTTTCTGCTCCACCTCACCTACACGGCTCATTGGTAACCCACTGTCTTCCCAGTTTGAGTGGTCGCCCACTCTGCAGTAACTTATGAGTGCAGTTGGGTTCTGCGTTTCCCTGCCCTTCCAAATTCTTCAAACTGAGACGTTCTCCCTCTACGCATATGGGCTTGTAAACTATCACAGTTTGACTGGCATTCCTGCTGACTCAATCGACCCCAAAGTAAAGTTGTCAGGCTACTTAATTATGTGTCAGTGATTACCTATGCTCTATAGCACTATAGCAGACTCCAATGCAGAGGTTCCTTCATGCTTTACCCATGCAATACAATGGCTGCCTATGTATGAGGCTTTTCCTGCAAATGAGGTTTCAAGGTGCCTACTGGTTAGGGTTGGGGAGGCTGGGTGAAATCGTAGGGATTACCCATATGCCACTGTCATAGGTTACATCACTTAGGGAGTGGGGGTTCATCCCCTGGCTTCCAAAGTCCCTGATCACCCCCTACAGCCCCTGTCCCCCATTTTTGAATTTGTCATAAGGGTCATTCCTTACTCTGGATTGGATTCGATGGCCAGTTAACATGAAAAGTGATAGCAGACTCATGCAAATCGTCTGCATTTCTTTAGAGAAATATTTTATTAAAAATACAGTAGTGCATGGTCCATGCACTGAGGATTTTACTATGGGTATGTGCACCAATGCTACCAATGAAGAAGCAGCTCTTGAATAGACCTTCACACAGATAGAGAGATGTACCACACAGACAACCCAGACTATATCATACTAGTATTTCAGAGAGTGGAACATAGGGGAGTCCATCAACTCTGAAGGTTGGAGTCAGAATCCTGGGTCCATGAAAAGAACGAAGAATGGGGAGGAGTCTTCAGGAGCAGAATATTCAATAAGCATTGGCTTTTGAATTAGGATCTCACAAACATAGTAGAAAGACTACCCATGCCATTTCTGTAGGGCTTTGAAATTTCCCTGGATGTCCACTTTCTGCAAACCCCAGCCATGATGCCTGAAAGGAAGGTCAATGCCCTGACTCTGCATTTCTCAAGTGGTAAGCTTCAGTGGCAGGAGGCAGAAGAGGGGGGAAAGAGGATCCTTCTCCTACAATATGTCAGGTCTAACTATGGGTGTATGGTTTTAATGGCATATCAAAGTCAGCTCTTTACAAGAAGATGGAAAATGCGGCACAGGTTTAACGGTTAAAGGCATACAGCGACAGATTAGAACTAGCATCTCTGGGCAGCAAGATAAATGCGGAATTATTCCAACGTGGTTGTCCAGACTCTTAAGGGCGTGCTGCTGATATATTTACGAGGATGGCTAGTGATCTAGACGAAATGGAGCGCTTTCAACACAGAAATCAGATGGCGAGACACTAAAATAATTAATGTAAAAAGTCATTTAAAAAACTGTTATGATACCAATATGAAAAGAGAGACTCCCTTTGCCCGGATGGATCCTAAAGAATGCCTTGGGAGCAGAGACAGTGATAGACATTCGGAGCAAGGGAGAGGGGTGGACTATTGAAGGCAGAGAGCCCTCCACTAGGATATAGTTGTGGTGAGAGCAAGTAGGACATATGTATGTTAAGAGCTTGAGTGACAAAGGCATATAGAAAGCGGAGGAGTGTGAACGAGTCACGGTTCTCCCAAATCCAACGCTTGCAGACTTCATCTTTTTGTAGATAGTCTACTTGGTGCCTCTGAATAAATGTTATTTTAACTTGTGTATACATCTCTGACAGATTATTCTGCAATGCTAACCAATCCAAGGAGAATAACCAACATAAGGGTATCCAATGCATGATAGCTGGAAAGTTTAAGAAAAGCACCAAGGGGAAGAAAGAGTATATGAAGACAACAGAGACATATCGAATCACAGATGTAATCGTTCAGACACTTACCAAAAGAAATGCACTTGTAGAGGGATGTTCGCCTCAGATGAGAATGAATCATGACTGTCCAAAAATGTTCCATTTTCAAACAACAGTGTCATTTTTATGGAAAGTGAAGAGAATTGATTAATCCAGTCTTCAATTCTACAGGAGTCTATTTTGAACACCTACAACTATTGTTTTCACTGTTAAATAGTCTTTCTATCTCCATATTCCAATACCCTCTTCACCGTAATCCTTATTTAAGCCTGGGGTGGAGGGGTGGAGGGGAGAATGTCTTGTTGTTTTTAGTCTTGAAGCAGACACAAGTCCCTTTGATAGACTTTGATCAATTGCATAAACCAGAGAAATGTTAATATGGGCCATTGCATCAATGGTGCAGTCCCATTACTGCCTCTTTTCTGAGGTCCGGGAGCGGTGATATTATAGGCAGCTCTGCATAATAATGATAATTTAGCATTTATATAGTGCTACAAACCCTGAGGTATCTGAGTGCTGCTTATTATTACCCAGGGTGTGTGGTGCTCATTTATCAACCTCGGAAGGATGAAAGGCTGAGTTTGGGCCTGCCAGGATTCGAACCTGCGTCAGCAGGCTCTGCACAGATGTCAAAGCGAGTGCTCTACTCGACCGGCTATACATTTCTATGCATTTCTATGCATCTTTGGGCTTAGAGAAAGTTCGCTTGGGTGTATGTGGTAGTCCCACATCCAGCAAGGGCTCTTTGTCTTTGTCGCCGGCAACACTGGCAGCTGCATCAAGCGGTGTCACTGTTGCCTGAGGAGTCTAGAGACAGGCGGATGTTCTGGGATGAGGATTGCAACGAGGCCAATCCTTAAAAGAGTGGTTCCCCAGTAGGTGACCTTGCTACTCCTCTCCCTTTTCTCTACAACAGTTCTGGCAAGATCAGTGGAGGAGAGGTTGTCCGGCTGCCTTGTAACAAGACAGAGTTGCAATCTCATTATAGAACCTTGTTTATTCATAGTACTTCCTCATGTAATCGCCCGTGAGGCTTCTCAACAGAAACGTTGCACTCATGCAGGTAAAATTGTTCCTGGAATGAACTCTAGTCACATGATTTTACCAGTGCAATATAGTTTAGGTTAAATCCATGTCTGCACCTGGGCAAAGTTTGCCCTTGTTGCTGTTTGGACATGACATTAGCACAGGGCATCTGCAAGGCGAACGAAAATTCTTTGAAAGACTACATATGTCCACTCTCTTTGTGTATTTGCCTAGGGTTAATCCCATGCACACTTGCACTTGCTTCCGTGCAAAGTACCTGTAATGAAGCCTCCACCAATCTCCAACCGGAAATCACTTCACTGCCTCTTAGCGTGGCATGGCAATGTTTCCCTTTGGAGATCAAAGGTGACAAAAAATGTCACAGGTTCAACATGTATAGATGGTTGGTCAAAGAGAAGGTCAGACAACATGTTGCACCGTTTCACCTACTTGCTGATTCATATATATGGCCCCTATAGAATGTCCATACTAGGGAGGAAGGAACAGTGGATGCCCTGATGTACCCTGTTTCTAATGAACCCTTCCACGTGCCAGACTCAGTGGCCAATAATCACCTGGTAAGCAACAACTATACTATTTAAGAAATATGCTTGCATTGGCCTTGATGGCATCCACTTCACTTGCTCTGTATCATTGTTTTGATGCATTGATCTGTATGATTGGGCCCTTCAGCACCTCCAAGCTTCCTTGGTCGACACGATTGTTTATTGTTTATTGTTCACTTATTAGGCGCTTATACAGGAAGCAAATACTGTTTCAAAGCGCCCACGGGGCAACAGGGCGGGAACAGTGGGTGATAGACAATGTAATTACAACAATGTTAAATAATTAAATAGAGCAATATAAGGAAAGATAATGGGGAGGGGAAGACGAATCTACTGTGCCTTGTGAGTGTTCACAACGTGCAAGTGCAGAGGGGAGAGGGGTTTGGGATAGGTGTTGTGGTGCTCATGGAGAGCAGTAGGTGAAGTGCTATTAAGAAGGTAAGTGCAAGCTCCAGTGGTGGAGGGTGAGACGAGGCAAGTGCAGAGGATAGACAGCAGCTGCAATCATAAAATGCGGGAGGTCAGACCCGTGAGGATGCATAAGGGCCTTTCATACCAATCAAGCTACTGTGTGATTAGCAGGGGGAGAGGGAGGGAAGAAAGAGATAAAGATGAATGTCTTGAGGCTTTTCTGGAACTTAAGGAGGTCCTGCTCAAGACGAAGAGGGGAGGCTGTTTCAAAGTAGGGAGCCCGCTGAGGAAAGCGATCAATCACCTGCCCTCTGTTTTGCAAACCGCTTTACACACAAGGAGTTGGTGCCAGAGGATCGTAGGTGTCTAGAGGGGGAATGTTCAGTCAGATATAGTTGCAGATAGAGTGGTCCCCGGCCCCAGACAGCCTTGTGGATGATGCAGAAGGATTTTAATTTAATCTGTGTTGTGACCGGGAGCCAGTGAAGACTTTGTAGGGCAGGAGAGATGCGGTCCCTGGGCTTGAGGCCAAGGCTAACTCTCGCTGCCCTATTCTGGATTAGCTGGAGGGGTCACAGAGTGTCAAAAAGGTAGGTTAAGGAAGAGGCTATTGCAGTAGTCAAGCTGAGAGAGAACCAGAGCCTGGGTAACATTGAGTCTCTGGGGCAAGAGGAGGAAAGGTACAATTCCTTTCAGAAGGAAAAGCTAAAATTTGGACTTCTTGGCAATGTCCCGAGTATGAGGGAGGGAGGAGGGAGAGGAGTTAAAGATGACTCTGATGTTTCTAGATTCAGAAGAGGGAGCAGGGGGAGAGCTCATGGAAGAAGGCCAGAGTGAAGGGAAGAAGTCGGTTGCCGGGGTCCCAATAGGGAGGATCTCTGTGTTGCTGGCATTGAGGCAAAGATCATTAAATGTACACAAGGCCTGGATGGCTGAGAGGCAGTCAGGTATGAAGGAGGGTGCAAGGGTGTCTGCAAGAAGTTTGAAGAAGAGTTGTGTGTTGTCAGCATAGCACTGGAAGTTGAGGGATAAGGAGGAAATGAGGCATGGTAGCAGAGTAAGGTAGATGTTAAAGAGTCAAGATGAAAGAGTGGAGCCCTGGGGATGCCAAAGGCGAAGAAGGAATTAGGGGAGGAGAAGGTGCCCAGAATGAATTTGGAAGAGCGGTCAGTTAGGAAGGAGGTCAGCCTGCTTCGAGATTCCAAGGGTGCCATGGAGCCTTTTTATGAGGATGGAGTGGTTCACTGTGTCAAATGCAGAAGATTGATTAAGGAGGATGAGGACAGCAGGGGAGTTGGAATCAAGGGGTTCAAGCAATTCTTCAGAGGTGTTCAGAAGAGCAGTTTCTGTGCCTCTGGATGCTCGGAATACAGATTGTGAAGACTGCCAACAAATTCAGGGTGAAAGTTAAGTTATCATGCCATCTTCTTTCTGGAGAGGAGCGCCTGCTACCTTTTTTGAAATATTTGAAAGTTAAGTTGGGTTAGGGACAACTTCTCAATTCCCAGGAAAGGGGTGATGAGATGGGGCAATAGTTGGATAGGCAGGAATGGTCCGCTGACGATTTTTTAAGGAGGGGCACACAAGGGAGTGTTTGAGGTAGGAAGGAAAAGAACCAGTAGCAAAGGAGTGGTTACAAAGATCAGCGAGATCAGGGGCAAGAAAGGAAATGTTGTCCTTGATGTTTCTGGATGAGCAAGGTGCAACCTGTTTGGAAGAGACCTTCATGGAGTTGTCAGCTCTGGTGACAATTACACAAATAAGTAAAATTGGGTATCTAGTTCCCAGAAACTGGATTCCAGGTGATATCAGTATTACACAAAGCACCAGCATTATTTTTAATTATTATGATCATTCTATTGCAAAGCTCCCATGAGTAACATATCATGTCTATTTCCAACCAGCTCAAAAGGACAAATGGCAAGCAAAGTCAGTCTGCTGGCAGGGTTGGAAAGGACTGCATTGTGAAGGGAGCAGAAGACTTGGAAGAGAGAGAGAGAAAGAGAGAGAGAGAGAGAGAGAGAGGGAGAGAGAGAGAGAGAGAGAGAGAGAGAGAGAGAGAGAGAGAGAGAGAGAGAGAGAGAGAGAGAGAGGGAAAAGGGTACCCATAAAGTGTGTGTTCTTTTGCAAAGTGTACTTCAAAACATAGGCATTATTTAACCATGAAAGATTTCAACATTATGTACTGGGGCTGTGTGCCAGCACAGGCTCGGTAGAAAGTGACAAGTTTGGCGTTACAAGCTTAGGCTTATTATTATAACCTTATAGGGCATGGGAGGAGCCATTATCAGTAGACAGATTACCTCCGCCCATGACTTGGGAAAGGGCCACTATCCAAAGCGATAAGTAACCTTCCGAAGGTCTGTCTGCTAAAAGCAATAAAGGTTTTGCTGTTGTGATGGTGAAGCAAAACATGTTACTTTAATAATGAGTATAGTACATAAAACATATTAGAAAGTTAAATGTCGTTCAGTTTAGTAATATTTAAAAATCTAGGTTTACTTTATGAGGACAGCACTTCCATTGTGAGCATGATTGAACCGGAACAGTTTGAGTTGGAGCTTGCTTACATACGTGAAAGCATGGTTTTATGTTTCAGCTTTCACTTTCTAGGTTAAATTAGGTTGCAGTGTGCCTTGTTGAAAGACATCTTGCTAGTAAATTGCATTGCGTTTTCTTGAATGCAGAGAAACAGGCCTTGTCTCTAACCAGTTAAGCAGTAACCATTGTCTTTGAGCTGAAACACTAGTGACTTCAATGCAAAACCGGATACTGGAAATGGAATGCAAAGGGTGGTGAAGTCTGTTGGCAGTCTAGATGCCATGGCCCCGGACGACAAAAGGTGGCTCACAAGGCTTCCGGGGGCGATGCATGAAGACAGCATACGGGAGGCAGCCGGAGCCCGCAGCAGGTAGGTGGGAGGGGATGGGTGAGCGTGCCATTCAGCGGTGGAGGGTTTGTGTCGGACCCCCTAAAGGGATTAGGAGAGGGCCATTTAGAAAAGGCTGAACCGGCGGAATGTGGCCCTTCGGACTGGTACCCGCAGGTTCGGCCTTTTGTAACATAGATCTGATGAAGCCAGGCGCATGGAATGCAGTAAGACCTTGGCGAAGGATCCCTAAAATTGCATCTAACCTTAAAGAGTACAGATGGAGGCCCCTCCTAACAGCAAAGCAATTCCAACCTCTCTGGCAGAGGAGGTCGTTGTTTGGGAGCAGTAGTCCCCCTAGGGCTCCTTTCAGATCCCGAAATACCCCCACTTACCGCCTGCCAAGAAGCAAATATTGGCGCCCACATGATGGCGCTTTTCCCACTTTCCCCCAAAATGTGTTGCAGCCACTCCCCTTTGGTTGGAGTTTGCACTGGCGGACTTCCTTCGTTCTTTCTGATGCCTGGTGCTTTTGTATTCATTGCTATTCAATATCTCAACAAAAATGTGCGCTACCACAAAACTCGAGAGGAAGGCTGCTGAATACAAAGCTTGGACATTAAGTCAAAGCGCTCAGATGACTAAACCTTGCGCACGGTCAGAAAAGCATAATGGAAATTATTGTTCGAGTTAAAAGAACTTGATGCCCCCTTTAACCCTCCGCTTTGTTTGATTTGCCAAAGTACATCATTGTAGTGCAAAGTGGGTTCTTTGATATGCTACTTGATAAAATGACTCTCAGGGTAAATATGTACAGATTTTGTAAACTGAATACAAATACTGTGTGTGTCAGCTATTTGGAATGCTAATCGTTGGATGAAGGACAGCCACTTTCACTTACAAATGTACATTAAGGGAGACATTTTGAAAACGATTGGATCGAACGCTAATACGCCCCAAAAAATCAATCACGGCTCAACTGTGCTCTTTGTATACAGAGCCCTAAAGAATGGCGAACTCGCAATTCCCCGAGTTAAAATATGTAGTGACTCGAAGCCAGCATTAGCGTCTTTGCAATAAGAAATTGGTAGTAGCCTTTTTATAGAGTCTGAAGGAAAGCTCATATGTATTCAGCTTCAGTGTCGGAGCCCGGCTGAACCCCCTTGTACAGCAACTGTAAGGAACTGTTGTGCCAGGCAACTGAGCTGAAAGAATGTTCTGACAAATACAAATGTCATGCGACATCCTGTGTTCCGTAGTGCGTCTCTCCGGTGTTCCACGCGAACGCGAAGGACGACGAATAGGGGAGCCGTGCTACCTGCAGACCTAGTATATAGCCAGCTGCTCCCTGGCTGACTGTAAACCCGGCGCTTCTCATCAAGCCTTTACTCCAGAGGAGTTCCATGTAGTTCCATGCAGTCAAGTTCAGGAAAGCTCACGAATTCCACTCGACTCCCTCTTCACTGCAGCCGCAGCAGCACACCACGGAGGAGGGCAGGAGCCCTAGCCTCCTGAGCCGAGGAGCATCTTCATCTACACACGGTTCGGCCGTGCTTCGGATCACCCTGCCTCACCGAATTCCCTCAAGGGCGAGGGCTGCCATCATATCACAGTCAGGTATGCCCATCGTGCATATTTATTGATTTCCAGCTGCACGAGTTCTGAAGCGCAACGCTTCGTGAGAATCGCCTGACTTCGGCAGATTCTTCCGCCTGGCCCAGCAATGGCGGGCGCATCGCGGCACCAGAGCGAGGCTCTGGCCGCACGAATCAGCTGTTGACCTCCCCATTCATAATTATCCCCTTCCGCCGGCAGGCGGGAACGCCGGCCTCTCAACAAAGGCCCGCACTAAGGCCCCTGTTTGCCCCCTGAATCACTCCCTCTTCACTGCAGCCGCAGCAGCACACCACGGAGGAGGGCAGGAGCCCTAGCCTCCTGAGCCAAGGAGCATCTTCAGCTACACACGGTTCGGCCGTGCTTCGGATCACCCTGCCTCACCGAATTCCCTCAAGGGCGAGGGCTGCCATCATATCACAGTCAGGTATGCCCATCGTGCATATTTATTGATTTCCAGCTGCACGAGTTCTGAAGCGCAACGCTTCGTGAGAATCGCCTGACTTCGGCAGATTCTTCCGCCTGGCCCAGCAATGGCGGGCGCATCGCGGCACCAGAGCGAGGCTCTGGCCGCACGAATCAGCTGTTGACCTCCCCATTCATAATTATCCCCTTCTGCCGGCAGGCGGGAACGCCGGCCTCTCAACAAAGGCCCGCACTAAGGCCCCTGTTTGCCGCCTGAATCACTCCCTCTTCACTGCAGCCGCAGCAGCACACCACGGAGGAGGGCAGGAGCCCTAGCCTCCTGAGCCGAGGAGCATCTTCAGCTACACACGGTTCGGCCGTGCTTCGGATCACCCTGCCTCACCGAATTCCCTCAAGGGCGAGGGCTGCCATCATATCACAGTCAGGTATGCCCATCGTGCATATTTATTGATTTCCAGCTGCACGAGTTCTGAAGCGCAACGCTTCGTGAGAATCGCCTGACTTCGGCAGATTCTTCCGCCTGGCCCAGCAATGGCGGGCGCATCGCGGCACCAGAGCGAGGCTCTGGCCGCACGAATCAGCTGTTGACCTCCCCATTCATAATTATCCCCTTCCGCCGGCAGGCGGGAACGCCGGCCTCTCAACAAAGGCCCGCACTAAGGCCCCTGTTTGCCCCCTGAATCACTCCCTCTTCACTGCAGCCGCAGCAGCACACCACGGAGGAGGGCAGGAGCCCTAGCCTCCTGAGCCGAGGAGCATCTTCAGCTACACACGGTTCGGCCGTGCTTCGGATCACCCTGCCTCACCGAATTCCCTCAAGGGCGAGGGCTGCCATCATATCACAGTCAGGTATGCCCATCGTGCATATTTATTGATTTCCAGCTGCACGAGTTCTGAAGCGCAACGCTTCGTGAGAATCGCCTGACTTCGGCAGATTCTTCCGCCTGGCCCAGCAATGGCGGGCGCATCGCGGCACCAGAGCGAGGCTCTGGCCGCACGAATCAGCTGTTGACCTCCCCATTCATAATTATCCCCTTCCGCCGGCAGGCGGGAACGCCGGCCTCTCAACAAAGGCCCGCACTAAGGCCCCTGTTTGCCCCCTGTTCGCCTCCGGAGCCTTGGAGCCAGTGTCTACTCGGACCTTTAATCCATTGTGAGTAGAGGGACACCCTCAGTCTACACTATTGTGCTTTCTGGTATGTCTTCTGCTACTCCGCAATCATAAACATTTGAACTCGGTTATTTTCACCTTCGATAACTGTTTGCTGCATACGCTTATGCCTCCAATTCCACCGCCTCTATGCGTTACTGCTGCCACCTCTTAATAGTACAGTCATTGTCAGCCCCTAGTGCTTTTTGCCTTATGACTGCTATTGGCTGTGCCCTTTGGTTGCTTACGGACCACTGCAATTGTGTTGTGCCTTATGGTCGCTAACGGACCACTGTAATTGTGTTGTGCCTTATGGTCGCTAACGGACCACTGTAATTGTGTTGTGCCTTATGGTCGCTAACGGACCACTGTAATTGTGTTGTGCCTTATGGTCGCTAACGGACCACTGCAATTGTGTTGTGCCTTATGGTCGCTAACGGACCACTGCAATTGTGTTGTGCCTTATGGTCGCTAACGGACCACTGCAATTGTGTTGTGCCTTATGGTCGCTAACGGACCACTGTAATTGTGTTGTGCCTTATGGTCGCTAACGGACCAGTGTAATTGTGCTGTGCCTTTGGTCACTAACAGACTACTGTAATTGTGTAAGTGTCATATGGTCGCCCTCGCGATCTTTACCAGACCACGCGCTCTTAGACTCTACTAGGTCAACATGCCCCCCACCAACAGTCTAACTACTGCAAACTCTCCTCTGTACTCTCTCAGTACCCTACTTACCAGACTGCTGCCCACCCTTCTCCTCCTTATACTGCACTCTGGCTGGACTGCACTATACCATACCACCACCCCTATCTACCACTCTTACTTGCATCACACCTCAACTATGCCATCCCACGCTCACCACACCAACCCTTACCTTAACAACCCAGCCCTCTGGATCCAGCACTTCGCCACCAGACCTTTACCTAACCTACCCTGCTCTATCTCCTTGAGAAATGCTAGACTTGGCTCGCGTCTTACCCATGCTTCCCATCATTTCGCTCACCGCATCAAACTGCCTCACCCTTTGTCACCACCCACACTTACACCTAATCTACCACCATCTTCCAACTCCCCTAACTCAAACAATATCAAAGGCGCGCTAATCAACGCCAGATCACTCCCGGCTCACACCCTAGAAGTAGCTGACTTGATCCTCAACCTTGACCTCGACTTTATAGCAATCACTGAAACCTGGCTCCACCCAGCTTCAGGTCCTCTTCTCTCCCTCGCTATCCCTCCAGGCTACAACATTATCAGACATGACCGCAATTCCATCCAATCTAAAGGAGGTGGCATCGCCATCATCCACAAAAACGCTCTGAACTTCCACCTCTCAGCCACACATCACTCCTCCACTCTGGAAGCACTGACAGCTAAACTAGCTGTCACACCTAACCATTCTATCACCTTCCATCTACTCTACCGGCCACCCGGCCCACTATCCACCTTCGCGGAGGACCTCTCTAACATCTTCACACACAACACCAAAGCTAACTCCCAGGTCATGATACTGGGGGATTTCAACTTAGGTCTCCACGACCCCAAGGACACTGCTGCTTCATCTATTGACAACATCCTCACTAATGCTGGATTCACTCCGTTCCTAAACCAACCCACCCACAACAAGGGCAGAACCCTTGACTGGCTAGCCGCCCTCAACTGTCCCATCAACATCACCTCTAACCAACAGTGCGCTTGGACAGACCACAACTTAATTACATTCAATATTGAGTCCAAACCTATCAGCCTCCCTCACAGCATTGCCCCGGCTATGGCCACCCGTAACAAACGCAACATTACCTGCGATAGACTCCTCCCCCTCCTCCTTCCAGCTCTCAATGACCGGGATCCCTCATGCTCTGACCCTACGGCCCTGGTCGACACATTCAACCGGGCCATGCTTATAGCCTTAGACACCATTGCACCTTCGAAACTGAGAAAATCTAAACCTCGAGCCCACCTAAACTCTTGGTTTACACCCCATCTCAGAGCTCTACGCAAAGAAAAACGAATTGCAGAATCCCACTGGAGAAGCAATCACTCTCTAGCTAACAAATCATGCGTACTCCTGGCCACCCTTAACTACAAGGAAGCTATATTCCAGGCAAAAAAAGACACATACAACAAACGCATCGAACAATCCAAATCTAACACCAAAGAATTGTTTAAAATCCTAAAAGAACTTGAAACTCCTGTTACTCCACCTGACACCTGTACCAAAGATAGCACCTGGTGCTCCAAAATCCAAGAAGCTCTCCTAGGTAAGATTGCCACTCTCCAAATTAAAATCAACAACAAACAATCTAGCCTTCAATCTAACCCTCTACAGATCCCTATACCTACCATAAACCTCTCTATCACAGACTCTCTGACTCCTTTTAGCTTCTCTCCACTCTCCATTCTCGAAGTGGAAAAGATCATCACTAGCCTTAAACCGTCCAATTGTCAGGGTGACCTTTGTCCTGCACCTATTATTAAGGAAGCAGCTCACGACCTAGCACCATTCATCACTACGCTCATCAACTCCTCCTTTAGCTCTGGGATTGTACCGGACAATCTTAAGGATGCGTGGGTCATCCCGCTTCTGAAAAAACCTACCCTGGATCCCAGCATACCCACAAACTACAGACCAATTACCACTGTACCTTTTTTACTAAAAATCCTTGACCGCGCGGCCTACCTACAAATTCAGGAATACCTTGAATCAAATAAACTTCTGGGACTCAGGCAATCAGGGTTCCGGCCTCGCCATGGCACTGAGACCGCCCTTATCGATTTAAAAACGCAGATCGAAGATCTCAAAGACAAAGGCAAACTGGCGTTATTACTTCTCCTGGACCTCTCTGCTGCTTTTGATCTTGTCAATCACAAAATTCTCTGCCATCACCTCAAATCAGCCGCACATTTCTCAGAAAATGCCTCTACTTGGATCAGATCCTTCCTTGATAATAGATCAATGCGCGTGTTTTCCCCACTTGCGGCCGCACCACCCGCTCCGGTTTCTTGTGGTGTGCCTCAAGGGTCTTGTGTCTCGCCCACGTTATATAACGTGTTTACCAAACCCCTTTTTGATATTCTGGACCATTTGGGCGTCACGAATACTAATTACGCTGACGACACCCAGATACTAATCCCCATCACAGGAGACTACACAACTGACTCCCTCGCCATCAACGGCATCTACCAGGTCATCCAAGCGTGGATGGCCCAACACGGCCTCTGCCTAAATGATGAAAAGACAGAGCTCCTCATTCTTGGTTCACCACAAAAACTCACTAAACTTGACCCTGCTTTCAAGTCTTTCACCATTGATGGGAACACCATCCCTATTGCTAAGGACACGAAAACCCTAGGGATTTATATTGACTCAACCCTATCCTTGACTAGACAATCCAACGCAGTCTCATCTGCAGCAGCGTATACTTGCAAGCTCATCACCGCCTGTCGCCCGTTCCTAACCACAGCCAACTGCGTAACCTTGGCCAGGACCCTCGTACTATCCAAGGTCGACTACTGTAATGCCCTCTATCTAGGTACTAATCTCCGCAATCTAAACAAGCTACAAATTGTCCAAAACAATGCGATCAGAGCGGTCCTTAACATTCCTAGGCGCCAGCATATATCTGACACCAGGCGCAACCTGCACTGGCTCTCTATCCCACATCGCATCTCCTTGAAGTCCCTGGCTCTCACACACAAATGCCTCCACAACCAAGCCCCTCGCTACCTGGCAAACAGATTCTCTTTCCACAATTCCACCAGACCTCGCAGAGCGGCCCAAGCCAACTCCCTTGTCATCCCGCGTTTTAATCTCCAAAGATCAGGTGGAACCAGCTTCCCCATCCTGGCAGCCAAACTTTGGAACTCACTCCCCAATGACCTTAGAGCAGAACCTTCCTTCCTGAAATTCAAACACCTTACCAAAGCCTGGCTATCCGCCCAAGACAGCTAACACTAGTTTACTGCCCTACTTGCACTTTGACCTACTCTGCATCCCTTATTAACTATCCTGTAAATCACTGCCTTATCGATATTCGCTTGAATGTATATTCTGTAAATTCTCCTGTAATACTCTGTCACATTGCCTTGTCATGCTTTCATCTTGTTGTAACTGAGTTAAGCGCCCGGTTGCCCCTGGGCCTGGTGCGCTATAGAAATAAATAAAATACAAAAAATACAAATACATCACTGGTGTCAGAGAGACGTACACAACGAGTCATGTGTATTAGAAGGACATACGGTTTCTACAGAAATACAATGTTGTTCCCAATTGTTCATGTTTTATCTCCTGCCTATTTTCCAGTGAGACCATTGTTCTCATTTCTTATTTTCAATTTGTTTAAGGAAATGTGTTTGCTGTGGATGTCCTCCATTTTGTGAGCTGTTTTCAAAGCTTTAATGAGGAAGTGACATCAGAGGAGGACATACAGTGGAGTCTACAAACCCTGTACAGAAGCAAAGGGGCACAATCAAGTTTGAAATTTCTATCACATTACACCAACAAGTTTATTTACCTACACACGACAACGGTGCACGGGGGCCCAAAGGCAGGCCAAGAAAAGTCTAATGAACTAATTAAACCAAGCGTGGCAATGATCTTTGTAGACCTTGCAGTGGCAGCCAAGTGTGTTGCTAGGTCTGGAAAATATCAGGGGTTAAGCTAATGTCGGGAATGGCTGGATTCAGGGCTAGCTATGGACTTTTGGTTGTAGTCCCTGAGCTTCTATCCGAGGCTACAATTAAAAGAACCGGGGCCATAGCCCCCTCAGACACCCCCTAGCAACGCCTCTGGTGGCCGCAACTTTAACCGTTGCGAGCACACTGGGCTTTGGTGAGCTTCACCTTCATGCTTTAGGTGGCAGTGTCTCCACGGTTGCAACGCAGTATGCGACCTTGATGATTAGAGCAAAGCACCTCTTAGTGCAGCCGTATACTACATTCTATTTGTCAATTGATGGAAAGGGCCTATCCCGTGGTCCTTTCCTAGTATTGACAACTCATCACCGCTATCTTCTGAAGGGAGCTATGCTGAGGACCCACAATCTCCATGGACATCGATAAGATGTCAGGAAGGTCTGGACTGCTCCGAGCTGCAACCATGGGAACGAATAACATCCCATGCTACGTCATTATACTGACACAGCTCTTCAAAAGGATGAAAAGGCAGCCAAAACAGCACAGGTTTAAAAGCAATCTAATAATTAAATGGGGTACTGCCAAGATCTAAAACAGCAGGATATAGGGGGTACTTAGCAGAAATCCTACCATTTGCTTAAAAATCTTTTTCCTACCTTAACAATGATGTCTACATCCGGATGGTCCCATAATTGACTACCATAATAGGCAGCCGGAACCGCTTGAGCTTTGTAAAGGTAAATGATTCCACAGTTTGCTGCTTAGAGATCGCATTGACCATGTATGCCTTTTCCGATTGTTTTCACTTGTATGCCATTAATGTTGCCAGCTTAATAAATTCAGGAATATAAACATAAAATGTACCTGTGTCAGCATTGTTCCTTCGAGGCAAATATTAATATTCATCTGGCAAGTACGGTGGCATGCCATCACCACCATTTTATTTATGCTTACTGTAAGTTTACTCTCTTTAGAAAAGGTGGACACCATCTCTAGTTGTTGTTTGAGCCCAGACAGTGTTTTAGAAATATCTGTGGTATCCTCTACTAAAAAAGAACAGCTGTTTTCCTATTTGCCACTTTTGGGGCGCCTGCCCTTAAATTAAGTAATAGGACTGCTAGAATATTAATATATATTCGCTATATAAGGGGGGCTACTATGCAACCTCTGCCAAACCCTTTCAGTAATTGGAAGAGAGTCAGTAATGTCATGGCCTTGGCCATGGCGTCCCACCACTGTGGCATAGTCTCCTGAAATGTGTACCAGGATTTCAACATTGTCTAAACCCTCCCACAAAATGTTTCACTCTACTCTATCAGATGTAGTTTTAAAATCGATAACATTTATATGAAGTGATTCTCTTTGTAAAATCACATAATTACTAAAAATCGAAAACAAGAAAAATGCCTGGCCCGCTCTGCCCTTTTCTGAATGCCACATGAACCTCCCTTAGCCTAGAATCGATACTTTTTGGAACCAATCTTCCAAATAACCCAATAAAATGTTACTGTACATCTTACATAAACTACCTATCAGTGAAATGTGCCACATTTTTGAAGATGGGTCTATCACACCCTGCTTCCGACAAAATTAGCCCAGTTTATTTTATGAAATACATAAGTTAAAAAAGTGACACTAATGGATGGCTCAGCCTTAAAAACCGCAATCAGTAATATGTCTATCCCGGGGGCCTGATTTCTGAGAAAATAATGATTTATGGACAATAGGTACAATTATGGAGCGGACGGCCATAGTCTCCAAGGAATCATCATATGAACCACTGTTAAGGGTGGGATTAGCCTCATAAAGTTCAGTAAACTAGTGATCCCAAGGCCTTGATCCATGGAATTATTTGCGTGTAAAACGGGAATTTGTGTGCCATTCTGGCCCCAAATCCATATTTGACGAATGGGGATTTGCAAATCCCAGTTTTACACTCAAATAATTCCATGAATCAGGGCCCAAGTGTCTCTAGTTATCGAAGACTGCATTTCGAGACGTCTGTCTGCACACATGCATCAAAACTATCAAATGCCAGGAACCACTATTGTCCTTACTGGCTGCGGCGTACCTTAAGGACTCCCATTGGTGTCCCTCATCTTCTAGCTTTTATTGCCTATTAAGATTCTTATAGTTACTATGTAGTCAGGTAAGGTCTGCACTGCTGGTGTTTAATTGTGGCACCACTTGAAGTATATTGTCTACTTCCATCCTGTCCCTATGCTGGGATGTTGCATAGCATAAATAAGCATGTATTAGTATGAGACTCATCTTGATAAATTGCTATTATTAAGGATGATGCATAGATGGCCAGAGTGCAATACTTTGTCCTGCCAGTTCCTTTATCTTGGCGAGTTAATGACATGTTTCCATCTTCAGATGAATCTGGGTTGCAATTTCATCAAATCCAGAGCAAGTGTTAAGTGCATGTACTGATGTTTTCAGTGGGATTGGCAGGCAATTGCATGTTTTTCTGTGATTGCTTGCTATGGTCACAGTGATTTGGCTTCCTTCTTGGCCGCTCCCCCCATTGAAAATTTCTTGGAGCAGACCAATCAGCTTTCCGAGCCTGATTCTTGGCAAGGGTGTTACATTTCTATGATGACACCTAGACCCATATGGGAGGGTAATGAAGTGGCTCCAGCCAATGGTGTAACCTGGTACATTTCTGATTCTGCACTTTCTTTTGGTTTGAGATACATCACATCTGATGCAGGAAGATTGGTCTGCTGATTTGGCATACAGACTGGCCTGACAACTGAACAGCTGTGGAAGTGATGTCGCACAGAACAGCAGCTAATCGGTGGAGCGCCGCAGGCCTCAGGGATGGGTAGTAGCCCTCCCTCCTTGAGAATTACACAGTTCTGAAGCTGCTGGCTCAAGTCCCAAGGCTGTGTCAGGCTGCCATACAAAGATATTATGCTGT
The DNA here is from genome assembly GCF_040938575.1 of Ambystoma mexicanum. Classification (NCBI taxonomy): domain Eukaryota; kingdom Metazoa; phylum Chordata; class Amphibia; order Caudata; family Ambystomatidae; genus Ambystoma; species Ambystoma mexicanum. The sequence goes on along the minus strand of NC_090937.1, from coordinate 100,724,855 downwards.
TACAAAATATGTTTTCTCTCCCCCTCTTAGGCGAAATGACCTGTTGTTATGATATGTACGGCTAATGGGAGGAGAATAATATGTAGCTTTTGCATTGTACATAAGTATGAGCCAGGCCTGTGAGGGGCAGAGACGAATGCAGCCCTCCAGTGCCTGTTGTGTGTGTGTGTGTCAACATTACAGCGCTTTTCACCCAACTTCGGGCCTTGTGTATTATTTGTGTCTGAGTGCAGTGTGCCCGGAATAAGCAGGACGAACCTGTGAGAAATGGATATATTGAGGATAATACCTTACTGCCTTATTCACAACCCTACTGGTCCAAGGTGTGGGGTATACCAGTGGCCAGACTTCTATTGCTATTGGCACCCAAGTCATCACTGGACAATGACCAAGCTGCTTTGCTGTGCAAAGGATGCGACTCTCCTCTCCACAGTCACCTGTTTTCCACTCCCCTTTTGCTGTGTCCGCAGAAAGTCAACCCTAGACTTAGCTCTTGCAGACAACACCCAGCAGGGATTTACCAACCTGGTTGTTGGGCTGGGAAATACATTGACCAACCCACAACTTAACGGTTTCCACAATTGAAGAGAGTGCTTGAACACATCTCAAGCCTATCACACAGAGAGTCCACAGGCACTTGAAGAGGTTCTCAAACCTGCCAGAATACAAGCCCCACCCCGGGGATCATTACTGTTCACCTTTCTTTTTTTCAGAGATCTTCCTCTTGATCCTCTGAATTTGGGATCCCACACATCCAAGCAGAAATAAGCATTTTACCGATCTTTCTGTTCTACCCATTCCCGCTCCTTGAGAACAACCTACCACTCCTCCACCCCCTCCACCGTATCTCCCCCACTCCAGATTTTCTATTTACTTCCGCAGACTCAGGTTTGGTTCTCCAGGTTTGCCCCGATACGCTTTTCACACCAGATTTGTCACTGTGAGGCCACAACGGTGGTAATGGGCATATTCTAAATGGTTATTTACATTTACTTTCACATCCAATTCCTGTGGATTGCCCATGCATAAAGCATTTCTCTGACAGGAGAGCAGCTGAGTGGCAGAGCCGACTTAGCCCTCCGTCATTCAGTGGTCGATAAATCGGTTACCATAACGTGGGGTGATAATACCTGTTATTGCAGCATTTAAAAGTGGGAGGGATACTGCTAAATTAGAACACAAATTATCATTGTATAATAGCATTATTGTCTTATAACTTGAATACGGAATCTGAACTGAAGCCTGCGCTTCATATACGAAATTGACACATCACAAAAAGGCCTCTCAATTTGGTCTGGGCGTTTTTGAGGCCACATTATCTCGGGTAGCAACAACTGATCAATAATGTCCTGCGCTGAAGCGTTATCCAGTGCGGTGCGAGTATCTACCGCCATAGCAGCGGCAGTCCAATTGCTGATTGGGCACAGGCCGTGCATTGGCATCAGGGGATTGGGGCAATTATGAATGGCAATGAAATGCTCAAGGTCTTCAGTGGCCAAGCCTGGTGGAGATATGCTTAATGTGCAGAATGCAACAGTGCGTGCCCGCTAACTCCCGCTAACGCTATTTAGCTTCGAGAAATTGTTACAAGATTCTTTCTTTTGTGCATCAGACTGTAGTCAATCCCCCATTCATTATATCTTTCTTTAATGCACCACTACCAGCCCTAAATGCACTGTGAATGTTTGGGTAATTTTGACTTTACTTCAATGGTCATGCTTTTATCCTGCATAAAACAAAACATCAAGCAGATGCAGACATACAGAGATACAAAGTCTCAGAATATTAAAATGATTATTTGATAAATACAGCATCTTAAAATACGATATGAGTACAATGCATGATAACACCTCTATACACCCAATCAGCAAGAGGGGAGCAAGCTCACAGCCTCACATATTACCCAGTTCTAAACAATGTTTATGTTAACCTTGATTTTAAGAACGTTTGCTCGTGTTTCAATATCTGCACAGCATGTTTCAGTTTTGTAAATAATGTGCCTAATTCACAAAGAAAAAACACAAAGAAAAAGGAGAGAAAGCAATTTCCATCAACAAAAAACCTTTGCCTATTGTAAAAAACGACCCTTTGCACAGCCAGACACCATGTAATTATTAAGCAGAATGTATCTCTGCACCTCATATGAATGCATTTTCGTAGAGTACACCTCAGCAAAGGTAAAGATCAGACTTTGCATATATTGCAATGCCACACCACCCAATGGATTTATGCATCTCATAGACAACACATTCGGTGGATCCATATTGTTCTTGTCGGTTAGAAGTTATGGTTACATTCCCGCCAATGTGTGTTTTCAGAATTATTTCTATTGTCTGATATTTTTGCTGCTTAGCATTAGTGAGCCCCTACATTTTTGTATTTTATTTTATTGTGCATTTGTTAGGCGCTTATACATCAGAATTCTGTTTCAAGGTGGCACCAGTCTAAATGGGAAGGGAACAGGGGAGAGAAAAAATATTGGAAAAACTGTAAATATATAATTGTGGTCCTACTTGGCCTTGTGGTATTCGGACGTGCAAGTGCAGTGAAGAGAAGAGAGAAGAGCAGGAGGTAGGGATGGGTGGGGGCGCCGAGTGGAGCCAAGGAGGAGGCCTCAGGCTAAGTGCTAGTGCGGGCGACTCCGAAGGGTGGGATTTAGAGCTGCCAAGCAGGGGCCCGCAGGGGCAGTGCAGTGGGGGAAGATGCTGGTACCTACTTGGTAGAAGGGCCTGGTATCCTGTCAGATTCATGAGGACCATGCCACCGGTCTCAGGGGCAGTGGGGTGATTAGCAATCAAGGGAAAGAGGGAAAGAGGTCGAGGAAATCAGAGTTTTGAGCAGTTTGCAAAACCTAAGGAGGTCTGGCTCAAGTCTGAGAGGGGCAGAGAGGCTGTTCCGAAGGGAGGCACCAGCCGAAGCATTTGACAATCACAGAGTTAGAGTTAGAGGAGTGGAGGGCAGAGGCGTTGCTAGGAGGGTGCTAAAGAGGCTCTAGCCCCTGGTCTTTTGGTTGTAGCCCCAGATAGAATCTTAGGAGCTACAACCAAAAGGCTAGCTAGCCCCCAGTCCCAACAGTCTCAACATCGGCGTAGCCCCGGGTCTTTTCCAGACCTAGCAACACCCCTGGTGGAGGGCTTTAGCAGGAGAGTATTTGGGGAGGGATAGTTGGAGATAGCATTGTCCCAGGGCCCACAAAGCCTTGTGGATGATGCAGAGGGTCTTGCATTTTATCCGTTCAGCCACCAGAAGCCAGTGGATAGATTTTAAGAATGAATAGATACAGTCCCTAGGCTTGAGGCCAAGGATAAGTCTTGCAGCCTTATTCTGGATTAGCTGGAGGGGGCCTAGGGAGGAAAGAGGGAGATTGAGAAAGAGACTGTTGCAGGAGTCCAGCCTACAGAGGACCAGAGCTCAAGAGACACTGAGCTTCTGGGGGAAGGTGAGGAAAGGGAGAATGCCTCTGAGGAGATGGAACTGGAAGTGGGCCTTCTTGGTAAGGTCCCGGATATGAGGGGTGAAGGAGAGAGCATCATTTTAACATGACCCCAAGGTTTGTGGCCTCACAGGATGGTAGGAGTAGAGGGCTCAGAGAGGGTGGCCAGAGGGTAGGAGGGCAAAGGTGTCCCAATGAGAAGGATCTCCATCTTACTGGAATTAGATCATTAGCTGCACACCATGCCTGAATTGCGGACAGACAGTCAGGGATTAGAGAGGAGGAAGAGGAGGTAGTAGAGGGATGTTAGATCGAAAGCTGTATGTCATGAGCATAGCACTGGAAATAGAGAGGGAAGGAGATCAGCTGACCCAGAGGGGCGAGATAGATATTGAAGAGACATTTATTTATTTTATTTTGCATTTTTAAAGCGCTCACAAAGCCCGTGGGCATCGAGGCGCTGTTACAGGAATTGTTTGTTTTTTCAGTTGCGTAATTGTTTTTTTTTGTTGTTGTCTTAGTTGCGTATTTATAATGCGCTTAAACACCCAGAGCCAAAAACCATCTAAGCGCGGACCCGGGGATTGCACCTGTGTTGCTTCGTGTCGTCTTGTTTCCAAGGCGTGCACGTTGCCGTTAAGCTAGCCTCCCGGGACATGGCGATAGGATAGAGCCCTGGGGTACGCCACAGATAGAAAGTGTGGTGGTGGATGAGAAAGGGGCCAGGTGCAATTGGAAAGGGTGATTATTGAGGAAAGAGTTCAGCCAACCCAGTGCCCAGTCAGTGAAACAGAGTAAGTGATGCAGTGATGCAGCTCTGTAGATCAGACTTTGCATCGCTCGCTGGAGCTTAAGCTGCATGGCCCAGAATTCATCCAAAGGAAAATCATACCTTGCAAAGCTAAAAGGATGGCAGGATCCAACAAAGCTGTTTTAATTATGCTGCCACATTATGAAAAGAAATGGTGCACCTTGTTTGCTGACTTGACCACCAAATTGTGGAAATCGGTGCCTAAAAGAATCTGCACATGGCAGGACCACCTAGACATTCAAAAGTGCTCAAGATCGTTTTCTTTTTCACAATACACTAAGAAACCCTGGGCCTCAAGTAGACCATATAGAGATCCCACTCAAACATTATACCTATTGTTGACAGGTCCCATCACCAAACAACTTCAACTCAATATTGAGAAATGGTCATGCAACCAAATGCACCAATACCCACCCTTAGGAATATATACCATCTGCAAAGAATCAGATTACCCCCTCAGCAACTGAGAACACTCATTTAAAACCAGAATTTAGGGCCACAACCCATCAGCAAACACATTTAAGGAATTCTACTTTACCCAACACCTGCCCTTTCTCTGTTCTGAGAAGACTACTGTGCCATCATTTAAAGCATCTTCTCGGCCTCCAACCTTATCCGGCTCCCTTCTCCTTTAGACTTGCATTCTGCATGAACCTGTTCTCTCTAGCAGCCCCCATACATTTCATAACATTTTTCATTTAAGTACTGAAAACATCCACACACCAAACACCCTCTTTGACCTTCGCTCTATACCATAACCTGCATGCTAATCACCTCTGCGAGGCTACACACACCATCTGTGATGATGCCCTCGGATGACATCTGGCATGGAGCAAGTATACCCAGAATAAAACAACACCATGAGTCAAGACAAAAAAAAAGGAACCGTGGGAGTGTAGAGGAGGAGTCCTCACATACTGGAGTATCAGAGAACAAAGTGCAGCCATAGTGGTGAGGATAGACCAGATCAAGAGTGAGTGAATTGCTCGATATAGACATGGAGACAGAATGAACCTTGCTATGTTGCAATGAAATTATGCTTGCTAGGACTTGAGGTTTGAGTCCTGGTTTATTCTTGAGGAAGAGAATAGAAATACTGCGATATCCAAATAGAAAGAAAGTGTTGTCACAGACAACCTGACAAACTCTTTGAAAAATACAACTTTTGTGGTGGTTAATACTTGTGTGATTCCTTTTGTTATATTTTAGTGACATATTGTGTCAAAGTGGGATGCATGTAGACTTCACCATAAAGTCCAAGCCACAGAACCGGGAGGGCAGTTAAAAATATCACAAGGTGATAGTATTGAGGTTTAGCAAACCCACCCATGGTACTTATATCCTTTCTAAAGTTGCAAATCTGGATTCGATTGTGTAGTGACCAGAACTTTCATGGGAAAGAGAGAGTGCTCATTCAAACCAAACTACAGATCCCAGTTCCTTATTCAACAGGCGGATGACATCTAGACGTGATCTTGATCTGGAGAGTTTAATTGTTGTTGGAGATGGAGTCATGAAGCAACCCTAGAGAGGACATGTCAGTGTAAATAGAGGAGATAAAGTGGTGCAGCAAATCTGCAAACAGATCACTAACCCAGTGTTGGAAGAAGTTTTCCATTGCTAGTACACTCAGCAGTCCAGAAACCTGACACGGATTTTGACCAGGCTAACCTCAAACCTACACATCTCGGGACAGTCAACACCCAAGATCATTACTTGAGGAAGTGTTTCTGGCCAGGAATATAAAGCAACATAAAAAGATACTGCAAGTCCTGCAATATCTGGCACAAAACCTGTAACAAAGCTATTCCAGAGACGCCTTTACAGCCACTGCCTAGAATTGATGTCCATTTTTATACAAAAGTAATGGATATTGTGGGACCTCTCAAGTCATCAACGAAGGAGTTCCACTACATGCTATTCAATTTAGATTGCAGTAGGCAATAACTAGACGTTTTTAGAGTTGCAGGCCAACATCCAAGAACAAACATCTTTAAAGTCCTAAAATTGTATCGATCGACAGTGAAATTCCGCGGAGAAATACTAATAGTACAAGGTGCTACTTTGACATCTAAAATAGCAGTTGAGATACATTCCCTTTTGCAGATCACTTCTACATGCTCCTCAATATGTCATCCACAGATTGATGGTGTGGTTGAGATGTTTAGTAAGACTTTGATAAAACGTTTAATGAAGTTTGTGGACAAATAGAGGTAATACATGTGCATTATTATTAACATAGTTCCTGTTTGCAATCCAGAAGATTTACCAAGCTTGTTTCTCCAGATGCTAAGTGGTTTGCACAAGAAATCGACATGGTGTCCTGGACATAATTAGGCAAAGATATGGAAGAGCAAAGAAGCTCCAGCCCAAATCTCGCAGTGATCATTCAGGAAATTCAGGAAATAATCCACTGCATCATAACTATCATAAAATCATAAAAGAGATTTTCAAGAAGGCCCAAGGGAAACAGAACGACCTGCCGGCTGGCCCAACTCAACTATGCACCTCCAAGATAGGTTATAAAGTCATGAATCTGTTACTCACCCAAGATAATATACTATTAGCATGAATCTTATAAGTTGAATGGAATTCCTTTGAACTTAACTCATCAACTTCACCAGTGTGAAAACTAAAAGAAAGATCAAATCTATCATGTGAAGCTGTAAAAGATTTGGAATTCCCAGGAAAATTAAACTCAACCCATCACGTATATCACCAATAATGGCCAGGAAGATCCATATTATCCTAGAAAGGTTGGTATGCCATGACAGTCACTCAAAACACAGATCTGTACAAACTCCTCCAGGATTGTTCTTTCTGATAAACCAGGCCCATTAAATTTCATCAGTCAATACCCGTATTAATTGCTGCTACCCTGCAGAGCAGTCATACAAGAAGTCAATGAGATGTTGCAGATGAACATTATAGAAAATCCTCATTTTTCTTGTTCCAAAGATTCATGGGGCATATAGACTTCAGGAACGTTAACTTTGTTTGTGGATTTGACACCCATCCCCAAGCTTACATCAATTAAGTAATTGAGCATTTGAGACAGCCCACATATTTCTAGTCCACACAAAATGGTATTGGCAGGTGCCACACCATCCTCAGGAAAATGAAAAAAAAACAACCTTTTCCACCACGCGTGTCTTTTCCTGTTCATGCATTGCCATGTGTCAAGGTGAGATAATTCAATCTTCAAATGCATCATCTCTTAGAACATCATAGAGAATATGCAAGGGCCAATGTTGATGATGTTACCATCCACAGTCTGACATGGAAAGATCCTTTGAAATGCCAGTAACACCCAAAAAGGTGCTAGCCTAACCACCATTGGAGTCAAGTGTAAATTCACTGCATCACTGGTGCAGTATCTGGGGTATAATGTGAGAAATTAAATAAGTGTGCAAGCCAAACAAGATATCTCATTAACTAATAGGTGTTTCCCACAGTTTTCAAGGCAGGCTAATCTCTTGAGGGAAATGCTATCCAACAACAAGCCCAACCCATAGAAGTAGAACAATTCTGCCCTGATAGATGTTTAAGACTTGAAAAATCTCTTATGTCATCTACCATTGTTACTAACACTGTACTCCAAGCAGTCATTTTCTCCCCAAACCGATGCATCAAGGGTAGGTTTGGGAACTGCTCTGTAGCAGATCTGAGATGGAAAGGAAAAGCCCATCCTTTTTATCAGCCCCAAACAGTTTCAATGGCCAACCTTTTTTCCAACGTTGATTAAGAACGTTTGGCTCTCAAGGGGGCACTCAGGGGGTACTCAGGTTCCTCACTACTAGTTTGCTGGACAGCATTGCAACCTGATCATAGATTGTCTTCTTGTTAAATAATAAACATATACCAATGCATGGATATTGATGTACTTTCTAGGGTTGCAACACAATCACTTTTCCTCCCTCACCCTGAACAGATGTAAATATCTGAATACAGATTTTCTGAACCACTTCCACTCTCTGTTTGGTTCTCAATATGTGAGATGGATGTTCATGGAGAACATTTATGGCAAGTAGTATCAGTAAGTAACTGCCTCACTGGGACAGGCCCAGAAAACACAGAGATGTTTTCCCTCAATTTCAATGCCAGATTTCCATCTGAGCGATGCTATAAAGGAAGGATTAGAGGGGAACAAGGGTAGCACGTAAGCGAAATCCAGCACAAGGAAAAGCTTCTGTGCCAGGCTGGCAAGGAGAGGCCAGACCACGAATTGGAGAAAAGATGGATGTCTAAGAGAGAGCCAGTGGGTAGCAGCAGGGATGACAACTACACACAACATCCAGAAGTACTGAGAAATGGTCAGTGCTGAGAAATGCTGAGGGCAACGTGTTGCAATGCAATGGGAAACACTGGGAAGACGAGAGGCCACCGGAAGTAGAGCTGAAGAGAGACCGGTAATCGTTGTCTCAAGCGCAGAGAGGTCTGTGGATGGCAGGAATGCAGGAAAACAGGAAAAGGCCAACAGACATAGACAAGGGCTCCTGGGCAAAACCAACAAGGACTATGACACGGATATGGGGCCCCAAACGTACGCCGCCCAGTGAGAAGCAGCAACTGCGAAACCTTGAAACCTGCAACTTTGTAGACAAAGTTATGAAAGCCACTTGAGGGTGGATTTGATGTGAGAAGTACTGATTTGATAGGGTTGGAGGCAGGGGTTTGCATGGTACATGAGAAAGAGAATAACTGTGGAATCCTGGGAGTTGAAGGCAAACTTGCTATCACCACTTGACAGAGTTTGACTTGGGATGCATTGCATCTTGGAACTGGGAGACACATGAAAAAGAAAATAACTGGACAAGTTATCAGTCCTGAACTTCAGTTCAAAGTTCCTAGTGCCCCTTCAGAAAAAGTTTGGCTTAGCGAACAAGTAAACCCTTGAAGGTGGAGACGAGGTGCCTCCTTGAAAGGGTGAATTAGAATAAGTAGGGAAGCAACAGAGTTATTGAACTTGGATTTAACACTCCTAGGAGCTCAGGAATAATCTTTTTTTTTCTTTCTGAGAAGCAATGACGTCTAAAACCTGGAGATTAACTTCCTACTGGCACCTCAGAAGGTGCTTAATTTGAGAAACTTTGAATGTACAAAAGTGTGGAAAATGTGACTGGAGAAGCATTGAATCTTGGCAAAACATCATTGGAGCACACATGAGAGAGACTGATCAGTAAGTCACAGTTCTTAGTGAATCATAAGAAAAGACTATTCTGAAAATGACAAAAACACGGAACTTGTAGTCAAAGTTCCAAGCAACTAATGAGAAAAAAACAGGTTTGAAAACCACAACATTCTGGAACTTGGAATCAACATTTCTAGCGCCTCCTAAGAAACTGCCATGTTAACCATTGATATATTTGAAGGGTCTGATGCACCCTGGTGGTTGATGTCCATATCTGTGTTTATTGATAAAGAAGACAGTACAATCCCTAAGACATCCAGGCAGAATGATAGCAGCGTTCTGGACCACCTGAGCAACTCATTGAAAAATAAAACTTCTGTATTATGTATGAATCGATGACAAATGTTTCAGCAGAATGTTTTCCTCAGTGTGAGATGCACTGTATGCATTCCTGAAATGATATGTTATGCACTATGTAATTCATAAATGCTAGATTTTGTAATTGTAAGTTATATATGCGATTCTTGTTATTTCATTAGTCCAGTATTGATCATACACTGTACCATGGTTTTTGCAGCATTGTTGCTTCTAGGAGCGATGTTTGCAACACATACTGACATTTTAGAAATTCATTGAGTATGTAGAAAGTTGAGTTCTTGATGATATTTCTCTCCCCACAGTCTAGAGTTTCTCAAATGGCAGTATCCCTTATTCTTAAAGGTATCTCCAGTCTTGACATCTCTGAGCCGTGCCAATGGATTATGTCTTAAACACATTCTTCAAAATAATGATTAACCCCAAAGGCAGTCATACACATTTCATCACAGGTGTTTGATACAAATCCCATGTCCAGAAAGTGGCAAATCTGCGATCAACTTTAGCATCCAAAATGTTAACCCCAAATTCTCTTGTTCTACAAATTTGATAATTGTATGAACTGCGTATTCTTTCCAGAGAACAAGGATATCTGGGTAGGTTGCATCGAAACTGCATATGTTTTATGTAACCTGCTCCTCCACTACTCACAGACCAATACAGATTGTCAGGCGGTCATGTGCTCAGTATAAAGGTCATACAATTCACTAGTGGACGCACATTTGCCAGAACATCAAGCAAACCTCTCAAATGCAATGGAAGGTGGTTCGATCTCACTGTGTTTTCAGAATAGAACAGCGAATCTTCAATACATTCCAACAAATGCAATGGGTGCTAGGGCCCGACAGAGAGGACTGGAGCATGAGAGAACAACGTTAATAATCTATATCTGGCAGACATGGCTTAATAGATGAGGGAGAATAAGAAGCGGGATGAGGCGCGAATCTTGTAGCTAAAATACTTGTGAGTTCCTCAATAGATTTACAAGCACGATTTCACAGAGAAAGTCTGACTTACCCGTGACTCACACCTGGAGAGGTTGAGTCGATTCACAAAAGTGGTTACTCTGCGTAAATGAAGCAAACACCTAATTTACTAAGTCAGCAGTAAGTCAGAGCTACTCGTAGTAACTCAGAGTAACTTCTTCCGTTAAATGTATCACCCTCTGCAGGTGAAAATCAAGAGAAAGTCAGATCCACTCCTGGTAAATTCCTTGTGACTTTGGCCTTTAAATGCAATGTATAAGAAGGAGAATGAAAAGAATATCAGTGGTAGTCATTACTCTCTCAAGGGACTTACATGATGCATTTCAAAACCATTTAATAAGCGGTCTAGGTTTGCAAAAGTACAAAAACTGGTCCACGATGTTAATGCAGCTGTTCGTAATTGCATCTGGCTTAATTTTTCAGTTGTGTTTATTAGATCATTCTATGTGGGGGCACACATTTTCGTGGCAGAATAGAAACGCCACATAGGTTTCATGCTAAAAATTGTGTTTGTTCAGGAAACAGTTGTTAGGTTTGTTTTCTGCCCTCTTAGGGGCTCATGTTGCTCCAACACTTAATTTGTAAGCCACCTTTTTCCCTGCACATTTGCACTCTGCCTTGCAAATGAGTAAATGCTGCCTGGCATACTTGCGTGTCAGGCATTGATCACAATTACATTTAAATGCTGGCCGACAAGTGAGCATGTTGGACAGCATTCAATTTTACTTGTGAATGCTGATTCCCATGCGCGCATTGTAAGCAGTGTTCACAGTTACAATTAAACGTTGCCATGCAAGCATGGCAGGCAGTGTGTCCAATGGATGCCAATGGGCTCTGCATGCTTTATGCTGGTGCATAAAGTCTTTGGGCTCCATAGGGATGCCCAACATTTGTGTCGACATGAAAATGCATGCTGGCGCAAATGCTGGAGCATCTGTTTGGCAGAGAGGAAGGGAGGCGGTGGAAACTCAAGCTGCAGTCTGTGCCTCCTCTCCCCTATACAAACGATTGAAAATGTGGTGTGGCGTGAATAATAGTCCTTTTAAGCCTTTTATTCATGTTACACCACAATTGAAAATGAGCTCCTTAGTATCTTCCAGTACCTACAGTGGTCTAACAAATACAACTGAAAATCGAATACTGAAGCCTTGTGTATGGTAGGGTGACTGTGTGAATACTGTGCAATTCTTTTTCGTGAATTTAAGCTCTATAATACACAGGGAATACACGTTGTTCTTTCTATACACAGCAAAAACATATCATTAATTTACAAAATACGACGACATGGTACAGATAACGCATAGCTACCCTCCAGTGACTTAAGTCAAATGTCATTGCTTGCTAAAATCTGTTTTGCAGCAAATAATGGGAATAATTCGAATACAACATGTGTTCACAGCATTGATGTATACGAATACATTGTAAGAATCCAAGTGTTAATTATATTTATTTAAAACGATTTTGATTTTGTGGTCTGATTATTTTTGGTTAATACACAGTCATCATAATAATTTAGCAAGCTGAAAGGAATGCACTAAAATTAAGCACAGCTATTGGCAGCTTGCAAATCCAATGGACGTAAATTCCGAGCACACGATAAAAGCCCGTCAGTGCGACTCATGAGTAGTCCTTGTGTTTTTATCAGAGATGAACTCACGAGCAAAAATGGATGGTGAAGCCTAAGAATTGATTTGTACAGACAGGGGTCTGAGGGTTCTCTAGCAAAGACACAAAAAGCAACGGGGGGGGGGGGGGGGCGGGGTCTGTAACTTAAAGAATTTGTTTTGGGAACTTTGGGAACCTGAGGCCAACAGGGTGGACGCAGTAATAAACCATTTCCAAGAAGTTCAATTTCGTATCAAGTATTTATGATTTTTTTCCAGAAACAAACATTAGAAAAGTCAAAGAAAACCGCCACAAATCAACAAAAACATGGCAAGAGTGTTCACATTGCTTCATGTTGCCACCTACGCCTACAAGAACCTTAAACAGAATGTTCTCATAGTGAGGACACACACAAAACCGATACATTGCCCTAAATCAGGTAGCTCTTTCTGCATACAGTGCCCATGCCACACCATAGCACCAGGTAGGCGTAAAGTGGGGGCATGATATAATAAACCTATCCACACAAACAGATAACCATAGTGCATTTCTAGGGGCAATATTTACTTTTAACATCTGGCAGCTGCACTAGGTTATACACTCACGTTTACACCACCATCAAAGTGGGGCTTCAAGAGATAACAGTATAGGGGCAATATGGAGAGACTATCAGTGTATATTAAGAGATGATAACCAGTATATCAGATTGGCAGTCAGGGGGGAGGAGCCTATACCCATCACACAAAAAGGTTCCTGGACAGGGCATCACTATAGAGTTGATGGCGGTGACAGCTGTCTCAATCAGTACTATGTCAATATGAATCCATGAGGTTAAAATGGCGGCCGCAGCATTTTCGTTTTTTGCATTTTTTCTTGCGGGGTCAGAATGCCAAACTTGACAATGCTGGCTGCAACATTTACGTTTTCTTGCTTTTTGATTTTTTTCATTTTGGGCTGCCTCCCTCTAGCCCCTTCTCGTTACCCCCGGTATGGAGGGTACAACAGAAAAACGTGACCTCCACTTTTGCCAGCGATATTCAAATGCTAGTAAAAATACCCAGAATGGCTGAAACACCTTACAGAACGTAATGCCACCAGTCAGGACATGAACTAATATTCAAAAAAGCACATAAAGTAAGTACATGAACAGACCTCATAAGCACCGGGACCAGGCGTAGTCACTTTTTGTTCCTTGAAACGTTCGTCTCTGGGTACTGTAAGAAGCGCTTTGGCACTGCTTTGAACAAGAGGATCATATGTTCCAGGTCCTAAGGAGAAAATTGTACACACAATATTTGAAACTAGAAAACAGAATATATCTATCACCACGGAATCGTATTAATAGGAGCTGTTGGTTCAAATATGTTTGTCGTGTCACTGCCTCTGAGCTTTTTTCAGAGTTTTGAACTAGTCAAAATAAGCATTTTGTTCTGACCCCTCTCAACCCCTTGATATCATGCTTCCATCTACCAAACAAAATCGCCATATTTGTCTCCATGTTTTGAACTACAGACCCATAATCCCCCACGTGGGCAGGCATTACCAACCGGGTAATGACCAGGGCCTGGTTAACAGGAATGAGCAAAGTGAGGGTCTTAACGTTGGTCCTGTGTCATTACCTGACCAGTAATTACCAGCTGCGGAGGGATTTATCGCTATTAGCATCCTAGCATTCTTTCTGGGATGCTAATAGCATTTTCTTTAAAGTTGAGAAATGGCATCGTTGCCATTTCTCAACTTTAAAAAAGAAAACGACAAAAGGAAATGGCTGGGAGAAGGGAAACACATGTAGTCAATCTCCATTTCCATGGTGGCCATTGCTGCTGAGGAGAAGGTGGAGCAGCGATATCGTCTCTAGCCAGCGGGAGTGGAGACAGCCACCGCTAAGTGGATTACGGTTGGGGCAAAGTGGCAGGGGAGGTGGAAGTTGTAAAAGGGTAGGAGGTATGGGGGGGAATGAAGGCTTACCTGCCCGAGACAGGAGGTGGCAGACTCTCTCTTCTGAGGACGTTCGGCACGCAGACAATACCAAGAGTCATAGCCCACCCACCGAGCCTCCTGAATGACTGGGAGGACTCATGGCACCTCATCCAGGCTGCTAATTATGAAAACGGACAAAAGAGGTGCCACATTCTGGAAGGACCAACCGTCAGTCATTGGATCAACCAGTTAAAATCGTGTAGTCAAAAAGGTAGTAAAACTGCTGGCTTTTCAGCAGGACACTCAAATCTTGAGCAGCTCTAGGGCTGAGGTAATGGAAATGCATGGGCCAGGCATCCATTCATCTGTATTCACCGTAATGTACATTTCTGTACACATAGCTTTAAAAATGCTCCAACTTTTCACGTTCGCTCCACTGGCTGGCTGTGGATTCCTTTGACTTACCAAAATAGCTGCCATGCCAAAGCCATGTAATGTACATTTGGTAGTGAAAGTAGCCCATCCAAACCATTGTTTCCAAAGACATATTGAAGGAACACACAAGCTACTTTTCCCTCCCTGGGGGAGGTGTAGCTTGTCTGTAAAATAATGCATTGTAAAGAGGCCTTGTATAGGGCACTGTCTGCAATTTTGGCAGCCAATTGTTATATATGGTTAAAAATTACAGCGATTTGCTTCAACCATGCAACCACTCTCGATAGATTCCACAGTAATATGGGTCAAAGTGAGAAGACCTTTTCATGCAAGTGCCTAGAGGCCCTGTGGCAAGCAGCTGAAAGTGATAACAAGGAAACAGCCGGAGCTATCAGCTTTGCCAGCCAGTCTTTCATCCAGCAGTCCTGGGGCACTGATTCAATATCCCTGCCTTGTGTAAAGTGAGGCCGACATTTTGATTAGTTTCTTGTTGAAGCCTTCCCACCAAGGAACATAATACAAGCCTGATTTAGATATTGTGAAATGTAGTAAAACAAATCTGCACATAGAATTACAACAAATGTTAGGACATTCCAACATATTTTAAGGAAAGTTAATTGCAGTAAATGTTTCCGTAATTCCATGTTGGTATTTTTTTTTTACGGTACTCCCTCGACCTATGAATGAGGTTCAGTGCTCCATTCAAACTGTTGGCAACGAAATTCTGCACATCAACTATTGGCAAATCTTGAACTACAAAAAAGCTACTTTGTCTGAGTGTCAGCACTGACTGAGTTCTGTATTTCTGCGTTGGCATTTTGTATCCCCTCGCTTTCTTAACTTGAATCTCTCAGAATGATACACCCAGATGTCTTAGCCAGTAATGAGTGCAGAGTGAACCCACAAAAAAGGCACACATAACACACACACACACACACAAACATGCGTGCATAAAATCTGTTTTAGTTATCAGAATCGAACTCTAATGATATGACCAAGTCCCACATAAAACCATAATACATTGAACATCAACTCTTGGTTACAACAGGGAACTCTTTCAGTGAAACATGGTCCTATGCCGAACGAGAGAACAGAAGAAGGTTATCAAAATGGTAACAATAACAGCAGCATTGAGTTCATCACATCAGCCTGGGAAAATAAGCATTGCCAACTTTACTGCATTCGAAAATATATCAGACCAGAGTGGCACTGCTATCTCGCAATATTTACAAATGGGAGAACAGACGAATCCAGCTTTCATTATGGATTACAGGGAATTTGAGAAACAGAGAGCCTTTCACTTTGCTGATCTTCCCTGCATCTGCAGGCTTTAAAATGAACTAATATGGCCTTTGAGGTTGTTTCTTGAATGGGAAGCATAAAGTCATGCCTTCCCTTTGAATACCTTTATTTTAATTAGTACCCTGCGGGGGTCAATGAGCTTCTTAAAAGCAAGCTCATTGGCCCTCAGATGGGCCTCATCTGCCTGACAAGGCTCCGACACTGTGGCGTCCCAGAGTTCTTTTCCGTGAGTGGCCGCCATGGAAAGGGAAAAGGGACTATGTGTAGTCCCTTCACCCCTTTCCATGGTGGCCATTTTGTTTGTTTACGTGTTTTCCCTTCATTTTAATGGCCACCACGGAAAGGAAGATGGGTCAACTTGTAGTCCCTTCTCACCGATCCGTGGTGGGCATTTTAGTTTTTGCTTTTTTTTCTCGATTCAAGAAATGGTTGCAGTGCGAAAAATTGCTCTTTGTACCCCGGTACGATGTGCCGGGCGAACTAATGGCAAAGTAACCCTCAGAGGGGGGACATTACTCATAGGGTAATGCCCCCAGGGCTCCGTTAAAGCACTTGCTTTGCTCGGGCTTCTAACTACGGTCCTGTGGGGCATTAACCTATTACCTGTGGGGTAATGCCCCCTCTCCTCGAGTTATGTTGCCTAGTTAAACTTAGCCTACAGGGCAACTTTCTGTATCCTCGGGTGCCTAGTGAAATACAGAAATTCCAATGTCGGTGTGTTAAACTGTAATTCGTATAATACTGTCTTGCTATGAATATTGGCCTACGCCCCTTCACGTTGTACCGAAAACCACATTTGCAATGCTCTGATTTCTAATCAACTTCGCTGCCATTTTAAGAATCATCCGCCATTTTGATTCTAATGCTTGCTTTTTGTCCCAAAATAATGGACTGTGTTTTCAACTACAGCCGAGCCGAATGACCTTTGAGTTGCGTCAACATTTAGGCTGCCGAGAGCAGAATGTTCGTTCTGTGCAAAGAAACCTTGCGTCTCGTATGAACTTCAATCCAATTGTTGTCTGCGCTCACAAGCCTCATCCTCATATAAACAATGAAAGAATGTAGAGCAAACTCAGACCGTGTCCTTTGGTTGTAATATAATGTTTTATTTCTTGAAACTGGGCTTACTATGAGCCGGACACTCAACACTGCCATTGTATCTTCATGGACAAGCAAACTTGTTAAATATGTTAAACAATATTGTCATATTTGTCATATGAAATGGGCACGAACCCCAGCATGTAAATAATTAGTTTGGGGAGGGGCTGGACAATGATTGGACTAATGCATAAAAGAGCCTGTTTTGAGATGTCCAGCACTCTCACCCCTCACTGCGTCTTCTGGTACACACTGTGAGGTGTTGAGCACTAGATAGCTATCTGTTTTGCTTTGAATCAGTACAGAAATAAAGATACTTGTATCTTTTGACCCGTGATTGGAGTATTTCATTATTTCATTTGTGGTACTAAGCCTCTATATTTCTTTGGTCTTTCAGATGGGGCCCAAATAGGGACCCTCAAGATTGATGTCACCTCACTGAAAAGAAGACACGGCTATCGGACTGGGATCGGAGAGTGAGAAAAAGGGGGCCCCTTTGTATGAGATGCAACACCTCGACAGTACTGCACAATCCGATCCCTGGACGGTGAGCAAGCGGTTCGAGAGGGCATCTTGATGAAGGTCCCCATATCGAGCTTGTCTCTTTGCCGAAATTGCCAACCACGAGGATCCTTTGTAATCCGATCGGACCTCCTTAGTC
Source organism: Ambystoma mexicanum (assembly GCF_040938575.1). Lineage (NCBI taxonomy): Eukaryota > Metazoa > Chordata > Amphibia > Caudata > Ambystomatidae > Ambystoma > Ambystoma mexicanum. The sequence goes on along the minus strand of NC_090937.1, from coordinate 100,707,098 downwards.
TTTGAAATCAGGTGAGTCGTGCCTCGATTCCTAAGAATCCTGATATTGGTTGCAGCTTTGCACTCGCGAGTACAAACAACACCAGGTAACACCAGTAATCTGACATGCCTGGGAAATTGTCTGCCTGTTTCAGGGGTTTATTCCGCAGAAACAGACAATCTTTAGGACATGGCTAACCAGCGCCACCTGTTGGCCTACCGGCTTGTTTAATGTACTGTAAGTACGGCCTAAATAGTATTGTATTTAATGATATTTGGCACAGACAAACTAGACATGCTTCCGAATTTCAGTGGCCAGTTCATGGTAGTTTTGAAAATGCCAGTATAGAGTATTTAGAGTCTATATTGTTGAAGAAAAAGGCTAGGCCTACAGCATTTGATGTAATTAAAGATTGGAGAAAGGAAGCTATGCAGCAACTTAAGAGTAAAGAAAAACAAGCACATCGACATATGTCTAATACTGAAAAAGCATTATTGTATGATCAACAGAAACAGTCAGAATCTATTAGAAGTATGGATAGGGCTTTTCAACTTGGAATACAGAAAATATATCCGTCTCAGGATTTTCATGCCTCAGACGAGTTGATCAATAAGCTACTGAACGAGTGTAGGACTGTTGCCACTGCACCACCTCCTTATGTGACTTCTCCTGTTGTTTTACCTCTTCTCGCTGTTGCACCTCCTCCCATTGCTGTTCCTCCCGTTGTTGCTCCTCCTCCAGTTGTTTCCCCTTCTGTATCCTCACCCTTACCAACAGTTTCCATTCCCTTAATTCCGTCTTTACCGCAAGTGTTATTGTCTCCACTGCCTATTGAGCAAGATTTGTCTGAACGTTCTTTTCCAAGTGGTTCTGCTCCACTGGTAGCGATTGAAGGGGCAAGTTCTGATTCAAGAATAGTGACTCGTGGTATACTATCTAAAGCTAGAAAAAGAGAAGTGTATGCATGGGCTAAGAAATATATAGAAGAAGGTGAAAAATCAGCTGTCTTAGATGCAATTTCTGACCAAGAAAGTATTCCCAAACAGAATATTTTGATGGAGGGGATGGGAATGCTTTTGGCTGATGTTTGGAGTGATTTGACGGACATGAATGTCCTATAGGGGGTTGAGGGATTTGAATGTCCTAGCCCACTCAATGTACACTGCGGAGAAAGTACATGAGCATGTTGAGAAGGTTTTTGAGTTTAAAAGGGAGCTAGATTGGTTACAGAATGATGAAATAGATGGTAATAGATTGGAAGCCTCATATGTGCAGAAACAATTTCTTCCTTCATGTAAACCAATGAGTGAAGAGACGCGTATTTGCACAAGAGGCGCGCTTAGATGGATTTCGGATGTTTCAATTTCTTCCATTGAAGTGTATGCCACGTTTAGTCAGTAAGCTCGGGCAATGCAAAAGAAAGTGCTACAGGTAATGGTAGAGTACCTACAGGATGAGTTTATGAAGAAAAAGGTTTGTTGTCCCACAGATTTGATGGTCATTTATAAGAGAGCATTTTCACCCGATACTGCTTTGACTACTTGGTCACTTGATTTAGCCTTGTTGCTTAATGAACGTTCAGAATTACCTACTTCTCAATTGCCAAAGAGGGAGGTTCCTCCGACTTTTGTTCCTAAAGTATACATTCCAGCTAATACCACAACAGGCTCAGCAGCCACTACTATTGAAGCTCATAATGTCTCACAGTTTTTTCATGTCCCATTTTCTAGACAGGAAGTCAATACCATTAGACAGACGATTCCAGATATCAGGAAAAATCCAACATGATTTTATAAAGAAATTGAATCTGTCTTTCATTCATCAGTTTCCACGCTGAGTGATGTAGATTTGATGTTCCCTGTGATCCTACTTGCTGATTTATGGGAACAGATTACAACTGTAGATGACTATGCAGGGCTGGGTGACACATGGGTTACTTTGGTACGGATAGACGGATTTTGGTACGGATAAATGGAGAAAGGAATACTGGTGAAAAACCGCCACAGGTGATATTTACACTGCCAGATAGAATAGTGACTAAATAGACAACTTTTGTTCCAGAGAGAAGGATAGTTTGGGACAAGCTTACAGCTTGCATACAGGGGAAATCTGAAGGTGCTACCGAATTTTTTAATCGGTTCGAACAAGTGTTTTCAGATTTTAGCGGTCAAGAAAAAGGCTCTTTGTAGATACATTTGTGCGTGGATTGTTGACTGATATCCAATCACAAATTATGACTTCCGAAAACGTCTGGCAAGCAAAATCACAGTCTGAAGTATTGCATATGGCTCAGTACTATGAGAATAGGGTTAATATTGAAAAAGAGAAGATAGAAAAGAAGAAGGGAGACTTGAAAACAAATATTTTGTAGCAGCAAATAGTAAGAGGAACCAGAGGTGGGAATACACAGTTTAGTGGTCAATTTGCACCACAGAGTAATGTGCAGATGGGTCCTTTACACATGAACCAATGTGCCTATTGCAGACAAGAAGGTCATTGGCGAGCACAAAGCCCGATCCTTCGGCAGCGATCGAATAACACGTATGGTACCATGGGTAGACCATCCAGAGGCCGTCCTGCGATACTGGGTCCTGGTAGAAGTCAGTTCACTCTGAATCAACAGTCATCTTCACAGGATAGTCAGCAGCATAGTGTTAATAACGGGAATATTTTTGATAATCCTTCGACTGTCTATTTTTCTGAGGATCTTGCATTTGATGATGTTTTTTTCCGTTAGGACAGCCGGAGCAGAGTCTGGAACCAGTACCTATTCCCGTCAATCAGAAAGGGCCCTAAGTTGAGATGAAGGTGGGGAATAGGAAGCATCTATTTTTAATAGATACAGGAGCATAGAAGTGTTCACTGGGGCCATTCACTGATTCATGTTCATTTCGTTTGACAACGAATTGTGGCGAGAACTTGTTGGGGTTGAATCTGTTGAAAGAATTGAATGCTGTAATTTACTGTTCTCCGGATGGAGAGCATTTGACGATTTCACCTCAACGAACTTCTGATTCACAATTCATGACTAGGACTTTACTGACTGAATTGGATAAGGTTCCGGCATGTTTATGGGTGGTTGATGATAATGACGTTGGTGTTTTTACAAATTGAGCCTGTTAAAATTGTGTTGAAACCAGATGTCAAATTACCACATATTCCACAGTATATGATTTCAGTTGACAGGGAACAAGTTTTAAAGAGTATAGTTTCTGATTTTGTACATCGAGGAGTGATTGAGGAAATTGCAGGAAGTTTGTGTAATAGTCTGATTCTACTGGTGTATAAGAAAGGGGATAATGCAATTCCTTTCCGTTTTATTATTGATTTGCACGCTGTCTATAAGATTGTTGCTCCACAATTTCCGATTGTGTCTGATGTGACTACAATATTGACAATGATTCTGGCTTCAGATACTTATTTGAGTGTTGTGGATCTAAAGAACCTTTATTTAGTATCCCTGTACATGTTGACAGTAGATATTTGTTCGCGTTCACCTTAGGGAGACGCTCATTTACATTTACTCGTGTGCCACAAGGGTACATTGAGAGTCCAAGCATTTATAGTAGAGCATTGAAGGAACAGCTTGATACAGTTGAGTTGCCTTCTACCTGCACCTTGTTGCAGTACGTTGACGATCTTCTTTTAGCTGCAGATTCTGAAGTTGCTTGCAAGGAGGGCACCGTGTTGCTGCTTATATATCTAGCAGAACATGGGCATAAGGCTTCATTAAAAAAAGTTTCAATATTGTCAACAGGAGGTCGCCTATCTAGGCTATCTCCTGTCAAAGGAGGGGAGAAGACTGACACCTGAACAGATAAAAAGCATCCCTAACATGTCTGTCCCAAATACACAGAAAGAGGTTAAAGCCTTGATAGGCCTGGCTTTATACTGTAGACAATGAACCCCTAACTTCTGATTAATGATAAAACCAATGCTGGCATTGACAAAGAAGGGCATTTCTTTGCCTTTACCATGGAACATGGATTGGCAGAAAGCTTTTGATCCACTCAAGGCTACGTTGTGTTCAGCACCTGTTTTGGGCACACCAGATTACGACAAGGCCTTTATTCTGTATGTGCATGAATGCAATGGATGTGCTTTGGCTGTGTTAACGCAGGACCATGGGGGAAAAAATAGACTGTGTGGTTATTTTTCCTCCATGCTTGACCCTGTTGAAGGCGCTTTGCCGAGATGTTTGAGAGCTGTTGCTGCTGTTGCTGCATCTGTAAAACAAAGTGAGGGTATGGTTCTGGGTCACTCCTTAACCGTGATGGTACCTCACTCTGTAGACGTTCTATTAAACAGAACGCAGATGCAACATTTCACATCAGCATGACTAACAAGATACAAGCTGATTCTATTTGCACCGCATATCCAAATTAAGAGATGTGGCTCATTAAATCCGGCCAAACTATTGCCTCTTCCACAAGAAATTGATTGCAGTGACAAAATGTCACATGACTGCCTCTGTACCACAGAACAAGAGACTAAGGGCAGAATTGATCTAAGTGATACACCATAAAAGATGCACAAGGGGAGCTGTTCAGTGATGGCTCCTGCTTCAAACTTCCTGATGGTGCATCCAATGCTGCTTATGCAATCACTACATTAAGCACTATTGTGGAAACCAAAAGAATTCCGCATAAATCTGCGCAGGCCGCAGATATTATTGCATTGACTCGAGCTTGTGAACTTTCCAAAGGGCTTAGTGTGAATATATTTATGGACAGTCAGTATGCCTTTGGGCTGGTTCACAACTTCGGTAGATTATGGGCAGAGAGAGGTTTCTTGACCTCGCATGGAACTAAAATACAACATGGTACTCTGATAGTTCGGCTACTTTCAGCACTTGCGCTTCCTACTCAGTTAGCAATAATGAAGTGCACAGCACACCAGAAAGTAACAGATGAAGTGGGGAAAGGAAACACTTTTGAGGACAGAACAGTCAAACAGACTGCCATCGATTTGCATTTCAAAATGTACATAACGAAAGAGGTCACTAACACTTGTGTGATAGACGTAGGAATTGGTTGCATAAAAGAAATTCAGGCTGATGCCACTCCAGACAAACTTAAACAGTGGGCTGAGGTTTCAGCAAGTTTAGATGATGAAGGTTGTTTGGTAGATAATGGAAAACAAAAATGGATGCTGCCCGATGCTTATGTCACTGCTATGGTAACGATGGCTCATGGTCAAATTCACATATGTGCCAAAAAGATTTGTAAATTGTTAGAACCTGTCTGGGTCAATGTAAATTTCTCGAAAACCGCTCAGTGTTTTGTTAAAAATTGCATGGTATGCTTACAGCATAATGTTGGGAAAGGTAAATCGACATTGAGGGGTAGTTTTGGTCCCCCCTCTATGCCTTTTGAGGTTATACACTTTGACTTCATCAAAATGGAGCATTGTCAGAATTATAAGTATGCCTTAGTAGTTATTTGCGGTTTCAGTAAATGGGTCGAAGCTTTTCCTCTAAAAGATGCCACAGCAATGATGACGGCGAACACTATGCGAATATTTTCCTAGGTTTGGTTTGCCGAGAGTCATTTGGTCAGACAATGGTCCACATTTTATCGCTGCTGTTATCCTGCAAGTATGCGCGGGATTACAGATCGATAAATGGTTCCATTCAGCCAGACACGCTCAGAGTGCTGGACTTGTAGAATGTCATAACGGTATACTAAAGAATGAGATCACGAAGATCTGCGCGAACAGCTATTTGAAATTGCCAGATGCCTTACCGATAGCTCTATTGTCCATGCGGACGACCGCACAGTCAAAGACAGGGCTCTCTCCGTATGAGATAATCATGGGGAGACCAACCAATATTTGGAATGTACCTAAACCCAAGCTACTAAAAGATGTAGAGCATTTGCTCCTTTCCGAGTACTGTGACCAGTTAACTCAAAACTTGTATTTGATTTATCAACAGTTGCGAGAACCCCTCCTAATAAATTACGAAGGTCCAGGTCATCGACTCCGACCTGGGGACTGGGTACTCATAAAATCATTTGAAAGAGCCTCCTGTCCCGCACCTTTCTGGAGAAGACCGCACCAAGTCCTCTTGGCCACGCAGACCATTGTACGAGTGGAAGGGAAACGACATTGGATTCACGCAAAGCAAATCAAGAATATTCCTTTCCTCTGGCCCACGACCAAGGGGAAGAGAAGGAGATTGTTTACTTTGATGCTCATCACAAGTCTGCTTTGTCTACGGAAATCCTTGCTGAGCCTGTGGGGCCTGGGGAGACTGATGCTTTGCCTTCAAGTTCTTATTTCAATCCTTCTTCACTGTTGAGCAACTTTGCTTCATCACTTCCTTCAGGAAGCAATGACACTCTGTTCGCAGATTACACCGTACCTGGAGTCTTGAGATACGATCTGCGTCCGAGACACCGGACTTACAGCGCAGCATTGGCTGTGCCCACAAGGAATCATCGTTGAGCCAGTCCCTTGTCACTCTTCAGCTGAAAAAAATAAATAAGATGCAGGGACCGGCAAAGTTACCTTCAAGCAAGACAGGCCATGTGGTCAGGAGCCACCAGCAGATGAACTAAAAGAGTCTAACAGAGAAGCTTCTAAATGGACTTTGAGAAATTATGCCCTTCCCTAAATCCACTCGTGCAGAGCAAGCTATTGGTCTTGTGGCTGATAAAGAATCTGTTCATCAAAGATCATGGTCCTTGAAGACCCACTGTTATTTAATCATATTACTGGTCTGTTTCATAGTTATATTTACGCTTGGGTTCTGGTACATAGAAAAGGTGCATCCACTTGATAATTTGTTTCCCACTGAAATAATCCCCACTGTGTCTCCACCTTTTGTGCATCTGCACACTCTTCCTCCTCGAGGCTCCCAACATAGACAGGGTTATCATAATAACACTCTCTTAATGATCATGAATGTGACCCATGCGCTTCTGAACAGAACGAATTGCTGGGTGTGTTCACATTTGCCACAACATGGGGAAAGGGGACTGGGCTGGTATATTCATCCTCTTCCTCTAACTACTGAACTACTGCATGCTATGCCTCGCTAAGGGCACTATTCTTTGGCCGTTGGAATGATAGTATTTCTGGGAACTTCGATGGGATTAATCTGAATGAATTTGAAAAGTGAGTCCTAACACCTCTGGGATGTTCTCTCTTTGCAAATAGAAGCAAACTCAATGTTGCTTCTATTAGGATTTCTGATAGGCTCTCTAGACCTTTTCAGTCATTGATTTCCTTCAAGATTGTTCCTGTAGGCAACCGGGATGCCATGCCTCCTTCCTATATTATTAATCATAGCCCCAACCTGGTTTCTTTCTGTATACAAAGGGAAGGTTGTCAGCCAATGGGTACATTTGATGGTTGCACTAACATTGCAAATCTAACCAGTGAGGACAGACTTTTGTATGTAGGAGACCCTGTTTACTTTATTTGTGGCAATGAGGCCAATCCTTGGCTACCCAGAGATTGGCAGGGTACGTGTTACTTGGGTATCTTGTTACCAGGGGTATACGTGCTGCTACCACTGAAGTCTCTAGAGCTTGTCCAAGGAATGGTGACACTCCTTCACAAGTCATAGGTGATGTAGCTAAATCCTTTGTGCCATTTTGGGGACAGATAATAAATTCTGAGGATATCAGAAGACTAGCGAGGGTACTGGAAAAGACCATCAGAAGAACCACTGATATTCTGTACAACATGATGCTGGAGCAAGAGCCAATTATCATAGTAGCCCTCCAAAATAGGATGGTGTTAGACGTTATCCTAGCTGAGCATGGCGGGGTATGCACATTGATGGGCTCTGCGTGTTGTGTTGTTGTACCTGACTCCTTCCATACCATATTCAAGCCAATACAAAACCTGCATATCTTGAGCACTGAAGTACATGTCCCAAAGGGAAACTGGGATCTTAGTGCTTGGTTCTGGGACTTATTACAATCATGGGGTTGGAAAATCTTTGCAGTCCTAATGACAGTTCTTGGTATTCTACTGTTTTGTTGTTGCTGTGTACAGTGTCTACCTGTCATATGTTCGATGTTAGGAGGATGTTGTGTACAAACGATAGGTACACTAGGACCTAAGGTACATGTGCCCAAGAAAACTGCTAACACTTTAGTAATAAAGGATATTACTATCAAGGAACTTATGGTGATTGATATTACTGAAGTATGTGATTCAGGATGTACGAACATTGAGGCGTGGATTTTTGAATAAAGCAAATGTTTGAGTAATGCTCTTGGCTTAGGCCTAAAGGAGGGTTTGTTAAACTGTAATTCGTATAATACCACCTTGCTATGAATATTGGCCTAAGCCCATTCGCGTTGTACAGAAAACCGTGTTTGAAATGCTCCGATTTCTAATCAATTTTGCCGCCATTTTAAGAATCATCCATCATTTTGATTCTAATTCTTGCATTGTGACCTAAAATGGTGGATTGTGTTTTCAACTACAGCCGAGACGAATGACTTTTGAGTTACGTCAACATTTAGGCTGCTGAGAGCAGAATGTTTGTTCTGTGCAGAGAAATCTTGCGACTTGTATGAACTGCAATCCAAGTGCTGTCTGCGCTCACAAGCCTCATCCTCATATAAACAACAAAACAATGTAGAGCAAACTCAAACCGTGTGCTTTGGTTGTAATATATTGTGTTCTTTCTTGAAACTAAGCTTACTATGAGCCGGAGACTCAACACTGCCATTGTATCTTCATGGACAAGCAAACTTGTTAAATATGTTAAACAATATTGTCATATTTGTCATATGAACTGGGCATGAACCCTAGCATGTAAATAGTTAGTTTGGAGAGGGGCTGGACAATGATTGGACTAATGCATAAAAGAGCCTGTTTTGAGATGTCCAGCACTCTCACCCCTCACTGTGTCTTCTGGTACGCACTGTGAGGTGTTGGGAGCCAGATAGCTATCTGTTTAGCTTTGAATCTGTACAGAAATAAAGATACTTGTATCTTTCAACCCGTGATTGGCCTATTTCATTTGTGGTACTAAGCCTCGATATTTCTTTTGTCTTTCAGGTGTGGTCAAAAATATGACATGTACACAATGAAACAGAGCACATTGATATGATTTATTTAGTACCCGAGAGATGACACCATTCAGTACAAATCAAAATGCTTGAAGTATGGAAGTGAGGCATTGTACAGTATTCTGCCTGTTGGCCTGTTGCCACCTGTTAATAGAAATCCCCAGAAAGAGGCGGACAGGATTTACAGCTTCCATGCTGACCCCGATAGCAGATTTTTCTCCCAGCCATTCACCGTCCAATCATCCAGTCCCAGGAAGCCAAAAAACCAAGGAAGAATCAAGAAAGCGCTGTTACAGCATGTATGCAGCCACATTTAAAGCCTCTGTTCTTGCCTTGTCCCCATATGCTTTTCTATACTATCTGGGCCATCTTTCTCCACATTTCTGGTCTCCCACTTGGCCCTTTGTGTACTTTTCCCTCTGCTGATGATTCAATACTGTTCGCTTCTAAGTGCAATAGCCAGGAATGTTTTGCTTGCTTCGTTCATCATAATAGGAAGGTGCCAATTCTTTGCTAACTTGCTTCCTTCACTATCATGTACTCCATTGTGCCACAAAAACACGTCCCGTTCAATAACTTAAAATACTGTGCTAAGATGGCCACCATGGAAAGGGAAGGCGGGGCAGGAGTACCTCTTTCCTTTCCATAGTGCGGAAGAATCTGGGAAGCTGCTACGGCATCTCTGCTGCCGCAACAAACAGGCAAGTGAGGTTGGGGAGGGAGTCACAAATGGTAAAAAAACATAAAAAATTAGGGGATGGAGGGTGGGGGAAGATGGCGGACGGGGAACCAGCTGTCAGGCTGCTTCAAACGGGGGCTGCAATTGTAAGTTTCAGGCTGCATTTCTAGCCACCTGTGCTGGGTGCTAATTGAATTTCAAGACTACTGCCCTGCCCTGCCTGGATTTCCTTTAATCACTATAGGAGAAACATGTCTGAGTCTGAAGTCGAGGAGAGGGGACACATGTATAAAATGTTATAGTGTTCTCTTTATTCACTTGCTGCAGCTTCTAGAAAATGGGCCTCATTACGAGTATGTCGGTAAGGCAACAACGGCACCGGTATCGTTACCGGCACCTTTGTTACCGTACCACGATACTATGAGTTCTGCGCGCGGGTGCCCATACAGCCACCAGGTTTTACCATCAAGCAGAACTTGATGGTAACAACGGTACCGTTAATAATGGTACTGTTGCTACCACCCTCCCCATTCCCATTGAGCCCTTTGTGGCTCAAATGGGAATGGGGATTCATTTTTACCAGCACCCAGAAAAGGGCAATTACCGGGTTTGCCAAGGTCGTAATGACCAGGTAATTGCCCTTTTCTGGACGCTAGATAAAAAAATCAAGACCAGTGGCAGCCGTGCCTTTACTACTGGCACGGCTACTGCCATACTCGTAATGAAGTCCAATGACTCTTTATTTCCATGAAATGCAAACATGTATTAAAAGCAATAACTTTACGTCTTTCAATTCCATTTATCGCGTAAATAAGACCTGAAATAATGAATGTCTTTAGCTGGCATCCATACAAAGGGACACGTATATTCTAAAAATGAGATAAAACAATCTGTTGTACAGCCAAGTAATGAACAACATGTATTGTCATGCTCTACATTGAAACCACTTTTGTGTATTTGTACAACAGGGTACTATAATTACCCATACCGCAGCTCCCCGTCCCTCTGTCTCACTCAGGCGGGTGACCAGTGAGGTGGACAGCACCTCTGGAAGAGTCAAACAGTAAGCAAACGTTACGTTATACAATATTCATGTTCTGGTGATGTTAGACCCACCCTCTGGAACAGCGTAGGAAGAACAAAAAGGCCATGTAATTCAGCAAAAAATCCTGTTTTTTTGCTGCTTCGAATATGGACTGTGAGATTCGATTGCACGTGCACGTGCTGGATTTGGAGCTGGTCGTTGCACGCTGATTAGATGCATGCTATCCTACTGATCATGCTTTTGTGGTAGGTGACGCAGCCGTGAGAGAAAGAGAACAACCGTATTATAAATGTGAGTAGATTTGATATCGCCCATGAAGGAGACATTCCTTGCGATCACAGACGGATCTCTGGAGCCTACCAACTGAAACTTTATCTGCATGCTTCATAAACATATGGTATCGATTTCAACCACCCAGGAACAATACCTAAAATATAAACAACAAGGTGGACATGGGCCGCGCTCGTCTTGGAAGCAAGAGACGCAGAGCAATACAGGTTCAAATCCCGGGGGCTTAGAAACCTCTTAGGTATTAAGCGTGTTATTAAAAAAAATATTATAATTACATAGCTATTAAAGCAATTGACATATAGAAATATGCATTCTATGCAATACGGCGCTAAAAAAAAACATTATTTACTCGTATATGCAATCATGAAAAACAATTATCATGGCAAAATCCCCTTTTCAGCATAGAGCAAAAAACATTGCTGACTATTAAAGTGGTGAGGTACGCAAGACAAGAAACCCGAATTTTATGAGATTTTCATTTCGGAAGTTACTATATTCAATTCTTTGCTGCAAATGAAGAGTAAAAAAAATGACGGTTGGACCTTACATTTATACTTTATTTATTTAATTAATATATGTTGACGTGTTTTCTTGATGGATCGGTGACCTGCACGTCCTGCTATGCTGACTTAACTGGCCAATAGGGCCTGCGACAGCTGTCCATTTCTGCCAGCACAGTAAGAAACGGTGTGACGTGAAATATGTTCTTTAAGATCGTGTGCCTCTGTATGTTCGGAGCTTGGTACTTGAGGTTATGGGAAGGAGTGAACAGGCACGCAGACAGCTAGGACCAGAATCCAGCTAGCTCATATGTATGCATCGGAAGGAACTGCTTGGCAACGTTCGTGGTTTGCAACTTCTTGGGAGGAGTCCAATGCGTGAATCCTACCAACGTGACCTCGACTATGTTCCCGTCTTGGAAAGTGAGAGGTTCTGCCTCTGTTACAAAAAAGTAAAACTGTCGTACCATATGTTAACGCTGGTAAGTGCCCAGTGTACATGCTGCCCACTCTACATGCTGCCCACTCTATACCATCTGCCCGAACTCAGCAGTGGTCTCTGCCAGCGGGAAAGCAATGCCAGCTGTCCTCCTCAATTCCTCCAGGAACAGTGGACCACAGTTCCATGGGTTTTTACTTCATGCACAACCGGTCTCACCCCTTCCCTCTGCTGGCCCTGGCCCTGCAAAATGAAATTAAAGAACCACTGGGAGGAGACCAACATGCCTTGTCATGCCGTGGAGTGTCCCGACTCCTTTGACTATGATGGCACAAGGGGGGCACGGACTTATGCAGGGGTGTCATGAAGTACGAGTGCACACACACACACACATACATAATGATGATATAGTCGGATAGTGGGGTGGCACCTGGGGTGGCCAATCAGATTCCAGGGGTAACAGGTTCCATCCCAGGCCATTCCTTGGGGTCATGGCTGTATTTATTATGATCAGGGTCTTTTTGAAACAAGCTGTTATAGGGGTCCCAATGCTCACTCCTCTGACAGGAAAGGCATTGATTAAATCAACAGGAATGGGTGAACTGCTCACACCTGACATGGAAAAACTTGGGATCTCTGTAAGAATGTTGGTGACAGGGTGGCTCCAGATCCCTGGGAATCTAGGTAAGGTCGAGTTATCCGACTAGTGCAATTGAAGGAAACCAAGACGACGACTCCCAGAATGCACTGATTTCTTAAATGAAAGCTGAGGACTATACATGTCATTTTCTGTTTATATGTACGATCCAGTACCGATTCCTAACAATGTGTTTATGCAAAATAAACCATCGTTTTTGCCCTCCCTCCCACGAACTAAGCTTTATTTTAACGTAAACCCAACGTGTGTTTCTCCTTTTATGTAGCTGTATCTGAACATATCATTAATGTCATTATGCGTCGCCAGGGCCGTCCTTCTCCCATTATATGTGGGAAAAGTTGAGCATTGCTAGCAGTCATTTTTTGGAACCATTTCATGCTTCTCCACATGGTTCATGCTTGCCACCACTGGGAAGCGGTTTCCTGAGTTCCAGCTCTGAGGGGGGTGCTTGTGCATACCTGTCAAAAATACGCGCTGCCTGTCAAGGCAGCCGTCTGGGGCTGAATTATGCAGCAGCCTTTCCTACTTATTTACCCAAAATGCCAAATGTTTAATCATAGGTCAGTGAAGAATAAAACTTCGCATTTCGAGTCAAGCACCTACAAAAAGACTTCCGGCATCATGGCGGGTGTGTGATGGGAAACCCAAGGGCAGGTGGTTTCTATAATTATACATTTTCCGGCCTTGCGCCTGCTCACTCTCTGTGAAATGTCAGCCAATGCTAGAGGGCAAACGCGGCAGAGAACACGAGAGTTGTGGGGATTTTCAAGCGAAAACCAGTGCGGCGGTCTTTAGACCATTCTACTGCGTCAGAAATCAAGCTGCAAATGGCCGCCTTCGTAAAAGCAGGAGCTAAGATCTAAAGCAAACAAGAACGCGTTTTTTTTCTCTCCTGAATTCATCATTCCTTTTCGTCCCGTTACCCTGCAATAGTTAACATTCCCAGTGATGTCTTTAGGAAAAGAAATGTGCACATTGTATATTTTATGTAAACATTGTTGAATCGATGCGTTTTCTCATTTGTCATGTTTGAAGAGTCCTGCTATTGTATGTGGGATAAAGTACCTTTTACCATATGTCATAAGGATATTGCAAGCCAATGAGGAGCTCAGTGACCAAATAGAGGAACAAGGACCAGGGTCAGACTGGGCCATAAAATCGTCTCGGGCACCAATGAAAAAGTGGCCCACAGTTGCAAATGGCAATTCATTCCTTTTGTGACACTCTTTGAATAGTACCCAAACGGGAGGTTTTTGTTAGCATGTGATGCAAATTGTGCATTTTAAAGAATAATTATTCAGCAACACTGGTCAAAACAATTAGTCTCATAGTGAAGTAACTCAACAAACTGGTCCATATTTGCCAAAAAAACAAACAGGCCTACACTAGCATTTTGTGTTTATGATTCAGACATGGGTCTATTTCCTTATAGGCCAGTCCGAGCCTGACAAGGACCAAAGACCAAGTTCCTTTATATGTTCTTGGAATTCCGAGGTGACTTGCAATACTCTTATTATTATTACGCAAGATCGAAGGGGGGGGGTATTCCTTATAATACATGGTCACACACTGTCACTCTGTTCAATACCAGTTTCTTGATTAATATAATAGATCTCCCATTTGCTGATCCATATTATCAATATAGAAAAAGTTTGGATTTAAAAAGATAATGTGCAGCTTTTTTGTGTGTTGCAGTTTGATTAAATGCATTTGTGCTTTAAAATAAGTAATAACATGCTGATTCATGTATTCAACTCTAGCAGTGCACAGATTAAACATTTACCATAAATAGTTCCTTTTCGATCGTAGTAAAGTGTTACAGAAAGCTATTTTACATGCAAGGAATTTGAAAACCTTGTTGCGTCTTTAATTAAGTGCTGGCATGACAACAGGAGAAGTTGTGACATCACAAACGATGCGTAGTAACTGCGAACAGAGCAGCTGCGATGTCATGTTATTATTACAGGTCAGTCCTGAGGAAGTAGCCTTTAATAAGAAAATGATCCCCAGGCTTTTATACAGATTTTTCAGGCAGCCATATATTATATGATACCTGTTAGCCCAATAAAACCCTACAAATCACAGTTTAGTAGTGACATTACTACTCACCAGAAATCAGAAGATGGCATCACCACTGAAACTGTAATAACGTGTTACAGTTGGTTGGAAGACAGACCGGAATTCAAGATGCTGCAGGAGCAGTGAATTAAAGCAACCGTGCTTTTCATATTAATTTCTTCTTAAATAGCTCTGCAATACTTTACAGTCATTAATTGCTGAGGCACAGATTGTAGTAGTTTGTATATGTCTTGCAAAGCTGGAGTTGAACAACGAGAAGCATGAATCTTTTTGCATGTTAGCAGAGTAAACATGTATTTGCATGTGTTCACTTATTTTAAACCACAAAGCTTATTTAAATGCAATGTGCTAAACTGTTCCAATTTGTTTATTTTTTAACTTTTTTGCATCATATTACATGTTTTCATCTGCACTGATTTCATATTAATTATATGTATTAACACCTGGAAGATGTCTTACATTAGATTTAGCAAGAGACCAAAAGGGTAGGTAATTCATGGAATCAAGCGCAGAAGTGGCGCACGCGGTTGGCGCACAGAGGGAGCGTGCGCCAGCTTGCACCAGCCGCGTGCACCAAAACCCATTTTGACGCACAGCATATTCATGGATACTTACTTCCATAACCAGCTGTGGTGCAACGACCCTGCAGCAGCGCCATTTACGCCCCCAGCTCCGCCCGTGCGCCAAAAACATCTGCACAAATACCCTACATGGCACAAAGGCCAGTGGACCAGCATACAGCCCCCCAACAATGAAAACGCGCTAATTATGCCACACAGCCCACACGCGAGAACCCAATCGCGTTTAAAACTCCATGTGCACCCCTCAGAATATGCATACCCCGCTCGCGCCAGGCCAATTGCGTGTGAAACTCCACGCGCACCCCTTGGAATATGCGTACCCCACTTGCGCCATGCCAATCGCGTGTAAAACTCCCTGCATACCCCTCGAAATATGCATACCCCACTCGCGCCAGGCAAATCATGTGTAAAACTCCATGCGCACCCCTCGGAATACGCGTACCCCGCTCGCGACAGGCCAATCGCATGTAAAACTCCACACGCACCCCTCGGAATACGCGTACCCCACTCTTGCCAGCCAAATTGCCTGGAATAAGTCCCCCTTTTGGTGTGGGCTGGCTGCGGGGCATGGGGAAGGCGGATGGGCTGCCTGTGGGGCATGGGGAGGGTGGATGGTCTGGCTGCGGGGCATGGTCAGGGTGGATGGGCTGTCTGTGGGGCATGTGCAGGGTGTTAGGGGTCTCCCCTGTGGTGTGGTCTGCCTGCAGGTGGTGCAATTGGCTCCTCACCACATAGTTGCGCGAATATGGGGGTGTGCAGGTATTTTTACAAGCGATTTCGCTGGCGTGAGCGGGCTACGCGAATTCAAAGGGGTGCACAGGAGTTTTACAAGCGATTGGCCTGGCACGAGCGGGGTACGTGTATTCTGAGGGGTGCACAGGGAGTTTTACACATGATTAGCCTGGCGCAAGCAGAGTACGCGTATTCCGAGGGGTGCACACAGAGTTTTACACGCGATTGGCCTGGCGCGAGCGGGGTACGCGTATTATGGGGGTGCGTGAGGAGTCTCACACTCTATTTGGCAGTGTGGGCCCTCCCGGGTGTGCCACTTCCCACCTCCGCATGCCCCACAGGCAGCCCATCCAGCCTCCCCATGCCCCTCAGGCAACCCATCCACCCTCCCCATGCCCCGCAGGCAGCCCATCCAGCCTCCTCATGCCCCGCAGGCAGGCCACATGGCACCATGCACTTAGGTGCCCCAACACATGTCCCACCTGCCCCCCAGTGACGGGCACCTGCCAACAGGCCCTGACTCATGTCCACCCAAACACCAAATCATAACAACACAGACCCATGGCCCTAATGACAACCCAAATCCCACCCCCAAACCCCCAGTATAAACACCCAACGATCCACTGCACCCACTCCCTATTAAATTAGCCATGCCATGAGAGTCTGAAAAGAACCAGCATGCCCATCAACAAATGTCCCACAGAGCCACACAGTGGCAACACATTACTGAGCCAATGCTCATGGAGACATGCACGAAATAAATCATAGTAGACCACACCAATAATGAAGAATAATGAAATGTATTAAAAATAAAACCAAATGACAAAATGAAAACCACACATGCAAATGAAGAAATCATGATAGCAATATGAAAAATAAAGTAAAATCCAAGGAAAAATCAAAATCAAAAACATGAAAAAATAATAGTGGTCCATCCCCAAAGTCCATAGAAAAAAAACCTAAATTGAAAAGCATAAGAAAATGTTACTCCATGTGAACATCTAAAAAAGAAAGTATGTAGATGTCTGGAAATGCTGAAAATGTTAAGTCTGAAGGGTCCATTATCCCAAAACAAAAGGAAACCTACCAAAAACCCGATCTAAAATACAACTAAATACAAAAAGTGGAGCAAAGTCTGTGGACTCCAAATCATGATAAAAACCAAATGAAACCTAAAACTAAAAAACTATTTACAAAGGCGGCGGGCTAGTCCAGCGGCTCACTCATTGATGTCCCGGGCTAGATCATCATTGAACTCCATGCCGATGTTCCGGAGGCGGGCCTGTTCTCTGGCCTCGAGGTCTTGCAGGGATGCAGCCATGTTCTCCTCCAACTCCATGCGAGTTGCCTCGAGGCAGTCAGCCCACCTCAAAGCCCGGTGCATGGAGTTCTCTGCCCTGACCATTGTGAGCTGTGCCCTCTCCGCCCGCCGCCGCTCCGCATCTATCTGCTGGCCCAACCGCTGCCACACGGAAGACACTACCAATCCTGGGTCCTCCTGCCCGCTGGCCGATGCCTGCCCCTGGGATGTTGATGGCCCCGAGCCATGATCGCTCCCACCCTGAGCCTGCTGCTGTGCACGTTCCCTGCTTGTTGATGCCTGCACGTCCTCCATTTGCTAGGGTCCAGAGTTTTACATGCGATTGGCCAGCAGCTCCACAGAGGGCCCAGGTGATACTTGGGTGGGAAGATGGCACGGAGGATGACTGGCGCAAAGGGAATTCAGTTGAGTAGGGGGTCGCAAGAAGATCCAGCACACGGATGAACCCAGTGCCGACGACGTGTCCTAGTAGGTTGACGCGGCCAAACAGGTATTCAAAATGACGTGCCTTGTCCAGACGAGAACCCTGCACGTCACCCCGAATACCACGTTGGCGCAACGCCACACCAGCTAGGACAGGCTCAATCCGGTCACGGATTGCCACGTCCGCATGGAGAGGAAGGCCAGTTGTTGTTTGCGCATCCCCTCCATGAAAAGGGGTCTGGACGGAGGCATCCCTGCTGGTGCTGGATGATGCAGTCACAGGATTGGGGACAGGATTACACACAGGCACCTCCGCGGCGGCCTGTGCTGCCTCCTGTCCCTGCTCCTTGACTGCACCACTAGCACCAGTGGAATCCTCCCTTCCAGGCCCTGGCTCAGGGCGGACATTCTGTATATGAAACTGTCATGGGTAGACCCAGGATAGTTTGCATAGACAGAGGTGATGCTTTCATGGGCATCGCATACAACTTGTACGTTGATGGAATGCCAGTGCTTGCGGTTGCGGAAGATGTTCTCAGTGGCCCTAGGTGGACGTAGGGCCACATGGGTGCAATCTATGGCACCTAACACTTTGGGTAAGTGTGCCACCCTGTAAAAGTCCGAGACAACGGCCTGCCTTTCTGCGGGTGTTCTGGGCATGTATATGTGCCTGCGGACTGAGGGGCGCACAGTCATGATTGCCAACACGTGGTATAGGCAGCGTGACTGTGTGGCCTGTGAGACACCCCCAACTATGGCAGTTGTCCGCTGAAATGACCCAGTGGCCAAAAAATGCAGGACATTGTGCACCTTTTCCAAGGGGCTCAGTGCTAAGGAGCACAAGGTGGGTGATGTGAGGTCACCCTCCCACTCAGTGACCAGGTCTAGGATGATATGAGGTGGAAACCCATACCTGCTATAGACCTTGTCATCAGGCATCCCAAAAAGGCTGGTCCTGGGCAAAAAAATGTGGGGCCTGGCTATTCTCCTTCTCCTGCAGTGTCCCACGATCACTGCTGCAAGAAATGGGACATTCATCGTAGCTGTATATATGTGTTTGTTGTTTGCGCGCACTTTTATACTGCGTCAGGATCTTCTGCCTGCCTTCGTGTGGCAGACGTGTTTATGCCTGTTCATGTCTTTTGGTGTGCGTGGGTTTACCCTATTCCATTCCAAGAATACGTGTTGTTCGCGAGTGTATGGGCGTTCAGTGTATTTCCTAGCAGTACTTCCCCAGTTACGCCCTCATTTTCATGTGTTGTTCCGCATTCTGCGTGTTCCGGCCCCTTTTTGGTGTGTGTGCTACACTTTGTGCGCTTTTGCTGTGCATGTTGTGCACAGCGTTCGGGATGTTGCAGTGACATGTGCGCCCATGTGCGCCATGTGCGGTTTCGGTGCAGCTCCCTGGAAAAACATGCGCACAGACTTCCATGAATCGCTTGCGTGCGATTTCGCACGCGTGCGCTGGATTTTTCACGCTTGCGCCACCGAATTCGGCACACAATTGTTCCATGAATTGTCCCTAAAGTATTGTGAGAGCATGGGCATGTATTATACAAAACAAATTACCCAGAACAAAAGTAAAAAGGAAACTGCAAGTCACCTTGGAGTTTCCTGACTTCATAAACTCGTCCTTCTGTCTTGTTCCCCAAGTTGTTCTCAAAACTCCTCTGTGACTTGCAATATCCTTGTAACGTATGTTATTGGGTTCTTGATTCCCAATATATATATATATTCAAGGATACAACTAAAGTTGCAGGTATGTTAAGGTGAGAACTTGATGCAACAAAACCCCTGAAATTCAAATAAAGCAATCTTAACTTTGCACCCCATGTTGTGCAGCCTATGACCACTATGATGACATCACTGATGACAACACTAATTACATCATCTAAGACATCACTAATGTAATCTCTTATTAGATTACAACACTAACTGGCTATGGCCGGTACCCACGGGATCTATGTGATCACTGCGACCCCCATAATTGCGACGGCCGAAAATGCGTATTTCTTTTTATGTATCCCGCTTTACACCACATAGATATGCGGGGGAGACCCTGCACAGCCCCCCATATTACTATAATATCACATACCCCCCACACATATATGTGGTTTTAGGGGGGTGTTAAAAAAAAGTCAGTCATTTCGGCCGTCACAATTATGAGGGCGACATTTCGGGCCATTACCGTGCCCATGTCCTTTGGCCATGCCCATTGTGTAGTTTCAGACATTAAGGGGCCATTAGCCATAGCTTTCGGTCATGGTCAGTTGCCACACCCTTGGGTGTGCCCATTGTATATTTTACAACAGTAACAGGACACTAGCCATGGCCTTTGGCCATGCCCACTGTATATTTTCTCACATTAAAGGGTCACTAGCCATGGACTTCATCCATGTACTGTGGCCACACCCTTTGTCAATTCCCCTGTATATTCTAACACATTAAGAGGCAATAGCCATGTCATTCAACCATTGCTAGTGTCCACATCCTTTGGCCGTGCTCACTGTATATTTTCAAACACTAACAGACCCCTAAGGCGAATATTTAACAACACTCATCGGCCACAAGCCCTGGCCTTTGGCCATAGGAAGTGGTCCAAGCCTTCATCCATGCCCACTGTATATTATAACGCATTAAGGGGCCACTATTTATGGCCTTCACCATGCCCAGTGGCTACGGCCTTCGCCCAGGCCCACTGTATATTATACAAAATACACTAACCAGCCACTAGCCATGTCCTTTAGCCATAACTAGTGTCCACAACCTTTGGCCGTGTTCACTGTATATTTTCAAACACTAACAGACCCCTAGGACGAATATTTTCCAACCCTCATCTGCCACAAGCCATGGCCTCTGACCTTAGGCAGTTGTCCCAGCCTTCAGCCATGCCCACTGTATACTGTAGGGCATTAAGGGGCCACTATCTATGGCCTTTGGCCATGCCCCACTGTATATTGTACAAAACACAGTAACCAGCCACTAGCCATGGCCTTCGGCTATTCACTGTGTCCACAGCCTTGGGCATGGAAAAGGCCCTGCCCTAAATTGTTACTTAATGAATCAAAACTTTTATTAGCTAAGTCATAATTGCTATTATGTCTGATGCCATCACAGGTGTAATCAGTGATGTTATCTATCATGTAACAGATTATGTAATTAGTGATGTCTAAGTGATGTCACCAGTGATGTCATCAGGGATGTCTTCTGTGATGTCATTATTGTGGTCATAGGCTGCACAACAGGGGTGTGAAGTTAAGGTGGCTAAAGCTGAATTTCAGGGGTTTTGTTGCATTAAGTTCTCACCTTAACGTCCCTGAAACTAAAGTGTGTTCCTTGAATTTCAAGGGTTTTTTTAGTCCATAGATTTTTTCCACACCACAGGCATGGCCAGCGGCCATGGACTAAGGCTGTGCCTCATGTATATTTTAGAACACAACAAAGGTAGCAGGCGCCCCTCTCTCGGAAGAACAAGGCATGATAACCTGTTCAGTGGTTGTTAACCACATTGAGAGTTCGCAGCCATCTGCTTTTTGCTCACTGTACCTTTCACAAATGGGAAATAACCACATGGGCAGTCCAGCACCGAAATGCTATGGCAATTCCTCTCTGAACAAGAGTACCAACAGCAACTCCATACACGTGTTTCAGCCTTGTTGGGCATCATCAGTGAGGTGAAGCTAAGCCTCTCTAAGCACAGTGAGCAAGGAGTCCACGTCTGGTTGCCCCCAGGTAACCTAGGGTGGCCACCCTCAAGTTCCTTCAAAGAATTCAACAAAGGTAGCAGGCGCCCCTCTCTCAGAAGAACAAGGCATGATAACCTGTTCAGTGGTTGTTAACCACATTGAGAGTTCGCAGCCACCTGCTTTTTGCTCACTGTACCTTTCACAGATGGAAAATATCCATTTGCATATCAGTCTTTGTCCCGCCCACATGGGCAGTCCAGCACCGAAATGCTATGGCAATTCCTCTCTGAACAAGAGTACCAACAGCAACTCCATACACGTGTTTCAGCCTTGTTGGGCATCATCAGTGAGGTGAAGCTAAGCCTCTCTAAGCACAGTGAGCAAGGAGTCCACGTCTGGTTGCCCCCAGGTAACCTAGGGTGACCAACCCCAAGTTCCTTCAAAGAATTCAACAAAGGTAGCAGGCGCCCCTCTCTCGGAAGAACAATGCATGATAACCTTTTCAGTGGTTGTTAACCACATTGAGATTTCTCAGCCTTCTGCTTTTTGCTCACTGTACCTTTCACAGATGGGAAATATCCATTTGCATGTCAGTCTTTGTCCCGCCCACATGGGCAGTCCAGCACCGAAATGCTATGGCAATTCCTCTCTGAACAAGAGTACCAACAGCAACCCCATACTCGTGTTTCAGCCTTGTTGGGCATCATCAGTGAGGTGAAGCTGAGCCTCTGTAACCACAGTGAGCAGGGAATCCACGTCTGGTTGCCCCCAGGTAACCTAGGGTGACCAACCCCAAGTTCCTTCAAAGAATTCAACAAAGGTAGCAGGCGCCCCTCTCTCAGAAGAACAAGGCATGATAACCTGTTCAGTGGTTGTTAACCACATTGAGAGTTCGCAGCCATCTGCTTTTTGCTCACTGTACCTTTCACAGATGGGAAATATCCATTTGCATTTCAGTCTCTGTCCTGCCCACATGGGCAGTCCAGCACCGAAATGCTATGGCAATTCCTCTCTGAACAAGAGTACCAACAGCAACCCCATACACGTGTTTCAGCCTTGTTGGGCATCATCAGTGAGGTGAAGCTGAGCCTCTCTAAGCACAGTGAGCAGGGAGTCCACGTCTGGCCAGTGGACAAGTCCTTCAACTATGGCCACCCTATATTTTAAAACACTTGCAACCCATCACTCAAAGACGTTTATCAATCACAGACTGATTTTGACCTGTTTTGACGACGGTATTGATATGTATAACAGATGGCAGGGTTTTAGAACACACAATATTTTAGGGAGTGTGTAATGAGACTACATTATTTTCCAAGGATCACACACTTTGGTTAAGCAGCATGCTACAAGCCCCTTGTTTTACATCTGGTCTCTTGGTGACTGTTGTGATACATTGCACAACCTCAACTAATCACATTTAAGCCGCAGAGAAAAAGGAAACACAATGACTACCACAAGAATAACACATGACCAGGCACTTTTGCCCCAATAGCAAAAATCAAAAGCTGGCATCCATGAATATACACACAGTAAGTGAACAAATATCTTATTTTGAAAAATACAAATGTAGTTCAATTGACCGTTATCTTAGAAGAAAGTGTGCAAGACAACATAGCAATGGACTTTTAAAAAAAGTAATGCACACCAGAAAAATGACCAGAGAGAGGAAATGTTCCAATAAATAGGCTGTCAACATATAAAAGGTGCTCACCTTTTAAAGCCAGCAATCCTGTAGTGAAATATTCCCAGGAAAACAAAATCCCAATACAAAAAAGTGCTTGTGGTCTTGTTGGCAGACCTCTGCACTGGAAACACGACAACCTGCGTAAACTCCTGGTAGCGAAATACTTGAACAAACTTGCAACCTCCAAAAAACCAAAGGGGTTATATCTGCCTTCTGAAATAAAGTTACGCTTTCAATCCACGTGTCCTTTGCTTGTGCCCTGAAACGCATCCACAATCAGGGCAATATAACTGCACCACTGTCCAGCATTGCAACCTCTCTTGCCACATCCTAGGCAAATACTCATGACTAACTTGCCCTCTCATAATTTCCCCTCCTCGCCCCCATGTCCTCTGCTTTATAAAGATAACTTGAAAAGTACACATGCCATATTGTCACTCAAATATATAAATCCTTATAGAACTATGTTAAAGTTAATGAAAAAGTGCACAATGGTAGCACCCCCCCCCATCTTGACTGGGAGACTACAAATACCAGAATGCAAATCAGCAAAAGACAAAGAAAATAGTCTCTCAGAGAGCACTGGGAACCAAAAAGATCTTTAAACCAAATATATAACAATAGATTATTCTAGTCTGCCTTGCACGTGCAAGCTGGATTTTCTGTTTTCCATGTATTACTGCTCCTGACCCAGAGATAGAATCTCTTTTCATGTGGGCCTCATGACAATTTGGCCATTAGAATGCTGGTTTCTTCATGGATGGGAGTCCCAGGTGCCTAACGTGTCCGTGCCCATGACTTTTGACCATGGCCAGTGAGGTTTCACCCCGACATATATACATTTTCACTTTTTTCCTATAACCTCAGTTATGAACTACAACTACCCTTGGTTATACCCTTGGTTATTATTATACCCAAGACTATCTGTAGTCCATACTAAACTAGGCATCCAGGTTTCCAGTAACCGGGACCAACTCTGCTTAGCTTCAACATGAGGAAGGGGCCGGCTACCTCAGCCCATGTTGCTCTAAGTGATCAAGTGGTCATGTAACTTGTGCTTACTTATTAGACAACATGACCTGAGGGGGCTGGCACGTTCTTCGCTTTGAAGTTAAGTAGGGTTAAGCAGGGTTAGTCCTGCTTACTGCATGGATGGGAGTCCCAAATGCCTATTCCCAGTGTATGGAATGTATGTGTAGTTTCATAGCCGGGCAAATAAAACATTTGTTTTGCCCCCTAGCCTCTCACCACATGTCACCATCATCTGTGCCAGCTCCCCCACTCCCCAGATGGCATCCTAACCTCCCCTGCCCTCTCCCCTTCCCCCCAAAACACACAGTGTTTCTGTGTCACCGTTTGCTTTGAAATGTCGGTTATAGCTAAGGTTACAGAAAAGCTTTGTGTTGCAAACTCAGTCCCTACACCCCCTCGAACTCCCAAATTTCAATCAGTGTCCTCTTTCCTCCCTGCCACCTCTAGCCTGATGGCATTTCCATGTTTTTTGACCTACAAATGGCTTTTTTCCTGCATCTTATTTTCCTAAATCCTCTGCTATAATGCGGCTATCTCTTGCATCGACAAAAAGAAGATGGCGGCTGTTTTATTTGTTAATGAACGGTTTCTTGGCAAATTCCCTGATATATAGCTATTGATTTTTGAGTAGGGGCACCCGTTTCTCCATAAAATATTCAAAAAACGACTAGACGGTATAACCCCAAACCACAAAAAGGAAACAAGTGAATGTTTCAAGCCCAAGTTGTGTTGAACTTGACCAAAATCCGTTCAGCAGTTTGGGCTGTGCGATGGAGAAAACATTCACCATTTTTCTATTGGAAAATGAATGGGGAATAGGCCGCAACATTTTAAAAATAAAATTCTTAATAACTTTTTTTATTTATTAACAAATCATTCTCAAAATGTGCACCTTGGAAGATAACACATAGTTATCTTTGCAATTTTGACCAAAATCTGTCTCACAAGTCAGGTTATTAGCAATTAATTGTTTCGGGTTTCCTATGGGAGTCTTACTCACCTTAACTGTAATGCGGTGACCGTAGTATAGGAAGAACATTTTTTTTGGGCTGTTTATAACTTTGCCCCGCCAGCCCCCTGGATGAATCCACACAAACCATTGTGCAGGGGGTGCAAAGTTATAAGGGGGGTCCCAAAATGTGTGATTTTTCCCATAGACGCAATGGGAAAAAAATGTTGCTCACATCTACAGGGCAAACCGCTGGACAGATTTGTGGAAGGAGTGGCGGCTTGGTCCCGAAAGAGTGCTTTTGTAAATTTGGTGTAAATCCGTCCAGTAGTTTTTTTTAAAACATCCAAAAAGTAGGCAACAAAAAATGTGGAATATCTGTGTTCGCTCCGTGGACTCACTTCGCTTTTCAGTCCGTTGACACAATGTTTGAGGACATCAGATGCGCCCGCTGATTGGATGGTGAAAAGCATGAGGTGCATCAGTTTTTTGGAAAGGCCTGCCATGTTGGATTCGCAAACAGAAGCCTTTGTCCGCGAACATCATGGTAAAAACATATTAAGCAACACAAGATTGCACTTGTCTAACTAATGAAACAATATCTGGGGAGTTGAAAGGTGATGAGGATGGGATGGGATATGGCCTTAAAAAGTCCAAAAACAGGCGTATAGGAGTAAGGTCAGAATGATGATAGTAGCAACATGTGTAAAGTAATTGTCCATAATGTAGTGGGAGTATAAAGTGTTTGTAATTTGCGGTATTATGAAATTGAGTCATTGGAGAAAAAAAAAGTACTGGATAAAAAAATTAAAAATAATAGAAATATTACAAATAGTTGCAGGTAAACAGTTGTGAGACACTTCTGTAAGTGCACTACACATTCAAACACATAAGCGTTTTGGTACATACTGGTGTGCAATAACACATGCATTGGTTTATGGCAGGGTGGATGGAGACGCTGAAGGTGTGGTACACCATGTACACCACAAAGGTATCTTATGCACTGTGACTATTGTGGAAATGGACACTGCAGAGTTGATATGTGCAGACTCTCCTTTGAAGACCTTGTTCCTGCAATGAACATATGTATGAGTCCATTCAATGTTGTCCACCAGGTTGTCTGAAGTGGCTAACTTCTCCCCACTAGCTTGCAAATGGGTTTTGTCATTGCTTAGCAACCGAGTTAGCAGAGTCTTCCAAGGCAACGCCGAATCTGAGCCCATTCTTCCTACCTGTGGTGTCCCACAGGGTGCCTGCACTTCCCCTTGCTTTTACAATATATTCAAGGCTCCTCTGTTTGCAAGGTTAGACCATGAGAATATTATATTTACCAATTACGCGGATGACACTCAATGTGTCATCCCGCTTCTTGGATCTCACAAACTGGATGAAATGGCCATTAATAAAGTTTTCACTATAATTGAAACCTGGATGGTTCATAACAAGTTAGCACTAAACAAATCCAAAACCGAACTATTGGTAGTTGGTTCACCACACACCATTACTAAACTTGGCTCACAGTATGACAACTTTCAGCTGGGTGAAGAATCAATCAAACCTTTGAAAAAAGTAAAAACCTTAGGAGTAACCTTTGACCAACACTTGTCTATGAAACAGCATGTTAGTAGTATTGTGTCGTCTTGTGCATACTACATTAAACTCTTAACACACCTAAGGCCTCTCATTTCTCAGGATAACGCGGAAACTATCGCGAGAGCAATTGTAGGCTCAAAAATAGACTACTGTTCAAGCCTTCTGATGGGAATTAACAAATCCGAAAGTAATAGGCTGCAAACCTGTCAAAATGGGGTTATTAGAGCCGTTATGAAACTCAAACATAAAGATCATGTCACACCAGCGAGACGTGAGCTACACTGGCTGCCTGTAGCCGCCAGATCGCTATTTCGCACCCTAACGATTGTCCATAAGTGTAGATCTGGGCAGATGCCTGGTTACTTACAACAACTACTACCCATAAGATCTAACACAAGAGCACTTAGGTCGAATGACTTGTTCCTTCTATCTTAACCTAAGTGCAACACTGTCAGAACAGCCGACTCGGCCTTCTTCTCTGTTGGCCCTAGAGCCTGGAATGCTCTCCCGCTGGAGCTAAGATCCATCGAATCTTTAGAACTCTTTAAAAAAAGACTAAAGACACATCTGTTTCATTAAATGACTTTCTGGTCCATGATTTCACCCGCTCAGCCCTGCCTCCTGAAACCGTTTCCTGTTATCTGTTATACGTGTTTTTGTAGTGCCCTCACGCCTTCCGGTTCATGGCTGCGCTATACAAGTATATTAAAGTAAAGTAAAGTAAAGTCCCAGGCCTATTACACTTTCCCTATAAGCTGAGGAGCTGCGATGGCCCCCTGGGTCTCTTGTGTTAGTTCCCCCTACTCCGAACCTTGTTGTGTTGTTTGTCCAACGACTTCTGACACATTGTAGGTAGTGTTGGCAATGAAATGCTGTGGATTTTACTGCACAATTACATATACCATAACAACATTTAATTGCCATCATTTGGCATTTAAAACATGAAAATGTCCTATTGGTCACAAGGGCAGTGGGTGTACCCCTGGCCTGTGCTGCTTTCTTTTCCCACAACTGTGTGACACTGTTTGTTGTACTGTCATTCTTTTTTGTGTCCGTGTTTTGTTTTTTTAATTCTTATTTTTCTGGGTGGGTGGGTTGGGTGAAAAAGTAGAAGTGTTCTGTGGTCACAGAATGCCCCCTTTGCGCTCCGTTCAGATTGATGTGTGAATTGGATACCTTTCTGGCAGCGCTCCTTTTGTTTGCTTTTTGTGTCCTTGGGCCATTTGTTTGGTGGTAGCATTGCAGCCCTTGCTATCTGGCTAGCACCAAAAAGTTTGCCTATGCGTGTGTTAGCCCCTGTGCCGCACTTGTTTCCTTAACTTTCTTGTTCTGCAGAGTGACACCTGGGCCCTTTTGGCACCATGGTGTGAGATCCTAACTTGCTGTTTGGTTCCCTCTGTGGTCTCCTTTTTGTTTTGTGGCTTAAGGAAAGGGGTGCGGAAGACAAGAAAACGGGACATTAAGAGGGAAAAGGGGGGATAACAACCACTGTCAGTGTTCTGTACTTATTGTACGGTACTAATATTGTACAGCTCCAGCGCCGCTGTACTCGCCCTATGGGTCCCCACAGCCCCTGCTTATTTTCTCGCGTCTTTTAGCTAAATACGGTGCCCTTATTTCGTGGCGCTGGCCCTTGTTATAGTCTTCCTCCAACTTTTATCTAGAAGCTGAACTTATGCAGAGCAATGGCACTCTCTAGGCAGCCTTGGTGGTTGCTTTAAGGATAAAATTGAAGATCATTGTATGATTGACAAGGCTGTGTGGCATGTGTTTCCAGAAACGAAACTGACTGGGCCGCGCTGTAAATGGTCCATGAAGAGTGGCATTGTTATGTGTCATTGAAAACAGTGGACTAAGAATTTGTGGGAGTAAATGTGTCGACAATCCACAAAGAAATGATAGGATTCACTGTATTAAAAGCAGACATTGGAAAGTAAAGTTTGTATTTTAGAAAACTGTGTTGTGTAGTGGTTTGTTGTGTACAACATTGGAAAAATGGATTCGCAAAACGCAATGTAAGCAACATTTTATGTGAAAGCTATTGAAGTCTGGAAAGGGTACTATCTGCCATATGATTAATTCTGTGACGCATGAATCTTGAATTTTCTGCAAAATGTATACGTAGTTTATGTTACGAGAAACTTCAAATTATAGCCAAAATATGAATGTATTTGTATATTGAATTGTAAAGTGCTTACTGATATATGTTTTTCTGTCCTCTGTTTTACATAGATATATACTTCTGCTGTGTGCGTGTAATGGGTTCAGTCTACCGGCCGACGGTTTTTTCAACATTGTTTGGACAATAATTATCAACAACAGATTTGTTATGAACATTGTGTGGGATGATCGCCAGACAACAATTTCTACTTTTGCCGTTGCAGTAACAAGAAGCAGCATGGTCACATATAGAATCTAGAAAAGTGCAGATGTGAAAGTATTGCATTTATTTCAATTTGAAAGCAGTAATTTGTCCTGCATAATGGAGCGGCATGTGCACAGATTATTCGTTGCTTATGCAAAATAATCTTTGGTGGAGAATGCAAAGACTTGCATTGATGGATCGATGGTTGGATTTGGCAGTGGAAGATTACAGTTGATAGTTTCAGTAAAAATGTAAATGCTGCGACATTTGGTAACTATGAACTGTGTTCAAAAAAGTTAACAAACCTTTCGTGGACTAAAGTGAATGTTTTCATTGTTGTGTCAAAATGAAAAGTATTTTTACAGCCCCCACTACTGCTGTTTTCTTCAAAATAAACTGTTTATATAATTTCTGTAAAAAAAAAAGACCACTGTTTTGCGTTTGTTGTGGATGTTTGTGGTTAACTTCCTTGTTCTGCGTAACATAACTTTATGACATTGATGATGACGCTGTATGTTTCGCTACGCTGGCCACTAACATCGTTGAATTAGGTGGATCACATTTTGAGCATATAGTGATGTTGGCGTTAGAGGCGGGAAAAAGTAGTCAGTGCCACATGGCTCTTTGAAGTTAGGCTGATAGAATCTTATTGAGTTTATATACTTTATTGAACACACTAAGTAGATGCATTTTATAAGATTACTTTTTTAGTTCCATTTTTTTACTGTGAAAGGTGGTTCCTACCGGAACGTTTCTTTTCTTTTTTTTTCATTTTTCTTTTTCACAAAAGGTCACAATGTAAGATGGGGCAGAAAATTGGAAAATGGGCACCAAGCAATAATATAAAGAGGGGCAGATGGTCAGGGGAAGATGTTGCACAAGTGTTACGTCGAATTTCTGTTCCCTTGTTGTTTGTAATCTCTATTCCAAAGCCCAATATTCAAATGTTCATCCTCTTTTGTCTATATCAACATTACCAACTACTGTATTTGCTCCTGTAACTGTAACCTTGTAACTATGACAAAGTAACCTTACTGTTGGCCCGCATTATCTTGTAACCTTGAATCAAGCCTACTCACCTGCTCCTGTAACAGCACCTCGATGCCTGCGGGCTGTAGTGCCCTCTACAAACCCACAAAAAAAATGAGAATAAGGTAGAGGGCAGTGTTTTTAATGCTCTTTCATTACAGCTTCAAAAGCACTTCGAAACTGAATCCCCCTGCAGAGTGGTGTGTCGCAGTATATACAGAGCATGGTTGTCTTCAAAAGATATGGATCAACAGCCTATTTGATTGCTTGCAAGGTAGCTGGTAGCATTTTGTGTCCTACAGAACTAGGCTGTGTGTTTCTACTACTGGTTG
Source organism: Ambystoma mexicanum (assembly GCF_040938575.1). Classification (NCBI taxonomy): domain Eukaryota; kingdom Metazoa; phylum Chordata; class Amphibia; order Caudata; family Ambystomatidae; genus Ambystoma; species Ambystoma mexicanum. The sequence goes on along the minus strand of NC_090937.1, from coordinate 100,676,663 downwards.
ACAAAGATGAGGTGGAGTAAGACGGGCTACTACTTGCTAAGACAGGAACAGCCTTTCTGAAAGCATTGCAGTGATTGAATTGGGTGTGGCGGTGCATGCATGTGGTCCCGTAGGATTATTGTCCAGGTAGACCGTGACTGAGAACAACGTTGCACTGAGTGCATTTCACATTGGCAGCTTTAGCCTTTGGTACATTCCGAACAATGGTAAAGAACTGCCACACCCATGATTGTCTCTTGGTGGTAGAGGTAGGCACCTCCTCTACCTCATTTTCTTGGTCCTCTTCTTTATATTTGGAAGGGCAGCGTATTTTTTTTGTTCTGCTCATCCTGCAGCTGATGGTGGTGATAGTGGCTCTTGGGGAAGAGAGATGGCAGTAGATGATGCAATTTTTAAGATAAATAGCAGTTTTGCTAATATTCTTACAACAATGTGCTGTGTGCTAGATTGTTAGTGGATAATGAGTAAGAATAGGTGCAGGAGCTGTGTGAGGGTAAATCTTGATGTTCAAAGTTGTTAGATCAGTAGAAAGTGCAGTTCCAAACTGTCTGCAAAGCACAGACCCGATCCCGAAGTGAGGACGTGTCCGCAGACACGTCATCATGCCTCACGGGAGCGCATGCTCATGTGACACCGTTCGGAAGGTCTGCAATGACTTTAGACATTCACAAATGTCGATGGACATAAAAACATTGGAAAGAAATTGCAAAAAGTCTATAAAAGTGTTACAAAATATGCTAGAAGGTGTGAAATGGTAGAGTTTTAAGGTGAAACTTTGTAAATTGGACAGAAATGTTGCTATATTGGGGTAAGTATGATAGTAGTAAGTTGTAGGAAATTAGCATGCACTCGTAAAAACCCACGAAATTCACTGAAAAAACATTGTTAAAGGGATGTTATGGTTAAGTTGCACCAATAAAAACCTATGAAATAAATTCAATGAAAAAACTTTGTTAAAGGGATATTATGGTTACAAATAAAACCGAAAAACGTCAGAAATTCGCCAGGTATGGTAAACTAAGCAACCATAACTTGCGCCACCACCATGCATGCTAAGACCAATATCCAGGACATGAAAGATGACATCACAAATGTAATTGATGACACCACTGATGACATCACATATGACATTAATTTTGATTAAAAGTCCCCACCAGGGGTTGGGTTTATAATGTTGGTAACAAGATGAGAATGGTGATAGGAGACCTATCATGAACTACCTAATCTATTGAAGAATTTGCTCATTTGAACAAAAGATTATAATGGAGTGTTGTTGTTAATACAGGAACCTAATCATACATAAACATAGGCAATGGCTGTAGCATGCACCATAGAAGTACAACATTTAGTACACTATTTATAATCTTGTAATTTTGGATAGCAAAATAACAAATGCTTCCTAATCAGAGTTTTGAGTAAAAACTTGTAATAACTAGCTAACAATTCAATACTTACTACACACGTGTGCTATTACAAACAATACAAATGAAGACCCTCAATGCATACAAATCAGAGGCACATACAGGGAAAGTAGAGCAGAGAAGAAAGAAACAGCATTACCAGAAAATATTAATAACATTAAAGTTTATCTTCATGTACGCAAATGAATTGTTTGTTTGAGGCCTGCTTATTGCCCCATGTATGTGCACAATGAGCTGAGACCAAATCCTAAGGAAAGTACTTTGAAAGCATACGACAAGGTTAACGTCTATATATAGAATCTTTTGAGTGTTAACACTTGACCTAGACATGTCAGTAAACAAAAACAAGTGTTCCAGATTTGGGATGTCACCAGTGATGTCATAAATAACATTTCTGATATCATCTTTCATGTCCTGGGTGTTAGCCTTAGCGGTGCATGTTGTTAGCGCGAGGTATGGTTGTATAGCTTACCATAACTGGCGAGTTTCGGAGGTTTTTCGGTTTTACTTGTAACCATAACGTCCCTGTAACACAGTTTTTTCAGTGAATATATATATATATATATATATATATATATATATATACACACACACAGACACACCCCAGCAAGTTTGAGTATGGATATACGTTTTTGCAGAGAAGAGGGCATTAACTATGCCTGACCTGGACAGCTCAGCTGAATTCCTCTCCGGGTGCGCTCATCTACAGGACTTTATTTGTATTGATTCAGATTCCTTTTTTTATTGAGGTGAAATTATGTAGTGCAAATGTCAAATTTTCGTAGGCTTAAATTACACAGTGCAATAAAATATTATAAATCAACGCAGCAAATTATATTACGCCAAAGGCGTCCTGCGGTAAACTCTGTGTGATATCATTTCATGCAGGATGGCTAGAAAAGTAGAACAAGGGTAAAGGAATGGATGTTATGCAGTATTGTTAGTACTATGATAAAGTGCATCTTTTATCATGTTCTGTAAGTTATTATTCAAATTCATTTCAAAGCGTCCATTTGAAGTCCTTTCATTCCATTGAGGTAATATGGCTCAGATATGCATATGTTGGCGCTTGCAGCAATCTATTCACTATAAGCTTGAAGCTAGCTTTCTAGATTACTTTGCCTGCTTGCGTATCTTTTGCATCTGTACACGTGTAAAATGACTCAATGTCTTCATCTGTTTCTTTGGCATAAAATTATTCACCTTGATTCCTAAAATGTCATTTATCCGTGATACTTTCTTGATGCCTTATAGAATATCTGCAGTCTCTGGTCTCTGCATCTCTTCTAGGTACGTCATCTCATCTCTGCGTGACGTATACTGGCAATGGTAGTGACGTTACCATTTTTCCTTGCCGTTTATTTGGTCTACTTCTTCAGGTATTTTATTCAAATGGCCATCATATTTTCTTGTATGCAGGTATGGTTTTCTCAAAGGGAACCTTGCCTCCAGGATTCTCTTTGTTATTGGTATTTTCACTGGTACCACACAGAGTCCATACTCTTCCCTTTGTTGGTTCAACTGTTCTGTGTATGTCACATACTCTGGTTTCCAACATACAGGTAAAAGGGGCGGAACTGTTGAGGTGGGGGTACTTGGCTCCTCCTCTACAGTATCCTACCCCATGCTGTAAATCTGTTCTGTTGTTATCTTTGAAAAGCGCTTTATTATGCATCTGGACTGTTGTATACCTCTGTAAAGCGCTCCGTTATGTATTGCTGCTTCTAAAAGCTAGGCCAACACTCAAAAAGTACAACAATAATAATTGTGACCCTTAAAAACAATTGTTTATGCTAAATCATGTAGATTTGTTTATAATCAATCCAATGGATAGCCAATTTAAGTTTCGGACCAGAGACACCAACGCAAATATCCTCAGCCTTAGACAGGGCTATGTTGTGCAATTCTCTGGCGTTTCATGTGTTCCTGGAAAATTAACTGTATGCATTTAGATGTGCCACCAGCAGGGTTGTGCTCCCAGCTCAACTCCAATGTTCAATAACCACATATAGCCCTGGATGCTCCTCCATCTGGTAGTTCAAGGATGGGAGCGAAATAACAGATAGATGGTCCTATTGAGTTTGCATCGTACATGCTGTAAAACTAAGCCAGCAATATAATGGTGTGTAACGTCTGAATTTCAGCAGAACAGCGTTTTCTTGTTTGAATTGATGCTGAATCGTCGTTTGTGTGATGTAGAGACTACCGGACCAGATTTGTTGAGAAAACCTGTGCGAATTTGCTTCTTCAGCACCACAATCGTGCTTTTAAACACTAAATCAACATCCATATTAGGATATTGATATTGATATTGTATTTCTATCGCGCTCATACACAAGTGTTTCAGAGCGTGACAAGGCAAAGGAAGGGGAACAGGGGAAATGGGGAGAACATAAACAATGATCTTACTAGGCCCAGTGACATTGAGAACGTGCAAGTGCAGGGTAGAGGGGAAAGGGGGAGAAGTGCATGGAAGGGGGAACAAAAGGAGAGTGCGGAGAGTGCGGAGCGAGAAAGAAAAAACTAAAATAATAATAAAATAATAAATAAAAAGGCAACAAACAATGGGAGTGCAGCCAGCAAGTGGCAAGTGCTGGGTTTATGGCAGCAGGCCATGTAGGTCTGAAAGTGCAGAAGGAAAAGGGGAGGGCTGTATGGGTACAGATACAGACCCCAGTGCAGGGGGTGGCCCGGAGGCAGTGCAGGAGGGTGGCATGAGTCGGGCAAGGATGAATATGAATTGCTAACAGCGATATATTAAGTTTAAGGAGGTTGGCTATTAAACCAACACGCTTCTAAAAGTCTGATGCAAGATCAGAATCTGAGGTTGAAGTAAACAAGGTCCTTAACAGTTTCATACCTTTTGAAGATTCAAAACTGTAGATGAGTGGGTGCAACACTCAAGACTGAAAATACACAACATTAAGCTTCATAGCTATTATGTCCAACGTTGACACAAAAGAGCAGTTAGCAATCACGGTTAACAATTACAGCACTTAGAAGTGGAAGGAATCCAGCATGAAGTACTGTATAGGAACATACTTAATTATTATTATTATTATTATTATATTTTTAGACATTCTAAGAATGTGCTTCAAGCCCTCAAAATGGAACACCTTCAGATTCTTCTCTAATTTAAGTTTAATATTATTTCACCAGAGGTATGCAAAGAAAAATGTTCACCAAGTAATATAACCACAAATATAGAGCTGTCTTAAGTCCCTATTTAACATTATATGTTTAGGTTTTCTTTACTAGAAAACCTGAAAGACTCAAAATGCAGCACCGACCAAAAGGACTTATGCACACAGAGTTGCAAAAAGACAAGGCTTGACACCCATGCTGAGGGCAGTGTGAGCAAGAGATGTGAAGGGGATCAGGGAAAATGTTGGCGATTAATAGCCAGGGAACTGAGTAGCACCCCAACCTTTAAAGACAAAAGAATACATTTATACCAAAGAAAATATTATAGAATAGAAATGATATGATAGGTTATTTATAATGCGCATAACACCGAGAGGTTTCTAAGCGCGGACCCGTGGATCGAACCTCCTGTGGTGTTGCTCGGTGTCGTCTTGCTTCCAAGGTGAGCACGTTGCCACTGAGCTATCCTCCCAAGACAAATGCTTACTCCTATAAGCGTACCACTATGGGCAGGTGACTCAGAAACTAGGGAGAATATGGGCTAGAACCTGAGAAGGAGGGCACGCTGATTCTAATAGCAGGAGATACAGAGTGATACCAGTTGGGCACCGGAACACGAATGCCCAGCAAAACTTCACCTAAACAGAGACAAGCAAAAGTTCCAAAATCCAGAGAACACCTGAAGCGGAGCAAGATTTGGCCAAGAATGAGAGAAATCCTCTACTTCGCGGATGCTGGATGATATATAGTGAGTGGTGGAAAGAGGGATGGAGGAAGGGAGGTAGGGAGGGAGAGAGAGAAAGAGAGAGAGCGAGAGAGAGAGAGAGAGAAAGAAAGAAAGAAAGAAAGAAAGAAAGAAAGAAAGAAAGAAAGAAAGAAAGAAAGAAAGAAAGAAAGAAAGAAAGAAAGAAAGCCAGGTGAATTAAGGGATTGAGGGAGGAGGGATGCACAGAGACATATGAGAGTGGCCAAGCAGATGGGTGGACGGAAGAATGGATGAAAGGCTGAATGATGGATCTGGAGTTGAGTGAATTAATGGATTGATGGATAGGTGGATTAATAGTGGATGGATGGATAGGTATATTAATAGAGAGGCAGATGGACGAGTGGAAATATAGATGGATTAATGGAGAGATGGGTGTTATGATGTAAGGATGAGGGATGCAAGGATGGGCAGGTGGATATATGAATGGAGGGATGGATGGATGAATGAACGAACGAACGTTGGATGATATATGCTAAATCGGGTGGATTAATAGATGGATGGATAGGTGGGTTAACAGAGAGGCAGATGGACGTGTGGAAAGATGGGTGGATGGATGAATGGAGAGATGGGTGTCATGATGGAAGGAGGATTGGAGGGATGGAGGGATGGATGGACGCTGGATGATATATAGTGAGTTGGGTGGATTAATGGATGGATGGATAGGTGGATTAATAGAGATGCAGATGGATGGGTGGAAAGATAGATGGGTGCTGTCATGGGTTTTGACCCATGTTGAATCAATAGACTGGGTAGATGTGGGGATGAGCTGTCGCCGCCCATTATTCTATCCCAGAACAAACTAAATCAATAGACTGGGTGGATGTGGGGATGAGCTATCGCCGCCCACATTCACGGCAGAATAGGAGAACTGCGCAGTTGGCACGAGACCACTCCAAAGATACAACCTTCTTGTGGGGAATTAATTTTCTTAATCCCAAAAATGGTTGCATTACCAGTACTCACCACTATCAGAAAGCCGGCATTTTAAAACCACCAGATTTTTGTGTAAAACTGAACAAATGAAACAAAACCAGACCAAGGAAAGACTTGCTAAGAGGTGGATACAATGTAAAACTATATTCTGAAATGACTTGAAGGAAGTAATTATTTAATGTATATGTAAAAATTGTCAGTTTGATTTGAATGTAGAAAACTGGGAACAAAAAGTGACATTTAGCTGAAACCTGGCTTAATGAAACTGAATTCTGCCTGACAACTACCCCAGACAGGAGTTGATACTGGATCAACAGCTGTGTTCCCAGGCCTGGCTGCCAGGCCTGGCTGCATCCTGAGGTCACATGGCCCTGTTGATTAGATTAGGGGTGGAGCAGCTGGGGACTACAGGGAATTGAACAAAGGCCTGTCCTGGACTCAGGCAAATGTTATATTGGGGGGCCGTAAAGTGGCTTCCTCTTAGGGGAAACTGGGAGGGGCAGTGCCTCTGCTAGCAGCTGAGCTTGGGGGAAGTGGATAAACCAGTTATTTCACCCTGTGATGTGGGAAGCCACACCCCTTTTTGACCAGGGCATAATTTTAAAAAGATAGATAACTCAAAGTGCGGACTTGTCAGAATGATATAAGTAATATCATTATTTTTGTGATTTTTCTGTGAACATTTTGAGATGCGTTAGGACCCTGTGGTGTATTCTGGGGGTTGCTAGCGGAAAATTGGGTCTCACTCCAAATGTCTGCATGTTAAAAATCTGACACTTCATCAATTAATGTCCATACTCCTTGCGCACATGTGTGTAAATTTGGGTAAATGTCCGATATTGCAAAACCAGTTAAAAAGCGCAAAATGTTGTCATTTTTGAATGCAAGCCCCCAGGAAGATCAGAGGCGGACAAGCATGGACCATAAGGAATATATAATGTGCACATGTAATTTCAACAAATTGTATATCTGGGAAGGATGTATTTGAATCAAATATAGTTTTGTGGGCAAACTGACCAGGGGAGGATCCTCTGACCCATAAAACCTACAGCATCACTCTGACTCACATTTCCTTCCCCCAATCATGGGAGAGGGGAGAATTGGGCCAATGACAAGTAGAGAGGGGCAGGCTTAGCTAGGCCCAGGCACACACCCACTTTCAAACGACATAAAAAGAGCCACTGGAAGCTATAGAGGACATTCAAATCCAGTTGCTGCTGAGCGTTTTGCCGGACCATACAACATCCAGAAGATACCAGTTCCAGACTGACTCCAGCTACATACTCCAGAACCTAGAACTTATACTTTAGAACCTAAATCAGAGGCCTAAAACCACAAGCTGAGTTCTCTGCAGCAGGCCTCAAATCATTGCAAGCTACTTACAGCCGGGCGAGCTGCTTGAATGCCTTGCCAAGAACTTTTGCCAGGACCAGTGCAGAGATCCAGGAGCTGTGCAGAGACCGCTGTATCCGGACAGACCAGACCATAGATCCAGAGTGACCCAGACCGCTGTGAGCAGAACCAGAGAGCTGACCCAGATCACTGTGAAGTGCCGAGACCAGAACCGGAGTCCAGTCCAAAACCTGACCAGATCTGTGGCGAGGCCTATTTCAAATTTATATTGTGAGTACCTAGCAGAACTGTGCAGAACCAATCTCTTAGTTAAAATAATCTAATCCAAACTATTTTAACCTAAGTAGAACAGCCTCCTAGAAATCGTGTCATCTGTCATTTGTAAAGCTGCACAACTGTCACCTGTCAATTCTGAAGCTGCAAGCTGTCACCTGTCATTTTGAGTTTACTTTAAATCCGAAAAACTACCTTTATTTAATCGTCCGTATCTCTGGGACCGTTTGGGATAGGAACGAAATTTCCTCTGAAAGCTTAGAATCTCAGCTTTCCAACGAACCTAGAACCGACTTGCTACTCCTTATACTTCTGCCGTAATCACGATTCACGCACTCGCAAATTTTACCGCGATTTGCGATTTGGTTAAAAATCCAGCAACGTGTAACCATCAGCAGTCATTTCTTTCCTTGCTAAAAATTAGTTTGCCTATTAATCACCATCTCTGAATCATTGCTAAAGTGAGCCTGAACTCATCCCAAGTATCTCTCACTCACCCTGAACCTCCTAAAGGGAATTAAAAGCATTTTCAGCATATTTCTCACTTCATTGCCACCACATTCAAAGCACTTGGGCCTGTGTTTTAAAACTCATACCGGTTTTCTCTAAGCTTGCTGGGAGGGGAACTGAATTTCGTATTGTATTTGATTGCATTCCTGAGAACTGTGTGCTCCTCTTTCCATCTACTTCCATGTCTTACATTGCATAGGGGAGGGGGGTGAATTGCCAGAGAAAAAGTGATTATATTATCTTTTGCTAAAATCATCTCAAGTATTTCTGTACTGCATTTTATTCCTCATTGCTTTTCCCTTGAAATCATAAAAGTATTTTTGCTACTTGATCCATCCTTGTACTAACTCCTCATTGATTATAAAGAAGTGTGCTAGTGTCAGATTACCCATTGTTGATTATCATTATATTTATAATGGCGATATTGATTATTAATTTATTATAAAAGCGTGGTATCTATATTTTGTCTTATTTCTCAAATAAACCTTTTAAACTTGCAAAACAGAACTACTTCTTGGCTCAGTGGGGTCAGGGGGATTCTAAGAGAGGGGTGTTATATAGGGGTAGTCATCCAGAACTCATGAACTGGACATAAAGATATATCAATAAGGGTTTCCATTCAGTATCCCAGACTAGGCATTGACTTAGCTGTAGTGTTGAATTGAATCTTCTTACAGTGCATGAATGGAGAGAGGTGTGTCATGGTGGAAGGAGGGATGGAGGGATGAAGGATTCAATGATGGGTAGGCGGATGTATGGATGGAGGGATGGATGGATGGATGGATGCTGGATGATATTAGGGGAGTTCAATAGATGAATGGATGGTTGGATGGATGGGAAGGGAGGTGGATGGATGGATAGATGGATGTATGGATGTATGGATGTATGGATGGATGGATTGACGGATGGAGAGGCAAATGGGGATAGATGCCGAGTTGGATGGATGGATTAATAGAGTGGAAGATGATTGGATGGATGGGAAAATGTCATGATGGAAAGGCATGGATGGATGCATGGATGGACGTGTGGATTGGGTGTGATAGATGGACTGTTGAATTGATGGATGAATGAATTGATGGGTAGAACGATGGCTTGATGGAGAGATGAAAGATGCAGGATGGGAAGGCAAATAACTGGATGGATGATGAAAGGGAGTTGGATGGATGAATAGTTTGCTGAATGGTTCGATAGGTGGATTAATATTGAGGCAAATGTATGGGAAGGAAGGAAGGAAGGAAGGAAGGAAGGAAGGAAGGAAGGAAGGAAGGAAGGAAGGAAGGAAGGAAGGAAGGAAGGAAGGAAGGAAGGAAGGAAGGAAGGAAGGAAGGAAGGAAGGAAGGAAGGAAGGAAGGAAGGAAGGAAGGAAGGAAGGAAGGAAGAAAGGAAGGAAGATGACTGGATGTTTTTATGGATTTATGGATTAATTAATCAAATGATTGATGGATTAATAAGGGATGGGGAGGTGGATGGATGATGGATGGTTGGATGGATTAGAGTAGAAGATGGATGAATAGATGGTTGATTAGACAACTGGCATGATCGATGGAGGTATGAAAGATGCAGGAATGGGGAGGCGGATGGATGGACGAATGACTAGATGGATGGATGTTGGATGGATGGCTGTATAGGTGGATTATTAGGGCTGGTACAAGGTTTTTTAATGTTGCAGGAAACTGCTGCTTCGAAGACCCCTCAATTTGAATGATGCTAGATTGGATGGCAACCTGGTTCCCCGACCCTCCTGCTGGAGGTGCCCCAGACGGACCTAAATGTGTTTTAATGTGCAACGAGTGCTGAGTCTATGACATCAGAACATGAAGCAGTATGACAATGGAATGCCAGCCCCTGTACATTGCTCTTTCTTCCACTCACAATTATGATCGATGAATATGCATTTGCTGGCATATCCCACTAACAATTCGAAGTCCTTTCGAGCCTGGCAGCCTATGGCTATGCAGTCATTCACAGAAGTTTACAATTCATCAGAATACCACAGATCAGAGTAAAAACAGATTACAAAACTTGCAACTTACAAACGTTCAACATGGTCACATGGTCACACACACACACGGACCTATATTTATTGAGCTGCTAGGTATGCTGGTGTGCTACTCGTGACTGTAGATGATACTTGCAGTCTTGAACTGTATGTAGTATGCACAGGAAGGGGTGATTCTGTCACATTTCTGCACAAGGGTAATAAGGCATGCTGCGGTGTGGCAAACTGCTTCTAGGGAACCTAAGTGAGGAGAAAGAAGCCTTCTCCTCAGGATTTCATTTTTGTATTAATCCTCGCGTCCTTAAGGGCCTACACTATGGCATGGTATTCCTGCAGTGGGAAGAATAGTATGATTTGGCTAGTGGTGGAGCTTTGAAGATAGGGCGTTTGAGCTTCCTTGACTTTGTGTTTTTGGATGTTTAGGCTGATTTTGAAGGTGATGCCCTAAGGATTTTGGTCAATCCTAGAGTTGCAGATCAATTCATTCTTCATGCCTTGAGACATTGTCGGATGAATTGTTTAGCAGAGGGACTGTTGAGGATTCATTATGTCTTGGAGGGGTTAAGTTTAAAATAGGCAGTCAACATCCAGACTGGATTATGGTTTAGTAATCCGGGTTGAACTGTGAACTGTGTGTTTTTTAATCACATGTACAATTGAGTATTGTACATGTGTTGATGAATGGCTATATCAGGAGGAGGGATGACAGATGCTCCATGTAAAGGTTGAAGAGAATCTGTGAGCGGATGGATGCTTGGGGGACTCTCAGGAGACTGGGAGTCTGTTCAAAAGCAACATATTCCTGAGTGCCTATCAATTGTTTAAGGATGGAGGCTGGGATGATATTGTCAGAGTAGGAGGTAGGTTTGAAGGAGGCCCGCATTTATAGGAGGAGAGGGCGGAGAGATTTTGGTCCAGAGGGGTAGTGTGCATGCTGAGGTGCAGATTTGATCATGTTGCTGTTTATGTCTATTTTTCAAACAGCAATTTTGTTGATTGTTTTCTGAGTTATAGGCTCCTTGGGGTTGGGTGAGGGTTTGATATAATGCTTTACTACTTTGAAGAGTGTATGCTCCAGTTACAGGCTGCTGCAATGGTTGGAGGTGGAGTAGTAAGCAGCCTTGGCCTCAGTGATCAGATCCTACTGTTGGCAAAGATACATTTGAGGTTGGTGAGATCTCCAGGGTTACGATGTATGCACCACTGTTTCTCTAGGGCTCTGATGGAGCATTTGTTGCAGGCAATCTCGGGGGTGTTCCATGGGCAGATGGTTTGGCCTTAGCGTGGCTGATTTTTAGAGGGGAATGCATGTCCACCAGTTTCATATCAGAGTTGTACAATAATTCTAGGACTGAGGCATTCACTGTGGTGGGGAATTCTGAAATTTTTGCCTCTAGCTCAAGGTTGTCCAACATACGGCCCGCAGGCCACAATGTGGCTCTCCAAGCCGTTTCATGTGGCCTGCGAGGCCAAAAAGAAAACTGTGCACAAATAAATAAATAAACCGTGGCGGAGGACTATTACTGCCTCTGGTGCTCCCTGAAAGGGTGCACCAGAGGCAGTTACTTACAGGCCACAGTCTGGTTCATTTATTTATTTGCCCAATGTTTGTCGGGTCCGTGGACCCGATTAATTTATTTATTTCTGCAATGTTGGGTCCGACCAACATTGCAGAAATAAATAAATTAATCGTGTCCACGGACCCAACAAACATTGACCAAATAAATAAATAAACCATGCCGTGGAGGGGTACTTCCAGGGGGCACCATCAGAGGCAGCTAAAGGCCACGCCTGCTTTATTTCATGAATCGGGCCCTATGTCTACAATATCCAGTCATTATACAAACGCCCTTCTTTTCAAACATATGCCTGTTCCCTTTACTAACCTAGGTAGAAGGGATGAATTTCTCTTGGAGCTGATAGGCTGAGTAACTCTCCCCCCACAGTCCTTCCTGTAACTACTCATAACTGCGCACAAATTCCCCCTCTTCAATACATTTACAAGTTACCCAAAGTTTCAGCGGGAGTCCTGGTTTTACTGTAGCGCAAATTACTATTCTCTTTTTGCCTATCGCAAAACTAATTGTGATGTGTTTGCCACCAATCGCTCGGGCCATTTCTGCATTAACAGAGCTGCCCTTACACAATTAAAATCAGGGCAACTAGGGATAGGGAACATCACAGAAGATTCCAGAAATGCAAAACATGACAATGTAATTATTCTACCGAGTCCAAGATATCTGCATATTGCATATTTCAAAATGTAGCCTTGCATCAGAACTGCCATTTTTTCCTAAATAAATTATTACGATTTAATACCAGGTGTGATATGTCAACAGTTCCCAGGCGTGGAGAGCTTTTATCATACACGTTTTGGCCCAGGTATATATGAAGAAAATCACGGATAACCCTAGCCCTTAGGGAAAGTAGATGGGGACAGAATGTTTTAAACAATAGTTCCGGCCGGTGGGTATTCATCAAAAGTGTCAGAGGAAGCGGCTCACTTCATAGAGTTTTGAGTGAAAACAATTATAACAATCGCTGACTATTGACCGCCACGATGTACCTTGCTTATTTAACAAAATGCCTGGAAAAAAAAGAAACATTAGGTCTCTGCCTCAGCAAGGACTCAAATCTATTTATATGCAAATAGGCTATCCGTTATTAGCACGAGTGGAGGCTCAGCCATAAAGTGAGAAATGAAATATCACTGAAAAACTGTAATCGAATCTGTACCTACACAGAACCTTCTAGAAGAGCGAGCTGTGCAGCGGTGCTGTGGGGGCAGGGAGATGACTGACTAAATTCTGCACAAAACAGGATACACTGTCAGACTGCGCTTCTGGGACCAATGTGTTTCATAAAATGCATTTATCACCCCTTCTTCACTAATCTTTTTTTGGTGGGGGAGGGGCATTTGGAAAGTAAACTTTGGCCGCACTGTCGATTTTACACAGAGATTTTGGGGCTGATGCATGGAATTATTTGCGCCGAAAATCGGGGATTTGTGCGCCATTCTGCCTGCAAATCCTTGTCTAACAAATGGGGATTTGCGGGCAGAATGGCACACAAATCCCTGTTTTTCGGCGCAAATAATTCCATGAATCAGCCTCTGTGAGTTTGGCAGTAGCTATAAAAATAAGCAGTATTTCAAATGGCGCCTGTCTTAACCACCCATCAGATTGTGGGGCTGGAGGTATTTACTTCATGCATTCCTCCATTTAAATTTTGCGTGTGGTAAATATATTCTACTTATGATGTTTAACATCTCTAAAATAATCTTTACATTTTTACTTCACATTTTATGGTCAGAACAGCGGTCTACCGGACTGGCTTGCAATATTAGCTCGTGCTCATTTCAGAAATGAAAATTCCCAAAGAGGCGGTTGCAGGCCAAACACTTGAAGGATATTTTGTGCCACTGATTTTTCTGGATGCGAAAATGACAGGTACCGTACAAAATGACTCATCTACCAGCCATACCTTTGTGACTTGTGATTAAGAAGAGCACTAACTGACTATGACTTCGTACTATGGAGTTGTGAGCTGCCGGCCACAAGGCTTCATAAGGCGCTGACATTGAACATTCAAACAGCCTTTGAGGAGTGGTCTTACTGACACTAAGATACGGTTTGGCCTGGATATTCCCTTTGGGATGGAAACCATAAGGGTGAAGATAATTACGCATTAGAATTGCAATTTGGGAATCAACAAACCACCATCCGCACTGCTATGACCACGTCAACTTGTCAAGTTCTTCCTTAGTGACCACTGCAAGACCGGTTTAAGGCGTTGTTACGCCCCGGTGTATCTATACCCCTGAAGAAGTTCCTTATAGTAATTCTAACCACTAGAGGAACGAAACATGTTGGGGAACTTGAGATACTAATATAAAGCATCAATAAAATCTTAAGAATCTCGAATAGGTGAAACTCAGGTATTGACTAACCCAGACATCTAGACAGGAGGTACTCATTGTCAACAACACAGTATCACCTGTTGTAATATCAAGTGGTTCGATCCTATTGTAAAAATGGAGACTTGAATAACTGAAAGCTGTTCATATTTTTATGCACATTTGAATTGAGATCTCTAAAGGAGAGATACTGTGAAATTGCGTTTTTTATACAATTGAAGCACATTTTGCACATTAGTATTGATGTGACGAACATCGCTATGCACTTTAGAGCACTGGACACTTTATGTTTTATGTGATGATTTTAACAACTCTATTTATTAAAAACTGTTTATGTTATTATAATATTGTTCTATGAAGTCAGGTTGTATTTTCCTTGAACTTCTACTTGTCTTTGTTTGAATTGTCGTTCACTAATGTGTGGATCCCTAATTCATCCAGTGAACTACATGCCATAAACCTAATTTAGGTGTGGGAGCTTTGTTGTTCTAATTATGGTCTCCACCACACTTTCAGACAATCCCAAACCAATTGGAATTCAGGCGTCACCTAAAGACCTTGCAGGTTGCGAGTTAAACTTCGCCTCAGTTTGAAGGGCAGAGGTCACGGATATTGGAGTGCCTTGATGCCTCCTACGAGATGAGTAGTGCACTTTACCAATGTCCTACCTACCAACGTCCGTCAGAAAGGAGGAGGTAAACATTTGGAAATCCCCCACATTTTTTAAACATTTTTTTCACCTGCCGCCAAGCGCATCCCTGAAAAATCAGTGACGAATATCTGCTGGGAGGTCTTTGCGCGGATGTGAAAACCTGGCGATCTCGAATGCCCACATTTTCGTCCTCTTTCCAAGTAATGTGCAGAAGGATCATTACCGACCTTACACTGCATTACTCCTGTTGTACAGTAGCGGCATGACCCGCTATTGTCAGTGCTTTCAGTGGGCTGGTAAATCCGAGATTCTCCTCATCAGCACACCTCTTTTCCTGTCCTCTCTGTCATTAATCCCCAAAGTATCTTATGAAAAGGATACGGTAACCAAAAAAGGATACAATTGATAGGGGTCTTCCGGATCCTTGAATTCACATGATTTGATAGAAGTGATGTCAATTTAGACCTTCCAAATGATACAGCTCTCTGACTGGTAAAACAGGCAGAGAGAAGGATCACTGGAAAGGGCGTGGGAGATTAATAGGAAGGCAGCCTAGGAAAAATAAAGCATAATAAGAACTAACCTCTCTGATAGAATGGCAATAATGTAAATTCCAAAACTAACCTGTAGGCTTAGAACTGGAGTATCCACCAAAGTCAATGAAGTAATCCAGGAAAGAAAACCAATGACAAAGGAGGGAAGGTTAGTAAGGGAGACTTATCCCGAACAGCACGAGGCCGTCGCTAGATACCGGGTTGGTGCACCACAAGATAGCGTCCATAGTTCTGTGCACAGACACCTTCAAATAAAAGTTGTAGATACACCTTCCTTTAGCACCAGGAACAAAACAAATTGAAATGAGTCCACCTCTTATTTCCTCACAGGTTCAAATCAACCACGTGCTGGATACACGGAGGCCAAGTTCACGCAGCCAGGACAGCCGCGCTTGAAGAGTTCCACAGTCCGCATGGGATTTTACACGCGAATCAAGTACACGCAGCCAGGACAGCCGCGCTTGAAGAGTTCCAGCGTCCGCGTGTGATTTTACTCGCGAACCGAATACACGCAGCCAGGAGAGCCGCGCTAGAAGAGTTCCAGCGTCCGCGTGTGATTTTACACACGATCCAAGTACACGCAGCCAGGACAGCTGCACTTGAAGAGTTCCAGCGTCCGTGTGTGAGTTTACATGTGAACCTAGTACACGCAGCCAGGACAGCCGTACTTGAAGAGTTCCAGCATCCGCGTGTGATTTTACATGCAAACCGAATACACGCAGCCAGGACAGCCGCTCTTGAAGAGTTCCAGCATCCACGTGGGATTGAAAGCGGAAACTTACACAGCATACAAATGAAACAGGAACCCGCGTGTGAGAAGACACGCTCACAAAATCTGCTGAAGGCAGATACAGGAGATCGCGTGTGAAGGAACACGTCGATGAAGGCCAAAGAAGCAACTGACGGGATGCGAGGACGCAGATGAAAAGTTCAGCTACCAAGACGCCAAAAATGTTCAATCAGAAGCAGCGAGCCACGTATCCACGCTGCTTATGAACGTTCTGCCGTAAAACACGTGACAATCCTGAATCAAGTGAATTCAACGACGTGAATAATGCAGACTTCGTTTTCCTGGTAATACATCAAACAACCTCCATCTCGAATAAAACGGTCTAGCAGTTCTATGAGCATAACCCGTTCTGCGTACAAACGGAGTTCCAGATCCAGAGTTAAAATGTCCAGCATGCATGACAGTGCCACCCCCCAAAGGAGCAGCATCTCCCCTCTTCAAGTGGAATTTTCTCAATAAAGCGGGAGCATGGATATTGGAAAGAGGTTCCCACGATCTGTCTTCTGGGCCATAACCTTTCCAGTCCACCAGATAATAAGGCATGCCCGAACGTAATCTCATATCCAGTATTTCTTGTACCTCAAATTCGTCTGATCCTTTCACAGAAACAGCAACAGGCCGTATAGGTAATCTAGAGGCATCAGAGCATGGTTTAATGAGTGAGACGTGAAATACTGGATGCACTCGCCATTGTTGTGGCAATGCCAGGCAGACAGCAGCCGGGTTAATCACCTTGAGCACCTCATATGGCCCTATGTACTTAGGTAACAGTTTCTTTTTACCCAGTATCTTCAAGTTCTTAGTAGACAGCCATACTCTCATGCCTGCTTTGTAGACCAGTGCGGGTTCTCTGTGAGTATCAGCATAGTACTTATCTCGTTTTTTAGCCCAATCCAACTGCTTTATTACCTTCGCCTGTATGTTCTTTAGATCATTGAGATTACGAACGGCTGCAGGAGTGTCTAAAGACAAACCGGAATCCAACGGAATGGATTTGGGGTGTTGCTCATATAGAGCATAGAAAGGTGAAGTGCCTATGGCACTATGGTAGGAATTATTATAGTCAAATTCTGCTATTGGCAGGACCG
The DNA here is from genome assembly GCF_040938575.1 of Ambystoma mexicanum. Taxonomy (NCBI): domain Eukaryota; kingdom Metazoa; phylum Chordata; class Amphibia; order Caudata; family Ambystomatidae; genus Ambystoma; species Ambystoma mexicanum. The sequence continues at coordinate 100,659,264 of NC_090937.1, read as the reverse complement.
TGATCCAGTCTGACCGGAACTGAAGACACAAACACCGCAGGTATTGTTCCATAGTGCTATTGGTCCTCTCAGTCTGTCCGACTGTTTGGGGATGATAAGCACTAGACATCCTGTCATCAATAAGTAATGCCGAAGTTAGTGCTTTCCAAAAATGGGAGGCAAACTGTGAGCCCCTGTCAGTAATTATCACTGAAGGTAGACCAAAAAACTGGAAGATATGCCTGATAAATAAATCAGCCAGCACTGCAGCTGTTGGTAACCCAATAATGGGAACAAAAAGAGCCAATTTAGTAAAGTAGTCTACCACAACCCATATGGTATTGTAACCATTGATACTTGGGAGTTCCACCACAAAATTCATTGATATCAAGTACCAAGGTTTGTGAGGCACAGGTAAAGATTGTAGTAAACCCACTGGTTTTCCGGGAGTGTTCTTGCATTGGATGCATACTGAACATGTAGAAACATAATCAATTACATCTCGTGTAATAGAAGGCCACCAACACCATCTCTTGAGCAGCTCAAGGATTTTTTTTTGTCCAGGATGGACTGCCACAATTGAATCGTTTCCCCAAGTGAGAGCCCGGTTCCGAGAGGTTTCTGTTGGTAGATAAAGCACCCCTTGTGTGAAAGGTAAATCGTTGTGGATATCTAGATTCAACTCCTGAACCAATCTTGGATTTTGTTTCACCCATTCCTGTAATTCATGTTTGAGGGAAGACTGTGCAGAACAACTACATATCACATGATCTGCCAACAACGTATTTTGAACCGGACGATCTTCCTTCACCTCCTCACTGATGGGGGATAGAGCATCCGATTTGACATGTTGTCTGGCAGGGCGATATGTGATTTGGAAATCAAATTGAGCAAAAAACATATGCCATCTAGCCTGGCGAGCAGTAAGACATTTCATAGTTTTGAATGCCTGAAGATTCCGATGATCTGAATACACAAACACCTGATGTTTGGCACCAAGAAGATGATGTCGCCATTCTCGAAAAGCATCCTTGATCGCAAGCAATTCCCGTTCAGTAACAGTATAGTTCTGTTCATAAGGTGTTAGCTTACGAGAAAAGAAAGCAACTGGATGTTCCTCTTTGGTTTCTGCACAGATTTGGGAAAGAACTGCTCCCGTGGTGACACTGGAAGCATCTGCTTCCACAATAAACTGACAATCAGGGTCGGGATGCTGGAGTACAGGTGCAGTGGTAAACGTTTCCTTTAGTGTCTCAAATGATTTTTGGGCGTTCGGATTCCAACAGAATGGTACTTTGGAACTAGTCAAGGCTGTCAATGGGGCCACTATTTTGGAGAAGGAACGGATAAATCTGCCTTAGAAATTCGCAAAACCTAGGAATGACTGTAGAGACTTGACATTATGTGGAATAGGCCAATTCAATATAGCTTTCACTTTAGAACGGCTCATTCGGACTTCGTGGTTGGTGATATCGTAACCCAGAAATTCACCTTCCTGTGTATGAAAGTCACATTTCTCTGCTTTAACAAAGAGTTTGTTCTCTCTGAGCCTTTGTAGAACAGTGGACACATGTTTTACATGTTGTGAAAAAGATGATGAATATATAAATAGATCATCCAAATATATCCCCACGTACTGGTCCATCATGTCTCTGAAGATGTCGTTCATGAAGAACTGAAACGTGGCTGGAGCATTACAGAGACCAAAAGGCATCACCAGATATTCGTATAGGCCGTACCAAGTCTTGAACGTGGTCTTCCACTCATCGCCTTCACGGATGCGAACCAGATTGTATGCTCCCCGTAAATCTAATTTAGAAAAATACACAGAAGTGCCAAGTTGATCTAACAAAACATTTATCAAGGGTAATGGATATTGGTTCTTTATGGTGATGTCGTTAAGAGCCCTGTAATCTATGCATGGCCTTGAGTCTCCTTCTTTTTTAGGAACAAAGAATAATGGAGAGGCAGCAGGCGATTGGGATGGCCGTATGAACCCCATATCAAGAGCCTTATCAATGTAGTCTTTTAAGACAGCATCTTCTTTGGGAGTTAAAGAATAAACACGACCAGTAGGTATTTTAGCCCCAGGAATTAGATCAATCGGACAGTCATACTGTCTATGAGGAGGCAGCTGTTCTGCTTCTTGTCAAAGACATCTGCATATTCAGTATACTCACATGGTATATGTGTACTGCTCTGATGTACGACACTGATAGAAAAACCTCCCTCCATAGAGGCCAGAATATGTGATTTGGATGACACCCCTTGACTGGTAAAGCAATGTTTGTTGCAATAGGCAGAAGGATATTGAATCAATCCTGTAACCCAGTCAATGGTTGGATTATGAAGAGTCAGCCAGGCAAGACCAAGCAATAATTTGTAATGAGGAGCCGCGATGACATCAAAAACCATTTCCTCTGAATGCCCATTTGATAAAGTCATTCGAATAGGTAAAGTCTCCTGAGTGACCATACCTGAAGTCAAGACTGACCCATCCACAGTGCTCACTGTTTCAGGTTTGTTTTTGGTTATCAAGGGTATAGAGCATTTTTTCGCATATGTAATGTCGATGTAATTATTTGTGGCTCCAGAATCAACCATGGCCCTGGAAACTAACTCTTGATCAGTAAAATGTAACGTCACCTCTACAGCTATAGGTGAATAAGCTGGAATGGTACAGGAGTCCGATGTAACACTCGACACAGGGATTCCTTCTAGTGTCGAGTGTTGTCGTTTCCCGAACGCTTAACTGGTTTTTTGGGACATGCCACCAGTAAATGCTCAGCTGAACTGCAGTACATGCAAAGATTGTTTTTCTATGGTTTTCCCTTTCTGCATTAGATAATCGGCCTCTCAGAGCACCGACTTGCATTGGTTCAGGATCATTAGATGAGGCTGCTGGTACCTCAGAACGGACTGATGCTTGCAAGAATGGTTTTCTCTTTCCTTTGCAAGCCTTTCTTCGAGCATCGATTTGTAGAATCAGATCGAGCAATTCTGTGAACCCCGTAGAGACCACAGGAACCGTAGACAAGGCGTCATTTAGTTCTTCTGAGAGCCCCTTGTAAACAACCGTGGTTTTTTTATCTTCAGGCCATTGGGTCTCGGCGGTTAATTGATTAAATCTGGCTATATAAGCTAATAGTGTTTGATTACCTTGTTGTAGATTAAGCAATTCGAGATCTGTGACTTGAGTGGAATAAGGCATATCAAAGAACTTGCTCATGGCAGATAGAAGCTCATCACAATCGTACAACAAAGGACTGTTTGTCTCCAATAAAGGATTAGCCCAAGCAGCAGCTGTGCCCCCCAAATGGGAATGCAAGAAGGCCGCCTTTGTAGTTAAATCAGGAAATGAGTTAGGCCAGCACAGGAAATGGAGTCGGCACTGATTGACAAAGGTTCTATAGGTTTTGGGATCTCCTGTGAACCATTCTGGAGGAGCCAAAGGAAACTGTGTTGGCATAATCACTTCAAGGTTTTCCTGTTGTGGTACCGGGGAACCGGATCCAGATGCAATGGCAGCTGGAGCCAGTGTTCCCTGAGGAGCAGTCCGAATAGCGTCTTGCATAACATCCATGCGATGACGCAATGTGTCCTGTGCCGTAATCATTTAATTTCTCAAATCTGTGATTAATTGAGTCAGAAACGTTAAAGGATCCGTACCCTCCATGGCTTCTGATTCTGTCATAAATCCCCAAATTATCTTATCAAAAGGATACGGTAACCAAAAAGGATACAATTGATAGGGGTCTTCCGGATCCTTGAATTCACACGATTTGATAGAAGTGATGTCAATTTAGACCTTCCAAATGATACAGCTCTCTGACTGGTAAAACAGGCAGAGAGAAGGATCACTGGAAAGGGCGCGGGAGATTAATAGGTAGGCAGCCTAGGAAAAATAAAGTATAATGAGAAACTATCTCAACTAACCTCTCTGATAGAATGGCAATAATGTAAATTCCAAAACTAACCTGTAGGCTTAGAACTGGAGTATCCACCAAAGTCAATGAAGAAGTCCGGGAAAGAAAACCAACGACAAAGGAGGGAAGGTTAGTAAGGGAGACTTATCCCGAACGGCACGAGGCTCTCGCTAGATACCGGGTTGGTGCACCACAGGATCGCGTCCATAGTTCTGTGCACAGACACCTTCAAACAAAAGTTGTAGATACACCTTCCTTTCCCACCAGGAACAAAACAAATTGAAATGAGTCCACCTGTTATTTCCTCACAGGTTCAAATCAACCACGTGCTGGATACACGCAGGCCAAGTACACGCAGCCAGGACAGCCGCGCTTGAAGAGTTCCAACGTCTGCATGTGATTTTACACGCAAACCAAGTATACGTAGCCAGGACCGCCGCGCTTGAAGAATTCGAGAGTTCACGTGTGCTGTTATACGCGAACCAAGTACACGCAGCCAGGACAGCCGCGCTTGAAGAGTTCCAGCGTCCGCATAGGATTTTACACGCGAACCGAATACACGTAGCCAGGACAGCCGCGCTAGAAGAGTTCCAGCGTCCGCGTGTAATTTTACACGCGAACCAAGTACACGCAGCCAGGACAGCCGCGCTTGAAGAGTTCCAGCGTCCGCGTGTGATTTTACACATGAACCAAGTACACGCAGCCAGGACAGCAGCGCTTGAAGAGTTCCAGTGTCCGCGTGTGATTTTACATGCAAACCAAGTACACGCAGCCAGGACAGCTGCGCTTGAAGAGTTCCAGCGTCCGCGTGTGATTTTACACGCAAACCGAATACACACAGCCAGGACAGCCGCGCTTGAAGAGTCCCAGCATCCGCGTGGGAACGAAAGTGGAAACTTACACGCGGACAGGAAAACAGCATACAAATGAAACAGGAACCCGCGTGTGAGACGACACGCTCACAAAATCTGCTGAAGGCAGATACAGGAGATCGCGTGTGAAGGAACACGTCGATGAAGGCCAAAGAAGCAACTGACGGGATGCGAGGACGCAGATGAAAAGTTCAGCTACCAAGACGCCAAAAATGTTCAATCAGAAGCAGCGAGCCACGTATCCACGCTGCTTATGAACGTTCTGCCGTAAAACACGTGACAATCCTGAATCACGTGAATTCAACGACGCGAATAATGCAGACGTCGTTTTCCTGGTAATATATCAAACAACCTCCATCTCGAATAAAACGGTCTAGCAGTTCTATAAGCATAACCCGTTCTGCGTACAGACTGAATTCCAGATCCAGAGATAAAATAACCAGCCTGCATGACACTCTCTGTCTGGCCTCTCTTGGCCCTCTTCCTGCTCCCACATGTGAGGCTAAAAACCTCAGGGTCATCTTCGACTCCACACTTTCCTTCTCTCCTCACATCTCTGACGTTGCTAAGAAGTCACACTACAAGCTGCACCTCGTCAGAGGTATTCTTCCTTTCCTCTCCTTCCCCCAGAAGCTCAATGTCTCCAGAGCTCTGTTTCTCTCCAAGGTGGACTACTGCAACAGCCACTTTCTAAATATGCCTGCCTCTACTCTCCAACCTCTGCAAATCATCCAAAACAGGACTCCGAAACTTGTCCTTGGCTTCAAGCCCAGGGATCGTATCTCTCCAGGACTGAAATCTCTGCACTGGCTCCCAGTTGCAGCGAGGATTACATTTAAAACCCTCTGCATTGTCCACAAGGCCTTCTGGGGCCTAGGACCTCAATACCTTCAACTCTCTCTGCCTAAATATCTTCCTTCTCAAGCTCTTCGCTCATCCCCCTCCAACTCCCTCAGGGTTAGTCTCTTCCCCAGGCAGCAAGTTGGTGGTAGATCTCTTTCTTCTGCTGGGACCGCCTTCTGGAACAGCCTTCCTGCCTCTCTGAAACTTGAGGAGAACCATCTGTAGTTCTGGAAGCACCCTGAGACCTTCCTCTTTGCTTCTGCTTTCTCTCCTCCTCTCCCCTGCTGATCTCCTGGCTGACTCTGAAACTGCACTGGTTACCTGGCTACCTTATGTTCTTGGGCCCAGGTCCCCTTCCCACCAGTTGCATACCTGCACTGCCCCCTGGCAACCTTTGCACTCGGACTGTTTCTGTATCCCCACAGCCCCTACTAGCACTTGACACCTGATGTTTGCACCTACCCTTGCACTTACCACCGGCTGGCCGCATTTTTATTTATTGTCCTGATTAATAGTCTTATTTATCTTTCTGTTATCCTATGTACTGCACTATCCCCTCTCCATTCCCCCTGCACTTCTCCCCTTCATCCCTCCCCTGCACTTGCGCAATCTCAATGTCACCTGGCCTAGTAGATTTGTTGTCTCTGTCTTCCCTCTGTTTCCCCTCCCTTGCCTCGGCACGCCTTGAAACACTTGTGAATAGGCGCGTTATAAATGCCATATCATATTATATCCAAAAAGGGGGGCTGAGCTGGGGCCCTGCTGGGCCCCCCCAGTCCCACCACAACATAGGCAGGACACATTATTGTGCCGTGGCAGCAGCCGCGATGGGAGATTCACCCGCCATTAAGTGAGGCAAGCTGACAGAAGTGCCAGCAAGCCACAGTGACACTGTGCCTGGCTGGCACTTCTCTCAGTCAATGTAAATTCCTCTGGTGACCCTCACGCAAGGGATCACCAGAGGAAGCTACTGTCCCTTTGGTTTCCCACCCCCTCCCCAGCTCGCTGGGGCATCTTTAACCCTCTGCAAACCTAGGGACTCCTTAACATATTTAGAGGTTTATAAAAGATGGCTTGAAAAGTACACAATTCAAGCCATCTTTTATAAATCTTTGCTGACGGACAAATACGCGTGGGGCGTTGTCCATCGTCAACGCTTTATAAAACATGGCTTGAATTGTGTACTTTTCAAGACATCTTTTATAAACATAGAAATGTTTAAAAAAGATGGCTTAAAAAGTACGCAAACCACAAGGTAGGCACATAAATATATAAATGTTATATAATTGCAACACCGGCTGCACACATATCCGGTGCACCCATGCACCTTATGACCCTCTCTCTCTCAACTGACTTGAACTACGATTCCCGAGGGTGCTCAACCTACCAGCGCTTTGAGATCATACCAATGATACATAAGGCACTATATAAATGCAAAGTAACATAACATAACATAACATTTATGTGCATACCTTACTATGGTTTGTGTACTTGTTTATAAAAGATGGCTTGCATAGTAAACAAACCATAGTACAAATATATAACATTTACATGAATTTATATATTTGTTTGCGTACCTTACTATGGTTTGTGTACTTTTTAAATCCACGCCCACCCCACAAGCCACATCCCCAAATGAGGCCGCCCCTCGATTTCTTACCCCAGTTAAAGCCCTAGATATTCTACCTACCACACAACAATCCCCAAAACAGGGATGTAAATAGATTTTTTTTTCAGGGATTCATCAAATGAAATCTCTCCTATGTTTGTTAAGGTGTTGTACATTTTTCACGTTGTGTTTTAGCATGGTTTTATTTCACTCTGCGTAGTAATTAAAACTCGCTCTTCTCAGTGGCCACTCTGGAGTCCAGAGACGTTGAAGGAAAGAAGAAGGTGCTTCTGAGACCGGCCATGTATATCCTACAGGCACCCAATTTTCTTTCCTAATGCCACACACCGCTATACCCTAAATTCACCGTCCCTGCCTCCTATATCCCAAAGCAGCATCCCATGATCCCGCACACACAGACCAAGACCAGACATAACATCCCCCAATTTACAATTTACCCGGAATAGGCAAAGCCAGGACACAACCATCAACACATAAACTGAACAAGGTGTAATAATGCGACCCCAATACCTTACAACACAAGGGCACGTAGGACAGCATGCAACATAATGAAAAACATGAAGAGAATCCTGAAAAAAGAGTGCAAGGTGGAAACTAAAGGATATGATATGATATTTTATTTATATTGTGCCCATACACATGAGGTGTGGTATTGTCAACTCTTCAACTTGGAATTAACACCCCACTACAGTAACGTGGTTTGAACTGTGCCCCCATTGTTTCCACACTTACTGGAAGGAAGCTAAAGTACTACAATATATATGAAGGATCATCCTGGGTAGAGACGAGGTGCTAAAGGCAAAGCATAGGACAGAATGTATGTCTATAGATACAGCCACATACATGTATCCCTAAATTATAATCATGTCAATTTACCAACCATTTATTAACATATCCCTTTGCCCGCCTCCTTCTGATCTGCCTGCTCTTTGACCGTCAACCTGATTTGTGTTTTTTGTAGTTGGGTCTTGTCTTGGTGCCTCTTTGCCTCCGGGCACTTGTCTACACCTGGTACACAATAAATAAATAAACCAGTCCACACAGCTACAAACACACAATGCTTCTAACGCTAATTATGCCTATGTGCCTGCCAATGTTTCATAAGGGGCATAAGTAAACCACAATCCTAAGGCTATGAAATCCAATTCCTTAAAAACTAAAATAAAGTAATATAAACCCTATTATAGCTAGATGCCAGCGGTGATCCCCTGCTCCAATCATAAAACACATACACTGTGTGATAAAGGCTGGATAACTGACATGGTTAATGCGGCCTCAAGATTGTAAAATATAGGCCCAGATTCTGCAAACTTTTTGTTGCTCAAGTGGGTGCATTCCAATCCACAAACGCCATGAGAAGGATTTACGTCTTACTGGCATTAAGGCAGACATTGTTGGAGTTGTTGGAGGCGCACTCATCCTGAATCGCGGACAGACGGGAATGAGCGAGAGAGGAGAGGAGGCTGAGGGGAGCCTGAAGGAAAGCCAAGTTGAGGTCACCTTTGAAAATAAGGAGACCTTGCATTTCTCAAAAAAAGCTTGCTATATGTGCGTGTTTATGATAATCTGCTCAGTAAAGGTTCTCAAAAGTAATGTTAGAAGTGAGCAAACTTCCCCCAAAAGTGACCTAAGATATTTTGTGTGTCGCTTGAATGGATGCACACCTGCCCTCCCACACTGCTCTCCATGGCCAGTTCTATGTGATAATATTGATGGAAAAAACAGCAATTTTGAAACAATATATATTTCCTGATGTCAACAAGTATTTCCAACATATTCTAGTGCTGCGTTAATTTACTTATCTCATTGCAGTGGAAACATATTTGGGTAAAGTGCTGGATGGGGTGGCCAGGGAGCCCTTAGGAATAGTACTGTCTCCATAACAGTATTTACTCCTGAGATATTATCACTATATACCCCATGGGTTCTCCTCTACACCCCTAGGCCCACTCTCCCACCCCTGGTACCCCATTAATGGTATTCATGTTTTTATATTTCCAGCACAAGAGCGCTGGAAATACAAACAAGTTTTAACATGCCCAATGGCATGTCGAGTACTGACAGGCCTCTGTAGGGCATTGGGGAATCTTACAAGGAGGATGGCAATAGCCTGCCTTCCAACAAAGGGCCCACACCTTTCACCCCTGGGTGACCTCAAACTTTTTCCGCATGAATGACCAGAAAATGTTTGATAAGTTCTCGGGACTTGAAAACCCCAAAATCGGAGGTTCGAGTTTTGCAGTAACTAGTTTGCACACCCGGCTAAATATACAATACTTTTAGTGTGACCAACGATTTCAGCCAGTTGTACTACTTTTGGCTTTCATCAGGGTAAATTCAACCACAGTTAGGTGATATATATTTGACTAATATATAGTAGAATTGAATGAATGTGCTGCAAACTGCCAACACTAGAACCGGTAAGATATGTGACGTACCAATACGTTCCCACCCGCCCTAAGCCTGCAGTAAAATATATTATTTGGCATCTTGCTTGTGCTAAAAAGTCTCATTTGTGCCCACTACTTAGAGCTGAATCGGGCATGCTCTGCAGTGACACCATGTTCGTCATTTCCTGGGGAATCGCTTCAGGAGGTAATCAAGGAGGTAATGGCTGGACACTTTATTCTTGCAGCTCAATACATAGTACGTAAATACAGAGATCTGCATTCAACGCCGATGCAGAAAATGGAAAAAGTGTGCACAAACAATACACAAGCTTTAAGAAGTGGGCTTCCAAAATTATACTGACATGCATCCCAGAAATGGGAACTTGCAGGTGGCCTCGACTCCAGGCAGCAAATTGAAGCACAGCCAGTGATGGAAATGGAAATGATTAACTCTGGGATCCCACCTGCGACGTGGGGGGTGCGGGGGTGCTTGGGAGAGATGACTCGGGAGATTTTTCTCACCCCTTATTAACAACATACTAACAACCGGAAACTAAGCCAAGAAAGGAGGAGAGTTTCCTATAATGTTTGCCTGGCAAATTATCAGATGGCCACCTTTTAAACGTACAAAGCTGTACTTTCTGACGAGTACATTTGTAACAGGCATATTCACAAAGGTTCTAATTAGACGTGCCAAGGAGTCGATCTGGGAAAATCCGGCCCAATGACCATGAAGTGGGAAAATGGGAAAATACCCTCCCCCCATTCTCATCCAAACCATGGTCCAGGACATCAAGACCCAAGCATCCCCCGCGAGAGGAGTTTGACCCATTCACGGCCATGCCGGATGCCCAGATCCCCTGTGCCCACGGCCCACACGCTCGGGGAGCCTGCCCACTACCACGTCCTGGTCAAGCCGACGTCAGCCTCATGGACCAACTCGATTAGACAATAGCCACGAACACCATCATCGTTAGAGATGCCATGACGACACAGCCAACAGACAAGAACACATGTGCCACAATGCACACTGGTTACTCACACACCAACCCACACGAAGAACATACTCAGTGCTATGACGCAGTGGACTGACAAACCCACAGACACGCATCGTTGTTATTTTTCACATAGGCCTCCTACAGCACCGCAGAAACGCACGACGCCTGAAGAGCTTGTGTATACATGATTGCAGATGCTTTCTCGCTACCTACCCCTATGAAGACGCCACCCTATGTATTTACTGTTGCCAGGACATCAAGATCCAAGCACCCCCCAGGAGAGGAGTTGGACCCATTCACGGCCATGCCGGATGCCCAGATCCCCTGTGCCCACGGCCCACACGCTCGGGGAGCAACTCTGTTGCCCCTCACAACCCCACATTATGGATTGTATACCGCCACCCAGAAGCTAGGCTCAAAGTAGGCCGCAAAAAGCAAGAGTCCCCAGGAAGGAGCCTCTCAGGCAAAATACCTCCCAGACGAAAAAGCAAAGTGCTGACCACTCAGAATGAGCCCCAATGAGAGCCCACAGCCAAGGCCGCGATTTTGCAACCCACATGCCACGCTCCCAGCGCCAAGGTTACACCTGCCCTAACCAAGCGCTCCTCAGAGCCGAAATACAAATCAAATGCTCATAATTCTGCTCCAGCCACGGTCTCTCCACACGTGATCAAGCTGAACTGACAAGATGCCAAGCTTACGAGACAGAAGGTCACCGGAGTACCACGTCTGGGACACAGGTTGCAACAACGAAGTGACAAGTTGGACACCTACAGCAATGGGAAAGACATGCACATCAGCCACTAGCCAGACCTGTCCATTGTCCACCACTAACACATAGTTGCACATTGTTGCCAGCACCAGGTACATCGCGAGCTGGGAACGGCGATTGTCCCAGGCTTGGGGGCTCACGAGGGAACCAATCAGAAAACGAGGGGCTCACCACTGATGCCATTTTGGCTAGCCAATCACCAAGTGCCCCCTTGTAACAATTTCGGTGTAGCGACTGTTAGGGACAACCCAAGTGTACCACCTGACCTGTCCTTATCCAATAATCCTTCCTGCTATAGGTAACCAAACTGACCCTACCACTCGGGGAGCCAACCCGAAGTGGCGTTAAGTTTTGTGACAATTTTCCCAAGTGACGCAAGTAGCGCGTCATACTACGGTAAAAAGGGCCTGCGAGCCCCACTAACGCTGAGAGTCTCTCCGGATGCATACGAGCTGAGAACTATCCCTGCCGTTACTATAATAAACAGCAGTAATTACTTTGCTCTTGTGTATGCCTCATACTCCTTTTGGGACGCGGGAGGAGTTAGGCCTCTCCAGCCGCGCAGGTGCGCGGACGGCTCTGACGGATCCCGGGAAATCACCCCGACAAGTTGGAGGTACTGCTGAGATTCGAACTCAGGATCTTCTGTTTATCCAATGAGTCGATCTGGGAAAATCCGGCCCAATGACCAGTAAACACATTTACCTGCCCGTAACCCTTCACCAAAGGCCTGTTGCCACACAAACATATGCAAAAGCGCTGATAATGGATGCAATGTGCCTCTAATGGCACTTAATATTCGGTAAAGGGTTCTGTAACTTTACATCTGTGCGGTATGCAGTGATTTGACATAATAAAAATAGAGAATGACATTTTGCAGAATATAAAATACCAAAAAATACTGAATAATAAAAAAAAAAGATATGTTGGGGTGCGGTAAGAGGTTTAATCAGGCAGGGAGTGGTTTGGTGTGGGGTACTAAACAGGGGGAAAAAGGCGGCTTGGGGGGACCCTCGTCCTAAAACATTATAAGTCGTGGCAGCACGGGAAGTCAGGCGCCGGATTTTGTAACTCCTTATTCCCATAAGATTCTATGGGAGTGGGGACTCAGAAGCACCAGCACCGTTGTTAATGGTGCCGGTGCTTCCGTGACAAGTCTGCCTGCCGGGGCCGCTGCGTCTGGGAGATCAGACCTGCCGGGCGCGATGGCCCCGGCAAGCAGACTCGTAGTGTGGTGGTCCGGGAACATGAACCTGCAAGGAGATACAATGTGCCTGAAAATTTATGCATATTCCTGAAAAGGCACACAGTCTTGGGCACACATGAATGCGTAGTGGAAGTCCTTGTCAGATAGTATTACATATAGTCAGTAGATATATAAGAACAACATCAATAACATGTATTTTTGAATATTGGAGTAAAAATAACAAGAAAAAATATGTCTGTGGTGGCTTATGGTCTTGTTAAGTTGAGATGTGACCTAGCAGTTGGCGTTTGACTCCAAAGCAAGATTTGCATATGGAGTTTCCCCGTCTGTGCTGACCGCACAGGCAGAACAACAATGGTTTCCCAGAGAAATGCCAGTGATTGAGATTTTTTTGAAAACCTCGTCACACTTCACTTTCGCATTAGCCACCCTACGTGGGACGGGAACGTCCTAAATTGACTCCCAAGCGTCCTTTAGTTAGAGGCCCAAGCTATATATCACTGACGATACCCACAGAGGGCAACACATGGCTCGATTGGCTTGTGCCCTACTGAAGAAAGTATGTGACCTCACAGTCAGAGATTAATGGTAATCATGTGTTATTTAATAAGCGCGTACGCCTAAGCGCTGTGTATAGAACATATATTACCTATCCCAACCGAAGTTGGTATTCATTTATCGTCCTCGGAAGGATGAAATGCGGAGTTGGCCATGTCAGGATCGGTCCTGCATCACTGAGCTACCTACCGTTACCATCATCAGCTATTTGTTTGGGGATGGTACCACACCTGGTTTGTATATGGTCTTTCCCAGGGCTTTAAGTGGGCCGGGGCCTGCCGGGGCCGGGCCCCGGCAGTCTCCAAAAAGTGGGACTGAGCCGGGGCCCTGCCGGGGCCCCGTCCCACTGCACGCAACATTGGCGGGATGCATTATCCCTTCGCGGCGGCAGCCGCGACGGGAGATGCGCCTGCCATGAAGTCAGGCGATCTGACAGAAGTGGCAGCCAACCATAGCGATGCTGTGCCTGGCTGCCACTTCTGTAAGTCATAGTAACTGCATCTGGTGACCTCTCGCGCGAGGGGTCACCAGAGGCAGTTACTGTCCCTTTGTTTCCCCAGGTCGCCGAGGCGTCTTTAACCCTCGGCGAACCTGGGGATTCTTGACATTTTTCGAGGTTTATGAAAGATGGCTTGAAAAGTACACAATTCAAGCCATCTTTTATAAAGCTTTGCCGACGGACAATTTTGTCCGTAGTCAAAGCTTTATAAAAGATGGCTTGAATTGTGTACTTTCAAAGCCATCTTTTATAAAACCGAAATGTTTAAAAAAAAAAATGGCCTGAAAACTAGGCAAACCGTAAGGTATGCACACACACATATATATGCATGTTATATATCTGTGTGCGTACCTTACTATGGTTTGTGTACTTTGCAAGCCATCTTTTCTAAACATAGAAATACATATTTCTATGTTTAGAAAAGATGGCTTGCAAAGTACACAAACCATAGTAAGGTACGCACACAGATATATAATATGCATATATATATGTGTGCATACCTTACGATTTGCGTACGTTTTAGGCCACGCCCCCCACAAGCCACGCTCCCAAATGAGGGCCCCCCCTCGATTTCTTCCCCCACTTAAAGCCCTGGTCTTTCCCCTTCTGTGGTGGCATGGCAAGCTAAAAACATATGGTTTGGGGGGTTGGCCGTGCAATTGTCAGTGATTTAAGTATATTCAAAATGTTCTTTCCATTGTTCTCTGTTTTGCGTTGCTCACCCTAAGTGGGACGTGTATGCCCAGTTGTGGGTATAAAGATTGCTGTGCCCAGAGACCCAAACTACAGCTCACTAAGAATGCCCAAGGAGGCTGAAACATTCCTGGGGCTGCTTTTATCACTGTTCTGAGAGTACCTGTCCTAGCAGTTAAGGCTAGTCGGCACGTATTGGTAGACTGATTTGCAATCGCCTGTTCCCATTCTGTAATTACATTGACCTATTAAAACAATAGTAAACATAATCTGTCCATAGCAATGCCAGTGGTAATGATAAGTTCATAGCTTATCACTCATCGCTTGTTTTTATATTGTGAGTTTCCAAAAGTGGGATGGTCTATGCCCAGATATGAATCCCTTGCTGTGCCTAGGAAATGCACCTGAACATCATTGATCACACCCAACAAAACCGACACATCCGGGTAACAATTAGGGGTGGAGAGTTCCCACAGGTGGCGGGCCCAATACTGATTTACTTATGGCCGATCCCCTTCTGCAAAGGCACAGACAGGTAAAATATGATTAGAGGGACACTTCCCAGAGCAATGCCTAGGGTTAGAATTAATGTACAGCGTTCAAAGTGTCACATTGTGTTTCCTATTGTGAATATCACTAAGTGGGAGAGGATATGCCCATACATGGTCTAGGTCATCAGGCAGCACCTAATTGATTATACCCAAGGTGGGCAAAACATGTCAGGGGTTGCTCTAGAGTGCTCCCACTGGTGGTAGGACCTAGACTGATTTGCTTATAGCCAGTCCCTTAATGTAATGACACTAATGTAGTGAAAGGCAAGAAAGGTGCACAGTGCAATGCCAGTGGTTATGAATAATTCATTACTTTTCATTCACCACTTTTCTGGTTTCTAGTCTGAATTAAACCAAGCACTTGTTTATGTGACATATTAACACAATTTTTACAATAAATCCATCTTTTAGATGAACTGCTGACCCATGGGTAAACAGAGTGTTTTGCACCCGTGAGCCTTTGCCCTTTTCCCTCTACCGTCTCATCAGTGAAGGACCTAGGTGTTAAAATGTCGGCCTCACTTTACATGGCTGAACGGGTCTGTTTTTCCTGTCAGAAGGCTCATTTTAAAGTGCGGACCCTACGGAAAGTCCTTCCTTGTATTCCATCTAATTTCCATGCTCCGGTGGTATCATCCTTGGTAATTAGTAGCATCGCCTACTGTAACGCCTTGGATTTAGCTCTCCAGCGACACTTGCTCCCTCATCTGCAGTTGCTGCAGAATATAGCCTCTAGAGCAGTACTCCACCCCCCCCTTTCGGCGCCCATATGACACCGCTCCTGCGCCAGCTCCATTGGCTTCCAGTCAAACAATGCATTGTCTGGTTCACAAAGCCTTCTTTAAAACAGGAGCAGAATACCTTCAAATGAAGTTTTGCCCCTACAAACCCTGCAGGTCTCTTCGCTCTCAATCTTTGAAAACTGTTCAGCCCCTGGGGTAAGACTCTATCTGGTCGGTTGATGGGCCTTCTCAGTGGCTGCGGCAAAAAAAGTGGAATTCTCTCCCTTTTTGTCTGCATGACATTGAGGCCCACCTTCTCTTTTGGTGGGCTCTTAAAACCTTTCTTCTTTTTAAGTACTCTTTATTCCCCTGGCTGGCTCCCTCCTCTACAGTTGTAGCGCCACGATGCCTTCGGCCGAACGATGCACTTCAGAAGTATAGATAATATAAAGCATGAAGACACCAGGGGGCACGGAGGGGAGCAGGGGGTTTAAGTGCTGCCCACATCAGGATGCCCAAAAGCCAAGGACATCCAACTTGACCTATTCAATAGAGTACAGAGTGCTATTTATGCAAATAAACAGCCTGCAGACTGATCTCTCTTGCTAAAGGCGTGCGACAGGGAGGGTGGCATAAAACGGCATCAATCAAAAGCAGGCAATGCTGGAAGGCATCGCTGTGGGTTGAGTGGTTAATGGCGATATCTAATTGCAACCTGCAGATTACAGGTTTTAATAGGTGTGGTTCTCTCACACTTTTATCATTGTAACAACAAAGAAATGCATGACCTGCAGGTGGTTAGCAATGACACATTATGGGAAAAGTACATTATTGAAAGTTCCTTCTTATAACTACCCTTCAGTGCAACAGGTCGCATTAATATTATTGTTAATGAAGATTGCTCTTTTCTACCACTAGATCACACTTGATGACAACCCCCCGCCCCCCAGCACAACAAGCAGGAAACCAGAGTATGGGCCTCATCACGAGTTGGGCGGTAATAGCCCTACCGCCAAACCCCCCGGCGCTATTAGCGCAGGATCACAGGTTTGGCAGAAGGGTTATTGCCTGTTAAGACGGATTTCTGAACTCTGTTCTGGAGGCGCAGAGGTTCAGAAGGCCAACCTAGTTTCTTGGAACAGGGTAACCTCTGGACAAGCCAGACCAATCAGGGTAGCGATCGCGGCGGTCAAGACTAGGTCTCAAGAGGGGTGAGGGTGACTGAAAGCCCGCAATGAGCACACAAAGCAAGGACACTTACAAATTACTCCAAACAGGTGTTATATTAAAAATATATACACATTTATTACAAGGCCTTTGTAACATTGACCGTAGCGAGAAATCACAATAAAACTCCAGTAAACCAACACATACCAAACCAATACAATATATATACAAATACAAACGAGTCTAACGAGTTAGACGCACGAAATGTGTAGACCACCTAGATGGGGAGGAAAACAGGCAGTGCGAATAATAATTAGACCCAGTCCGCCTTCAGAGGCACCTAACTAAAAGGAAGTCCAAGCCCTACGAAGAGTGGAGCCTTGTGCTCAAAAGTACCTGCACACGCTGGTGCCAACGGGCAAAAAGGGGAGTCTCTTCGAGGGAATCAGGCAGTTTAGTTCGGTGAACAAATGAAGATGAACAGAGCTCCGCGACTCAAGCGCAGCCTCCACTGTGGGCAGCAGAGCGCGAGTATGGAAAGGCGTGCTGTTAGACACCGCGGGGAAAAGCTATGGGCTCCTGCAGGAGGGCGACGATGCTACTCACCGGTCCCCGATGCAAGCAGACCCAAGCTTCTCCGCGTCAGTTTCAGTGCTGGTACGTTCAGATAGGAGCAGGGGACGTGTCGTCGTCGTGTAGATTCCGCAGCAGCAGAAGTTGAGTTGAGGGCGTCCCAAACACAGTGAACCCGCACAGTTTGTTACCACAGCAGGGCAACGGAGCGGCCGTGTGTATTTCAGCCAAATGTACACTACTCCCTTCAGACCTGGGAATGCCAAGTGTATGAATCGTGTGAGAGTGACAAGGTCTCGTAATACAACACCACCTGACGGCGGTTACAGAGCAAGACTCCTGGGTAGGCTGGTCAGTCTGCTGGATGGCCCAGAGACACTTCCGAAGGCTTACCTGCAGGAGATGGTGAAGATGCCGAGAATAGTTGTTCCCACTATTCCAAGGGGTCGAAGTACCAGTACAGGCCTTCTGGTTCGATCAGAGGTAGAAAGGGTTTCACCAAGCGACAGCAGTGCAGAGGAGCAGTCCTTCAGCGGGTCACCAGCGATTCCTCGGTTCAGCCTCGTGGTTGCAGGATACTTGGATCCTGTATTCCTTTGTTCGTGAGAACTCAGGAGATCGACATGGTAGTGGCGTTTCCAGCCCCCTCTTATCCACGGTTCCCTTCGCGCCAAAACGGAGGGGACCCAATGGGAGATCCGCTCATAAAACACTCACATCATTTGTGGACCTTATCACGGACCACGGGGGTCCCAGGCATTCACACCACCCTAGACTCTCTGGCGCCCAGGATGTGTATTGGGACCAGACATCCCAGCCCCCAACCTGGAGGCACACACAAGGCCTGTCGAAGCCCGCAAAAGCATCTGTGTTTCGCGGGAAAGTACATGCCAAAATAAGGAAGGCCCCCGGTCGGCTCGACCTGGGAGAGGTGAAGTGGGCAAGACGGTCAGCGGACAGGACAAAGAGCCTCGTGGTCTGGCTATTTTGGGAGCCAGGCCACCATTTTGGGCTAAGCGCGAGAAACGCGCTTAAAACGCCAAAAGGAACTCAAAAGCACAAGAAATGATCGCTGCCACCAATCCCGTCCGTGATTCACTTGCACGGTTTATTTACAATCCAAAGAGTGTCTAGGCCCTGTAGAAGACTAGAGACCCAAGAGAGCAGTAACTTAGCTTACAGTGCCCTCTTGTGTCATGTTGCGCAAAAGCTGCAACATGATAAAGAAACTACGGAAAACAATGTTTCCCGGTACTGACTGTCTTAAGGGCATGTCAGTTTGCCTGTAAGAATGGAGCGAAAGCCCAGAGGAGTGCGGCAGAAGGCTGCACTTCTCTGGCAAAGTCTAGATCCTGGTGAAAACAACAGCAAAAAGTTTAGGGGTTGCCACATGGAAGGAAAATTACCCAGTATTAAGAAATCTTTCCTAACACTCGCCCCTCCCAGACTATGGACAGGGGGAACTAATCCACCCCTGGATGAGTCTCGTGTTCAGGTCAGTTAAACATTCTGGACAACCCATCAGCATTGCTATGTTGGACACCTGGCCTATGCTCAATAGTGAAGTCGAAGCCTTGTAGACTTATGGACCACCTAAGCAACTTTGGATTCTCTCCCTTCATGTTCATTAGCCACTTTAAGGGCTTATGGTCAGTTTGCACAGTGAAGTGGGTCCCATAGAGGTAGGGCCTCAGCTTCCGTAGGGCCCACACAACAGAGAAACATTCTTTCTCCACTGTGGACCATCTGAGCTCTCTGTCCTTAAGCTGGCAACTAATAAAACCAATAGGGTGTTCCTTACCCTTCTCATCTACTTGCGATAGTACAGCTCCTATCCCAGTGTCAGAGGCGTCCGTCTGCACAATAAAAGGTATTTGATAATCAGGGGCCCTGAGGACAGGGGCCTGGCACAAGGAGTCTTTTAAGCCATTGAAGGCCTTCTCACACTCGTCGGTCCAAGTTACCTTCTTGGGTTTCTTCGGAGTGGTGAGGGCAGTCAGAGGGGCAGCTATGGTGCCATAGTGTGCCATGAAGTTGCGGTAATACCCCGTGAGTCCTAAGAAGGCTCTCACTTGGGTCTGTGTAGTGGGGGTAGGCCAGTCTTGTACTGCTTGTACTTTACTGGGAAGAGGCTGTATCCTCCCTCCACCTACTTCATGTCCAAGGTAAACCACTGAGCCTTGTCCAATCTGGCATTTACTAGCCTTTATGGTCAAGTGTGCTTTCTGAAGAGCCTGGAGCACAATCCCGAGGTGTTTCACATGGTCTTCCCAGGTGGCACTGAAAACTGCTATATCGTCCAGATATGCAAGACAGAATTCGTCCAACCCATTCAACACATGATTCACAAGCCTCTGGAAAGTGGCAGGTGCATTTTTCAACCCGAACGGCATTACCCTGAATTGGTAAAGGCCGTCTGGAGTAGAAAACGCTGTCTTCTCCTTGGCATGTTCTGCTAAAGCTATTTGCCAATAGCCAGCAGTGAGGTCAAACGTGCTGAGGTACTTGGAGGCACCCAAAGTATCCACCAGCTCATCTGTTCGAGGCAAGGGGTGTGCATCTGTCTTGGTGACAGCATTCAGAGCCCTGTAATCCACGCAGAACCTCAATTCAGAAGTGCCTGCTTTTTGGAACCAAAACCACAGTGCTGGACCAAGGACTACTAGAGGGTTCAATCACCCCAAGGTCTAACATCTTGTTGACCTCGGTCTTAATGTAAGACCGTACTTTGTCTGACATCCTGTATCCCCTACTTTTGGTAGGTACACTGTCTCCTGTGTCTATGTTATGTTTGCACCAAGGTGTCAAACGAGGCGACTGTGAAAACAGGGGGGAAAACTGCCTAAGCAAACTTTTCACCTCAGCCTGCTGATTAGAAGTCAGGTGAGGGGCCACTCGGACACCCTCAAAGGAGCTATCTGAAGGTCTGCTTTGGAACAGGTCGGGGAGAGGTTCAGACTCCTCTTCCTCAACATCTGAAGCCAGTAGCAGTGCTGCGATTTCGACTCTTGGGACGAAAGCATTCAGCCTATTTACGTGGAACACTTTTGGAGCCTGTCCAGGCCTTCCAAGGTCCACTAAATAGTTAACCTCACCCAGGGGCTCCACCACTGTGTAAGGGCCTGACCATTTGTTCTGTAAAGCTCGAGGCCTTATGGGATTCATGATCAGGACTTGCTGACCAGGTGTAAAGTTGATGAGGGAAGCTTTCTGGTCGTACCAATGTTTCACCAGCGCTTGTCCTGCCTTCAATTTATCACTAGCCAAGCCCATCAGGAGTACCATCCGTTTTCTGAGCCCCAGCACATAATCTACTACGTTGGTAGTAACAGGGGGAGTGGGCATCTCCCATCCCTCTTTGACTATTGCTAAGGGTCCCCGAGGATGACCGAACAGAAGTTCGAAGGGGCTGAAGCCAACACCCTCCTGTGGTACGTCTCGGTAGGCAAACAGGAAGCATGGTAAAAGAAGATCCCATTTTCTTCTCTGAGGTTCTTCCAGAGCCCCAATCATGCTCTTTAACGTTCTGTTGAAACGTTCCACCAGACCATTGGTCTGGGGGTGGTATTCAGAAGAGAACTTGTAGGTGACCCCACATTCTTTCCACATAGCCTGCATATACTTTGACATAAAGTTGCTGCCTCTGTCAGACACAACTTCTTTAGGGAATCCAACCCTAGTAAAAATGCCAAGTAACGCTTTTGCAACTGACTTGGCAGTTACAGTTTTCAATGGGATGGCCTCAGGATATCTGGTAGCATAGTCGACTAGCACCAAGATAAACCTATTGCCTGAGGATGTCTGCGGGTCAAGGGGACCAACGATGTCGATCCCTACCCTTTCGAATGGTATTCCCACAACTGGGAGTGGTACCAATGGAGCTTGGATTGTTGAGCCACTCTCACCAGATAACTGGCAGGAGGCACAACTCCTGCAGTGACTTTCTACTTGCACCCCCATCTTGGGCCAGTAGAAGTGCATGGATAACCTTTGCTTGGTCCTCTTAATAACAAGGTGACCAGCAAGGGGTACTTCATGCACCAACTGCAGGAGGAAGGGTCTTACAGCAAGGGGAACTACCAACCTCCTATGGTCTCCTTCCGTAGACTCTGTGGGCTCACTATACAGGAGTCAACCTTCCCAATAAATCCTATGCGTCCCAGGAGGTTCACCCTCAAGCTGGGAGCAGGCCTGTCTCCTTAGGCCTTCCAGAGATGGGCACTCACGTTGGCCTTTACTGAATTCTTCCCTGTCAGGACCACCTTCTACTAATAAGACTTTTAGTTCCAGATGGTCGTTGGGGTCAAATACTTCAGGCATCGCCACCTCCTCGTCAGGCCCGGGCGATTGACCAACTTCCTCCACCGTAGTGGTAGGCGAGTTCGGGGGAATGCTCTCTTTCCCTCGTCTTAACCTGCTTACTCCTTTCGCCTTGGGTTTCCCCTTCGTCTGGGGCGGCGTATTGGTCTTGGCCAATGCTGCTCGTGTTTGAGACTGTGTGCAGGGTCTGTCGGCAGTGTCTCCTACGAGCCCTAAAGCTCTGAGATAATTGCCTAACAAGACCTTTCCTGGGACGTTTCTCTGAATGCTCACTGGAATCCTGACTGCTGTACCATTTAAAGTAAGATTTACAGGTATTACTGGGAACATGCGAGGTGGGCCGTTAGCCAACTTAGTGGGCATCAGAGTAGGTCTGGCAACTTCCTCTGAGTCTACCAAGGTAGAATCCACTACAGTTCGACTGCACCCACTATCCCTAAGAGCTGGAGTATCCACTCCATTGATCAGCACACTGTCTTTAAAGTAGTGCTTGGTATTATCTGGAATCCTAGCATAAGCCTCTGCGACTTTAGGCTCCCAGGAACCCAGGGAAACTAAAACTACCTCAGCTTCTATCCCGCTGGGGAAGGAGTCTGAGGAGAAGGATGCTCCTTTAATCTCTTCTTCCTCGTAGGAGGAGAAGGCCAGATTAGAGGAGTGGACCCCCAAAGGTTTAACCTTACACCGGGGATCCCCCTTCACGTGGACAGTTGCTCCACAAGCAAAACAAGATCCATTGGGTCTGTTTATGTAGGGAGGCTTACTGTAACCAGAGTTCTGTTTCGGAGGCTGACCTCCACTACCCTGTGAGTTCTCTTGTGTCTTACCCTTATTTTTCATTTTGTGGCCCTTTTAAGAAGAAGATTTATCAGATTCTCCACCCTCCTTATCTTTGGACCCTTTCCTTCCTCCTGCTTACCAGGATGAGTTTTGTCCTTATGGGACACTCGATGTGACACCCATAAATCTGCAATCTCAACAAAACAAAGGTACTGGTATGCTAGGGGTTAGCCAGTGTGAAGTGAAAATAAATTGGAAATGTTCACCCGGTCTAAACCCATGTAACCATAATGGTTATAAATGTTGCATGCAAATTTGTGTACTAGAACACTCCTTGAAAATAAACAGATTGTTGGAGAGATTGATGTTAAAACTTTATATCAGAAAATTGGTGCTTATAATAAAATAAAATCTAACTTGCAAGGACATATACAATCAAGAACATAAACATAAATCTCCCATTTGTAGATTGAGTGTGGAAACTTTCAAACAATCAAAAAAATGAGAATTTGTACATCAAAGAAAAACATAAAGCAATTTTCAATATTAATAAAAAAACAGTTATTTGTCACTGGGATGCTTGATTAAATCAGAAGCAAAAGACAAAAAGACAAAAACAGAGAGTAATAAATACAACTGCAACTCTATTCAACCTAATAAGAAGTAGAGCAAATGAACAATGTTCATTAGTGACTAGAATCAATTCCCGAAGCTGAAGGTATTGTGTGTCGGGATAGGGTCTGCGCAAAAGCTGCAACATGATAAAGAAACTACGGAAAACAACGTTTCCCGGTACTGACTGTCTTAAGGGCATGTCAGTTTCCCTGTAAGAATGGAGCGAAAGCCCAGAGGAGTGCGGCAGAAGGCTGCACTTCTCTGGCAAAGTCTAGATCCTGGTGAAAACAACAGCAAAAAGTTTAGGGGTTGCCACATGGAAGGAAAATTACCCAGTATTAATAAATCTTTCCTAACATTGCCCATTCCCCATTCCCCATTATGCCCATTCGGAAACTCCTCATTCCCCATTGGGCCCAATGGGGAAAATTCATGTTATTACCACCGGCAGATTTCCCGCCGGCGGTAATCGTGCCGAAAATCAGCAATTTTGCCGCATATTTCCCCCAGCTGGGAGCTGGGGGGAAATCCGCCAAAGCCATGATCTGGCGGACCCTTAAATGAGGCGGTAATAGCGCTACCCCCGCATTTAAGGGTTACCGCCAGACTCGTGATAAGGCCCAGCACACCGCCAAGCACAGCAGGTACAGCACCACACCACCAACAGCAACCCGTCACATCCAGGCAGGAAGAGTCTATGAAACAGGGTGGTTAGAGATGTTCGAAGATTTTTTTAGTAGCTGCTAAAATGTACTTTATTTTAGAAGGAACTTTGCGGCTTTAAATGAGAATCACTAATATTGAGAAACCGAACTCGCTAGTGGATTTTGGGAAAAGTCACCTGCAAATATCTATGGACCCTTCTACGCTCATCAAACCCCTCATGAACTCCTTGTCCAAAATATTCCTCTCGGGCCCCTGCGCCAAAAATAGCGTGTTCACTATTCCTAATGCAGTCGGGTAAACACTAACACATAGAAAGAAAAAATGGTTATAGCAGGTGTGGGCCTTGAGGCAGAAATTGCACAACTGTTATTTCGAGGGTGATGTCTAGCCACTCTGGATTAAGATCGTCTTTGATCCCAGACCGCTTTGTGCCAGGTAGCTCCCATTCTAGAAATATGCTGTTTTTCATTTTCAGCACCGGTGCCCGTGCTGGGAATTAAACACATGCATATCCACCTTTATCTGCAAAAAAACATTAGCTAATGTGCGGCCATGCCCCCTTCACTCCCAGGCTCCTGTAAATATGGGGACCTGCAGCGGTTGGCAGCCTGCCTTCCCTTGCAATGCCTTGCTACATTTACTTGTTGGCTCCAATTACTCAGGAGCGTAGACAGGTTGTGGCATTAGAAGTAAGACCAGCTCTAAAGATAAAGGGCGCATCGACCACATTTATTCCCGAAAAATAGGGAAATACTCCCAATAATTAAAAATAGGGAGTAATAATACTCCCCGCCCAAAAAATGGGAAACACACATAGGACCTTGTGACCCTGCTTTCACCCACACAGCTCCATAGATGTGTTTGGACCAGTAGCGCACGTAGTACTGCAGGAAGAAAATATCATTACTGCCTAATTAGAAGTAGTAAGCATGTGTCTTTTAAAGAGTATGAATAACTAGGTGCAAAGGAATTGTTATTACAAAAACATTTCAGTTGTCCAGTTAAAGCATATTTCTACTCGCTTATTTTTTTTTTATTGTATTTATTGGGTATTTATATTGCGCCTATTGACAATGGGCCTCATCACGAGTTGGGTGGTAACCCTGCGGTATTACCGCCAGCGTTACTGCCCACGCTAATAGCGTTACCGCCAACCGTTCTGGCGCTATTTGCACCGGACCAAGGGTTGGGTCATAACTGTAATTCCCCATTGGGTCCATTGGGACCATTGCACCCAATGGGGAATTTTCTGCGCAATTAGCGCGCGCTACTAGTGCAGCGCTAATTGCACCTGGAAATGAGAAATTTTCTGGCGCTTTTACCCCCAGCTTCGAGCTGGGTGTAAATGCTGCCAGACTCGTAATTGGGCGGACCCTTAACTGCAGCAGTAATAGCGTTACTGCTGCATTTAAGGACTACCGCCCAACTCGTGATGACCCAGAATGTGTTTTGAGGCTCAAGAAGACAAGAGGATGGGGGAAAAGGGAGGGCAAAACAAAAATGACCCTACTATGCCTTGTGACATTCAGACCGTGCAAGTGCAGTAAGAGAAGTGCAAGGGAGAGCGGATGGGGAGGGAGTGCCGGTCATGGCGGAGGGCCCGTGGGAAAAAAGCGAGTTCCAGGGGAGGCCATGTGGACAAAGCCAGAGGAAAGCAGAGAGCGCAGGGGACGGAAAGTCCACAAGCTAAGTGTGAGTTAAAGGGCTGGAAGGGTACAGGCTCAGCCAGGCAAGTGCAGGAGAAGGACCGGAAAGGTAAGTGCAGGTTGAGGGGGAGAGGGGTTCCAGCGAGAAACAAGTGCAGAGCTAGGCTGGAATGGGTGGGACTGGTGCCCTGAAGACTCTGGAGGAACGAGGCAGCCAGTCAAGAAGCAGACATGGACATTAGCAGGAGAAGAGGAAATGGAAGAAAGAGGCGAAAAGGAAGGTCTTGAGAAGCTTCCAGAATTTAAGGAGGTCTGATAGGGGCACTGAGGTGATTCCAGAGAGAGGCACCAGTGGAGGAAAGATATCTACCCCCTACTCCCTGCTTGGTAAAGCATCTGATCAGCCGAGAGTTAGATCTAGACGACCAATGCGCTCTAGCAGGGAGGTATTTGGGGAGAGAGGGAGTTGGGTGTAGGGGGAACCAGGCTCCAGAAAGCCTTGTGGATTATTCAGAGGGTCTTGGACTTCATCTCCGCAGCAACCCGGGAGAGATCTTAGGGCTGGAGAGATGCAGTCCCTGGGGTTGAGGCCAAGTATACGTCTTGCAGTCCTATTCTGGATTAGATGAAGGGGCGAATGGCGGAGTTAGGCACATTAAGGAAGCGGCTGTTGCTGTAGTCCAGCCTGTAGAGGACCAGAGCTCTGACATTGAGTTTCTGGGGAGAGATGAGGAAAGGGAGAATGCCTCTGAGGCGGTGCAGCTCAAAGCGGGCCTTCATGGCAAGATCTGTGTTGTGAGGAGAGGAGGAAGAGGAGTCAAAGATGACACCAAGGTGTTTTGCCTCACAGGAGGGTGAGGGGACGGGGCCCATGGAGGGTAGCCAGAGTGTGGGAGGGAAAGAGGAAACAGGGGTCCAAATTAAAAAGGTCTCTTTCCTAAAGGCATTAAGGCAGAGATTGTTAGCAGAGCATCATACTTGAATAGCAAACAAGCAGTGAGGAATGAGAGAGGCAGAGGAGGAGACGTAGGAGGGAAGCTTGAAGGAGAGCTGCAGGTTATCTGCATAACACTGGAAGTTAGGAGAGGAGGTGGAGATCAAGTGGGCCTGTTTGTATGAGACCTTCATAAAGCAGACTTGTCAATAAAGCTCATCTGGAACTATGGGAGAAAAAAAGGAGATAAAGATGGGAGGGTAGAGGGGGGGACAAGGGAGTCCCGAGAGTGGGTGAGGGAGAAGGGTGAGGAGTAGGGAAGTGAGGACAAGATGTCCTGAGTTTTAGAAATGAAGTCAGAGGTCAGAGAAGTGAAGAGTGACAAGGAAGGCAGAGGAGAAATGGAGACTGCAGTAGGGCTGGCAAGTTCAGCCATGTTGTTAGTGGCTGCAGAGGTGCAGGGTGGATATAGGCCCTCTTCGTTGAGCAGTTGGAGAGTCTGTATTGCCTTTGGAGCAGACCGCAGGCCAGTTTGTCTGGGGATGTGCTTGAGGCCTGCCACTTCCGCTCAGCCGCCCTGCACTTGCGTTTCAGAAAGGCTAGGTCGGAGTCATACCAGAAATTGCACTTGGAGGCAGGTTTCAGGTGGATCCTCATGACAGGGGCAAGGATGTCCAGAGTGTTGGAGATGGACAGTTGAAGGTTAGTAAGGGTTTTGTCAGAGTGAGAGTTAAAGGCAGGAGTAGGAGTGGGAGTGAAGATGGTGGAAAAAACAGCAACTGACATTTGCTTGATAGGTCAATTGATGGAGAAGGAAGCTGGCAGTGTGGGTGGTCACTTCGCCGGGGGACCCACGAGGTTCAAGTGAGAGGAAAGGAGATCATGATCAGACCAGGAGAGAGGAGTTATGCGAGGGTAGGAGATGAGGATGTCTGACAAGATGAGAGCATCCCAGGTGTGACCGGCTGAGTGCATCTGACCTGAAAGAAGAATGGAGAGGGATAGTCTCAGAGGTTGCGGAAGAGCCCAGAGGGCGCATCAGGGGAGTCAAGGTAAATATTGAAAATCTCTGAGGAGGAGAAGCTTGAAAGAGGAGGCAAGGAGAAAAGAGATGAGGTCAGCCCGTTCAGAGAAGAAGTGGGAGACCTGGCCAGGGGGCCTGTAGATGGTGGCCAGAGCTAGAGAGCGGCCAAGAGAGACACCAAGCTTGCATACAAGGCATTCAATAAGGGAGTAGGCCTGAGTGGGTAGGATAGTAGCAGGGACCCATTCAGGAAGATCAGAGCAACTCTGCCTCTGGACCGGTTAGGTCTGGGCTTAGACAGGATCTTGTAGCCCTCCGGGAGAAGAGTGTCAAAACTCATGACAGAGTTGTGAGTGAACCACGTTTCAGTGAGAGCAAGGACGTCTAGGCAGAGGTCTTCAAGGAGGAGGCAGATGTCAGAGGAGTGTTTGAGGGCAGAGCAAGAGTTGAGGCTAGCTAAGTGGAGCAGGTTGACATTTTTGAAGGTTTTCTACAGAGCTGTACAGGAGTGTGGTTTGCTTGTCAGAGGTGGCAGAGGGGCCAGAGGGGTGGCAGAAGGTGGAGAGGCAGGAGAAGGGAGAAAGTTGATAAATGATGAAAGGCGCTTTTCAATAAGAATGAGGTTGGGCTGAGAGCCCTGGACCATGACAGTGCCATTTTGGGAGACATTAATGATGACCCTAGAGGACAGGAAGGATGCCAAGAGTACCTCCCAATGGGTGTCACCGTTAATGGGAGAGGAATCAAAAGGGGAGTGAACATAAGGCCCTTTGGGTAGCGATGATGTATGATGTTGAGAAAAATTAAAGCAGGTTCAGAAATAAATCTTCCTTTAGTCCTCCAGTTGGCAGTTACACTCCAGAAGCACTGGTTTTTACCAAGAGAGTTTGGCATGATTTACACCGACTAGAAACCCAGGGACTTTAAACATCCCTTTCAAAATATTTCTAGATCTGAGAAAGTAGCCTTAAAAAGTCTGGCCACCAATCCAGAAATCATCCTGCGGAAAGCAGATAAGGGTGGCGCCACTGTCATGCTTAACTGCCAGGCGTATATAGCCGAATGTCACCACCAATTGAAAGACAGAGAGTTCTATCAACCTATCAAGGAAGATCCCACCAAAAGACTGTCAATATTGATTAACCACAACGTTGAAAAAGCTTGTGCTAGGGGCTGGATTTTCCCAAAAGAAAGCGAGTACCTAGTAGTCAAGAATCCCACAATACCAAAAGTTTACATTCTTCCTAAAATTCATAAGACATTGGTAAACCCTCCGGGTCACCCTATTGTCTCAGGAACTGGGGCCCTACTTGAACCATTATCTAAATTTGCTGATCGGTATCTTAAACTTTTTGTACATACTATGTACTCTTTTGTACAGGACAACACAGAAATTATTAACATAGTGGAAGAGATGCAATTTGATCCAATGGTACAATTACTCGTAAACTGGATATAGTGTCACTCTATATCTGCATCCCGCAACAGGAAACTTTACAGGTTTTAGAAGAGCTACTCCTCACTAAAAGAACAGAGGGTTACACACCAAATATTTTTATTCTTTGGTGTGGAGAAATGGCACTTACAGAGAACTATTTAAGCTTTAATGGGCAGCTTTATCACCAGATCCACGGTACAGCAATGGGCTCTTCAGTAGCCCCTTCGGCAGCAAATTTATTTGTCGAAAGTTTCAAACGCAAGGTCATCTATAGCCTCACTAACACGTACTTTTCTAAGTTGGGTTTGTGGCGCCGTTACATAGATGACATTTTGTTTGTGTGGGATGGTGCTGTCGAGCTGTTCAAGAAATTTATGATATGGATTAATTGTCAAAGTCCTTATTTAAAGTTTATTTCCACACAAGGCGAGGTAGAAATCAATTTCCTGGATATTTCAATTTGGGTAGATGTCAGCCGTAAAATTCTTCAGGTCAAACCATACCATAAACCAACTGACCGTAACTCACTTCTAGAGTTTGACAGTTGCCACCCATGATACACAAGGAAGAATCTCCCGTTTGGCCATTTTTTGCATCTCAAACGTAATAGCTCCACAAAAGAAATTTTCTTGACTGAAGCTAACACTTTGAGTTCCAAACTGGTCACAAGAAAATATCCAAATAACGACCGTGAGGGACTGTTAGAATACAATGACAGGACAAAAGATCAAGAAGGTATAGTATTTGTAAGTACTTATACCCCCAAACGAATCAAGTTATTAAGATCATCAAGAAAAACTGGCATGTCCTGATGGGAGGTGAATGTCCTATTGATATCCCGTTATGTGCTTTCAATAAAGGCCCAAACCTTAAAGATCTGCTCACTAAAAATGGTATCACTAAAGGGCCCAGAAAACAGAGAAGTATCACAGAAATATGGGGACTACCAAAAGCAACAGGTCATGCCCTGTGTGGACATTGTGTTAATTGTCACCTAACGAGTAGGACTATACAAGTTGACCTGGGTTTGGTAAAACCTTGGTCCCAAGTGACTTTCACTAACTGTAATACCAGTAATGTTATTTACGATATATGGT
The DNA here is from genome assembly GCF_040938575.1 of Ambystoma mexicanum. Taxonomy (NCBI): domain Eukaryota; kingdom Metazoa; phylum Chordata; class Amphibia; order Caudata; family Ambystomatidae; genus Ambystoma; species Ambystoma mexicanum. Next base: position 100,629,364 of record NC_090937.1, on the reverse strand, counting down.
GCTCGTGTGGAAAATTCTACATAGGGATGACCAAACAGAAAATTAGAGTTCGTATTACCGAACACAGGAGCTGTATCAAGAACAAGGTCTCCACAGCCCCAATGGTCAATCATTTCTTAATGATGGACAATGGGAGGAACAATCTAAAATGGACAGTACTTCTCCATATTCCACCGGGCAAAGGTATAGAAACAACCAAAAGGCTACAGGCGAAAGAGCAATGGCTTATTTTTTGTATGTAATTGAGCGGTAAACGGACTTAATGAGGTTGTGGACTGGAATTGTTTAGGGTAAAGTGATGCTACAGTGTAAGCTCTTATAATGTCATATTTGTCATATTCCCCACTGGCAGAAGCGGACTATCTTCAAGTGCGTACTTAACAGCTGGCAGCAGATGGAAGACCAATGAGCTATTATTTGCATTTTTGATGCAGTATTTTTCGAGTGAGCCATCTGAAATGTGACGGTAAAAAGTAGATTGATATTTGGGCTGCCTGAGTACTCACAGGTGTGTTACTTTCACCATAGTCAATACTGTTCGTACGCGTCCTGCAGTTATTCCTTTGTAGACTAATCAGGGTAACCTACTACAGCTGTGCCATTCCATCGCCTTTTTAAGGAGAGTATGGAGATGCAACCGGCAGTATCAGGTGACTGACGGTACGTGTACACGAGGACGACGGAAGTGACGCGAGACGCGAGATACATTGGAAGTAAGTGTTTGTGGAAGCTTACGGGAGTGAGTACAGTGACATTAGCCGCTTATGCTTATTTACTTGGGGCGAATTAGAAAGCACCTCCCGTTAGAAGGGAGTTAGGAGACTGCAGAAGTAGTCGGCGTCTCCACTCCCCAGTGAATACATCCCTAAATAGATTATTTTTCCCCTTTTGAAAATCCAGCCACCGTAACCTGTGGCAAGAGCAGGTTCAGCGGTTCCTAGTCTTAAGTTAAATCTAGTAATCGGGAGCAACGGGCGTTCGGCTTTTCCATATCAGCGATGGTTTGAAGCCAGTTTTTGACGATCACCAATGGATCGACTTTACCGATGTAAGTGAGTAGTCATTGCATTTAAGTACTTTGATGTTGGCACAAGCTCTACACTTCATGAGCGGTGTGTTCATATATACGCATTTTTTGTGTATTGCACTTGTAATTAGAAGGTTTGCATCCGAAGGTTGTTTACACTTTTATTAAGTTAGGAGGGCTGTAGTTGTATATTATGGATATTTATATATTTATATTTTCCTACATGCTCCCTGCACTTGTTAGGAATGGTACGTACCTCATTTGCACTTAAGTTTAGTGTGGCAGCAAACCTCACTCAAGCGTGAGTTTTGTCTCACATAGAGAGAGGACAAACCCAGAGTAAAGTGCCTATAGATAATCAAGTGCATATGGCTACGGGTATGCATATGTATTTAAAGTAAATTGTTTTTTTAGAGTTGCAGCTCGGTGGCTGAAAATTATACGTGGTGTTTACTACAAAAGAGGGCTGTTTTACTTTGAAGACGCATCTACTACGCTGTGGACAGCATTATTTATTAAAGATACCATGGTAAGCCTACCACAGGAGACTAGTAGCTCCATTTGTTGGTTAGATGTTTAACTCAGTAACAGCAAAACTTATGGCTGTTTTTTATGCTGTTCCCCATAGGGTCAACAGGTGAACATTATTACACGAAGTGTGAAAGAAAAAGAAAACCTGCATGTCGAATTTCCCCTGAAGAAGTTCTATCATTGTTCTAACATAATGTTGTAAAGAGAACGAAAAATGTCGGGCGTTGCTGTTGCTATATTCTTAGGCAACATTGATTAATTAATTATTAAGTTAGTTAGAACCTTGTGTAGCAAGGAGTCGCCTAATCAGGACACTAAGGGTCTGAAGGGAGCAACTCCTAGCTTGAGAGCTCTCCGTTTTTTTCTATTCGACAGTTGTATGGATAACAGTGTATGATGAACAGAGTGTGAGTCAGCAAGTGAATGTATGGTGTATTGTTTGAAAGGAGGCACTATTGCACTTTGTCTGTTTAAAGAACAGAAGTATGAATTTTAGGCAGTTTATTGTCTGCATAGAGACTTTTTTATCAATGACTGTTTAATATATTTTTAACATATTGGGCCTCATTACACGGACGGCGGTAAGGGTTAACGGTCACCGTTAATGGCAACGGTGACCGTTAACCCTTACCGCCGTACTACGAGGTCCCTTTGCGGGTTGGAGGATTTAACGCCTGCTTCTTGCAGGCGTTAAAATCCAACCCGCTAAGGGACCTCGGAGCTAATTACGGCACCGCAAAATTGTGGTGCCGTAATTAGCGCCTTCCCCATTTCCATAGAGCCCTATGGGGCAGAAATGGGAATGGGGAAGGGCAATGGCGGAAAGGGGATTTACCGCCACCTCCAACCTTGGAATGTAGCGGTAAATCCCCTTTCCGCCAAGGCGGTGCTGGTATTTTACCGGCATGAGCCATGGCGCTAATAGCGCCATGGCTCACCGCCTGCCGTGTAATGAGGCCCATTGTCTTAATAAAATCATTTTTGTATCATTAAATCTTTCTAGTGGTAGAGTGAGATTTTAGAAATGGTTGTGGGTATATATATCAAATAGTGTTTTTCTTCCTGTCTATGGGGTACAGCATAAAGGCAACGAGATTGTTTAGTTCAGAAGCATTCGCCAGTCCAATAGGGGGGACGACTCTCAAGGCCGGTAAAAAACTCCCCTCAATCTTTCGATTGTATATGTGTCCTTTGGGTAGCGTATCATGCAGTGGATGGGAAGCAGAGTAACTCTTACACCAAATAACAGAACCAACTCAGGAAGATGGCAAAGGTCTTCTGTTTTATTAGTACCCGGCGAGAGTGAAGCAGAATGCAACACGCATTCTGATTGGCTCTCACCGGGTCCTTACCCGGCCGAGAATCTTTTGATTCTTGGCCGGGATTCCAGCCGCCTTGTCCTTGGCAGGGGGCTTGGCAGCCCCTCAGCCAATGAGGAGGCTGGAAGCGGGGCCATCCCCTCTCCGAGCCTCCCCGCGGCTGAGAGGCTGCCTTCGCCCCCCGCCGGGGACTCGGGTAAGGCTTTTTTTTTTTAAACTCTCTTTCCTCCCTCCTCCCCCCTACTCCCACTTACCTGCTTGTTCCTGCTTCCCCAGCGAGGGACGAGGGAAGCCTCCAGCCGTGTGGAGACTCGGAGCGGGGCCATCCCCGCTCCGCGCCTCCTCACGGCTGGAAGCTTCCCTCGTCCCTCGCCGGGGACGCAGGTCCGTTTTTTTTTTTTTTTCTTCCCTCCCAACCCCACTTACCTTCTGCTTCTTTTTTTCTTTCGGGAGCGGACGCGCTGGGAATACTTGTGTTCCATGCGCGTCCGCTCCCGATGGCTGCCATGGAAAGGGAAGACGGACTCCGTTTTCCTTTTCCATGGCGCCCATTTTCTTGGTCGTTTCTTTTTTTTTTCTATCCTGAAATGCTGCAGCGTTTCGGGACAGAAAAAAATGCTTTTAGTGCGCCGGTCACGCACATAATGCCGGCCGGGGTACTAATAGCAATATAACCCTTGCTTCGCACGGGCCTATAACTATGGGCGCCGGTGCATTACCTGAGTCGGTAATGCCCCCGCCGCTCGGGTTATATTGCTTAATTATCAATTGTCTAAAACAGGGAGTTAAAACGGATATCAACAGACGATGCACCAGCTCTATCGGCGCATCATACAAAAAAATTACATTTATATAGCAAAAGTGTGTCATACATGATGCTGTACTACGTGGCAAATAAGGGAAACCTATGGGGGCTTGTGATACACTCAAAGGGAATATCTAAATACACTTTCTATAAGGGGTTGGGTTGTGATTGGGTCTCTGATGTCAGGTGGATATCTTGTGCCCATCTCTAGTGCAAGTCATCTTCATCATTATTAAGTACACAGTATATTATTGGCTCTCAAACTATAAGGCCCTTCGTTATACGGCCCTCTACAATCGGTTGGCAAGCTTGTGCCAGTCTGCAACATTTGGCTCACTAGCAACATGTAAGCTCATACCTGAGGTGCCAGGAGGGGGACGTGACTGTACCTCCCCACCCAATTAGCCCAACGTCTCTCATCACCCATGCCTTCTGCCATGAAGATTGTCTTTGAACTTGGCCTTGCAAAGTTGCGTGCACACACTATCATTGTTCTTGAATTCTCCACCTGCTGCTATTTCCATCCTTGGCTTACATGGCAGGAGACCACTATATGGTCCATTTTGCTGTATTTCATTGTCTTTAATGAAGAAAAACTTAGCACTCATGGTTTTCTTTCTTTGCACGTTAACAAGGGATGATTCAGCATCTCACGTTCACTACCTGTAATGCTCACCTGATACCCAAGGGGATGCCACTCAGCCAGTCCAGACTTCCGACCACTTCGAACCCTTCCCTAGACTAGCTCAACCAAGCACTGGGCCTGAAACACAGTATTATCAGAGGTCAATTCCCTATTGGTCTTGCTTGTCTGGCCCCCCTTTTCTTCCCTGGGTCCCAACCTTCCCCCGGACCTCTCCTCACCTTGTTTTTTGATGTGGGACACTCTCCGTCCTGCCTTCGATGCAGGGGTGTGTTGGGTGATGCAGGCAGGAGGGTGGCTAGTTGCTTCACTGGCACGGGCCCGGCGGACGGGGCTTGCTGCGGCTTCAGCCCAACCAGTAATTGGAATGAGTCTTACAAAAGTTCTGATGGCTCTAGTCCCTTTAATACTGTGTCTTCCTTTCCTTAGGTGATGAAGGTCTTGAGGATGGCGATGCGCTGCTGGAGTAAGTAGGAATGTGGAGCATGATGCTTATTGGCTTCCTTAGCACTAACCAATGTTCGTCTTTTCTGTGTCCTTTTAGGTGCTGCAGTAATCCAGCATGGAAGAGAGCTGAGGAGATGAGCAGCGGTGAGAAAGCGCGATGTGCAGCGCCTCTTAAATGTTTTGCGCTAACCTGATGTGTCTTTTCCCCTTTTTCAGATCGGCGGGATGCTCCGGAGCAGAAGTTGTCTGATCGACGGGAGTTCAGGTAAGGATTAAACTTTATTTGCAAATTCGAGAGAGTTAAGTATTGCAGAATGCTTACTATTGTCTTTTCTTCTATTCTTCTCCCCTTTGGTAGGGCGCGGCGTGCCGAGATGGAGATGACTCTGCCATAGGAATCCGCAAGACTAGAAAGAGCTCGACAGAAGTTGGATGCTCTTCGAGGTGAGTATTGGCAACAAAGTTCTTATTCTTGCAGGTGCGCTGGCGCTGAAGAAAGAAAAATGTGGGCCTCTTCAGGAGATCCGAGCACGGTGAGTGTCATGCTTCAGGTGCAGAGAAACACAAAGCATGTTTCTCAGGCCGGGTGTGGCTTAAATAGTCTGTAGGTATCCCAGGTATCCCTGGGCTGAGCCACACCCGAAAGACTAGACCGCTCATCCAGTTCAAGGAACTGAATTACATGGGGGCATCCATTGCCCCATAATACATTGCAAGCCCAATACTAAGTGGATCTCAGTACTGTGTGTGAGATTGGTGCCAAAGGTGCCAAGTCTGAGTCCAAGTAGGTGTCTGGGGAGATGGAGAGGCCCTTAGGGGCCGACTAGGTGGCCGTGACCTGGCTCCAGCCTGATATGCCAGGGGTCTGGGGGCAGGAATCGTGACACTGCCATCAAGAATAGATAACCAGTCTTGGTTGCTTCAGCCTTGACACCAAGCCAGACAGCTCTTCCAAGCATATCCATGATGTCAGCTAATTATTCACTGCGACACAGCTATCATTCTTCTCTTCATGGGTTAAACTTACTAAAGTTGTGACAAACAATGTCCAGTTTCTATATAATGCCAGCTTCACCTGCAGTCTATTTTCTACATATAGCCAGCTTCCAATATTACTTTATCTACCTGCATTGCTGCATCTGTACAATTATTAAATGACTTGTATTTTCTGCAGTGTTCTTCACATATGCAATCTTTGTCATGAACTACAGAACATGTCCCTTTTTGACTTCCTTGTCCTTGTCACAACGGGGCTTGCACTCCATAATACTCCCAACATGGTCGTCCAGCGTAAAACCCCTTTCTCGCTCTACGCGCTGGACGTGACGTATTCTATTAATAGACCACGCCTTCCGCGGCTCCGCGCGTCTCAATGCTATTGCAAAGTAGCGATCCGACGTGTGTCCCGTAGCTTGCGGTAGTGTTTCCTTCTACCTGTCTATCTACCCGTTCCTTGCCCCTTCCTTTCCTCCTATCTCCTGGACTTGTGTGCTAGTTGCACTCTTCCAGTTTCCCGGATTCCTGGATCCGCGTCCCGGAAACTGAATGCACTCTGGAGTCGGAAGAGACTCGGGCAGCCTTGTTTAAAACCAGGTCCGTCCGCAAGATAGCAGTGACCAAGGACTCCAGCAAAGAACGGACCCAGGTGAGAAGGGGGGAACTCCTTGACAGTTTGAGTCGCCACCCGACCAAACTCGATAGCGACATGGAAGCCGCCGTTCAGGATCTGATGCGTCACATGCAAGAACTATCAATCGAGGTCCAAAATCTAAAGGCAGAAAACGCTGCACTCAAACAATTGGTCCTATCCCGGGATTCGGCCACAAAAGAAATCGTCTTGTTGGGCAGCATTGTTGACAAATACGATGGGTCGGCAAAAACCCTTTGTGGATTCCTGGATTCATGTTTGGTCCACTTTACATTTAAGCCTTATTACTTTTCGACTCCCAGGGCTAAGGTGGGTTTCATAATTTCCCACCTTTCCGGGAATGCCTTAACCTGGGCTATACCCCTCGTTAACTCCGGTGATGCCCTCCTAGATGACTGTGATGGGTTCATACAGGCCCTTAAAAACATGTTTGATCGCCCTGAGCAGGTCTATAGTGCCCAGGAATGTCTGTTAGACTTTCAGCAGGGATCCCAGGATATGCTCACTTATGTGACCCGATTCAAGCAATTGGCCAAAGAAGCTGATTGGTCCTCTGAGGCGAGTTTCACCCTGTTCAGGAGAGGACTGAATGATGAGATTAAGGATGAGTTGGCCAGAGTGGCTCGACCAAACTCATTCCAGGCACTAATGGACCTTGCCATGCAAATAGACTTCCGTATCCAGGAAACAAAGGCTGAAAAGAAGAAATCCAGGGGAAATCCTTCCAAGGTATCCTTTGAGAGCACCGTCAGAACGGACACAAACTCAGGCTCAGTCACAGAACCAGAACCCATGCAGATAGGAGCCTTCCATGGACCCATATCCCTGCAAGAAAGGATGAGAAGGATTCAGACGGGGTTGTGTATGTATTGTGCTTCGGACAAACATTTGGTTAGGGAATGTCCTCTAGCCCCCCCTCGGCGTTCGGGAAACGCCAGCTCCCGATCCTATATGGAGCAGAGCTTCGGGAGAGAGATGTTTGCTCCACATCAATTCCATCCTTGAACTCTCCTGGACAAAACAAATTGGTCATACTACAGGCATTTATATCACCCTCCAAGAGCAAGACCTATCCCATGTTGGTCTTGGTAGACTGCGGAGCTATGGGAATATTCATTGATCATGATTGGGTTGCTAGTCACCAGTCACCAGATTCCGTAGGAGACACGAAGTACCTTGCAGCCTGTGGAAGCCATCGATGGAAGACCCCTCACTTCAGGGCCCATAAGCCTGCAGACCAAGGAGATCCAGCTTTCAATAAATCACCATCAAGAGCTGATTAGGTTCGACATCATTAAGTCAGCCCACTACCCCATGGTATTGGGTATACCCTGGTTACAAAAACACAATCCGTATATCAACTGGACAGCAGGATCACTATTTCTAGGCTCAGAGTTTTGTATGTCTCACTGTCTATTCCTAGAACCTTCATTAACACCCCCTAAGGAACTGCATAAAGACCAAGAAACACCACTCATGGTTTCCAATACCAGTCCCTGGGGCCTACCAAGGTTACGTTGATGTGTTTTCGACTGCCATAGTCCAGGCCTTACACCCACACAGGCCTGAAGATACCCTTCGGCAGGATGTTCATCCTTTCTGAACCCGAGAAAAAGGCCCTCAAAGAATACCTGGATACCAACCTTGAAAACGGCACCATAAGACCTTCAAAATCTCCAGCAGGTGCTTTGTTATTCTTTGTTCCCAAATAGGATACCCGGGAACTCAGACCCTGCCTCGATTATCGTGGCCTAAATCAATGCACCCTCAAAGACCGATACCCACTACCCTTGATTTCTCATATCCTGGAAGCCGTAAGAGGCGCAGTAATATTCACCAAGTTGGATCTCCGGGATGCCTATCATTTGATCCGTATCCGGAAAGGAGACGAGTGGAAAACCGCCTTTAGAACACCCTTTGGCCATTACGAATACCTGGTCATGCCCTTTGGACTAGCTAATGCCCTGGCAGTCTTCCAACGTTTTATGGATAGGGTGTTCTCTGACATGTTGTTCCTCTTCGTCATTGTATATCTGGATGACATATTGATCTTTTCCAAAGACCCTCAAAAGCATGAAAAACACGTAAATGCAGTACTACAAAGACTCTGTGAACACCAACTGTTAGCCAAACCTGAAAAATGCTTGTTTCACGTTACCTCTGTTAACTACCTAGGATTTATCCTTAGCCCAGAGGGAATCGGTATGGACCCTTCAAAGGTAAAGGCCATTCTGGCATGGCCTGCTCCCACGTCCGTGAAACAAGTTCAATCCTTCCTGGGGCTTGCCAATTTCTACCGGAAGTTCATATCCACCTTTTCTGAGATTGTTCAACCGATCGTTGCTCTCTGAAAGAAGGACACCCCTTTTATCTGGTCCACACAGCAAGACACAGCGTTCCAGCATTTGAAGACCGAGTTTACACAAGCTCCTATCTTAGTCCAACCCGACATAAGCCGGCTATTTCTAGTGGAAACGGATGCCTCTAATTACGCCATAGGAGATAAATTAGAAGATAAGCTGGAACACCCCATTGCTTATCTTTCACAAACCCTGACTCCGAGTGAAACGCACTACTCCGTCCTGGAAAAGGAATTGTTAGCCATCCGCCAAGCCTTCACTGAATGGCGTCATCTACTTCTGGGAGCTAGACATCCAGTCCAAGTCCGTACGGACCATCGGAATCTTCAGATTCTACAGTGATTGGAATGCAGAAACAGTCGTCAGGTGCGTTGGGCCTACTTTTTTACCCAGTACCAGTTCTACATCACTCATATCCCCGGATCACATAACCTGATTGCTGATGCCTTGTCTCGACGTCCTGACTACGTAACCACCAAAGATAAGGCATATCCTAAGATGTTTTCCCTCACGATCTTCGTAGCTCAAGCAGTCAACCTCCTGGAAGAAATACGAGCGCAAACACAATCCTCTGAGTTATGGAAGGATATGTCAAGGAAAAATCAATGGAATCTAAGAGCCAAGGAAGGATATTTATTCAAGGACAATGCACTGCTCATTCCTACACAGAAATTACAACAGAAAATAAAAAACCTCTGTCATGACACACTTCACTCCGGGCATCGTGGCATCACCAATACCCTCCATCTTATACAGAGACAGTTCTGGTGGCCTAAGATGAAGACTGACGTACAGCAGTACGTCCAAGCTTGCGTTGTCTGTGCTCAAAATAAGCATGATAACAAGAGACCGGCAGGTCTTCTACTGCAACCAACACTGCCAACTAGGCCATGGGAATTCATTGCTACAGACTTCATTGTGGAACTACCACCATCTCGAGGATACATTACTATCATGGTTACCATAGACTTGTTCACTCATATGGCTCATTTTACGCCCCTGAGTAAACTACCATCCTCCTCCGAACTAGCTGGAATCTTTCTGGAACACATATTCCGTCTGCATGGACTTCCTTCCAAGATCATATCTGATAGAGGACCTCAATACATCTCACAATTCTGGAAACATCTCTGCCGAATTCTGGGAATTCAACGTGCCCTGTCCTCAGGGTGTCACCCCCAAACCAACGGAGCCACAGAACATGCGAATCAGACCCTGGAACAGTATCTTCGATGTTTTGCCACCAAGGTCCAGGATGACTGGTTTGTTTGTTTATTTGTTTGTTTGTTTATTTGATATAGCGCAAAACCAAACCCGCAGGTAGCCGGGCGCAAGCATTTACAAGGTGACTTGAGAACTTAGTTACAATGACAAGCAAAAGATATGCAATGACACACAAAAATAGGCAGTGGGGTAGTTCAGCAGTGTTACAGTCTGAGTATACTTATACAGATAATGCCATGTATCGGAGGCATGCAATGCTAGGTAACAATCAGCCACAGTTTTGTAGTTTCGGATAGAACCAGTGAAATTCCTAGATGCTGGCAGTGGTGGACGGGTCCCTAAAGGAGGTCAAGTTAACAAAGGGCATAGTCAGGGGGTGACACTCAAGACGAGTGGTTCTAGTAGAGGGGGGTGATCCCGTTAGATGTCATTAGATCGTATCCATGAAAGAACCTTACGCCTGAAACTTGGATAAGGTTGGTCCTTTCTAAGTTCTAAGGGGAGTTTGTTCCAGGTTTGGGCAGCTATGACTGGAAAGCTGGCGCCGCCAGCTGTACTCTTTTTGTATCTAGGCACCATCAGGGTATAAGCGTTGGTCATTCTTGTGGGGCGGTTTGAAATTCTCTTGTTAAGCCTATTTGCTAGGTAGGGGGGAGCTATATTGTTAAGCCCTTTCGACGTGAGCGAGAGAGTTTTGAGGGTGATTCTGTCTTTAATTTTTAGCCAGTGGATATTCCTTCTGGAGGTAGAGACATGGGCTCTGTTAGGAATGTTTAAGGCTACTCTAAGAGCATTGTTTTGGAGTGTTTGGAGTTTGTTGAGGATATACTTGTTGGATCCCGCATATAGAGCATTGCAGTAGTCCAGTCTGGATATGATGAGTGCATTAGCTAAGGTAATGCAGCTAGCCTCTGTTAGGAATGGTCTGCAAGCTCGGATCAGTTTACAAGTATAGGCGGTGGAGGAGGCTAGGGAGTTGATTTGTTTCTTAAATGTGAGTGCTGAGTCCAGATAAACTCCCAGGGTTTTAACTGCAGGCATCACTTTAATGAAGTTATTATCGATGTTAAATGAGGCATAGTTTGGGTCAAGTTTTTTAATCGCTGTCTCTGTGCCGAGGATCAGGATCTCCGTTTTGTCGTCATTCAGGCAGAGGCCATGGGATGCCATCCAAGCCTGAATGAGGAGATATATCTTGTTTACCAGAGCTGAGTCTTCCAAGAAGTTACCCGAAAGGGGGATCAGGATCTGAGTGTCATCTGCGTAATTAGTGTAGATGACACCCAGTCTATCCAACTTGTCAAACAAAGGTTTGGTAAAGATGTTATACATAGTGGGGGATACACATGATCCCTGGGGGACACCGCAGGAGACTTGTATGGGATCGGCAGCTGCTAGGGGGGAGAAGACTCTCATTGTCCGGTTAGCAAGGAAGGATTGTACCCAGCTTATGGCATCGCTTGAGAAATGGGCAGCGGAGCCAAGGTGATTGCATAAAACTGCATGATCTACCAAGTCAAAGGCTGCCGATAGGTCAAGGAGGAGTAGCATAGCTGATTTTCCATTGTCCTTCAACTCGTCGATTTGAGTCTTGAGGTCAATCAGGGCTGTTTCGGTGCCGTGAAGGGGACGGAAGCCGGATTGTCGTGAGCCCAGAAGGTTGTTAAATTCAAGATAGTCCTGAATTTGCAGGTAAGCTACCCTGTCGATGATTTTGAGTAGGAATGGGACAGTGGTGATGGGTCTGTAATTTGTCGGGATGGAAGGGTCGAGGGTTTGTTTTTTTAGCAAAGGTAGGACCCAGGACTGTTTAAGGTTATTGGGGACTAGGTTGGTCTTGAAGGAGGCGTTAATCAGTTTGGAGATGAAGGGAGATAGGTCTCTCGCAGCATCTTTTATGATTTGGGCAGGGCAGTTATCTCCTTTACAATTAGAGGGCTTAAGGGAGAGTATAATTTTTTCTGTTTCTAGTATGGTTATCTGTTTGAAACTAAAGGGGTGAGGGGTGTTATTGGGCTGGTTTAGGGAGGGCTGTGCCTTAGAGATAGGCTCCACTGGTGATAGCAATGCAGCTTTTTTGATGGCAATTTTGGTTTGAAGAGAACTGATTTTTCCTGCAAGGGCATTTTGTATATTGGTCACTCCTGATACCCTTTGCTGAATTCGCCTACAACAACTCTGAACATTCAGCGCTCAAAACCAGTCCTTTTTATTGTAGTCAAGGGTTCCATCCATCGGTTTTACCCTCTGTTCTTCCTCATTCTACACCTGTACCTACTGTTGACTCCTGGATTGAAACCCTCGTCAACATACACCAGGAGGCCAAGGAATACTCAGAGAAGGCCAGAACGAAGACCAAGAGATATGCGGATTCCAAAAGAAGACCAGGCCCCTCTTATGCAGTCGGTGACCAAGTATGGTTGTCATCAAAATTACTCCCCCGACATCTACGACCAAACAAATTGGCCCCCCGGTACTATGGTTCATTTCCCATCAAGGAAATTATTAACCCTGTCTCATACCGGATCAAACTACCAGACTCCTGGAAGAAAATTCATCCAGTTTTTCATACCTCCTTATTGAAACCCTACATTTCATCCTCCCGGAAATCCTGTAGACCTCCTCCTCTGCTGGTCGACAACCAACTGGAATATGAGGTATCCCAGATTTGCGATTCCAGGTATAAACGGGGCCAGCTTCAATACCTGGTTGAATGGAAAGGATACCATCCCAGTGAAAGAACCTGGGAACCTATTTCTAATATCAAGGCCCCTCAGTTGCTCAGAAGATTTCACCTCATACACCCGGGCAAACCTGGAGGAAAGGGTCTTCGGAGGAGGCATGCTGTCATGAACTACAGAACACGTCCCTTTTGGACTTCCTGGTCCTTGTCACTCCATAATACTCCCAACATGTTCCTCCAGCGTGAAACCCCTTTCTCGCTCCACATGCTGGACGTCACAGATTCTAATAACAGGCCATGCCTTCCGCGGCTCCGCGCGTCTCAAAGCTATTGCAAAGTAGCGATCCGACGTGTGTCCCGTAACTCGCGGTATTGTTTCCTTGTGCCTGTCTATCTACCCGTTCCTTGCCCCTTCCTTTCCTCATATCTCCTGGACTCCTGTGCTAGTTGCACTTTTCCAGTTTCCCGGATTCCTGGATCCGCGTCCCGGAAACTGAATGCACTCTGGAGTCGGAAGAGACTCGGGCAGCTTTGTTTAAAAACAGGTCCGTCCGCAAGAAGGCAGCGACCAAGGACTCCAGCAAAGAACGGACCCAGGTGAGAAGGGGGAACTCCTTGACAATCTTCTTTTGCATATGAAAGTTTACTTGATTCTTTATTTCATCATCAGTTTCTATAAGGGTGATACATCTTCAGCCAGTCTTCTCTGTGCATCACCTTTGCTTTTTGTGACGTCACTAGCTCCTTTTCTTGCTTTCTTTCATATTACTTCGGGAATTTCTTCCATGAAATTTCAGCTCTTCTGGAGTATATCTGATATGGTTTTCTTAGTGGATTTCAGACCTCCTGAGATTGTGCTATGCTTGACAGGGCAGTGGGGTGGGACTTCCTGCAGAGGCATTCGGCCGCTCCTCTACACTCCTCTTTCTGGTCCATCCATCGATCACACCTTTACCGTTCTCCACATCTTGATATTTTCTCTTGAAGAAGTGCTTCTTTGGAGTCCATATTTTCATCAGTCCCTTCAGGGATCCAGCTGATTTGACATGTTCATCCACACTCCAGATCATGTAACTACACTGTCCATTCCAATTGCAATAGACCCATCGCCCCACGTACTTCTTATGATTCTTCGGATAAAGGAACTTTGTTTCCTCAGGTGCTACAATGCTGGCCTCTATGTATTTCCTGATAAGGTATGGATGTGCAACATGAAGGCCCGAGTTTGGCGCAAACTCCTCCTTCTATCTCAGTGATCATGTCAAGGACGTATCTGTTCTGAATGGTCATCAATCGTATGGCCCTTAGCTCTTCTTTGATAGCATTGAATCCCTTTATTGTGGTGTTGATTGTCTGCAGGAGCTCCCATCTGGTAATCTGCAACCATTTGGCATTAGCCTTCATCTGTACCCCAGGCATGAAGATAGTTGCGAAGATTGAAGCAGTCTTACTGAACTCATACAGAATGGCCTCATATGCGTCTATTGATTTTGCTGAGAATTAATTCTCCCTTTTGGTTCGATTGAGAAATTTGAGTGATCTGGTCCTTCTCAAATGGGCATCCATCCACCTTTGGAAATTCTCCAATGTTCAAGTCACTCTAAGGAATCACTAACACTGGAACATGAATGAGCACCAAGGAACACGTTCCTCCCCAATCCTTGTTCAGCTTCATGTAGGCCCTATGCCCACAAGCCCAATATCTATCCAATAGGACTGCTGTCCCTGCTCCCATTCGAGTAATGTCAACTGTAGTTTTTCAGCCCATGCTATCTCCCACGTGTTTCCTTCCTTCTCTTCAGAAACACAATGTCGCATTCGCCAATGAAACCACAATCATTGGACCTGATTCATCTTCTACCCATGTCAGCAGTTTGGCATACTTGGCCCATGACTTCAAACACCCATTGTTTACTCTCTGGACATCTTGCACATATTTTGGCTTCAGTAGATGAGCTGCACAGGACAGGAGAGCACAGAGACCATAAGTTAATCCATAGGTTGGGCGAAGGAACAACAAAGATGATGTCGGTGAAGTCTGGCTGCAAGAAGCGCTGACATAGGTGTCAGCGATGGGTAGGCCTGGATTGGAGGCCAGCAGAACCTTCTTCAACTTTTCCTTCGAGACTTTGTCAGAGAGATTTGATAGGTGATAGAATGGTAATTTGTGAAGATAGGGGAGATTAAGAGCACCATTGAGGGAGCGTGTGAAGAAGAAGGGGGAGAAACGGAAAGGGGGGAGGGAGGGAGGAATTGCAGAGCACAACACCAACTACAACCAACAGCAATGACACAACTAGAGCCAAGTGTCAACGACAGGAGAAAGGCCTAGGTAACATCATATAGCAGAAGCACAACACCTAGAAGCGAGTTATATGGACAGAGGGAAGACCATAGATAGAGGCAAAATGGAACAAGCCTATTTTTAAACGCAGCATCAATGCAAGAACACACAGATTTGACTTTCCTAGAAAAGAGGGGAAAAGGCTATTGTTTTAAATACACCATCAATGCAAGAACACACAGATTTGACTTTCCTAGAAAAGAGGGAAAAACACCTAATTTTAAACACAGCAGCAATGCAATCACACACAAATTTGACTTTCCTAGAAAAGAAGGATCATTGTAAATTGTAAAAAAAAATAACTGTACTCCCAACTTTAATAAATAGAGAGTAAAATACTCCTACTTCAAAATCTTATCTGGAGCACTGGGCGAGACCTACCCTCATTGACCCGCGTTCCAACCTGCCTTTCCGTCTAAAGCTCAGCAGTTTTCAGAGTTGTTTCTAAGGGGTGATGAGTGGGAATATTCATATTTGTTTTTTTGAAGCACACAAATGTTTAAAACATGTTTTGTGGCACTGTAAATGTTCTTCACGATTTGCAAAACAACACGCCGAATACCTATGTAAAAAAAGAACTGAAAGCATGTGACTTCATCCCACAAGCTTTTTGGAGTATGTCTACTTTTTGAAAGTTGTACAACTCATTGGACACAATCACAGGTCGTCCATGTAATTGGTGAATTAACCTATATGAACTTTTAGGCTCAATCATATTTCAATCTCAATATCACGTGCTAAATTCCAGAATTTGCAAAGTTAGCTTTAAAATGTTCACGCGCAGCAGTTATTTTGCAAGCAGGTTACAGTACTGTGCTACAAGTGAAAACATTGATTTGTGCATTTCGTATTGGATTCATACAGTTCAAACTTTGCCACAAATCAACAAAGAGATGAGAATACAGACAGAGAACGAAGAGAGAGGGTACCCGGGGAGAGGGGCGGGGGGCAATTATGAGTGCTCATCCCATGGATGTTAAAATATGGATTGCAAGAGATCTTTGTGAAGCCTTTCAGCACATGCTCGAATTTTGGCACCGTTCTTTCTACCTTTCATCCTCCCACAGTCTATAAGAAAGAGTAGCATTCAGATGGGAAATAGGCACATCTGGTCTTTGCAATGCAATGAAGATAGCATCAAAAGCTCAAACGTAAGCCTTGTCCTGGAAGTGTGCAAAAGAAATATGGCGTCCTTACTTTTTGGGTACCCTTGCGGCAGGCACACCTGAACACGGTGCATGTCCAGCATATGGTGACATTCTGGCTGCACCCAGCACCCCAATCACTGCACACTTCTGGTGAGCTGGTACAATTCGAGGTTATGGGAGTATCCCTCAAGTTCAGGAAAACTACTTTTCATTGCTTTTTGCGGTTAAAGTTATAAACAGGTAGATTTCTGGGTAACTGTGGAGACTTCGGGAGCGTTTTTTTGTTCTATTTTTCAGTCTGATTCCGTTTAATGCTATGCATTTCAGGAAAGATTGCTAAGAATCGGAGCAGTTGCTAAAAACATGCAGCGAGACTTCCTCGAATATAGGGATACAAGATTATTTTGAATTTAGTTCAGTGAGAAATTGTGCAATTCCATTTCTTCAATGGAATTAAAGTAGAAGACAAATTACAATCTAAACCAAGAAGAGTAGACTGAATTAAGATAGATTTAGACTGTTCCACTGGGCCATAACATTGTCTCGGGCACCAATGAAAAAGTGGCCCGCATTTGCAAATGCCAATTAATTCCTTTTGTGACACTGTTTGAATAGTAACCAAGGGGGATTTTTTTTATAAGGTTTGGTGCAAATTGTGCATTTTAAAGAATATTTATTCAGCAACAATGGTCAAAACTACTAGTCGCAGAGGGAATTAACTCATGAAACTTGCCCAAATTGACAAAAAAGAGGTCCACTTTGACCAAAAAAAACAGGCCCACCCTAACATTTTGTATTTTTGGTTCGGCCCTGGGCCTATTGCCCGAAAAGCCAGTCCTAGCCTGCCGCTTGGGACATCTGAATATCCTCTGTGTACCCTCATCACACAAACTATTGCCCCATTAAGAACCTTTATGGGTCTTGCCGTCAGTGTCACACTCAGCCCCTGTTCTCAACTGTTTGACTTTGGTTGTCTTCTTCTTTGGAGGTCTTTCAGCGTTCCCGGAACGTCGGGATTTAAACAGGTAAGGGTGGTGATCTTCCGTATCCAGTGTGGGGACGGTAGGCTGTCTCGGAAGGAGATAGGAGTTCCTCTTCCTCATTCACAGATCACATCATTGCCACTTCGGCAGAATGAGACCCAGTTAACAGAAACAAATGTAATCTTTCACTCATTTGTTAATGTAATACCCCTGTTGTTGGAGGGATAACATTTCACCTAAGCAAGCATTGAAGCGCGGATTTTGTCATGGGAAATGTTTTTTATATGTATACATTCATGCCATGTCAAGGGCATCGCCATGCCCATCAAGCCCATTTTATACTACGAGTTGTACTGGGGGAAAATGACCCAAAGATTTATCCTTTTTCTTTCCATGCCTATAGTTGGGGGTAACTTTTAAAGAAATAGTGTTTTACAATGGGATACCGACTATCCAGGTGAGATTAAATGACTGCTGATCTGCAGGAGTACAGACATGAGTAGTAGCTAAAGTACTACTAAATCAGCAGTGATCCCAGTGATCCTGGTGAAACAGACAGAGGCCGACAGGTTCACCTCCTTTGCCTCTTTTGGTAATGTTGCCCGAGAGCAGGCTATATCCTTCAGGAAGGGGGTGGGATGATACAGATGCAACACAGACAACAATAGTATGATCGCAACACAATGACAGAATGTCCAAAATTAGATTCTACAAAAATATTAACCTTAATAAAACTAACAATACACAAAACGAATTAAAAACACTAATGGCCACTCCTGTAAAAGAAACACAGATAATGCAGATTTCTACAGCAAGGGGGGACTGTGGGGGAAGACACAGATGCATTGATTTAAGGAGCAAATGTCAAAAGTATTTGAGAGTGTCTTCAATGTTTATGTTTTATTTATCCTTAATGTGATACAGTTCAAAAATAACTTTTCACAATATCCACATAGTATGAAAAACAACACCACAATGTACTTAATATTTAATTCTTAGAAACAGCATAAACATATGACTTCCACATCCTAATTATAAACATTCAGCTAATACAAATATATCAATACAGAATATTCATACACAAAATGTAAAATGCTGTAAAAATACAAACACAATTCTGAAAGTCGCCAAGAACTTAACAGTCATACAGGGGAGATTTGATCGAATCCTCATGACGCTTATAAATAATTAAAAGTGATTTTAAAAAAAGACCTAGTGAGCTGGCATTTGATGTCCAGCAGTGTTTTATTTTCTAGTAGTATCAGACCAATTAGGGGCATGGTCATGATTTGGCATGAACACTGTGTTAAGGTTACTTCTTATTGTCTGATTCTCACTGTCATACTGACATTAATACCTGTGTCAGCACTCTTGTCGCTACATTCATGGCACTATTACTGTCTTCAGATGCAAAGAGTGGGGTCTTCCAAGTCACTAGGGTCATTTATGGTTGACTAGGGAAACACGACCACAGAAAATACCTTATGTTCTTGACTTTGGTTGTTGAAAAAGAAGTTGAGTCAGGCTTTTGGCATCGAGCAGGGAGTCTGGTCACTTTGGTGCTGGACCGGGGTCAAGTTGAGGAGCGGCAGTGAAGGGTCCCAATGATGCAGTGATGTTCGGCAGAGGCAAAGCCTTGCATGTCAAAGAATCTGGGGATGGCCAGTGATATTGGGTCAGAGGTGCTGAAAGACTCAATGGCCTTCTCTGCAGAGAAGCAGAGACTTGCCTACAGTGGTGAGCAAGCTTGTCAATGTTGGAGTACTGAAAACGCATTTCCCAAACGGATTACATACATCTCTCCCTTACGCACACAATGTGGGCCATTTATTAATGGCATACAAAAATATATGCACATATTTATAGAGAGTATCTTGAGCAGGATTCGTATAGATAGCAGTGCATCAGGTCGTTTTTCTTCCTTTTCTGGGAATGATCCCCTTTCCTAATGGAACGCTCGCATTGTTGTGTTTGAGCGGCTACAGCAGGGAAAGATGAAAAGATCCAAAAGTAGGAGGATTAGATGGGTTAACCTACTGACAGCTGTCATCATGTGAAATCAAATGGAATTAAGAATAATGTCTACCGGACGTACGTTAAACTTACTTAAGTCCAAGGAGCGTTTGTGGCATGCGAGTGCCTCCTCGCAGAGGCTCCGTATAATGTTCTTCAAAACGCGCTGCAGCACGTACACGTCTGTTTTGTTGGAGAGCCCAAGGGCCGTTGCCTTAGGCAACCTCGGTACTGTGCTTGTGCGATGTGTAGGTCACGGCGCATTGCCTAGTAGCCAGTCGTGAATTGCTGCGCTGGTTTCACAGCTTACCCGCGATCAGCGTGTCTGTTGTAAATATGATATGATATGATAGGTTATTTATAAGGCACTTAATACCCAGATGTTTCTAAGCGCAGACCCGGGGGGATCGAACCTGTGTGGCTCCGTGTCCTCTTGCTTCCAAGGCGAGCATGTTGCCCCTGAGCTATCCTCCCGAGTGCTATGGGAATATGCTGTTGCTTTTGCTGACCTGTTTAAAATTGTATTTGTATTCTCATTCTTAATATTTAATGTCTTTCAATCTTGCAGGATACAATGTGCATTGCCCACTAGGATCTGTGTATGCCATTGCGCATGCGTGAGCTGTGCAGTGCTTCCTGTTGCTTGACAACTACTGCTGCTAGTCGCACTATTGTTTAAGTATTGCAGTTGGCCCTGCATAGCCGTTCCAAATATTTAGAAGGCGTCTGTGAAGCGCCTTGGTGTATTTAATTCTGTGCGTGCGCTTGAAGAGGCATAATGATTTGCTAATCGTATTGGTAATTGTAATCAGCAATTATGATGGCGGACACTCGGTCATTCCTTTACATTACACACTTCAGTGGACCATCTCTACTTTCAACTGCATTTCAAAACTGCGTGTGTCGCAGCACTAGTGAGCCTGTGGGACCAGCACCAAATATTTATATTTTAATGAATCTCCTCGGTGCATATTGTTGGTCCAAAGCCACAGAAGTGGTAGTGGTCCTGCTCTTCATGCGATTAGCATGCATCGCAGCACTCACACTATTCCAGTTCTTCTGGTGTACCGGATGTTCCCGAAAGAGTGTTGACACCCTTGACCATGTATTGCTTGCATTTTAAACCTCTTTGTCCAAACTATGCACTGGAGGTTTTGAGCTGTCAAACTGTAACACATAGGGTTCTCAAGTTGGTTCCCTGCATGGGTTGCTCCAAGTTGGGTTCTCGATCTAAGGTCTCCTTTTTATGACATAAAGGTGAGTTCTTCATTAAGTCCTGTCAGATTTGTGCCCAGTTTATGGCTCCACCAGGACTCCTTATGTAGGAGAGCCACTGTGCTGTTTGCAGAGTTTCTTACTGTGTATATTATCCACTGTGTCATATCATCAGGTGTGTGCTGATGACTTATGTAATGTGCTACGAGGGAGAGAGCGATGCTCCCCTATTCCCTTGTGCACTGGTCTTGATGTTTGTCCATTGTTTTTCGTATCACAGGGACACTTTATAGAGTAAACCTCATGGTATGTTTTGCAGGTAGTGAATTGTTTCTGGACACATGGTCTGCCTTCCACTGTGAATGTGCACACTGTGCAAGTTCCACATGGATGATGCCCCACAACCTCTCTCAGATTCCATAATTACTGTTTCTGTGGTTGTTTTTCAAATAAAGCATTCGTGAGGTGTTATTTGAGATTTTCCGATTATTTTAATGCCATTCCGGTTCATCTGGTAGAACTAGTTTTACTAGAAGCCAGCATTTTTGTATTACTGTTTTAATCTGGGGGCTATTTTCTCAGTAGGTGGTAACACGTGTCAATTTTTGGTCGCCATCTTGTTCTGGTCTAACCCTGGGTGTCAGAGGTTCTTCTTGTGGGGTGTGCGTGGCTTTCTTTGGGGCCTGGCTAAATAATTTCCTGGGGTATCCTCTGGCTTTTAGTCTATCCGTAAGGTCCCCTGCATGCACCTGACAGTCATTTCCGTAAGTGCAGTCACAGGGTACCCTCAGAAACTTTCCGTAAGGAAGATTTTGCTTCAGAGTCTGAGGTTTATAACTGCTGTATTGCAGCAGCGTGTGCCTGTCCGTGGGTTTCTTAATGTGCATTTAAACTTTCCATTGTCGGTGTCACTCATATTCATCTTATCCTTGTTGGGTGGGTCCTGATCACTAAGCCAGTCCAATAATTGTAACAAGTTCTCCCTGCTGCCCCTCCAGATAAAAATAATGTCTGCTGGCATTGTAATGCAGAGTCCCTGTGGTCCGAGGGTCGACAAAAAAGTGTGTATTTGCTCTTTTCTTGAAGTGCATGCCTGCTTTGGGTTAAATATTTTAATGGGTTCCTCCTCGTTTCACCAGAACCAAGTGAGGTGCCATATTTGGACCAGACGTCCATGATTCAGAGGAAATAATGAATTGGCTAAAGTCTCACCTTGTCATAGTCATAGCGGGGGAGTCCCTGGTTTTGTCCCTGGACACTCTGATGTAGGCAGGGCAAGGACATTAATAAGAATACTACTAATTCACATTTAAATTCACATTTAAGGGATAAAAATGATGAGAGACACTGAAAACGGTACCCAACCTGCAGCAGTGCCCATTGCATCAGGAGATTCCTGACAACTGCCGACCCCCTGCCCCCTCCCTCCCCCTTCCCCCCCTGCCCCCTCCCTCCCCCTCCCTTTGCCCTCCCCCTCCCTCCCCTTCCATCCCTCCCCCTGCCCCCTCCCTCCCCCTCTCTCCCCCTGCCCCCTCCCTCCCTCTCCCTCCCTCCCCCTCCGCCCCCTCCCTCTCCCTCCCCCTCTGCCCCCTCCCTCCCCCTCCCTTCTCCTGCCCCCTCCCTCCCTCTCCCTCCCCCTCTGCCCCCTCCTGCCCCCTCCCTCCCCCTCCTGCCCCCTCCCTCCCCCTCCTTCCCCCTCCCTCCCACTCCCTCTCCCTCCCTCCCCCCTCCCCCTGCCCCCTTCCCCCCCTCCCTCCCCCTTCCTCCCCCTCCATCCCCCTCCCTCCCCCTGCCCCCGGCTGTCAGAAGATGCTTTTATTGAAGAAAACATGTGTGCGTTTTGACATGATTTTCTCAAGAAAGACCAAATCCCTTGATTTTGCTGCTGTGAGAACGTAGTATAATGTGACCATGTTGGTGACAGGTAGCTTTTGTTACCTTTTCATTTGCCTTTTTTTCCATGAAGTCGCTTGACCGCAGCCTATTTTTGCAAAGGCTCATTAAACTTTCCCTTTTCGCAAGTTTTGGAGCATTTAATGCGGCCGTGAGCACGACAAGCATACGAATTGACAGACTCACATTATGTTCAGTCTAGTGACACTGTCATCAATCTTTGCATGCTGATTGGAAGTCCTTCAATGCAGGAACTTGGTAAATACGTTTCCATGTTACATTTGTAGATCGCATTTAACGCATGAGGTTGATTTTGCTCTAGGTTCAGCAAATTGAATGTGCCCTTTACCACTTCCACGTCCCAGGCTTTTTTGACTGAGTAGTGGGAGCTAGATGCCAGATGCCACATGCTGCAGTATATGATGGCGCACATGTTTGCGTCAATGGGCTGTTTCATGCACACGCCCATTTGGAAATCGTTCCAGAAAACATCTTGCAGGGTGCGCAAGGCCATTTCAGAATGCCTTAATTTAATCCTGTTTTTGATATGATATGATAGTTTATTTATATAGCGACAATGCACAGTGTGTTTCAAAGCACTTCACAGCAAGGGAGGGGACAAGGGAGAATACAAAGACATTCTTACAGGCCATGAGCAAGAAGAATGTGAAGCAGCTGATATTCATTTCGAACATTTGCTTCTGATGCGCCGCCTACCGCAACCTTTACACTTTGGGAGTGTGCATCAGTCTGACACAAGGCATTGTCCAGCGGAGGCCATGAAAGCTCGGATCTGCCTTAAATGTAATGCTACGCTAATGTTGGGTCTAGGTCCAATTCAAAGTGTAATTGCAAAGAGCAGTGTTACCAAGGGATGTTGATTAGCAGCTTTCAGTAAACCACAGCCAAATAACTTCCGATTTGCAGCTTCCAATCACGCCTCATATCAGTTGCTGAGACAAGTGTGCAAAGTGGTGTATAATGCAGTAAATAGTCATACACTTGTATGCACCTAAAAACACTTATTCCCAAAAGAAAGTGCTTGTACTCCTCCCACCCCCTTCAAAATGTACAAGTTGATAACCTTCTCCAGGTGGGGGTGTGCTGGACTACTATCTGGCACTGTGAAGAATTGCCATCTGGCAAAGGGGTGAAAGCCCTGGATTTCTTTTTTTTTAATTAAGAAATAAAATGGTGCAGGTAATTCCACCTCTGAAAGAGAAATCTGCTAATCAGATTCCACTATCATAAGCTCCATGCCAAAAGCATAGCGTGTACTTGTGCTCTGCTACAGCAGTATCCTGATTGACACCACCTGCTCTACCAGAGGCACAGAGCAGGTTCAGAGGTTACAGGTGACTGCAGCACAGGGGCTGCATTTAAAATATGCACCCCTATTCCAAAAACGGTATAACTTCTTTCCTGGTGGCACCCTAAACTGTAAATATAAGCACTACCTGAGTTAGGGTATGGTGGCCATCATCTCTCTGATATTTATTTTGCACATGTGTCAGCCCTGTGGGCCCAGTTCAGCTGTGGATGGAGTGTGTGTATTGCTCCCAGATATGGCCCACCCCTGAAAGCTCGGACCTGCAGAAATAGGGGATGCTTCTCTTTGTTCCTTTGTAAGGGCAGGTAACACCATATCCCCCAGGAAAGCCACTCCACAGGATTGTGGCCTGGGAACAGAAACCAAGAGGCACACCCATTCACAGAGAGCCAAACCTCACACCAGGGGGCTGCATTTCTAAAGGCCTTTGAGAAGGAAAGGGGGTGGTGTTAACATAGCCAGCGAGGGATCCGTACAGTTTTGGGAGAGTTCTGTCATCCTGATTCTCTCTTGCCTCCAGTCCTATTTCCTTCCACCTCCACTTACTCTGGAGCAAAGCACTTTGGGTGCAAAATCATAAGGGCAAAGTCCACACATTTCAAGAACAGGGATTGGACCCCTAAAGAAGGCTAGCTTCAGTCCAATCACCTGGGGACATTTGCCTATAAAAGAAGTGGTCTCCCACCACTTCTTTGAATCAACTTGAAGCATAATTGGATCACCACTTGAGAAGATTTTGTTGGACCCTGCTGAGAGAGCAGTCCTTTCTAAAGTCTTCCAGTTTGGAGGTGCAGTAGGTGTTGCAAAGGCAAAGGCAAGCTCTATCCCCTAACGATCCCCCCAGACCTTTGGGGGAGATCTGCTGCTGAAACAGGACCTGCCTCTCTCCCAGCCACAGAAGCACTTATGAACTCACATGTTGGAGGACCTCTACATTTGTCTGCCAGCTTCCCCCGTGTTTGGGAGGCCAGGAGCAAGCACCCATCTTGTCCCTGAGTCCCTGCAGTGGGACTCACAGCACCTAGAGAGCCAAGACAGCCGGGATCCTAGTGTTTTTCACTGTTAAACTGCTTGGAGTGTGCTTCAGGGACTGTTCAACACATTTGAACCAGCAGGACCCGCCGTTGCTGTCTTTTGCTCTCATCCGATCTCTGCACAGCAATGAGAAGTCTAGTTCGGCACTGCAAACCAACAACAACTGCAAAGAAGGTACTATTGACTTCTAACTGCCCCCTTTGTCAATTTTCAGGTCCTAGAGACTGGCTAGGGAACTTTGAACCCTTTTTGTTCACAAGCACATATCCTTTGTCAAAAACATTGCTGCTTTTGCTTGCCTCTCACCCCTGATTCATTACCCAGAGTGATGCAAATGCCATCTTTGCTGATTCTGTTTTCTTTCCTCAAGGGTGAGTTTTGTGTAGTGTTTTTCTATGTAGTTATTATTGTACATGGTGTGTTTAATTAAAGTGTATATTTGTATAGAACCTTTACATTCTGTTATTTTGGACTGCAATACTTCACTGTTCGGATTGATACTGAACCACTTGCATATCCATCTAAAGAAGAAAGCCTTCACACCCCTTATAAGAGTATAGCCTTCCCTTGGCCCATGTTACCATAAAGGACGAGTGAGGTATGTCCCTTGTGGGAGGTAGTTTTATGAATGGAGTGACGGGAGTATTCATCCAATCAGGCTCTTTCTAATGCTGTCATACAAGGGTAAGGAAAAACCTGACTGGATGAATTTTCGATGAGAGGGAAATAGAAAGCCAAATGGTCTGCACTCTCACACAAACATGAAAGTCCATCTACATAGGAAAACTTTGGGCAAGTTGACTTGGCCAACGTTCAACCAAAACTAAAAAGTGACAGGTTGTACATCCCCATTAAAGTGGTGTGAAAAAAGATAGATTATGGAGTTATTCTGGCAAAGTCATATAGTGATTTGCATGACATCAATGAAAGGTTGGCATATTTGCATGCTATCAGAGGTTTTCAATCCATGTAGTGGCTTGAAATCCCTCAGTGGCTTCTTTGGTAATTAGGGGGACAGTCGGCTGGATGAACCCTAACTGCAAAGCATTCTGTGTAAAAATGTGACTAATAGCAACTATTTGATTAATTTTAGCTGCCAGCGTCAATTTGATAGTTTTTGGGAGGCATAATGCATTTGCCAAAAACAAGAGGAGCTGCTTGATTAGCATTTGTAGGTGTTCGGGCTGTGGTTTATGACAGCAATATATTTTCCAGCAGGGACTGCCAGAGCATGATAGACAAACTCTGAAAATACATTCTTGCATACGTTGGAAAAAGCCATCTAGCTACAGAGCCAGAAACCCATGCCATGGACAGAGCTAAAGGCCTACAGCAAAACAAAAGTGGTGATGGCTGGAAGGTTTTGAATTAATCTTAACCTCTGGGATTGTGCTGGGCAACCCCCAGACCATTGTTCTTCACCTGCCAGGACATTACAAAAGGGGAAAGACCATATGCAAATCAGGCTTGGTTGCACCCCAAAACGAGCAGGCCAGCTTGAACTGCTTGGTCACATCCCTTCTGTACGAGACCACAAGCATCCCCAGACTTGTTTCAGCCTTGTTGGGCCTCATCAGTGAGGAGTAGCTTGGGTCTCTAGGCCCAGTAGGCACGGGACCCACGTCTGTGCATACCTGTCCCACTCAGGGTGACTACAGCAAAACAAAAGAGGTGTTGGCTGGAAGGATGGGAATTAATTTTAACCTCTGGCAATGATCTGGGCAGCCCTCCAGACCATCTATCTTGGCCTGCCGAGCCATTACAAAAGGGGGAAGGCCATATGCAAACATTGTGTAATTCATCCTTTTTTTTTATTACTTGTGTATAATCAAAGGTAATGATTTTTACAAGGATGAGTCAACGCAGAGCTCACCACGTATACTGCTACTATCTTGCAAGTAAGGTAGTTCGTGCAGTCATTATCAGAGTGTTCAAAGTGGATTGCGTTTAAGTCGTACAGTTGAGGTCCACAGGGTCTAGGTGTGTGACTTGTCATCTTTAGCCGCCCTGGTGCATTACATCTCGGATATTTCTTGCATAGTCGGGAGAGCCGAGATGTGATCCGCTGGATAAGCATGCTCTTTAGCATTTATTTTTGTAAATGCCACTTCCAGGAGTTTGGAGGTAGCTACAGCCCAGCGTGTTTTTTCACCCGAGATGAGGCGGCACCACCATATGTCTTCTTCCACCAGAACAGAGTTGCCCCATAGGGGTTCCAAGTAAGCCAGGCGTTCAGCTTTGAGGATGTGACAGTTTAGTAGGAGATGATGAATTGACTCCGTAGCACCCTCAACCTGACACAGCCTGCACGTGGTTACCGCGGCCTGGTTTCTTAGCCTCATGATTTCTGTTGTGTGGAGCAAATTCAGTCTTGCTCTTAGGAAGAAAGTTCATAGCTTTCTGTTTGGAAATTTTTCACAGTAGGCCAGAGGCGATTTGAGCCTGTTGTATGTCGGTGGCAGGTGATTTAAAAATTTGATCGCTCTGGCCTGCTCACCTGTAGAGATCCAGTCTTGGTTTTTCAATTTTTGTGACACTCTTTGTGGGTTGTTTTTCAGGTCCTCTGTGGAGCAAGCCACTTCATGTAGATTTTTTTCTTGAGAGGAGATCCATTTCTTGATCTCCGGACATTTTGTCGATTCCAGTTCCTTATTGATAATATTGAAAATTGGGAGTCTGTTTTGAATGAGAGTCTTTCTGAAGATAGCCAGAGAGGCGATGGTGACCGTTGCTTCCAGCGAGAGTAATCCCAACTCTCTTTTGATGGCTGCGATAGGAATAGAGTTCGGGAGACCCAAAGTTGTTTTCCAAATGTAGCCCTCTAGCTTAGGCCAAATTGAGCTGGGCATGTTGATCGTGGCCTCCATACCATATGTGAGTGCTGGGACTACTTTCCCCTTATAGAAGTTGATTGTGGGATTCCAGGAAAATTTGCCGAACTTGCGATCGATCATCTTCATTTGCGAGGTTAGATTTTTCGCTTTCTCCCAAAGGTGCAGTTGCATTTTAGTTTCCTTGGATGACCCATCAATGTAAGTTCCCAAGTATTTAAAATGGGGAACAACTTCAATACGGCAATTGTTCACTGACCAAGAATACGGTGGTGTTTTTGTTCTTGGATTCTTGGCAAAGATGGTAATTCATCCTTTATCACTGTACTAGGGTGACCAGACACACCAGTTTTACTGGGACTGAGCAGGAATTCGTCCCTCTGCCCCCCTGTCCTGGGTGTTGTTATATTATTTTTTCCAAAACTCCACCTGGGTTTTGGGGAAAGGGAGATATGATATGATTGGTTATTTATAAGGTGCTTAATACCCAGAGGATTCTAAACGCGGTCTGGGGGATCAAACCTGTGTTGTGTTGTCTCGCTGCCAAGGTAAGCACGTTGCCACTGAGCTATCCTCCCATGACAGGGTAACTACTGGCATAAATCACCACATATTCATTGTTTTCCCACAACTCACACCAAATAAACATTATTATACTTAAGTCATGTAGGGGTGGGCTCGAACCTCCAACCTTTCAGGTAACAGGAACATGCATTGCCCGATTGTGCCATGGAGACTGCTCAGGAAAGGACTTCCTAATGAGGCTTGAAACAACAGTCAGATGCAAATATACACTGTTTATATCCAAGGGAATGATTGGACCTCCCCTTCCTTTGACACTGTAGACATGGTAGCCACTGTCAAATTGAAGTCATACCTTTATGTCGGTGGCCTGCGTCGGGTATTATTTTTAAAATCTGGTCAACCATAAAGGATCAACAGATGAGATAAGAGAACACCAAGTCACTGATGTGTGTGAATTTTATTGATGTGTGTGCATTTTAGCACTGAAAATTAAGTGAAGTAGACACACTTTGCAGAGAAAGACTGCCTGCGTTTTACATTGAGTGTGAAGGAGTCAAGGATGGCTTCTAGTTCGACGATACCTGCCGCGGAGGGTCGCTAATTTGCCGTTTAAGAAGCTACAAAGAGCAAATCTACACAGGAAGCTGCCGAGATGGCAAACTGCTGTACACTCAAGTGAAAGGTTCATGTTGTGCCCTCGAGATGGCACAAGGGGATACATTCTAGCATCCAATAGGTCGACACGTCAGCGGCTTCTCGAAAATTGACTAATGCCCTTCAATGGCCAGCTTGTGGTCAAAACCGTACTACTTAGATTCATTTCAGTCTGTTATTCTTGTAGAACCACGTGCTGTGTCACTTACTGCAAGCAGGAAAGACATCCCGGCAAAAGAACACATCTCCACCATTTAAAGGGATTTACACACAGTGCACAAATTAGCATTACTGGCATCGCTTCCATGGCATTATGAAAGTGATGGACAGGTCCATTTGAAAACTATCATATGTGCATCATTAACAATTACTGTGCCACTTATGTCTGCCATGTTTGCATCAATTGGTGTGTAATCATAATTAAGACCCACTGGGAGGATGAGGCAGCTGGGCTCCCGAACGCGCGCGCCTGTCCAATGCACCACACCCTCCTTCGACAGGCCGAACAGTTGGGGGTGGGTGATATTTTATTAAGAAAAGATGTGTATGTTTTGATCAGGGCTGGACTAAGGGCAGGGACGTCCAGGCGACCATCCGGGCATCATATTAACCCACCTAACATGCCCGCTCGGGGGAGTCTTTCAAGGGCTCTCCGAGCTGGCGTGGTGGATGAAGGCGTGGCAGGTGCCCTATTTCAATAAAATGCACCCCACTTGCCTGCTTGTGCTGGGCGCGCCAATAGGAGAACAGGGTGCTTTTTATTACAATACAGCGTAGATGTCAAACCAGCATGTGGCAACAGCCCCATACAGGTTGCACAGCCGCGCTGTATTTAAATGCTTAACTCCCCGCTCCTGCATAGTTAAGCACTTAAATACAGCAACAAAACATGTGGCTCTGCCGCCCTTCCTTCCCTAGCACCCTCAGGTGCAAGGTGACAGGGTGGAGACGCCAAATTTTGGTGACTCGCCCGGGCGCTTTAAAAGCTAAGACCGGCCCTGGTTTTGATGCATGATAACTGCGCAATGGAACCCAAGTGTTGTGTAGCAGGAGTGAGGTTAAGGAGGACGGGATCAGTACTAAACTAATTGTGGGGTCCCTTCCATCCTCTCCCCAACAATTATATGAAAAAGAATTGTTAATACTGCATTTAGATCGGTAGCACTAATACCAACATGACCAAATGTAAAGCTAACGTTTGCAGATAGTTTTGGGGTGTCAGAAAATGACACCCCAAAACTATCTAAAAGCTCATAGGGCTGTTACAATATTTCCAATTTGAGCCTGCTCACTGTCTCGGGTCCCCTTTGCTCAACCAAAAGCCCTCATCCACTAGGTGCATGCTAATCCACTCTGTCCTTCCCATGTTGTACCCCGCACGCACTCAGTGCCTCCTCAGTCCGCACTATACCCCTTAAACTTTCTCTGCCTGCTCACTTTCTTTATGCTTTTTATCACCAACTCTCTGCCCACTTGCCCATTCTGGCCTCCTTGCTCCATTATGTATATCTCAGACACACTGTCCTACTTCACCTGCTCTGTCCCCACCCGCTATGTGATGCTTCCATGCATGATGCGTCCCCCCTGTTCTTTCACTGACTCTACACTCCAAATTCAATCTGTGCTTCCCTCCCCTACTAGGTGCACCACTCTCCCACTGTGTCCCCACTCCATCCAGCGGTCGTAATGTACGAAAAGAAGTAGTGGAATGATGTTCCCTGCTGGCCCAACCCCACTCCCTATAAACCACATCACCACACTACCTCCCACGCGCAACACAAACCCCTTTCCCGTGTCCCACTTTCCTTGATTCCACCCCCACCACTGTGTAAAGGCTGAAAGAAAAAATTGAAACCATTCCGGAATAGTTTCTTATTAAAATAAAAATATAAGAATAGTGAAACTTAATTTAAAAAAGTAGAGGAACACCGCTCCCAACTGCTCCAGCTCACTTCGACCACTGATCACCCACTCACTGCCGCAATACCTACTTTGTTCCATCAGCCACTGCATTCCTCATAACACACTGCTCTTTCTAGGCTCATAAACTGTACAAATGATTGCTTGTTAATGTCCATGCAGCCCATAGCCACTGCTATTCCAGAGGACGCCTGAAGTGTTCAGACTGGGTTAAGACCAATACTTCCCTTCAAGTCTGCACCCTGACTCACAATCCAGCTGTGCTTTCGCTTCACTGAAAATTACTGCGACCTATATATTTGGCAACAGAGCTGTGTTGGGTTCTATGTTCTCTTGAGTGTTCCTACTCTAGAATTGTGTGCAATCTAGAACTGTTTAACGTTGTGTGTGCATGTTATCCCTCCGAATATCAGACATCGGAAGGATAGCTAGGGGCCAATGTGCTCGTCTTGGAAGCAAGACGACAAGGAGCAACACAGGTTTGATCCCCGGGTCTGCGCTTAGAAACCTCTGGGTATTAAGTGCGTTATAAATAACCAATCATAATCACATGCTCTGTTGTAGCTAGCAGGATATGCTGCATTCCGCAGGTCCAATAAAGATTTTTGGCTCCCTTTGTGATGTAGTAAAAAGAGGTGATAAAGTGGCTGTAATTAATTTCCTGCCACTTTACTGCCACGACAAATTCCAAGTTTCAAGGTAGGTTGGAGGAAAAATGTCAGCACTTGGCTGGACCTCTACTTATGCTATGATATGATATGGCATTTGTAACGCGCCTATACACAAGTGTTTCAAGGCGCGACGAGGCAGGGAGGGGGGAACAGAGGGAAGGCAGACAACGATCCTACTAGGCCAGGTGTCATTCAGACCACGCAAGTGCATGGGTAGGGGGAAGGGAAAAGTGCAAGGGGAAAGAAAGGGGGGAAAAGTGCAGTACAGGGTAGAAAAAAAGATAAATAATAGGGCCAGCTGGTGGCAAGTGCAAGGTAAGTGCAGACAAGTGTTGGGAAGGGGGCTGCAGGGATACGGAGACAGTTCCGCAGTGCAGGGGTTGCCAGGGAGGCAGTGCAAGTGGAGAGTGTCTGGGCCAAGGACCGAGATCACTGAGAATGGCCCAGCTGCAGATTCGGTGCAGTTTCAGTCAAGAATTAGCAGGGGAGAGGGGGAGAGAAAGCAGAAGCAAAGAGGAAGGTTTTGAGGTGCTTCCGGAACCGGAGATGGTTCTCCTCAAGTTTCAGGGAGGCAGGAAGGCTGTTCCAGAGGGAGGCCCCTGCCGCAGAGAGAGATCTACCTCCAACTCGTTGCTTGGTGAAGCGGCTGACCCTGAGGGAGTTGGAGGCGGATGAGCGAAGAGCTCGAGAAGGAAGATATTTAGGAAGAGAGAGTTGAAGGTATTTAGCACCCAGAAGGCCTTGTGGACAATGCAGAGGGTTTTGAACTTAATCCTCGCAGCCACAGGAAGCCAGTGTAGAGATTTCAGTCCTGGAGAGATACGGTCCCTGGGCTTGAGGCCAAGGGCACGTCTCGCAGTCCTGTTCTGGATAAGTTGCAGAGGGCAGAGTGCAGAGGCAGGCAGATTTAGATAGAGGCTGTTACAGTAGTCCAGTTTCGAGAGGCCCAGTGCTCGGGAGACAGTGAGCTTCTGGGGGAAGGAGAGGAAAGGAAGAATACCTCTGAGGAGGTGCAGCTGGTAGTGTGACTTCTTAGAGACGTCAGATATGTGAGCAGAGAAGGAGAGTGTGGAGTCAAAGATGACCCTGAGGTTTTTTGCCTTGCAGGTAGGAGCAGGAAGAGGGCCAAGAGGGGCCGGCCAGAGAGCTGCAGGGAAGGAGGGAGTGGGTGTGCCGATGAGTAAAATCTCAGTCTTACTGGCATTAAGGCAGAGGTCATTGGCGGCACACCATTCCTGGATAGCAGACAGACAGTCAGAGATGAGGGAATGTCCTTTGGAAGGGCATTTATACCGCAGGAGGATTTACTGCTGGCAGAATTACCACCTGTGGTAAATGTTCCAAACCCCCCTGTCATAATCTGGCAGTTTGTCTCTAGGGTCTTAGGGCAGGGCTAAAGAAATGTGCTTTAGCCACTAGCCAATGGCAAATGATATTTAACTCTTTCCGAGTGAAAGAAATGGTGTGCTGTGTGCATGTTGAGCATTTAGGGGGCGAGTGTCTTGGTTATGTACGGATGGGAAAGTGGGCCAAACATATCTTCTCCTGAATTGGTAAAATGTATCCAAAATTGGGGGTTTCACTCTTTTGAACCTCCATTTCGCTCCTCCTCCCTTTCTCACCACACCTACACGCTACATAGACATACATACATACTAATACAGACACAAACATACTTGCTGTCCGTGTCCACCTCTTCCTTCTTCTGCAGACCGTTAGGGCCTGCTAGCCCCTGCGCGCAGCGTGCTTCGAGGCTAGCTCGGTCTCACTGCTCTGTGGCCTTCAGTGTACACCCTCTTTTAACTGCGTTCTTCAGATTGTGGTCAAAAGAGGACACCCTGAGTGACATTTTGTGCTGGCTATTTGCCTCGAATTTGAAATGGTATGCCGTGTTTTAGGGGATTCGGTGGGATTAGGCTGAGGCCCTTTTAGCCCTATGGGAGTTGTGCCTGTTTATTCTCTTCTTTTTAGCAGATTCCTTGTGGTGAAGACTCACATTGAAACTGGCCGAACATGAAGGCATTTATTTGTGGCAATGGTGGTGCAGGACCCTAGGGAGCAGCAGAAACATGCCAGGGAGTGGCTAGTGTTTTTCAAAGAACGTAGCAGGCGCCCCTCTCCAGAAAGAACATGGCATGATAACATGTTCTGTGGTTTTTCCCACTTTGAGAGTTCGCAGCCATCGCTTTTTGCTCACTGTACTTTCACAGATGGGAAATATCAATTTGCATATCAGTCTTTGTCCCGCCCACATGGGCAGTCCAGCATCAAAATGCTATGGCAATTCCCCTTTGAACAAGAGTACCAACAGTAATCCCATACACGTGTTTTAGCCTTGTTGGGCCTCATTAGTGAAGTGGAGCCATGCCTCTCTGAGCACAGTGAGCAGGGAGTCCACGTCTGGGTTCCCCCAGGTGACTCAGGGTGACCTGCCTCAAGTTCCTTGCAAATATTTTTCAACAAAGGTAGCAGGCACCCCTCTCCAGAAAGAACATGGCATGATAACCTGCTCAGTGTTTTTTTCCCACTTTGAGAGTTTGCAGCCATCACTTTTTGCTCAATGTACCTTTCACAGATGGGAAATATCAATTTGCATATCAGTCTTTGTCCCGCCCACATGTGCAGTCAAGCATCAAAATGCTATGGCAATTCCCTTCTGAACAAGAGTACCAACAGCAACCCCATACACGTGTTTCAGCCTTGTTGGGCATCATCAGTGAGGTGAAGCTGAGCCTCTCTGAGCACCGAGAGCAGGTAGTCCACATCTGGGTTCCCCCAGGTAACTCGGGGTGACCAACCCCAAGTTCCTTGCAAGTGAGTGGCTAGTGGCAAGATTATATTCCACTGGTTTGGCTTTGGTGGCCTGTAGCTACACTGGTTCCATTAAGCAGATATCAAAGATCACTGAAAGAATTGTCTCCCACAGCCGGATATTATCTATTGCATTAGAGGAAAATTACAGGACACAACTCTGTGGAAGGGAAATGAGTGAAGGTCCTGTGAATTTGTGTGGTCTTTAAATTGGTATGAGAAACCCTGACTGCTCAATTAGATGTGAATTATAGAAGGGTTTTGAGGCATACAGTGTAAGAGCGAGAATTGAAGTCCTTATCACAGACTTTGTATAAGGATGCATTAAGACAGAATTGTGGTCATGGAGCCTCTAAAGCATATTCCATGACCTGTTTTGGGGTGACCTGATTTTACACAAGGAGGGTGCCTACTGATTGCAAAAGGTTGCAGATGTTTTTATAGACGCCCTTGTAGATCCTGTACAGTCCCTTAAGTTTGTGGGCTGGGTCAATTGGTCCTGCAGGCCCTGGTCAGCAGGCTAAATACCCCTATCTGCCAAAGGAAAGTAAGGGTGGGTCGGTCCAGGAGGGAAGATAGTTTGTAGGTCCGAACCCCTTCCTATCAAGTGTTACTTTTTGAAATGAGGGCCAGACAGGAATGACCTCTGTTTAGAGGCCATTCATTGAAGTCTCAGCGGTCACAGATGGTGGACTGTACGTTCCATGCTCTTGGAAAAGGGGAAGTGATATGGATGGTGGGGGTAAAGGAGATGTAATTGGAGGTTAAGGTGGGGCCCTTGCAAGGAAAAAAAGAAAAAGGGCCTCATCATGAATTGGGCGGTAGCCCTTATATGCAGCAGTAAAACTATTACTGCTGCATTTAAGCTTCCGCCCAAACATAGGTCTGGCGTGTTTACCCCCAGTTCAGAGAGGTAAGCGCACCAGAAAAATCCCCATTTTCGGGCACAATTAGCCAATGGACCCAATGGGGAATTACAGTTACCGCCTACCCCGTGATTTGGCAGTAATACCGCCAGAGGGTTGGACGGTAACACAAATACAGTTGGGCAGTATCCCAGTTGGGATACCGCCCAACCCGTGAAGAGGCTGAAAGCAAAATAGAAATTGCAGTGTTAGCATTCTAAAGAGGGCATTTTCACACCTGAATGCACTCTATTCAAGCAATTAAATGATATTACCCTTTTCTATCCTCCCTGTGGGTCTCGGTTCAATTTAAATGTATTAGACTCAGATTTGATAATAGAGGATGGAAAGGGTGTACATAGAGCACAGGTTGTGGGGAAGAAAGGCCCTATTGCAGGGATCTGTAACCTTTGGCTCTCCATGTCTCGTACTGCAGCTACCAGGAAGCCTTAGCTTGCAAAGTCAATGGTGAGGAGTCATGGGAGTTTTAGTCCAAAACATCTAGAGAAGCGCAGGTTGCAGACCACTGCCCTATTGAGAGGGCTGCAAAGAATTACAAGGAGCCCAATGCCCTAAAGGAAGAGTATAAATGGCATATACATTTCCACAGACAAGTGCATGAGCTGAATGTACATTTGGAAGTCTCATCTAATGCAATGGCACAATAAGCACTTATTAATGTTAAAAGAATAGGAAGATATCTTGGATGTCAGGGGTGTGTTTTCTTATGATAAAATGGGCCAAGATAGGAGGAAGAGCTGAGTGGTGGTGCGAGAATTAAGGCAAGGCACAGAGTTAGGAAAATGTGCATCATCCAGACATCAGCCTTGACCCAGATTACTTTCTACGAATTAGCATAATTTCTCCAAATCATAATGTAATGCAGCAGCGAAATAGGGGAGTATACCTTTGCAATGACAATCCATACATGTTCAATTATACTGAGGATGCTGTGGCTTCTTATTATAACTTCATTACAGTAGAATTTCGGTAGCAGCGAAGAAAGTACACATTTTACTCAATACAAATAATAACATTTATAGCAGGTGTAAATGGTAAGCAAAGATGTCACACGTCCTCTTTCCTGATGCATGCTAGTGAGTTATGTACTACAGATCTTGTAAAGATCTTCTCTTTTCCCCCCTGCAGTTGCACGATCTGAATGACATAAGGCCTAGTAAGATTGTTGTTTTTTTGTCCTCCTTATGTCTCCCTACCTTGTCTTGTTGCACCTAAAAACACTTGTGTACAAGTACGTTATAAATAACTCATATCATATTATTGTTAAGCGCCATAAGGAGTTCCGTATCCCCCGTCCATCTCTTCCTGCAACTGCCTCTGTTCTCCGATTCCCCACATTCCTCTTCTCGAACCCCTCAGCGTTCTATCCAGTATACTACATACATATAATGCATGGAATCCGAAAATATCCATATAAAGATCTGTACATACTTTTCTTATTTCAATCTCATTGTGGCATCTCTATTAACCTTTTATTGAGACATAATGGTAAGTGTGGGGGGCCATACACACACCACTCAAGTTAGTAAGACTGACGCACTGCAGAAGAGGAGCCAAGTACCTCTACCGGAAGTTCCACCCCTATATGTTGGCAGCCAGAGATTGCGACATGTGCAATACCAGTAAGAGTGCCAATACCGTGAAAAATCCTTGAAACAAGGTATCCATTGAGAAAACCCTATACGTATCCACGAAGAATTGATGATCTTCTGAAGGAAGTTCCGGAAGAAGTATGAAAATGACTGAAAGAAAAAACTAGTGAGGTCACATGAAGTAGAGGCGATGCACACAGAAGTGATATAAAGGAAGTAAGGCTATAGACCCTATAGAACCTGATGGCAAAGTAAGGCAGTATGTAACATTTCACCCCTGAGATGAAGATTGCATGGGCGGAGAGGCACCAAAGAAAATGCAAAACCATTTTAAAATTGTACAGATGCAGTAGCGCAAGTAGACAAATTAATCATAAGGCTGGCTATGTAGTGAATAGATTGCAGCGATGCACCAATGTATATACATAGCAATATGTAGAATCTGGATGTTCCACAATGCACTTCAGCAAACTTGGACCTCGTGAATGGAAGAATTGGAAGTGTGGTGCAACAGAATAATAGCTGACGGTGAAGGAAGATTTCTGAAAGGCTTGTCTGGCCCAGAGTCAAGAGAGCCTAGTCATGTACTCAAGAAGATGCAAAAATGTGAGAAGCAAGCTCAGCTCCTGTTTGAGGTGTAATGAAAACCATCGAGGGTGACAAGATTTCTTCATTCAATGGTATTAAAATACAACAAAGAGCCCGAAAATGTGGTCGCCAGTCACATGATCGGATGAGAATAGACTTTGGTCGAGCTACACCGAGACCAGAAGATAAGACCATGCTTCACTCCCTTTTATTCTCAGGTGCAGTGAGCCTCTGCAAGGCCAAGTTCAAAGGGTTTAATTGAATGGCAGACCACAGGAGTGATGATGGATGTTAGGCTAATTGGGTGGGGAAGCATGACCAGGACAAACCCCCAGCACCTGGAGTCCAGTTGCATGCTGCTAGCATGTGCACACTTCCAGAAGGTTACAAGCGTACCAACCAATTATAGAGGGCCACGTATTAAGGAGCCCTATAGTTTGATAAGCCAATAGTATGTTGTTTATTTTCATGACACAGAAGATGACTTTCACTTGGGTTGGGCTTAGTTGCCCACCTGAACTTAGAGATCCAATCACGTCCCTGTTGCCCATAGAAAGTATATGTAGATGATCCCCATTGACCAACTATAATCTGGAGTAGGTTTTCTTGTTTTGTCACATATCCTGATGTCACTCATGATGAATATTTAGTATAAAGGCAATGTTTTTTATGAATTATGTCGAGATAAGTCTGTGCAGTGTCCATTGATGTCCGTTGTACTCCCTGTTTGAAAGACTTGTTATTAAAACAGCTTTACCTTTTACCAACTTCTTGAGTCGGTCTGATTATTGATGTCTGAGTACGATCTGCATCCCCATCCATCTCCCATACTGTTACCTCGTCTCGAAGGACCTATTGTCTGGGTTCAGCACCAAGGGTCTTTAATGTGGGCAGCATTTCATTACCACCATGCATAGCAAAGAATCGTGCCATTATGGCTATCAGCAGCAAGGCATGATGTCCAGGATGTTGAGGGGCAGAAATTCCCATTGTCAGTAAAAACAAAAAACTATATCATGTCATTAAGCAAAAACAAGTGGCACAGATGTGTGATGTCATCATGTCATCAATGACATTTGTAATGTCATATTTCATGTCCTGTGCGTTAGCTTTAGCAGTGCACGGTGGTGGAGTGAGTTACTTTGCAAGCGACAAAAGAGGCTGTTGAAGACAACAGTCCTCTGTATATACTGCAAAACATCACTCTGCAGGGAGGATCAATTATGAAGGGCTTTTGAAGCTGTAATCAAGGAGCATGAGAAACACTGCCCCCTATCTTAGATGTAACACACGCACAACATCTTCCCCTGTCTACCTTCCCCTCCATATTTTTGGCTGGTGCCTCTTCCCTCAGTTCCCTCCCCACCTTACTTTCTGACCTCTCATGCAACCCCCCCAAAATACCACAAAAATGTTTTGCCTTAGGAACCACCATTCACAGATAAAAAAAAGAACAAAAACATGAATATCATCAACTCCATCTACTTTGCATTTCTCAGTAAAGTAACTGGACACAATAAGATTCTCCAACATTTCCATTAGCATTTTGTGTTATGCTAATGGGAATAATGGACAATTGTATACTAGACAAAAATATAAAAGAACAGAAAGAATGTTCTGTCCCAAATACTTTTCTCTAGCATAGAATAGGGGCCATAATCAATTGACCTTTATACTATCTGCGGTCTCTACTGTCCCCTTTAAAGGCCATGGATCATTAAAAGACCCGGAAGCCACGGGCACACCATCGCACAGGGCAGCCCTTCTACCTTTTTTTAATTTTATATTTGTTACCTTCCCTAAATGCTTTCTTTCAAACAGTCCCACATCCATCCACCAATCTCTTCCAAAAACTGTACATATAACCCTGTGGACATATTACGGTTCCACACAACAACTACCGCTTAACAATCTTCTACAAATCTTTTTCATCTGCATTTCCCTTACTTATACAAAACAGTGGTACACAGTGCTTCTATAAATGCACATATGCATTGTGCAGTAAGAGAAGTGCATAAACAGAAGGGACAGTATAGATGGGCAAGTGCTCATGAGAACTAAGGAGGAAAGTGCTAAGGTATGCCAAGATGGGTTTGTCACTGGCTAACAACTGGAGCAGAGGATTACCAAGGGTGGGATGCATTTTAACCGTAACATCCCTTTCACAAAGTTTTTTTTCTGTCAATTTAATAGGTTTTTATAAGTGAAAATGTTTCATGATGTTACATCACTGTGTATAAGTTATTAATAATTCCTCTTTCCATAAATATCAAAGAACTATAAAACTCTGTTAAGAAACATATTTTTTGAAAAACATACTTATATCTGTCGTTATCAGCAGCACAAGCTGGGGATGCAAATCATCGTTAAATTGCCTACGACATAAGGCTCGAGCACGACCCTAGCCCCACCAAACCACCCCTATTATTCACTGCACATACACTGCATCCTAGCTCAGTCTCCACTATACCCTACTAATGTGACCAATGACCAGTGCTCATAGCTTGCAGCCATGGCCAATCTCCAAATACATGGGGCATGGGCTTTGGCCATGCCACATTCCCCAAAAAGCAAATCAGAGTACACATTTTGGTTTGCCGACAGCTATGCCCACTACTCAGACACCAAATTTATATCGCACACAAGACATATGTTAAAAAAAAGGCTTTCAGGTCTTTGCTGATGCTCGTCGCCCAAGTTTGTTGTAACCGAGTCCACCACTTCAGGCTGTCGCCGCAAGCAGAATATTCTTTTCCATTCAAACCTACCGCTTCGGCCATTTTGCATGCCCCAATAAACAAATTACAGTACACATTAATCCTTTCTGACGGCCAGGCCCATTGCCCAGACACCAATGTTATATCACTATGCTGTGTACTTACATTTTCACACTTTCAAAAAATAAAACACAGGACATATTTGCAAAACCATGCTTTGAAGTTCGTGCTGATCCTCCTCATAAATATTTGCTGCAATCCCTTCCAGCACTCCAACCTGTACCCACAAGCAGAATTTTCTTTCCCGTTCCAAACTATCCCGATTTCGAAAAACTTTACCACATAGCTGGTCTCTGGTGGCCATGTCCACTTTAACCCCATTGCTGGTCCCTTCTGGTAATGGCTAGTAGCCAGATTGTCCGGGTCATGGTTTTTGGCCATGACCCGACAATCTGGCAACTGCCCATGGACGCAGGCTATGCTTCCGTCATTAAAGGTATATCACTATTTGTTATACGTACATTATGACACTTTTCAAAAAATAAAACACGGACACATTTTCAAAACCATGCTTTCGAGTCCTTGTCAATGCTTCTTGCATGAGTTTGCTGCAAATTCGCCCATGTTTTATTTTTTCAAAGGTGTCAAAATGTATGCACATAAAATAGTAATATAACTTATCCCCCCCTTGACAAAATCCATTCACACTTTGAACAAACATTCAAGGTTAGGTCTATAATCTTTCTCAAAACGTGTGTGCACATTTGTCACATAGCAACAAAGTTATACGCCATCTAAAAATGTTGAGTCCCCCTCTAATTTTGCCCCTAATTGACAAAGTCCCACCAAACTTTACAAACACATTCATATCTAGGTCTAAACTCTTTAAGCAAAGTTATGTGCAGATTTGTCAAATGGCAGCACATTTATGTCTGTAAAATATTTTGGGATCCCTCCTCTAATTATATTCCCTGTTGGCAAAAAAGCACCAAACTGTGCGCAACCATTCAGAATCAGGCATAGAATGGAATTCCCAAATGTTATGCAATTTCATTCAGTGGCGCCAAAGTTATAAGCCATCCAAAAACTGCTTTTCATCAACCCTGTACTTCAGAAATAGTCACGGATGTCCTCAAACATCTCAGATGTCCGCAAAAATCACAGAGCCGTCCCGGACATCTATGACTGTTCGCGGACTTCAGAGATTAAAAAAACACCTGTTTTTTTGGGGGTTTTATGGCAATATCCCATCCCATCCACATCACCCCTCAACTCCCCAGAGATTGTTTCATTAGTTTGACAAGTGCAATGTTGCATTTTTAACATGTTTTTACCGCAATGTTCGCGGACACTGGCGGCTGTACAAAAATACAACATGGCGGGTGTTTCCAAAAAAATAGGACGCACCTCACAATTTCCCCACCCAAACAGCGGGCGCATCCGATGTCTGTGGACAACACACCGCCCTCTGGACCAATCGGGGGTCCGTCCACGGACGGAACAGTGAAGTGAGTCCGTGGACCGAACTCAGATATCACTCATTTTTTTGCCTACTTTCTGGCTGTTTTAGCAAATAAATACTGGACGGATTTACACCAAATTTACAAAAGCCGCCACTCCTGCCACATATTTTGTGAAAATGCATCCAGTGGTTTGGGCTGTGGGTGTGAAAAAAACTTTTTTCCATTGTGTCTATGGGGAAAAACACAAATGTTGGAACCCGCCTATAACTTTGCCCGCCCTGCATGAAATACTCACCAAACTTCGCAGGCTCAATCTGACGGGCCATATAATTTCTTTGCAAGGAAGGATTCATGAGGATTCATACCGGGGGGGGCAAAGTTATTAGCCGCCTAAAAAGTGCTCTTCCTATGGGTTGAGCAACTTAACCATAACTACACGGTCACTACTGCAGGCCGTATAATATATATACATATAAGTTAAATATGAAGATCTGAGGTCATAAGTAGGATCCCAACATTCTGTTCAATTTTATGAAAAGCAGCCTGGAACTCCCATCGGTGCTCATTGTCCCTTCCCCTTCTCATAAGGGTATTTCAATAGGGTACAAAAGGACTGCACCAGACTGCTCATCTTGGAATGATAACCTGCTATCAGAAAATATTTGACATGTTTATTCTTGGTTTTGATGATTTGCTTTGCTCTTTGAGAAAAGTGTATGTGCATTCTAACTACAACATTTAAGGAAAGTGGTCATCAAAAATGGACATTGTGACTTTTAAAAAGAGACAGTATGCATACAATGTTAACACAATTACATAGTCTCCTTTTTTAATAGTTTATTTTTCCATGAACACACAATACTTTTTCTATCAAAACGTTCTTCCTTCTTGGTAAGAGGACAGCTTGGACTAAAACCATTCGGCACCAAGACATGGGATGATTATACATTTGCTGGGCTGGGATTAACGTGCCAGTAATATCGTTTACCGGCAGTCACCAAATTGGTAAACTGCTGATATAAGCGGAACTGGTATTACCAGTGCCAGTAATACTGCCAATCCCTCCATAGCATCCTGTGCGACTCCATGGAATGGGGATTAATCTACTCTTGCGGGCACTCAGAATCTGCCGGTTATTCCCGCCGACCAGTGCCGGTAACAGTATATCCATTTGGTGGTATTCCACCAGATTTACGGGCGGGATACCACCAAACTCATAATCTGTGATAGCTGTTCAGTTGTTTGTAGTGCTGCAGTATGTGCCATTTGTTAGAATATGAACAGACACTAATAATGAACAAATTCTAGATAATAAACACAGTTGTAGACCCTGAAACCTAGATCATCTGGCCCCTTAGAAAGTCAGTGAGAACAAAAGCACCCCTATAGAGCCTGCCCACATCCCCTCTAACTAACATCATTTGTGATTGTGATATTCCTGCTGGACACAACCAGTGTCGATATTTGCCTA
Source organism: Ambystoma mexicanum (assembly GCF_040938575.1). Classification (NCBI taxonomy): domain Eukaryota; kingdom Metazoa; phylum Chordata; class Amphibia; order Caudata; family Ambystomatidae; genus Ambystoma; species Ambystoma mexicanum. The sequence goes on along the minus strand of NC_090937.1, from coordinate 100,586,547 downwards.
CAAATGCCATACCTCTGTCGCAGCTGCTCATTCTACTTTCAAATACAAAAACACAGCACCTGCCTCCTCTACTTAAGCAATAAACCCTGAATGGCAGGGCCATTACCGGGTCTGGTAATGTGCTGTGGCCGAATTACAGCTTAATGTTAGCCTGGGGCATTACAAAACACAGTAAGGGTCTGGCAGAGGTGTTTATTGCTCTTAGCATCCCAGGATGTTTTACCGGGTTGGTAATCGTTTTTTTTGTAACGTTTTTTTAAAAGTTGGGAAACAATTTGAAAAAACCGACAAAAAAAAATGGCCACCATGGACAAGGGAGAAGGGTACACCACAGGTAAGTGGGTTGGGGGTTAGAGGTGGATGAGGGATGTGGAAATTGGAGATGGGGTGGGCGAAGGGGACACAGGGAGCATGGGCTTCACTTGCCTTCATCCCAGTGGGGAAGATGGCGGCCTCCCACTTCTGAGGAGGCTCGGCACAGAGGCTTTACCATGGGGTAAATACCCCACTCCGAGCTTCCTGATGGTCGGGGAGGTCGCGTGACCCCTCCGCCAAGGTGCTAATTCATGATACCGTTTTATTCCTCTGGTCGCGTTGATTTCAACAATGTATTCGTTGGATTTAGCAATCATGAACTTCACAACGCAACTCTATCCCAGAGAGAAAGAGAGAGAGGGGGAGAGGTAGAGACATACAGGGAGTGAGAGAGAGTGCTAGATTGGTGTATGATACTTTGAGCGCAACTAATTATAATTTTATCCTGTGATTGTAAAACCACAACTGCCCCACTAAATTGCAGTCCTCTATTTGTAATGTCAGTTAAAGATTAAACAAAGCAAAGCTCACGTGAGACCGCTCCAGTTCTTGGTGTCCCATTCTCTACTTTGTGCAAAAGCATCCTGGTGCATTCACTTGCAGACCACTGGATTTTTCAAAATTGAAAAGTAAACAGTGCTTCCAACATTTTACAAACTTCAAGACGTTATTGGTTACTGCCAATAGAGACCACCCATCACCATTTTTGTATTACATAAAATAATATGACCCTGTCAAAGTACTTTTCTAGGATATTTTAAGTCACCTCAGAGTTCCGCGCCCATACAAAGCCCTTGGCCTATCGTACAGATATCCTGGATGGCATTTACTATCATTCTACCGTCATTTTGGGAAAAAAACATTTGACATATAATAAATAGGCCCACTCTGTCAAGTTAAGCACATGTTTTTGGCAGTGTCCGTCTTTCCAATACTGTATTCAATAAATAGCAACAAAGGATGCCCTCATTACATGTTCAGTGGTGCGGAAAGAATTATGGTAATTCCATTACCGCCTTCCTGCTGCTAACAGAATAACTGACATGTATAAAGCACCGCCCAATTTCAACTATGGAGGGAGGGGTAGGATTTACCTCAAGCATGTAGCTGGAGCTAAATACTCTACCTCTAAAAATCTGCCGATTTACTGCGGTAAAATTATCGCTAACGGTAGATCTGCCAAAACCCTCTGGAGTCCTAGAGTCATAAGGAGACTAAAAAAGGGGATACGTGGCTGTTACTCCACGCTTAATCTGGCGGTAATTCCAATGGGGGCTGTGATGGTAATAGAGTGTGGAAGAAATTCTACAGAACTACCACGAAATTACTAGCAAGCTCGTAATGAGGTCCATTGTTCTTTCCAAGCTCTGTCACCTATGCACAGAAACATTTGAGTGCTCCCTGTTAATGGCAATTCACGCGCAGTCCTTGCAACTCACGTTTTGCCTATTTCTTATGATATCAGCCCAGATGCAGTCATGATAGCAGACAAGTACTGGCTCTTCGGCTTCCTGAGCTGCAGTTGCTGAAGCGTAAACAAAGAGAAACGAATAAAGCTACTTACTGCCGAGGGCACTAGAAAGTGCGCACACCAGTGGCTCCAGTAAACACAATTACACCTGTTCATGAGAGGTCATTTACAGTGTTGCTGGTGACTTTGCATCTACTGTTCTCATTTACAAAAGGTTATAGACGGACCCAAGGCAAGAACATAACGTGTAGTTAATTTGTTGGGCAGGCAGAGACCTGGCCGCGTGTTTATGTGTGTGTATTCACAAAATATGATAATAGGACATGTAATTTCTCGCTGGCAATCATATAGTTACGGTTAAAACCAAGGTTGCATTTCCCCTGTAGTTTGTCATTCATCACCCACATTTCAGCAACATTTGCCGTTTAAACAGAATGCGTCGACACTTCAAGTAATGCATACATTATGCAAAAGAGAGGACATTGGACTACATTTTTAGGTAAAGCGCATTCCAAGAGAAAGACATCAATCACAGCAGCGACAATTCTTTTTGACAGCTAACATGTCTGAGTGCTGCGTGGGCTCGAGGCACACTGTGATGAGCATGATCAAATTCCAGTGTGCGGCGGTTCAGAGTTCCCACTGTAAAATGTGGGGATTATTTACTAGTAATCTTCATTACTCTTGGTTCTACTCATCCTCGTCCCAGTACAACATATAATTATAATTATACATATAATGGTTCTTTTATAATGCGCTTAATGCCAGATATTGGTTTCTAAGCGCGGGATCGGGATTCAAACCTGTGTTGCGCTGTGTTGTCTTGCATCCAAGAAAAACGTGTTGCCCCTGAGCTATACCCGCTCCTCTGGAAAGGTGTCCCACCTCCCCGGGAAACCGTATTCTATTCATTTTATTCCCCTTTGCCCTACCCCTCCAATGATATGGTATGATATGCCATTTATAACGCGCCTATATAAAAGTGTTTCAAGGTATGACGAAGCAAAGGAAGGGGAACAAAGGGAGGACAGAGACAACAATCTTACTAGGCAAAAAGACATTGAGATCTCACAAGAGCAGGGGAGAGAGGATGGGAGAAGTGCTAGGGGAGGCAGGCAGTGCTGTACATGGGATCAAACAATAACAAGAAGTACGGCCAGCAGGTGGCAGGTGCAAGCCTAAGTGCAGACAGTGGGTGTCCAATAAGTGCAGGTAGGGGACTGTGGGGTTGCAGATACAGACCCAAGTGCAAGGGTTGCCAGGAGGCAGTGTGAGTGTGTAACTGGGCAGGCAGATACCTGGGTGCGAAATCTGAGGGTAGCCAGGTGACCAGTGCAGTATCAGACAGCAGATCAGCAGGGGAGAGAAAGAGAGAAGGCAGAAGCAAAGAGGAAGGTCTTGAGGTGCTTCCAGAACCAGAGATGGTTCTCTTCAAGTTTCAGAGAGGCAGACAGGCTGTTCCAGAGGGAGGCCCCAGCCGAAGAAAGATATCTACCCCCAACGTGTTGCTTGGAGAAGTGTCTGACCCTGAGGGAGTTGGAGGTGGAGGAGCAAAGCGCTTGCGTAGGAAGGCTCAATGGAGATACAGGACCCTCACACCTCCCCGACTTACATCAGTTACATTAACCAAGGAACAGCCCATTCAGGAGGGAGAGGTGGGAAACGTCCTGGGACGAGAAAGACTGGGACTTATAGTAAGGAAGATTACCTGTAAGTAATGCCCACATTACATCCCCGTCCCTCTTCCTTTCCCCAGTACAACATATGAGGTAGTCCAAAGGATGCGCTGAATGGAGCAAGTAACACACAAGACACCAAGGAATCCACACCCCCAGCACCACTTTATTACGAAAAAACAAACAGAACACAAATGGGACACAGAGATTTACCTGATACTAACTCACAGAATTCCAGTACCAAAGGCAACCGCCCCATGTCTATGAAGATTTAAGTAGTAGTGTTGTACAAAGGTATTAGGGACCGCCCAGTCACCAATGGAGACCCCCTGGGCCTCCACCCAAGAAGCTGTAATAGCCCGCATGGACCTCCTCTGCACCCCAAGGGGGGAAGGAACCCCAGCGGACTGATAGGCCAAACTGTTTTATTTGTCCATTTACTTCATAAAGAAATGTTTTCTCTCAAAAACATACCCATAGAGCATATAAAGATGTGTGAATATAGTGATATCAGATCCCATTGCCACACCAAGGGCCTCATTCTGAGTCTGGCTGTCTGGAAATAAGGGTGCCGGTAGCAACGTACCAGCACCCTTTCTGGACCGCCAGACTACAATTATGCCTGCAGGGGCCATTGCCAATTGATGTGAGAAGTTATCAGGGCCTGGACAGTGGCTCTGAATTTCTCAGGTGGAAGGAAGGGTTTCATCTTCCAGAGGCGATTTAGCTGGAACCAGGCAGCACGAGAGTTTTGTTGATATGCTGTCACAAACAGAGAGTGCAGTCTATAGTGAACCTAAGTGATTTGGCAGTTGGGCCAGGTGAGGCATGAAGCCATCAACGTGCATGTCATTTACAACTCATATCATCCCCAGCCAGCATAGTGCATGGTGCAAGATCATGGACTCATAGTGAAAAACATCTGGAGGGACGCAGTTTGCTTACCCTTGGACTATAGAAAATTAGCCTCTATGGAGAATTGGGAGCTTGGCTGCAATGCATAAAATAATGATGAAGTAATCTGATCAGCCTGGGCATTTGGTTTGGCTCTACAGGTTTGACTGACACGACACATATCAAAAGTAGAGTGGATAATTCTTACTGTGGCCCTTCTTTGCTCTAATTTTAAATCAATTCTTGTACAAAGGCAAACACAATTTACTGGACTAATGAGCTCTGGCAAACACAGAATGCAAGAATACAGGGCCTTCAAGTTAACATTGAAATCCATTGACATCAAGTAACATTTGTTTGGTGGAGAAACTGACCCCTGATTTGCCACATTTTTTCCACTAACACTCAAGGGCCTTTAAATGTTAGATGCTATAGGGCAGGGGTATCCAACCAGTCAGGCTTCAGGTATTTTAGAATGCAAATCCTATTATACATCCCCACTCACTGTGCCTGGGGAGGTGGGGCTGATGGAAGGTGTAAGGGAAAACATCTGAAGGGTGACAGGTTGGTTACGCCGCTGTCACACATGCCTTATTGGGAATGGGGCAGGGCCAAAACAAGTTAAACAGAGCAGAATACCTGCCTCTTTCCCTTGAGCTGAGCATATCCTAATATATTCAGTTTCCTCTGACAAGTAATTTCCAGCAAACAGCAATACTTATGGCTGTCTGTATGCACAGTTATTCGGGGTGGCTGTTTATTTCTAACAACTAAACACTTGAAGAAATATAAGGAGATACAAACATGTATAATGCATTTGAAAAGTATTTCAGTCAATATTAATCATGCATCCAGATGCTTTTTGTAAAGAACAGAGACCAAGCCAACAGTACGTAATTGGTTGCCATTCAACATACATTAATTTATTCTCATCACACAAAATACTTAAAAGAAACACACATGCATACCCTATCCATTAGAAATAAAGTGCACAAAACTGTGTGAGATTAAATCAATTTGATATAATGTTGATCTGAAATGATCTTACTAATTAGCTATCAAGAACTGTCAACAATTGTTTCCTCTTATACAGTAGGTATCAAAAGCCTTCAACAGAGAAAACATTTCATTATGGTTCTTCTGTGAATAGTTTAAAAGCATCTAACTATCTGTAATCTTGGAAACAATGGCAAGTGAATCTCAAAGTAAAAGTATATTTTATTGGACAGAGTCACTTGAAGACCATAACTAAATGGCGCATCATGCATTGAAGAAACTGCGTGCTAGACAGATGGTTAATCATTACGTTAAGGAAGCATGTTTTTCATAACATTGGTGTTGAGTTCAGTCAGCCCATGACGCAATGGCCAATATGCATGTCTAGTGAAGAAGATGGTTCTAAACCCAATTAGTATGGGCCCTGAGAGCAATTGGAGCAGGCCAGCCTAGACTCCCAGGCCACATTCTCTGTGCACAGGAATTCAAGTAACACCCTTGGTGCCAATTCATGAAACCAGCAGACTTTTAGAAAACAATTCATAACACAGGAACTCAAATTACAAGTAACAACAAAATCTCACTTGTATACAACACAATGCATTTGCATTGATTTATATGAGTATAATATCAGCTTCGCAAAATGCATGAGCGCAAGGAATCATTCAAGAGGATCATTTGATCTTGTTCACTCTCCTCTAAATTTCATAAATATCTTTGCATTTTGCACTTTAATGATGAACACTTCCAACTTGTTGGCATGTCTTGTACTAATATAGCGTTAACACCCCGGTCCAAGGGCTGGAACAGTCTAACAGCCCGGCAGACCGAGTTATAGGCCTGAGTAAAGCGAGGGCCTATAACGAGGCCACCAGTGTGTTACCCCACTTTCTAGCCCTTCGAATAGGGTGTTAATGGTATAAGCACCCAGGTTTACAAGAGCGGTAACCCATGGTTTGAAAAAAAAAAGTATTTTCATTCAATGAACGGGAGGCCACGTGACCTCCCGTCCATTGAATGAAAATAATGTGCCAAGATGGCCACCATACAGAGCCCCTCTTCCATGTCCATGGCACTGAAAACGGAGAAGGAGGTAAGCTAATGCAACGGTGGCGGTAGGCGCACCGTCACAATCAGGTAAGTGGGGATGGGGGTGCGGGGTGGGCTAAGTTTAAAAATTAAGTTAAAAAAACAGGAAAGGGTCGGGAGAAGATGGGGGCCCAGGGTGTGGGAGGCAAACTGTGGGTTCCATGGAACGTGGCCTGAGATCAGAGATTTCCACCCGTAATCCACTGAAACCGATTGGCTGAGCCCCCCCCACCCCGGGTGCTAATAGGAATTGTTGACCATTGACATTCATAGGATGTGCCAGGGTTTCTGGACATTTTTTGCCACAGGCATCCAACGTCACATTGCTGTTGTCATCATTTGACTATTGACTGTATGTGTTATGCCTCCCTATGTTCACCTTCTGCAGGTGCTGCTGGTGCTTATCTAGTATTGCTATGGTACCTGGACATTTACAGAGTACTGAACAGCTACAAGCATGGACTGGTAGCACTGTGTGCTACAAGGACGTACACTGTGGTATGTAGAGATAATGGGCACCTTGGCAGAACATTACCTACTGACAATGGCCCACTGCCAAATCTAATGGCCAAGGCAGCGAATACAAAGCGAAGTGGTGCTGAAGGCAGTGTGGGACCCCCTGCAATGGGGAGAGGCTGCTGCAGACAATTGAGTGCAGTGTGTCAAGACATGGGGACCTTGGGGAATGCGAGAGAAGAGCAAGGGGCGGCATCTGTGGTGGGTACAAAAGGGAAAAAGGAACAAGATGTCCAAGATGAATAAAGGGCGAGGCAGGGTGTTAGATGTCCATTGTGATGTCATAATTGACTGTGTTCTTATTGGAATCATCACACTAGAGTTTCCCTGCGCTGATGCCCATTGTGATGTCATAATGGACTGTGCTCATCGCATCAAGTTCTTGGATTTTGTCAGGCTGTCCAGCTCATCCTATTCTGCCATTGTTCAGTGTTACACTGCAAGACCAAGAGCTCACCCCTGACTTTGACATAATGGTGGCAGCAATTCCTCCGCCTGCACCATTCCTCCCCGAACCTGGAGGCCCCCAGTCAGATGGGACTGATGGGTCAAGATGTTTGAAAATTACATTGTTGCTATTGAGAGCGATAGGTATAGCTCTGCCAGGAAGAAGGCACTTCTTTTACACAATTTGGGTCCGGAAGGGCGCATTGTATTTGATGGCCTCACACGTGTGGTGGAGGACGGATCTGGAGACGCTGATGTGTATGTAATTGCTTTGAAAAAGATGGGAGATCACTTTGAACCCAGGAAGAATGTGACATTTGAAAGACACAAGTTCTTTCAACGGGCACAGGACAGTGCAGAAAATATGGAATCTTATGTGGCTTCATTGAGGACATTGAGCCACACATGTGACTTTGGGGACCTCACAGACTCCCTCATAAGGGACCAACTAGTGCGCTGCATCAACAGTCCCACGGTACAAGAAAAGTTGCTTGCCAAGGATGTGTCGTTAGAGCAGGCGGTGGAGTTGACACGCTGCATTGAGCAAACCTCTAAATACATGAGGGCAATGAAAATTGACAAGCAGTCGTCACACAGCGTGGCACAAGGAGTATGTGCAGTCATGCCAAAGAGTAAAGGGAATACCAGGAAGGAGTGGTGAAATCAGAGATGCTCTAGATGTGGAAGTACCAGGCATTCATCAAATGTTCCATCCTGTGCCACAAGAGTTGCAGAATGCTACAAGTGCAAGCACAAGGGTCATTTTGGGAATATGTGTAAAGATGCTTCAGTGAATTGTCTTGAACAAAGAGACACAGAATACCAATCTTCCACACAGCCCCAGCTAAGAATGCCAGATGAGCCGCCTGTCCAGGAGAGAAATGCAATGCAGGTGTTCCATATTGATGCTGTATCAGGTGATGCCAAGGGACCAGTTGACCATTTCATGATTGATGGGTGCCACATCAACGATGAAGGTGAATTTGTGTTCGCCGTTGGACCATAATTTCAGAAGATACCTTCAAGAATATTCTAGGCAAGACTCCTGATCTTCTTCTTCCCGCTGAAGTACAACCCTGTGGTCATGGAGATTCAGACATTGCTCTCACTGGCAAGTTTCATGGCACAGTATCTTACAAAGGGAGAGAATGTTTGGCGAAAATTCTGGTTGCAAAGAAAGGAGCGTCATTACTGGGTTGGGAAGAGCAAAGGGTATTAGGTGTCCGTATACAAGCAAGTGCATCAGAACCTGTAACTATTGCAGACATTGAGGACAGGTGGTCCAAAGAGTTTCCTGAGGTTTTCACGTCCAGCCCAGGAAGGTTGAATGACTTTGAGCACAACATAAGGCTCAAGCATAATGCACAGCCTGTGGTGCATAAAGTGGGGCCTGTTCCACTTAAACTTTGGCAACAACTCCATGAGGAACTTCAGAGTTTGATTCAAAAAGGTGTGATTGAGTGCATCAATGAAACAGAATTGCTCTCCCCTGTGGTCCTAGTAACAATGGTAGCCTGAGACTATGTGTCGACCTCAGGGACCTTAACAAGAACATTTTCGTTGAAAGGCACCCTCTGCCCATAATTTCTGAGACTCTGGCTACACTTGGCGAACTTAGTTGGTTCTCAGTAATAGATCTCTCTGCAGCGTATCCCCAGGTGCCGCTGTCGGACAAATGTCAACATGTAACTGCTTTTGTCACTCAGGAGGGCACGTTCAAGTATTTGTGCATGCCTTTCGGACTAGCATCAGCTGCTTCCGTGTTTCAACGAGTCATGGAGGAAGTACTTAAAGGTCTGAAGAATGTTACTGTGTTTCAAGACGACATTTTGGTCTTTGCTAATTCAGAGGGTGAACATGATGTGGCATTGAGGAATGTTCTTCAAAGGTTGAAATCTTCAGGGCTGACGGTACAAAGAGAAAAATGTTGCATTGGGCTCAGGGAGGTTGAGTACCTGGGACACACAGTGTCAGGTCATGGTATATCGCCTAAAACCAATCTTGTGAAGAATATATGTGAAGTACCTCCACCTACCGATAAAGATCAACTCAGATCATTTATGGGTATGGCAGAGTTCTATCATAAGTTTGTGGAAAAATGTGCCACTATCTCAGCACCCCTAAGGAACTTATTGAAAAAAGGAGTGAGTTTCAAATGGGCTCCTGCGTGTCAGGAAGTGTTTGCTGCTATAAAGGAAGGAATATCAGGAGCACCATCTCTTGGTGTGATGCTAGTTTGATTGGGTTAGGAGCCTCATTGTACCAAGTGGACTCGGGGAAAGAATGTCAGGTGATTGCTTTTGCTTCTAGGCCTCTGAGGGGGGCTGAATGTAATTATTCAGTAATAGAAAGAGAAGCATTAGCGGTGTACTGGGCCATTGTACATTTTACGTTTTTTTTTGTGGGGGCAAGAATTTTTAGTGAAGTCTGACCATAAACCGCTGGTTGAACTTTTAAGTAGCTGTGATTGGGCGAAAGGCTCTCCCAGGATTGCTAGATGGATTGTGGGATTGCAAGGATACAATTTTAAGATAGTTCACATTCCAGGTAAAGAAAATGTGGTGGCTGATTGCCTGTCTAGAATGCCAGTGAAACACACTGAGGGCACATCAGAAATAGTCATGGAAGAAGATATAACTATTTCAGACATGTCAGCAGTTGCAGTGGGGAACGATGAATGGCTAGAAGCAGATGCATGTGACACATCTATCACCAGGGTGAAAGAGTGGACAATTAATGGGTGGCCTAGCAGGGATGCCTTAGATAGGAATTTTGATATGTATGAGGTGAAACAAGAGCTAAATCTGTCTGAAGATGGAATCAAACTCAGGAGAGGGTCCAAGATTATCCCTCCCTCAGGTATTAGGGCCTGCTTAGTAGATCTGTCTCATCAAGGTCATCTGGGAATAAACGGTACCAAAGGATTGTTAAGACAATCGTATTGGTGGCCAGGCATGGACAGCATGGTGGAAAAAAAGGTGAGTGGTTGTCAAGAATGTGAAAAAGCGGATAAAGGAAAAGTAGTCAGAGAAGTGCCACTTAACCCTGTTCAAGTTCCATGTGAGCCATGGAAAAAAATAGCTGTGGATATAATTGGCCTGATACAAGGTTTGGGCGATGGCTTTAGGTTTATGGCAGTACTTGTAGACTATCACACCAAGTGGGTTGAGTGGAAGGCTCTGAGAGAGGCCACTACGAATGAAATGGTCTCATTCTTTGAAGAGGTGTTCCACAGAGAGGGCTTTCCCACAGAGATCATAACAGACAACGGGGTGCAGTTCTCTTCTCAGAGAATGAATTAATTCCTGGTCAGGTATGGTATCACACATTTGAGAACTGCACTATACCACCCTAGAGTGAATGGTTTGGTGGAGAGGGCTAATAGATTCATTAAAGAGGGTATTCAGCTAGCTCTCAACTCAGGTCTTGAATGGTCAGAAGTGTTGAAAGAATTGGTGTGGAATTATCGTATTTCTCCACATTCAGTAACCAAGGTGTCACCTTTTGTCTCATTGAAAGGTAGGCAGCCAGCTACCAGGTGATGTCCTGGATGGCTAGAGGCATCAGGATGTGTGAATGTAGAAAAACAGACAGTAATGAATTTGATTCATGATGCGCAGAATGAGTACAAACAGAGATTTGACTCTAATTTCAATGCAAAAGAGTTGATGTTGTCGGTGGGAAATTATGTGTTAATCAAAAACCCACGTTTTGGTGTGAAGTGTACAGAACGCAAATTCCTAGGTCCCAAGAGAGTTGAAACTATTAGAAGTAGTGTGGTCATTCTTGAAGGGGGTGAGGGTTGGTCGAAGTCTAAATTAGTCAAATGTGCACCAAATGTGAACAGAGAAAATATAATGAGAGACAATGTCAATGTTGAGAGTCAAGAGTAACCAGGAGGTGAAGGAGTTAAATATCAATCACCTACAAACATTTGTGAGCAAGTGGAGGATGAATCCAATACTGGAGACAACTGCAAAAGAACAAAGAGACTGCCTGATCGTTTTAAAGACTATTACCTTGAATAGTTTAGCTAAAATTCTTCCACATTAAGGGAGGGAGATGTGTTAGGTTTAAATGTCATATCATTTTGTTTATATGTGTTACAGACCTTTGGAGTGTGTATTATGCTGTGTTCCATTCATGCATACACATTCCGAGAATTCCTGCACCCTAGGATTCTCTTGGAATGTGTATGTACTGCATTCTTTGAACTGGCAGACAGTTTGCCTTGAGTACCTTAAGCTGAAGGTGTGTCTGCTGCCTGTGCATAGTTTAACTTAAATAAAGCCTTTTGTTAAACTCCTTACAGCGCCGGTCCTATCTCAACACAGGGCTGGCAGAGCTGGTGACAGATGGCAAACGCTGATGGTAAGGGCCATCCAAAGGGGAAAAGGTTTCATGGCAAGCAGCAGTGATGGAACGTAGGTCACGTCAGATAATTCATGCGTTCCTCTCATTGTGATTTGCCAGGGCGATATTCCAGTGTGCTAATTAACATTATTTCTACTGCAGATTCTGTTCCAGGGGGTTGGATATACTGTGCGATTGTCTGGCTCAGCAGATAATGAGGATGTGGGAGGGGTTTGGAATAGATGATAAACCCAGCAGGAAGTTAAATGTTACTACTCTAAAGGAGGATGTGTTGACATTGTGTGAGATGTGATTTTAAATTGAGGCCCTACAGGAGGAGAGAACAAGAGCAATCTAATGGACTCATATCTCTGTGTAGCTGGCCCCTGTCACTTAAATACAAGCTGGAGACAGGCTGGGGTGTAAGGTTACTTGCTGCATGCCTATATCAATAGACCAGCACAGTATGTGGCATTTAACTCACCCAATACCCACTAAGCGTAATAATGCAAGGTGTACAGGTAGTGTTCCTTCCTGCTAAGAGGCCTTGGCCTCATTAGGCAAATCATGATAATGCTACAGCTGATGGTAAATGGAACATGCGGCCAAAAGTAAAATATGAGCAAACACACAAGGACATGACACAGCTGACTGCAAAATTCCCATCACCCATTTACAGCCGCAGCTAATATTACCGCCAGTGGTAAATGCATTACCAATTCTATTCAAACTGGCAATGATTATCACAGTAAAATAGCATGTTGTATATTGGTGGTAATAAAAATCTAAAATAAGATCAGCTCTAAGTGTCAAACCCATAAGCAGATCTGGAAATTTGAAGTTTGTGTAAGGTACAATCTCTTACCGGAAGAAGTAACTTTTTATTTTGCAATATAAACAAAGTATAACAACAACTAGTCAAATATCCAGTACTAAAATATAACAGAAGTGTACCACCCAACTGGACAATAACAAGTGACATGTATTGAGCTACAGAAAATGCTTAAAAGTATGTCTTTTCGCCGTAATAACTTACCTCCAGTGGTTAAACCATGCCACAAGTGATATTATTTAATACAAATATGACCAACTTTACCTCCAGAAAGAGCACTAGACTTGAGGGGGAATAATATACCATCAGCAGTATTTCTTATAAAAATAGCCCTCTAACTGTAAATATGGTCACCAACAAATCAATTAAAACACCCCTACATTTTGTTTCTTGGCATAGTAGTGCCTAGAAAGTATAAAATGTGTCACATGAAATAGCTTACCCTAACATATGATGACATAAAACGCAAAAGAGCACACCATATTACATAACATAGAAGGACAAAACAGCAGAACTCTGCAACATAATATAAACAGAAAACAGTGTGTGTGTATGTTGGGATGGCCCTGAAGCTTCTCCATATACTTTCATGGGCATGTGTCAGTACATGTGCTGTGGGAAAACGCATTGAACATATGCTGCAACTGATCAGCAAACTGTGTATAAACTGTGCTGGATCTGCACACTGCAGGTATTGTGATGCCCATAAGTACATGCCGTTCCTGGCCTACATAACGTGTGCATGCTACAATTTGCTCTGCTGCTGTCTATTGGTTTTCACAACTTTGAATGGCGGTCTTGACTTGCTGCATGCTTGGTAGAGTTCAGGACCTGACACTTGACAGTCATGTCTGTTGTGTACTGCACGTGTATGCTGTGACAAACCTGTGCTGTTGACTGTGGGTTCGGTTTTGCAGCTGCGTATTGTTTTTCCTGACCAAGGCAGGGTTCCTGATTGACCCTTTGGGTAAGATTATCATACATGAGCACAAATAATATGCTCCTTTCATTGCTGGAATGCTCAGGTCACCTTATTCTCAAAGGTATAATTTGACATTTATATAATAATTTGATATGTATCTAACACTTTTATCCAATGCGCTTTACATAGCACATTACATACATTAGTATTACCCAATCGAAATTGGTGCTCACTTTATCGACCATGGAAGGATGAGTCGACCGTGCCTAGATTTGAACCTGCGACCTGCACATGAAACACAGATCACAGCAACCAGCACTTAACCCGCTGAGTCATTTTATCGGCTACCAGCAAATGTGAACTGAGTGTTTCAGAAGGGGCCAGTGGTGCAAATATACACTGTTCAGCCCCCTGGCATACATTAGAGTCAGGCGCACACTCCCAAAACTAATGGATGACAGGCTCCAAGCGCATTCCACCGAGATGGGCTATGTAAGGGCCTGTTTCTGTGAAAAGACCAATAAAATAAAAATTCCATCTTTGGGGAATCTAAATGCAAGTGTGACAGCTGCAGTTTAAACATTCGTTCATCCATTTTTTTCTTATTTTGTTCCTTTTATTTTTCTCTTTCATACTTTTGTGCAATCCCTTCCCAAGGCTACACCTATTATATATGTTTGCATTACCCACCTTAGCATTTATTTTATTCATACACCGAATGAGCACCTTCCCACTGCATTTGTTTCCACTGCTCGATATTCACCCCATTTCTCCTCACAGCCTTAGGTGACACTCTGCATTTTAACATGTGGCCTAGTATTTTCTCTGTCCCTTTCCCCAGGAAGTGGAACTGGCTGCACTTTTGCAGAAGACATCCTTCCCCATTCTGGTCTCTCTCTCCCCATCATGTTTCATGAAGGCTGCATTCCTGAGCTATTAATGCTCACACCAGAAATGGAAGACAGGGGCCTACGCTCTTATCTGATTGCCAGTCTCACCCCCACACTTATGGCAGGAGGCATCTGTACCATTCCAAGTGCAGGTTAGATTTTGCACTTTCACTTCAGTTTAATACAGAGGTAAGGCATTTTGTGTTTACTATCCTCCATAATATCTCTGTTTATTTTGAATGGGTGTATGCCATGCATGGCTATATGTGAATGGCTGGACTGTGGAGATGGGCAGAACCTCTATGTTGGCCCAGAGAGACCTTTTTCATGATAAAGTTCCAATTATGCCCTAGACCTTTCTATGTATTGTACAAGTTTGGTATTGCACAACGGTTTTTACTCTGTGAAATTATTACAGGAAATAGTAGGCCAATGCCGTTTTTTGCCCTCCTGCTCTGTGTAACACGTTATGGGTCCACTGTTCACAAAGAAACTGACATAATAATTTTATAATACAGAAGATTCATGTTATAAATAAAAGGAATGAAGAGGAAGTGGGTCATTCACTATAGGGTGGTCAGGATTGTTTGTACGTGGGCTGAGGGCAGGGGTCCCAATGAAGGGAGCTGCATTTAAATTATGTTTTATTTTGCACACTTCTTCAATTAAGTCAAGTTTGACCCTTTAAAGGCTAGCTTCATTGTATTGTAAATAACAGATGTTCCTATCACCCAACTAACTGGTCCTCAGTTTATCAACTGTGTAAAGATGAAAGGCCCGTGCCAGAATTTGAATATATCCTTGGAGATTCCCAGAGATCTCTAGAGAGCTACATGAATGTGAGATGGTCGGGGTGGTTCCCCAGAGATCCCTAGAGAGCAACAGGAATGTGAGCAGAGGTGGGGGTGGTTACCCAGAGATCCCTAGAGAGCTACACAACTGTGAGCAGGGGTGTTGGATGGACACTTTTAATTGACCTCCACTACCTCGGCTATCGCATTTGTTCTCGCTCTGGAAAAAAAGTTTATGCTATATAAATAAATCTCATTACCTCCATTACCAAGTATAAGCACTGGCTTTGGAGCCATAAACAGAGTAAAAAATTGTCTAATTGGAAAATGGTGTATGGGCTGATGAGAACGTATGACTCGCACACATTTTGGCACGTGTAATGTACTTATATGTCTGCCATAACCCTGAAAGAGCTATGTGGCATTGCAGAAGTGGATTGGCACTCCAATGTTAAAAACCTTTACTGTGATCAGGTGAGCACACAAACTGTGAATACATTTTCTGAGTTGGGTGGGCAGGCTCTGAGCATTGATATCACAGTCGTCCTAGAGATTTTGACTACATTCAAACCATTAAGGGCCCCTGGCCTTGATGGTCTGGCAAATATAGTATTCAAATCTAATCCCCAATGTTGGGCCCGAGTGCTATATGACATGTATGCAAACATCTGTACCTGGGGTGTCCTACCTTGAAGCCGGCTTAACTCTATCCTGATGATCCCATTTCATAAGCGTGGGATACACACGGACCTCTGTAATTTTAGATTGCTAGCGATGTTAGACTCCAGCAGCAAAATCTTTTCCACTGTTTTATTACGTTATTGTATAAGTGGGTCAGTCAATGTTTCAACAATTGGGATTCAGGAAAGGGCACTCGATAAGTACAGGCAATATGGGCTCTACGCCTGCTTGCTGTGGATGTTCTGAATGGGCTGATGGAGCCCTTTATTTGTGCTTTGTTGACTGCTCTGTCGCCTTCGACTGTGTGGACCACATATTTGGGCCGCTAGAGACCTAGCTACATCTATGCAAGTTCACTTTGAAAACATTATGTTGGCCTCCTTTGACCACAGTGACATTGGAAATCATGCATATAAACTCAAGGCAAAGTCAAACTTGTGGATAACGTCAGATCTATCGACTCTCTTCACACAAAAAAGCGGTAGGGTGCGTTTGCAACACAGAGCTTTGAATATCAAAAGCCACTCAGCTATTTAACCAAGCTGTGCCCTCTTCCTGTACATTGGTTTATCCTCTATTTGGGGTTTGACATCCTACCAGTGCATGAATACATTGGTGCACTGCAGGGGGTGCCTAGAGAAATGAGATTATGCAGGCAGTGTATGAATAGTGTTTAGACCAGTATAAATGTCTTAACGGCAGGTGAGAAATATGAAAAGGGTTATTTGCGCTTTTGCTCATCATCTGGGTTGTTTCAATCTGATCAGTTCTGGTCCACAATCATAGAAGCAGAATCATTGGTTATTAAGGCCGCAACCATGCACGTTTGGGAGAAGATTCAGCCTTGGTTACTACATAAGAACCTGGTATAAAATACACAACTATCACAATTAATCTGAATAGCTTAGGGGCGGTGAGAGGGTATTGGTCTGTTAAGTATGAGTAATACGGACATTGCTTTGCGATGTTGAATTTCATGTGATTTGTTTATATAGATTATGAATTTATTTTCTATTTCATAGTATTGTAGTGATATTTTTTCTTGAAATGATGATGATGATGATGGAATTTTAATAATTGTGATGAAATGCAGTGTCCAGCCATTTTTTCGAATACAAAAGTTTCGAAAGGCAAACTTTCGAATCTTTTTTTTTCGAAATACTCAAGTTTCGAATGACAATTTATTTGAAAAAAATGTGAAAGTTTGCCTTTCGAAACTTGGGTTAGGGTTAGGGTTGGGGCTTGGGTTAGGGTTGGGGTGGGAGGGTGTCATGGGGGTTGGAAGGGTTGGGGGGAAACCCCCCCAATATACACTAAAACCTTAAAACGTTAGATGGAGCTGTCCAGTGCTGAAATTACAGGACTGGATAGCTCCATGTAACGTTTCAAAGTTAAAAAAGGCATTTTAATGCCAATATACACAAATAACTTTGAAATGTTACATGGAGCTGTCCAGGCCTGTAATTTCAGCTCTGGACAGCTTGATGTAACGTTTCAACGTTACAAACAAAACAGCATTGAAATGCTACTTTTAACATGTAAAAGTGCATTTCAGTTGAAACCAATCCATGACTATTGTCAACGGATTGGTTTCGTAAGAAATGCTCTTTTCCATGTTAAAAATAGTATGTCGAAACTTTTGTTTTTGAAACTTTTGTTTCAAATCTTTTGTTTTTCGAATCTTTTGATTCGAACCTTTGACCAAAAACCATAAAATGCTAATCGTATTTTCTATTTTTATATGCAAAAAGGCTTGTTTTTAGCCATACGCATTAATACAATTTTTTTTTGGATTTCGATGAACATCTGTGGGCAATACATCTCACTGAACATAACTTCCCCACATTATGAATGCCTTATTACATGGGACAGCCTTTAAGCAAATGGCTACAACAAAGCCTTGAAGCAGAATCCTTTGGACATGTTTAAGTGACCCTATAGAGGGGGTATTTGCAATGGGAGCAGTATCAAACTACAAGAAGTGTACTAAAGTACCCCGGGGACCTTTATTAGGACCAGCTTTACCTTAAATCCTTATAGGTGGTGTAGTGCAGTAACCCTGACACAACAAAAGGACAGAGAATGGGGAGCAGTGACCAACTCTCTCACATTACTGCATAGATCAATATGCAGTAGCCAGGAATATTATTATTATTATTATTATTAGGGCATTTATTGAATGTGTACCTAGCTTCGGGAAGCAACTCAGCGCTTTACAATGATAGGGGGAAGAACATGGTTAGTGGATCAGAGAAAAAAGGGAGAAGGGATATAACAACAGGGGAGGGAGGACAATAGCCAGCAATGGATCTACACTGGTCCAGGGGAGGAAACAGTGTGGATCACATCACCCTGTCTCAGGTAGGATGGGGAGTCAATCACAGCACTTATTATCACACAGAGATTTGATGAGAAAGATAAAATACCCACGATGCAAGGGCTGGCGGTAAGCTGGCCCATAGTGCTTCACGCCCAGGAGGTCCTAGACCCACCTACTTGAGCTGGCAGTGACACGTGACAGTCGATGGAAGATGGTCTTCCTTCTAGGAGGTTCCTTAAATCCCCTAGAGAGCCTTCGGTTGGTGAAAATGCCTTAATTCATTGCTGCATATCCTCTTAGGGCCACTGGTCTTGATAGATTGATCTGCCCCACTTCCCAGTGGTGGACCTGATGAGACTGGATTCCCAATGGTTAGCAAAATTGTCCTTCTGTATCTGATAAAATGTTGGCCTGAGACCCTGTGCAGGTCTGCATCCGTCTTAGGGATTTATGTTTTTGGTTATGCCCACTGAGGAGGATTCCTCTAGATTTGATCAACCTTGGTGTCTATTTAGAATCTCAATGAAGAGAGGGGGTGATTAAGGGAGCAGTGTTTGCCGGCTGTGTTTTGCATGTGCACCTAACAAGTACAGCGGTTTCCCTTATAGGGCATAACCTGTTGTGATTAGCAAGGCCTCAGTGATGGCTAGGGGCGACCAACTATGATTTGCTGCATCCCTGCAAACTGTGCAGGGAAGCTGCCCCTGGCTGATGGCAAGGCTGGGGTCCACTGTCACAGGGCATGTGTTCAGTGTCTTTCTAGGGTTCTGTAATGCTACATGGCCTCCTCTGCTTGCCAAACAGGGTCATGCAGAGAAATTAGGGCACCCATGGGCCCAACACTCTGGTCCAGGAATGTAACAAAGATGTACAGACATGGGTTTGGAAGGAGCTAAAACACACATTCCCCTTTTGGATTACACAAGATCAAGCAGCCACTTCTTTCCCAGCAAGGATCAGGTCTCCTGCAATACCTTCATCTATTTCTGTCATCACCCCCGGGTGATTGCTTTATGTAACTGTGGGGCAAACTCAAAGTCTCAGTATAAGTCATTTGGTCATACCAGCAACCACGTATGGGTGCTGTCTAGAGATACAACCTCTGACCCCTCTCATGAACTTGAGCTAGTCGATGCTAGATCTCCTCAAGGACTATTCTTGCCATTTGTGTATCATGCTTTGGTCTTGCCCCTTCATAACTCCATTCTTGTGATCTTTGCTCGTTCTTGATCTTCACTGGCCTATCCAGCTCCATGCATTAGCAGGTCACATTCACTTGCGGTGGAAAGACACATTGTCTGCTGTTCCTTTTGTTCGGATAACAAGGGGGGTCCTGGGAGACTCTCTGCCAGACATGAGTCCTGGTTACAAGACCCTTACTCAGAGTCTTTAGCTCACTATCTTTCACAGAGAAGTAATATCCCAAACATATCAGTCTTTGTCTTGCCCTGGGGCAGTCCAGCACTGAAATTCTAGGCAATTCTCCTCTGAACAAGAGTACCAACAGCAACCTCAGACAAGTGTTTAGGTCTGGTTGAACCTCATCGGTAGGGTGTAGCTGTGCCTCTCTAAGTCACTATTCTTACTTGAAATATGCAGATAACAAGGGGGGTCCTGGGAGACTCTCTGCCAGACATGAGTCCTGGTTACAAGAGCCTTGCCCACAGTCTTTAGCTCACTATCTTTCACAGAGAAGAAATATCCCAAACATATCAGTCTTTGTCCTTTTGTTCGTTCTTCACAAACTTCTTACAAAGAAAGATATTTCTTGTGATCCTCTTGCTGTCACCTTATGTGACGGCCATTGTTCCCTTGTCCTGTGTCACCATCATGGGATGCTCATTGAATCAGTTGTCAGTCTTCTTATTTGCCGCTGTCGGCCCAAATGTCATCTCCTATCTCAACTCCTGGTTCTCACATATGCCTCCTCCTCTCAGTGCTCCTTGATCTTTGGGAAACCCATTGTCAGATAATAAGTCTTATTCTGGGTGCTCAGGCTTGGTTTGTTAAAGTCTAGTCTTTGTGAGACATCTTAACATTAGTGTGTTGTCATGTTTAGTGTTGTAGTACTGCCTCAAAACCTTGATGAGATTCTGGGTATTCGAGACCTCTCCTAGCGCTGTTCATTGGATCATTTTGTTGATTGTTTACATTAAATGCTTCATTCTGCCATTTACTTGCGACAACAGTGGTGCAATTTGCCACTGAGTGAATCATTCGTCTGCTGAGAATCGCCAAAAAGCATGGCCTTTGAAGAACTGATTATTGCCCCACTTGTTGAATATATCTGTCAATGCAGCAGCAGCCATAGGGTACACTGTGGAAGAGGTAACACACATCACCAGTAAGAGTAAGTATTCATCTTTCACGCCTAGGAGATATTTCACTGACTGTAAAGGGACAAACAGGTATATCGCCTGACATATTTCAGATGTTCGGACATGATCAGTGGCGGAAGTGGGCCTTCAATAACTGTGCTTTGGCACAAGTTACATGCCTTTGCAGTCCTTCAACGAAGGGTTGTATACGAATTGTTCGTTTTACAACTGTTCGAATGACACTTGACCTTTTCACAATTGACCGAATTGTGAAGGTCAATTGTACCATATATGTGGGGGGAACCCCCCACAACCACCCACCCAACGCCAAACCCCCCCAACCACTTTGGTCATCACAATTGTGAAAAGGTCAATTGTGACCCTTTAAATTCGGACAATTGTTCATTCGAACAATTGTAAACGAACAATTTGGGTAATACCTCTACGAAGATATCCATCTTGGAAAACCTGGCATGTTCTTGCATGATAGATTTGTAGAGGCCGTGCCCCTGTGTTCTTCTTTGGCAATGTTGATCCTCTGGGCAGTGTGGGTCATCTTCTGGCTCAGTGCTTTTAGGGTTACTGTGTTCATGATTAGCGGTAATCTTTTTGTAGTTTTGGTGTGCTCTCTTTGAATTTCTTCTAGTTGTACACGTTCTCTCGGGTAGACTTTTGGAGTCAATTAGTTCCTATTGTGCAAAGACATCCAATTGTTTGCTTCCTTGCTGTTTAGAGTGTCTCTTCCGGAACTGTGGTGATCACAACTTCAGGATGATTTCTAGCCTGAGGGAAAGTGGGGTGAATGGTGGATGCCCATGAGTGCTACTTTGACTTCTTCGAACACCTTCCGATTATTTTCAGTACACAAAAACAATGTTTGTTTTATCAGTTCTCTCAATGGCCCATGGTGTAGTCTTGTACATAAGAAAAACTTAAGGTTGATGGGTGGAAGATATTAAATGAATCATAACCTCTGGCAGTTGCTCAGGGCAGCCCCCAGACCATCATCTTTTAGCCTGCCTTGCTTATATGCAAATCAGACCATATGCAAATCAGGCTTCACTCCACTCAAAACAGGGTAATCCAGGCCAAACTGCTTGGTCAAACTCCTTCTGTTTGCCTGTTGGATTGATGTGTAGAATGATGAGGCATTTTTTTCTTGTTGCCTAAACCATGAAATAGTTTTGGGTTTAGTGTTCTGTGAAGCACTCGTGTATAGGCGCGTTATAAATGCCATATCATATCATATCATATCATGACGTGTATCCTCTGGGTTTATGGGGGATGTTTTCGTTGTCTTACACTGGATATAACTCGAGTGCCATGCAAAGGCTGAAGTGACCACCTTCAAATGTCCCCAGCTATGTATGGGATAAGTGTGAATGCTCCCCACATGTACATAAGTGCCCCAGAAGGTATCACATCAACATGTTTGGCCAGTCTCTTGTATTTTGGTATTCTTGTGATGACCAAAGTGGGACCTGTGATGATCAAGATATGAGAGAGTGAATGCTAACACGCAGTCCTACTACCAGACTAAGATCATTCACTTTCATGAGATACTTGTATGCGCTATGGGTGACCGCTGGACACTGGCTACCTGTTGTTGAGGAGTTCCTACTCACTGGGGGGATACCCTCCTGTTTTGGGTGCACTTCTTATATTGGTGCTCCTACTTGTGCCTGGCTCTTGCATTTTGACTTTGTGTTCTTCTAGCTCTGCATTTCATCGGAAAGTGGTTCTCTCTCCCTATTTGCCAAATGTTTTGGCAATTACAGGGTAGCTCCCTCTATGGAAGTAAGCTAGTTTGCAACAGCATCAGGAGTGACTGCTCCTGTTGAGAATGTTCCTTCTTGGAATGCCTCCTTTTGTGCTTCTTCTGTTCTCAGGCTTGCTTTTTTTTCTCAAGTAAATAGCAGCCACCCTTTCTTGAGTTGGTCCCTTTCCCTTTGGGGCTTAAACTGTGACTGAATGTGAGTTCACTCACTCCTACATTCCTGCTAGCTCAATTACTTTTTTCAAGATGTAGTGTCTTTTTGAGTACTTGCTTTCTAAATGTATTTATTTATTTATTCACACTTGTGGAGCAGACAACAGCCCTTGGGCATTATGGTGCTTGTTTCAGGAAGACATCATTCACTTAGTTACTGTAGCAGCGGATTTACAATTTGAAAGGTTTTTGAAAGCAGTACAATGTAGATGCAGAATAAAGATACATTACATTGCAGTAGGTAATGGTAAGTGTAGTGGTAAATGATGCAGATGAGTAAACTTTGACCACCCAAAAAGGAATTGTCTCTTCATTGGAGATAGAGTTCAATCACAATGGGTTTCCAAATTCTCCATTGAGAAAATAAATGAATCCATGGTCTTGCCATCCCGTTAAGGGTAGTTTTCGCTTGATCAGGTATCCTGAGGGATTTGTACAGTAATCACTGAAATAGGTTTGTCATGCCTCTGTGTTTCTGGGCACACAGAAAACTCATTTCAGGTGCATGAAACAAGTAGGCGCTTGCTTGGGTATCCCTACCAACACAGGAATGTAGACCTGCTCCATTCTAGTGACACCAAGTGGAGTTGTGCCAGAAGGTCTGTGGACCCCCATACCAGCAGCACTGAGGCCTTAGGAGAGGCGTCAAGGCTGGGTCACTGTGGCACATCAAGCCAATGGGAGACTGGCCTGTGTAAACAGTTCTCTTGTTGCTTTGCTGTGCGGGTTGAAGGCGGGACTTGACTCTCCTGGTAACACAAGTCTTTGGCTCATGGAGATTTAGGGCCTTTCTGGTGGTGTGGCTGGAAGGCATGAATTTTCCTCTCTTGCCTTCAGTCTGTCTGGTGAAGCGGTGCCTTCATTTGGAAGAGCAGTCAGGGCCACAGTAACCAGGAGGACATATGGCACCCAAGCATGGAGTGGATGTGACTGCATGGAACTGGAGAGCAGGTCTGCGGCTGAATGCGGGGGAGCAATGCACCTCCCCCGGATGCCAATCAATCGTTCTTGTATGGCAACAGTGCATGAACACAAGCATCCGGTGAGTGAAGCCTCTCTTTCCGGGAGGCGACGGCAGTGGTTGTGTAGAAGGTACATATCGACTTACAAGGGTCGAAGAAATAAATCACGAGTCGTTGGGTACTGCAAGTAGAATTTACACGGGTTCACGGCCAAGTGTTGAAGCGTTTGTCATTATGAGTTTAATGTTGAACCAGGCATACAGAGGAAGACTAACCCCCACGGCTATGGCAGCACAAGTGTTGCACTAATTGTCAATGCAAGTTTTTTGTTGAAAAGCACAAATAGAGGGATATTAACCTTCATGAGTGATCTGTCTTAAATAGACATGCAAGGCTCCACTAGATGTAACTTGTTGGGGCTGTGGCCTCCTGTAGGATGAACCATTACAACCACTGGCCAAGAGAATGAAGCCAAATGGGCTCATAGATTAGACATGGGAATGATTATCCCACAAGTGCATTAGGTAAGAAAAACAAAAAAGAATAAAGGAATAGGGAATATTTATAGGTTCCCTGGCTGTGAATTATGTTTCACTAAAATATGCCATATTTTATACCACAGGAATCATAAAGCAATAGTACGCCTTGGAGAACATTTACCAAGAAAGTGCCATAGTATGAATTTGCCATAAGGGAATTGAACACAAATAGTTAACACGAATGATTGGAATGTACTGATTAGTTCTAAAAAATAAATATTGGGATAGACCTTTAAATTGAGTCATTGCAAAAAAGTCAAAACATATTTAATTTATTATTTTTCAATAGGCAACTCCACACATAGGATTCCATTAATAGGACATATCAACATTCTTTACTCCTGATGAAGGCCGAAATATTAAAAGACAGAGCACAAGAACAGTAGCTCTTGAGGCTGAAACACTGAGAGTCGACATTATGTTTCGCAATGTCACGATAAACATTGTTAAATAGTTCATTCTTGAACTGAGAATAAGAATCCACTCCTAGTGAGAGGAAGATAAGAGGGAGAGACCAGTCATAGGATTATCCTCTAATTATCTAATTTAATCCATGCAAGAAAGAGTCATTGAGTTGTTTCTGTTTATTAATTCCTGTGCAGATTGCTATATCTTTTTGTGTTGTTATTTTTTTCATGTTCTGGTTTTAACATTGATGCACATTGTTTGTGAAATGATCAAGTATTTGTACATTTGGGTTGTCCTATATGTGCATAAATATGTGTATTTATTCTTTATTTCGAAGTACCAAGTTTGATCAATCAATAATAAATGGTTTTGATAAAGAAGAAGAAAAGTTGAGGTGATTTTGCAGCAGCACATCTGAATATATGGTCTATATGAAAATGTGACCCTGATCATTTTTGTAATGTATATATGGGGAAAGGTGGGGGGGGGGCAGCTCTGCAGGGAGCAGCTACAGGAAGGCAATAGAGGAGAGCGGGAAGCCTCGATGCAGAGAAGGCTGCGGATCCACTCACCCTTCATCGCCAGTAATCTGTCCCAAGAATGGGACAAAGCAGCATGGACACTGGAATGGGAACATGTATTCTCTTTTCAGGGTACACCATGGACTCCCCATTGATGGCCATCTTCTGTCCTGGCAGGAAAGAGTATCGCGTAGGGACACACCACCAGTATCTCAGCCGCATGCCAGCGGTCTACACAGTGATTTAAAACCATACAGTAGCTTTGTCGTACAATTTGCTGATGACACACCATCAAAGGAAGGATATAAACACTCAAGCAATATCCAAAAAGGTTTTAGAAAGCTTGACTGAAGAAAACGCTATGCAACTGTACTCAAGATATAAAGTCTTATTCCCAAAAAAATATAAAATATAAAAATTGTATGAAGATGACAATGTTAGGTGGGCATGAACAATATCTGCATGCAAAAATGGACAATTGCCAAAATGTACATAACCTAAACAATTTGCTTAGGCAACTAAAAGATGAGATTCAGTATTAGCCCATATTTTTTTAAAAAAAAGGTAAACAGATAAGCAAAAGAAAATAAGCAATTAATATGCTAAACACTTTATAAACACGCATTGGCAATGCCAACAGTTTGGGCGTTTGTCCATGCATGGCAACAGCACTTGCCTAATACATTTATACAAGCCAAAACTGTGGGCTTTGCCAATGCTTGTTTTTAACTGGACTTCAGTAAAGGACCTGCATGGTTCTTATAAATTGAGTGGCTAAAGGCAGACCTGGTTGGTTGACATTTGTATTACACCAGTAGCAGGTTTAAAGCTCCAATTAAGTCATTAACTCTCTCTCAGAAGACTGCTTTGAAAAAACACTGGCAGGCTTGATTAAAGTATGCTCAAAGACTTCCCATGAGGAGGTATTTTGGGCACGAACTGGGTGGGAGTGGCCAAAGGGATTAGCATAGCCATGAGCAGTGAATGGGTGGGCAACTACCCAGACAACACTTGCAACCGTTGTGTCCCTCCTCATATGCCATTTTTCCTGTCTGTACTCGAATGCAATACTTCTGGCTCACAGGTGGTGGGAGTGCCACCCAATAGCCCAAACTAAAAAGCATTGACACACGCCACAATTCAGGGTGACTAAACTAAATCTCTGGAGGTTTTAGCAAAACATTTAAAGTCCATCAATGTGCATACAGGGGTATTGATTGGTGAACATAAAGGTAATGGTTTATTTGTGGTAACACACATCTAAAATTAGATTAAAGGTAAAAAATAGCAATTCGGTTCCTGATGGGCAACACTGTCTCACCATGTCAAAGGTTGGATTTATGTGAGGAGATTTTCATGTTATGACTGTAAGCCCCACATTTAACCTTGATACATGATCAGATATTTAAGTATACCAGTTGCTCCGGCCCAATCAGTCTATCCCAATGACGCGCCTATGCGTATGATTTGACGAACGTACTGGCAGCCGATGCTAAGAGCCAGCAGAAGTGCATTTAACATGTCTTCCTAAGACTTCTAGTCCGCAGGTTGTGCATGACTGGCAGTAGAGATCTCTCTGCCCTGCCCCACTCAGGCTTTGCTACGAGCATACAAGGAGTGTATCTTTTAAGTCCTTCACTCCCCCTGGTGTACCCACACCTGCCACTGTGCAGTGCCTTTACGATTCCTTGCAGTCTCTTCCTGACAAATCCCTCTTTGCTTCTCCCTGCTCCTCCCACCTGCTTCAAGACCATTTTCCTGCTTTCTAATCCTTCTTCTGTTAATGTGAAGTCTATTGTCCAACATCTGAAAAGAAAAGCACAAAACGTCCTCCATTTTACACAACATTCCATCAACTCTGACTAATCTAGCAGTGGCAACTTTAAGGATTACAAAATGATTTCTCGGTCCATCAATATCCTTCACAGGAGACCATGTAGGAAGATTATGAGAACCTGGAACGCTCAGGAAAGTGCAAAAAATAAATGCAAAACATAGGGCTTCATTACAAGGCAGGCGGGCTGGAAATAAAGGTGGTGGTAGCAACATACCAGCATCCTTTCCAGGCTGCCAAACCACAAGTATGCCACCAGGGGCACGGTACTCCCAGTAGGATTGATCTGCCAGGAGTTAAGGCCCCTACTGGGCGGCTTCAGGTTTTCCATTCCTATGGGAATGGGAAATTACTGTACCGCCGCTTGTGATATCCTGGTAGCACCGGGATGTTAGGCGGTGGTAACAGTTTTATGGGGTTGCCGGTTACCCGCCACCTACTGACGGGTTTTACCGGCAACCCTGTGTTGAGGTCCACAGTGTGGATTGGTGTATTAAAACAATTCTGCTTGGAAATATTTCATTAAATAAGACTCCTCCTGCTAAGAAAAGAGCAATGGACAATCACATTTCACAACAAGTGCCTATGTAAAACATATGCATTGCCGCTGGTGGCACGTCCACAGCCTTTGTGTACAGAAGGAAAGGGCAGGGTGCCTTACGAGTTGCAGTGATGGCACATTCTCAAATATGCAGGCTCCAGGGCCAGACTTGTGTCTGCCAATAGAATGCTGGGAATCATGCAAGGGAGAGGAAATGGCGATAGAATAGTGAACCCCAAATTCCACACAGGGTCCATTGGATGTGCAGGTTTTATTTAAACTTTCTAAGAAGAGTCTTCCCCAATTTTATTAGCTTTGCCTGTAGTTCTGTGCTATCAATGATAACAGTTTTGTTTTTTAAATGTATGTGTTATTAAGTTTCAGTCTAAGGGCATCATCACTAGTTGGGCGCTAATACCGCCGGGGCTATTAGCCCTACCGCCAAACCCCCCTGGCGCTATTAGCGCAGGATCACAGGTTTGGCAGAACGGTTAATCCCCATTCCCCTTTGGGCCCATTTGGGATTTTCCCATTCCTCATTAGGCGCAATGGGGAATGTTTGGCGCTATTACCGCTGGCAGTATTACCGCTGGCAGTAATAGCGCTGAAAATCGGCAAAATCGAGGCAGATTTGCCCCCAGCTCAGAGCTGGGGGTAAATCCGCCAAGCCTGTGATTTGGCAGACCCTTAAATGTGGCGGTAAGTGTTACAGCTGCATTCAAGGGTTATCGCCAAGCTCGTGATGAGGTGGTAAGTCTTGCATGTGGTTCGCAATTGAATCTTTTTGAGTGGTTGACTGGGTGAGGTATGATGTTGGCTTGATATTAGTGTGCTTAAGGGCTTTCTAACTCAATTACTGATACCAATAGTGTGGGAGACAGGGTCCTGTGCAGTGTCTTTTGTCAAACTAGCATGGAGGGTAAAATGGTAGCACTTTGCTTACTAGGGAGGGAGCACTTAGGACCTGGCAATGCAGGCCTGATGAATTTATGTTTGGGAGTAGCCCCATTCAGATTACACCTACCTGCTTATTGGGATATGCGCCTAGGGTTAATGGCACAGAAGGAGGCCTATCATCCCAGCAGGGCACTGAGCACATTAACTGACCATGTTAGATTGAGAATTAAGGAATGTGCCTGTGCCTGATACAAAGATTCTTGCCTCACATGAACCTTAGCAAGTAGCTAATGGTAACGAGTGAAGTGTCCAGACTGCCCATTCCCTAATCTGCCAATTTGCAGATCCTTGTTTTGTTTTACAAGTGGCACAATGTATATAGCTGAGACATTCCAAAGACAGACCGAGAGAGAGAGATCTCCACTGGCAATGTGAGATAGTGAAATGGAACCTGTCTGCAACAGGCCACTGCTGCAGGTTGTTTTAACTTGTAAGGCCTGCTTCCACCATATCTTCACTGACCATTTCCCTCTGAGATCTCCTACCAACTTAAATGACAAATACAAGATGGCTGCCAAATCCCTGCCATTAGCAAATCAACACTAATCGAGTCATAACCAAGTTCTTCTCTTTACCCTTAACGGACCATCCCACTACAGCAGCTAACCCAACCCAATGTGCTCTAGTCTATCAGTGGGTGCTTCCCTATGGGCAATGTACTCCCAGGTGTCTCTGCCAAACCCCCCCCAAAAAAAGATAAGCACACATGAAGCGGATTCTTCCGATCTGTTCCCATCAACACCACAGCTCTCCCATCTGCCTCGCGGACTGCCCAACAAATGACCCCCATCCTCCTTTTCTTGCAAAGCGAGGCCACCAAAAGTGGAAGAAGGCAGCTATACAAGACCACTTACGTTACATTAGATCAGGAGTTTCCATCAAAGATTTGCAATAATTGTCAAATTATATTTACATACCTAAATGTGGGCTTACTTTCTCAGAGTTTTGTAGCTTACATGGTGTTGTTGTCCTGAGCCCGAGCTTCCCTCACAGCCACCCCCATCAATACCAACAGTTCGTTTGAGACACATGGATTTGCAACCTTTAAGTGCTTTTGCACAATGCATGCAATTTCCTTTCTTTATATTCAATTGTAGAAGTGTAGAAGCGCCCTGGGCACCCCACCATTAGCCTCCACTGACCTTTTGTGACAAAGCATTATCTTTGCTCCATTTTCCCGATCTCCAGCTACCCCTGTTATCCGGCTCTACCGACTGTGGCAGAAGAGGGCTTTTGTGTGGTGGCTTTCAGTCAAGATTAAAGTACCCGGCACATGCAAAAGGCCCGTAAAATGCAAAATGATCTGTGGACATACACACCCCTGCTTTCAAAGTATTGTAAACAGACAAATACTTCAGAGCCCCTGTAATCTTGTTGCGCGCCTGCTGCCAAAGCTCTGTATTACAAGCAAATGTACATTAACCTTCTTTTGCAAGAGGACAAAACATATACTCCCTGCATGCGTTCGCTGTTTCTTTCTCCGAAACCCCAGGCTCCTTTCCATTTCTATTCAATAAAATTGCGCGGCAGAGTTCTACGTACCATTACAGCATAATGAAAAAGAGTAATGAGATGGAAAAACATCTTTTGAACTTTCTCTTACTGTTTAACGGAAGGAGGTGGGAAAGAAGCAGAGGCATATTTCAAACAAATCTGAATTGTTGGGATATCTGAATGCCATAAATGTAATTTATTCCGTGTAAGTCTCTTGACTGGAAAATGCATTTCGGCTGGCTGGGCTGTGGACTATGCATTCCAATTACAGTGGCATAAAATGAGTCACTGTGCCGCTATAATCTTTGTCGCACACACTGATCTGCCGTTATGACTTTATGTCGCTCTATTATCTTCCTTTGTGCTGAACACAATTTTGAACTTGATAGGATTCTTAAACTGGAATGATAAAATATCTTTACATTGCATTAAAGTTGCCCTTTTTCATCATTTGCCACACTGTGGTGGGCCTTCTGTTGGTTTAGCGATACAGTGACGCGCGGGCGCGCTTAGGTTCCTTCAAAATGCAATTAATGTCGAATTTGCAGCCAAGGTAAACTGCATATTTTTTCATAAGGCCTCATTGTTCCATTGTGCACTAAGTTATTCCTCCCATCATCTGGCATCAGCTTTCCCTAATGCTAGATCATAGCACCCGCTGTGCCATACAACAATATGATTGCCAGATAAAATGTGTTCAGCCATGAAGAGCAATGGAGAGTGAAAAGAGCTTTGCGTGTTTCAGGAAGTGTTCTTGGCGTAGTTATGAGAGGAAAGAGATGGAATGGTGTGCGCGGCAGTACATAAGTACACTGTTAGGTACCGTTCAGAAATGCCTTATAAAGCATGGAAGAGGTTCCCAGCAACAGGCAGAATATCAGAAGTCTGTGCGCCTGGCGGACCTATAAAGGCAAAGACTCAAAACAAATGCTTCCTAGACGGGGTGCCCATGCCAAGACACTACGGTATGATGAGCACCTATTTCAGCAATTGCATAGATGACTGCAGCATGCACTATATAAATAACTAGACCCACTCACTCACTCACTCACTCACTGATTTCCCTATCACCCTTGCATGTCTAAGTTAGAGTCGAAGATGGCATTATTTAGTGAACATTACTGAGCCAAGTAACAATAGGTTTGTCTTAAAAAACTTTAAAGTTAAGATAAAACCAATGAGGCACAGACCCCTTAAGAATCTCAAAGGAATCACTTCTTTAGGAACTGATTGCTTTCAAGGCTCCTTTTCTGGACGTGAGCACTGGTCCTTTCCAATCTGGACTATGGCAACACTCTCCTCACTGGACTCCCCAACCGCACACTTGCCCCACTGTAAGCCATACAAAATGCAGCAGCCAGACTCATCCTCCACCAACCCCAACATTCACAAGTCAGCTCAGCTCTTACCCAGCTCCATTGGCTCCCTGCACCACAGAGAACTGCCTTCAAAGGACTCTGCATTGTTTTCAAAGCCATCCCCCAGAAAACCCATCTTACCTTCACGACAAACTCAAACCCATCACCCATGCAAACACCCACGTAACGCTGCCCCCAGGGCCGTCACAGGGAGGTTGCAGGGGGGGCAAACTGCCCCAGGCCTCGCGCTCAGAGGGGGCCTCGCGGCCACCTGGGTACATTTTCAAGTGTGAGGTCAGGTGCCATTTGCAGATTTGCTACTGCAGCAGCAGCAGAGAGAAGGGCAGTTTTAAAAAAAGTTATGTGCAAGTACAACACACACAGCATGGGGTTGGGGGCGGACCATGGCCCACAGGGATAGAGTGGGCACTGGGCAGGTGGTGCCGGTGGGAATGTACAATGTAACAGTCTTCCGGCGCCCCGCCAGGATTTTACGTGATGATGTTACCAATCAATGGCGCACGGTGCCATAAGAACTTCCGAAAGCGAAAGTCAAGGAAGCCAGTTACTTCTCACTCACATTCCACCTTCCTGCTAGCAGCCCCAGCAGACATGCAGGCAGTGGAGACTGACAAAGTGGTATGACATCGGTACTGCGAGCGCCTGGACTCTGGAGCAGAGGCTCTCTGGAGTGGACTAGCGCCACGTTGTTGTTGCGTGCAGGAGTTGAGGGCCTGGTCCTCTTGGACAAGCACAGCAGCACCTACAGACCGTGCTGAAGACGTCACGTGCATCAGCAGGTATGGTGCCACCACCTATTCCTCTGAGAAGAACTCAGCTACTTAGTACTTGGGCACATCACACGTTTGCAAACTTTTCAATGCCAGCTTTAATTAATCCATTTGGAAGGTTGGCAAGGTAATGTGTTCAGAAGGAGCGTGGAATTGAGCCTGCCAGGCAAGTAGCTCTTTCAGTGCAAACGCAGTAGCTTCTTCTTAAAGGATGAAATGGTGGGACTAGAGGTGCTCGGTGCTGCCCTGTCAAACAATGGCATATACATGCATACATTTGTCTTGACTTCAATAGCGTGATCCAAGCTGGCAAGCAATGGAGCGTGAGGCAGGTGGGGTAGTGGTACAGTGCGTTGTGCGCCTGCTGCGCAGATATGGACGCAACTTCGAGGTAACAGGTTGGAATTTTGGGAGTGTCGGGGAAGGACGGATGGTGTGGGCGCTCCTTAACTGTTTGAAGTCTGCAATAATTGTAGTGTTCTGACTTAAAGTTTTAACTTGTGGTTGAATCGGCTTTGTATAAGGGGAATATGTTATTTGGGCACAATATATTTACTTTCCTGTTGGCATTTCAGTTTTTGTAGACTTCGCCTTTTATAGGTCGTAAACCTAATTCCCTGTTAAAAAAAGGGGTTGTTTTTAGTGTGAGGTCTGTATGGCCGTTTCTGTGTCTCAGAATGTTAATGTGTCAGGGGGGGTATATGTTTCCTGAATAAGGTATGAAAGGTCTGTTTCTACATGCATGTTTCATGTTTGCATGTGTTTGGCTAGTTCCAGCTATTTTGCGCATCTTCCCCAGGGAACACGAGACATGGCCAGTGGGTGTGAAGATTGGCCTGGAGGTACCTGGCGGGCCGCCTACTAGAGGTTGGGGGAAAGGTAAGTAGAAGTGTGGCGGTGGCAAGGGGAACAAAGTTGCGTTTAGCTGCTGTTTTGAACATGTCAGCTCTTTCAGTAAAAGAAAGACCACAGCCTTGCCAACCTGAAATCTGTGGGCCCAAACGGACAGGTTTTAGTCCCTGCTTGCAGGTGTAAATGAAACGCCATGGATATTGCTTGGATGTTGGCGACCTTTGTCTGCACGCTTTAGGCCATTCTGTGTTGGTATGTGTGACTTTTGGCAGGACGGTGCTGACTCTTGTAAAGCCTGCAGGGTCCTAAATGGCTTTAGTTTTAGGACACGCTGTGGCGACCTTCAAAGAGTATGGTGGTTGGCTCTCTCTGATGCGATTGGTGGGGGGCCAGTGTGGGGGTGTGAGGGGATCGCCATGAGAGATGTCCAGGTGCAGTTTGGTTCTGGCAAACAAGCACTTGACGACAAGTAAGTGTATCTGAAAAGCAATAGCCCTTTGTCGGTACTCTTGGCAAAAGGAGGTTTTGGGAGCCTTTACGAAAAATACTTGCGGCTTTGCTCACTTGCGACTTTGGCTCACAAAGTTTGATTTTATTGTATTGCGACACATTAAAAAGAATATAGTGTCTGCTCTATAACAAAATGCCTGCTATGTGTTGCACATCCTCCCACGCCCATCGCCTTTTCTTTCAACTTCTGTGTATATGTTTGCACGGGAGAATAAGTACCATGAAGCACTAGTTTTGGTGAGCATGTTTAAGAGATCTTTCAGGTACAGAGGTCCCCATTCTAAATTTTAGCTCTCTCCCTCCACACCCGGGCACATACGTAATTGTGCTAATCACATTGTATGACATCAGAGGTCTTCATCAATCTTCTGTGGCCTGTGGTGGGATTTTCAGTCATAACCCTCAATGACCTGTTGCTGAGCGGTGTGGAAAATGAAATTTCGTCCGTTAACGTTATATGACAGGAGGCACCCTCCAATGTAGTTGTGATTTAACTTTGGCCTGCTATGCGCTCTCATGTGGAAAAGGGGCAGGCCATGGGGCCAGGAGTTAGTACCACCTGCAGTTTAAAGCTCGACCGAGGGTTGGTATGGGGAGAGTCCCTTTGCGACCCACCTTCCCCTACAGACAGGAGTCTGGGGAACATAATGTGATTCCCCATCTCAAAACAGACGGGAGCTTGCAGCAACTTGTGAACATTTGCCCCAGAACAACATACATGTTGAACTCCTCTTCTTTTTCAAGAATATGAAGGCATTAAGACCCCCAGTGATTTCCTTTCTGGAGAAGGCTGGCCAAGATAGAAAAAAAGAAGAACCAATTTAATGCAACAGAACCTATCACTTTGGGAGTGTTAACAACCTTAACTCAAAGCCCCTTGATGTCATACATTATGTCAGCTATGATGTAATTGCTGATGCCGTCTGTGATGCCATCTTTGTGCTCATGGGTTGATCAACCCAGACAGTCACTGCCTTTAATAAGCAAGTAGAGCGCAAAGCCCGATAGCGAGCATAGCACTTGCACACATGCATACTTGCAATGATGCACACTTGTTAACGGTGCCACTGGCCAAGTGAAAACAATGAAGGGGCCTCACGAAATGTTCTGCCCTGGGCCTCACCTTACCCTGTGACAGCCCTGGCTGCCCCTCCACCTCACCTGCTACCACTTGTCTATCTTCCAATCCTATCCTAAAACATATTGTGTAACTTCAATTTCACTTCCCACCTTTTCAATCTTTGAAACTTGTAAGGCGCTCCAAGACCCTCTAGGCAGCGCTAGCGCTAAACAAAATGTCCAATAAATAAAGTTCCCAGGTGTCTCTGCCTCTCTGGTTCCATCTATTTACATATTTAAGCATTTGCATCTGTGCTTTTGCATCCTTAAATTTAAAATGGGGGCAAACCTCCTTTCATTGCTTGCACCATAGAGTTCCTTCTCTGTGTTCCATCCAAAGAGATAACATTTAATACACCTACCTCCATTATTAACACACACAAAAACAGCAAATAGCTGAAAAGAGTAAATCTGGTCCACCCCGGGGAGTCCACAAGAGGAATACCTCTGACCGTATTCACACCTCTCTGGAAACCATAAAAACAACCGAATCACTAACAACTTGCAATACATAGACCTTTTCCTTACCTCTGAAATCCAGAGTGAAATCCTGAGTATATGGCGACACAGAACATTGCCAGTAAGCTAATGAAAATCACCCGTAATCTGCTCACATATGCCTATTGGGTCCGAACGCTGATGCTCTCTACATATTTTAGACTATGACTCCCTTGATAACTCATCACTGGTTATGCTGGCTAGGGTTGATGCGGATGGCAGTTGTAGCCCAAAACATCTGGAGAGCCAAAGAGTGCAGATATCTATGGAAAAGCTCTTGACACTCTGCTAAGTGGATGCACTACAAAGAAATACACAGAACATTTTTGACACAAAAGGTTCGGCAAATAATGATCATGACTACATGACTACCTATCTGCTTGCAAATTACCAACATTAAGTATGTCAGGCTCCACTGAAAATCAGGTTTAACAATAGTAACAAAGGTGTACCAAAGCTAATATTACACATCTTACCATCCACCTGTTGCCTTTATCTTGTTGACTTGTGCCAGCTTTGTTACAGATTTAATACTGCAACTTAACAACGGGAAAGGCTCCAGGCTAGTCAGTCATTTTACAACATGCCTGCTTCCTCTACAAAAGCTGCCAAGGCCTCTCCCCTCCCACACTTGGGAATCCATCGCCAGTGCCAGAAACCATATCGCTACTATCAAATGTGGCTTAGTGAACACCAGATTTGCAGTAGTCAATGCTATTTTCGTTGCTGATTGCATGGCTCTAAGGCATCCCATGTGATGTCCCATTTCACCATGTTTTTAAAATGTTTATGAGGTACACCTCCCCATATATCCTGTCTTTCCCCTCCAACTCTTTCTCCTTATCCTTAAGCTCCATGCCGAAAGCATAGTGTGCTCTTGTGCCTTGTTGCATCAGTATCCTGATTCGCTGCACCTACTCTATCCGTGCATAGAGCAGGTTCAGAGGTCACAGGTGCCCACTTTACAACTGCAGTCACACATGTCTCTGCAGCACAGGGGCTGCATTTAATATATGCACCCTTGTTCCAAAAACGACATAACTCTGAAGATGTTGTCCAGGTGGCACATACAACTGTATCTATAAGCCATACAAGAGTTAGGTTTGGGTGGCAAGCCATTCTCAGAGTTATCACAGCCAAATTCAATCGATATCACGTGTGTGTCAGCCCTGTGGGCCCAGTTCAGCTGTGGGTGGGTTATGTGCATTCCTCCCAGACAGGCCAGAACCTGCCTTACTGGCAGGAAGGAAGCATAGTGGGGTGGCTCTTTTTGTTCCATTGTAAGGTAGGTAATACCCTTCTCCCTGGGACAGCCACTCCACCGGATGCTGGCCTTGAAGCAGAAACCCAGAGGCACACCCATTCACAGAAATCCCGGTCTGAACATCAGTGCGCTGCATTTCTAAAGGCATTTGATCCTATTCATAAGGGGAAGAGGTGGAACTACGATAGTCAGAGCGGGATTTGCACAGTTTTGGGAGGCTTCTGCAATTTTGATTCTCTTTGCCGTCTTTCTCTTGCCTGTCCCCTCCACTTCCTCAGGAGCAAAGCACTTTGGGTGTAACATCATAAGGGCAAAGTTCACACACTTCAAGAGCAAGGATTGGCCCCCCTAAAGCATGCCAGATTTAGTCCAATCATCTGTGGATTTCTGCCCATGAAGGAAGGGGTCTCCCATCACTTCTTTGTATCATCTGTTCTCAAGTTGTAGGGGGAAATCAGAGTTTCCAAAGGGGGAAGCAAGCTCTGTCCGCTAGCCATCCCCAGGGACCATTGGGGCGCTCTGCAGTTGGAACAGGACCGGTCTCTCTGCCAGCCACAGTAGTATCCTGGACCTCACCATGTTGAAGGACCGCTGTAGTTATGGGACATCCTCCCTGTGTTTGGGAATCAAAGAACAAGGAACCATCTTGTCCCTGAGTTCCTGGAGTGGGACTCACAGCAACCTAAGAAGTGACCTGCTGCTGGAGCAAGACCGCCTCTCTGCCAACAACAGTGGTGCACCCGGGAATTCACTGTGTTTAAGGTTCCCTGATTTTGTGTGGCAGCAAACCACGTGATTGGGAGCACCAGAAAATTACTCATATCATCCCTGAGCCTCTGGATTGGGACTCACAGCTCCTGACAGCCAAGACAGCTGGGATCCTGGTGTTTTATGCCAATGAACTGCTTTGAGCATGTTTCAAGAAATGTTCAACACATGTAAACCAGGAGGACCCACCATTGTTGCCTTTTGCTCTCTCCCGATCTTCACACCGCACCAAGAACACTGGTTTAGTGCTACAGAATTCCCAAGAACTGCAAAGAAGGTACCAGTGACTGCTAACAGCCCCCTTGGTACAATTCTGGGCCCTAGAAACTGGTTAGGTCACTTCAAACACTGTTTTGCTCACAAGTGCATATCCTTTTTCAAGAACATTGTTGCTTTTGCTTGCCTTTCACCTCTGATTCATTACCCAGAACTCTGCATCTACTACCTTTGGTTATTCTGTGTTCTTTCCTCAGGAGTGGGCTTTATGTAGTGCTTTTCTAGTTAGTTATTATTGTACATGGTGTGTGTTATGCTCACCTGGCTCCCACAGGGGCGTCGATCTGAACTGGACAGCTGCGGTCTCCACCAATGTGACGCGTAGTGCTGAGATGACAGACTGGACTGGCCCACCTAGCTTTGTTTGCTTGGCCCGTAGTAGTATTCTTCTGCAAATGGAGAAAGGGATTTAACCACCCGTGGAGTTGAGTGTTAGCCCCCACCCCCGCCATTCTCCCCACTGATCACCTTTAATGTCCCCTCTTATAGTCTCACCTGATGGTTTGGAAAGATGAGCTCTCCATCCTGCATTGAGCGCAGGGGCGCATAGATAACCAGTTGCTTCACTGGTTCGAAGGAATTGGTGAGTTCCAGAACAATATTGACTCTGAGAGTTCCGGCGAGACGCCGTAAGTATATAGTTCGTAAGAGTTCAAATGTCTGACTTTCACTCTTGTCCGATTCCTTGCAGGTTGCAGCTTGACCCTAGCGAAGAGTTCCTCATGGCAACCGGTAACATTCAGGTAAGGATTTGTATTATCCAACACAGTTCAATGAAATAATGTCAGTATGTAACCTGTTGATTTCTCGCCTATTCAGGTGCTGAGAGAAATTATGAAGTCTCGGGGAATAATGCCTCCGGCGGTAAAATTAGGTAAGTCTATTGTGGTGAGAAGGATTCCCCTTGTTTGTCCCTTTCTTTCACCTTGCTGTCCTTTTGTACCCCTTAGGGGCCGGGGTACGGCGAAGATGCGGTGGAGGCTGCGCCGACCCGTGAAGAGGAATAGTACCCCCAGCGGTAAAATCAGGTAAGTCTATGGGGGGTAACTAATATTGCCTCTGTTTATTCCCATGGCTCACCTTGCTGTTCTTGTGTTCCCCTTAGGTGCCGGAGTGCGGCGGGAACATGCAGAAGTATGCAGTGGACAGTGAAGATGCTACGAAGGCCGGTGAGTTCAGCGCAGCGCTGCAGCAGGCAACGCGCATAAAATAACTTCTTTCTTCCAGCTCGAAGGCGCGGTGGATCGGGAATTCAGGTAAGGATCAAAGGTATTGCTCTTGTTCTAACCTTTTCTCCTTCTTTCTCCCTCTTTCTAGGAGCTCCAGACTCGAGGCGGGCGTGGCAGAAGACTGGATGCAGACTTGCAGGCACGGTGAGCGTTACGCTGCTGGATGCAGAATAACGTGAAGTGTTTGCTGCTCTTTGGGTGTGGTTTTAGTAGCTTCCAAAGTAGTCCCAGGTAAGTATTCCTCCTCGACCCCACCCGAGTAAAAAATAGTCCCTAGGTAAAGTAGTCCCTTCCAAGCCTCGTTTGGCTTGGAGCTCTTGCAGCATGGTCTGCATCAGGTAAATTTTAATCTATGAGCCTGGCGCCTATGGCGCCAGGACTGACTCTCCATATGAGCCTGGCGCCATAAACGCCAGGACTGCACCCAAATAGCCCCTAGCAGGGGTTGTTGGGCTTGCTTGTAATAACTTGATGCCTGCTTCCTGGGTTGCTGGACTTGATCTGGATCCCCGGGGGTAGGCATCATGACAGCACTCCCCCCAAGGCCCCTCCTAAAGTCGTTCTTCCCCGTGGTTTTGGTTTGTCTGGGAAATTTCGGTGGAATTTTTTCACCAATCGGGGTGCATGAACGTGGTCACTAGGTTCCCATGACCTTTCCTGTGGTCCGTAACCTTTCCAGTCGATTAAATAAAAAAGCTTTGACTTCACCAGCTTGGAGTCCAGGATGTTCTTAACCTAAAATTCGGGTTCCCCGTCTATAAGGGTGGGGTCTGGTGGCTTGGTTAGTCTTGTCCCTGGTTGCACTGGCTTAACAACTGACACATGAAAGACGGGGTGAATTTGCATATTAGCAGGTAAGTCCAACTTGATGGCCACTGGGTTGATAATGGCCTTAATAGAGTAAGGTCTCAAATATCTGGGGTTAAAGGTTCGTGTTCCCTTTAGAGGTATGTGTTTTGTGGCCAACCATACTTGGTCCCCTATCTGGTATTGTGGAGTATCACTTCTATGCTGATCAGCATTTTCGTTGGATTTTTCTTTCGCTTGTTTTAAATGTGCAGTTGCTTCCTTAAAGGCTTGTGTAATTGTAGCGTGCAGATGGTCCACTGCGGGCATTCCTAAGTGTTGGGGTGAGTCAAGATCTGAGGTTCGAGGGTGGTGCCCATGTAAGGTATAAAAGGGGCTTTGTCCAGTTCCAGAATGTACTGAATAATTGTATGCATATTCGGCGATCCAAACAATGTCTTTCCAATTACTCTCAGTCTGATGTAACATACAACGCAGGTATTGTTTAAGAGTCTGGTTGGTCCTCTCCGTTTGACCATCGGTTTGGGGGTGGTGAATGGTCGATAACCTCACATCGATGTGCGCCAATTGACAACATTTTTTCCAAAAATGTGAAATGAATTGACTGCCCCAGTCAGAGACCAATACGAATGGAAATCTGTGTATGCGAACAATGTTTTCGAGGAACTCCTTGGCCAGGATTGAAGCTGAAGGTAATCCCTTTAAAGGAATAAAGTGGGCCATCTTGGAAAAAAGATCCACAATATCTAGAATGGTGTTAAATCCATTGCACGGAGGTAGATCAGTAATAAGTCTAACGATAAGGTGTGCCATGGAGTAGGTGGAATGTCTAAAGGTTGTAAGAGCCCAGCTGGTTTTCTCTTCTGACTTTTGTTTTGGGCGCAAATGCCACAAGACATTACAAATGATTTAATATCCTTTCGCCAGGTGGGCCACCAGAATTGTCTCTTAATTTTAGATTCAGTCTTTGCGATACCTGGGCGCCCCTCCATTATGGTGTCATGATAATGGGAAATTACTAGCTCTTGTAGTTCCTTGTGTGGCAGAAATAGCTGCCCTTGGTAATAAGGCAGGTCATTGGTGACAGAGTAGTCCGGGCCTTTCTTTACCCAGTCCTGCAGGGCTGTAGGATCAAAGAGTTGCTGGATCTTTACCTGAATGTCCTCTAGTGTCTGTAGAGTAGTTATGCCAAGAATCCTTTGTTCGGAAATTATAGGTACTGGTTCTGGGTTCACTTCTGCCTCTCCCATCCCTATTCGGGATAAGGCGTCTGCTTTACCATTCTTGCAACCAGGTCGATAGTTATCACGAAATCGAACTCGGCAAAGAACA
The DNA here is from genome assembly GCF_040938575.1 of Ambystoma mexicanum. Taxonomy (NCBI): domain Eukaryota; kingdom Metazoa; phylum Chordata; class Amphibia; order Caudata; family Ambystomatidae; genus Ambystoma; species Ambystoma mexicanum. Next base: position 100,545,986 of record NC_090937.1, on the reverse strand, counting down.
ATGCCCATCGGTGTTGGCGTGATGATTGGGCCTTGGCTGTCTTTAAATACTGCAAGTTCCGGTGATCAGTGATCACAGTAATGTTATGCCTGGCACCGAGAAGATAGTGCTGCCAAGCTTTGAAGGCAGATTTAATGGCTAATAACTCCTTGTCGGTAACCGCATAGTTTAACTGGGGTGCCTAGAACTTTCTGGACCAAAATGCTACTGGGTGAAGCTGGCCAGTTTCAGGGTCCTTTTGGGACAGGACAGCTCCCATGGCTAAACTGGATGCATCAGTTTCCACTATGTATGGAAGTTCAGGGCTTGGGTGCTTTAGTACAGGTCCAGACGTGAATTTTGCTTTCAGCTCTTGGAAGGCATTTTCAGCTTCTTCAGTCCACATAAAGCGTTTGTTTTTTCGCAAGAGTGCTGTGATGGGATGTACAACATGTGAGAAATCCGGGATGAATCTGCGGTAGAAATTGGTAAAGCCGAGCATGCTTTGTACTCCTTTAACTGAACTTGGTGATGGCCACTTAAGAATTGCGTCCACCTTTCGCGAGTCCATTCGGACTCCTTTTGGACTCAGGATAAACCCAAGGAATTCAACGTCCGTGGCATGAAAAACACATTTTTCCAGTTTTGCATATAGTTTGTGCTTGCACAATTTCTCAAGGACTGCTCGGACATGCTTCACATGGTCAGATTCTGAGGAGGAGTACACTAGAATATCATTGATATATACGACAACACAAGCGTCAATGAGTTCACGAAGCACATCGTTCATAAAGTATTGGAAGGCTGCTGGTGCATTGCACAACCCAAAGGGCATCACCTGGTATTCGAATAACCCATACTTAGTGTGAAAAGCAGTCTTCCATTCGTCGCCCTCTTTCACACGTACCAGATGGTACGCCCCCCGGAGATCCAACTTAGTGTATATGCAAGCGTCCTTTTCTTGGTCTAGTAGTTCGGGGATCAGAGGCAATGGGTATCGGTTCTTAACAGTGATCTGGTTCAATGCGCGGTAGTCTATGCACATTCTGAGGTCACCTTCCTTTTTGGGCACGAAGAACAAAGCTGAAGATGCAGGGGACTTGGATGGGCGAATGAAGCCATTTGCAAGGTACTGGTCTAGGTATTGCCGTAGGTGAAGGTTCTCAGGTTCCGTAAGGGCGTAGATCCTGCTACAAGGGGGTTGTGCACCGGTTATGAAATCGATTTGACAATCGTACAATCTGTGAGGTGGTAAGGTGTTTGCCTGTTCTTTTTGGAAGACATCTTGGAATTCTTGATATTCTGGAGGTAATTGCACGACTGATGTGTTGACTGTGGCCAGGCCTGCGTTCAAGTTTTTCTTTGGGTAACAGGTTTGTGCACAATCCGGGAAGGTTATTCTCTTCTCTCGCCAATCAATACAAGGATTATGTGTTTCCAACCAAGGTATCCCCAGTATTATTTGGAACTGTGGGGCTTTAATTAGATCAAACACAATAGTCTCTCGATGCCCATCCTGACCCAATAGTGTCATCTCTGCAGTGGAATGAGTTACAGGCCCAGAGGCAATTTCAGTTCCATCGACTGTGGTGATGACATCTGAGGTGGTCTTTCGGCAGAGGGGTAGATTCATCCTGGAAGCCAATTCGTAGTCCACATAGTTTCCTATGGCCCCGCTATCAATGTATGCCCTTACTGCGTGCATACGTGATGGCTGCCTTGGATTTACAAGGACCATTGGTATGATGAAATGCGAGGTCTGAGTTTCCTTCTTCAAGTTTGGCAAACGGACCTCTACGCTTGTCGGGAGTGGTCGTTTCCTAATTTTGACTCGAAATGGCTTTTATCAGCAGCTCCTACCACCTTCTTGGGTGGTTTTACAGGGCAATCCCGTAGAAAATGCCCAGAAGTTCTCCAATATAGACACAATTGCATTTGCCGTCTCCTTTCTCTTTCCTTCTGGGTTAAGGGTCCTTTAACCCCTCCGATTTGCATGGGTTCTGAAGCATCTGCTCCTTTGGGGTTAGCGTGGGTTTTGACCAACACCCGATTCTCAAACTTGGCTCGATCAGCCTTTCTGTTCTGAAGTCTGTGATCTAACTGGACCACTAAGTCTATGTATTCAGCGCAGTCTTGAGGTGGGTTCACAACTTGAGCCAAGACGTCCTTGAGTTCTCCTCGAAGCCCTCGATGAAATAATGTGATTCGTTTTACCTCAGACCATCCAGTTTCCACTATCAACCTATTAAAGGTCGCGATGTAGGATAGAAGGTCCTAGTTACCCTGTCGTAGGGACAAAAGTTTGTTATCCAGGGCCTGTCCTTGGGAGTGCCGGGCAAATAGTCTTTCCATGCTCATTTGAAAGCCCTGAAAATCCAGAAGAATTGGGTCATCCTGATTAACTAGTGGAATTGACCAATCGGGTGCACTGCTGCTGAGATATGACAATACAAAGGCTACCTTGGCTTGATCGTTTGGGAAGGCTCCAGGTCTGCATAAAAAGTGCAAGCGGCATTGGTTAATAAACACAGCAAACCTTTTGGGGTCCCCGGCAAAGCGTTCGGGCGGAACCAATGGAATAGTTCCTGGTAGGTTTATTTGCACAGGTTTTCTTTGATGACACAGGAGCTGGATTTCCCCAGAGTCCTGGTAGGGGTGTTTGTCCAGCCTGGCTTTGCAGTATTTGCCTAGCAAGGTCATCAGTTCCCTCCTTTGACAAAATCAGTTCTCTCCTAAGAGCATTGGTTTCTTAACAGGCGGAATGCACTTCAGCCCTCAGTTCCCCTAGTAATTGGGCCAATTGATCAGTTTTTGAGGTATCCATAACGCCCGGGTGGGAATTTGTGGGTAGGCTTCGCGTTCTGTTACGCTCCCCTGGCTCCCACAGGGGTGTCGATCTAAACTGGACAGGTGCGGTCTCCACCAATGTGACGCATAGTGCCGAGATGACAGACTGGACTAGCCCACCTAGCTTCGTTTGCTTGGCCCGTAGGAGTATTCTTATGCAAATGGAGAAAGGGAATTAACCACCCATGGAGTTGAGTGTTAGCCCCCACCCCGGCTGTTCTCCCCACTGATCACCTTTAATGTCCCCTCTTATAGTCTCACCTGATGGTTTGGAAAGATGAGCTCTCCATCCTGCTTTGAGCGCAGGGCCGCGTAGATAACCACTTGCTTCACTGGTTCGAACGAATTGGTGAGTTCCAGAACAATATTGACTCTGAGATTTCCAGCGAGACGCCGTAAGTATATAGTTCGTAAGAGTTCAAATGTCTGACTTTCACTCTTGTCCGATTCCTTGCAGGTTGCAGCCTGACCCTAGCGAAGAGTTCCTCGTGGCAACCGGTAACATTCAGGTAAGGATTTGTATTATCCAACACAGTTTGATAAAACAATGTCAGTATGTAACCTGTTGCTTTCTCCCTTATTCAGGTGCTGAGAGAAATTATGAAGTCTCTGGGAGTAATGCCTCTGGTGGTAAAATTAGGTAAGTCTATTGTGGTTAGAAGGATACCCCTTGTTTGTCCCTTTGTTTCACCTTGCTGTCCTTTTGTACCCCTTAGGGGCCGGGGTACAGCGAAGATGCGGTGGAGGCTGCGCTGACCCGTGAAGAGGAATAGTACCCCTGGTGGTAAAATAAGGTAAGTCTACGGGGAGGTAACTAATATTGCCTCTGTTTATTCCCTTGGCTCACCTTGCTGTTCTTGTGTTCCCCTTAGGTGCCGGAGTGCGGCGGGAACATGCAGAAGGATGCGGTGGATAGTGAAGATGCTGCGAAGGCCGGTGAGTTCAGCGCGGCGCTGCAGCAGGCGAGGCGACGCGCATAAAATAACTTCTTTGTTCCAGCTCGATGGCGCGGTGGATCGGGAATTCAGGTAAGGATCAAAGGTATAGCTCTTGTTCTAACCTTTTCTCCTTTTGTCTCCCTCTTTCTAGGAACTCCAGACTTGAGGCAGGCGTGGCAGAAGACTGGATACAGACTTGCAGGCACGGTGAGCGTTACGCTGCTGGATGCAGAATAATGCGAAGCGTGTGCTGCTCTTCAGGTGTGGTTTAAATAGCCTCCAAAGTAGTCCCAGGTAAGTATTCCTCCTCGACCCCACCCGAGTAAAAAATAGTCCCTAGGTAAAGTAGTCCCTTCCAAGCCTCTTTTGGCTTGGAGCTCTTACAGCATGGTCTGCATCAGGTAAGTTTGCAGCATGGTCTGCATCAGGCATGTTTTAATCTATGAGCCTGGCGCCTATGGCGCCAGGACTGACTCTCCATATGATCCTGGCGCCATAGACGCCAGGACTGCACCCAAATAGCCCCTAGCAGGGGCTGTTGGGCTTGCTTGGAATAACTTGATGCCTGCTTCCGGGGTTGCTGGACTTTATTTGGATCCCCGGGGGTAGGCATCATGACAGTGTGTTTAATTAAGGTGAATATATATTTTATATATCTTTTATAAAACCTTGATTTGACATTCCCTTATTTTGAACTGTTAAACTTAGGTGTTTCGCTTGCTACTGAACCACATTCACATTTCTTGAGAGTATAGCCTTCCCTCTACCCACATTACCACAAAAGACTTACAACGTATATCTCTTAACTGTGCCTTTTTTACCTTTATGATTGTGTTGGCTGTTGGTTTGTAGAAGTGTGAGTGCTGAGTGGGCATTTTAGCCTCTAATGCTCCTGCAGGGCAGAAGTAAATTTGTCACAACTGCACGTTTAAGCCTTTTCCCCATGGATCAGTACATTTAGTTATCTTTCCCTTTCCCAGGAGGTTGTTCCACCTGATCCTACAACATCTTTTCTAACTACCATTTCCAAGTAGCCCGGTTGGCACACTATTGCATACAATAGCTACCCATGCCATTTTCTGGCCTAACATAGTTTTAACTACTGGTATGAGAGCCAAGTCTAGGACACTAGAATGTAGGGAACACTGCACTGACTAAATAAGGGGACCCTGCTGCATGTGTGGGGGTTCATGAGAGAAAGTGCCCTTCCGTCCCAAGTTCAGTTTAAACAAAGAAAGAGGGGGAGAACCATTATCACAGTAGCGTAGGATATATGATGAGTCAATCTTCATATCAAGGAATCAGAAATTAATAATGATGTTAAAGATAAATGACTTAATTCAATGTCAAGCCGACATGTGTTTCAACCATCCTGGGTCTTTATCAAGGCAAAAGGTCAATTGTGATGTCAAATGACCAATGATATTCCTAGTAGAGATGTCAAGACTTGATATAATCCTGATGCAGAGTATAGTAAAGGATAAAAACAATAATGGATCTCCTGGTTAGTTAGGCATTGTAAGTGTTCAACCCTGGATAGACAATGGATGCTTGTATCCTAACCTTTCTGATCTAGTTGGCCACGTCCATGGCATTCAACAAGACGTTCTTCTTTGCATCCTCAAATACTTCCAGGATACTCCTTAATGTTACCCACGCTTCACATTTGAGAGGGTGCACATGTCACTGTCTATCGTGACCATAGCTGGGTGGACTGCCCAGACCAATCATAGCCAGATTCTTGAACTACCTGAAGTACAGGGATAAAAGTCTAGCAGTGAAATGTACCTCTAAAATATGTGAATTGAGGCAGGCCTCAGATAAAATCTTCTTCTATCCCGGTTTCTCTGCTGCAGTTCAGCATGCAGTGGTGACCTTGGCTGAAGTAATGAAGATGTTGAGAGGCAGAAAGCAGCAATATTCTATGCCTTGCTATATCCATCAAAACCCTGACAACAGTGCAAGGGCAAGTACCTTTCCTTCTCCTATCCTGCTGAAGCCATCTCTTTCATTGGTACAAACATGAGGGGTGATGCTTGATGCAGAGGTCTCCAAGTCAGAGTCAAAGCCCTGCATCACCTAGAACTCAAGAAATGTTTGATTCATTCTTTGGTGTGATTTGCCCTTTCCTCTCATCCTTTTCTGCCTCCTCAACTTGTTTCCTTCTGTTTTGAATGTCAGCTGACTAATTCTGCATAGTATACAAGTTGAGATCCAGTCACTAAAAGTTCACATCTGTGTCTATAAATACGTCATTACAAGCTCCAGTCAGCCCTTGAGCTTTCACGAGGCTCTCTTGGAGTTTCCCAAAGCATTGCTTGATGTATTTTCTTAATCAAGTGTTTTTTTTTTTTTTGCATTTTGCAATGGTGGGGTATAGAATGCACGTTTATAATGTGCAGGGGCTAAGAGTCGGATTATGGGTTTCCGTTTTAAAGTTCTTGGAACGAGCACATTTTGGATGTTGCATCGCTTTATCACTTACCAAGGTTAGTCAAGCTAATGTTAAAAATTGCATTCCAAAAGCTGCTGCTGTCATCTGTGTTTGTTGAAATATAACAGTGCCATTAAGGCTATGAAACTGCCTGCAATCCTTGATTGCCATGTTGCGGAAATGCCATGCTTCAGGAAGCACATGCTGCGACTGAGTTATACAGGTTTCTCCTTCCAGTCGAAGGCTGATATTATTATCTGATTAATTTCCAGTGTGAATGATTTAGATGTTAGGTAAGGGTTGTAGGTGGGGGCACATGTGCTACTTCTGGCCCCAAAATGGGACTCTTATCAATATTGGAATGCCCTACCTCCCCAGCTGAGGGCTGAAACTTCCCTCTGGTCCTTCCACAAGAGCCACACAACTTGTTTCTTCTCACAAGATGCATAACCTGCAGTATGCCTTCCTTTTAGAGTGATGTATTACCTGCAACTTTGATACCACAAAATGACTTATCACCTGCATTATGTTCTATACTACCATGCTTCCTGTAACCACCCCCCTGATGTCCACGGGTTTGATGTGCTTTACAAATAAATAAATGAATAAATAAACACATATGGCATTAATCTGGATGATCGAATTGTTAAGAAGTAAATCTCAAATATGTTTTGGGGGGCTAATGGTTTCTTCACTGTTTGATACTGAATATTGAAGTTGATTGAACAAGACTGGGGTTGATGTGATGTGATAAACTTGATTATTCTTGATGACCAATTGATTGATTCCTGTCCACAGATCAACCCAAAATCAAAACATGTATGTGCTACTCTTTAGTTCATTATACCCTGTCTAGAACAGACCTCTGGCTGGTGTGTCTAGAGTGTGGGGAGGATTTCAGGCTAATCCATCCTGCCTTGCACCTTTTTAAACCACTCTCCGGGATCAGGCTAACCTCCTTGCAGAGCATGATTATTATTTGCATTCTATTTCACAGTATCAAGTTGTTTTCTTAGAATTAATATGTGCTAGTGGACTCACATTTAATCCATGGAAATTCTGTAAAGTATATATTTTTAATTAATTGTTTTTTTTTAACACGCCTATTACCCAACCTGAGTTCAGTTTCAAAGTGCAGATCTGGGATTCAAACCTCCATGCTTTGCGTGGCCTTGCATACAAGATCCGTGTGTTGCCTCTGTCCTATCCTCCATTCACAATATGAGGTAGACAGTTATGTTTGCTAGATTCAGGGTTATTAAAACATTGATGGTTGATCTTTTTATGCTGGAGAAGGAATTGTGGTCTCTGAAACCAGTTAAGGCACATCTCCTTTAAGTGCAACACTCAGGAAGATTGAAGCCAAATTAGATGGATTCATACACGGGGCAGATAGAGAACCAATGTGTATGCCTACCCATGTGGTGGTCATTGCTATGGCCAGGCTGAATAGCCAAGATGTTCCTTTGTAAATTTAGTCGAGAGGGAAATTGCGCTTGCCAGTATTTGTAATATTATCAAGTGGAATGGTAAGCCTTGTACGAATTTGGCGTTTTAAGAATTTTATGAAAATCTGTATGCACATTGGTATACCAAAACTGGCCCCAAAATAAAAGGTGACCCCAGGACATCCCTCCAATTCTACTGGCGTCGCCAAAGAGTTGCAGTTGGATTCTCCATTCAAAATTATGGTGATTTTGAAAGCCTCAGAGGAGCTGCGGGGTGGAAGATCATCTGGCTCTTAGGGGCTTACATCAAAGTCCATTGTCGAACACACTAATAGAATGTATAGAAAGAGGATATTGAGAAATGTTCCCTACCAAATTCGAAGAAGGTTGCAACAATTTCACTAATGCTTAACCCTAACAAAGACCACACCAGTTGTGGATCCTTTTGACCTGTTTCAGGGGTCTGCAATGTGGGATTTTTTGACCCATTCCAATATGCCCCACTCCATCACTTTACAAATGGTGAAAGAAATAGCCCAAAATGGATGCGCTGACTCCTGTGCGCGCCAAAATCTTCAAAACTGCGTTTGGGTCACAACCAGAAAAAGGCTGCACACCCTGCCACACACAGTCAGGTGGGGGTGAAAACAGAGCTCTCACTGAAGGAGCATGCCAGTGGACGCTGCCACATTCAACATGGAGCAAAGCAGCAGAATTGTGCTGAAAACCGAAAATGCCTTTAAAAATGTTAGATTTGCAACCTTAAAAAATGCTGTTTCTGGCGATAGATCCATTAATTTCCATTGAATTATTGAAATTTAAAGGGTACTGCAATGCACAGGATCATCCAGTGTGGCTCAGAGGAACCGGGCCTCATTGACTGACAGCTCTATAAAATGTATCTATCGAAAAAACAACCCAGGAACCCTTGTTTTCATTTTCCACAGGGGAAAAATGTGGCTAAACTTTGCTACAAGTAACAGAATAAGCTGTGCAGAGAGAAACTCTAAACAAAGGCATGATACATGTATCCAGACTGCAAACAATCCCAGCATTCAAGGGAAGAAGTAATGCTGACTAAAATCTGTATGTGCTACAGAGGAACATTGCATTTAAAAACCTCAGTTTAATGTGCTTTTTCATGAATGAAGTGCAAAATTGTCTGTTGTGAAAGCATGTTTTTGTTGAAAGGATTAATCCTTTGAGAATGTAAAAATCCACCTACAAACTGTGTTCATTTTATATGTTTAAATGAAAGATTTAGGTGAAACTTACAGTTAAACCCAGTCTTGGGTTAATTAACTATAAAAAAACTGCTCTGACAGTCCTTAGCCTGGGAAAGGTTGACACTTCACTGCTGGCAGGAAAGGCTAATTGCTGTTGGGAGGCCTTGCATACTTATGACAATGGATTTCATTAGACATTCGTCTGTGCCCCAGGCAAAGACAATAGCAGGCCTGAATACTCATCCTTCCAGGGGAGGGGCAGGAAGCTCCACTCTCCAGGAAGAGGCTTCTCATTGAACTTTAAAGGACTTGCTATTTGCTCACACTTGGGAAGGGAAAAAAAACTGCTGTGTGATTTTTTGGATTAGAATGCTTATTTTGCCACTGAACGTCAAGACATTTAACTTGGCGGCAAGAATAAGAAAAAGAGTGAAAAGTACATACATATAAATCTGAATTTATGCTAGCCATTTGAAAACTTGAGAGGATTTCTTACTGACTAAGGAACAGAAGTTATGAAGAATGGCCAAGTGCGCAGAAACTATTAATGTTGCAAATCTAATATTGTGTGCCCATGTTCTAGGGGTGATTGCACATATATGTACATAATTAGGACATGTTAGGCAAAAGCTTTTATGGTTAACATTTCAACAGAAAGGAAAAATTAGGTCCCACCGACTTGGGAGTTGGATGTAAATGTGAAATATGTAATTTATGTATCTGATTTTCTTAGAGGGCATACATACATAAATATGTATTTGTGGGAAAGTTAGATTTTGCTCCCAATAACTATGGGAGGTTTCCAGACCATATCATAAAACATGACAACCCTTTCTGTCATCCAACCAGCCAAGAGCAAGGCAGGAACTGTGCTCTTGTCCAATCATAGCCTTGTGGGTGTGGGTTGTACGTCTGCCCCTACCATAAACTCAGTGATGTCATTTGGCAGGATAAATAAGGGAACCTCACAACACATAGACACACACTGATACCTGACTCCATCCTGATTTCTGTGTGGCGCCCTGTTCCTGAATTCTCCATCTTGTTCCTGATTCCAGATTTCTTTGCAAAGCCAAGGCCTCAGCATTGCTGAACTTCTTTTCAGCTAGGCCCAAAATCCTGACCCATCCCAAAACCTAAGGGAAGCAATTTGATCCAGTTTGGCTTGCTACCATAAATGCTTGCCTGTTGAAACTCACCATTTCACTGATCTCTGGTCTACAGTAATCAGTGCTGTCCAGCGCAGTGCAGTCCAGTCTGAGGTGCCAGTCCAGTTGACCAAAACCGTCCAGCTGGCCTAATTCTGCCAGAAGTGCCCTGCTGTCCTTAGACCCAAACCGTGATGACCAGAGCCCTTGACGGTCCAAAATCGTAAATTAAAGTGGACTGTAAGTATCAATTGGAATCATAGTAAACCAATGCATATATTGCCTTCCATTGTCCTATTCCAATCTATAACCTATCCCATCTTTAACTTAAACCCTATAATAATGTCAGAACCATTCTTGCAACTTTGTCTGTGAAGCCGAGTTTTAGCGCTGATATCTTATCTTCATTTTTGTTTCACTAGGCCATAAGCCATTAGTGATTTTGATTAAATAAAATAATTCCCATAAAGAAAACAGGGTATCCACCACGTGAAGGGTTACAAGCGGCCGTGTAACTGTGGAGATTCACGGGTGGCATTCTCTTTTTCTTAGCCATTAATCTAGTTTAAGTAAAATCAACCTGTCATTTTAAAACCAATGTTCTGCTTTTCTCTGTTCTATTTTTCTAAAAACACATCTCATTCAAACTTGCTTAACTTCCTCAATTTAATAGCTAGAGACTTCATTTCAACTCAGAATCAACCCTAAGACCTTTAGCTACACCCCCATCCAAAAACAGTGCATTTTACCTGTTTTTCTTAAAAACCGTTTAGTGAATTTTAGGCGGGAATGTAAAAGTTGTACAAATGTGATTTTCAATTCCAATTATTTCCAAGATTCCATAAAGCTTCAAAGTGTGTACTGTTGCTCATACTAAAGCTTATGATTGTTAGCATCTTTTCAGTGTTGCTCCCACAGAGATTTATCTCAATTTAAGGATTTTCTGCACACTTTTCATTGTTTTGCTCAGCCATTTTCGAATGTCATTTTAAAAGAGTGAGACATCCAAAACGTTTTTCTCTCTTGTTTGGGGAGGGGAGATTGTATTCAATCCCTGTACACTGTTCTTTATTCCTGAATACCTGCTGCTTTCTTACACCTGTGTAGAATTGCTTCTTTGTGAGTTGAGAAATTTGCAGGGGAATATCTTAACTTAAGCGCTATCTTTTCAACAAGCCAAAACTGCTCGTTCCCCTGTGTTTTATATTCTGTGTTGTTATAAGTGAATTCAACTGCCTTATCTACCTTCTTATTTGTATTGTCACCACATTGGTGATTGCTGCCCCAAATTTTAAAACATGTTTTTGATTTGAATTTTAAATAAATAAATAAATAAATATTACCTTTACCAACCAGCCTGATTCATGGTCCATTGTGACCTTGGGTATTTTGAGAAGGGGTGTGATATGAGTGGTATATCACTCAGAATATTGAACCTATAGACACAATTAAATAAGTATTTCATTTGCACACTGCATACTAGGCTGAGACCAGGGTCTATTGCCTGATTGAAATCCTTAACAGATTTGGGGGCTTGTGCCGTTATTTTGAGTTTGAGTTCCCACCTGTGACAGTCTAGCACAGCAGTCTAGCCTGCAGGGTAGAGACCCCTTGCTGGGTTGGTGTACTGTGATACACTGTACAAACATCTCTCAAAATAAATACTCCAAAATCAGGCCTGTTTGTAAAAGTAAAAGTAAATCAACCCTGAAATAATTCATGAAGAAATTGATAGTTCCAAAATGGCGATCCCAGTAGAATTCAATACGGCTAGGGAACACTTCCTGCACAAACTGGTTGTCAGTGGTGAGTGGCCAGAACAGAATGAACATGTCTGGCTGCAGGAAATCAAAGAACAGGTCACTGCCATGGACTTGGATACATAGAAATAATCCAGACTGATCCAGACTCTGCAGGGCAAAGGCTACAGAGGAGCCAAGAATTAGAGACAGAATCTAGACAGTATGTTACCAAATTAAAAGAAGAGCTGGCTCTCCTACAGCAAGATAAGGCAGAGCAAGAACCCAATTACAGATACTAAAAGAGGAGTGTCAGGAAAGGGTGGACTCTCTACAACAGCGTCAACAGAAACTGTTGCATCAATTAAATTATAATAGAGTCTGCAAAGAACAGATATTCACCCTACAAATCACACAGAAACCTTGAAAGAAGAAAATAATAAATTAATTATTAAAGACTTAGACTCTCAAACAGAATTTGATGTGGAGCGACAGAAATCCAATGTTTTCAAAAAACAAAGGGATGGCCTGGCTGAACAGAGGGTCACCCTGAGTCAGGCGAGGGACGCCTTAGGCCGGGATGTAAGCCAATTAAAAATGAAGCTAGAGGGTAGAACGCTGGCCCTCCAGGAGCTCAATGCATCAAAAACAGAATATGAGAAGCTACTAGAGTACACCAGATGGGTGGAGGATGCTCTGGAAAATAACACCCAGTGTTGCGCTCACCTGGTTCCCACAGGGGCGTCGATCAGACCCAGACAGCTGCGGTCTCCACCAAAGTGATGCGTACTGAAGAGATGACAGTCTGGACTGGCCCGCCTAATCTTGTCTGCTGGACTCGTAGAAGTATTCTACTGCAAGTGGAGAAAGGGATTTAGCCACCTGTGGACTTTAGTGATGGCCCCCCAACAGTTCTCGTTCTCCCCACTAATCATCTCCGATATTCCCTTTTGGTAACCTCACCTTATGTTTTTAAATGATGAGCTTTCCATCCTGCATGGCATGCAGGGGCGCGTAGATACCAGTTACTTCACTGGGTTGAAGGTACTGGAGGAGTTCCGGAGGAATATTGACTCCAGTGTCTATAAAGTTCAAAGAGTTCAATATGTCCGATGTTCACTCTTGTTCCATTCCCTCGTTAGGTTTCAGCTGGGTCCAAAAGAATTTTGCCTGGAGGCAGCTGATGGCGTTCAGGTAAGAGTCTGTATTACCAAACACTGTCCAGTAAAAGTTGCATGAGTTTAACGTGCTGTTTTCTCTCCCTTTACAGGTGACGGCATAGGAAGATGTGGCGAATTAAAGAATAATACCTCCGGTGGTAAAGCAGGTAAGCCTATGGTGGCAAAGAGATTGTCCTTGTTGGTTTTCTCGGCTCACCTTGTTATTTCTTTTGTTTTCCGCCAGGTGCTGGGTTTCGACAAAGAAAATGATGAAGGCAGCGCAGAGTCGAAAGATGCAGTGAACTGGTGAGTATAACGCGGCGCTGCTGCTGGCGAAGCGACGCTTGCTGAAATAATGTCCTTTCCAGGCTCAGAGATGTGCTGGGTCTGGAATCAGGTAAGGAATCAAATAATGCCTGTGATCTAACCTCTTCTCCTTTCTTTGCTTTGGTCTAGGAGCTCCGGATTCGATGCGGGCGTGGCAGCGGACTAGATGATGACTTGCAGACACGGTGAGCGTCACGCTGCTGGATGCAGAATAACGCAAAGCATGGGCTGCTGTTCTGCGTGGTTTAAATAGCCTCCAAAGTAGTCCCAGGTAAAAAGTTCCCCAGAACCACACCCGAGTGAAAAATAGTCCCTGTAATAAAATAGTCCCATCCAGGCCTCACGTTGGCTTGGACTCATTTGCAGCATGGTCTGCATAAGGTAAGTAAAGTCTATGTGCCTGGCGCCTATGGCGCCAGGACTGATTTCGATGATGAGCTGTCGCCTAAGGCGCCAGGACTGAATCCAAACAGCCCCCAGCCAGGGCTGTTGGGGTTTTAATGAGTATTTGGATGCCTGCTCCTGGGGCTGATGGACTCGATCCGGATGCCCGGGGGTAGGCATCATGACAGCACCCCCCCACAAGGCCCCCACAAGGCCCCTCCTAAAGTTGTCTCAGGGTGTCTCAGGGTGTGGGTCGATTTTAGAACCATTGAGCAAGTTTGTGGACAGATTCCTGCAACCACTCAGCATTCAAACTAATACGTACCTGAGAGATACCGCGCATACTATTAGCATTTTTGAAAATGTACCCTTCGATCCAGACACCCAATACCTAGTTACAATGGATATAAAAGCGCTTTACTCCAACATCCCTCAAGAAGATGCGATAGAATGCATGAGGGAGTGGCTTACCAGCAACCCTACTCAAGATAGGGTTCCAACTAACTTCATAATTGAACTGATGACCCCGGCCCTTCAGTGTAACTTTTTTATATTTGACAAACAAATATATCTTCAGACTAAGGGCACGGCAATGGGGGCAGCATTTGCCCCCAGCCTGGCCATTCTGTATATGGCAAAATACGAAGAACAACATGTATTCTCCCAACAGAACCAATGGAAAGAACAGTTACACCACTGGCGTAGATACATCGATGATGTGATTTTCATCTGGACAAGGCAATTGGACCAGCTTTTACAATTCTGGGAATGGTTGAACTCGTGCAACAGTAACATACAGTTCACTATAGAACACAATAAATCCAGGATCACTTTTCTTGACCTCAAGATCCAACACCACGAGGGAAAATTGATTTGTAACCTCCACCGGAAAAATACAGATAGGAATACCCTTCTCCACCACACGAGCAACCACCCATTACACACCAAACAAAATTTACCCTACGGTCAATTTCTAAGGATACCCAGAAACTGCACACAGAAAGAAGACTTTCGAATGCATGCAGAGACCCTTTCCCAGAGACTGAAAAATAGGGTATACCCTACAAGACTCTTAAATCAATCCATGAAGAGAGCCTTAAACATGAACAGAGAACAGCTCGTTCAAATAAGAGAACAAGAACCCCGTGAAGAAGAAGACCGGATCACATGTGCCATGACACATGGCAAACACACTGCAGCAATCAAAAGAATTGTACAGAAACACTGGCACATTGCCAAACTAAATCTTCCAGAGGAAGAATCTCCAAGATTTGCCTATAAGAGGGCTAAAAACCTGAAAGAACATTTGACACACTCATTATTTCAGGCTGAACCCTCACATACAGGTCAGAGAATACTACGACCCATACAGGGCCATTATCCATGTGGTAACTGTGTGGCTTGTCGTTTCACCATGAAAATGAGATCTTTCAAAATCGGACAAAGGAACTGGATTCTAAAGGACTTCTTACGAACTGCAAAAGTGCTCAAGTGATCTACTGTATTGAATGCCCATGTGGCCTTAAGTATGTCGGACAGACAATGAGATCTGTCCATTTGAGAATCTCTGAGCACAGATCTAAAATCAGGTGCAAAACACTGACAGCACCACTGGTCCCACACTTCATAGAGGCTAGACACACGCCCAATGATATGAAGTGGTGGGTTCTAGAAAAAGTTAAAGGAGGACCAGATCTTACACATAGCCTTCTGCATAAGGAATCAGGGTGGATACATCGTTTAAACACATACCACCAAGGACTAAATGAAGTCTTTCACCCGGTCACTTAGAAAACAGACACAGGAGACACAGGGGCACTAGGACCCCACACTGAACATTTTTTTGCATATAGAGGTACAAGTCCCTTACCCACCCACAAGAAGAGAGGATACAATATATCAGCCCCTCCCCTTCTGCTCGCGACTGTAGTTTTAGCATCGAATCCCTTCTACACATGAGATTGGGGCCCAAACACATCAAACTACAATGCCCACTTATCACTACCCTGCTCACCACCTAACAGTGTTGTAGTAAGATGCGTGCCTATCATACAGCATTAGCAACCACAAAAATAATAATCACCATTTCGCTCCTTATTTATCAGTATGGCGCCACAGGCCGTTTTAACGCCCACCTGCGAGCTACGCTCCCCGTATCAACCGCTACAACTAGATTTTACTGCCGTGGACTACAACCCCCATCAGTCTCGTAGTCCTACAGCAACCAGGGCCTCCGGGATCTCGTGCCCCAATCAGGCACGCCGCCCACGTTCCCATGGCAATGAAAGCCTCATACACGAACGCAGCTTTCGTTTTTATGACAACGCTAGCAGCACAGCAAAACCAGAGCTGACGGCTGCAGACAGAGACGCGGACAGCCCTCGTCATTCTTACGCAGAAGCCACTGCCACTGGGAGACAAGTGAGCTAGATGCCTAAGGCATTCCCCGAGTGCACGATTAGGCACAGGTATTTTGCAACAAAGCACTTTTTCTGGGCACTCACTTCCACGTCGAGTCTTACGATCCACTTTGCATGCCAGAACTAACGATGCACACGAGCAGATGTATGCGTCCTACCAAACATTAAGCCATGAAGTTTTTTCTCACGGGGCATGCATATTCATGCTAAGCTTTCCCCTACATTTCAGCCTGCAGGAACAAGGAACACACACGCACACGGGAGCACCTGCATGTGTAATGCTGGATATTTTGCTTCTACTAGGTCCGGCCACCAACTAGAACTAGCTGTACACGCTCCATAAAGCACTAGAACCAGCTACTATTTTTGTCAGCTAACCAACGGCTAGCACAGATTTATAAAACAATACAAATCTATATACAATTATACCACCCCCTTTTTAGGCCTCGGCAGATGGGAGGATAGAGTTTGAAAATATCAAGACCACCACGACAAGGCGCACGCTGCCATTCTGTGGACCTTGAGGCCAGCACACCTGTTCAACCCCTACATAAGGGCACCTTGGTTTACCTGGGAATGGGTATGTCCTCTATGCATATAATGGATTCCGTTTTTCAACACGTTGGATCCAGTGTTCTACTAGGCACTGACCAGTATTCCTCCTCCACTTTTTCTTCCTCTTGTTTCTCTTCTTCTTTCTTGCCATCCCATTGGTCCCCTACAGATTTATTATACCTTCAACCGGGACCAAAGAAAGAAATACGGACACCTCAGTCCACACAACTAGCACCGGCATTAGGTACAGCGGCAACCCCACAGGAAGGTAAGGGGTGTCTCGTTTCTCCAGCCCACTCCACAACCCAGAACTCGGGATAAGCTCCACTGCAGGTAAAACTATTGTCAGCTGAGCTGAGGATTATTGATTTAAGTGTCAGAACTACTCTGACAGGTAATGTGAGGGCTTATCTCAACTTTATGTTTGGTTTTCCACACCTACACAGGGTCCCGAAATAAAATGCCCTGATGAAGGCGGATGCATGCGAGAGCCACAAGACCGCCGAAACGTGAATAGCTGGGATATCTCTACTCAGTACCACATTGGCCAAGAATTCTTTTACCGCACCAAGACCCACAGGATGGGCAAAATTGAAGCCCAAAGAAAATAAATTTAACCAAACCCTATGGACAAAGGATTAGTTTAGTTATACCTATCCATATAGGGAATTAAGGGAATCTAACTAGCAAAGAACTCCCTACATACCCGGGGGTAACTACTGCATTTGAGTTTCCCCAAAGCTTGTTTGTTGTATGTTTTTCTTTCCTCTGTAATTTTCGTTCAATTGCACTTAGTAGCACACCTGTTGCAATTTTAACTCTTGTTTGTCAAGTTGTCTTTATGCTTCAAAACAATTTACGTATGTTTTTTCTTATATCTTCACACAATGCACCATGAAACTGAATGATCCATGTTATGTGTATTCATGTACTATACTTTGAAGAAATCAATAGAAAGTCTTCTAAAAAATGCACAAATGTTTTGGAGGAAATAGTTTTTCTGAATGAGTATTTCTTTTATGATTTTGAATTGCTCAATGACTATAGGTCAACATATGACTGTTGTTCTTTTCCCTCCAACCAGCTCAACTTCACTAAAACAAGGACAAATGCCAGTATTAGTGAATTGAGACAATCTATAGCACTCTCAAAAAGAAATTGCCGTTTGTTTGCTCCCCTAGAACTCACTTTTAATTAGACTGCACCAAGAGGGTAGGGTACACCTATGTTTTATGGCCCTCCTAAAGTTGTTCTTCCTCTTGGCCCTGGCTTGTCTGGGAAGTCCCGATGGAATTTTTTCACCAATCGAGGAGCATGAACGTGGTCACTAGATTCCCATGACCTTTCTTGTGGTCAGTAACCCTTTCATTCGATAAAATAAAAAAGTCTTGATTTAATCATTTTAGAGTCCAGAATGTTCTTTATCTCAAATTCAGGTTCTCCATCTATTAGGATGGGGTCAGGTGGTTTGGTTAATCTTGTCCCGGGTTGAACTGGTTTTAGAAGTGAAACATGAAAGACAGGATGAATCCGTATATTAGAGGGTAATTCTAATTTGACTGCCACTGGGTTGATAATGGCCTTAATGGTGTAAGGTCCCAAATATCTAGGATTAAAAGTTTGAGTTCCTTTCAGAGGAATATGTCTTGTAGCCAGCCAAACTTGGTCTTCGATTCGATGTGGTGGGGTCTCACTTCTATGTTGATCAGCATTTTTCTTGTATTTCTCTTTTGCTTGTTTCAAATGTTTTGTTGCCTCTTTAAAGGCTTGTGTAATAGTAGAATGCAGATGAGTTACTGCCGGCATTTCTAAATGCTGGGCGAATCGAGTTCTGAGGTTCGAGGATGATGTCCATATACGGTATAAAAATGGGCTTTGTCCGGTTCCTGAATGTACAGAGTTATTGTATGCTTATTCAGAAATCCATAAAATGTCCTTCGAATTACCTTCGGTTTGGTGGAGCATACAACAAAGGTATTGTTCAAGAGTCTGGTTGGTTCTCTCCGTCTGACCATCGGTTTGGGGATGGTGACTGGTTGATAACCTTACGTTGATTTGTGCCAATTGACAACACTTCTGCCAAAATTGTGAAATGAACTGACTACCTCGGTCAGAGATCAATACGGAAGGAAATCCATGTATTTGAACAATATTTTCGAGAAATTCCTTGGCCAAGATTGAAGCAGAAGGTAATCCTTTTAAGGGAATAAAGTGGGCCATCTTGGAAAAAAGATCCACAATAACTAGAATGGTGTTGAATCCATTACATGGCGGTAGATCTGTAATAAAGTCTAAAGACAAAGTGTGCCATGGTGTGGGTGGAATATCTAAAGGTTGTAAAAGACCAGCTGGTTTCTTCTTTTGGCTTTTGTTCTGGGTGCAGATGCCACAAGACAGTACAAATGACTTTACATCTTTTCGCCAGGTGGGCCACCAGAATTGTCTTTGAATTTTAGCTTCAGTTTTTGCAATACCTAGGTGCCCTTCCATCAGAGCTTAATGGTAATTGGAGATGACTTGTTCTTGTAGTTCCTTGTGTGGTAGAAATAGACGCCCTTGATAGTAAGGTAGGTCATTGACAACTGAATAATCCTGGCCCTTTTTAACCCAGTCCTGCAGGGCTGCTGAATCGAAAAGTTGTTGGATCTTTAAATGAATATCTTCTAAGGTCTGTAGAGTATTTATCCCAAGAATTATTTGTTCAGGAATTATAGGCACCGGTTCCGGGTTTGAATATTCTTCTCCCATCCCGATTCGGGATAAAGCGTCTGCCTTACCATTCTTACAACCTGGTCGATAAGTGATCACGAAATAGAATTCGGCAAGGGATAAGGCCCATCGAAGTTAACGCGATGATTGGGCCTTGGCTGTTTTTAAATACTGCAAGTTCCTGTGATCGGTGATTACAGTAATGGTATGCCTGGCACCGAGAAGATAATGCCGCCAAGCCTTGAAGGCGGATTTGAAGGCTAGCAACTCTTTATCAGTAACCGCATAGTTTAATTCGGGGGCCGAGAATTTTCTGGACCAAAATGCTACTTGATGAAGTTGACCGGTTTCTGGATCCTTCTAGGACAGGACAGCCCCCATGGCTAAACTGGATGCATCTGTTTCAACTATGTATGGGAGCTCGGGCGTGGATGCTTTAAGACAGGTGCTGACATGAATTTCAATTTCAATTCTTGGAAGGCTTTTTCAGCCTCTTCGGTCCACAAGAAGCGTTTGTTTTTTCACAAAAGTGCTGTGATGGGGTGTACAACATATGAGAAGTCAGGAATAAATCTGCGGTAGAAATTAGCAAATCCAAGCATGCTTTGCACCCCTTTAACTGAACTGGGTGATGGCCACTTGAGAATTTCATCCACCTTTCCAGAGTCCATTCGGACTCCTTTTGGAGTCAGGATAAATCCAAGGAATTCAACTTCTGTAGCATGAAAAACACATTTTTCCAATTTTGCATATAACTTGTACTGGCGTAGTTTCTCAAGGAATGCACAAACGTGCTTAACATGGTCTGATTCTGAGGAGGAGTACACTAGAATATCGTCTATGTATACGACAACACAGAAGTCAATGAGTTCACAAAGGACATTGTTCATAAAATACTGGAAGGCTGCTGGTGCATTGCACAACCCGAAGGGCATCACCTGATATTCGAATAAATCAATCTTGGTGCGACAAGCAGTCTTCCATTCGTCGCCCTTCTTTACACGTACCAGATGATATGCCCTTCGGAGATCTAATTTAGTGTATATGCAAGCATCCTTTACTTGGTCTAGTAGTTCGGGGATCAGAGGCAATGGGTATCGGTTCTTCACCGTGATCTGGTTTAATGCACGGTAGTCTATGCACGTTCTGAGGTCACCTTCCTTTTTGGGCACGAAGAATAAAGCTGAAGATGCAGGGGACTTAGATGGATGAATGAAGCCATTAGCAAGGTATTGGTCCAGGTATTGTCGTAGGTGACGGTTTTCGGGTTCCGTAAGGGCGTAGATTCTACTGCATGGAGGTTGTTCACCGGGTATGAGGTCGATTTGACAATCGTATGATCTATGAGGTGGTAAGGTGTTTGTCTGTTCTTTTTGGAAAACTTCCTGGAATTCTTGATATTCCTGAGGTAACTGCATGACTGGATTAGCGACTGTGGCCAGGATTTTGTTCAAGGTTTTTTCCGGGTAACAGGTGTGTGCACACTCCAGGAATGTTACTCTCTTCTCTCGACCAATCAATACAAGGATTATGTGTTTCCAACCAAGGTATCCCCAGTATTATTTGGAACTGGGGGGCTTTGATGAAGTCAAACACAATAGTCTCTCGATGCCCATCTTGACCCAACAGTGTCATCTCTGTGGTGGAATGAGTTACAGGCCCAGAGGCAATTTCAGTTCCATCGACTGTGGTGATAACATCCGAAGTGGTCTTTTTGCAGAGAGGTAGATTCATCCTAGAAGCCAATTTGTGGTCCACATAGTTTCACTGTCCAGTAGAAGTTGCATGAGTTTAACTTGCTGTTTTCTCTCCCTTTATAGGTGATGGCATAGGAAGATGTGGCGAATTAAAGAATAATACCTCTGGTGGTAAAGCAGGCAAGCCTATGGTGGCAAAGAGATTGTCCTTGTTGGTTTTCTCGGCTCACCTTGTTATTCCTTTTGTTTTCCCCCCAGGTGCTAGGTTTCAACGAAGAAAATGATGAAGGCAGCGCCGAGTCGAAAGATGCAGTGGACTGGTGAGTATAACGGGACGCTGCTGCTGGCGAAGCGACGCGTGCTGAAATAATGTCTTTTCAAGGCTCGGAGATGTGCTGGGTCCGGAATCAGGTAAGGAATCAAATAATGTCTGTGATCTAAACTTCTTCTCCTTTCTTTGCCTTTTGTCTAGGAGCTCCGGATTCGAGGCAGGCGTGGCAGAAGACTGGATGCTGACTTGCAGACACGGTGAGCGTCACGCTGATGGATGCAGAATAACACAAAGCATGGGCTGCTGTTCGGGCGTGGTTTAAATAGCCTGCAAAGTAGTCCCAGGTAAGAAGTTCCCCAGAACCACACCCGAGTGAAAAATAGTCCCTGTAATAAAATAGTCCCATCCAGGCCTCACGTTGGCTTGGACTCATTTGCAGCATGGTCTGCATAAGGTAAGTAAAGTCTATGTGCCTGGCGCCTATGGCGCCAGGACTGATTTCGATGATGAGCCTGGCGCCTAAGGCGCCAGGAGTGAATCCAAACAGCCCCCAGCCGGGGCTGTTGGGGTTTTAATGAGTATTTGGATGCCTGCTCCCGGGGCTGATGGACTCGATCCAGATGCCCGGGGGTAGGCATCATGACACCCAGACCTATGATTCTAAAACTCAGGAGGTGAGTCTCCTGCAGCAGAAATTGTCCCAGTATTCCCAGAGCATGCAGGAAGCACAGATAGACAATGAGGCTCTCCGTGAAAAGAATGATGTGCTCCACCAACTGATAGCAATGCAAGAGCGACTCATTGAGACCAGTAAGGCCTTGATAGAGGAACAAAAGCCTCAGATGTTTGCATATCACCAGGGAATAGGGGCTGAAAGAGAAAAGGTAGAGAGGAAAAGAGAAACCCGGAACAGAGAAACCCTTGAGGATCACATCAGGACCCCTGTACTCAGGGACTCTAACCCCTTCAATGCAATGAACTCTGCCACCTTCATGTCCACTGGCGTATATGAACCAGGGGCCATGGGGATGGTAGACTTTAACAGAATTAGTAAGAGGTGACTGACAGATGAGCGCCTCCCAGAAATTGATGGACGGGCATCACTGTACAGATCTCCAAATGTTAGGGCTAACATCTCTGATCAGGAAGACTCCTATGAGGGGGGATTCAGGGAACTGGATCCACAAAACTACAGCCTTTCAAAAGATCAGTTTGTTAAATTTGGTGGGGAACTCCAGGAAATAAAGCCCAAAAAGAGTATACTAAAGACCTCTTCCCAGGTAGGGCAGCGCGGGGTACTCCGCCAATCCTGGGAGCAGGGGAGAGTCAGAAGACTCTTCTGAGCACTACAGGAATAGGGAAACTAGGCCCCCACATTCTACAAGCCCTTCTCAAGCTCGCAGAATCAGGGAGTGCCTAGAGGATCAGGAAGCCACCTCTAGTAGCAGTGCCTCTGAGTCAGAGGACAAGTGGATGCGGGTGACTAGGACCAAAAAGGCAAACAAAATCAAGAGAGATATGCAAAATGATCCCATGAAGCAGATCAGGGCCATAAGGAGTGTTATAATTCTCTATCATAAAAATGCCAAGTATTCAGTCTGGGAACACCTTGAATTATACAAACAGATGATGGATACTTTTCATCTGAAAGATAGTCAGAATTGAATCCAATATGTGAAATGGACATTCTAACCTGAGTACTCCAGCTAATTTGCGGGACTGGAGGATCAGAACCACTCAAGACGGTCCACCTACAGGGCGGCCATCTTAAAACACTTCTCTCTATACACTTCTCTCCATAGAAATCCCCCAGAGGCCCACAAGGCGGCTTACAATCTGCAGGCCCACAAGAATTTGTGTAGGAACTCAAACGTGCCTTTGCGCAGACCACCAGGAGGGTGCACACAGATAATAGGGAGCTCATCAACACTTTCTTCCATGCACTTCCCATATACATCATGACTCAGCTGGTGAGGGACTTTCACAAGAAGAGATCACTGGGCTGTGTCATAGAACAGGCGACCAGTATTTATAAGGTGCAGAAACCTGTAGATAACAAGGACACCAATTAAAACCCCAAACCAGCCAACACCCCTGCTGCTGCTGAGGTGGCAGAGGTGAAGGTTGCCCCCATTTTAGATCTGGAGATGGGGGAGCCTAAAAATATACCTCTACAGAACCTATCCAATGAAGGAACCAGAAAGCCCTCGGGCCAATCCCAGACTGGTAGTCACAGAGGTAATCCCACAAAGAGGACCTGTAACTCCCCTGATGACATTAGCCCCCGATACAAGGGCAACAAACCCATCCTAGGGTATGTCTGGACCCAACAAGCCTAAGAGGGGGGTGTCCAACCAGGTAGGTACCAACCCAGGAAACTTTCCCCAGGAGGGCAGTAATCCCCCAAATGCTGGGTTGAGCTTCTTTCCCCATTACCCTCAAAATCTCAACCCACAAAACAACCCTCCTTTCTTTCCCAACTTTCCTGAGCTCAGACAGCCCAATCCGGGAGAGGGGAGGCCAAGGGTGGAGGTTTACCCAAACTATCCAAACCCAGGGTATTATGGGAGAAGGGACAGTTACTCTTCTCGTGATCCACCTAGGATGGACCAGAGAACCCTGTAGCAGCCAGAGCGGGTGTCCCATCTGGAGGGCCAGGTCCAGAACTTTTCCCAGGATCTGGGTCGCATGTTGAGGGCTCAGCAGAACCCTCAGATGAACATGGCAGCACAGAACTCCACAAACCAAGGGTCTGGTACTCCAGAACAATGACGAGGAGAGAACCCTGAAAACTCACTGGTTTCAAAGGAGGAGGCACTGGGGTAGTGGGGGTGTAAAACCTGAGAGGAAGCTTCCTTCCCCACTTGTGAAAAGCCCCTGGAAACCCAGGAACTGCAACCAAAATCTCCTGCCCCCTAAAGTCTGCACCCCAAAAAACAGATGGCGGGTAGGAGAAATAAAGGACCTAAAAAGACCCATTTTGTGGAGGAGGCTAGTGTCCTCCAATTTGAAGATGAGGAGTCCTCAGAGGACTCTGGGAAAAAAGATCTTCTCCTTCAGGGATGGGAGAACTCCTCCCAAAGAAAAATGTGTCCCGAGATATCCTAATGAAGACTGGGTGAATGTGGGGACTGGGTTAGGATGGCCCATCATTGAACCCCAGAATGATAATTCAGAAAACCGCATTGCCCAAACCTATTCTGTGGACTGCCTCCAAAAAGGGGGGTGGAGAGGGCGGCCCAGTATCAGAACCAGGGGAGCCCAAAACTCCCAAACTCCCCCAATATCCAACTGCCACATTTTTCTTTGGAGATCCCCAAGCTCCCACACAGAATCTTGCCTAACCTACCCCTGTGTCAGAGTCAAGAATCAAGAAGCTAACCCACCAAATGGCCCTTGACATTGAAAAATTACTGCCCGTTCATCCAGGGGGAACACATCATAGTGGAGACTCCACACCAGCCTCTGCACTATCTTCAAAGTGACAGAATCCGGGCCGGAAATGTGAGTGATTCCAGAATTACTTCCTGGATTCTGACAATGCAAGGCTTTCCTGTGGAGGTCAGATGTGGCCAAAACAAGAAGAGTCCCCAGCACAAGTTCTGGCTGACTTGCATGATTGTGCCAGAGAAAACTCGAGGATGAAAGTCTTAAAATCCAGGACAACATGGAGGCGTACCTGAATTCCCCGCACAAAGTCTATGAAGAAGATAAGTGTGAGGGAATGCACACTGTCTATGTGGATGGGTGCTCCTACCATGTTGACAAGAATGGGGAAAAGGAACTGGTGGCCGGCGTGGGGAATGCCTGGGTGAATGATGCCCCGGAACCCTTCGCTGGGTACAAAATCAGTCCCCGTAGTAGTCAGATGGCAGAGCTGATGGCAGTTCATCAAGCCATCCTTACTGCTGTCCAACACCCACTTCACAAACTGGTCATAATCATGGATTCAGATTATGTCTGGAACGGGATCGTGGAGCACCTGGTTAATTGGAAGACCAGAGGCATGCTATCTGCTAACAACAAACCACTGAAACATGGCAAGCTAATACAAAATATTGATGATCTGGTCACCTCTAGTGGGATGACCATCTACTGGAAAATGATCAAGGGTCATTCCAGAATAGAGGGACCAGCCAAAACTGGAAATGATTTAGCTGATCAGCTGGCCAAAACGGGAGCCATCCAAGGGGATCTCCTTGAGATTGAGTCCCTGTTGGGGGAAATCCAGGTCACTGCTATCACTAGGTCCCAGACAAATGCTCACAATGAACTCTGAACTGGCCAGTGTAGTAAGGAGACCCCAGATGCTGATTTAATCACGTCTCAAAAAGGGGATCCAATCATTGGTAAGTTTTAGCAACACATTGAGGATCCTAAGAACTTTCCCCTGATGGATACCGATTGCATTGGGAAAGAGGACCTCAGAGTGTTGATGAAGTGTCCAAAAATGTTCTGAATCCAAGACAGTTTGTTGGTGAGGAGATCCATATCTGGCTGTGACCATTGGGTGGTCCCGACCTCATTCCAAAGCCTGATGCTAAGTCACGCCCATGATGCGGCCGTAGTCGGTCATCAAGGGGTTCATATTACATTAGAAATCTTGCGAGAGGTTGCATACTGGCCACATATGGGCCAGGACCTTGACCAATACTTGAAGGGGTGTCTTGTGTGTGCACAATTTACGCCAACATCAGTCACACACTCTGCTCCCCTCCAAAAGAGGGTGATGACACTGCCTTGGTCAGATTTACAAGTAGATTTCATCGGGCCAGTGATTCGCTCCTCTAGGGGGAACAAGTACATGTTAACCATAACATGCTTGTTTACTAAGTGTGTGGAATGTCTCCCGGCCCCAAACTGCAAGGCAGAAACAGCAGCTTCCCCGATGATCAATCACATCTTCTCGCATTTTGGACTACCCCAAAGGATTGGGTCAGACCGAGGTAGAAGCGAAGCGATGACAAAGATGTGGGAGATACTTGGGGTAAAAAGGAAACTACACATTGCCTTCCGGCAGTCCTCTAGTGGTGGAGTTGAGAGGTATAATAAAACCACTGTGAGCATATTAAAAAAGTTTTTATTACCCCTTTTCTGATGGCCATCAGACCTACCCCTTTTTCTGCAACTAAAATGTCTCCAGTGAGCTGATGACTGGACGAAGGATGGTGCTACCCCAGCATCTGCTCTATAGAACCCAAGAGAAGACATCGATAAATGCCTCTACAACTCATGAGTATGTTGAAAATCTGAGAAAACACCTTCAACTTGCTTTTACGTATGCTCAGCAGAATCTAGAAAGATCTGCAGACAGTATGAAGACCCACTATGACCTTAAGACAACCAAAAAGGAATATGAACTAGGAGACAGGGTCTACTTGTACAATTTCCAAAGGAACCAAGCCATGGAGCACACATTTTTGTCCAGCTGGCTGGGACCTTTTGAAATTGTGGACAAAATCTCACCAGTCGCCTACCGAATCTGCAACCCCAAGGGCGATTTGACAGAAGAAGAAAAGTGGGTCCAAATCAATCAGCTAAAGAGTTGCCACCCCAGGCATACTTTGCGGCAAATAGAGGAGCCTCCAGAAAACCCAGAGGGAGAGAATTCTGAAACATAGGAATATTTTATTTTTTTTATTTTTTTATTTACTTGATTTTGTAACCTAAAAGGTTTTTACAAGGAAGATCAATCAATAGACTATGTCGTCAGTGTATCTTTGTCTGTAGTTTAAAATAAAATAAGGTCCATGATTTTTGCCGTGGCCGTCACCCAAGCGGTCTTCGCCCCTCCAATCAGGCGAGACCACCATAGTTCTTCATCATGTATGTAGGCTGAGGCAAGAATGTTTTTCAAATAGGGTTTCCTGATGTGGTCGACCGATGGGCATGATAGTAAAAGGTGTCAAATAGTTTCCACCAATGTCTGGTTGTTACAAAATCTGCATTTGTTGGATGCAGACTGGCTTCTGATCTCTAAAATTTCATTGGTAATTAAGAGATTCAGTCGTGCTCTCAAGAATAGGTTTCTGAGCTTCCTGTTAGGATATTTTACCAGGAAAGATTGTGGCTCGTGGAGCTTCCAAGCCTGAGGTGGTAAGTGTGCAGTCAGTTTGTAAATTGCTGCTGAGTCCAACGTTAAGATCCAGTCTCGCTCATTTAATCTTTTTTGTGTTTTTGAGGGATTCTCTAATAGTTCTTTTTTTGTGCTTTGGATCTCTTCCAGTGTTTCCTCCTGGGCTTTAAATATTTTAAATTGTCATTGAATACATACGGGGAATATTGTAAATTGTCACTGAATGCATATGAATATCCCACAGCTGTCATTCCTATAACTGGGTTGTGTTCTGTTTTATAGATTGGCACTGAGTGTACCTAACAACCAAGGTGGACCTCCTCTGGGAGCCGGGAGGAAAAACCAAAGAAATCCGGAGTGTTGCTCCACACCGGAAAAGAAAGCATGAGAGAAGACGGGGTATCGTTCCTATTCCAACCAGAGCCAGCGAGGAGAGTGTGTCACATCATTCACTGATGGAAGACGAATTACACCTGAGTAAACCTGTGTTTTTCACGAAAAGAAAGAAAAAACCCACGTGCCGACTTCCCCACGACTGGAAGTCAAGCTGAAGTCAGGGGGGAGGGCTTCTGTGGGATATTTTGACCCATTCCAATGTGCCCCACTGCATCACTTTACAAATGGTGAAAGAAACAGCCCAAAATGGATATGCTGACTCCTGTGCATGGCAAAATCTTCAAAACTGTGTTTGGGTCACAAACAGAAAAAGGCTTCACACCCTGCCACAGTCGGGGGGGGGGGTAAAATCAGAGTTTTCACTGCAGGAGCATGCCAGTGGGCTCTGCCACATTCAACATGGAGCAAAGCAGCAGAATTGTGCTGAAAACCGAAAATACCTTTTAAACTTAAAAACTCCTGTTTTTGGCACTAGATCCATTCATTTCCATTGAATTATTGAGATTAAAAGGGTACTGCAATGCCCAGGATCATCCAGTGTGGCTCAGAGGAACCGGGCCTCATTGACTGACAGCTCTATAGAATGTATCTAATGAAAAAGCAACCCAGGAATCCTTGTTTTCATTTTCCACTGTGAAAAACGCGGCTAAACTTTGCTACAAGTAACAGAATCAGCTGTGCAGAGAGAAACTCTAAACAAAGGCATGATACATGTATCCAGACTGCAAACAATCCCTACACTCAAGGGAAGAACTAATGCTGACTAAAATGTTTATGTGCTACAGAGGAAAATCGGATTTAAAGGCCTCAGTTTAATATGCTTTTTCATGAATGAAGTGCAAAATTGCCTGTTGTGAAAGCATGTTTTTTGTTCAAAGGATTAATCCTTTAAGAATGTCAATGGATTGCTAATGTAAAAATCCACCTATAAACTATGTTCATTATATATGTCTAAATGAAAGATTTAGGTGAAACTCACAGTCAAACCCAGTCTTGAGTTAATTAACTATTTAAAGAAAAAAGACAATTCTGCTCTGACAGTCCTTAGCCTGGGAAAATGTTGACACTTCACTGCTGGCAGGCTAATTGCTGTTGGGAGGCCTTGCATACTCATGACAATGGGCTTCATTAGACATTTGTCTGTGCCCCAATCAACGACAATAGCAGGCTTGAACACTCATCCTTTCAGGGGATGTTTGGGTTTAAAATGATTATTTTGCTACTGAACTTCAAGACATTTAACTTGGCGGCAAGAATATGAAAAAGAATGAAAACTACATACATGTAAATCTAGCCATTTGAAAACTTGTTTGGATTTGTTACTGCATAAGGAACAGAAGTTATGAAGAATGACCAAGTGTGCAGAAACTATTAATGTTGTAAATCTAATATTGTGTACCCATGTCCTAGGGGTGATTGTGCATATTTGTACAATATTAGGAAATGTTAGGCCAAACCTTTTATGGTTAAACTTGCCAAAATTCAACAGAAAGGCAAAACCAGGTTCCACCAACTTTTGAGTTGGATGTAAATGTGACCCACAAAATAAGTAATTTATGTATCCGAATTTCTTAGAAGGCATAAGTACATAAATATGTATTTATGGGGAAGTTAGATTTTGGTCCCAGTAACTATGGAAGGTTTCCAGATCATATCATAAAACATGACAACCCTTTCTGTCATCCAACCAGCTAAGAGCAAGGCGGGAACTGTGTTCTTGCCCAAACATTGGTTTGTGGGTGTGGGTTTTAATTATGCCCCTACCATAAACTGAGTTTATGCCATTTGGCAGGATAAATAAGGGAACCTCACAACACATATACACAGACTGATTCCTGACTCCATCCTGATTTCTGCATGGCTCCCTGTCATCTCACTGATCTCCGGTCTACAGTAACCAGTGCCATCCAGCACAGTCCAGTCTGAGGTGCCAGTCCAGTTGACCAGAACTGCCCAGCTGACCTAATTCCGCCAGAAGTGCCCTGCTGTTCTTAGACCCAATCTGTGATGAGCAGAGCCTGTGACGGTCCAAAATCTTAAATGAAAGAGGACTGTAAATATCAATAGGAATCATAGTAAACCCTAGCATATATTGCCTTCCATTGTCCTATCCCAATCTATAACCTATCCCATCTTTAACTTAAGAACCTATAATATTGTCAGAACCATTCTTGCAACTTTGTCTGTGATTCAGAGTTTTAGCGCGATATCTTATCTTAAAGAAAACATGGTATCCACCACATGAAGGGTTACAAGCTTCCATGTAACTGTGGAGATTCGCACTGACATTCTCTTTTTCTTTAATTAACCTCTTTAGTGCCAAGGACGAGCTATCTCGTCCTTGGGATTACCTCCCTGTTGCCAAGGACGAGATAGCTCGTCCTTTCAGGCACTCTGTTTTGTGCGATCCCTGCAAAGCAGGGATCGCACAAAACTGTAATCCAACCCCCGGGCAATGTGAGGGGGAGGTTCCTCTTCATGGCCCGGGGGTTGGATTTCCTTCAATTTCACGTCGGCGTGCATGACACACGCCGACATGAAATTGAAAGTAAATTTACTGCGGCAGCCATTTTCGGCTGCCGCGGTGAAGAGAGAAGGTAAGAGCCCCTCTCCCGCTGCCTCGATCTCCGGCTGTATTTCAAGCCGGAGATTGAGGCAGGTATCCTTGGAAAGGGGAGATCCTCCCCTTTCCAACGATACCTTGTGTGACAGCATTTCTGCCCGCGGATCTGGCGCAGAGCTCGATCCGCGGGCAGCAATGCCCACTAGAACACCAGGGATCTGTTTTGGGAGCGGGGGAGGGGGACTGCTTACTAGGTAAGCAGCCCCCTCTCCCCCAAGCCCCCAAAGCATGGCGCCACGGTTGTGTTGCGACCCCTGGGGGCAGAGGTTATCTGCCCCCAGGGATGAAAATGAAAAGAAAAAAAAATGTATACGTTCGAAGGGAGGTGGGAGAGGTTTGGGGCCCTGGGGCCCACTAAACCACCAGGAATTCTGCATCAAATGGTGTCTTTGGAAAGGGGAGATTCTCCCCTTTCCAAAGACACCATTTTACCAGCGTTGCTGGTCACGGATCGGCGCAGAGCGCTCAATCCGTGACCAGCAATGACCACTAGACACCAGGGATTCGTTTGTGACGTGGGAAGGGGAGGGGAGGGGGGCTGCTTACAGTAAGCAACCCTCTCCCCCCCGGCCCCCAAAGCATGGGGGCACATATCTAATCAACCCTGGGGGCAGATGGCTGATCATCTGCCCCCAGGGAAGGGGAAATTAAAAAGAGAAAATTGTAGGGTGGTGGGAGGGGGTTTAGGGCCCTGGGGCCCACTAGACCACCACGGATTTTAGAAAAATTTTTGAAGCATTGCTGGTCACGGATCAGCGCAGAGCGCTCGATCCGTGACCAAAAATGCCCACTGGACCACGAGGGATATGTTTGTGAGGTGGAGGGGTTAGGGGGGCTGCTTACAGTAAGCAAAGCATGGGGGCACATATCTAATAAACCCTGGGGGCAGATGGCTGATCATCTGCCCCCAGGGAAGGGGACAAAAAATAATAATAATAATAAAAATAAAAAAAGTGATGGGAAGGGGGGAGGGGCTTTGGGGGTCCTAGCCCCCAGGGATTTTTCCGGAAATGGTGTCCTTGGAAAGGGGAGATTCTCCCCTTTCCAAGGACACCTGTGTGACAGCATTGCTGCCCGCGGATTGGGCGCAGGGCGCTCGATGCGCGGGCAGCAATGCACACTAGACACAGGGATGACTTTGAATGGGGGGAGGTGGGGGCTGCTTACAGTAAGCAGCTCTTGCCCTCCCCTGGCCCCCAAAGCATGGGGGCACATATGTGTACAACCCTGGGGGCAGATGGCTGATCATCTGCCCCCAGGGAAGGGGACAAAAAAATAATAATAAAAAAAATAAAAAAAAGTGATGGGAAGGGGGACGGGGTTTGGGGGCCCTAGCCACCAGGGATTTTTTTGGAAGTGGTGTCCTTGGAAAGGGGAGATTCTCCCCTTTCCAAGGACACCCTGTGTGACAGCATTGCTGCCCGTGGATTAGGCGCAAGGCGCTCGATGCACGGAAGCGATGCACACTAGACACAGGGATGTCTTTGAATGGGGGGGCTGGGGGCTGCTTACAGTAAGCAACCCTCGCCCCCATCACCCCCAAAGCATGGGGGCACATATGTGTACAACCCTGGGGGCAGATGGCTGATCATCTGACCCCAGGGAAGGGGGCAAACAAAAAAATGATAAGAAATGGGGAAAAAAACGTGATGGGAAGGGGGAGGGAGTTTGGGGGCCCTAGCCACCAGGGATCTTTTCAGAAATGGTGTCCTTGGAAAGGGGATGTTCTCCCCTTTCCAAGGACACTCTGTGACAGCATGGCTGCCCGCGGATCGGGCACAGGACGCGCGATGCGCGGGCAGAAATGCACACTTGACCAAAGGGATGTCTTTGAATGGTGGGGAGGTGGGGGCTGCTTACAGTAAGCAGCCCTCGTCCCCCCTGGCCCCCAAAGCATGGGGGCACATATTTGTACAACCCTGGGGGCAGATGGCTGATCATCTGCCCCCAGGGAAGGGGGCAAAAAAAGAATAATAAGAAATGAAAAAAAAAAACGTGATGGGAAGGGGGGAGGGGGTTTGGGGTCCCTAGCCACCAGGGATTTTTCCGGAAATGGTGTCCTTGGAAAAGGGAGATTCTCCCCTTTCCAAGGACACCCTGTGTGACAGCATTGCTGCCTGCGAATCGGGCGCAGGGCGAGCGATGCGCGGGCAGCAATGCACACTAGACCACAGGGATGTCTTTGAATGGGGGGAGGTGGGGGCTGCTTACAGTAAAAAATGTAAATGCATGGGGTTTTCTGTTTTCCTTGGTGGCTTGGACACCCGAGGCCCATATCTGTATGTTGTGCCGTTCGGCAGAGCGTCTCAAATTCCGGTGTGAAAACAGACTTGGGGTTACTTGTGTTTTAGGCTTTCCCCTTGGCGGCCAGGTAGGTGGACCCACACATGTGAGGTACCGTTTTCATCGGGACACCTGTGGGAACGCGGGACGGTAGGCCATGTGCTGTTGGAGGCGTGTTTCGATGGGTGAGCCGAGCAAAATGTGCGGAAAATGTGTTTTTTTCCCACATTTCGGACTTTGCGGGGGTGTCTGGGTAATAAATTCTAGGGTGATTTGGGCATATCATACCTCTGTGGATTCCCACGGGTGTTCCCTTTTTGGAAATGCATGGGGTTCCCTGTTTTCCTTGGTGGTTTGGACACCCAAGGCCCATATCTGTATGTTGTGTCGGTCGGCAGAGCGTTTCAAATTCAGGTGTGAAAACAGACTTGGGGTTACTTGTGTTTTAGGCTTTTCCCTTGGCGGCCAGGTAGGTGCACCCACACATGTGAGGTACCATTTTCATCGGGACACTTGTGGGAACGCGGGACGGTAGGCCATGTGCTGTTGGAGGCGTGTTTCGATGGGTGAGCTGAGCGAAATGTGCGGAAAATACATTTTTTCCCCATATTTCGGACTTTGCGGGGGTGTCTGGGTAATAATTTCTGGGGCGATTTGGGCATATCATACCTCTGCGGATTTCCACAGGTGTCCTCTTTTTGGAAATGCATGAGGTTTTCTGTTTTCCTTGGTGGCTTGGACACCCGAGGCCCATATCTGTATGTTGTGCCGGTTGGCAGAGCGTCTCAAATTCAGGTGTGAAAACAGACTTGGGGTTACTTGTGTTTTAGGCTTTCCCCTTGGCGGCCAGGTAGGTGCACCCACACATGTGAGGTACCGTTTTCATCGGGACACCTGTGGGAACGCGGGACGGTAGGCCATGTGCTGTTGGAGGCGTGTTTCGATGGGTGAGCCGAGCGAAATGTGCGGAAAATGCGTTTTTTTCCCACATTTCGGACTTTGCTGGGGTGTCTGGGTAATAAATCCTGGGGCGATTTGGGCATATCATACCTCTGCAGATTCCCACTGGTGTCCTCTTTTTGGAAATGCATGGGGTTCCCTGTTTTCCTTGGTGGCTTGGACACCCGAGGCCCATATCTGTATGTTGTGTCGGTCGGCAGAGCGTTTCAAATTCAGGTGTGAAAACAGACTTGGGGTTACTTGTGTTTTAGGCTTTCCCCTTGGCGGCCAGGTAGGTGCACCTACACATGTTAGGTACCATTTTCATAGGGACACCTGTGGGAACGTGGAACGGTAGGTTATGTGTTGTGTTTGTGTGGTTTTCATAACGTTTTGACCCATTTGCTGGTGCCCTTTGTCACACAACCCTTTAATTTCCCAAATGTGACCTACATTTAGTCGCTGCTTTAGGCACCATACTCTTTTGAAACCTGCACAAGTCACCTACCCTTGAAAAGGTCAGCCTCTGCTCTTTCAAAAAATGTATGCTTGCTGTTCCTCACCACATTGGTTTTCTCGATTTACACACGGTAAGTGCGTCTGTTCAGGCCGTGAGCGTAAAACTCCTGTGTACCATGGCTCAGTGTTTGGCTTGTGGTATTGCTTGTTTTGTAAAACACTACAAAAAATGTGTGCTCTCCTAACTGCAAGAGTCAGGGGAATGTAGCGGAGCATTGCTTTTCTCAAAATTCATAGAAGCCATTGCCGTACCAAGCCAACGATGTCCAACACATACCTTTTTTTTTTGTCATTTTCCCGTTTTCCTCCAATCTATGGCAGTTTCCCCTACATAGGTGTTGCCTGACCTACGCAAATCACCGCTTCTTAAACTTGGAACTTTGTCTACTTTTCAGAAATATATGCCTTTCTATCCTCCAATTCGGCTTTCCTACCCTTTTCTGCCATTCCGTCCATGCATGTCCAATTGGCAAAAATGGCCAAAATCGCCTACCTCTCACAAAATGGTTGATAACTACATCAAAATATTTTTTTTTCGTTTCCACTCAACCTGCTCTTGAAAGCCAGGAAATTGGGGAACTCAGCACAGCAAACCATTTGTTCCTAGCTCTTACAAGGAAAAAACCACAGGCTTCTTTGAACATCATTTTATTGGCATTTTTTGAAAAAACCCAAAATTTTCGCCCTTTTTGCTTATTTTCTCTCACCCCCCTACAGCAACCTAGGATTCTTGGGTGGCGTTACGACATGTGGGAAAAAAAGGAGCCATATTTGGCCGAGATATCTCATGCAACAAAAAAGTTACAAGCCATTGAATGGCCACATACCAAAATCACCAAAAAAGGCCCTGGCACTGGGGGGAAATACCCATGGCAGTTAAAGAGTTAATCTAGTTTAAGTAAAATCAACCTGTCATTTTAAAACTGATTTTCTGCTTTTCTCTGTTCTATTTTTCTAATAACACCTCTCATTCAAACTTGCATAACATCCTCAAATTAATAGCTAGAGACTTCAGTTCAACTCTGACTTAGACCTTTAGCTACATCCCCACCCAAAAACTGCATCCAAAAACCGTTTAGTGAATTTTAGGTGGGAATTTGCATTTCTGCAAAAGTTGTACGATTGTTAGCATCTTTTCAGTGTTGCTCTCACAGAGATTTATAGCAATTTAAGGATTTTTTGCACACCTTTCATTGTTTTGCTCAGCTATTTTCGAATGTCATTTTAAAAGTGTGAGACTTCCAAAACTTGTTTCTCTCCTGTTTGGGTACAGAAGATTGTATTCAACCCCTGTACACTGTTCTTTATTCCTGAATACCTGCTGCCTCCTTACACCTGTGTTGAATTGCTTATTTGGGAGTTGAGAATTTTGCAGGGGGAAATCTTAACTTAAGTGATATCTTTTCAACAAGCCAAAACTGCTCTTTCCCCTGTTTTTGATATTCTGTGTTGCTATAAGTGAATTCAACTGCCTTACCTACCTTCTTACGTGTATTGTCACTAAATTGGTGATTGCTGCCCAATATATTAAAACATGTGTTTGATTTGAATTTTAAATAAATAAATAAATATTCCCTTTACCAACTGGCCTGATGCCTGGTCCATTGTGACCTGGGGCTATTTAGCAAAGGGGTGTGATATGAGTGGTATATCACTCAGTGTATTGAACCTATAGACAAAATAAAATAAGTATTTCATTTGTCCACTGCATACTAGGCTGATACCAGGGTGTATTGCCTGATTGAAATCCTTAACAGCCATCTTTCTCTCTCCAATTCCTTTGGACTCCAACCCCCCTTTATGCCTAATTAGAACCAGACATCAGGGCATTAAGGTTTGTGGTGTACCAGGCATCACCTCTTTTTAAGAAAAGTATGTATTGTTCATCTGATACCCAGAAATTAATATTACCCCAATTATACCCACAGTCAATGGCCCTCATTACGATACCAGCGCTAAACCATGGCGCTATTAGCACCATGGTTGGTGTCGGTATCGTAGCGTGTCCGCCATGGTGAAATGGGGAAATACCGCCCCATTCCAAGGTTGGCGGGGCGGTATTTGCCCATTTCCCCATGGCCCTTGCCCATTCCCATTTTTGACCCATAGGGCATAATGGGAATGGCGAAGGCGCTAAGTACGGTACCGCAAATTGCGGTACCATACTTACCACGAAGGTCCCTTTGCGGGTCCCTACTTTAACGTCTGGTCTAGACCAGCGGTTAAGGTCGGGTCCCTCAAAGGGACCTCGTAATTAGGCGCTAATGGGTTAACGGCGCCGCAGCCTTTTACGGCACTGTTAACCCATTAGCGCCAGGGTCGTAATGAGGCCCAATGTCTTCAATTAATATTCTGGCCTTTGAGTAAATTGGTCAAGTCTGAACAATTTCTCTTGATCACAGCCTGGATTAAAACTTGTCCAAAATGGTGGATGGCAGATTCATGAAAGAATCTGAACTTTGACATTTAGTATTTCCCAAAAATGGGAGAGCCCCTTTACCGTGAAAGAACAAGGACTAATACCTGCTGCCATATAGTGAAATAACTCAGGTTTGCATCTTTTTTGCACCTGTCAGACTGCCCTATGCCCACTGTCAAACTAGAATGAAACAGTATGAAGCCAGCTGACCACTCCCGATCAGTTATAATCTCAAGCTAGTAGGCAGAGAATGGTAGGTTTGTCCCTGTCAGCAGCACTAATGGGGTTTGATCCAAAATATATAAACAAATGAGAATTAACCTGACTTATGGTCATAATATGTGACCCTGGGGCTTCTTGATTGTCAAGTATACCATTGACATGAATATGTGGTCTCCATGAATAAAACCAGCAATCACAATATTGAAGGCTTATAGCCCGATGGTGATTTTGTCCGAGTACACAATTATTGAGTTAAGCAAGGAATTAACCAACTCACAGATCTCTAGTGCACACATGAGCTGCATTCAAGTCATTTTCAGCAGATGGTAGTAATCATCTCAGGTCTATGGGAAAATGGAGTGCAGATCTTCGACACTTCTTGGATGGGCAATGCAGTAGCTCTGTGCACTTCTTACCTCTGTTTCAATTAACTCTACATTCAAATTAATTCAATGCAAAATCTTAAGTTAACTGTGTTACAACAACCTGCCAAACTGCACTATTCCGAGACCTCCAAAGGTTCAGGTTCAGTTCTCAAAGTGCAGACTTGTCACATATGATTTGGACCTTGTCTAAGATTATTCTGTTTTGGGCAGGAGTGTTCACAGAAGTGAATAACATAATGGGCTGGATGGTTACCAGAGATGACACAAAATACCTACAGTCAAAATGTCTGCCATAAAACAACCAGTTGTAAAACAATCCTCCCTACAGGCAAAGCGCTGCATTCTGAGATGTGTGACCTCTACAACTGCACCTGTGGCTGAGTCTGGTTGAGAGATTCAACATGGGGAAATGGTATTGCATCCTTTCAATAGGTGTTTTTTCAAAGTACTTTTTAATGAAAAAAATACTTTGAAAAATCTCATAAAAATGAATGGTAAGGAGTTAAAAAAGGTTGGGAGGGTATAGGGGTAGGGTTAATAATATAGGGAACGGGTTGCAGAGGGTCCCAACATAGGAAACAGGATTTTCAACGAGTTTTTAAAGTAATTTCTTCCAAAACAATGACTTTGAAAAAACTGTTGTTGGTAAAACAACATAGAACCCAGTAAATAATTGTTAACAACTTTATGTCTTGATGTCCTTGTCAAAGCATGTGGTAAAAGATATCCAGGATGATTTTAAAATGTACATGCAAGCCATTAGATCAAACTGTAGAATGGCTTGTCTGTGGGGTGTTTCCAGCCCAAGAACAAGGGAGATTGCATTTCACTACATTGTACCTAAAATGCAGAGCATTGAAAACACACAAAGGTGACCGCCAAACTGAAAAAGTCAACATTTAATTTTCAACTGCCACATCAAAAATGCTGTTTTCAAAGAAAGACACTTACTAAATGGGGCCTTGATTGCAATTGTCAGAGCTTAAAAATCTGAGGTCCACTTTTCAA
Organism: Ambystoma mexicanum; assembly: GCF_040938575.1. Classification (NCBI taxonomy): domain Eukaryota; kingdom Metazoa; phylum Chordata; class Amphibia; order Caudata; family Ambystomatidae; genus Ambystoma; species Ambystoma mexicanum. The sequence continues at coordinate 100,507,833 of NC_090937.1, read as the reverse complement.
CACAGGTGACTGATGCTAAAAAGCAGCATGTATAAAATGAAGTGTTTACCAATGAATCTCCTTGGCCTGAATCTCTTAAATATATATTATAAGGTGAAGGGGACATTAATGTCATTTGTGAGATATTCAAAGGCCTCATGTGTGAAAAATGTCACAAAGTGTGAGTTTGTGCATGAAGAAAAGCTCTGTGTTTAGCTCAAAATTACATTTCTCATGAGATTTGAAGGCCCAGACAAAGCCACCTTCACCCAATGGATGCCGGGACCCTGCTTTGCTTAGCTCTTTTCCTGAAAGTCAAATCTCTTTAAAGTTTCTTCAGAGCCTACTTGTGCTGGACTAAGGCTTTTATGAAGTTCACAGATGACCCATAGACAAACAGAAGATGCATTAATGGAAGGAAAATGTTCAAAAAAAGTAAAGATATAAATTAAATTTGTGGTGGGGCCCAGGACGTGATTGACAAGTGGCATGTTGCAGAGCTGCCTCATGATACTGAGAGGGCAAAGGGTATACCAGATGGCCTGACAGATAAGGGCCCTCCTATGAACCTCTGAATTCCCAAGGGTGATTCATGGTTTTACAACAGGACAAAACCAACGATGGAAGCAGATGCCCAGAGTTAATGTTGAGTGGAGAAAAGGGACATAATGTACTTGAAGTAAATATATGTATATAACTTGCAAAAATTAAGAGGTGGCTCTATGAGTGTATGCAGAATCAGAGTTTATTGATTTTCTCAGGAACAATAAGTCGCACAAAGATCGTTCAAATGCCATGGTAATGCTTAGCACAAGGATGATCTCTTGATTTAATTTTCATACAAATTCTAATTTTGGAAACCAACTTACAACCTACAATGTGTTTCTAGCTCCCCTGAAAATGTTATGAAGCAGAAATATGTGGAGCTAGTAGCTTGGAGAATCAAGTAACTGCATATAAAATTTGATGGCACTGACTTTTATTATTTGTGAGTAAACCACAAAAAAACACTGCTTAAACCTGCTACCTTGTGCAAATATAGGAGTCATTTCATCAAGTCCGGCATGATGAGAGTAATGTAAATATGTATGCATTGTTAGGTTTATTTGTAAATTAAAGAAAGTTATTATGTAGGACTTTTTGAGAGCAAAATTAAAAGTTTAAAAATCTAAATCTCAGTGGGTGGACTGATACTTCCTGCAAATTAATTTTAAACTCCAGAAGCCTATCCAAAGAGAGGAGGCTAGGCATAGGAGGTGGAGAGGACCGTAGTTGCCCAATCAAAACGTATGACCAATGAGCTAGCATGTCATCATTTAGACATTTTCTGTGGGTGTGGTTTAAGATTAATATGGTGTTGCACAATGGAAAGATGGGAGTACTGCCTAAAATCATCTCGGTGTAAGTACTGAAAGATTGTTGCAGAATGTAACCTTGCCTGGGTTGGAACTACTGAAAAGTTTGCTGGACAATGCTAGGGAAAAAAGAAATGAGACAGAGGCTGGGATCTTTTCCAGTAGAGCCAAATATACAGCCATTGTGCAATGGGATCATAGCTGGAGTTTAACGGGACACCTTAGGTTTAGGCTCACACCCAGAGTGTTAAAGGTTGAATGTACAGTTAACTGAGATGTGTAAGGGGAAATGCAGAGTTACAAATGGGGAGAAGAAGTAGGGTTGAGTGGCATTATCTGCGATTGGCAGCATCTATATCATATCTTACCATGCTATGATTCTGATCAAACAAACTGCAACAATGATATGCAATTTTGCACCACTGATGGGCAATGTAGAACCAATAATTCCACAGACCATAACAGTGCAAAATGTGGTACTCATTGGTCAGTAGAGATGTTGTTTCTGCAAAGGTCGTTCAGTTCCATGACATTTTTGCTATGTTAAGTCGGTGCAAATGGCAATGCAAAATTGCCTGTCCACCAGACTAAATCACCTGTCACTGCTGAACTTAATATGAGTTTGATAATAGGTGGAAATATGTATGTTTCTTTGAGGACTGGGCATGACCCGATTGACACGTGCACTTCCTCCTCTTGCAAATGCTGTGTGAAAGGTAATTTTCTCCACTGGCATCCAGCGCCCTGGCACCATGACTGTTGCAAGGTTAAACAAACCAAAAACATTGTTCCGGTAGCCGGGTGGATCTGAAGGGTTACACCAGACATTGTGGAGAAAGGTGTTAAGAGTTCAAGAAACTGTGTGGTTGGGGAGGGGCTTGTAGAGGTTTTGCAGATGGTAAATCCTGCGGTGGGTTTAGGTAGGGTTATTGGATACATATCGGGCAACACCTGCAGCACACACATTGTTGTGAATGTTGTGAATGCTCAAGTTTTAAATGTTCGTAATAAAAAGATTATAACTCAAAACATGTTTCATTTTTTCAATGTTTGCCGTCTTTAGTGTTTAGTGATCCCATCCGTGAGTTATTTGTCAGCAGGAACATAATTCTCTTCAGCACAAAGAACATACTAAACACCCTCCCTTGCATTGGGTTATTTGCGATTTCGGTTGACTTTAATATAAATATACACGGGTTAGAGCAATTCGCTGTGTGGCAACGCCAATCAACATTACATCACATCCGTAACGGTTTAAAAGTTTGAGGAGGCATAAGGGCTTGGATTAGGCCAACTGATGGCAACGGGATTGGCCTATTGTGAACTGGCATGCTTTTAGCTGCCAATCCTCTTCATTAATTTCATGAAAGTACGCTGACGTAGCGCAAAATGAATCTGTGGCCTAAATCATGCTTGACTGCAAAATATCATTTTTAATAATTACAGCTCAATGTGTTGACACTTTATAGGTAAAGCTTGATGGTAAATGTGTACACAATGGATGCTTGCTTTAACCCTTCCTGGACTGCAATTGAGATAAGCTAACCCCTAAGTGGATGAAACAAACCCTGTATCGACTTGCTCCTCTTTAATAGCAAAATAAATCCAGGATTTCGCGAATACTGTTCGTAACCATTCACCTACCAGTGAATCCGTAATCTCAGGTAGATTAGTAATAGCATTAGTATGTAATAAGGTAAAGACATAAGGAGCAGAATATATACCTTAAATGTAACATTTGTTATGAAAATACTATCTTTTGTAATTAAATATATATATATATATATATATATATATATATATATATATATATATATATATATATATATATATATATATACCATCAATCACATGCAATATCAAAAATATACATATCTCTGAAACATTTAATCAACAGCATGTAAAAAAACTTCATTCTAACAAACACAGGAACTAACCGTAGTAAAAATAAAAAATGTGGAATAAGCACCTGTTATATATTTTATATTTCGTAGAGCAGCCAGTGTGCTTACACTGTGGTATGATCGTGCAAAAATACAATCTATTCAGTTGCAGTCTAAAGTCCTTCAATAAAATCGTCACCAAGCAACTGGTATACCTCCTTAATAAAATATACAAGTGCAAAGATTATTTGTATATTGTTATTAGAAAATAATCTGTGTCATATCAATTTAGTGCGATCCACGAATATGCCAGATACAAATTTCAGCAACCATCGATCTCTAAGAAGCCGAATCTCTTGACACTCTACCATCAGATGTTTCCAAGACTCATTGCTGGCCTTACAGAGGGGATAAAATCTATCTTCACGTCTTAACCCTCATCGAGGGCCCATAGTATCTGCGGTACTTAGTACTTAATCCTGAACATAAAATATGTCATTCTAACCCTGTGTTCAGGAATAACAATAAGTAATCAGGCAAAGTACTAAATCGCGTATTTGCATACTTATAATGATAATGTGCCTTGTACCTGCGTATGATATCACATTGAATGCGCCAATCCACCAGTTTGAATTTGGCTTTTATTGAATTTGGGTTAGTTGTCAATTCTTCACAAGTAGTGAAGCAATCAGTTTCTTGTAAGTGCTAACCGAATCCAATGACTCTAATCCAAGCTCTGTTCTCATGAAAATTATTGGCAGGGACTTGGGCAGCTGCAAAGAGCGCCTCTATTTAAATCCCTCCATTTTATTGAAGGAGTATTTCTTTGGGATGTTCAGTACCTCAAGGCAATATAATGGTGCTGTATAATGATACCCTTATAATAATCTACAAGGGGATGCAGCGTAAAAGTGCAATACTTTACATATATTTTACGTATTTGGGCAGTTCAATGGATCAGTTTACCGTGCAACCTATCAATGATCTTGCCAGGCTTTCTCAAAGAATACAGCGGAAAGCCTAAATAAACAATATGTTCATCGACCCCCGGAAATATACCATTTTTATTTACACATAATTTTCCCTTTACTGCAAACCATCACAGATAATTTGGCCGCATTTATTTTTAATCTGTTGTCATCTATTCATTTCCCTAGTGCAGACAAGGACCTAGAAATGCCAATGGGAGTCCTATCACAGCTCATTATATCATTGGCGAAAGCCAAAGCACCTATTCTAAGATTCCCAATTTGAGACAGCATTGATCTGACACTATCCAAAGAGTCCAAGAGATCCTATAGATATAAATTAAACAGGTGTGGTGTAAGGACACTCAGGTGTCGTACTGACCTCCGTAGTAACACTACCTAGCATATTTAATCCTACCCTTTATGAAGGATAATCAGGATGTTGAGCAAACCTGCAGGAATGCCCCATCTGTACAGTTTATGCCATATCAAGCACTGATCCACATAGTCAGATGCTGAGGTAGGATCGGTGCATGCCAAGTGCAAAGTATGATCTCAATTTCCAAAGGCATTTTTCTGTAATACGTTTAACATGATTCCGTTTAGACAGCAACCCAAGCCTGATTTGAATCCTGTTTGATATTTGGGAGTAATATTCTACTCGTTGACCCACTTATCAGGTTTTTGAAGAACCAATGCAGCAAACATTTTGCTACAGGAGTCCAATAGAGCTATTGGACAGTAGCTCTGTGGGTCCTCCTTTGATCATTTGAAAATCTCAACTATATAACTTTGATGCCATGACTTCGGTAATAATCGAGTATCATTAATTTACGTGAATAATTCACCCAAGAAAACTGACCACAAACTAGGGTTTGCCCTCAAAGCCAAGCTACTCAGACCATCCGACCACACCGCTCTAGTTTTTTTTAGCTTTAGTGATCAGCTTCCCTATTTCATCAGGCTCAAAACATTTTTCCCAGGGAAGCAATTTTGCTGGATTAAAATCCATTTTGCCTTTGTATTAAATTTCTCTTTATGAAACCCACGGAAATATAATTTATCTGCATCTCGTACTGAGTCTGTCCTTTGCCATTGACTAATTGCCAAAATATTTGCTTTTGTGTAAAATCAAGGTTTGGACCATATTGAAACTTGCTTTGCAGTATACCTCATGTTTCTAAAATGTCATCAAATATCAATATCTTTCTTTCAGTTTCCTTTTTTCTTCAATAAATACAGAAAGACCCTCACCCCAGATGTGCACCAGTGATCAAATCTCTTTTCTTAACTGTTTTTTCTTATTTTGAATTATTCGACCAAAGGAATAACTCACAGAGACTTTTTAAAACGTTTCTATTGGCAACTTTCTTATCACACCAACCCCCTGAATCATGCTTGAAATTTCACTATTGTAACTCCCCAGATTTACGTCATAAAACCTGATTGCAGCATAACGCTCAAGTGGGAATAACATTTCTCAAAATGAAGATTCACCCATTTGATTTTGTACCGGAGATAGCAAGACCAGTTATAGATAATATGGCAGTGCCATTCATAGATTAACTCTTTGTATAAGCTGTGCGTGATCACTCATATTATTTCTTTGTACATAAAGAGTATCAGCTTTCGCAAATAGATTTGGTGGTAGATACATAAAATGAAAATTAAATTACTTGTGCTCTTATATAGCTTTTAATGCTGGATCCTGCCTGTTTCTAATAGCTTTAATAGAAGGTGCAATTATTACACAATTTAATGGTACTCATAATGGTCTACAGTTACAGGGTTGTAATGGATGGATTCAGAGCGATGTTTAATTTGAATGTTATATGTAGAATTGTAGGTGTGTGGTTTTCATCTTCAGGGATATAGTCCAATAAATTGTTCAGATTGGCATCTGCTAAACAAAAGGAGCGAATTTCGAGTTCTGTAGGTGTAATGGCCCTTATAAAGAGGCTATTACTAAGAAAAGTTGTGGGACTACAGGGCAGTAGTCTACGAGTCCTCAGGCCCTTTCGAGGTGGAATTTTTGCCAGTTACCCATTTGGACCATTTCACTTATAGATAAATAAGGCCTGCCCTGGGAGCAGGTGGAGTCTAGAACAGAGAACGCTGACAGAATATACATCATAAAACTGATTCTGGTTAAAGAAAGCTTTCATGTAAAATGTACCTTTAAATTACATTGATTTCTATGGACAAGATACTTTCATTCTGTTCAATGGACTGCATTGATTTCAGTGGACTAGAATGACCTTTGCTGCCCTAAACATCTTCCAGGTCCATTTGACCAGACTTTTCAGTTGTGACATAAAATGTTACTTTGTTTTCTTCTACTCTCCCTACCCCTATAAAGGAGCAATGTTCCAGGCCACGTGTCCCCCTTTGAAAGAGACAACCCAACTGGGTCTAACTGAAGGATGTTGTATAGACAACTTCTGGAACTTGCATTTATTTATATATTTGTCTACATGTGAGACTCCTACTTCATGTGTAAGCTTCCCACAGCTTCCAGTAATCAATGATTGTGAGTTTTCTCCAGGCCCAGGGCAGTTCTCCCTCCTCCGTCCTTTGAAGCCCCTCTGGCTTTACACTGCCAGGCCTAGTCTCAGCTTGCCTTTTCCATCCCTGCGCTGTGCATAAGGTTTGGTCAATCATTGCAGCCTGGGATCTTCCATCTCTGCAAGACTGCGTCCTTTTACCTTCATTCTGTTAAAGCTACATTTTACTCTGTTTTCACATAGAAATGCCTCAGCATTGATGTATGTCCTTTGCTAACCCTGGTGCAGAAGCGCCCACCTGTTGATAAGGGTGCCAAACTCACCTTTACATAGATTCCTATAATGTGATTACATTACGTGATTCAGTTCAGGTGCAGTACATTTACTCACCTCTCAAGGTCTCCTGCTTTTTTTATTGTGTTTTTGTGCTGATCCATGTTTTTGTTGTGGTGATCCCGGGTTTGAATATTAAAGGCCATTTCCTCGGGGTTTGGAATTGTGTTCATTTTAGCCTTTTGTGACCCTTTTTTTGAGTGTGAAATATACTGTAAACATGTTTAAGTTGCAGTTAAAGTATGTGCTTTTAGATCGCGCTCCTATTTACTATTTACTTATCCTGCACAGAATTGCGGGTTAACTTGGCCCATGGTTTTTGGAGATGTAGGCCGAAGCAGGAGTCTTGTTCATTGTAAATCAAGTGTAATTTGGTGAAAAAACCTGTTTGGCCCTTAAAAATGGGGTCTCACACTAAAATTCGCTCTAGGTTTCTCAGTATCTTGCATCCAGAGCTAATTATGTGTATCTGTGTATTTTCCAAATCTCTAAGAGTGGGCTTGCCTAGCTCTAGGCTTATCTGGAGCAAGAGTAGGGGAGAAAAAGAAACAGAGATAGAAATAGAGATAGAGAGATAGATACGATATATTGGGGTAAAAAGAAGACAAAGTTTATGCAAAATTAAACGCTGTGTTAATTTCCAGCTATACCTGTAAACGTGTTAGTAGTTGAAGAGAGAAAGGGAAACATCTTTGAAAATCTTCTATGCTCCACAGGTATAGCAAAATAAACATGAGTGTTAATTTTTGTTGATGTAAAAGAGACATTGTAATGTTGCTGTTTTGTAATCCTGATGTGTAGCCTTGTACATAGATATACACTATTCCATTCTGATCCATTGTTAGCCCTGTGCCATTGTATACAAACCTGTGACTAAAGAAATGTTGATTTCTATTTAAGGGAGGCGCTAGACAAGCCGTCCCACGGGAACATCACGTGACCCTGTGAACGGAGCCATGGGGTGAATAAAAGAAGACTGTGTAACTCAGCCGAGCAGCATGAGGTTTGCTTCCCCATCACTTTATCATGCGCAAAGGAGGCATGATACTACATTTCTACTGCAATTGTTTAGCATTCCGTGGACACTACAAAGACCCCCCCTGTACCGAGCATAACACCTAAACAGGTTTAATACAATCCCTGAAGATTGCTGAAGCCCTAAATAATTGGCACGCACAGCCGTGGGTATCGGAAAAAAATGAAAAAAAAATGCTTCCTTGGCCTCTCAGAGTCTCACCAATCGCCCCCCACATCTGTGCCAGCTCCCCCACTCCCCTGATCGCCTCCTCACCTCCCCTGCCCTTACCTATTCCCCCTCAGCGCTCACTCTTTCTGTGATGCAGTTTGCTATGGAATGTCGGCTATTCACAGCTATTCTGTCTGATTGCCAAGGTTACAGAAAAGCTTTGTGTTGCAAACTCAGTCCCCACACCTCTTCCCAAATTTAACTCTGTGTCCTCCCCCCCCACATCTATCCTTTAGAGGAACAGGTGGACATGCCAACACTAGCTCCAGCCCCCTCACCTCCATCATACTGGAATAGCAGGAGAAGAGCCATTTGTGGGACACCAGGTATCATCCCAATACTGCATTGAGTGTATGAGAGACAATATGCACTCAGACAACCGTATCAAATGTACCCTTGCACTGAAAGACTGGAAGGATGTCAGCAAACACCATTGGACCTCATAGAGCTATAAGTGAAATCGGACAAGGGCAGAGTGACGTCATGGAGAAAAGATACTGAGATGCACTGAAATGATATGCAAATACTTAAAGAATAAAGATGTAACTGGAGTAACAAGAGAAACATGTCATCAAATATGAAGAAATCATATATGCAAAAAATATAAAGTAACCTGCTGACTAATAAGTTTATATATGCAGAAACACAAGGTAGATGAGACATATAGAGGCTTGCTGCATAAGAACACATAACATTGCCACGGGGGCCAGGATGGAAACATCGACACCGGACTCGTATTGAAACCAATCAATCTACCTCAGAGGCAGACCAGCGCTGCAGAGTCAGGAGGCTCTGGAAAAACAGCTTTGTGTGAGGAATAAAGAGAAGTCTATTTGTTTGGTATCAAGGATGCTACTTCAAGGAATAATTGCAAGGCACAGACGGAGGAGTCAAGAGGTTATGCCACGTACATAAGCCATTTTTCTCTTAGATTAAGTAAAGAGAAAAACATCTGCAAGAGCCAAGTATTGGACAAATTAAAAGATGTGAAAAGCCTATGCAAGATGGAGTGAGCAAGTCTCTAGAGGCCGAGAGGAGTAATGACACCCAACATAATTGAATCAAATATGAGTAAATAGAAGGTCAAAATGGACACATTTGTGGTCCCCTCATACGTGATTCAGAAGTCAAAAACAAGGGCTATTCATTAAGCTCCAAATGCAGATAATTATGTACCTACCCTCCCTTAAAAGTCCCAGAGTAGAGAACAGGCTTCAAGGTCAGCTACAAAGGAGAAGCCTTGGTTTAGGGCCAGACCGATGAGAGATGATGGCCTAATTGGGAGAGTGGGAGCAGTCTGACATTAATCTCGCCGCCTGAGTTTCATTTGGATTTCGTGCTGCTAACGAGCCGAAAGTCCAAGGTTGGGATATCATGCCAACCAATCAGAGGGTCTATGTAGCAACATACTATGTTGCTACATGTGTATGTAGCATACAATGTAGCATAGGCCAATCCGCTGCCATTTATTGTGCTATAATCTGTTGTATACATATTTCGAGGTGGTTCAAGCCGTGCCCACTAGATAAGCGACTTCCAGTAATATTGTTAATACTTACATGATATATAGGTATATATGTTTACTTAACCAATCCCTCCCTTCACAATATATCATTTAATATGAAATATAATTGGTTACCACAAAAACAAAATGTGGTTTGTGTTAAGAACGGTGACAATATATGACAACATGATTATAGTTTATACCAACGTAAAACGAAATATTCAAAATAAATAGGATCAATCTCTCGCCATTATGAACTTAGAGAGCAATGCGCATGAGAAACATGTCAGCCACTAACATTAGAACTCTGAGCGCATGTGCGTAGGCGTGACGCTATTGGCAAAACTGGAGCATGAGCAGAAAAGTAGGATCTCGCGTATGCGCACGCGCGAATACACGTTCTCGTGCAGCGCTTGGCTTGTAAATCACAGAGTATATAACACCGTACCGAACTGAGGTACAGTCTTTGTTGTCCGCATATTTCACAGACCAGGGATTTAACCCAAGACAAGGTGAGTGTCCCATTGAAGTTAAGTTATTTTATTCAGAAGCATAAACGGGAAATCGTTTGCTTTACATTTATGTTTTTCTTAACTTACATGGTAGGAATTGCACATACTTCTGCAACGGCATAATCCACCTTAAGGACTTCGCTCATTTTTGCTATCCAAAGCGCCAGACCAAATCTATTTACCAATGGGTGAGCAATTTTGATCTTAACTATTAAACATTAGAGATATAATAATGGTATATAAACTTACATGCAGAACAAATAATATAGTGACATACACAATGTATTACCTTTTACAGAATAATCACTATACTGAAAGGATTCAATGGGCAAGAATACCTCATGGATGATTTAGTTTATGTAAAACTTGACTGAATGTGAACAACATAGAGACTAAAGGAACTGGGTGAGAAGCCTCTATCTACATATTTTCCCCATTTATTTGGTCATTATCCATTGATTTATACGTAAAAGCAAACTTAACAATCACAATACATCATTGGTAAAACCACGGGTGCTAATTGGGATAACTAACACCAATTATGCTTTCCACCATAAGGGGATTTACAGTGGTGTCACTTTGGGGTGCTGTCCACATCAGAGTCTTGCATGATTGCATAACACAATTCAAAATTAGCCTTAGTAATGTATTGTCCTTATTTTCCCTCCTGCAATTTTCCTGCGATACATCACATTGTTGTCTACGAATTTGGTGTGTCAATTTTATTTTACCTGAATGACACAAATAATGATGTTGTGAAATACTCCATGATATACTTTTGGCTAAACTGCAATATTATCACTTACAATACCATTGTATAAATCACAACTTCGATTAGTCAATGTTTTTAATACTATCAGCCTTGAAAACGACACACATGTCAAAACACGTGTCGGCTGATCAAGAATGTCAATAAACTTCACCTATATATTGATTTTTGGACTGTTTAACAAGATTTGTTGAATTTTGAATATTATTATTTAGTTTCAGGAGGTAGCGCGACTTGCTGGTCAACTTCTTTTCAAGTGTTTATTTTTACTGTGTACTAGTAGGCATACACAGCCTTTTCACCACAGTAACGCAGCTCGACTCTCCAATTTAACACAGACGTGCAAAGCGCACACATCGGGCTCTTGCCTACGAATATTCTGTATTAAGTTACATCCATAAGTATCATCCGCTTACCTTTCAGTTTGTGGGTACTGTTGGGGCAGGATAAATTGGCCGGTCCCTCAGTCCTTGTGAAGCAGAGAGCTTGTAAAGGGAGGCTGAGGGGCATTAATTCAGTCCCTATAGGTCCGGACAGGCACAGACAGGCAGCCTTGGAGTGCCGCCTTCGAGAACAGCCGACTCCGCTGATTGGAGAACTTTTCATCACGGTTTGGCCAATCCCAGGCCATCTTGTTTGATGCTGCAGTTCCTATTTTGGTGGAACCCAGGAAGAGTTCATTTGTGTGCATCCACGCAGCATCGGCCATCTTTAGTTGCGTTAGGCCCACATTACATTCTCTGTGCCTCGGTGCACAGTGCAAGTCCTCAGGTGTGCTTGCACAATGTGGGGTATCGCCTCTTCGTTCCTTGTGCCTGGGGCTAGTGTGCTGGCACAGACAGGCAGCCTTGGAGTCCAGCCTTCGAGGACGGCGGATCCACCTACCAGCTCCGCTGATTGGAGCACTTTTGATCACTCAATTAATTTGTTTGGGTTTCATATGGGAGTTCGACTCACCTTAACTATGGGGCGGTGACCGACACCCTATAATCACATCTAATCATTTGATGTTATACACTTTGCATTTTTTAGAGTTTTATTTTCAATGACATTGTTGCCTTAGTTATATTTTTATCATTGTCCTAGTTGTTATATTTGTTTGATGATTATTTTCTCTTTGTTTCTTAAAGTTCATAAATTATACTATTATTTTGTTTTAATATATCATTTTATACTAAGTATAATGGGCAGGTTTTTTTCTGACTGGGTCTGTGGTGCTGGAAACAATCTTAGGTTGCAAGATATAGCCACAGGAGGAATTACAAACACTGGATTAAAGCAAGACTGCCCAGCTATGCTGAGAGACAGCAGTTTCTTCAGATAAATGTGGGGATGGTGGAGAAGGAGAGGAAAAGGCCAATGCAATGTCTCACTATTGCTCCTTTCGGGTGATGATGCCAAATGACCCTACTCTAGTGATGGCAACGACAACAGTGCTAATCTTAGGAACGATATGCAAGGTCAAGTCTGAATGAGCAACAGAAGTGCACGAGAAAGCAAAACGTCTATGTGCTACAAACCAGTTCTTCACTGTCCCCATACTTAACCAATATCCATGTTAAGATTCATAAAATCATTGATGTTTTGTGGATAGGAAACATGTAACCCACCACAAGACATAGAGTCACTGCAGGATGATGTCTTTGCCTGTGTAATGGCTGAACCGGTGCACACTTCCTGTGCCACTATTAGTTCCCTGTGACAACTGAACTTTCCGGCTGCCGCTCCTACTTTCCAGGTGAGAGAAGGAAACTGGTATTACTATTTCAGTATAGAGTATACCAAAGTGTAGTATAGTATAGAGTACACAGTATGGTTTAGAGTATAGTATATAGTATTAATATAGTACCTACCTATAACAACCCACCAGGACAAGCACTGTTTCAATATGCTAACAGTACTAATAGGAGACACAACGGAGTCCATTGCAATGCCAAATTCAAATACTCCTGGTGCTACAGCTAAGCACCACCACTACCAGTAATGTAGCCCCAAAGCTCTATTGGTATGTACTTATGGTGTCTGTCCCCCTCCACTTCTGACTCTATCTTTCTCTCTCTCCCTCCCCCTCTCGCTCTCATTCTCTTGCACCCCCTCTCTCCCTCTTTCTCCCTCTCGTTCCTTCTCTCTCACTCTCTCTCTCTCTCTCTCTCTCTCTCTCTCCCTCTCTCAGTCTCGTTCTGTCTCTTTGTCTCGCTCTCTCTGTCTCTCTACCCGTTTCTCTCTTTCCGAACATACTTTTCTGTCAATATCTACAGGCCAATAACTTAAAACTTAAAAAATGTTAAAGCAACATTATAAAGAGTTTTGATTACGTTAAACCATTTTATGAAGAGTAAAGAGTTCAATAGAGTTTGCAGCTTAAGGGTTATGCATTTACAGTTTACAGTTGTCAGTAGAGAATTTAAAGTTAAACAACGTTTTACAAAAGTTAAAAAGGAAAAACTGTTTTAGAAAGTAAAGAGTTAAAAGATGCACCACAGATTTCACAATTCACTTGCTCTCACCTACCAGCACTTCGTGCTGCTGTTGCAGACCTCTTTTGAGCCTTCCTTCCCTGCAGTTCTAGTCTCTCCAGCAGGTCCCAATGATATCAAGCCTGTGTTAGGGTACTGTTAAAATGGATTTCTAAACTCTGACCCGGTGGGCAGAAGTTTAGTAGGCCACCCTAGTTTAATGGAACAGGGGACCCTTCTGGACAAACCAGAAGAACTCCACAGATTAGTCTTAGACAGAGGTATCAAAAATACATTTATTATAGGCCTTTATGATCAAAACACAAATAAACCACGATCATGAAGAAACAATACCACACACGATCATACACTATCTAACATATATACAATATTGCGATTAGCCTTAGGCTGATCATGTGGGGAGAAAATAACCACGACTTGTAACAGAAAGGCGTCTAATCAATACAGTTATCAGTTTAGGCAGTCCTTCATCAACAATTCCTAACTTATGTAGTCCAGCCCTATGCAGAAAGGAGCCTACTGCTCAAAGTACAGTTGTGTGCTAACAGAGCGCGGTCGTGCGTAAACAAAAAGCGGGTTCTCTTCAGGGGGCTGTAGCTGCTCAGGAAGGGGCTTCAGGTGATGAAGAATATGTTCCTATTCCTGTAGAGAGAGCGAATTTCGGAGTTTGCGAATAACTGGGGAGAGCAGGCTATCTCAGCCCTTGAAGGAAGAAGAAGGATAGTTCCAGTGCAGCACGTCTCAGGATATGGAAGGCAATAACTGCAGGGACTTTCAGCGATTGTCACCATAGTGGAGCGACGCAGGGACCGCAAATGCTTGCGGTGTGGCTCTCGTAAATGCACGACCAAGAGGAACTAGGACAACAAATGTTGCCGAGATACGGCCCAGGGCCACAAGCTAGTGATTCCCAGAGTATCAAGTCTCGAGTTTCTACTCGGCACGGCAGCATTCCAGTGCGATACCCCGTGTTCGAGCTGGTAAATTCACTGGATGGCCCAGAAACACTTCAGAAGAGGCGTGTTTTGAGGGTAAAAAGGTGAAGCAGTGAGTAGTTGTTCCCACTACTCTAAAGGGGCGAAGTGCCCTTGCAGGATTTCTTTATACGATGAAGAAACAGGTGTCCGCCGGGACAACAGCAGGGTCAGGGTGCCAAACCTTCCAAGCACGTCACCGGCAGTTCCTCGAGCCTGCTTTCTTGTTAATGATACTTGGTTCCTTGTGAGGTTCAGTGTGAACCTCCGTAGATCGACCTGCAATGGATGCAGAGCCCCTACTTTTATCCAAGATTCGGTTTGCGCTCAAATCTCAGATAGCCAAAGGAAGATCAGCTCTCTTGCATGCACGCCAGACATGGGCCAATTGTGGCCCACAGTGGTTCCAGTCAATCAGCCCTACCAGAAATACTGGCCCCCGCAGTGTGGATTGGGACCAGACAGTCATAACCCTCTTCCTGGGCAGTAGGACATGTGGCATGCAGGAGGCCACAAAAGTCAGGGTTTTCAAAGGAGGCTGGATGCCCAAATAAGGAATACACGGGTCTCTCGACCTAGAGAAAGGCAAAGTGATAAAATGGCCAAAGGACAGACAAAAGACTTTGTAGCATGGCCATTTTCGGCACTGGCCACAGTCGTGGGCCAAATGCGGTAAACATGGTATGGTCCATAAAAACAAAGTAAAAATTAGCAGTTAGTCCTAGTCACAATTGTACAAATGCCAAAAAATCCTTAGAGGGTGGCTACGGACATAAAACAAAAGGACCCCTATGCACAGTACTTTAAGGTACTTGGCACATAGATAAAAAGTTAACAAGAAATGGCAACAAAGTCGACAAAGGGAAACAGTTTCCCAGTACTGACAGCCTGAAGGAGGTGTCAGTTTACCCATAACAAATAAGTGAAAGCCCAGGGGAGCGCAGCCAAAGGCTGTGCTTCACTGGGAAAAGTCAGGTTAGGTACTCCAAACAAAAGCAAAAAGTTTGGGGGGTTCACAAATGGAGGGAAAATTGCACCTAAGGGAAATCTTTCCTAACAGGTACATTATACACCAATAGCCCTCTTCATATGTATGACCATTTTCTCCCGCCTGGCCTTTCTAACTTGCAAAGAATATGCTCACACATCCCACCCCAGCATTCAGGGCATCTTTCTTGCCACATAGCGTATGTGGCATGTCACCTCCATTCCACCCCACTAAAGCTAATGCTGCTAGGGGGAACATAAAAAAGAAATACACAACCGCTAGGAAACTGTGCAGCTTTGCATACTTGCTAAATTGCACTCAGTATTTTTGAGGAGTGCATATTAACTAACTGTGAATAAAAGAGATATTTTATTTTTGAAGAACAACATGATTGGGTCTCGACTGATTTGCTTTACTTAATCTATTGCTGGTAAATTGGAATCCCCCCGAAGTGAGCACCAATCGACAGGGTCTTGATCACTCCCATAGATTAACAAAAGCAAATTCTGGAGCTATTGCTTCACTTATGATCAATGTAACTTCTTTGGAGGTGAATACACTTTGTGCCCCCCATCAGTGCCACCCTTGTGGAAAGCAAGTTTTTACCAATTGTCACAAATGAAAGAACTGCACTAACAAGTTCCATTACAATTTTCTAATATCTGCCTCTACACACTGCTGGCTTTTCCTGGTATCATGTTGTACTAATGCCATCTGACTGATATAGTGACAATGTTGTCCTGTTTATGTACTCTGGCTATACTCAATTGTAAGTCTACTTGCATTTTCCTTTGACATCTCCTCAGACTCCATGTCAGATGTATTCCTTCTGCTGCCACTTCATTTTTCTCCAAGGCAGCAGCATCTGGAGCAGAGAAAGCAATTTTAGGTCTTTCTCTGGAGTATGGACATCTTACGGACTCCCTTTAGCAGGCATGATTACAAGGGGATCAGTCTTGTGGAATGTCCTAAATCAGAACTGTCTCTCTTGAGCCTCTGCAGCATTGTTGAGCTGTTTATTTATGTATTCTATTTTATTTTACAATTTGTATAGCTCACCCAACCAGGAGGCATCTGGGTGCTGTTCTTAAAAATAAAAAACACAATGGTTACATTGTTATGCATATACAATGACATATTTACAAGAAGCTAAGTTATAATGTAGTCTTAAATTGCAGTGATCCTAATTGTAGATACCGTACTGATAGCTGGTCCTGATTTCATTTAGTAGTTCCTGTGTGAAGAGCCATGTTTTCAAGTGTTTTCGAAAGGTCCAGAAGGAATCTTCTGACCTTAGTGTGGCAGGTAGTGTGTTTGCAGCTACCACTGGGAAACTACTGCCTCTGGCTTTCTGCAATTTAAATCGAGGGGTGGAGAGCAGGTGCATGTGTGCTGGACGTGTGGGCCTGTAGGATTGAAAGGCAGTGAATGTATCTGCCATTTATCTGCCAGGTATTTAGGGGCTGACTTATGTAGACATTTATGCGTCAAAGTGAGAGTTTTGAACAGGATGCGTTCCTGGACTAGTAGCCAATGGGAGTTCTTTCTCGTCATGGAGATGTGAGTGTTTTTAGGCAATGTGTATAGGCCATTGTATGTGTTGTATGGATCTTGCGGTGAGGAATGAGTCTATGTTGGTGTTCTGCTTGTGTTGACAGAAGATTGTGAGGGTCTCTGTGCCACAGTTTTCTAGGTATTCCTTTGTGATATTATTTGGATGTGTGAATGGTGGGAATTCTGAGGTAGGCCATGGGATCAGGAGCTGACAACATGGCTGATGCAAGGTTTCTCCTCATGTCTACTTTCTCTCCTTCAGATATTTGCGTTATCAGAGAAATGTCTGAATAACCTCTTCTCAGTGCCCAGCATGCAAAGTGTGCCTGGTCCACCCATATTCCTGCCTTCAGCTGGTCACCTACATGGAAAGGGCACAGTGAAGAAACATCTTTCTGAACTTTGTACAGGCAATGTGTGGGTCCAGATTCCATGTGAATAGGAAAATCCCCTTATTAATGCACTAGCTCTTGCCCCCGGCATCGCTCGCGTGGGTTCTGGGATTTCATACAATAGTGGTTCTTGCTTCAGGTGCTAGGATTAAGAGAGAGTGAGGTGAGCTCACTCTGGAACAGGCCACAGAAAACTGCCCATGCGAGAAGCAGTCTTCCCTTAGGTCAAAATTGCTACCTTCAAAGTCTGCCCCTGAGATGTATTGATGGTCATGGCAAAGCAAACCTTTAAGGGGAACTGACGTCTTTTGAATTCAAATGGATATTCTGAAGGTATAAGACGTATTCGTGGTATGAACACAACCTCCCCTTGGCCAGACCCGGTGAGCAGCATAACCTCAATAACATTTCTATGGAGAGCTTTCACTCGCAATCTGGTGCCTTAACAGAGCCTACGTGGGCTGAGGTTCTGCAATAATATCACAGGTGCTCCCACTTTGAGAAGAAGTTTGTGTTTGTGAAGACCAGGAGGATTTAAAGTGTTGAATAACTCAACGGGGTTGTGGACTGAGTAATCACTTTGAACAACTGAGTTTACAGATTTGTACTCCACCTGGACTCCTCCGAAAGAATTAATAAGTATCTTATTGAATATGGCAGCCATGCTGTTCTTTTGTGTCAAATTGGCACGCTCAAATAACCATTCTGTAGCTTTCTCCATTAGATTTCTTTATGTCAGTGTACATTTTGCATGTCAGGTCTGCTAGGGAATTGATGCCTATAGCTAGGTTCAAAGGGATGACAATTTTGCTCTCAAATACGGAATACTCCTGGTTACCAATTTTTAGAAGCAGTTCAGAAACTTACTATATAATGAAGATTTAAAATGTGAATTTTTACTTTTCTAGCATCTTTGGTTTGTGAGATATGGGTAGCCTTAAAAAAAATTCATCCCCGTTTTCCACCTCTGCTAACTGGGTTTTTGGGAAATGGTAAAACACATGCATCTCTATTTTTAAAGAAGAATCTAAATACCAATGTTCACGTCTTTAACATCTTCGGTTTTTGGGATATAGGTATCCTCATAAAGAAATTCACCTTCCCCCCCTTTTTACTCGCTTAGAGGCGAAATTTCCAAAAATCCTTCCTGAGTGGGTTCCTACGTCATGAAAACAATGTACCTTCCACATTTCGCATTCCTAGGTTAAACGGTTTGAGCTGGGTGTTGATGAGTGAGTGGGTCAGTCAGTCAGGACTTCTTCTTTTATTTATATAGATTGTCATGGCTATGAAGATCAGTAGATTTGTGTTATTCTGCCTGACTTCACAGAAGATGCAGTGGCCACACAGGCGCGTAGTGACTTTGAGATTGCATTAATGAAAAGGGACAATCAGTTGAACCCAAATACCAGTAGAGTATTGGAGTGATATCACTTCACCATCAGTGAGTAGGCTAAGTTTAAATCTGTGGAGGAGTGTATCACTTTGCTGAGACAAATTGCATTTTCTTGCAACTTTGGAAACAAGTTCAAAGAGCATATCAGGGGCCACTCCGTGGTGAAGTCCTACAATAACATAATTATGGACAGTCTGTGGCTAAAAGATGACCTCACAATTGAAACAGCTGGCAATTAGAGAGGAACTCGCAATTGCATGTTAGCACTCCTGGGAAAACGGACACCAAGAGAAGGCATGAAGGAAATGCTGTGGATTGAAGTGGGAATGAAAGGGGCCCCAAAAGAAGGGAGCCCAAACATAGTGAAGTTCACGACTACGTCCCTGCAACAAAACACAGAGAAGGCATGTTTCCATTTAAATAGTAAGTTCCCCTTGGCTAGCGCAAACAATTGCATGTGCAGGAGGTGAATTGTCAGAAATTTCAGCAGTGTTTCCAATGTCAAAAGAGTCAATGTGGTTAGAGTTGAGGCAGAGTTTTGTCAGTCCTCCAGTGATGATGAATGTGAGGGAAACAAGGTGCTGATGATAAATGTGATAGGTAACAGGACTCAAGAATAGGAGGATCATTGTGAGAGTCATGCAACTGGAGTGTTTGTGAATGGGTGGAGATCCAGGGTTGGAGTACCAGATGATGGCTGATTCTGGGTCTAAAGTGTCCCTGATAAATTGGGACGGTGTTGGAGCAACGAAATAAAAGTGCAAATCCAATATGGATGAAATTGAAGTTCTGGGATATTCTGAGGCTATGCTTGGCTTTAAAGAGAGGGGACCAATACTGAAGTGTACTTGTCTAAAAAGGGGATATCCCTGGCAGATTGATGGGAGCAAAAGACGTTTCAGATATGACTAAATCCCAACACCATGAAGCGGGTGCTCCATGCCGGAACATATTGGAGAGGAGTTTGTAAGCTGTATTTCTTCCCAGGGTGTTTGCAGATTGTGTGTGATGTCTGCATGACTTTGTGCACATGAAATATACTCAAGGAACACGTGAGAAATGCAGTGTCAATGTTGAGGAGTGTTCTATTGGCTCTTAGGGGTACATTGTAGGGTGAATTCAGGAAACCATGTAGTGTCTAATGAAAGAGCGGATGCTCTGGAGTGGCTATGCCCATTATTGGTAGCCCTCAAGTCAGATGTTGATTTGAGACTGCACAGTTAAACAAGTGTAATGTGATTGATCACTACTCTTTGCCCAACATGAGTAAAATGTTGTGTTCATTGAGGGACTCACATTCTTTCCCAAAATTGGTCTTGGACTAGCCTACCACCAAATTACATTGCATTCAGAGTCACACCCTCTCACTGCTTTTGTGGCCTATGAGGTGCCTTCCAATTTCATAGGATGCCTTCTAGGCTGCTTTCAGCATCCTCCTTGTTCAAGAGGTCATGTTTAAACTATTCCAGGAAGTCTTCTAGGTGCAATATTTTTAGGATGATATCCTAGTGGGAGGGCCACTGATGTGCACTGCCAAACTTTAGAGAAGGTTCTAATGATCTTACATTGTCTATTAGAAAAGAAAACTGCACATTGATAAAGAGTGTTCTAGATTGTCTCAGGCATGGCATTTTTGGAAGGGTGTATGACTGAAAAAGCAATTGGTTGGTACAATAAAAGAAATTGGAACCCCCTCATCTAAGGTGGAGCTGAAATCCTTTCAGTTCTTCTAAAAACGGGGAAATTCACTGACAATGTGTGCAATAGGAGGGCGTTCATGAAGAACAAATGTGGGCTTGTCAGGAGTCAGGTCTGAGTCCATGAGCTTGCAAATATAAAGAGGGAGACTAACCTTCCATGCCTTTGACACTGTTTGATACTAGGCACATATCGATTATTAAGATCAAAGCCAGCTAGAGGAGTCTAGGAGCTGTTCTTGCAATGGTCAACAGTGGTATGGAAGTGGAGATTGGGCATGCTTCCTGTGTGTTGAACGGGTAGGAGAAAAGGTACTCTGTTATTGAAATGAAGTCCTTAGCATGTCATTGGAAATAGAACAATGTCGAACCTCCATGTTGAACACATGCTTCAAACTGAAAAAAAGACCATAGGCTTTTGAGGGTGATATTTGAGAAAAAGGGAATTGATAATGTTTCAAGGTGCCTGGTGAGTTGGGTTTCCCATAT
Organism: Ambystoma mexicanum; assembly: GCF_040938575.1. Taxonomy (NCBI): domain Eukaryota; kingdom Metazoa; phylum Chordata; class Amphibia; order Caudata; family Ambystomatidae; genus Ambystoma; species Ambystoma mexicanum. The sequence continues at coordinate 100,486,813 of NC_090937.1, read as the reverse complement.
GCAGTTCCACGACTTTAAGGTTTATTGTATTTTTTTTTATTGTGCATTTGTAAGGCGTTTATACATCAAGTCAATTGTGTTTCAAAGCGCCCATCTCCCTGCAAAGGAGTAACCTCTTGACAGACTGTTCGTCTAGGCTACCCAGGCATAGTGAAAGTCCTGCGGTCCCATGGCCCGAGTTTGTGTACGTGACGCATGGAGGCGTGATTGGTCAGTGACAGCAGTGCGAGGGCTGTGCAGGGAATATGTCGAGGGTGTGTGGCCTAACAAACACAACATTTGAGAAGAGCAGACACAATACTGAGAGGCCAGAGAGGAACTGCGCATTGCATGAGGCCTTTTGTATCGATCGGGAAGAGGTGTATTGCCCAGAGGACAGAGGAGAACATTGATTCTGATTCTTCTTTGTATGCACCTAGGCATCTCAAGCACTAAGGTTTTACTCAGGGCAGATTATTGGTGGCCTGGGTTTGATAGATATGCCCATATAAGTGTAAAAGAGTATGTAAGGAGTCCAGAAAAGGGTTAGCATGTTTATCCTTTAGAGGCACCTAGCCGGATCAATGGCATATGGAAGGAGGAGTTAGCGAGGAACATCCTTGGGCCTGTGTCCGTGGGACAGGGAGATGGCTGCTTTTTCATTGTGATGATTGATCTCTTTTCACAAGGGGGGAAGTGCGTGGTGTGTGAGAAACAAGGCTTGGTGCAATCACTACAATTTAAGAAGAGGTATTTGGCCATGACGGGTTCCTGACAAGTGTTCTAATGGACAATGGTCACTATTTTGGGAGCAAGGACATTAATGAATATTTGGTGTGTGATTGGATCAGACGCGCAGGAATGACACTCCATCCCCCTCAAACAAACAGGGCTGTGGGGAGAGTAAAGAGTTGACTGATGAAATTGTAGAGGAGTGAGCAAGGAGGAGGCAATTGCACAATTGGGAGCGTTTGCTGAGGTGTTCTCCCCATAGATTTGTGGGTCAGATCTCATTCGAGATGTTGAGAGGAAGCATAGGCAATACCCACGTGTGTTCTCTGTGGATGAGTGTACAAGGCATGTGAGCATGGACGAATAGGTTGTGAAAGATAGAGTAAAGGTGGCACAGCTCTGTGCTAAAACACGCTATGACAGCAAGAAATGTCCAGCATGGGAACATTAAACTGGCTGACTACAGAAGGGTAAGAAAACCTGTTGTGACAGTAAATGGGGACAAATGATTCAGTGACAGGGTGGACAGGGTGTGCAAGGATACTGGGCGTACAAAATTTCAAGTTTGGAACCTTAGCAGAGTTACAACAATGTAACGTTGCCTTAGGTGCACGATTCCTTTCCTACCAAGAACTGAGAGGTGGTACGGTTAGTTTGATCAAACAGAAAAAGAGAAGAAAAGAGGGAGATGTGCTGTTAGGATCCTGTGGTGTGGAATGAGTCTATGTCAGTGTACAGATTGTCGTGACTGAGTGTGAGGGTCTCTCTACCACAGTCTCCTAGGTGCAACCGTCTGATGTCATTTGGATTTGGCAGTGGTGGCTATACCGAGGGTGAGTGTTGTAAAGAAAGATCGGCGCGGTGGTTGAAACTTGGGATTCTGTTCAGTTCTACTTTTTCTCCTCACTAAACCCTAAATTATTTGACGTCATGGATGAGGATCTGCAGTGAGAACAAGTGGGGCAGAAGATGATATGCTGCATTTTGGAGAGCCTAAAGTTTGTTCACGGAATGATTTGGAACACCAGGCACAAAGATTTGATACTGTCCAGCCTGAGACACCAAGAGCACGGACAGGCATCACTCACCATGGGGTTTCCTGATTATGTTGTGCTTCTTATAGCCTAAGCTTGTTTGAGGTATCACCAGGATAACTCTGACCATCAATGTTGCATAAGATGATGCTCCTACCCAGTGGCTTCAAGCAAGCCTTTGAAAACAAGAGGCGCAGTGCTGAGTATGTGGGGGTGGCATGGGACAGAGCCCCTTCCTTGCAGCAACTTTGTAGGAGGAAAGCAGATTGGGAAGGCACAGCAGGTGAAGGACATGTTTCATGGTGTTGAAGAAGGTTGTCTGATATAGAAAAATTAGGGCCCTAACACCGCCCAAATCCATTTTGAATTTAATGTTATAAACATCAAAGATCAAGAGCAATCGAGACCTGATTTTGGGATGGATATTTTCAGGTGATAGTTTCAGCAAATGAAGCAATTAAACACAAGCCTGCTGTTGCTGTAGGGCTGCCATTGCCTGGAGCTTAGCTGGGCAGGCATGCTTATAGACTGGGAAGATATTGCCTAAAACCCAAAGCAAAATCCAAAGGTTACAAGCCTATCATTTTAGCAAGTGTGATCCAAACTCTGCGCCCCAAACTGAAAGAAGAAAAACAATTGACAAGTGAGGTCTTAAGGGATTCTTTTAAAGGCGCAGCAGAAACGGAAGAACTGAACGTGACTTCACAGATTATTAGTGGACAAATATCCTGGTGAATCCAGGACCATATACTTGGTGCCAAGAAGTCCAGGAAATTCCAGGGATGAATTGACTGAATTCTAGACAGAGGGGTTTGAACAATGTGAATTCTAGACAGTGAGGTTTGAGTAATATTACAGCAGGTGGTGTGAAAACTCAGAAAGATGAGTATGGATGTGTGTTACTGAGGCGACCCCAGAGAGACCGGAAGCTTTAATTCTGTAGCTTTCTCTGCTGGCTGGAGCCATCATTTGAGCTGCCTAGTCCACGCGTTGACCCCAGATTTACATAAGGCCTGGCAAAAGTGGGAGGACATTTTCACTCAACCATGACCCGGCTTCCTCACTATGGCTGAGGGACTATTTCGATATGGGTGCTGGGATAGCGACATCAAGTTGTGGAACAGCAGAGCAGAGCCGCTCTACTCCTCTTGCAGTTGCAGCTACTACTGCAGCATTTCGTGCTTTGTGTCCAACCATTTTACGATGGTTAAGGATGAAGTTAGTAATCTTCGCAGGTAGTGTCCACAAAGGATCTCAGCCCTAGGTCTCACACACCGGTGACAACTGGATATTTATACACTTCAACGCTGTTTCGCTATCAACTGTTTCGGTTTCATGGTGACACATTAACTTCTGTGTATTCCTGGGCATGAACAAGAGCATTTGATAAAAAGGTTTGTGGTGTCTTAAGTAATATGCTTTTGTCCAGCTTCTCTGTTTCTGACCTTGCACCAAATTCTCCAGTGTTAACCCGGTATTACCTAAATTGACCTTTTACAATTGACCTTTTGCACAATTGACCTAATTATAGTGGTCCTAATTGACCTTGTGCACAATTGACTTTTATATTATTTTATTTATTTTATATATGTATTGGGTTGGTTGTGGATTATAAATAATATAAGGGGATTGGTTGGGTGGTTTTGGATTGGGTGGGTGTTTGGGGGGGTTTCCCCTGCATATATGTCCTAATTGACCTCCTAAATTAGGTCAATTCTCTCGAGGTCAATTGTGAAAAAGTCAATTAGTATACAATCGTCAACCCACCTCCCAGCAGCTAATAATGCCGGTCAGTATTTGATCGGCCAGCACACTGTTTTGAGAGGGACCTTTAGTAAGTCTACAGAAGGTAATTTGCATCACAGGAGGCTAGTGTCGGGACAACTAGTTCAACCAATGTTCCAAACAATCCCGCTAAGGAAAAACTTATTGATAAACACATTGGGCCTCATTACGAGGTTCGAGGTAGTCATGGCGCTATTAGCGCCATGACTACCTCCAATAACGGGACCGTGTCCGGTCTCGTTCATTGGGAACTTACCGGTCCAGTCCGACCTTGGCGGGACCGGTAAATCCTCATTGTTAAAGTCATTCCCCATTCCCATTTGAGTCCCCATAAGGTTCAATAGGAAGGGGGAAGGCGCTAATAACGGTACCGCAAATTGCGGTACCATTATTAGCTCTGAAGTCCCTTAACGGGCCCCGTCCATAATGCCTGGTAAAACCAGGTGTTAAGGAAGGGACCCGCTAAGGGTCCTCGGAATAGGGCGCAAAGGGATTACCGGCACAGATGTCCTTAACGGTGCCCGGTATCTCTTTGCGCCCACCTCGTAATGAGGCCCATTCACTTCAGTTGCCCTTCTAGGTTGAGTTTCTTAATATAGAATTAGGTATGGGTCCCGGTCTGTTCTAACTGGATTTGGGACATGCTGACTAAGTTTGCAACAAATTGATTGCATTATAACCAATTTTAAAACTGGTCAAAGATTGTTACTTTAGCCAAAAACTAAAAAGAACGATTTAGAATGACCGCTCTGTGCCCGCACAGAGCGGCCATTCTAAATCGAACTTTCAGCCCCTGCCGCACAATAGTGCATGCAGGGGCTGACAGGTGAGTGTCTGTGTGTGTCTGCATGAGTGTTTGCATGAGTGTTTTCATGCACGAATGTGTGTGGGCTTGGTGTGTGTTGTGCTGGGAAGGGGGTGGTGGGTGGGGAAGGAGGTGCTAGAGAGGGGGGTAAACTCTCGGCCCCGTTTTACATAAGAACCGGCGGTAGAGGGTGGGAAAGGCATCACACTGGGGTGGGGGGCCGGAGCATGTTATATTGCCGCATTTTAAAGCGGACACAAAAAAACGCCAATACAAATCGCTCTTTTTTGTGTTCGGTCTTTAAAATGTGGTAATATCACAAAGAACCCAAAGATGATCTATTCTCCATCAATTTCCCATCAGTTGAAACCTTGAACTTAGCAACTCTGGTAAGAAAATATCAGGATATTGTTCAGCATCTCACATACATGCAGGGGTGTTGGTACGTCTGGAAAAGATCTGCGGCTGTGCTAATGTGGGGACTGTCGCGACTCGGGGCTAGCTAGAGCCTTTTGGTTGTAGCCCCTGAGCTTCTATCCAGGGCTACAACCGAAAGACCCAGGGCTATAGCCCTCTCAGCCCCCCTAGCTACGCCTCTTCATACAGGTTCTTCTCCTTCTACAAATTAAAGTTCTGCTGACGTGTTTGTATTCTAAACTAGGTGCCGAAGTAGTGGCAAGCCTAGACTGATGATCCATTCTGAGCAGCCAGCTTTCTGTAAATATTTTCAGGAAAGGTGAAGCAACAGATTAGTGAGGCCTATAGTTTTTGATTCTCCTGATCCGCAGCTGCTTTGGTGACCAACATTGTGAGGGTTCCCCTGTTGCCTTTAGAGAGCACAGGGCATATTTCATTATGTTTTTGATCTGTCTGTCACCTCCACTTTGGGGATGTATTCTAAAGTTAGTATTTATTTTGCTGTTGATTTTGACATTTTTGTTTGGAATGTGTTATGTAATTGTGAAGTACCGTTCAGCTGCTTCCATTCTGACCTTCCTGGCCTCGACACACCTGAATGGGGCTTGTCTTTGAATAGTCTGGCGGTACAGTTCTATAGCACTGCAAAAGCTTGACAAACCAAGCACAAATGTAAGGAAGGTTTAAGATGTGTCTTGCAGGTCACTCTTGTGCAGATCTTCATGGCCCACTGTCCTTCGGTCTTGAGAGGTAGTTCCACAGTTTGAAACACGATTACATAATAATAAATTATGTAAAAGTTTGATTCAGAAATGCGGAATTACATTAAAGATTCTACAAAACATTTCAACAAAGAACACATTGTTCTTTTCTTACTGAATTTGCCTAAAATGACTCTCTGATGCATTTTAGGCAGTAAATATTAAAAGTACTAATGGACCACAGTTTCATTTAGTTGACAGGAGCAAAGTGTCTCTTTGTCAACTATGCACAACGCATAATTAGCCATGAGCAATAACATATTTCTAAATGTAACACATTTCCACAATTTGCTTTGGTTTGTAGTTAATAAACAAGTAGGTTAGCCATTGATTCGTCAGCATTGTTAGTGAAAAAAATGGCATTATAGTTACTATGCACTGGTTGGAAACTGAGCTGTCCATAATGTCTTGTGGATGTCTCATTTCGAATTTAATTTTTAAGGAAAACAAACGTGTTTACTTGTTTATTATCCACTGAACATTCTAGAAATGGACTTCCCTGCTTTTGCTCTGCCAATGGGTGCCTTGATTGCGGTCTTAAGACAGCTCCCCTCAAAACGCACATACGAAAGGTCTGGTGTACGGGAGCCTTGGTGTTACTCTATCTTTAGGGTGAGCAGCGTGGAGGGAAGCCGGAAGAGTTTGCCAGAGCCGGTCGAGGCAAGTGCGAGGAGTGTGGCAGCAGGGCCGCAGAGCAGGTGGGGGATGCGGGTGGAAGGGATCCCCGAAATTGACAAGAGGAAGGAGGCGAAAGACATACCTTGCGGGAGGGCTGCTTTTGTGGCTGCCTTCCACAAAGCTCGTTATTTGTTTGCATGGTTTACACTTCAAACAGGTTGCTTTCCTATTTCAATGTAGTGTTGCTAAACAACAGAGGCACTTTTATGAAAATGTAGCTTTGCTTTCCAGCAGAATTTGAAAACAGGTGAATTACTTGATTGTCCCTCTATGTGGTAGCTGTATAGAAGATTATTCCTAAAATAGTTCCCAACAGAAGCTAAAGATTAGGCACAGAGTCTGATTAAAAAGTCTCTTTCATATATTTTTTTCATCACGCACATTTATGTAACCCCTCTTCTTCCTTTTAATGTGCAAACGTTATTTTCACCTATGCACTGGTCTTTGCATTCTACTGTCCTCTTGGTTGCATCGAGTATGGGCTCCATCATTTGCCTAAATGTATCCTTCCACAAAAAAAAACAGTGATTTAAATCAATAACATTATTCTTCCATGCGCTGGGGCTTCATCAAGAGTTTCAACGGCCCAGTATGCTACCCTCTGGAGTGTAATTATCTTTGAAAGATGTTCCGAGGGAGCAAGTCAGAATGACCAGCTGGCCCGGCCTCGCTGTGTTGGTCCTGCAGTGGGGCCATGTTTGCACTTGCTTCTCAGAAACAAAAAATCGATAGGAGCAGGGATGTCATTTCACCAAAATGCCAGGGGTAGCGGAAGTGACATCACACAACCCTTGACCCCCTGATGACATCACAGGAAGTGATGTCATTTGACTCCACCCCGAAGTGATATCGCGGGAAGCGATGGAACATAACCTTTCACCCGTTGACAAAACAGGAAGTGGCATCACATAGCAGTGTACACTACGCAAAATATGGTTATGATATCACTATAATGTGATGTACACTTAATGCAAGAATGGATCGCCATATGTATCGTTAAGATCAGTGTGTATAGGCCCATATTACCAAATTGCTGTCAATGCAAGCAGACGTCCATGCCCAAATGATAATGATGTATTATATAGCACTTACGCTTAAGCGCTTTAGATAGAAAAAATATACCCCCGATATCACCCAACCTTTGTTGGTACTCATTTATCGACCTCAGAAGGATGAAAGGCTGAGTTGAGGCGTTTAAGAACAGACTAAATCAGTGACTCACCCCCTGAAGTGTGCCTGAAATAAACCTTTAATGAGTCTAGCAATTATTGTATAGAATTCCCGAAAGACACATTATTTGGCATTCCTATTCTTTCTTATTTAGGGTCAGTGCTGAAAGTGTTTACGAATTGTGGCACTCCTGTTCATATTTTTCTTCTTTTTTTTTAAGGGGCCAGAACAAGAAAGAAATCCACTCCAGAAGTAAAGAGGCACATGGTGCTGGCTACAGCCCAGGAGCTTGCATTACAATAAATAAAAAAGAACTTAAAAAAATCTTTTTTTTAGGTTTTTTTTTTTAGAAGTCGCAGTTGCGACCTCTGGCGACCCCTAAATGATGTCCCTGGATAGGAGCTGCTTTAAGTGTTACAATGCGGGCCAGGCACTAATAACTGTTAACTAATAACTGTCGCCCAAATTCGGTTTAAAGTGTATTGACCTCTGAAGGTATGTCACAGTTAAAAGTTACATTTTCACTTCCTCTAAGGTGGTCAATCAAAATGTAAACATTGTTTCAATATTTTGAGATGTTGCCTGCGTTTTACCCGGCGTGTTTTGCTTTTGCATGCCTGTAACTTTATCCTCAGCACAGTAACTTCATTTAAAGAAAGGTTAATGTATTTTTTGCATCTCAGATTTTGCAGTGAATATACTAGTATTGCTCACCATTATCTCTTGAGAGTGTGTGCTGCAGCCAAATTAAAGCAAGGTAATTTGACTATGACGCGCTCACCCGGCTTCCTTGTCACAGTTGTTATGTGAGGCAGTCTCCATAGACAACACTCATTACTATCCTTTCCAAACAACGTATTAGAAGCAAGGTCCTCTGGCCTTTTCTCCATTCTATGTTTTTTAATTGTTTTTTCTACGATTAGCCCCGGTGTCCTATGAAAGTAATCTTCCCTATATCACTTCCTGTTTTTTTTGTCTGTCTCGCCATGTGCCGGCTCTGCAACATTTTCCAGAAGCTCCATCAGACTGATCCAATAAGTAAAACAAAGAAATATTTACTAATGTTAAGTGAGTTGGTATATCAATTCAGCGGGCTTAGCTCGGATCCTGGTTAACAAGGTAAATCATATCTTTCTTTTGTTTCATGGCTTAGCAAATGCATAGAATTCTGGATGGTGGAAAATAATCCCACACCAAGCACAACCAAACAGGTTGATAGCAGGGAAAGCGCCCCGATCCCAGTGCCTTTCAGCGATCACAGGATCACAATGAGACCAACAGCTGACAGAACCGTGCACGTCAGCACGTGCTTTTGCACCACCTCACGCCCTTTCCCACTCCACAGACAGACTCGGCAGGGCTGATGAACATCACGACCCTTGGACATTTGTGCCTCTTTTTTCCCCTTGCACAGAAGTCCAAAACAGGTGAAGTGTTGCCAGCCAATATTGTAATATAGAAACCCCCAGGTTGCCTCCAATAATTGCATGAAACACACAGCAACACCAGGAAAGTACACTGAGAAGAGCAAACAGCTCTGGAGACAGTGTGTGAGGCACCCCTATATTCTGACCAGACGCCCCTCCTTTGCCTTGCCTTCTGCCTAATCCTCTTCCTCCTATGGTGATCACTATAGAAGAAGAGAGGTTTCAGAGTCTGGTTGCTATATGTGTAGCTGCAGCAGTCAAATAAACAAAGAACAGGGAGCATTTTCCCAGAGGGTTGGGGATGACTTGCCCACACAACACAATGCAGAGCTACAGCAGGGCTAAATCAGATATCTGCAGGGAAAAGCTTATGGCCACACTACAGAATCTCAGATAGATGCCCAATCTACTTGATCCAAGGGTTGTCGTTTCACCAAAATTCTGAGCTAGCAGAAGTGATATCACTCGACCCTTGACATCTGATGCATCACAGGAAGTGATGTAATTTGATCCCACCCTGAACTGACATCACAGGAAGCGAAGAAACACAACCTTTCACACCTTAACAAAACAGGAAGTGGCATTATATAGCATTGTTCCTAAGTACACTACGAAAAATATGGTTACGATATCACTATAATGTGATATGCATTTCATACAAGAATGGATCACCATATCGATCATTAATATCATTGGGCCTCATCACGACCCAGGCGGTAAGTTACCGCCTGGGCCGTGACTTTACCACCATGGCGTAAACTACGTTTACGCCATGGTGGTTGGCGGACTTACCGCCCCATTCCGAACTTGGCGGGCGGTAAGTCCCCAATCCCCATTTACCCTTCCCCATTCCCATTTTTGCCCCATAGGGCATAATGGGAGTGGGGAAGGCGTTAATTACGCCACCATAAATTACGGTGGCGTAATTAACTCCATGGTCCCTTAGCGCCATGGATTTTAACACCTGCTAAAAGCAGGTGTTAAGTCCGCCATGGCGCTAAGGGACCTCGTACTCAGGCGGTAAGGGTCGGCACTGTTTACGGCGCCGTAAACCCCTTACCGCCTGAGTTGTAATGAGGCCCATTGTGTAATTTACCAAATTACTGTAAATGCAAGCAGACGTCCAAGGACAAATGATAATGATGTGTTGTTATATAGCACTTACGCTTAAGAGCTTTATATAGAACAAATATACATACAATTTCAGCCAACTTGTGTTGGTACTCATTTATCGACCCCAGAAGGATGAAAGGCTGAGTTAAGGTGTTTAAGAACAGACTAAATCAAAGCATCACCTCCGAGGTGTGCCTGAATAAACCTTTAATGAGTCTAGCAAATATTGTATAGAATTCCAGAAAGACAAATTATTTGTTATTCCTATTCTTTATTATTTGGGGTCACTGCTGAAAGTGTTACACTTGTGAAACCCCTTGTTTTTTTAAAGAGGCCTGAACACGAAAGCCAGCCACTCCAGAAACAAAGAGCCACCTGGTGCTGGCCACAACTCAGGAGCTTATATTTCAGGGGTGGTAAGGGAGACCTCAGGGATCTCAGCTGGGACCCCTGGCAATCCCCAAATAATGTCCCTGCCTGATCCCCTCCACCAGTAACTGAGGACAACCACTTGTGCCAGTACGAATAACTGAACCAAAGGGTTCACCCATTCAGAAGGTGGCTCAGAATCTGCTGATAGAAGAGTGGAAGGCCATTGATGAGCCAGTCGTGACAGGATCTGTCATGTGAAATTACCCCTTGTTCAGAGACTAATTTCAATTTCTTGTAGTGGCCACAGTGTCTTCCTTGGCTTGCCTTCTGTCTGCCCTGATGCCTCCTCCCTCAGAAGATGCTTTCTTTGTTGATGCTGCATACAGTAAGGTAAAGGTGGCACTGAAGAGAGCATTCTCAGCAGCCATCTTCAACATCAGGACAGCTACTTATGTGACATATATCACCAAAAGCTGCTCAAAGCAGCCATATTAGATGCCAAAAAGTCTCATACTCTACTCAGGTCCCTACCAGCCTTTTAACAGAAATGGAACAGCAGTCATCTACTTTAAGGCGTAACCAATGATAGGCTGTGTGCTCAGCAGGTTCCTCCCTTGGTTTCTAAGCCAGAAATGTGGCAATTATGTAATTGAATCTGTAGAGCACATTATGTTGCATTGTGAGAGTCTCCATATGATTAGATACAGATATATTAAAGACTTTAACAATGCTATTGATGAGGCAGATATAGGTACCATGTGGAAAAGATGGATGGACGGACATGATACTAATTTTATTTATTTTATGGTAACATTTTATATCAAAACTATGAACATTTTAGAAGAATTATGTCATATCTAATATTATGACAGCTTTTAAATTAATCGTTTTAGCTGTTGACTATTTGTGATTCTATTTTTTTATTTTGTACACTGTACCGGAATATTCACTCTTTGACATAAGTATTGAATGGATTCCCTCTTCTGTAAAATGTTTATGTATATGTTGTATATACAAAGCCAGTGTGGCTATATGTATACTAAATAAAAAATAAATAGACCAGAAATGGTTGTGTCCATGGAAAGTGGAACGGAGGTCAAAGGTGTTACATCCCCACCTATCATTCCAAGTGCCCAAGCGGTTTGGGCCACAGAGGGAGAATATAATGAAAACATCTGCACACGACTTGAACATCATTAATTCCACTCATCAGGTAATCCACATAAACTTTCCTCCCTGAAATCAGCAGGCACTTCCTAGATCATCCAAGTAATACAGCCCTTTTGAGCCAGTGGTGCTGGTTGGGGGGCCTGTTGCCAGACAAACTCAACCATCCGCAGAGACATTCACAGTGTCCAAGTCTCATTACTAATTGAAGACCGGACTATCAACCTGTAGAGATGAGCAGGATGTAATCTTGGCTGACTGAAACATTTTCTTCCTCATTGCCAAGTCTACATGAAAGACCAATGGGCTCTTGAGCTCATAGGGAAGAGGTGTTCATCAGAATTCCCAACAATGTCTCCATCTTTAGATGCTATCCCTCCTCCAAGTTCTCGGAAGCTGGCCAGCTGGCAATGACAGAAGGGATCAATGCCCTATTGCAAAAGTTGTGATTTCCCAAGTGCCTCCAGAGGGAGCAGGAATGTGGGTCTATTACAATGTATTTCTTACACAGAATCCCCAAAGAGTGGACAGTCCTGTACTGCATCTCAAATGAGTCAACAACTACATAACATACCTATGATTGAAGATGGCCACTTTGCTTGCCATTATTCCACTGATATAATGATAAGAATTCCTTGAATCCATAGACATAGCTATGCTGAGCTTTTGTTATGAGGAGAGACACTTCCACTTCTCAATAATCCTCTTCAGGCTGTGATCTGCTCTAAGGGTATTTGCGAAGATGCTAACTCTGTTAGTGGGTGCATTGCATTTGTAGGGTATTAAAGTCTTCCCTTATCTGGATGTTTGGTTAACTGCAGCAGCTCCTGTCTTTATAAGGTTACAGAAGATGTCAAGAGAGTAGTCCACTACAAGTGTTACTTCATCAACTGCAGAAAGTACCACCTCAGAACTTTCCAGTCACTAGCATTCATAGAGTCCCAGTGAATCTCAAAATCCAGAGTATGACATCAAAAGCACTCGGCAACCAGGGTGCAGAGGAATCTAAAATGCCTCTTGGACAGAGAAGGGCTAAGAGGGGAATTGTGGAATCCACTTGGGCCATTCTATAGGCAACTCAACTGCCATCTCACACCCCTAGTATTCCATCCACTGAGCCATTGGCCCACCATCTCAACAATACGAGATCCCACACCCTTTGTCCACTGTCTTCAGAGAAAACCTGCAACTGTGGCTGATGCTAGCCCACCTCCTAAAAGCAGCCCCTTGTGCCACCCTACAGTCACCCTAGTCATGACCACAAATGTAACAGAAGGTTGAAGGTAATTCTGTGCTCAACTATACTACAGATGAGATGTTTATTGTCCGAGGTGCCACACACCTCGAGCTAGCATAAATTGTCATGCCATCCGCAGGTCTTTTTTTCATTCTTCTCCTCGAGTGCAATAAAAAGCTGTACTTATCAGACAACCTGGTGGTGAAGAACTACATCAACCTGGCAGGGAGGTACACAATGCAGGTCCCTTGTAATAATAGCACAGGAGATCTGTCTATCAGCAGATGATAACTTGGAATCCCCAACAGCAGCATATCCTCTGTGGAAGGATGAAATGCTGGACAATAGCCTCGGCAGGGAGTATCCCTCCCTGGCACAATATTTTCTTTAACCTTCTCTCTTTTTACAACTAAATCTCTTTTATGGACCACCTCCTGTGGATCTATTTGCCTCTGAGCAAGGTTGGCTAATGCTGATCGTTGTATCTAATGGCTTATCCTCCAGGGCATAGAAGCTGGATGTTGTATCCTTCACCTGGCCTCGGGGTCTGCTCCATACATTTTCAGCAATTTCCAAATCCCTGAAGATGATTCTATTGGAGGGGGTGGAGATTCTGATAATCACACCTCTCTGGCCTTTTAGCCTTTCATTTCTCCTATAACAGCATTTAGCTAAGGGAGATACTCTGGTCCTGCCTCACTCCCCCCATTGCTTCCCACAATTGCCTTTCACAACACTGCACAAACTCTGCTTAGCAACCTAGATGTAAAAGGGTTTGCTAAAAGTAACTGTATTGTTTAAAGCTGGGGGGGAACTTGTGTATTCAGAAGGCTAGAACACCATCCATCATGAAGGTGTACCAGCATCATTGATGTAAGTTCTCTACCTAGTGTACAGAGATTGCTGCATCTCTACAGAGTTGGACCTTATCCTTATCCTTGATTTCCCATGGGATGGATTTGTTCAAGGTCTGTCCATGTCCACCCTTAAATGCCTTTGGGCAGCAATCTGAGCATTCCATGACAATTTGGGGTGTGGTGTCAGAGATTGAACAACTAGTGGGTAAGCCTTGACACACTCAGTTGTGCCCTTCTGCGACCTACCATCATTCTCAGGGCCTTATAGGGCCACCCGTTCATGACAGTGGTGCAGGCAACATTCAGTCTTTTATCATTCAAGGTTTCTTTGTCAGTGGCAATAACCTCAGGATAAAAGGGTTTGGTAGATATCACCCTGCTATCCCATTATTCCTATATCCAATTCATGTAATATATAGTTTTGTTTCATTTTACCCCTAGCTTCTGTCTTAAGGTTATGTCCACCTTCCACCTCCAGCAAGAAAATTGTCCTTCTTCTCCTGAGGGAACTATAAAGACTGGAGGGACCCTGTAAGGTAGGGCCTAAAACGCCTAAGGCTCCAAACTATGCTAAAACATTCCTTTTCAACAGTAGCCCACCTAAGTTCTCTACCCTTGAGTTGTCTATTGATGAATATGATAAGATGTTCCCTCCCTTTGTCATCTAACTGGGATAAGACAGCTCCAATTCCAGTGTTGCAGGCGTCAGTTTGAACAATAAAGGGCTTGCTGTATTCGGGCACACACAACACAAGTGCCGTACACAGACTTTCTTTCAAGCCATCAAAGGCCCTCTGACAGTCTTCAGTCCAATTAACCTTCCTAGGCTGTTTGGGTGAAGTCAGAGCTATCAGGGGTGCAGCTATGGTTCCATAGTCCGCCATGAAATTGCAATAGTACCCAGTGAGTGCCAAAAAGGCTCTCATCTGGGTTTGAGTAGTGGGAGTCTCCCAGTCATGTACATCGTGTACTTTACTGGTGAGAGGTTGGATTTGACCCCCTCCTACCTCATGACCAAGATACATGACTTTCCCCTGAGCTATCTGGCACTTGGTGGCCTTGATAGTGAGGTTAGCCCTTTTCAAGGCCTGCAACACCTTATCCAGATGTGGCAAATGCTCTTCCCAGGTGGAACTGTAGATGGCAATGTCGTCTAAGTAAGCCACACAAAAGGCCTCCAGCCCACTGAGCGCATGATTGACCAATCTCTGGAAGGTGACAGGGGCGTTCTTCAACCCAAAAGGCATGACCCTAAACTGGTAGAGTTCCTCTGGTGTTGAGAACACCATCTTAACCTTGGCATGGTCCGTCAGAGCTATTTTCCAATAGCCTGAGGTAAGGTCAAAGGTGCTCACACATTTGGCAGCACCTATGTTGTCCACATGCTCATCAGCCCTAGGCAATGGGTGCGCGTCAGTTTTGGTGATGGTATTGACTCCTCGGTAGTCCACACAGAACCTCCAATCCTTGGTACATGCCTGGGAACTTGCCTTGGGGACAAGGACGCCTGGACTGGACAAGGACCGGTTCAAGGTTCAATAACACCCAGATCCAACATCTTGGCGACCTCAGCCTGGATGTGGTTCTTTACAGTATCCGACATACGGTAGCACCTGTTTTTGACAGGCACACTGTAACCAGTGTCAATCTTGTGCCTACACCACGGTGTAAGGCCTGGTGTCAGTGAGAACAGAGAGGCGTACTGCCGGAGCAAAGTCCTGCAGGCCTTCTGCTGCTCTGTCGTCAGATCGGGAGAGAGATGCACTCCCTCCACTGAGCCATCCTGAGGGTTGCTATGCAGCAAATCATGAAGGGGCTCTTTCTCATCCTCATCTTGCTCTGAAGCTAGCAAGAGACATGTGACTTTGGATCGCCTGTGGAAAGGCTTGAGCCTATTGACATGGAATACCTGAGGGGCTACCCCCGAGGCTCCCATGTCAACAAGATAATTGACCTCACCCATCTTGGAGATTATCCTGAAGGGTCCAGTCCACTTATCTGCCAAAGCCTGAGGCTTGGTAGGCTCCATCACGAGGACCTCCTGTCCCGGAGTCCAGTCCACTTGCAATGCTTTAAGGTCATGCCAGTACTTATTCAATTCCTGGCTGGCCTTAAGATTCACTGTTGCCTAACCCATCATCTGTGTCATCCTCCGTCTGAGGCCTAACACAAATCAGGAACAGCTCTATGGAACAAAGAACATTATGAGGCTCTGATGAAGAGCAAATCTTGAAACCTGTGCTGGTTTGTGACAATGGATTCAATGCTTAAAACATTAACACAACAATTGGAGACCTACTGCTCTTACTGACTGGTGGGTTGGGGCCCAGGCATGAACACAATCTTATCTGGGAAATGCTTTAATGTCCCAATGAAGTCTATGAAGTCTGTGGGGAATTCATTTATGAGCTTATCCTGTTCTGCCAGTGTTTTGGCAAGGTCGTGGGTGGTTTGCAGGGAGCACGCGCAGGTTGGTCCTTGCCTTGACCCAGCAAAAGTAATTATTGAATGGTTTCTGCATCAAGTTGCCCTCTTGTGCAAATGTCATGCCTTTCCATTGCTCTACTGACTTTAATTAGGCAGTATTTGGCCAGGTGGGTGATGGTTTCTTAAAATACCCCCAAGAGTGCAGTGCTAGGTGGCTGAAGAGTGAGGGGTAGATGCCTGTATACGCCTTGTGTTTCTGATCTCACGCACATCATGAGCATGGCTTTCTTCTTGCTTGATGTGGTATGGTTACCAGCAAAGGCTTATAGGTAGACAAGCAATTCCGGTTCCCAGCATTGCCAAGGAATGGCAGAGTTCTGGGGCACTGTGAACATTTCACTGTAGGCTTCACATGGTGTTGCATTAGAGAGAGCAGAGTGTGGCGGTGGGCTTGCCTGAACTGGCACCATTTTCTGTATCTGGCAGATGTTGGGCATTACGTGGCTATTGCACAGGGGTAGACGTCAATACATTGTGATGTTTATTAATAATTTATGGAGTTTCAGGTGGTCCATGTAGGTTGCAGAATTGTTCCTTATAGCATTGTATTTATTTAAATGTTCATATAGTTCCTGCAGTGTCCGAGTTCGTGGTTGGGCAGCATGAAGACCCTATACTGCTTATGACATTCGAGATATCAGCATCCAAAGGGGCTGCTATTGGCTCAAAGCTAAAGGTTCTAGAAAGACTGCAATTTCTCAGATATGGATGGAAGCAATAGTTGTTGCTCTACTCATTTGGGGAAGAGGGGCTTATGCCGTCGGGTGAGGTGTGTGCCTTTCGCAGTTAAGCACTGTATTGCAAGGTCACCGTCTAGAGGCAGATCTGGAGGCACAATCGCTGGTCGTGACATCTCAGGAATCTCAGTTGCTATGGCGCTGTCTTCTAGCACCGCTGGTGATGGGCTGACACCTGTGTGTAACAGACTGCTGCAGGCCACCACACACGCCTGGACTGTGCTCCAAAATAGGGTTAAATTAAGCAAATCAAAAAAAGAAGGTGGTGCCCGAGGGACTCACCTGCAGTATTTGAGTTCCTGGTGTGAATTGTAGGATGCATTGACAAGGGAGTGGTGGCACATCAGTGCTATGGATAATCCATGGCAGGGGTTGTCCTGTTGCCACCCAGAAGTGACGTGTCACCAATATAATGAAAACTCATGCGATGGTAAAATGAAGCATGTAGTGTTTATGCTGGACAGGATTACCACACAGCTACTCTGGGCAATATCTAACTCACTTCCCTCGAGCTCTCTTTGCTGTCAGTAGTCTAGATTCTGAAACCCAAAACACCTGGCAGCATATGATGTCAGAGGATACTACACATATGTTCTGGGGAGGGCATGAGTTTTCATAGGAGGAGTAAGGGGGGGGGGCACTCACATATCAACCAGTGACATAAGAGCTTGGGACCTGCTGAACTCCTGACTGAAACTTCACTAGTCACCTGGCTACCCTCTGGTCTCGGGCCCTACTCACACCTGCACTGTCTCCTTGGCAACCCTTGCGCTTGAGGGCTGTTTCTGTAACCCTACAGACCCCACCAGCTCTTGACACTTGATGTCTGCACTTGCCCCTGCACTTGCCGCAAGCTGGCCGCACTTTTTATCTATTGTTTTCATTTATTCTTTTTATTTATTTACTACTGTTGGTTCTATGTACTGCCCTGACCGACCCCCCCCACACTTTCCCTGCCGTGCCCTCCCTTGCACTTACACAATCTCAATGTCTCCTGGCCTAGTAAGATCGTTGTCTATGGCTTCCCTCTGTTCCCACTCCCTTGCCTCGTCGTGCCTCGAAACTTTTGTGTATAGGCACGTTATAAATACCATATCATATCATATCACATCATATCATAAGAGACAGAAACCATACATTTATAGGTATAGAGGGAGGTTAGTAGCAAAGGACCTGAGGCAATGGTTGTGGCAGCACAGGACTCTGTGATGGCCTGAGAGAAATGTGGGGGCAATCCTGGATGTATCAGAAGAACTGCATGATGTTAGGGGCAAGAGACTAAAGGCCCGATTTATGGAATCTTTTGCACGGTTCAAAGTGACTTTGCCTTGCTGAAGAGAGGGTTTGCACTGCCAGCAAAAAACCCTGATTCATGGAACTGTGCAAAGTCTATTTTTGCAGTTCAAAGTCAGAACAATGTAATTTTGTACTGCAAAAATGACTTTATACTGACTTGGCACTGACTTTGCACAGTTCAACGAATCAGGGGTTATGTCGCCAATTGCAAAGTCACTTTTCAGCAGTGCAAAGTCACTTTGAACCGTGCAGGAAAATCCATGAATCGGGTCCTATGTGCGTTAGCAGAGTTGTGATACAGCTGGGGAGGCGTCAGGTGGAACAGAGTGCACACAGGCAGATCTTCTCTAGTCCATGATATCATTCCCTGCTTTGAGAATGACCAGCTTTCGGCTCACTGATGTCCAACATCCATTGCTATGAGTGATCAAGTGTTACTCCTGGAAAACAGGAGAGCCAGACTCTCATTTTGGCCAGAAACAAGGACGCCAGCAGGGAGGCTTCAGGCCACAACTTCAGAGGCTGTGGAAGACAAGGCAGTAAGGGGCAGAGTACAACCTTTCTCAGCATTGCGGACTAAAAAGAAGGCTTGCGGAGAACTGCAATTGGGCAGCTATGGGCAGTCTGCAGCATGATAAAAATGAATCAGCTGAGGTCGCCACAATCAGGGCGTCAGTCACTTATTTAAGTGCCTGGTCTTGAAGGCTGCTGCTGCTGCTGGTTTTTACTGAATGTATTAATTTGCTGATGATAACCAGGCCTTGTGGTGAAGAACTGCTACCTATAAGTCAAAAAAGGGGTGAAAAGGTAGGAACGGAGGAGCGGGTGGTCTTCAGTAGATGGAAAATAAAGGAGTACACCATGGTGAGACTCCTTTGTCAACAATCTCTGCAATTGTATTTATTTATTTATATATTTATTTATTGTTTGCTTGTTAGGCGCTTATGCAGCAGGTACATGCTGTTTCAAAGCACCCACAGGGCAAAGGGAGGGAACAAGGGAGTGCAACACAATGAATACACAAAACACAGTGGAGGGGAAAGGTAAATTGGCAAACCTCCTATGCTTTGTGAGTATTCAGAACGGTCAAGTACAGCAAGGAAAAGGGCAGAAGGGGTAGGTACTGGTATGTCCGTGCTTGTGGGTGAGCAACAGATGAAGTGCATGGTGTGGTGAGTACTGAACAGCTTGGAGCCGCGTTGGGTGTATGTGCGAGCCTCCAAGGCAGAGGGAGTGCCAAGGAAAGCGCTGAGGGTGGACAGAAGCTGGGCGATTGGGTGTGGGAGGTCAGGGGCCCTGAGGATGCATAAGGGCCCAGGACACCAATCACAGCAACTGTAAAGTTAGCAGAGAAGGAGAAGGTAAAGAGGAAAGTCTTGAGGAGCTTCTGGAATGTACCATTTGGTGGTGGTGCAATAGGGGCTGTCAACCATGCAAATGTGGCACAGTGATAGACACGTTTTAAAGAAATGCCTGTGGTGACAGTAACTTTTATTTTTCTTTGATGTTCATAACAATACATTCTCCTAGAACTTTTGCTTTAAAATTTGCAAGCCATACTTATGAAAAGTGCCTTTTTGAAAGTAGTAAAACAAATCATGGATAAACAGGAGCATGTGTCTTTTAAGCAAGCACAGATGCTAGACCACGCTTTCGCGCATAACTATATTTCATGTTCCCTTCGCAATATGTTGAGAAAAAACTAATTTTTTAAATCACTGAAGCTGGATAGGACTATTTCCATAGCTGCCGCGCCTCATTACCTTTAGCGTGAGTGAAAAGTAATATTCACCCTGTTTTGTAAAACTCTATCATAAACATCAGAAATGCTATTAAGAAAGCCGGCACAGTGCGCGGCAATCATGGCGCGACGTGGAGCATGAGGAAAGGAAAGGTGCTCGGTGAAGGAGCACAGAAATAACAGCACCGGTGCAGGCGACATCCTGAATGCAAAGGCAAGTTCAGGAGAATGCTGTCGGGGCCCGCTGTGTTAAGATCTCAGATGTGAGCCTGCACCTCCATTTTCTAATCTCAATAACCATTTATTTGATCAGTTGTATCTCTAATGATTGCCATCATAGTCATTAGTTCTGTAGGGGGCAGGAGAAGTCAAGCTGCAGAATTCATGTTACCCTGTCACAATATACAGCACCAGAGATATGTAGAAACTCTAGTTGAAAATGTGGGCGATATACACAAAGCTATATTTAATTTATTTATTTTGACATTTGTATAGCGCCGAACCCTCTGGCATCTGGGCGCTGGGTATATAGAGGCAAAAAAAAACAAAGGACAAGAAAAACGCAAGTACAAGGATAATACATAGGATATGCTTAGATCTGAGATGAGCTAGGTGGTGAACTGTCGCTGTGAGGATGTATGAAGCAGTGTCCTCGCCCACATGGACTATGTCTCTTGTTTGAATAACCATGCTTTGAGGTTTTTGCAGAAATTGACCAATTGTAGGAGCCTATCTTAAAAACAGGGCAAGGGTGTTCCAGTGTTTTGCAGCCACAACTGGGAAGCAGCTGCCCCTGCCTTTTCTTGTATGAATTTAGGTATGGTGAGGCGGTGTGAGTGAGGGGCGTGGATGGGTCTGTTGGTTCTTGGTTTATCAAATTTCTTGGAGAGATAGCTAGGAGCTGTTTTAGCTAGGCATTTTCAAGGGATAGTGAGAGTTTTGAATATGATTCGGTCTTGAACAAGCAGCCAATGGGCATTTTGTCTGGCCTCTGAGATGTGCTCTTTTTTTGGAATAGTCAAGGCCGCCCTCAGACCATTATTTTGGATCACTTGTAGCTTTTTGATGTTGCCCGCGGTGAGCCTGCAAAAAGAGCATTGCAGTAATCTAGTCTTGAGAGGATTAACGCTCTAGCTAGTGTGATGCAGCTTTCGGGAGTAAGGAAGTGTCTGCAGGTGTTTATAAGTTTGGATTTATAGGCTGCTGCTGACTGAGTAGTGTTCACCTGTTTTGTTAGGGCGAGGGAGGAGTCTAGGTAGATCCCTAAAGTTTTTTCTTCCTTCCAAACCTAGATTGTATTCCCGTCTATGATGAATGACTTATAATCATGCTCCAGT
Source organism: Ambystoma mexicanum (assembly GCF_040938575.1). Classification (NCBI taxonomy): domain Eukaryota; kingdom Metazoa; phylum Chordata; class Amphibia; order Caudata; family Ambystomatidae; genus Ambystoma; species Ambystoma mexicanum. Next base: position 100,465,681 of record NC_090937.1, on the reverse strand, counting down.
TTGTTTAATCGATTTTAGGTCCCCACTAGGAGCAGCTCTGTTTTATCATCATTTAGGCAGAGTTGATGTTGAGCCATCCAGACTTGGATGATCTGACATATTTTGTTGAGAGAGTTGGTGTCGGTGTCGTAGTTACCAGACATGGGGAGGAGGATATGAATATGGTTTGTGAAATGCGGGGCCAGTCAACAGCAGAATTGAACTGGAGATGCAACGTGTTGGTACTTTGTTACAACCTTCTTCGAGAGTGGCCCGACTTTCCACTTGTATCAGCTGCACAACCTGGCATGTCGGGCAAAGTGTTGAGGCCAGTCGGCAACCTGCAGGTCTGCAGCTTTGCAGTTTCAAAAATGGTCTAGCTGCGCCTTTCTCTTCTATTCTTGGAGAAAGCTGAGGGCCAATTGGTGAATGTTTTAAATTAATCCATTGGAACGTTTGTTGATCAGATAAGATATATGCCCTATAATCTGCGTAGCTCCAAAAGAATGGAGACAGCAGCTGTGCCAAAGGCTCTAAGTAAAAACACAGTGGTGTCGCTGTATACAGAGGCGGTGTTGGGGTTTGGAAATGTTGGAAATGGTGGTAAAATTACTGCTTTTTTTCATTCATTCTAAAGTCACCTAAGAAACCCAAGTTGAGCCGTAAGAGTTATAAAGAAGCTAGGTCAACCAGCTATAACACTGAGGTAGTTTCTATCTATAATAAGTCACTTTTGGACTTGTGCTACACCCTTCAGGGAGAAGTAATGTCTAAGAGCCACACACTAGTAGGTGAGAGTATTGTGCATAGGGATTATGATGAGAGCATTAATGAAACATGTATAAATAACATCATTACTGGCTTCTCATTACTAGCTGTGTATGGCTCTGAAAGCAGTATTTATTTGTATATTCTTTATTTATATACTGCGCGTGGCCCTGGAGGCATCTGGGCGCATGTCTTAGTTACAAAGGTTGATAAACAATTACATATCACAGGTATACAGAATCAATACTTACATAGTCAATATTAACAAATATAATTTACAATAAAATGTACAGGTAAGGTAACATGGGAGTCGTCAATATGCAGTTTACACAGCATGACAAAACTCTATCAAGTACAGTAGGTTACAACCAGATTTATAAAGGGAGTCCGGGGATTGTGATACTGTTGAAGTCTTGAGCAATGAGCCATAGTTTACTTTGCTCTTAAATGCGTGAAATGAAGGTTCCAGTCTAAGTGGGGTCGGCAGGCAGTTCCATAGTTTGGTGGTGAGGACTGGGAAACTGACACCACCAGATTTCTCGAGTCTAAATCTGGGCACGACTAGGCAACGAGCTTGGACAGATCTCTGTGGCCGGTTGGAAGTGAATGGAGTGAACCGGATGGCAAGATATTGTGGGGCCTTATTGGCAAGGCATTTATGTGTGAGTGAGAGAGATTTGAGGGTGACTCTATTGGCTACGGAGAGCCAGCGCAGTTGCGCCAGGTGTCCGAGATGTGTTGGTTCCTAGGTATGTTCAGGGCTGCCCTAATGGCATTATTTTGGATGACCTGAAGTTTGCCAAGGTTACACTTACTGGTACCTAGTTAGAGGGCATTACAGTGGTCAATTCTAGCCATAGTTAAAGTTCTTGCAAAGATGATGCAGTTAGTGGAGGTGAGAAAAGGGTGGCAGGCTGTAATGAGTTTATTAGTATACGCAGAGGCTGAGACCACAGCGTTAGTTTGTCTTGAGAGGGATAAGGTTGCATCAAGGTAGATACCTAGAGTTTTTGTAGCGTTGGGGACATTGATGATGTTGCCATTAATAATGACAATTTGAGATCCACTCCTTTTAATGAATCAGCAGCCCACTGCAAAAATTGGACTCCACATTGAAGGCACTATTCCAATTAAGTAATGAGATTTTACCTCAACAAAACAAACAACACAGCAAATTGGATGTTATTATTAATTGATTAAACTTAGGAAATGATTCAGACAAATGTATGAAAGTTACAAATAGTAATGCCTCTCATTAAGGACAATTAAGGGACCAGAACCTAAAGACCTACCTCGGCAGAATTTTCCCAATTACCTAGGAGATGTAGATCATCTATGTAAGGTATCTAGTGATAAAGTCACCTTGGAAATGGCCACCAGGGGGCAACATTTCCCCAGAGGTGCACCCTCTGTAAAATCAAACACTTTCTCCAAATATTCTAGGATTGGAGTTTATAATATAAAATTATACCCCTCCTACAATATTTGGGGAAGGTATTTTGGGAGTGAGGAAAAAAAGTCACCTACCTGGCGACTTTTTCCAGGCAACATTATCTCATGGAACCCTATGTAACAGTGTTGCCAGTGGATTGGATAAAAACGAACAAGTACCAAGAAATAGGAGCAATAAAGGAAAAAAGGGTAATACAAATATAAATATAGAAAAATGTACTTTGAACGAAACCTCAGAAATCTATTGTGTAAGCATGATCTACCCTGACAAACAGTTAAAAAAGCAAACATACTAAAGCGAGTACACTTGCTTGGATAGTCTGAATCTAAGCAGTTCAATTTGGGAAACATAGAATGCTGAGAGGAAGAAGGTTTGCTCGTTCATATAGAGGATTTGAGGCTTGAGACAGATCATGTGGAAGTGGTGGGACTTAGTGTGACAGTCCCTGAGATGCATTAGACAAACTCAGAAAGTTTCTGATTAATTTGATTCAGCTCCCCTTGTTTTAGTACAGACCTTTGATGACTCTGATAATACGTATACCTCATGTATTATTAATCATTTGTTTCCTACCAAGGGGAGCCCACCCATAAATCGGACAATGGTCCTGTCTCAGCTTTGAGTCATTACCTTGCAGTACATTGGGCCTCATTACACGGACGGCGGTAAGGGTTTACCAGTACCAGTAAGGGCACCAGTACAGGTAAACCCTTACCGCCTTACTACGAGGTCCCTTTGCGGGTTGATACTTTAACGCCTGCTGTTTAGCAGGCGTTAAAAACCAACCCGCAAAGGGACCAGGGTGCTAATTACGGTACCGCAATTTGCAGCACCGTAATTAGCGCCTTCCCCATTCCCATTATGCCCTATGGGGCAAAAATGGGAATGGGGAAGGGCAAAGGGGGAAGGGGGAATTACCGCCCCACCAACCTTGGAATAGGGCGGTAATTCCCCTTTCCTCCAAGGCGGTGCCGGTATTTTACTGGCATGGACCAAGGTGCTAATAGCACCTTGGTCCTCCGCCTACCGTGTAATGACGCCCATTGACTATACTGATATTTTAGAACTATCTGAGGGAAGTTTGACATGAATACAATGTATGCCCTGTCATGTGGTCAACTTGGTCATGAATGATACTTAAGATGGGGTTAAAAACACAGAAGGCCTATTATGATACATAGGATGAAAGTTGTAAAATCAAATGGTGAAAATAACAATCTTAAGGTCATATATAAAAAAGACCATAGAAAGGTCCTGATAGAATTGGACAAGGCAGGAAGTGGCAAAATGGAAAGTAAATGATGGGACTGCTTCCCGGGCATTTTACAACATATTTTTTTTAATTTTTCTTTTATTGTGACTATTTAGTTTATCTCAAACTTTTTTCACAATGATTTTTCACATTTCATTAGAAAAACAAGCAAACATATAGCCATCTTTCATTACAATTTACAAACCATAATTGAGATTTGCTTTTGATAGTTCATCTCAGTTTTCAAGTGCCTGTCTCCTGATATATGATTCTTATTGCTAGCCATTTGTTTGTTGTTCCAAAATATTATCCAGGAAATTTATTGCAGAACATGTTAGGTGTACTGAACTTCCACCTAAAATCCTAAGCCACCATTCGTCCAAGTTTCCATCAACTGGGGGAAACTGTTTTAGGTGAGTTGATCTTTGGATCTTTAGCGCTGTACATTCTGTTGTTAAGTGTTTTACTGATTCTATTTCAGCCATACAGAATCTACAACTGTTGTCATCAGATGTTTCTATGTGGCGTGCCACTAGCATTTGCTTCGTTTTTAGCGCATTTACCTGCAGTCTTAGGAGTCCGTTGCAATGGTGACGAGATGGGAATCTCTGCAAATATTTTGGCATGTTATCTAACTGGTTCATTACTGGTCCAAAATCGAGTGCTGTTGAAAGATTTTTATATTTTAGCAAGTTTTGAATACAGAACCATTGTTTTATTCTTTTCTTTGCAATTTGTGGCTGATCTAACAGCACTGCCATCTCGATGTCAGTCGCATTCAGGACTGCCAGCAATTTTTGCGTCCAGATCTTAAGAAGTCCAGTATATCCAGCTAGTATTTTGTATGCAGGTTCTGGATTGGCGTTTGACATTTTACATAAGATCACCAGCGATTTCCAGATGACAGAGCCATATAATTCTTCAAGTGCAAGTTTGTGCCGAATTATAATGATGGATATATATTTGGGTAATTTTAATACTCGCCGCCAGAAAATTCCCTCTAGTTGTGCCCAATTTTATGATCTAAGTTCCAGCCTGTTTCTGCTCCAAATGTAATTCCTGGGACTACTTTTTGTACGTAAAACTGTCGAACCAGGATTAGGCTAAACTTTCCAAACAGGGAGTGGATGCGTGCACCTTGTAGGGAGAATGTTTTCATTCGTAGGAACAAATTTGATACCCAGTTTCTTTCTCCGATAGACCTGTTTATCAGGATTCCCAGATAACGTATTTCCTCCACTGCTTCGATTTCCTCATTGTCGATCTTCCATTTGAAGTTTTGATTTAATTTTCCTTTGGTCGGGCCAAATTTCATGATTTTGGTCTTTTTTACATTAATTTTCAGGTCGTTTTTCGCCATGTACTTTTGTAATCCTGAAAGAAGTGTGTAGCCCTATTTGGGTTTTATCGATCAGAACCAGATCGTCGGCGTAGGTTACGCACCAAATTTGATGGCCATTTATTTTCAGCGAGAAGCGTTGTATACTAGTTAGGTCGTTTGGAATGTCTGCAATGAATAACTTAAACAGAACTGCAGCTAGGGGCAACCTTGTTTTACTCCTTTGTTTGTGACTATTGGATCAGTTAACTCTCCATTTCCATTTATCCTTACACGAATCGATGTTTTGCAGTGACAGGCCATTATAGGGTGTAAAATGTTTTCTGGGCAACGCTAATTTCTGAGTTTCCTCCATAATAATTCTCGATTTACTGTGTCGAAAGCCTGTTGCATGTCTACAAATGCGAGAAATAAATTTGAGTTCTTCATTAGGGCATCCAATTTCAACAAATTAATTATAGTCAAGTTAATTTCCGTCCCCACACCTTTCCTATTTGCCGGCAGTCGGGAATTCCTTTGTTTATTGCCCATTTTGTTAATTTTTGTTGAAGAAAGGTCAGCATTATCTTTCCGATGGTGTCAAGAAGGGCGATCGGCCTGTAGTTGGCAGGGTCAGCACGATCGCCCTTTTTGAAGACTGGCACAACAATCGCCTCAGTCCAAGATTTTGGTAATGATTTTTGTTTGGCGATTCTGTCAAATAGCAAAGCTATGAAAATTGACCATTCTTTTTTATGTGTTTTTAACATCACATTTGTAATTCCATCAGGCCCTGCGGCCCTGGAATTTTTTAATTTTGAAATTACTTTTTGGATGTCATCCTCGGTTTCCGTCACGTCCCATCGCTTTTTCTCTGTGATCAAATCTTCTGTTAACCCGTGGTGAGTTTGGACAAATACTCCTTCAAAATGATTTTGCCAGGCTCCTTCTGAAACTCTGTTTGCTAACATATCTGTTTGGTTGGCATTGTCGTTATTTAGAATGCGCCATATCTCTCTTGAGTTATTAGTTTTTATTAAGGATAGCATCATCTCTCCGGTTCTTGGTCTCTCATGCAGGAAAATGATTTGTGCAAATTACGGTATTTTTGTTGCCGTTGTTTGATATATTTTGCAGCGTTCTCTCCCAGATTTCGTTTTTATCTCTCTTATGTATTTGTTGAGCAGTTTCTTCTGGTCTTTTACCAGTCGGCTCCATTTGTGCCGATGTATTTTCCTGTTATTTGCAATCCTTTGATAACACATTTTTTGAGGCAATAAGGCGACATCATTTATTAGATTTGGTGTTTTGTCAGATAAAAAGCCATAATCCTCTGTTAGGCCTGTTATTTGTGTTTCTTTTAGACGTAACCGATTTCGCCCTTGATTTACTTCCACTGCTTGATTACAAATCGGTACCACTGGCTTTTGACTTAATGGCCATGACATATCCAAGACATCATGATCACTTCGTTCTGTCTGGACAATTACAACATATTACCCTACAGAGACCTCAGCAACAGGCCTGATATTTTTAAGATGCTGTGCTGGAACGCTCATGCCTACAAGCACTTTATGTATGATGTTGGGCAGCTCAAAAAGCTTTGTAAATAAAAGTTTTTTTTATGTTGTCTGGTTAACAGAAAAGATTGCTATTGATGGAAACACAGTGATATATAAGACTGCTATTAAATATGATTGTGGGAGGTTTTCAAATGTGTGCTGATTGTGATTTAGCACCAAACAAATGGAATGATTATGATGACTGCTCACCCCTTTTAGCTGGGAAAATCAAGATTAGGATAGGTAAAACCTGGAGATGGGTACTGATTATTAATATATATGACTCCCCGGGTGTTTCCCATACTGGTAGGATTATGCTTATAGACATTGTGAGTAACTGGCATTATGAAAGGAGTTCTCAGTTGATGATAGCAGCGGGGACATATTAATGCCTATTGCGGGCAGGAGGAGGAAGCCGAAAGAAATGAAGTGACTGTCAGCCCCTGGCTTGTTTCCAGCCACTCCTTTTCATTCAAAAAGTAATGACCATCTTATGAAATGGCTTAGTGGAATGATGAGATTTGATTTGATAATGTTGAATGGGTGCATAGCGGATGATCCCCTGGCAAGACGGCCTGGCAAATGGGGAATAATAGTACTCTAGACACAATTTTTGAAATGATAATGGACTGGTTAACATGCTATGCAACTTTGACCTGCCTAAGAATAAGGCAATTATGAGTGCCTATGTGGAAGGTTATAGTTCAAGTAATGGTATAAGATGGTATGTGAAAAAATACTGAGCGAATTAATGTTTACATATTGGATAATTATGATTTCTGTGTCCTTTGAAAATGTCAGTGGACTGGATTAAGGATCTGACTGCTGATTATGGTAAATTGGGAATACATTCATTTGCATGTCAAGGAAAGTTGGCAAATGAGTGATTTATGATGCCAATATAGCAGTACAAAAAAGTTTGATGCGTAGGACGATCCGCCTTTGGATGAAATTACATGGGCCAGGAATGGGAGAGGTGGCACCCTTGATACACAAAGCAAAATCAGAGTTTACAAACTGCTTAGCCAATATAAACTCACTCTCAACACTGCACAATGTACCTAATTCTGGGTATGCTATCGTCGGGGGAATGTACATTTTAGCATGTGGTCGATAAATTCAAATTAGGTACTTTAATAATCTATTAAATCCCATTTTAGAAAAATATCGGTAAGAATTTAGCAAAATAGAGTGGGGGTCCGATCCATCTCATCCAATATAATTGAGATAAAAATGATGTAATTAACGTCATTAGAAGATTTAATCCTTCACTTGCCCCAGGACTTGATGGTCTAAGCAACTTTGTTATTGAGTACAACCATGAGTTTTTGGATGACCTTCTAGACTCGTCCTTCTCTGACATTGCTCGAGAGAATGGTATTCCTATCTCCTGGAGCCATTCTGCACTTATTTCTGTATTTAATAAGGAAGATAGAACTGACTCAGTAAATTATAACCTGCTGGCTATGTTAGAAATCACAAGTAAGATATTTTTGTATAATATTTTGGAGGAGTAAAATAACTGGTCAGAGGCAAGGAATTGCTTTCCCCATTCCAGACAGGTTTTTGACAGGGTTCATCTGCTTCTCATAATGTGACCATCTTACAACTGTTGGCATAGCAAGAACAAAGGAAGCTATGTAGTTTGGTCTATGCTGTTTTCATAGACTTCTGTGTGATTTATGATACCATAGACCATATTAGGCTCACATTTAACTTATATAGCTGGGGGAATACCAGAAGACATCTTAAATATGCTTATTAGACTTCACTCAGGAACTTCAGTAAGGGTATGGCTGAACCAGAAGTGTTTTACCTAAATCAGGTAAGTTCCCACTTTTTTATTAATGGGGGATCAGTGCTCAGCGGGAACTAGAATCAACAAGGATATATACGGAACAGCGAGAGTGATTACCCCTCTTTATGCCACCTTACAATTAGAGTGATAATGCTTGCAAAATACACAAATATGGTGACAATGATCCATATTACACAGGAGAGATGTGATAAGAGTACAAACTATACTTATACAAAAACTGATTTATTAAATTATCACCATATAAAAAACAATAAATTCTTTAGAATGTACCATGAACAGACGTTTCGACTTTGTTATTTTATTATGGTTAACACAGATAAAAATATAAACTAAAACAAGGTCCATGAATGGAAACACAATACACAATTGACCAAATCACAACAATTAAAAAACAACAAGGGGAGTTAAATGAAAAAGCACTAATACTGGATCAACATTTAGTTTCAAAGCAAGAAACTTAGTTAGCATTTAGTTTCAAAAGAGAAGAACACAGAATGTTTGCTGTGGGTGTCTTAGATTGTCGACATGTTTCGGCCTGATTAAATACATTAGACACTATCCCTACTGTCTTTTAACTCAAGGATTTAGGGCCATCCCGCTGATGAATGCTCGTGAGTAGTTAATATGTTGACGGAGTAGTGAGCAATGAAGGAATTCGCTCAGGATGTGGTCGCATTTAGGCAAAGTCTGGCGATTGTCTATTCAGAGCCAGAGTGCAAGTTTGTGCATGCCCAAATCCTACTCCAAGAAGTACTTCTATGTTTTCATGGGCAGTACACAGGTGAGTGATTAAATGCTCAAGAGGTTTTCCTTTATTTCCTTAGGCACCACGAAAATGGATTCTACAAAATTCTATTAAAGTGGAAAAACACCACAGACCCGATTGGTTGAATTGGGTGGTACGACATGCCCCCACACGACAGTGAAAGCAGTGAAAGCAGTCGTCCAGGCATCCCCGCATTGTGCTTGACGTGATTGATCCGGCAGCACAACACTGAGCAGAAGGCATTAACCGCCCATGTTGCTCATGTCGCACCACCAAATTCAACCAATCGGGTCTGTGGTGTTTTTTGCAACAATTGCACCAATATATTTATGGATGAAGATTGACATTTTGATTAATAGCTGAATTGAGATATGTTATTGATGCTTATATATATATATATATATATATATATATATATATATATATATATATATATATATATTCTATATTGGCTTTTTAAGGTGTGTCTTGTATGAATTTTTATATTTTAAGCCATTATGTCAAGAATTGTAATAACGTGATAATTGTGATCTGTTTGAATTTCTTATTTTATTGTGTGAAAAGTTATATTGAACTTCTTTCACACAGAGATACAAACAGAACATAATAGTAAAGATATGTATAACCCAGCGTTGGCAATACTTGTATCTTTCTTTAGTCAGGCCAGTAAAGCATCAAGACAATGAAGTGTTGGATAATGATAATATCTAAGTAGGAATTACTTAGTCAATGTAAATAGTCACACATATGAGTTTCAATTCCCCTTTTAGGTATCTCTAAGGTATTACAACACATAATAAATGGCATCACCTGGCTTCCTCCCCTCTTGGCTACTAATATGACCAGGGGTGTTGCTAGGTCTGGAAAAGACCCGGGGCTAAGCTGATGTCGGAACTGTTGGGACTGGGGGCTAGCTAGTCTTTTGGCTGTAGCTCCTGAGATTCTATCCGGGGCTACAACCAAAAGATCAGGGGCTATAGCCCCCTTAGCCCCCCCTAGCAACGCCCCTGAATATGACACTTATTTTTTAAAATGTTATTAGCCAACAACTGTTAGTGTAGACTAGCTTCCATTTGCCTGTAGGTGCTTAGTGTTCATGCTGCCATATGTTAATCGATTTTCTGGGGACTGAAGTATACGTGAAGTGCAGAGAAAAATGTGCTTTTTTCCAGTTTAGCTAGACCATGATATGATGGGTTAATGTCGGCATTTCAGTTTGCATTTTTCGAAGAGGGTGCAGTTCTATTTTACGGGGATGCCTGTGATGTTACCATAGGAAGGCTGGGACCTTTGATGCAATTTGTTATTTTGACTCATTGGGGCTCATCATGAGGTTGAGGGTAATACAGTGTTAATCCTGCCTCGTGGTGTCCGTCGGAATTACTGCCATATTACAACTTGGCAGGAGCAGGCACACACCACTAGCAGTAATGGTAATTTGATCCAGCAAAGCTACTGCTGAAAATGAGTATCCGGCAGTAATTCCACCCAGACACAATGGCATTAACGTTACCGGCCCGTCGGTGGAAATAACGTCATCGCTGGAATGGGTTGCACTGTGGCAGCCATTTTGAAAAACATGATCCACTCTCAATCTCCAATTTCCTGTCGCTATCCAGAAACCATTCTTATGAAAAATGTCACAGGAGAAGGGAAAGGAGAAGGGAAAGGGAAGACACCTGGCGATGAGGCTGTGAAAGCAGACATTTACAGAATCGGAACTCAAGGTATTGGTGGATGAAGTAGTCAGCCATGCTGAGGAGCTGTATGCTAGCAGGCAGTGCATAACCTCTGCCCATATGAAGGATGCCATCTGGTCCTCCATAAGGGACAAGGTGGTGGCAGTGGGCATCGTCCCACATGATTCAGAAGACTGCCGAAAGAGGTGGAATGACCTAGAGGCCAGGGACTGCAGCCTCATTTCCTGCCATAGGAGTGAGAGTGCAGCCACAGGAGGTGGCAATGTGGAACCCCTCACGCTCACACTGGGAGGAGAAAGACCGCTCCATCCTCCACATGAAGGGGGTTGTAGGGATAGGGAGCACAGAGGCCGGTGCATCAAGCCACGGGATGGCATTAAGTCTCTCTGTCTGCACTCAAATGTGCATGCACTGGACAAAAGTATGCATCCCCCAGCATCGATGAGCACAAAGGGGAAGGAAATGGACAAACACATGGCAATCATTGCAAATGAGCAGTGAGTACATGCATGTGCCAGGGGAGGCATGACTATATAGTAATCCACATGCACTGCAGGTGAAATGTGCATGCCAACGCATGGAAACATGAGAAGCACCCAGGTGTGCCATGACAGTCCATGTTGGCAAGTGAACCCCCAGTAACCCTACACCAACAAGCAACCTTCACAGGCCAACAGGCAAACCTGTGTACACCCTAAGCAGGCACTACCTCCACCTAGTAGTAGCCACATTCATTGGCCTAAAGCCACCCATGGACATCATACAGAATTTGCGTAATCAGAACAATGTTGCATGAGTGTCTTGCTAACCTACTAACATGTATGCAAGATGACCAACGGCTTGTCATTATCCACCGATCAGGTACAGAATCCTCTAACATCTAAGAAATCAGGCACTCCACTGCTGTGGACACCTCCACTGCTGGCAGTTCTTCCACCTCCAACCCTGCAAATTCCAGACCCAAAAACAGCATGAGGAAGAGCAGGAGAGAGGCATCAAGGCCACAGCACACCACCACTGTGGCAACTGTGGCACACATGGAGAAAACCACTGTGCTGACATCAGTGCACAGTGTCCCCTCCACCAACCATGCAGGTGGCGTGGCAGTAGCTGATGCAGGCACAGGAACTCCACAGCTGGCCCCTGTGGCAATTGAAAAGGATGCCGTCCATGTGCCAGCACATACACATCTGGGCCCTGGCACCCACTTGTCACCAGCCTGGGAGGTGCATCACCAGTGCCAGCCTTTGCCAGGCACAGGCAGTGACGGCTCCACCCATGAGGAGGAGGAAGACACAGGCATCCACTCACCAATTTCATCCCCATCACTCCCCAGAGATCACCGCACCATGGCAGCCATATGGTAGAGGCTGGATGCTATTGAGCAGTGCCAGGACTCAATGGAACAACTAGCAGCCCAGCAGGTGGAGCACAGGCAGGCAATAAGGGATTGTCTCCAGGGATCCTGCCAGAGGGTTTCTGTTATCTCTGCCAGACCACCTCTGCCATCACCACGGCAGGGCAGAGGATATGGGAACATACAGTGGGCATGTTGGCCTTTGCAGAGTCCCTCACCTCATGAATGCAGCTGAGTGAGCAGCACAGGGATCTGAGTCCTCCACCGCTGCCACCCACATGGAGGATTCACTGCTAAGCACCCCAAGGTGCTGCTCCTTGTTCCTCCACACACTTAAGTGCTGGAGCAGGCTGTCAAGGCCAAAAGGCATTGGAAGTGACATTCACTATGCACACTCCGTTCACAGTCACAATGGAGGTGGATAGGTAGGGTGTGTTTGGGATGGTGTTTTGGGGAGTGGAAGTAGGTGGGGAGGGTGTGTCGGGGATGGTGTCTTCACATTTGATAATTAAATACTAGTTTGCTTGAAGCAATGCTAGGACATTCCTGATTGTGTGCCCGGGTTTAATTCATAACGTGAGTATATACAGAGGCACGTATATCCATGTACGTTGGGGTACTGTGTATCCCAGTGCTAGTGCAGGGCACATTTGCACTTGCACTCTTGCACAATGCTTTTAATGAGACCCTAGGTTAGTAAGTGAACAGAAAACACAGGAACCTTGTTACCACCTATTCTGGCAATCAGTGGCTGTAGGTGTGATATGGTATGTGTCTTTTATATAGTGCCTAACTGTCTTCGTTATTGCCTCAAGGTGCTGTGGACTGACTGGGGAGGAGGTAGAAAGATCTGAAAATTAAATGAGACGCACATTACATTGCCAGAAAATGACAGTTGCTTTTGCAAAGAAGACTGGTACTGTAGCACTATCTATAACTGTTGTTAGGTGGGGGGCTGAGGGGGTCACTGTGAGTTTGACTTTGTCAGTGAATTTGTGATTGCTGCCGTGAGAACAGAATTTGGCTCGTGGGGCTGGTGCCAGCTATTATGGGAACACTGCCTTAAATACTTTCAGCGAGAAATGTCCGTTGTGGGTTCTGTGATTACATGATCAACTGTACATTATTTTGCAGTCCAAAAAATATTATTTCAACATTGCATTGCAGGAAAATAACGATTGCTTTGTAAGATTATCTTTAACAGCGGCTCTTTGTTGAGTGGGGAGTTGTGTGCGCCTGAATATGTTGGAGACTGTGCTAACTATCCCAGAAGAAAGGACGGCAATATAGTGTACAGCTGTCATTGGTATGGCTTCCCAGCACTGTACCTTGGGCTAGGAGGACAGTCGCCGCACAGTTCCGGGTTCCTGTACAAGGGGGCTTTGTGTGCTGCACTACTGTCACGACATAAGGTTGTGACACGCTTGTCGCTTGCATAACACTTCATGCCACATTACGATCTCACTGTACAGAGGGTGAGTGAGGATGCATGGGAACCACAAACCTTCAGAACCCTAATACCTCCATGACGAATTCTGAGCCTTTCTCGCGATACATTGAGTCGGTTTCTTTTTGTTTTGCATATTAAAAAACCCATGACGCCTATCAGTCACAGAAATACAATCACAAAACTATACAAGAACATGCATACCTTTAAAATGTAATGGGGGGAGGGGTGAAATCACACAACCCAAATAGGTCCAAATCATTAGCCAACAAACAACACCCACCCCATTGCAAGTGTACATAGCAAACAATACAATACAAGATGGTACAATGCAATTGTCAGCACAATCTACCCCAAGCCGGGGCCTAATGTGCAAAGAAGCAAAGGAACATGTGCTCTTGAATCAAAATGTGCAGTGGCACCATAGGGACATAGACAGCAGGCAGCGGAGTTACTTTCCACTGACTGTTATACTTTCTTTAATATAAAGTGCTTCAAGTATAACATGTTGCAAAGTTACTGCCAAAAGCATATCTGGGACAAAGAACAAGTGCAACACAAGCTGGACAACAGTCTATGAACCCTTGCACTTGGAGCATTGGTGTCATATTTTCGAATATTTGCACTGCACCATTTTGTGCAAAGAGCAGCAAAATGGGAAATGTGTAGGTGATTCCGCCAGCGTTCTGTCACGTATACAGGTGCAATTGTGTATGTCCATTGGAGAACGTGCATCTTGAACTGAGACGAGTCATAGGGCCTCATTCCGGGTATGGCGGTAAGGGATAGCGGCCACCGGTAACGAGACCGGTGGCGGTAATCCCTTACCGCCATACTCCGAGTTCCCTCTGCGCCCTCGCCCTTAACGCCTGCTTTGAGCAGGTGTTAAAGTCGAGGGCGCAAAGGGGCCTGCAAGCCAATAACGGTGACCTTAATGAACGGTCACCGTTATTTGCATCTTCCCCATTCCCATTGAGCCCTATGGGGGCTCATTTGGGAATGGGGAAGAGCCTTGGTGAATGGGGAATTACCGCCCCGCCAACCTTGGAATGGGGCGGTGATTCCGCCATCCACCAAGGCGCTGCCGGTCCGGGTACGGCGTCAACCAAGGCGTTAATAGCGCCATTGGTTAGCGCCGTACTCGGAATGAGGCCCATAGTGTGTTCATTCTCAGTCTAGCAAGCCTGGCTCTTGCTCTAGTCTCCATGGGCCCCCTGAAGCCCTCTCAGTCATCTTCAGCCTAATGAAAGTGCTCTGAGATATCCTAGCATTTCCCAGTCTTTCCTGGCAGATCATCTTCTTGCCAGATATGTTGCTCGTGAGACATGTTTGGCTTGATCAGCTGTAGAGTTTGTATTAAAATACAAATAATCAGAACCCAATTGTAAGAGTGTGCTGCTACGTCTCTCTCTATGCCCTCCGCACGCACACCCTCCCGCAAGGACTCGCTCACTCTGACAAGATTGTTCCCATTGTTCTAAAAACTAAACATCTCCCCTTGGAAATGAGGTATTGGAATGGTATCATCTCTGAGCAGCATTTCACCTTCATAATAATATCAATGGGCTGAATATTGCTCTGCAGTAAAATTAGTGAATACCGCCCGAAATCTTCCCACTTTCCAGTTTCTCCTTCATCGTGAAATTGGCCATTTCATCCGTTTGCCTCTTGTAATTTAGGTTGTTTTCTCGGTTATGCTTCGGGCCCCTACAATTTCAGCCAAAAAAGGCCTACAAAATAAGGCAAGTCAATTAAAGAATTGGGCTCTGCTCCAGAAGCACAAATGGAGGTGTATTTCACCTTCTTTACTCCTTCTTAAGTATTAATTTATAGGGCCTCATTACAACCCTGCTGGTCTGGAATTAACGTGCTGGTAATTCCAGACTGGCATGTTGCTGGACCGACATAGTACATGCTTGCCAGTGGGGTGCCTGAGTTACTTTCAGCCAAGCTAAAGGTAAGTCAGGCACCCCACCCGCAAAAACAGCCAGTATTACTGTGTAATGCGGATTTACTGTTCTTCCAGCCACTTGTAATCTGACGGTAATTCTGGCAGATCAAGTGGCAGGAACTGTAATTGTCGTTGGTGGTATCCCGTCAGATTTTCCAGCGAGCGGGATATCACCAAACTCTTAATGAGGCCTATAATCTTGACTTCTGCTGAAAGCAAACCAATGAGTGGCCCACAATCCATCCTACTATCAGCACACAATGAACAGGATTATCAGAATGGTTCCTATAGATGAATGCTATTTTTTCAATCTGAAGTTGGACTCAGTGGAAATACTGGGAAAATCTATGATCATTAAACTACCTCATATAAAGAGGTCTTGGAGCCCCTCTACTGAGAACGAACACAGCCAAATAACTTGTTCTCTGGGAAGGTGCCCACTTGGGAGGGTCTACAATCACGTTTTAGGTCGCAGTAACTTTCACAGAGAAGAAATGTCCATTTGTATTTCAGTCTTTCTCATACCCACAAGGGCAGACCAGCACCGAAATGCTAGGCAATTCTCCTTTGAACAAGAGTACCAACTACAACCCCAGACACGTGTTTCAGCCTTGTTGGGCCTCATCAGTCAGGCGGAGTTGTGCCTCACTAAGCACAGTGAGGAAGGGGTCCATGTCTGGATAACCCAGGATAACTTAGGGTGAAACCCCAAGTTCCTAAACATACACAAAGAGGTCTGGGAGCCTCTCTACTGAGAACAAAGTCATATTATCAGAAAAACCCTACAGTCCTTTTTCAGCGTTTCTGAAAAAAGAAATTCAAACACAAGACAATGCAAACTCATGCGTAGACATATTATTCACCGCTGAAGAAAATGAAACATCTCAGAGTAATGGCACGGAACTAATGAAATCCAAATTCGAATTAAATCTCAGAGAAACTTTTTTCACAATTCACAGGGTAAAAAATGATCTTCCCAGGCGAGTCATCAATTGAAATGATATTAATGAGAATGTTATATACTTTTGCTAAAGCAGAGTTAGAGGTGTTGCTGGAGATTTGGGGAATGGGCGGGTGCTTGTTCAACTTGAAAGTCAAGGGTGAGGGTCATGTACCTGCATGTCTCAAGGGGGTCCCACTTTCTCTTACTTCTCGTCATTACGTAGGTGGGCCCTATGGCGGCTGCTTTTCTATGCTCTTCTTTCACTCAACCTGTCAGGTGGAAGAGGGTGAAAGGGATGCGTAGCACAGCTAATCGAGTCAAGATAGCGAGGAACTACTCGAAGAACGACCTAAAACAACGACAAGACCAGAGACTGCATAGTTCTCCCACACAGCGGAAGGTTAACTAAAACAAAGTGACAATTTATCTACCATGTTATAGGATATGGCAGGACATAAACACAAGTGAAAGATAACGAGTAGCAGCATGATATATTGCAACCAGAGACATGACTACCATGTCCCAAAAGATCTGAAACCAGCTAGTGAAATGAAAACAAAATGAATGACAGAATTGTAGGTGAAGTATACACACACACTAGCCCATAATGGTATCACTACATATTATCCCCACCAAAAATATTGCTGTACATATAGGCGTTTGTATCGCCAAAGGCGATATTTTTCGAGGGGATAATTTGTCGGAGCTGGGGTTGCGGGGGTGTGCCCCGCACATTTAAGAATAATGCAGGGGTTGCGGGGGTGTCCCCCGCAGTGTCCATGGCTCAACATCGCCACACAAAATATGGCGATATTTTTGTATCGTAATATTTTTGCGGGGATATTAACACATGGAACCTCCATAATGATACATGTTACATGGAGAACAGATGGTATATGAAGTTAAGTAGGGGACACTTGAAGCCATAGGATTTACAAGGTGTTGTCAGAGGACTGTGATCATGGTAGTCAGCATTCAGGCTTGAGATTTTGTGATTGGAAACCAGGCTTACGACTGACCAATAATAAAGCAATGAACTTTGGCAAAATCAGTAGGTCTGATTTATTTTCGCAGGCTGCCTCTGCTGTCCCAGACAAAAGAACTGGGAAGGTGACTGCTAACATAAGCCACAACTGTTACTTGCCACTGGTGAGGTGTGCCGCGCCCGTGCGCTGCTCCAGCTCTGTGCGACTCCCCTCTTAGCAGGAGAAGGGAGTCCCTGCATGCCCTGACCCGTGCTATGCAATCATCCCGAATCTCATTGCCTTCAACGATAGGACCTTTCATGGAGGTGCACCGAGCAGACCAGAGAGAAGGCCTCTTTGCCACTGTAGGGACCTACAGAATGGCAGCCCACACAGGAGTAAAGCACAGTACATGGAAGCCACCGCCTTCCTATGCTAGAGGCCAAATACCAGGAGGCCCTTCTGTGTCCCTCTGTCACATCCATTCGAGCAACGGGGAGCCAAAAATAGCATTCTGTGGTGCATAGGTGCCATGGGGTGGAAAGGTTCACACAATAGCAGTGCGTGCATTATCTCTTGCAACAAATTGTGATAAGGCACGTATGTAGTTAGGTGCCACTAGTGTTCCAGCATGTTATTTACAAATGCACCAAATATTTAAATATTTAAAGCCTTTTCATTTGGAAATTACAAACAGACACAATTTTTCCCGTGTGTGTTAAAGACTTTTCAACCTGGAAATGTAAAAACTTTACATATACATAGAAACGTTTCTGATTATTTTTAGTTTTTGCTATTAGGAGGTGTTGAAAGCCTTGCAAACAAGCCAACATTATCGTCATGGAATTTGAATGTAGGAGAGATGAGTTCTGAGGAGGGACACACAGCCTATGGGTGTTGCTTGGTTATGTACCCACCTATTGGACTATGAAATTCAATGAAAAAACGTTGTTAAAGGGACGTTATGGTTACAAGTAAAACCGACCCCCCCCCACAGATTTTTTGCCAGTTATGTTAAGCTAAATGACCATAACTCGTGCCACCACTCTGCACTGCTAAGACTAACACCCAGGACATCAAAGATGACATAATTACATACATGTATGTAAAGTGGGCAAAGGATAGCATAAACAAATGAAAACGACAATTGACACAAACAGGCAACGTGTCATAAAAAGGTAACGTATGGCAAAATAAAAGGCCATGTCCTTCAGAAAGTGGCTTATGGAAGTGAACCTACCTGTCCCCTAATGAGCACCAGTGTTTGATTTCCAGCCCTCATCGCCATCACTTGTTTGCAGCATGTGATTCCCGCCAATCAGAATCTCCACGGTGATAGGCCTGCACCTTTGCAGTGCATGCCGCATCCCCTTCACAAAATAACTTCCACCATTTCATTTTATGGGTATGGCCATTCCCAATGCGCTCCCTGCTCCTCCCCACCCAAAATACATCTCCCTGGGATCTCAGTGCTTTTCCGAACAGCCTTCTGAAAGGTAATGGCTTAATTGCATCTAAAAACAGTGCAACCAGCTCTTGGTGCAGTAAAACTACCATAACCAAGTGTGGCTTCAGCCACTTATGGGTATCTTTGATCTGTTCGGTCTTGAAAACAAGCATTGGCAAAGCCAACAGTTTTGGTGCTTGTATAAACACTAGATAGGCGTTTGCCAGGCACTTCAATACTATGCCCAGTTAGCGGCACCATTCTCCAGATGTTTGTCATTTTATAACCGGTGATTACCATTATGGCAATACCTTGAAAATGCAGATCCCATGCCTACACAAAGGTCAAAACGTTTGGCTTAGCCAATTCTTGATTAATTGAAGTGCTAGAATACTAGCGTCACTAAACTACATGTCTGTTTGGCACTATTTGATGTTCCAAGTCCAGCTATGGAGCACTGGTAATCAGCACGCTTAAACAATCAATGAAAGCTGAGTGCTGAAGACTAGAGAATGCTGGAGGCATTTTTTGTTGCCTGCCAGACCCATTACACGGCCTGCAGTAGCGGCAGTGTAGTTATGGTTAAGTTAAGTTGCTCAATTTATAGGAAGAGGGATTTTTGGGCGGCTTATAACTTTGCTCCCCGTGGACGAATGCTCACCAAACTTTGCAAAGTATATGGCCCACTCTGATTTCTTTCGCCACATTTGGTGAGGTTTCGTCAAGGGGGGGCAAAGTTGTAATGGGGGTCCCAAAATTGTTTTTTTCCATACACATAATGGGAAAAAAACTTTGCTCATGCCTGCAGCCCAAACCGCTGGGCGGATTCAAACCAAATTTGCGGCAGGAGCTGCGGCTTCATCCCAAAAGTGTGCTTTTGTTAATTTGGTGTAAATCTGTCCAGTAGTTGTTTTTTAAATGACCAAAATGTAAGTTAAAAAAAAATGTGTGATATCTGTGCAATGTCTGCGGACCCATTTCCCTGTTCGGTCCGCAGCCAGGACTCTGATTGACTTAGTGGGCAATGTGGTGTCCACGGACATTGGACGCGTCCACTGTTTGGATGATGAAAAGCGTGAAGTGCGTCAGATTTTTGGAAATGCCCACCATCTTGGATTCGCGGACAGCGGCCGGTGTCCGCAGACATCACGGTAAAACATATTAAAAAACACAACATTGCACTTGTCAAACTTATCAAATAATCTCTGGGGAGGTGAGGGGTGATGAGGATGGGATGGGGTATGGCTGCAAGAAGCAAAGAAACAGGTGTTTTTCACCATAAAAGTCTGCGAACAGTCCGGATGTTCGCAAACAGTCCTGTGAAGTTCGCAGACACCTCTGCATTACAGGGTTGGTGAAAAGCAGTTCTTGGATGGCTTATAACTTGGGCACCACTTAATTAAACTGCAGTTATATTCGTGACCTGATTCCAAATGAGGCTGCAAAGTTTGGTGGGATTCTGTCAAGAGGGGGCAAAATTAAAGGGTAGGGTCCCAAAATAATATAAAGGCTTATAAATGAGGTGCCCTTTGGCGAATCTACACTTAAGTTGGGGAACTGATAATAGATCTAGGTATAAATGCTTTTGCAAAGTTTGGTGGGATTTTGTAAGGAGGGGGCAAAATTAGAGGGGGGTCCATTATGTTAAAGCCTTATAAATATGCCACTTGACGAATCTACACAAAGGTTTGTAAATAGATTATAGATCTAGATTTAAATATTTTTGCAAAGTTTGGTGGGATTCTGTCAAGAAGGGGCAAAATTAGAGGGGGGTCCCACATTATTTTACAACCTTATAAATGTGGTGCAATTTGACGAATCTACACAAAAGTTTGCAAAAAGATTTTAGATCTAGATATAAATGTTTTCATAAAGTCTGAATGGATTTTGTCAAGTGAGGGCTAGGTTATATGACTATTGTTTGTGCATACATTTGACAATTTTGACAAAATAAAACATGAGTGGATTTCCAGCATACTTGTGCAAGGAGCATTGGCAAGGACCTGAAAGCATGGTTTTGCAAATGTGCCCGTGTTTTATTTTTGAACAAGTGTCATAATGTAGGTATAAAAAATAGTGATATACCTTTTTGGTGACTGAGGTATAGCAGTAGCTATGGGCAGTGGCCAGATTGTCCGGATCATGGAATAAGGTCATGATCCAGACAATCTGGCAACTCGCCATGACCACGAGGGACAACACATGGGGTTAAAGTGCCCATGACCACCTGGACTGGCTTTTTGGTAAAGTTGTTCGAAATTGGGATAGGTTTGAGAGGGAAGAAAATTTTGCTCGTATTAATATGGTCAAAGGGTTCTCTCGTTGCCTTCTGCAGGCTGCCATGGAAATGAAGAGGGGTCCTGTATCGAACCCTACCTTCCATTTCCATGGTGGCCATCTTGGAAAAGGATTTTCCTTCCTACACTGGGACACCGGAGGAGTCCCGGTGTAGGAAGAAAAATCCTTTTTTAGCACCCTGGGTTCCCACTTTGGGAACCTAGGGTGCTAATGGCCTTCATCCCTCATTAGAGGGGCTGGAATGGGGGGATAATGGTCCAGAGACCTTGTTATCCACCATCGCTTTGCTTGGGCTGATAACTTGGGCTGCATGTCCGGTATCCACCATTCCAGTCCCTGGAAGGGGGGGTGAACGCCACAATATTTCCATTAGCATAACATAAAATGCAAATGGAAATGTTGGAAAATCTTATTGAATCTATGTTCTTTACTGAGAAATGTAATTTAGATGGTGTCTATACGTTTGTTTTAGTTCTATTTTTTAACTGTGAACGGTGGTAAAGGAACATTTCTTTTGTTGTTTTCGGATGTATTCTTTTTTTTGGCAGGAGAGCTGAGAATGAAAGGTGGGGAGGGAAATGAGGGAAGAGGTACAAAACACTAATATGGAGGGGCAGGTGGACAGGGGAAAATGTGTGTGTGTTATTTCTAAGGTAGGGTGCAGTGTTTCTCATGCTCCTTGATTACAGCTTCAAAAGCACTTCAAAAGTGCTTCCCTCTGCAGAATGTTTTGTTGTAGTATGTAGAGAGGACTGTTATCTTTGAAAAAATGGATAAAGAGCCTATTTTGTTGCTTGCAAGGTAGCTGGTGGGATTTTGTGTCCCACAGATGTAGGCTCTGTGGTTAAAGTAGTGGTTGAGGAAGATAAGGAGGAGGGAGGCAGCATCCTACTTGCTAAGAAAGGAACAACCTTTCTGAGAGTATTACGGTCATTGGATTTGGTGTGGCAGCATATGGAGGTGGTGCCGTAGGATTACTTTCCGAGGAGTCCGCGACTGAATACAAAGTTTCAGTCAGTGCATTTTACTTTGGTAGCTTTAGTCTTTGGTAAATTCCCAACAGTGGTAAAGAACTGCCACACTCATGATTCTCTCTGGGTGCTAGAGGAAGGCACTTCCTCTAACTCATCTTCTTGGTCCTCTTCATTGTCTAGGAAGTACTGCGATTTTTTTGTTTTGAAGGTCCTCCAGCTGGTGGTGGTGGTGGCTTTTGGGGAGGAGGGATGGCTTTAGCTGGTGCCATTTTTAAGACAAATAGCAGTTTTGCTAAACATTTTCCAAGGATGTACTGTGTACTAGATTGTTAATGGATAATGAGTAGGAATAGGTGTAAGAGCTGTTTAAGGGAAAGTTTGAAGTTGGGAGTTCCTAGATCAGTAGAAAATGCAGTTCCGAACTGTCTGCAAATCACGGATCTTATCGCGAAGTGCAGATGGGTTTTTAGACACGTCATCTTGCCGCGTGCCATCGTATGGTCATGTGGCATTGTCCGGAAGGTCCGCAATGAAGTCAGATGTTCGTAGACATCTACGGATGGGAAATCAGTTGAAATAGTTGCAAAAAGTGTATAGAAGAGTTAAAAATAATGCTAGAAGGTGGAAAATGCCAGAGTTTTAAGGTGACACTTTGTAAATTGGACACAAATATTGCTTTATTGGGTAAGTATGATATTAGTAAATTGTAGGAAAACAGCATGCACTGGTAAAAACCCATGAAATTCACTGAAAAAACGTTGTTAAAGGGACGTTATGGTTAAATTGCACTAATAAAAAACTATGAAATTCAATGAAAAAACATTGTTAAAGGGACGTTATGGTTACAAGTAAAACCGAACCCCCCCCACAGATTGTTTGCCAGTT
Organism: Ambystoma mexicanum; assembly: GCF_040938575.1. Lineage (NCBI taxonomy): Eukaryota > Metazoa > Chordata > Amphibia > Caudata > Ambystomatidae > Ambystoma > Ambystoma mexicanum. The sequence goes on along the minus strand of NC_090937.1, from coordinate 100,442,797 downwards.
ATGTTAAGCTAAGTAACCATAACTCGTGCCACCACTGTGCACTGCTAAGACTAACACCCAGGACATCAAAGATGACATAATTACATACATGTATGTAAAGTGGGAAAAGGATATCGTAAACAAATGAAAACGACAATTGGCACAAACAGGCAAAGTGTCATAAAAAGGTAACGTATGGCAAAATAAAAGGCCATGTCCTTCAGAAAGGGGCTTATGGCAGTGAACCTATCTGTCCCCTAATGAGCACCAGTGTTTGATTTCCAGCCCTCATCGCCATCACTTGTTTGCAGCATGTGATTCCCGCCAATCAGAATCTCCACGGTGATAGGCCTGCACCTTTACAGTGCATATCGCGTCCCCTTCACAAAATAACTTCCATCATTTCATTTTCGTGTCTAAATGGGCAGTAGAACTTACAGTGAAATGCAATATATACATCATTTTAATGAGGGTTTCTTGCTGGGTTGGTATCAATGAGGATGTTTTGCAACATGGTCCTATGGTACTAACAGTTTCTCTGATTCTCTTTCTCTCCCAGACGCTGTGAAAGAGCTGCTGTCACCTTCCTATGTGGCTGCCTGACAGTCACTTTAAAGGCAAACTAATGGCGACATGTACACAGTTCTGACTGCCCTCCACTCCATTGTATAAGATTGCAAGATCAAATCAGGTGTCTGGAAAACAGGATCAATGCATTTTGTAAGCAATGTATTGCACACTCAGTAATCAAACTGGGGTGAAGAAAGATATAGGGCGGGAAGGGAATGATTACTCAGAAATGGGGGGCGGGTGGAGAAACCTCAGAGGAGATAGAGGATCAGCAGAGACAAAAAAAGGGGAGACAGCTGCTAAGATCAGGGAAAAGGATTAGAGATGGTACACTGCCATGCACATTCATCAACTATTCAAACAATGGAAGCCTGCGTGTTCTGTATACACTGCTGTGAAGCTAAACCTTATCAGTTCAGGTCTTTCTAGAGTTCCTTCCTGATCTGATGATCGCTTTTCCATGGTTGCTAGCTTGTGCAAGCCATCTAGCTACATTGCCACATCCAGCCTTGCCACACTCTAAGCACTATTCATTTGGCACAAGTGCTTGCAGACAGTGGCCACAGACTTCTATGAGCCTCATTACATGTTTGCTGGTATACCGCCGGCAGGATATCGGCAAACTGTAATACTGTCGCCGCCTCTCGGTGTGCCGGAATTATCAGCAGAGCCCAGGTGGCGGAAGCGCTGGTAAATCTCTATTTGATGGGGTCCCTTAAGACTCCATGAGGGGATTTGCCGATATTATCAGTCCGGTAATACAGGCAGGTTTTTCCCACTACGGTGGCAGATATACCTCCAGTTCAGAGCTGAAGGTAAATCCTCCATCGTACAGCAAACTTGGAGTGTGCTGGTGTGGTAATGGGTCGATACGCGGTAATACTAGCACGTTCTAGCACACCGGCACACTCATACATGAGCCTCATTCCTTTTAAGGGGTTCTTTGTGTTTTTAATAATATCACACTGACATGCAGGGGTCAAGTCCTAAAACTTAATGTGGGGGGGACTCATCAACAAACGCAGTGGGATGTGATGTTGCCAGAAATTAGAATATCAAGGTGAAATATGCACATTTCATTAAATTGGCTTTGCATAACCACCCAAATTGGACAGGACAAATGGCTTTTGCCTTTCATAAAATCAACACACACACAAAACCAAGACAGGATATTTTCTTCTAATAGTGTTTTTGAAAACGTTAAAAGGTGTGCATGTTTTAAACTCCAAGAACCAATACAAATGTTTACCCTGGAACTTGCAGTACCGAATTGGGTCTTTTCACCTTTAGTTGTTTGTCATTTTTCATCATGTTATATAGTGCAGTGGTTAAGTGTCTGGCCTACAAACCTGACGACTGCATGTTTGATCCCGAGGTCTGCTTTAATTCATAAATTCAAAGAGGACATCCAATGTTTCTCTTTTAGCTGGGGGGGACTGAATCCACCCTGTGAATAAAGGGGGTGGATTCCATCCACCCTCGTGTACCCTCGACTTGAGCACTGCTGACATGTGACAAGATGTTATGAAATGTGAGTTAGGGGGTGGACAGTTTACAAACTTGTAGACCAGCCTAACAACGTACTGATGGCCCGTGTTCACTGGACTGGTCCTACAAATTCCAAATTTCTGCCAGGCTTGGCCAAAATGTGGTAATCTAGCCAGTACGGTCTGCATCCAAAGCTTGCATTTGGAAAATCAATGACGAAAGCTTGTTGCAAATCTTATGTTATGTTAAAGGTACTTATATAGCACATATAGCACACCGTCACCAACCAGGCGCTCTGGTGGATCTGTAAACAGGAAGGTGGGATGGGTTAGTAAGGTGAAGAGGGAGTAGGATAGAGAGAGGAGTGGTGTACTGTTGGCAGCTTCAACTCGGTAGACACTGGGTGCTGAGCTTTGGTGCGAATATTGGATCGGTGTCAGTCCGCGTGTGCTGTTGGTGCGGCTTATGTGTTGTTGTGGCGTGGTGAAGGGCATGCGGCTTGTTGTGCGAGAGATGGTTGTGTGAGTTTTTTGTGAGATAGGTATGCAGGGAGTTTGATCTTATATTGGTTAGTGGATTATATCACATTTAACGTTCACAGTTCTTTCTAAGTGTAGTACTTGCTGATCTATATAGCTCCGTCTGAGTGTGGCAATCGCTAGTCTTCACAATAATTATCTAGATACGGCGCAGGCTAGTGTTCTCAATTCTGGTGTGGGACATGCTAACATCCAAGTTCAATCTAGGTGTTGCATATGCTAACATTCACAATCCTATCTAGATGACGGACCTAGAGGCAATGGATACCATAATACTATTGGACTGCTCTATATTTTTACCCAGCAGCCCCGACTCCAAACACAAGGACAAAGGGACGTTATGTTCACGTATAGAAAGAAATGGATGTGCTTTAACCACAGCCTGGAACAGACACTACAATAGATGGAGCTTGGGAACATAATGGAATTGCACAAACGTCTGGATATGTTTAGGAAGGTGTAGGGGACTAAGTCCTAGGCTGCCTCTGGACAAAACCCCCAATTATAAGAGATACTGGTCCAGAATGTTGTCGGTAAACACCACAGTTATTTACAACCCACAGTTTAGAGTCCTTACGTGGAAAACAAAGTAGTGTATGAAATGTAATGCATGGCTTGAGAAGGAATGGCGGCTCTAAACATTATCTCATTCTAAAGAAATGGAATGTTTCAATCAACAAGAAGGAAGATCCGGGTGTGAAACACTCACCTAAGGCATAAGGCCAGCCGGCAGCTTTCCACTTTGACTCATAGGAATACCAGGTCGTCCCGTCAGCCCTTCACCCTTCCAAGGTCTGTGTGCGGAGTACCATAAATTTGCCTCATTGCGACAACTATTCTGACGGCTCTAGGGAAACAGAAGTATCTAGCGTAATCTGAAATGAGTTTAAAAATTCAGAGCCTGATGCCTGAGGGTTTTGTGCGCTTAACAAATGTAAAAATAAATAAATAAAATGTAAGACAAAATCCGTGTGACATCTTATGTGAGAGTAGAATCGGACATGTAATTAGCAGGCCACACATGTCACCGTGCCACCCATTATCTATCCCTGGACCTTCACCTCCTTTTCAGAACCACAGAAGCTTGCGATATGGGGATGCAGCCATGCCATGAAATGCTTGCAGTTTTTATCTTGGATCCCGGTTTAGACCACAGCCGGACCGTAATCCCTCAAAATGTCTGGACGATTGTGGAGCAAGGCTATTTTTGCTGGCTACAAAAGGGGGCTCCGAAACAAGAGAGAGCACACAGCTCTTTTAAAAATTGAAGGCGTCTATGCATGAGATGAGACCGACTTCTACCTTGGCAAGCGATGCGCCTACGTATACAAAGCTAAGAACAACACAGTGACTCCTGGTGGAAAACCCAATAAGACCCGTGTGATATGGGGGAAGGTAACACGTGCCCATGGTAACAGTGCCATGGTCCAGCGCTGAGTTCCTTAGCAACCTTCCCGCAACGCCATGGGGCACAGAATTCGTGTGATGTTGTATCCATCGAGGACCTAAATCGTCACTAGAAATAAATCGTACTATAAAATGCCAATAAATAAATAAATAGAAATGCTTGCAGTTTTGCTGCATATGCTGCCCTTTTTGGACGGATAAGGCTATGTATAAACACTGTGCTGCCCTCTAGGACGACGATAGGAATCTCGCATCAAGCAAAACATGCACGCATTTCATTTAAGGGCTGCCTACGCAAAGTGCTTTGCAATGTGGCTCTGAACTGGAAGTGTAATTTCAGGGATGGATACTAGGTAGCAATTTGGGACATACAACCCAAAGTCCCTGGCTGCACACATCATGCGCATCATGCCCAAACCTTTTCTGCCATTGCTCACACCTCATTGCAGGCTCTCAAGGCAATGGCAAGAAGCTGGCCATAAGTGGGATTTCCAGCTTTGCGAAATTAGCGGTGGCAGGCATCGCCCCCGCCCTCGCCCCCACCATTTCTCCCCCTATAATCCTCGGGGTGAAAGCTTACCTAAGATGTTGTCTAGAATATGTCTTTCAAACACAGGGAAATGTGTGGGAAATGGCTTCTGGGTTATAAAGATGCAGTGTGTGACACTATACTTTTGACACTTTATTAGCAAAACACAAACTATTGCCATTTAGTCTTGATTACAGCAGCACTGAGAATGGTTTTCAAAAGATGTGCAACTGTTGCTTGGGCTTCAAATCTCACAATATATCCTAACATCAAGTTTTAACACAATCACACTAAAGATCCCGAGCTGCGCACCAGTGAATTCACAAATGCAGGAGGAACCTCTGCAAACGTATTCAAGAGGCTAAGAAATGGATTGCAGCTTGCAGCAATACACGCAGTATTCATGAATGAAGATTACTGTAAAAGCATCGTTTTTGCCAGGTAATCAATTCAGGGCCATCTTAAGCACTTTTGGGGCCCTGGGCACGGACATCTTTGGGGCCCCTCTCCACCAAACCAAAGCAATTAAGGGATCAAAAATACTGGTTGCGCCCCCATACCACCACCCGTCGCGCTCACATCCTATAGGTTGATATGCTGTCTCGCAGCATAATAAGCATGTTTACTCCCTTTAAGTCCTCTTGCCCTCTTCATTCTTGCTCTAATCAGAATGAATGATAAACAAGCAGCATTTGAAGACCAACATTAGCAGTCTACAAAGGGGTTATTGTTCTAGTACATACAGGATACATTTTATTGATAACATCCAGGAAGGTAGATGTAGTATTAATGCCGAACTGTATGTAAAAGGTACATGTAACCCATAAGAGACAGATAACTCACATTAGCTGCCCCACAGAATGCAAAAGTGCTCATGCATGGAGAGACCACCATTTGGAAGGAAGGCGAACAATACACAGTAGCATGGATAGTGGAGGCATATTAGAAGCTACCAGTAAGGTGTCTTTATCCAGACAGACTGAGATTAGAAGTGGGATCTGGTTTTCAAATAGTGTTGCCATTAGATATCAAAGGAACAAATGCCTGCGGTGTGCGATATAAATATGCTCACTATTAACACAGTGAAAAAATGAATAAGGCTTTTATAAAGATCATACCATGAGAAGGAAATCACTCGGAAGGGCTGACAATTTTGAAAGGTTTAGGGACTGGCAATATTGAGACGTTAGGCAATACAAGAATAAATGAGATGCCAAGGAACACACATTGGTTAAGGGGTGAAGCGGTGAAGCTGGGATTTGTGCCAACTCTACAATTTCTGCATTTGAAAACTTTCTTTTCCAGTTCTTACCATGAACTAAAACAATCTCATTTTATAAAGAAACAGACTAGGTAAGTACACAAATTACATTACCAAACATGACCATCTTTAAAGAAAATATTATAGAAGGGTGTTTTGCAAAATGGGAATGATTCTAGCTTCATTCTCTCCATCATGAAAGGAAGTATATAAGAACCAGCATACCAATCGATGTGATTTAACAAATTTAATCTGGGTTTGTCTTTTGTATTTTAAAGCTTTAAATACTTCCAAAGCAATGGCTTGTGACATTTTCATTCAGAAACGTGCATAAAAACCTGTGACCTTTACCAAAAAGCAAACCGTTTTTTGCGTCAAACAAGCAGACCTTAAAATATGCTTGCCCGAGGCCTGCAACATATGGTCCACTCTTTTCTGTCTACCAACCCTTCCACCCAAATCGCCTACATAAAAAGAAAGATCAAGTAATGGGCTAAGCGATACCAGCAGCTTGTCAGAAAGCAAACCTCACAGCACAGTAATGTAAGATATATTAGATGATTTGACCAGGATAACTCTGTCGTCTGTTGGCAAATCCAGCATACAAACATGAACACAGTCGTTCCATATTCTTGAATTTGGATACTTATTCACCTCTTGGACTAACAGTTTATGCCATTGTTGGAGGTGACTCCCTAAACTTTACAAAACCTCATCTGTACAAACCAATTTCTAGACCTTCACCATACGGATGATGTTAGTTTTTATAGCAACCCCTATCTGGTACAGGTACATTGCTGATAATAGCAGATGTTGTTCTGCAAAACCAAGAACATATGCAGGCAGGTTTATAAACTTCAGACATAGGAAAGGCTCAGCCAGTTCTGCTGGAATGGGATATTCTAATTTTGCATATGAACACATACCTCTGCAATGGGTGCTTCACGCACTGAGCGAACTTCTGAACCATTGTGACACTCAATTTATCAATATACCAATTTATCACCATTGCCTATTGCACATGATCAACATAATACCCACAGGAAGGAAAGAATGCTACAGAGTTGTGCCATAAGGAACACACAAACTATGTATACCACAGTGAACACAGAAAGCAATATATTATGAATTGATCAAGGCAGAATGCACATGCCAAAACGGAATGGCAATGGGTTTAGAGCCTCACCAGCACCCCATAAAATATTCTGACTCGTGCTATTTAAGACTGGTGAACAATGCAATCTTACTTCTTCAGATCAGCTAGCCTTGTGGGGCCCCTTCAAGGTGGGGGCTCTGGGCAAGTGCCCCTTTTGCCCTCCCATAAAAAAGGTCTCTGAATCAATTGCCTCCATGTGCTAATAGTCTCTGCCCATTCTTGTGGCTTAGCAGCAGTTTCCTCCTTGTGCCCACGGTCTTCAGTGCGCTGATGCACGTGCACTGTATGTTGCACAACCACGCTTTGCCCACACTCCTCACACCTCGCGGCATTCTGAAAAATGGCCCGACTGGACTTGCCACTGGGTGGTACTAGCATACAGACTCGAAAGTGGCCGCGGGGCAGGCCCTCTAGAGAAGAGCTACTTTGTAGCTTTGCGACCTTAGCACACATCAACCAGCATTTTTGCAGTAGGGCAATAGTGCTAACACAGATTGGTGTTAGCACTAGGCCAAACTTTGCACTAGCACAAACATGCATTGAAAATGTATCTTTTTTGCATTATGGCAATTTGTGCCTTGGTGCTTATACCATGCCAAACTGCACTTTTCAAGGTGCAATGTTTTTCTAATGTGTCCCAGTGTTTTTAGAAATACAGCAAACTCTGCCCTAGTCCTAATACTGTGCAACTCTGCACTTGCACTGGTTCAAAGTTTTTGTAATCTGGCCCATAGTTTCTTACAGCATAAAACAATGTCATGCAATGAATGTGTCGGGGTACGACAGTCCATCACATCTGTGCAGATTTGTTTTATCTGATTTGCTTGTCATGTACTGTAGTGTATATGCATTCAACCCAATCCTAACATTTGAGTTACGGATTCCAGCCACAGAAGCAATCCAGCTCTTTCAGACTAACTGACTACTGTTTCAACACAAACATTCCTTTTTGCTTGTGCTTCATTTTAGACATATGTTCAAGATAATATGTAAGCTCCTCCAAGAAGATGATGAGAGGACTGCGTGGCACCTAAAGTCAATCCCAGCGCAAGGTCACTAGATCAAGATCAGCAATGTAGCCACGCTATAGGTTCCTCACTTGCCTCTTCTGCTATCCCACCAATAACCTTTCTGCCTACAGAGCCACATGAAACAAGGCAAAAAGAACATGGCAGAAGTGGCCTGCTGATCATGCCTAGGTGATGGTAGAATGCCAGTGATTGTGTATAAAGGACAGCTCTGTGAACTTTGAATGGACGATGATGTGAGTGCTCTGTGAGGGTCCGTTAGGACTTGTGCTGGTATGCCTGAGGATAGCCAGTGGGGTTGCCCCTTTACAATGCGTTCATAGAAACTCACTCCTTTCTACATATGATATGGTATGGCATTTATAATGCGCCTATACGCAAGTGTTTCAAGGTGCGACGAGGCAAAGGGAGGCAAAACAGAGGGAAGACAGAGACAACGATCCTACTAGGCCAGGTGACTGTGAGATTGCCCAAGTGCAGGTGAAAGGGGAAGGGTAAAAGTGCAGGGAGAAAGGGGAGGGGACAGTGAAGTACATAGGATAACAGTAAAATGAATAAAGGCAATAAATAAGAGTGCAGCCAGCTGGTGGCAAGTGCAAGGCTATGTGCATACATCAGGTGTCAAGTGCTGGTAGGGGCTGTAGGGACACAGAAACAGTCCCGAATGCAAGGGTTGTCAGGGGGGGCAGTGCAGGTGTGCAACTGGCAGGGGTGCGGGGGACCTGGGCCTGAGATCAGAAGGTAGCCAGCTAACCAGTGCAATGGCGGATTCAGCCAGGAGATCAGCAGGGGAGAGAGGGAGGGAAAGCAGAAGCAGAGAGGAAGGTCTTTTGGTGCCTCTGGAACCGGAGATGTTTCTCCTCAAGTTTCAGGGAGGCAGGGAGACTGTTCCAGCGGGAGGTACCAGCAGAAGACAGAGATCTACCACCAACTCGCTGCTTAGAGAACCAACTTACACTGAGGAAGTTGGAAGCGGATGAGCGAAGAGCTCGAGAAAGAAGAAATTTAGGAAGAGAGAGTTGAAGGTATTGAGGTCCCAGGCCCCAGAAGACCTTGTGGACAATGCAGAGGATTTTGAACTTAATCCTCGCCACCACGAGGAGCCAGTACAGAGATTTCAGTCCTGGAGAGATACGATCCGTGGGCTTGAGGCCAAGGACAAGTCTTGCAGTCCTGTTTTGGATGAGTTGCAGAGGGCGGAGAGTAGAGGCAGGCAGATTCAGAATGAGGCTGTTGCAGTAGTCCAGCCTAGAGAGAAACAGAGCTCTGGAGACAGTGAGCTTCAGGGGGAAGGAGAGGATGAATACCTCTGAGGAGGTGCAGCTGGTAGTGTAACTTCTTAGAGACGTCAGAGATGTGAGGAGAGAAGAAAAGCATGGAGTCGAAGATGACACAGAGGTTTTTAGCCTCACATGTGGGAGCAGGAAGAGGGCCAAGAGAGGCCGGCCAGCGAGTGCCAGGAAAGGAGGGAGTAGGTGTGCCGATGAGGAGAATCTCACTGTTACTGGCATTAAGGCAGAGATCATTGGTGGCACACCACTCCTGGATGGCGGTCAGACAATCAGAGGTGGCTGAAGGGAGCCTGAAAATGAGTTGACCAAGTTGAACATAGGTGACCAAATACACTTTCATTAAGTCTCACTTGGGCAGCCCCATTACCCTCTATTGAGAGGGGCTCATTCCTACATGGGTGGCCTCATGCACTTGTCTTGGTAATGGGAGGGCACACTACATGTCAGAAAAGGGATGACTCGCCAGTGCTCTCTGGTTGTCTTGTTTAAGGGATGGATAGGAGTGCATTATAGAGGTAAGGACAGAGGTGAATTGCTGGAGCTCTGTGGTTATATCAATAATGGGGTAGACTTGCCTTCTGCAATTCAGAACCAAGGGGAATCTCTGGAGCTATGTTGGTGTCTTGGTAGTGGAATGGGAGCGCACACTGGAAATAAGGATAGAGGTGAACAAATGGTGATCTCTGGGTGTCTTGGTAATGGGATGGGAGTGCATACTGCATTAGTTGAGGACTGAAGTGAATTGCCGGATGTCTATGGGTGTTCAGGCAGCTGCAGGCAAGGATACAGTTGACTTTGAGGAAATCTTTGGGTTCCTTGGCAATGGGAGGATTGTGTGTCAAGATAAGCCAGTAGATATGCTGACATAACAAGACAGCTATAGGCAGACAAAGCTAGAGACCATGAATGGGTCTCATTTCAGAAGGCAGGGAGCACTGCTACCAAGCCCTCAAGGTCTCCGACCACCATCCCTCAAAGGCCTACACAGGCCGTATCAAGGTAGATGTCCCGGCGCGTAACGCCACAGCATAGCAGGGCCAAGGCAACACCCACACCACAGGCCACCCAGAGCAGTGCAGGGCACACTGCACACACACCCGCAGCCGGATGCACAGACACTGGCAAAAGACGTCTCTGCACTGGCATAGGTCATCCTGCAGAGCACACTGGTGCAACAGCAGCAAAACATGGGGACAGGCTCCGTCCCATTCACTTCACCCACACTCACAAGGGGCTCACAGCAGGGTACACCGCGGTGACAGCCAGCGTGCCTTCTGCGCCCAATATCACTAGGGGGCGGTAGGCGTGGGGTGGGGGGGGCACAGTTGTGAAAGACTTTGGGACACTGATTGCCATGAGTGGCCATGCTGGGGTGTTGGTGGTGGGAGGGGGGGGTTAGTGTGATGGGGTGTTGGTGGGAGTAGGGGGGTAATGTGATGGAGATGTTGGTGTGGGATAGGTGGGTGGTGTGATGGGATGTTGGTGGTGGGAGGGAGATAGTGTGATGGGGTGTTGGTGGTTGGAGGGGGAGGTGGAATAGTGCGATAGGGTGTTGGTGGTGGGGGGATAATGTTATGGGGTGTTGGTGGTGGGAGGGGGAAGGGGCATAGTCTGATAGTCTGATTGGGAGTTGGTGGTGGGAGGGTGAGGGGGATAGTGTGATGGGGTGTTGGTGGTGGGAGGGGGGATGGGGATAATGTGATGGGGTGTTGGTGGGGGAAGGGGGATAGTGTGATGCGGTGTTGGTAGTGGGAGGAGGTATAGCATGATGGGGTGTTGGTGGTGGGAGGGGGAGGATACATAATGTGACGGGGTGTTGGTGGTGGGAGGGGTACGGCGGATAGTTGGGGCACTTAATTCCATAAACACCATTAAAATTCATCAATGTGAGGACATTCCTGGTTGTGTTTTTGTTGTGATTATTGATTGGGCTGGTGTCACACAATGGTGCATGGCTTGTGCACATGTCAAAGTGTTGAAAGAAATTGTCTATCAGTCCCTGGTGTGCCATTCTTCCATCCCTCACATCATCTCTGGCAATGTGTGCGCTTGCCTCAGCCAGAGGCACTGCATCCTCATACTCTGGGGGTGGCATGTCATGTCAGGGGGTAGCCGAACATTTCTCTTTGGGCAGAAGTTGTGTAACATTGCACACACAAGCACAATTTTGCCAAATTTCTCTGGAACATGCATCAGGGCTCCACCGGTACGGTCGAGGCAGCGGAAACGAGCCTTCAGGAGGCCGATGGTACACTCAATGCACACACAGGTCCTGCTGTAAGCATGGTTGTAGCCAATCACGTGAAGGGGTCATTAGCCAGAGCAGATGTGGATATCCAGAGTCACCTACAAGGGTCGATGCACAGGCATTAGTCACGGTGTAAGGTGTGGGTTTGGACTTACACAATATCAAGTCAATGGACTACTTGTACATGCAGATTTCACGGCAAATATCTAGAGCTGAAAGATGAACAAAAGCTGACTATAGCGTGAACTGAGAACTCCATCTGGGACCATCTAGAGTTTGACTAGGGCTATTTTCCCACAAAATAGGAGTTTATTTTGTTTAACCTTATGAATAATTGCTTCCTGCTAGCTTTTCTAATGAAATATTGGGATTGCGACAGAAGTTCCATAAAGTTGCCAATGTGTCTGAGTAATGGTATTGCTGTAGAGGACTTGATACACTCCCAATGTTGTGCCCTATATATATAAATCTTTATATCGGAAATACCCAATCCCCATGTTAAGGGAGGGCAACATTCAATTTCTTATGGATGACATTTATTTTATATCTGTACCAAATAGAGCAGTTCCCTTTGCACTGTAGTCCTATACTGAAAAAAACACTTTCCTTAATGGAACATTATGATGTTACCTAATTGATATTGTTCAATGACACAGATATATTTCATTTATTGATTTTACTATTTTTTAATGGTGCCTTCCCACTTACTTGTGGCAGCGATCAAGTCACCTGCAGAAACATGTGCATAATAGTGGGATTGATTAATCATGTAAAGGCACTGATTGGTTGTACAGTGCATGGCAGATGCCTAATTCTAACTTTTTAAAATCTTATTTCTACATTCCTGTACTTGCCAGTCTTTGAGCTGGAAGTGGAGGACAGCAAGTTCAGAAACTGGATTTTTCTGAATATCTCTCTATTTGTCTGAGTAGGTGGTACATGCAGGGTAACAACCATAACTCTGATCATTTATCTTTCTATAACCATACCTCATTTTAACTCCTGGGGCTTCCCTTCCCCCGTCCATTACGTTTTGCAGGTAAACAGGACAATGTTAATATCTTTTGTTATAACCATGTCGTATTCTGACTCACTGGGCTTTGTTCCTACCTCCATGATTTGTTTGCGTGGTAACCAGAACAGTGTTAATTTATTTATCTGTAACCGTGCCTTTTTTTGACACCTCGTGCTAAGCCCTATGATTCGCAACATCAATAAAAAAAGTGGGAGGTCCACACGGAGCTCTGATGGAGTCTGGGAAGACCTCACAATTGCTTGTTCAAGACTGCCATCACCCTAGAATGGTTCAAAAGGATGGCTTTCAGGAGGAGAAGACAAGTTTCAAGCAATCCCAACCCAAAGCATTCAGTCAAAGTAGATATTTCAGGGGGCATCTCTAAGAGGGGGTAGGACCCCTGTTTTTTTTAGACGCGCCTTCTTAATGGAGAGTAGTGTTATGTAGGGTCGGTATTATCCAGAGAACATTTACACATTATACATTGTACATTATACATTGTGCCGAACAACGTCCCATAACACTGCTCTGCTGCAGCCTTTATGAAGGAACAGGGGCCCACTTGGGTATGAACACCCCCAGAATCTTCAGACCTATATTCGATCAAATTGGTCTTGTCACAAGATAAGGGGTACCTCAAGTGTATGCACAAGCAGTCAACAACCCCCCCCAAACATCCAAACATTACCAAACATTTTATTGTGGGAGCATTAACACAAGTACATCAGAGTGTGATAAAGTACAGTGTTCAGAGTATGGTACACAATGAGATTTTGTAATGGAGCCTAGAGTTGTCTACTGTACAGCAGAACAGCAGGAAGGAAAGGACAAGTCAGATTCAACGTGGGGTGAAGGTTGATGTCTGCTATTGGACCAGCCACTGGTTTCGGGCAGTGGGCATGTTACAGGGTTACATGGGAGAGCAATGGCAGACGTTGACGGTTGCCAGTTTGCCATCACATATCTCGGGGAACAAGGGGAAGAGGGAAGAGTACTAATGAGCGGTCAACATGAGTGTTGTTGGGAATGGATTAGGCTTGGTACAGTCCTTGTTTACTCAACACCCTTGTGGTGTCATAAGTCTACACCTCCATCCTGGCCATCATGATTCAAGAGGAGTGGGAGAGCCAAGTGCAGACTGGTCACACTACTGCCAAATATGCCACCAAAACCCAGCTGTCAAAGGTAAGAAATGTAAAAAGGATGCCCAAAACGGTAACAAATGTTTTTGTAGCATATGTTCCAAGAGAATGCAAAAGTATAATAGGCTAAACAAGCGATGGGGAAGTTGCCATGATTCAGAGCCCACAATAAAATATAAAGAAAACGAATGTAAAAAGGCAGACCAATTTGTTTCTAATTATTATTAGCACATGTAAATCATTATTGACCTCCTATCAGCCAATCAGAGGGCCTCATTACACGGACGGCGGTAAGGGTTTACCGGTACCGGTAAGGGACCGGTACCGGTAAACCCTTACCGCCTTACTACGAGGTCCCTTTGCGGGTTGGTACTTTAACGCCTGCTGTTTAGCAGGCGTTAAAAACCAACCCCCAAAGGGACCGGGGTGCTAATTACAGTACCGCAATTTTCGGCACCGTAATTAGCGCCTTCCCCATTCCCATAGAGCCCTATGGGGCAAAAATGGGAATGGGAAGGGCAATGGGGGAAGGGGGAATTACCGCCCAGCCAACCTTGGAATAGGGCGGTAATTCCCCTTTCCTCCAAGGCGGTACCGGTATTTTACCGGCATGGACCAAGGTGCTAATAGCACCTTGGTCCTCTGCCTACCGTGTAATGAGGCCTAGAATGTTTAGAGTGTAGTCAATAACTAGTGGCATTGACTACATTCTGAACAGTTTTTGGTGGCACAGAATGAAACAACAATGCAATTTCCAGGCAGGATATTGTTCCAACAAAACAATTCCTCTCTGGGTGGACCTTTCTTTGCTGCAACATGATAATTAAAAGACAAAGATAAAAACATTGGAAAATACTGCAACTTTCTTACAGAGAAACCGTTTACTTTCACATGACACCGTTTCACTTTAACATGGTCATGTTAAACCCTTTACAGTTCAACCAAGTTGCAATTAAAATGCTTAATGTGCAGAGAACACTGTTATTTAAATACTACAAAATAAAACCACATGTGAAGTTTGAAGTTTTATTAATATACTTATAGCCAACAGGTTGTGCATATACAACACATAGCGCAAACAGATCACAAAACGAGTATAACATTTCCAGTCCATGATACACATTGGTAACAACTACATTAATTCAGGGTAAGATCACATCTTAAAAACACTTATACCCAATTACAACTCTTTTAAAAACATTTGGATGAAACAGGCCGATGTAAATAAAGGATTCAGCCCTAAGGGGTCTTCTAACCAACAGCCTTGAACATACATTCTAATGTTGTCTAAAATAACCATATTAAAACCATAACAAATTCTAATATCAATTAAAAATATCCACAATTCTTACATAAAATAACACCATGTAGAAAATCAGATTGCAGTCATACCCAATCATAAAATGAGTCAATATGTTGGAAAGTTTATTGATATCTAAGGTATTGTCATAAGATTATAAATATTTAAATTGCAGTTCCAACAGACTCTCACAATGTATTAGCAGGTGTTCAAGAGACTCTATTACCTCATTGCCACATAGGCGGCACATTCGCATAGATCTCGATAGGCCCAACTGTGCACCTTTCGTTTCTAACGCCTCACTATTATTACATTTCATCAATAAATAGGAGCGGAAAGTCTTAGGGCTGGGAAAAGCCATGAAATATTTAGGTTTTCGTTATACTTTCAAGCCTATATTGGTAGTAGGGGCCACTGTACACTTTCGTAGATAATTCTATCATAGTATATTCGTGCCCAACTATAGCCAACTTCCTCTTTAGCCAGCCTTTAAACTGTTGATAAAGGTTATATTCTGGGTTTTGAACATAACCCACAGCCCATTTTAAGTACGTAGATCTAATTGTACCCAGTGTACCCAATTCCTTGTTGTTCTCAATGCGTTCAAATGCCTCCATATATGGTACAATGATAGTGTCATTTGCTAAAGTGGTAAAATTCACATAACACATGACAAGTATTCGGATAAATTCAAACTATACTCTTCACCTCAAACTCAAGATAGATGTATTCGGCAGGTATACAATTAGGTAGCCGCAAAAACTTGCACAACAACATGGCTTCTAGTTTCTTCACCTTTGTAACATATCTATGTCCCCAAATTTCAATGGCATACATAAGCATAGCTCGGATTCTAGCCGTGTACAGCATTAACACAATATATGCTGAATAGCTGTTGTTTCTTCCATCAAATGCACTGATCGCACTGGCTGATATTTTACATTTTCCACTAATTGAGAGCCATTGCCTCTCCCATCTTAATTTGTCATCTATTATTACGCCCAGATAGTTGTAGCAGCGCACTTGTTCCGACTTTTCATTATTCAAGTACCAAAACAGACTGGTTTGCTTAGATTATTTAGCCAGAAAAGTCATAGCTTTGCTTTTGCTGAAATTTATTGTGAGCCCGTTGTGCTTAGAGTAATCAGCCAATGCATTCAGCAAGTTTTGTAACCCTGCCGGGGTATAATCCAACAGTAACAAGTTGTCAGCATATATCAACCAACCTACCAGTGATATACCTACTTTAATGGGGAAGGTAAATGCTATCACAAAAGCTTGTTGCATATCTGCTAGTAGGGATCGGATCAGACAATTTTCCCTTTGCGTCTAATCTGATTCGTACGCCGTGTTACAATATAGAAGCATCAACATTTTGAGCAAGCCTGGCGGGATGTTCCATTCACTTAATTTTTTCCACAGGTGATTCCTAGTACCGAGTTGAAAGCTGCTGTGAAGTCTATGAAAGCACAGTAGACACTTGACTCTCTCCTTTTCCAGGCATACTCAATCGCAGAGGTTAATAGGACAAGATCATGTATGGTGCTTGACCTTTGCCTGAACTTGATTTGATTTATTTGTAGTATGTTGTTGATACTAATCCACTCATTTAACTCTGTTAACAAGACATGTGCAACATTTTAGAAGGAATGTTTAGCATTGCCAACATTCAAAAATTGCCAAGATTGTCCCAAGCACCCTTCTTACAGACAATAAGAATGTGGCTGACATTCCAGGATTTGGGTATCACACCAAGCAATCCCATCTCGGTAAATAGCCAGTGCAGGGCAGTCACCAACAGTTCGAAAATGTGCGCTTTACTAACTCAGTTTTTCTATTTACTTTAAACTGTATTAAGGCAACATTTTTTACTTCAGCACGAAATTTCCTAAACATGTATTGCTCCTACACTACGTGCTAATAGTCTTATAGACCTTGAGACTGGTCACTATCGCTTAGGATAATGACCCTTCCCCAACTTATGGCCCGAGGGTTAGCCTCGGAACAGGGGCTTAGGCTTGGGCCATAACTTGGTGGTGGGTCATTATCCATTGATAACAACCTCTCCATCAGTCTATAAGGCTATTTTATTTTTACCAAAATCAGCTTTGGTTCTTAAGGATTTCGGAAGATGTACTCTTTGATACTTGGAGAAAATATCTCAAGCTAGCAAGTGAGTACTCTCAGCCAACTAAACTGTGAGGTTAAGTTCTGTTCCAAGCATATATAATCTGCTAACCCATACTGTATCCAACAGAATAATAAAAAGAGTGCTATGTTTGTTAGTTATGAAGTTCTGTAATTCAAATGTTTCAATGTTTGTGGTGAGGGAACTAAAAAGCACTGGTGGAGGTTGGATTCGAACCAAGCTCACACAGATTTCTTTTTGAAAGCGAGCGACCTTACAATGTCAGTAACAATGCTTTACCAGAAGACCTGTGGAAGCATGGATAACATTAACACATGTCCATACTTCACCATGCACTGGATTGAGAAAAACCTGGAGTCTGACACCAAAGCACCCCAAAAAAGGGCCCCCAAAGTCCATGATGGTGAAGATGCCATGAAAGAACAAGGTGCTTGGCATCAAATTTATTAGTACTGCACTGTCCAGCCGCTAAACAATCTCCCTTTCTTCTTTAACTTACTCTGATCAATTCAGTCAATCATTCTTTACAATTATATAATTCACCATCCACCAGTCGACATTGAATAATTTCCAATTCAGACTTGGACTTTCATCTTTTGTAAATCAGTGACATGGTTCAACATTTTGCCCACTAGGGATTACACCAACAAATGGGACAAAACTGAAGAAAGAGATTGTCCATGTTGCCTATGTCATGTTAACATCGAGAAATGCCACCATGTATTAACTGAGTGCATAATATTAAGAAAAAATGTTTTAATGGCTATGCTGCTTATATATCACTGATCAAGGATATCCGTAAGGACCAATTTTGGTCCACTATAGTTGGGGCTGAGTCTATCGTTATATCACCTGCAGCTTGTGCAATATAGAAAGAAGCACAAAAGTATTTTGAGATTCTTTTGGGTCAATTGGTGCAACTTGTATTTTTATGTCTGTCCAAATGAATTTTATTGTTAAATGATTTCATAATTCAGATGAATGTGTTTTAATGTTGTAGCTCTTATCACAATTGTACTTAATCTCAATGATTTTTTAAACTTGATTTTTTCTAACTTATTCTCTATGTGCTAAAAGTTGGTAATTAACTATTGCACAATACAAAAAATAAACAAATCAGTGAAACATTCCATCTCATGTAGGCATTCATTCTGTCTCATTCAGCCAGTAATACTTCCTTAGCCAGTCATCCTTTAACATCCTTTCTCATTCAGCCAGGCCAGCCAGTAATGAATAATTTCCCAAATCATCAGATCTTCCCACCCCACCCACCTATTCATTCTTTAGCCCATCCCACTCAGCCATTTGTGCATTCTCACACATTGATCCTTAATTACCCACTCAGACATTCACCCTTCAACACTCACCCTTTCATCCTTAGTGATTTACAGGGCCTATTCTTCACAGTCTATACATCTGTTCCCACCTAGCACCTCACCCTTTTACACAGAGCCTTTAATCGATTTCACTCAGTACCACTGCCTTGAAAAAATAAATTAAATGATGAGTCCCTGGTTCCTCAGCCTGTCTTCTCCTTTGTATAAGCTTCCACTAAAATATTAGTGCATTTAAAAGTACATTAAAAGTGTGAACGGTGGGCAGACCGAAACCTGTGTCCCTGTGGCATGGGATAGGTCTGGGTTGTCCAACTCCAGGCTTCGAGGGCCAGAAACCAGTCAGATTTTCACGATATGCATTATCCATGAGATAAATTTGCATACAATGATTCTAAATGTATGCAGCATTTTCTCATGAATATGAATGAGGGATATCCTGAAAACGTGTCAGGATTCTGGCCCGCGAGGACTGGAGTTGGACAACCCAGGCCTATCCCATGCCTACCCAAAACCCCAAACTGTTGGCTTTGTCGATGCTTGTTTGTAAGGGTTGTTAGGCAGTTGGGCAATTTTTACAACTTGGCTTATATCTCGCAGCACACAGGCTTCCTATACTATCAGAATCTGACAGTGATTCCTTTACTACTGACCCAGCCTCTTAAAGCAGAGAACTAGGTGAACTTTTTTCCCAATGGTAAAGAGGAAGTTGATGACAAAGCAGTGCCCTTCTCCTCTGACATGTCCATAATAGACCTAGTTCAGCCATTACCATCAAGGCCGGAGAAAGGATTTATAAAATCCCATACAAAGTGCCATACCATTCTTGTGCTATCATCCCATACAGCGGGGCAGTTTTAGAGGTCACGGTGCCCCCTCTTGCACACTGGTGGTGCCCAAACCACTGCTAGGAATTGCCTTATCGTCAAGAATGTTAGCTATTTGGCATTATTGAATGTTTGGTCCACTCAGTGCTATTGTGCCCCACTATCTCAATATATGAAGGAACAGAATCCTTAAAATCCTTATAGATCAGAAGACCCACAACTTTGAGGGCATCCTAGAAAAGGAAATAAGAGTTTCACTACTGAACAAAAGGCTTACAGAGCATTTATGATGCTCCTGGTCTACTTCCATCAATGTCTCATTTATTTCCTCTTTGACAACATGAAGTCTTACAAATGTTCCTTTAAGCCAAACACTGGTCCTGCACTCGGAGGAAAAGAATACTTTTCATGACGTCTCAGAGTTTGGGAGTCTCATTACAAGTTTGGTGGTGTGGGGAAAAATTTCTGTGGGATGTATTGACCCACTCTGCTATACTATGCGGCCTCACTCTGCTATCTATGGTGCGAGAAACAGTAAAATGGCGGCAAAACCCTTGTGCGTGCCAAAACCTCAAAACCACGTTTTTCAACACACAAAAAGATGGCTGCACAACTTGCCACCCAGGGTGCATGTGTGGTGGAACAGAGCACACGCTGCAGAAAAAATGCCAGTGGGCTCCAGGACAAGTAAACATAGAGTGCAGAGGGAGAAGCAGCACTTTGAAAGTGGAACTCCAAAATTTACCTGTAAATGACATTTACTTTGCTGCTGAAACTTCAAAATGCCTATACATAACATTTTCCAACACTCAAAATCTTGCTTGGTGCTAAAATTCATTCAATCTAATGAAGCACTGTGAATGTATAAGTTCCTGAAATGTTAAGAGCAAAACACCTTCTCAGCAAAACTGGATTGCATGTGAATGACAACTCCTGTCAAAAATCTGTGTGCAGCCATACTGGGCTACCTGTGATTGACAGCCCCTGTCAAATGGGCTCTCCTGATTAAACTTTAAGGTTGTCTAAACTAAAGTCCTGCCGGATTAGCAAATATAAAAGGACTGTTGCTGAAAGGAACACGGATCTCAGTTGTTTTGATCCCAGAGGTTCAAATCTGTAATGTAAATTATACATGTTATCTGATGCAACAAGATTGTTTTATGCTGGATTTCAGGTCAAGAAATTAAGAATTAAACTATGCTAGCTGGGCCTGCAAGGGGTTGAAAAACAGGTTTTCACCCAAGGGGAGAGTTTTGCTCTCAGCAGATGCTCACTGACACATGATAATTTGTGGGGTATGCCAGACGTGTGTCTGCTGCCAGGGACTGAACAATGGCAGATTCTCCAGGCCAGGAAATGGACGTGTGAAGAGGTCATAAACTAGGCTTGCAGAAGGAAATCCCAAAGGTGGGGGCTGCTCATTGCCTCCAGAGACAGACAAAAGGCTGACCATTTGCTGCTAAAGAATATGTAATGAACATTTTTAGAGATTTAAAAGTCGCTATCAGAAGTGGTGAAAAATATAAAACGGGCAGATTTGTTAATCTAATTTTTGGCCCTACATTTGAAAATTTGGTGGAACTGTGCAGTATATTCTGAATAGGAATGGCAGTATATGTGGTTTTATGGAAACTGTATTTATGCTAGAATTGTTAAACTTTGTACACACATTCCTTTGGTAAATGCGCATATTTGTGGAAATGTGGAGAAATTTTGGAAATGCTGCAGAAAGGCTAAACAAGGTCTCACAGCTGTGGGATTTTGATGAACAGATACTCCATAAAATATGTAATCCTTTTATGTGATTTTCGTAGAGGTTACAAATGTATAAATATGTATTTAGGACAAAATTTGATTTTGATACTAGTGGCAAGGGGAGGTTTCTAAGTAGTATAAAAATCAAACCATAAACCTGACAACATCTGTCTTTGATCGAATCACCCGGATGCAAGGCAGAGGTGAGGCTCTGATCCAATCCCATTTCACAGGGGCTAGCTTAGTTAAGCCGGCCCATACACTCATTTGGTGATGTCATTTGACAGGATAAATAGGGACATCTGACAACACATGGACACACTCTCCATTCTTATTCCAGCAAAGCATTTTGATCCAGCATTCAACATCCAGCCTTCAACTTCCTTCTAGATCCAGATGCCAACCACCAGGACAAGCAGTAGCTGAACCATTTTCAGCTAGGCCTCAATCCTCAACTAATCCTCACAACCCAGTGAAGCGCTGGGGTGGTGTAAAGCATCCTGAAACTATCTGGCTTGCTACCATAAATGCTTGTCTGATGAACTCAACATGCAGCTGATCTGAAATATCCAGAAACAAGAAGGGCAGATTGTGATGCTGGAAATGCATCGGAGGGACAGGGCCTCCGTATCCTTGTCCTTTAATGCCTTTTTATCATGTGTTCTGTCATATTTTCCGTGCAGGAGTTCATGTCGGACTCCTGGCGGTGCAGCTCTCTCTCTTTTGGTTTGGTGAACAGACCCGTGTGATACCCTTACGGCACCCGTGGGTGGGGATACAACCCTGTGCCCCTAGTGTATGTTTTTGGGCACCTGTGGGTGGCCCGCAGAGCAGGGTATAGGCTGGTGGCAGCTCCATGCTGACTTTGACAGGTGCGCTGAGTATCCTCCATTTTGGGGATCCCCAGGCCCTGCCATTGGAATCAGTTGATTCCTGATGGAAAACAAGATGGCCCCTGTGGCCTCTTGCTTTCTATTGCCTGTTACCTTGTTTTCCCAAAGTCCTGGGAAGCCCTACTCTGTCCCTTCCCCCTGACTGGCTGTTTGGTGGAAGTGCCATGGTGTTGTTGTGAAGGCCCGGTCAGACTAGCTGGAGCCTTCCCAGTGACTGTATGTTGTGGGTACCTCCTGTGGGTGGGACCTGGGTCAATGGAGTGTGTGACCAATATGCACTTCTTGTTGTGGTTGTCTGGTTTCTGGCATGAGAGACAAAGACTGAGACAGCCCTGCCCGAAACTGGCCTGAATGCAGTGTGTAGTGTTGAATGGCTTGGTACTTGTCCCAATCCACATTCCTTGTTGTGAGTGTCTGAGAGGGAGGAGGATGGCCTGAATGCACTGTGTGCCTGATTGGCTGACTGAGAGTGACCCAGCAGTGTGGATGAGAGACAAGATAGTATATCTGGGGACCTCTCACCACTGGAAATTGTTCAGAAGCGTTCAGAAGCTGTGTCTACACGTTAAGAGTAACTGGAAATGCTGATCCTCGACGCCCAGCTGGACGACGAAGACTTGCTGTTGCATTTGCTTCGACCTGATCTAAAAGCTGCCGAGCTCGTCAAGGACTGATCCAAGAGAGGACCTGGTAAGGCGCCCTCTTCCTGTGCTCCGAGGGACCATCGAGCACCGCTAACCTTCGCCAAAGCTCCCTGGAAGTCCGACCCGAGACGGGACCCCTGAGGAGATCGAAGTGAAGCACCCGGACTTCGCCGCCGCCGAAGTCCATTGCCGTCGACCAGGGTTCGCAGGTTTGTGTAACCGCTGGAAGCCCATCGAAGTTGTGTTGCCCAGCCGTGGGGACCACTTAACGCCGTGCTGCCAATGACCGGAGCCGCCCGCTCCCTTTGCCTAAGAACATTTGAATCCAAGGACTCCCTTGTCCGCAATGTCGACCGCTTTGTCCCGCCAGAGAAAGTCAAGGACGATCAACGCGCCGAGGAGAATCCGCCGGTGGGTTTCCCGCCACCTAAAGGCCACAAAGACTTCGACGACTCGACGCCCTTGTTGGGCCACAGTTCTTCCGAAACTCTTTGCGGTCCTGAACAATCTATTGCCGAGGTGCCCCGCACACCTCATCCTTGCAGGACGTCGCTGACGAGCACCCCCTGGATCAACATCGGGGTTTCGGCACCCTTGAACTTCTTATCGCCGCCGTGGATTACAAGTTCACCCTCTTCGACACCTCTGGACGATCCATGGCTCGTGCTTTAAAGGGAGTCACTCAAGAAGGATCCTTCGACGCGTCTTCGAAGAACTCTACTCCACCAGGTACATTGGGGGGGTAAACCACTCAGAGTGCTAACAAGGAACGACGCAGCGTGGAAATGGGGAGCCAGTGAACAAGAGGCATTCCAGACCCTGAAAAATGCCCTATCCGATGGGGACACCATGGCGTACTTCAACCCCAAGGTGGAATCGGAGGTGGTGGTCGATGCGAGTCCAGTGGGAGTAGGGGCTGTGCTGCTGCAACCTGATGAATGCGGGGACATGCGTCCCATCGCCTATGCGAGTAAGGCTTTTTCGGACACGGAAATTAGATACTCGCAGATCGAACGGGAGGCGTTAGGCATCCTGTGGGGCTGTCGCCATTTCCGTTTCTATATTCTGGGCAAACCTGTCGTGGTGGTGGTGGTGACCGACCACAAGCGCGCTACACCCAACTGGGACGTCACATCCCTTTTTAACTTTAACCAAAACAATGTAAACCTTCGGGGTGTGCATACCCCTGCACAAGTGAGGCCCGTGTGGGCGGGCGCATGAATACCTGGGAGTCTCACCTTACATCTCTCAGTTCAGTCACCTGCGTCCAGGGCGTAGTCCTTGAGATGCCCTGGTAATCTGCGCTCGCGGCGGACCGGGTACCTTGGCGAGGCGGTGGGCGGAGTAGAACACTCTCGTTCAGAGCTAGCAGTGTCCCTGCTCTGCTCGCCCTCCTGATCTCCAGGCGAGCCCTCTCGCCCCACACATTCCTCTGAGGCCCCGTTCTCAGCAGGTCTTTCAATTCGTTTGAAGAACGACCGGTTGCGCGTGACCATTCCTCGGTCGCAGGCGGCCGTCACCATTGTGCCCTTTACATGCGTTACATTCCACGGGCGTGGCTCAAATGGTAGGGACAGTTTCCCCTCGGGGTGCCGGTTTCGGACACGGGCACTGAGGACAAGGGTGCTCGAACTGGCCCACATCGGTCATCAGGGGGTCGTCAAAACGAAGGCTCGGCTGAGACACAAAGTATGGTTCCCGGACTTGGAGGGACGAGTGGAGAGCTTCGTGAGGAGATGTGTGGCGTGTCAAGCAGCAGCCCCAGGAGACAGAGCCCCGCCGATAAGGTCGATGGAGCGTAGCAGCAAACCATGGGGAACTGTCCAAGTGGATTTCGGCTCAACTGGTCGGGGAATGTACTTTCTGGTAGCAGTTGACCAATCGTCCAGGTACCCCGAGGTGGAGGTGGTAGAGTCGACAGCGACAGAGTTCGCGACGAAGGCATTAGACAAAATGTTCGCCACGCATGGGTTCCCGGACCTACTGTGCTCGGACAACGGGCCGCCGTTCACAGGCAGCCAGTTTGCAACTTACCTCCGAGAAAGGGGGATTCGGCATCGCAGGGTGTCCCCACTCTGGCCGCGAGCCAACGGGGAGGCAGAGAGAATGATGCGGACTCTTAATAAGGTCCTAAGAATCTCCGCAAGCGGTGGTGAAGACCTGGAGAGGAAGCTTGTGGAGTTTCTAAGAGAATACCGCACGACACCCCATCAGTCCACGAGAGTGGCTCCCGCCGAAGCACTATTTGGACAATGCCCGAGGGGAATGCTACCGGAAGAGGACGGCTGTCCGCCAGTGATAATAGACAATGAGGGTGTCCAGGAAGAACGGGCTAGGCGTAACGACAAAGAAAGTGAACGGAGGGGTCTGCAGGAAAAGGAGGTGCGAGTAGGGGACACAGTGCTGGTCCGAAACCGGCACCCCGAGGGGAAACTGTCCCTACCATTTGAGCCGCGCCCGTGGAAGGTAACGCATGTAAAGGGCACAATGGTGACGGCCGCCTGCGACCGAGGAACATTCACGCGCAACCGGTCGTTCTTCAAACGAATTGAAAGACCTGCTGAGAACGAGCCCTCAGAGGAATGCGTGGGGCGAGAGGGCTCGCCTGGAGATCAGGAGGGCGAGCAGAGCAGGGACTCCGCTAGCTCTGAACGAGAGTGTTCTACTCCGCCCACCGCCTCGCCAAGGTACCCGGTCCGCCGCAAGCGGAGATTACCAGGGCATCTCAAGGACTACGTCCTGGACACAGGTGACTGAACTGAGAGATGTAAGGTGAGACTCCCAGGTATTCATGCGCCCGCCCACACGGGCCTCACTTGTACAGGGGTATGCACACCCCGAAGGTTTACATTGTTTTGGTTAAAGTTAAAAAGGGATGTGACGTCCCAGTTGGGTGTAGCGCGCATGCGCGGGCCTCGTTATGGACCCGCGCATGCGCAGTTCAATAAACTGCGTCCGTGCGGCAGTTGCCGCCGGGACGCGTAGCAAGCAACATTGGGTCCCGTGTCCTCCTTGGTCTGTGTGCGTGCGTGTGTGCATGTGAGGGCCGAGGGGCCGGATGTAACACTCTATATGTTTGATTTCATGTTAGCTATTCCTTTAACAATGCATTTTTGATGAATCCAAGATCACACCTCTTCTATGCCGTGTTGAGCTTCACACACGGATGATTGGTGCGCACATGCTCTGCTGAATCATGAATCTATGGGATATTCTTTGCACAATCAGCATATACAATAATACAACTTCAACCATAAGGAAATATAAAAAAAGGAGGAATCATTTGTCACATAAAGAAGGATGCCACAAGCTAAATGTTTAGTAGAGGCACAGAACACGAAGATGACTTCTAATGAACTTAATATGTACTTGGTGGGTGTACCGAAATGATAACCAGTGTTTCCCTTTTTGACCAGCCAATGGGTATCTTGAAGCTAGGCACATGTCTCAATGTTTAGAAAGTCTGTCCTTTGTTTTTTTTAGAAATTGCATCAGTCTCAAAGTTCACGCACCGGTTTGCTTTTCTGCAGAGTGGAAAATGGTTCACTGAGCACTGACACCCATCTCTCACGAGCAGCCAATGGGTATCTTGAAGCTAGGCACATGTCTCAATGTTTAGAAAGTCTGTCCTTTGTTTTTTTTAGAAATTGCATCAGTCTCAAAGTTCACGCACCGGTTTGCTTTTCTGCAGAGTGGAAAATGGTTCACTGAGCACTGACACCCATCTCTCACGAGTTTCAATTCTGGCCACTGACTGCACAACTAGAAAAATAACATGAGCCCCCAGTTTTGACTTCAGAACTAGGAGATTATCTTTACCTTTTATCCAGGAACATGTACCATAGAAGCAGAGTGATATATATTTTATTTGTAGCACGCCTATAGACAAGTATTTCAAGGCACAATGAGGCATGGGAAGGGAACAGGGGGGAACAAGACAATGATCTTACTAGGCCAGGTGACATTGAGATTGCGCTAGTCCACTGAGGGGAAAGGGGAGAAGTGCCAGGGGATGGGAGGTGGAGAAGTGCAGGACATATAATCAACAAAACACAAACAAATCAAGAAAAGGAAGTGCGGCCAGCAGGTGGCAGTGCAGGGTTAAGTGCAGGCAGCAAGTGATTGGGAAGTGCAGAAAGGGGACTGTAGGGTAACAGATACAGTCCAAGTGCAGGGTTGCCAGGCGGCGGTGGAGGTGTGCAACTGGGGCGGGGAAGGGCCAAGGACCTGGGCCCGAGGTTTAGCATCACAGCATCCCGGATGATCTCCTCTTTAGAGTGGTATTATGCTTTGACTGGAAATATGTGCGATATTCCCAAACTCAAATAAGGATAATGATAATGATGTGTTATTTATATAGCGCCTTAGTCCAAAATGCTTTACAGAGCACATATTTACATACCATATCACCCAACCGAAATTGGTACTCATTTATCGACCTCGGAAAGGATGAAGGCTGAGTTGGTCTTGCCGGGATTCGAAACTGCGACCTGCAGATCGAAGTCTGTCAAAACTATTTTTTTAATTCTTCTAGCAGACCTTTCAGTTCCACATGCACATCTGAATTCCGATTGTAGTTCAAAATGATTAATCATAGGGATAAAAAAAAAACGTGAATCGGTTGCACAAAGAATGATTTTATATGAAGAGGGCACGATCAGGAGACCTGGGTCCTCAGAACGTCAAGGAAACTGGGACAACTCACTAAGGAACACGCTGCTTCCGGGTGTGGAAATTGGATATGTTCAGAGATAACTAGAAGTTTTTAAAGTATGGCAGAAAAAATCTAGCATCTGCAGCACGCTAGACCACAAAAAAACCCAACAAAGATTAAACAATGTCTCCGGTGACAGATGTTGGCACACACATTCGCCAATGTGTGTCCTTTCCTGTGCTCCTGTAATCCGCCCAGCAAATGTCACATCAGCATGTTAATACCTCATTTATCCAATACAGATGGTAATGCAAATCTAAACTTTTATCACTATAAGTCTGTACCGTGCTGCCCGGTCGAATTGCTCTCTGTACACAGCAGCAATACTTTCAAGGGAAACGAATTCACGAGCAGCCAATGTTTTCCTCCCGAGGGTAAAGGTCTATTTACTGTTAATTTAAATATTCTTTTTTTTTTTTTTACAATTTACATGAATTCACATTTGCATATTCTGGCTTAACAAACAAGTCACACAAAATAAAATACCATACGTTAACCCAACCTTTAAGTGAAATTACCCAAATAGAAACACACCATTGCCAAAACGCAATCCTTTCTCAATTTGGGACCAATTTGTCTGCCACTTCATGGTTTTCCCCAGGTGCCATAATTAAAATGTTCTTTACTATTTGTATCATGCAGACAAAATAAAAGATACACTGTAGAAAAAAGTACGAGACGTATTTGTGCAATTTACATATTTTCTGGGGCAGAGCCGTATGATTTTCCCATTGAAATAATGTTACATTTAGAAGGTATTTGTGTGTGCAGGGTAGCCGAGTTTATAATCTTCCCTTCACGTCAGACACTTATCAGGACCGCACTAGGACAAAAAGTAAGCACAGGTACCATAAAGTGCCCCACTTTGCAAACCCAAAAGGTCAACACAAAAATGATATTTGAGTAGTACCTGGGAAAAAGTGTAAAAGATGTGTGGCAAGTAGTGCATTTTAAAGTGAACAGGCCTCATTATAGGTTTGGTGGTGTGGTACATTGTTGGCAGCAAGAATGTTACCGCCACTTCTTTTGATGGTAATGGAATTACTGCCAACTCTACCAGACTGCCAAATTTAGAATTTTGGGCGGGAAGAGGAGGATTCATGTTTGTTTGTTTGTGCATTTATATAGCACGATGAACCCTCAGGTATCTTGAGTGCTGCTCGTTTCCCACAGTGCATGGTACTTATTTATTGACCTCAGAAAGATGAAAGGCTGAGTTTGGCCCTGCTGGGATTCGAACCTGTGCCAGCAGGCTCTGCACGGATGTGAAAGTGGGTGCTCTACTCGCTGTGCTCCTCTCCAGCACATAGATGGAGGCAAATCATCTAGTTCCCCTCCAAAAATAGCAGATTTATTGCAGCAGAATTACTGCTCGTGGTAAGTCCCAGAACCCGCAATGGAATCCTAGGGAGCTCAAAAATGGTTATGAACAGTGCCTTACCACCACTTGTGATCTGGCTGTAGATCCGAGGGACCAGGTGGCTGTAATGGAAAATATGTTTCGTGGTAATTCTACGGAAAAATCGCTAAATTACTCGGTTGCCAGCGCCCCTTTCCTTCCCTGCTCTCCCTACCCCCTCACCTATTAGCACCTCTGTAGTTTCTACACGGGTACAAATGGTTATATGCCCCTCAGCGGTGTGCCAACCCTGTCGGTAACAGCACTGCCAACCTCGTTAAGGGACCCTTGCTGTGCTCGAGCCCTTAACATGGGCAGCTGGCCATTACCATCAGGGTCGGCACGCCGCCTTGGGGCATATAGCCTCATTAGGACCAGATGGCAGTCCTGCTTGTTCATACCCAGTAGAAACAGATGATAGCCCTGCATGATCATATTCAGTAGGAATTTATGGTAACCATGCTTGATCATACCCATTAGAAATTGATGATAACTGCATTATAATACCTATTAGCACCTGGAGGAGTTATTTGAGGGGATCATGTGGCTAGTAACTCAGGCTGAACAGCCGGAATAAGCCTATGCTCTTTTCTGCCTCCTGTGTTGCTCCCCCAAGCCACCATGTTGTTGCCTTCCGCTGGTGCTGTGGGGACCTATCTCCCGTGACTTGCACTCCATCCGCCCCATTGAAACCCACCCCACCCGAACACACTGAGCCCCCCTCCCTCCACATCATCACCCCACTTACCTGTCCATTGATGCCTCTCGGTGAGGCTCCTTATCCCTACAGGTTCCTGCCACTGTGGAAATAGAAAAGGGACAGCATCCCTTTTGAATGCACAAGGAGGACATTTTGGTTCATGGATTCTTCTAAAGGGAATTGGCAAGCATGACATGCACAGAAACAAATAGGAATACTAACATCCCAGAAATTGGCTGTGATGCTTATAGTTTTTAGAACCAAGGTCTGGGATGGGCCTCAGTGGTAACAACCTCCATTCCCTTTAAAAGGCCCAAGCAAAGACTTATGCTGGTGGGTTGTTAATATTAAAGGCCACCTCTGGCCGAGGAAGTTAAAGCTACAGTAGGAAATGATGGTAAACTTGCTTCACCATATCAGGCAGAGGTTGATGGTAGCCCTACAATTGAATACCCAGTAACAACTGTTGTTACCCCTATGTGGTTCTGCCCAATAAGAACTGATGGTAACTCCACTTTTCACTTTTTGATGATGAATAGTAACTGATAGTAAGCAAATATGATATTATCGAAGCCTCTCTTAGTAAACATAATATTAGTGCCAGATGGTAATCAATTGGTAAAGGCAGGTAGACAAAGGAAGGTAGATTATCTTCTTCTACCCAGTATAGTCACAAAACTACAAATATAATCCTGCCTGTCTGATAAGGCCTTAGTGGTGTGACACCATCACATAACAACAAAGCCAAGTCACACAGATTTTACACAAACTCTAAATTACCCATCAATGATCTGGTGAACAAAATGCTAAAAACATAATTATACCAAACAGGGCTTCACTGCAAGAATAAACACTTCCACACTCCTTGTCACCATAGTCTGCTGTGCCGTATAGGCCTTAATCCTGTCCCGCATTGACAGGGCAATATTCATCTACTCTAGCATTACCATATCTCCAACTAAGGTTGCACTTACTGAATCAATAAACCCAACCAAAGGCCACCTAACATATCGCTTGTCAACCATTTTTGAGTGAACTGTGGTGTAGAGGAGAGTGAGGACAGGATATCCTGAGTTTTAGTAATGAAGTGAGAGGCCAAGTGCAGAGGGCCAGGGAAGGCAAGGGAGAAATGGAGACTGCAGTAGGATTGTCAAGCTCCTAGCAGATTTTGAAAGGTTCAGCTGTGTTCCTAGTGGCCCCAGAGATGTGGGCTTGGATATAGGCCCTCTTCTTCAAACAGTTGGAAAGTCTGTATTCCCTTTGGAGCAGGTGGCAGGCCAGTTTGTGTTACGCTCACCTGGTATCCACAGGGACGCCACCCAGCTGGCTTACTCGCTAGTATGCTTCTCAGCTTTGCCCTGATGTGGTCTGCGGGGAAGGTTCTGCCTGAAAATACAGGAGGACTGTGTTCAAGACTGACCGACTGGGGTAGGTATCCTCCCTCCACCTCCGTATGCTTTCAGTCCCTCTGGCACCCTCTCCTCACCTTGTGGTAGAATTAGGCATGCTCTCCGTCCTGCCTTCTTTGCAGGGGCGCGTTGTCTTTCATGGGCCAGTGTGGTCTAGTTACTTCACTGACGCCGGCCCATTTGATATTGTTCAGGTAGGTCTTATTGCTGTTCGTTGGTTTTGTTGCTATCCTGCATACCTTTCTTTGTTTAAAATGTCTCTTTTTTCTCCCTTAGGTATGCGGAGCTTCAGCGCGGTGAACTGGATTGGTTGAGCCCCGCAGGTAAATGATGGCGCATTAAGAGCGCTATGATGCGGTAAGTAAGCGCTATGCGCAGCGCTGCAAAGTTTTGCCTTTGCTAACCTGTGTTTTCCTTCCTTGTAGGTCGCGGTGTTCTTCAGCACGAGTGGAATGTCCGGAGTGGTGCCAGCCGAGAGGCGACCAGCCAGGTAAGCCTTTTGAGCAGTTCGTAATTTGTAAATATCTCTACAGCTTTCTTTAATGTTGCCTCTATCTTCCTCTTTCAGGTCGTTCTGTCCGGGAGGTGTGCAGATTCGAGGAAGCTGTTCTCAGTAGCTGCAAGTGTTTAAAGAAGAAGACTGCAGGTAAGATGCTGCTGCTAATGATGTTCCTTTTGTCTCCTTGCAGGTTCTGCTTCTCCGAGGTTCGAGGGAATAGCTGGACACGGTGAGCGTCACGTTGCAAGCTGCTAAGTAACACGAAGCATGTTCTGCAGTCAGGGTGTGGTTTATATAGCCCAGGTAAAATAGTACCAGGGAAATGATTTCCAGGCCTGCCACACCCAAAACACTAGACCGCATAGCTTGGTTCTTAGGAACCAAGCTATGTTGATGCCTCCATGTTGGCCGACGATACAATAAAGTAGTTCCCAAGCACATTGTTGTTCATGGTGTATGAGCCTGGCCCCATGAGGGCTTTTGAAGAGGATGCCAGGCTCTAGAGGCCCGAGTCTTGACTCCACCTGGCCAATGGGTTTGCCAGAGGGGGTTTTGGGTGAGGGTTGTCATAGCACTCCCCCCTAAGGCCCCTCCCATGGTGTTCCTTCTGTTTGGCCCAGGTTTGGTTGGGAAGTTCCGATGGAATTTCCTGATTAGACGTGGTGCGAGGATATTCTCACTGGGCTCCCAGGATCTATCTTGTGGTCCAAATCCTTTCCAATCAACGAGATAATATAGCTTTGTCCTAGAGTATTTAGAGTCCAAGATATCTTTGACTTCAAATTCTGGTTCTCCGTCAACAAGTATGGGCTTAGGTGGTGTCCCAATCAGTGTGCCGGGTTGCATTGGTTTCAGGAGGGACACATGGAATACCGGGTGGATGTGTAGATTAGGTGGTAAATCCAGTTTCACGGCTGCTGGGTTGATAATTGCCTTAATGGTATAGGGTCCTAAGAATCTGGGATGAAAGGTCCGGGTTCCCTTGATGGGTACGAATTTAGCGGCTAACCAAACTTTGTCTCCTACTTGATAATCTGGGGCCTTTCTCCGGTGTTGGTCAGTGAATCTCTTTTGTTTTTCTTTGGCATGAATAAGGTGTTCCTTTGCCCTTTTGAAAGCCTGAGTAATGGTTGTGTGTAGAGTCTTTACCGCTGGCATTTCCAAGCTGGCTGGAAGGTCTAATTCCGAGGTATGTGGATGTCTGCCATGAAGGGTATAGAAGGGCGTTTGTCCCGTGCTTGAATGCAAAGAATTGTTATATGCATATTGGGCTATCCATAGTAGGTCTTTCCAATTCCTTTGTTTGTGGTGCAGCATGCACCGTAAATATTGCTCGAGTGCCTGATTGGTTCTCTCGGTTTGGCCGTCCGTTTGGGGATGGTGACTGGTAGATAGCCGAATGTCGATCTGTGCCATTGCACAGCATTTTTTCCAGAACTTTGAAACAAACTGGCTGCCTCGACCAGAGACCAGAACCGAAGGGAAGCCATGTAGCTTAACCACGCCCTCCAGGAACACTTTTGCTAAAGTGGCTGCGTCTGGGAGGCCTTTGAGAGGAATAAAATGGCCATCTTTGAGAATAAGTCCACAACTACAAGGATGGTGTTGAACCCTTGGCTTGGAGGTAGATCAGTGATGAAGTCAAGGGAAACAGTGTGCCATGGAACTGGAGGAATGTCCAATGGTTGTAGGAGACCAGATGATTTTTGTTTCTGTGATTTATTTTGTGCGCAGACACCGCAGGACTGAATATACTGAATGATGTCCTTACGCCAGGTAGGCCACCAAAAGTTCTCTTTCACCTTAGCTAGGGTTTTGGCGATCCCAGGATGCCCTTCGATCAGTGAATCTGATCGTTTGAAATAATATGCTGTTGTAATTCCTTCTTGGGTACATATAGGCGATCTCTAAAAAAGGGTGGGTGGTCCTTGATGGTATATTGTTCTCCTTGCGTTTGCCATGCGAGGTAGGCATCAGGATTCATTGTCCATTGGATTTCTTTTTGTAGTTCTGCTTGTGTTAAGGCTGTCGTGATACCCAAGAGTTTGTCTTCAGGTATAATAGGTACTGGGTCTGGAGTTGTATATACTATTTCATCTATGCCATGCGAGATAAGGCATCCGCCTTTCCGTTTCTGACTCCTGGTCGAAATGTGATTACATAATTATATTCGGTGAAGAAAAGGGCCCACCGTAATTGGCGCAAGGACTGGGCCTTGACTGTTTTCAGATATTGCAGGTTTCGGTGGTCTGTGATGACTGTAATGGTGTGTCTGGCCCCCAGAAGGTAATGCCTCCAGGCTTTAAAGGCGGATTTGATAGCCAGGAGTTACTTGTCCGTAATGGCATAATTAATCTCTGGAGG
This sequence comes from Ambystoma mexicanum, assembly GCF_040938575.1. Taxonomy (NCBI): domain Eukaryota; kingdom Metazoa; phylum Chordata; class Amphibia; order Caudata; family Ambystomatidae; genus Ambystoma; species Ambystoma mexicanum. The sequence goes on along the minus strand of NC_090937.1, from coordinate 100,409,156 downwards.
TGAGAACTTTTTCGACCAGAAGGCCACAGGATGTAGCTGGCTGGTTTCCGGGTCTCTCTGTGAAAGGACAGCCCCCATTGCGAGACTGGACGCATCAGTTTCAACGACATAAGGGAGGTCTGGACGAGGATGTCGCAGGATTGGAGCGGAGGTAAAGCTTTGTTTAAGTTCCTGAAAGGCTTCTTCTGCTTCTTTGGTCCAAGCAAACTTTAAATTGTTTTTTCGTAATAGTACTGTGATTGGGTGCACAACCTGCGAGAAGTCTGGGATGAACCGGTGGTAGAAGTTCGCAAAGCCCAGCATGCTTTGTACCCCTTTCAGAAACGTCTGTGAAGGCCATCTCAGAATGGCATCAACCTTGTGCACGTCCATTCTGATGCCTCCTGGAGTAAGGATAAAACCAAGAAATTCTACTTCGGTGACGTGAAAAAAGCATTTTTCAAGCTTTGCAAACTAGCGATGTTGACGAGGCTTGGTGAGGACTGAACGAACGTGCCTGACATGATCTTGTTCCGAGGTTGAGTATACTAAGATGTCGTCTATGTACACTAAGGCGCACACATCAATTAACTCCCTTAAGACGTCATTCATGAAATATTGAAATGCTGCAGGAGCGTTGCATAACCCGAAAGGCATGACTTGATATTCAAACAAGCCGTACTTAGTACGGAAGGTGGTTTTCCATTCGCCTCCTTTTCTGACTCGGACCAGGTGGTACGCTCCTCGAAGGTCCGATTTGGTATAAATCTGGGCATCTTTAACTTGGTCTAGCATCTCAGGGATAAGTGGCAAGGGGTAGCGGTTCTTCACGGTGATCTGGTTCAATGCACGGCAGTCAATACAGGTTCTCAAGTCTCCTTCCTTTTTCGGTACGAAGAACAAAGGACTGGCTGCAGGGGACTTCGTAAGATGGATAAATCTGTTTGCAAGGTACTGGTCTAAATAGGATTTCAAATGAAGGTGTTCTGGTTCTGTGAGAGCGTGGATCCTGCCGCAAGGGATTTGTGCACCAGGAACAATGTCGATCTGACAGTCATAGGGCCTGTGCGGCGGCAATGTATTGGCTTGGTCCTTTCGGAAAACATCCTGGAAATCATGGTATTCTTGGCAAGGTATTAGTTGCTCCCAGGGTTGATACTGTCGCTCCGGGAGTCATGGGGATACAGACGTCGGGTTTCTCCTCTTGGTAATAGCAGGCAGGGGAGCAGTCACCGGGGAAGGTTCATTTTCGTGCTCGGCAGTCTATCAAAGGGTTGTGAGCAACCAACCATGGCATCCCTAGTATTAGCCTGTACTGAGGTGCCTTGATGAGATCGAATGAAATAGACTCCCGATGTCCGCCCTGACACAGCAAGGTTACCCTGGCTGTGCACTGGGTTACTGGTCGGGAAGCGATTTCTGTCCCATCCACGGTGGTTACCTTGTCCATAGTTGGCTTAGAACACAAAGGAAGCCCCATCTCTGCTGCCAGTTCTTGATCAATATAATTTCCAACTACTCCGCTATCGATGTATGCTTCAACGGCATGCATTCTTGACGACTGTTGGGGGTTATTTAAGATCACTGGTATTGCAAAGTGCGAGGTCAGCAACTCTTTCTTCTCACTCGACAAACTGACCTCTACGTTTGTCGAGCTTGGTAGTTTCCTGATTCCATAGCTTCATCCTTCTCTGTAGCCCCGACTGTTCTTCTTGGGGGTTTTACTGGACAGTCCTTCAGGAAATGTCCTGGTTTCCCACAATACAAACAAAGCTGTTGTTGTCTTCTTTTGTCCCGCTATTGTTTTGAGAATGGAGGCCGTATCCCTCCAATCTGCATGGGTTCTACAGCATTTTCAGGTACACGAGGTGTGTTTTCCCTTGGTCGAACATACACGGTCCGAGGGTCCGTCTTAGACCGGTCTGCCTTTCGGTCCTGCAACCGGTGGTCTAGCTGCACGACCAGATTTATGAATGCTGCACAGTCTCTGGGTGGATCAACCACCTGAGCTAAAACGTCCTTTAATTCGCCTCGTAAGTCTCGATGGAATAGCGTGGTTCTTTTGTTTTCTGGCCACCTAGCTTCGGCAACCAGTCTGTTGAAGGTAGCAATGTACGTTAACAAGTCCTGATTCCTCTGTCAGAGGGACAAGAGTTCATTGTCTACTGCTTGTTCCTGGATATGGCGAGCAAAAGTTTTTCCATTTCTCTCTGGAACCCCTGAAAGTCATGTAATAGAGGATCGTCATGGGTTACCAACGGCACCGACCAATCTGCTGCACTACCACTCAGTTATGATAAGACAAAAGCTACCCGAGCTTGGCCGTTTGGAAATGCTCCAGGCCTACAAAGAAAATAAAGGTGGCACTGATTGATGAATGCTGCATACTTCAGTGGGTCGCCTGAGAACCTTTCTGGTGGTGCCAGGGGCACTGTTCCAGGTAACATGATCTGTACCGGAGTGGGTGGTATGGCAGGGTTTTGCATCTTTCGATTGCTTCCAGGTAGAGGCGTCTGTCCTGCCTGTGATTGCAAGTATTGCCTGCTAATCTCTTCAGTGCGTTCTTTGGTCACTATTAGGTCTCTCCGGAGGGCATTAGTCTCTTGTCAGGCAGCATGAACCTCAGCACGAAGCTCTCCTAGTAATTCTGCCAATTGGTCCATTTCTGATGTTTCCATGGCGCCCAGGTGGATTTGTTATGGTAGGCTTCGTGTTATGTTACACTCACTTGGTATCCACAGGGACGCCACTCAGCTGGGTTACTCGCTGGTATGCTTCTCAGCTTTGCCCTGATGGGGTCTGTGGGGAAGGTTCTGCCTGAAAATACAGGAGGACTGTGTTCAACGCTGACCGACTGAGGTAAGTATCCTCCCTCCACCCTGTATGCTTTCAATCCCTCTGGCGCCCTCTCCTCACCTTGTGGTAGAATTAGGCATGCTCTCCGTCCTGCCTTCTTTGCAGGGGCGCGTTGTCTTTCATGGGCGAGTGCGGTCCAGTTACTTCACTGACGCCGGCCCGTTTGATATTGTTCAGGTAAGTCTTATTGCTGTTCTTTAGTTTTGTTGCTATCCCGCATGCCTTTCTTTGTTTAAAATGTCTCTTTTTCTCCCTTAGGTATGCAGAGCTTCAGCGTAGCGAACTGGATTGGTTGAGCCCCGCTGGTAAATGATGGCACATTAAGAGCGCTATGATGCGGTAAGTAAGCGCTATGCGCAGCGCTGCAAAGTCTGGCCTTTGCTAACCTGTGTTTTCCTTCCTTGTAGGTCGCTGTGTTCTTCAGCGCAAGTGGAATGTCCGGAGTGGTGCCAGCCGAGAGGCGACCAGCCAGGTAAGCCTTTTGAGCAGTTCGTAATTTGTAAATATCTCTACAGCTTCCTTTAATGTTGCCTCTATCTTCGTCTTTCAGGTCGTTCTGTCCGGGAGGCATTCAGATTCGAGGAAGCTGTTCTCAGTTGCTGCGAGTGATTAAAGATGAAGACTGCAGGTAAGATGCTGCTGCTAATGATGTTCCTTTTGTCTCCTTGCAGGTTCTGCTTCTCCGAGGTTCGAGGGAATAGCTGGACATGGTGAGCGTCACGTTGCAAGCTGCAAAATAACACGAAGCATGTTCTGCAGTCAGGGTGTGTTTTATATAGCCCAGGTAAAGTAGTACCAGGGATAGTAGTTAAGGCCTGCCACACCCAAAACACTAGACCGCATAGCTTGGTTCTTAATGTTTTTGGTATTCCGGTAAGTTCAAAGAATCAAATCTGGCTATTTGCTTGGTGTTCATGTATTCATATTAAGCTAAACTGTTGTTATGGATACCTGTATTCAAAGAAATCAATCTCGCTAGGTAGCAAGTAAAACAGTAAGTCAACTGCGCGGCAGTGGTTGAATAGTTATATGATCAATATGAAAGGTTGTAGCATAAAAGCCATAAAAGTGTAATGTTTCAAAGTAGCTCTGTGTTGTGTGTATGTTCACACCAATAGAGTTTATGGGCCTCATTACATGTTTGCCGGTATACCGCCAGTATTACTGGTTGGATACTGGCAAACTGTAATAACGTTTCCGCCACTCAGTCTGCCTGAATTACCGGACTACAAGGAAGGATTTGCTGGTAATACCATCAGTTAATGGCCTGTATGGTGGCAGATATACCTCTATTTCAGAGCTGGAGGTAAATCCACCACGCTACAGGCAAACTTGGAGTGTGCCGGTGTGGTAATGTGCTGGTATGCAGTAATACATGCACGTTATTACTACACCAGCACACTCATAATGAGGCCCTACGTGTTTATGTGCGTGGTATGCCGGCAGATACAAGGAGTGAAATTCAGCTATGTGTCTGGTTTGCAGTGAGAAGTATGGTGAGAAGCAAAATTGTTTTGATGTCTAACTCAATGATTAGCTGATTATGTATTATGTATGCATGTGGCAATATGTGTGCAAATGTAGTGGATGATGAAGATAGATATGGTGTAGATAATTGCCAGTCGTGCAGGCTTATCACTATGAGTTAACAATTTCTAGCTAGAATTGGAGGCAAAAACTGTCAGTCTAGCTATGTGTTATTGCATCAGTGGTATGATGAGCTATGCAGATGTATTGAATGCTAGACAGATGCACTCTGGATAATGATAGTCTAAACACAACATAATTACTAATCAAAACACAACAGGATTATAGTTGGAACGGCAGGAAAAGAGAGGGTCAATCTAGCTTTGTTAGGTGTCAGTACATCCCCTACATCTGTGAGCTATACAGCTGTAAGCGATGCTAAAACGCAATGATTTATTCTGAGATAATTGCTAGTCATGCAGTTTAATAAAATTGCCATCAATGATTTTTTGCTAGGATTTTGGACAAGAAAGAAACAATCTAGCTATGTATTATGGGGGCAGCAGTATAATTAGCTATGCCAATTAAAAACTGTTGTGTAAACTAACACAATGATTCTATACAACTTAGTGCCAGGTGTTCAAAGGCAGATATTTCAAGCTCAAAAGTTGTGGTGTGCATAGATGAACTAATGAGTTTAAAATGCTGTTTAAGGTATTTAGGCAAAAAACACAATGAGCCAGACCAGTGCGTGTGGTAGATGTGGGCTGCAGTGTAATTAGCCATAAACATGTGTGGCTAGCATAATGAATTATTCCTGCTGTGTGCTAGCGTATTATGGCATAGATATCAGGATCCAAACAGATTTACTGATACAGATGCATACAGTGAGTAGATTCAGACAGGTTTCGTGCTAAGAATGCCAGGGAAGCTTTAAGCGTAGATTCACCTTACCTGTATGATGTATTTTCTCCTTCATAACTGTGGTGGCACTATGGAACGCGCTGGAGCCCAAGGACAACAGGCTCACATCAGACACCCTTTGCCACTGCCTTAGGCTTGGTAGCCCGGGCAGTGGCTATCCTAGGATCGGTGCTTAAGAGATGGAGAGTGGGTGGGGAAAGGAAAAAAAGAAGAAACTAACAAGGGGCTTAGGCTGCAAACACAGTGCCCTCTAGGAGCAGTCCAGATCAAATAATGGGCAGAAAAAACAGTAAAGCAGAAAATAAGAGTAAAAACACAGATATATCCTGCAATAAGGCCCTAAACAGGTCCTATCCATCTTACCAAGTGATTCATGTGTAGGATTGAGTTTATGGCTCTTTGGAACAAGCATATGTAATGGATGGGATTATACCAGAATAATTCTGAGTCCAAATAACCAGACAAACTCAAGAAGATGGCTAGTTACTGTTTTATTAACAATTATCTAAAACAGGGATGTTACAACGGACATCAACGGACGTACGCTCAGTCTTTCAATCTCCAAATAAAATACAATTCTTATGCTCAATTATGTGTCAGAGTGATGTCATACTACGTGGCAATAGTGAAAAACCTATCAAGGGTCAGAATTGGTAAAGGGAAACATATAGATATACACTTATATAGGAGCTAGGATTGTTATTGGCTGTCCTTTATCAGGTGGACAACGTATGCCTACCTCTTAAAACAAGTCACTTTCGAAACATTAGGTACACAGTTTCTCATTGGTCTTACAAGCTATAGGGTCCTACATTATATAGACTGATACAATTGGTTAGCACGCTAGTGCCATGCCTGGAACATTTGGTTCATTTAGCAGCACAAAAGCCCAGACCCATGTGCAATGAGAAAGGACATGAGGCTACCTCACCACCCAATTAGCCCAGCATCTCTCTTCACCCATACCTTCTGCAATGAAATTGTCTTTGTACTTGGCCTTGTAGAGTATTCTCATCTTTGGGAATGCACAGGCGTGAGGGCACTCACATCGTCTCTGAAACTCCAAGTTCAGCTCTATTTACATCCTTGGCTCATGTGATAGGAAACCACAATCTGGTCTGTTATTAGCAGCTTTTTAAATGCTCTAAATTAATGAAAACTTGGCATCCCTTGTGTTCTATCTTGCACCTTAACCTGAGAATATTCCTCCTCCGCACACTCATTCTACTTCAGAGTAGATAGCTGACCTTGATTTCTATGATCTTGACTTCAGGCCAGGCAGCCTCACCATGCAGCTCACTTTCCTGCTATTCTGCTGCAACACAGCTTTCCGTTCCCCCTTCATGATTTCTTGCTTATTTAATTCATGATACCAATGTCCAGTCTTTGTACAACGGTGGCTTTATCTTCATTATATTTACTACTCATAGCTAGCCACTATGATGACTTGATCTACCTTGCATTTCAGCATCTGTACATTTATTGAACTTGTGTTTCTACAGCACTTTGTTAACAGGTAATCTTCGTCTTTTCCACTTTGTCTGTTTAATTGATTCTTTACTACATCATTCGTCCTCTAGGATCCATATATTGTCTTAAGTCAGTATCTCGGGACGTCGTGCACACTTTCTTATAACGTCATCAGTTCAGGTGCTTGGCTCTTTCTCATATTCCTTTAGGGAGTTCCTCCTGCTGGTTGTCATCACTTCGGGGGTACATTCGATAGGGTTGTCTTAATGGGCATCTACTTCCAAATACTTGCTGTAGATTTGGTACAATAGCCGGTGTCCAGCAAGGTACAGTCGCATGTCTCCAATACAGGGGAGGTAGGGGGCGGGGTCTCCTGCAGATGTTTATAGCTGCTTCTCTACGGGAAGGCTACAGATAAAAAGCAGGAAAGCAGGAGGCAGTAGTAAGGCAAGCCTTCAGGCAAAAAGACACTGGCGCCTGACTTCTTCAACCAATTGCATTGGCAGGAGTGCGGAAAGGAAAAATGCAGAAACTAACAATGGGCGTAAGCCCCAAAAAGAGTGCCCTAAAGGAGCAAATCAAAGGCAGAAAATAACCGTTAAAACAAATATAAGGTACTAAACAGGCCCTAAAGACCTTACCAAGTCATTCCTGTGTAGGATGTCTACGGATTGAAAGCAGGAAAGCAGGAGGCAGTAGTATGGCAAAGCTGCAGACAAAGTAACACGGATACCTGACTACCTCAGCCAATTGCTATGGAATGGGTGGGGAAAGGTAAAAAGCAGAAACTAACAAATGATGTAGGCACACAGTGCCCTCTAGGACCAGTCCAGATAAAAGAAGGCAGAAAATAACAACAAAAACACAGATATATCCCTCCAATAAGGCACTAAAAAGGCCCTAAAAACCTTACCAAGTGATTCCTGTGTATAATGGCTACAGATTAAAAGCAGGAAAGCAAGAGGCACTAGTACAATAAGGCTGCAGACAAAAGTAGTCAGTGTCCCCTCTTACTCTCCCATCTGCACCTGCTTTTCCTGACCCTCTCTAACTGCATTCAGTCACCCCTCTTGCTCTCTTATTGTTATTCCCTCCTGTTTTTTCTGCCACTGCCTCTCTGCATTCATTCACCCATCTTAGTCTACCATCCTCTCCTGTTTTTCCTGACCCTCTCTCTCTGCACTCATTCACCCCTTTTAATCTCCTATTCTCTTCAGCTTTTCCTGCCCCTCTCTCTTGGCATTCAGTCACCCCTCTTACTCTCCTACCTGCCCCTGCTTTCCCTGCCTCTCTCTCCCTGCAAATTCACCCCTCTTACTCTCCAATCCCCTGCTGCTTTTCCTGCCTCTCTCTCTTGCTCTCTCTTTCTCCATTCAGTCATCCTTCTTACTCCCCTATCCACTACTGCATTTCCTGCCCCTCTCCCTCTGTATTCAGTCACCCCTCTTATTCTCCTATTCTCCTATCCTCTCCTACTTTTCCTGCCCCTCTATGTCTACACATTCACCCCTCTTATTGTGCAATCCTCTACTGCTTTCCTTCCCCTTCTCTCTCTCTCTCTCTCTCTCTCTCTCTCTCTCTCTCTCTCTGCATTCAGTCACCCCTCTTGACTCCTAACCTCTCCTGCTTTTCCTGCCTGTCTCTCTATGCACTCATTTATAGGTCCAGGGATAGAGGAGTCAGAGTCTCCAGATGAAAGCCCTGAAGCCCATAAGGAAGAGTCGGAAGGTGAGCCAGTGGTGGTGATGAATTTTGAGCCAGAGAAAGGGGGGTTGCATCATTTGCCGTCCGAAGCGGCTGATCCGAGGGATATGAGGAGTGATCGCAAAGGGAGGGGATGGTGCTGTGTCCCCACAAGTGGTGATGGCACTTTAATACAGCAGAGCCACGGACAGGGCCGTCATGACGGGGGGGCAGGAGGGGCAAAATGTCCCAGGCCTCGTGCTTGTGGGGGGGCCTTGCGGCACCTTCTCCTGAATTGAAAGCAGCACAGTCCACCGGTGTCCATTATTGACACGAGGGACTGTGCTGTCTCCTCTCTTCCCCAGCAATGATTTTGCCATTTATTCTGCAAAGCCGTTTGGTTTTGCAACAAACAGCAAAATAATAGGAGACAGTAGAGCTCAGAATTGAGCTCTGCTGCCTCCTGTTATTCAGCTGCCAAGGTAGACATGCTGAATGACAGGAGCGGATTCCTCTCCTGTCAGTCAGTGTGTTGACGTTGCTCTGCATGAACACGCTGACTGATGAGGAGTTCTCTCCTGTCAGACAGCCTGTCTACATGTTGTAGGGAAGGGAGTACCATCTGGTCCTCACGTGGCTACGCGGGGGCTTTTCAAGGGTGCATGGAGGTAAGTTAAGTGTATTTAAATTAAATGAGTATGTATATGTGCATGAATGTGTGTGTATGTTTGTGTTTATGTTGGTGTCAATGCTGTGTTTAGTTTTATGTATTCGTGCATGCAAGGAGTTGTGTGACTGGTGGATGAATGCATGGGTGAAAGTGTTCTATGTGAGTGTGTGCACCAGCCCCACCCCTAAATTTAGCAGACCTGCGGGCCACTTAATTAAGGGGTGGGGTCATGACATTCGAGGTGCAGCTAGGTTAAAATTCTATGAGACTAACACTTCAAATGTTGGGAGAGGCGCTAATTTCAGTGCCTGTGGGGTAGAGGCAAACTTACTTGTGTGGGCACATCTAACATCTTTCCACATTGAATGAGACTATTCTGGTGAAGCTTCAATGATACAAGCAGCTAACTCTCTCCATTTCTGAAACGTCACACTTAAGGAATGCTGTGAGGATGAGATGTCTCATGTCACCACTTCCCTTCCAATCACTCCCCTGGCATGCAAGTGCTAACCCCACATCACAATTTCAATTACCTAAAAATGTATGTTTATGAATGCAGGTGCTAACAGTGAAATGTTTTATGTTAGTAATTGCACGGCATTTGTTAGATGCAAAGCCCAGGCACTGTTTAACGTATGTGTCTTGTTCTTGTTCCGTCTAGCCATAGCTCTGTTGGTCAGCCCAGCAGGGGTTGGATGACAGCTTTGAAAGCGAATAGTGAGTGGGGCCAATGTGGAGCCAATAAACCCATTGCGGTGTCGGTCAGTTGAAATGGGCCCCCAAGCAGCTGCCCGGTGTTGGAAGTCTTATGACACAAACACCTACTGATAATCTGCAGCTTCTAACCACCTCACTGTATTATTTTGACTTCATTATTGATTTAAGCACTCCACAGGTGCCTTGGTCTATTTTTACAATCTGTAACGCCAGGGGTGCCCCACAAACATCGCAAAGAAATGGGTCCGCACAAGCCCTGACAGATCTTCAACCAGCCCTGCTCCCACTTCCCTCCTAATACCCTTAGCCCAGCTAGGAAGCTGAATAGCTATTTCACCTTCCCTTTGGCCACTAGTCGTACCTTTCACCCCATTTCAGAGGCTCTTTACTTTCATAATGCTATACTAATTTCTGAAGAGGTGGGCCATCTAAAAGCTGAGACCAGAAGTTAAGACTTTGGCTTCATCAAAGTTAGTCTGTTGATATTGCATGGATAGGCTTTTGTACTCTGTATGTTTGATGCTGATGCCGCTCCATAACGAGAGCTACGAGCTGGTGACACATTGAAAGAGGCCTTCTGCCTCAAAGTGGGAGGGCTTCAGCCCTCCCTAACGTTGGGCTGGCTCTTCCCATGGAGCCAGGTCGAGTCAACAAAACCCAACATTTCGGGAGAGGGCTAGAGCCCGATCAGCTCAATGGTGTTGCACCCTATGTGTCTTTCACTGAAGTCCTGTTAAAAACAAACATTGGCAAATCTTGACTGGTCCTAGAGTATTAGACATTTGCCAGGCACTGCTATTAGATGCTCAGGTACTCAAACCAGTTTGCACTTGTTACCATCAACGGCCAGTTAATACCAATACAGCAATGCCGTTACCATTCCTACATGAAAACCCAAACTGTTAGCATTGCCAATGCTTGTTTTGCTTTACCCATGTTGCACAGGACTATGCATCAAGGTTAAAGAAAACATACTACTTGGCTAAATTGGCCCAGATTGAATTTAGGCCAATCGAGCCAGTAATAAGACTTATGGTCCACTGTCAGCCTGGACATTCTTTCTGTGGCATGGCATGTTTACTGGCTGGGAGTCCATACATGGTAATAATGGCACATATTGTTGCAGCCTGCATGAACGACATGAAAACAACCAGCATGGATATATTTTTATACTAGCATATGTTGTGTGCAACCGCGGCATGAAATGTAGTGGAAAATGTTTCTGTGCACGGTTGGTGACTTGCAACTATTGGGTTTTTCCATGTGCTTCCATACAAAACCAATTGCAAACTGTATGAATGTCAACCCAGTTTTACAAAGAAAGTGCAGTAAAATGCATATTTGTAACCCAATGTTTCAAACATTTTCTTGGGAGTGAGAAACCTCCTCAAAGAACCCTTGTTTGGTTTGGGCTCCCTCGCTGTGCCTGCTCTGTTGATCCTGCAAAATTGGCACAAACATTTAGTTAGTCTGGTATAAACATTTCTTCAGTAGAGAAATCTAACTTTGCTGTAGTTGATTTGCAGCTGCAGTAATAAACCATATTTAGGTTCCTCCACCAAACTTAAGGGGAGATTTCTTGCGTCCCCTGTTTGCGAAGGTGTAGCTGCTGGCGTAGTGTGTAAAATTGAAAATGGGCCTCACCAAATGTTTGGCCCTGGGCCACACCACATCTTGTGACCGCCCTGGCCACGGACCAGGAAAGCCTGTGCAATGGGCGACGCTGGACTTGCGTATTAAGTTTTTTTTTTTCTGGAAAGTTACAGTTGAGGGTTGGAAGAGATTAAACCAAATTCCCTGCACTTTTGTCTCGGTTCATTTATTTGTTGTGCGTGTGTGGGAAAGCGAGTGGCTACCAGCCAGCACCGTGAAGAGGCCCAACACATGCTCGCAACCTACATCAGAAGTGCCTGTACTCCCCTAGGCCTAGAAAGCGCCCAATCCCCCTCACCATCTACCCCACCAGGACTCAAAATGCCTAGCTCAGCACTCCAGAGCCAACAATCCCCACTCCATTACGTTTCTAGGTCCGGATGCCCAGAGCGAAGATACAATTGGAGTCAAAAGATTAAAAGGCTACTAAAATAATCCAGCATTCAGAACCAAAGATGAACTCCTTTATGGTCGAATCCATCAACATGCAAGGCCAGTAGAAGCCTCCCAACCTACAGCCTGCTGTGGAGAATGAAAGCACTATTTTTGTTAAGCTAAATGTGCTTTAATACGGGGCAGAGGAAGAGGGACATCCGTTAGACGAAATGTGAATTAGGGAAGGATGTTGTTGCGTTAGAGGCAGCCGTAATGTGTTCGAATAACCCACAGTGACATTCCACATTAGGGAAAAAATGATTTTATGACTTCCTTTCAGCAGCAAACAGGCAGTAATGTCAAAGCATTACCGCACTAATGGCTTCACCTAGGAACGGGGAGGCGGGAAACAGAAACGCATTTAATTTAAAATGCAGATGTGGCAACTGCAGCTAATTTGCATGACACGAGCTTCCTCGAAAAAAACAATCTATCTACATTTCGGCCATTAGCTTTGATTTAGTTGTAATTTATGTTTTCACAAAAAACACACAGAGGATTAGATCAACGCGCTCTCTACTAATTAACAAGTCCTAAAACGTTTCTGAACTTTCATCACTTCTGTATTAAGCAGTGAGCCGTGTGTGTTTGTGTGTGTGTGTGTGTGTGTGTGTACGCCCACTGATGATCCCATTTGCATTTTCACACCGTGTTCCACACAGCACACTTGAGGTGTTGCATGGGGACCCCATCTAAAAGGTGTGCAATTTCACCTATGATTTATATCTCAATCGCCGTTCATACAGGGACTGTAAAAACAGAGGTTTAACTCGGCATGACGACAATGTTATCCTGTTGAATACACACACAAGGTTATTCGTTCCCGAACCACTCTCCAAAGTGGCTACTGTACGAGGAATCGTTTGCACTCTGTGCACCCCTCGAAACAGATTATGAGGCCTTTTGTTACATTTCTGCGGTAAACACACGGGACTCATTACAAGTACGGTGGTGCGGTAAAAACAGTGATAGCGTGGTGATATCAGTTACTGCAACCTTGACGCAACCATACTATGATTTTCAGCGGCAAGGTGGAGGATGAATCTATGTGATCACTGCACGGCCCATAACTGCGCTGACGAAAAGGTTGACTCCAATTACGGCACGGCGCAGTGATCAGATAGATCACTTTGCCTGCATACCCCGACCCGTATTCCCCTTCCAGATCCCCCCCACCACTACACCCCACCTACCTTTAAGGCGGGACACTTCTGTGTGCCACCTACACTCCTCTATCCCCGCAGCATCAGTTCCTCTCAGAGCTGATGCTGCACGGTGCTTTTCTATATGTTTTCTTTTTTTTCTTCACTTTCCTGTCCCCCGCCTACCGCAATGGTAAGCGGGGGACACCCCCACAACCCACAACTCACGCTACTGGTCTCAAGGGGAGCAGGGGACACCCCTGCAACCTTCGCTCTGCTTGGGCGCAGTAGTGGGAGTCGTTTTTTTGTGCGCCCCCAAAGTCGCAGTGACTGCGGGGGTGAACAAAAAAAGGCAACATTTCAGTACGATTCATGGAGAATGTGTCCCCAGCAAAAATCGTCACAATTACCCCCAAATTAGTGTTTGCGGAAATTCTGAAAAAATCCCCATGGAGTCTTATGAATTCCAAAAATGGGGACTTGCAACACCATGCCCCACTCATAATCCTGTGGTAAGGTCACAGGACTGAGTGGTGGTAACAGTAAGTGAGTTTGGTGGTAATGATGTGGAGTTACCGCCAGATTACTGCCAACCTCCTGATGAGGTCCACAAAAGTATTTCCTTCAAAAGATAAGGTAAAAAATGAAAACCACTTTCCGCTGCATTAAACCTCCTAAAATAATCTAAAAACATGAATTCTGCAAATTAAAATTGCAAACAATTGTTTGCTTTCTGCAGCAATGTGGGCAGTAAAATGTAAAAAAAAAATTGAGGTAGGAGGTGTCCTTGATTGTTTTTATGAGCGAGTTCCGCTGCTGGAAGATGAGAACAGTGTCCAGGCCTGATTTACAGGAGCGTCCAACCCACACAAACGCAGGTACTCACAGGCAGCGCTATGACAAAAGATTTCTAAGGCACACCTGACTTTCATTAGAGGTGATAGGCTATACCAACAGCAATGTCCTCCATCCAGAAGAGCAAAGCCATGAAGAACATGATGCCCACTTAATGCGCATTCCAAACATATCAACCAAATGACAAGTAACCAGTAAGATACTAAGGGGGTAATTACACATTTTGCAGTATTTGCTCCAGAGGTACCGCAAAATGGTAATACTTTTGATTCCCAGCTGTGCAGGCCCACACATTATTCCCCATTTTGGAATCCCACAGGGCTCCATGGGGGCTATTACTGTATGCAGACATTACCACATGTGTTAATGCATTGGAGTGACAGCAATTGCCACCACAGAAAAGCAGGTGAAAAGGAGGTGCTTTGGTAGCAAAACTCTACTACTGCCAAACTCATATTCAGATCTTAGGACAGTAAAATGTATTTATTGTTCTAGCTGTTTATAGTTCAAAGACCTTTTACAAGTGTACAATTATTTTTACATAAATTAACCAGAATGGTTAAATATATAAACTTTAACATCATCATTTACATTCATTATTTCCATTTCATGTGTTCAGAGATTATTCAATACAATCTCAAGTGGTCAAATATTCGTACAAAAACTAAAATCATCAATCTCAACTCCATGGCTATATCACTAATAGCCTAACATGTACTTATTATGGACAAGGTTCAATATGAATCAATCACTTTTCTCCAGCGGAGCCCAATATTCTGCGACTCTCTGTTCTATGGCAGAGAATAATTAAGGAGACAGTAGAATAAAGTGCAAAAAGTGTCCTAATTATGCTTCAAGTCTAATTCACGTATGAGAAAGCCAAATAGAGTCTGCTACGGTCCAAACGCCATATAGGTCCATATGCATTGACTCAGAAGGTGAATTTAGTCAATAATGCCAAAAATGTATTGTGGTTAGGGAAGAACAATGATATACATATTTACCATACATCTACCTATAAAGCAAATGAAGCTTTGGGCATTCAATTAGAATATGTCGGACTGTCTCCAAATTCTCCTCAATTTTACATATCCGACAATACCGTTTATTTGCATCCAGTTGCCACTGAGTGCCATGTGTAGCTCTTACTTGCAATTGATTTGGCCTCGTCAGTAGTCGAAATCTGCGTACGGCAGGGCTGGGACAACATACTTTTGAGGAGTCAAGTAGGTGTGGACAAAGACTTCAAGCTGGTGGTAGTTGTCAAACTATTCATGTAGTTAAAATAATGTCCCCAGTCTTTTCTCTGGAGCTTTTCTTTTAAGGATATCTTAACAGTTTTAAATCGACCACAACATGAGCGATCAACAGACCAGTTTAGATTGGACTATAGAGCAGCGCACACAGCATCATATATATTAGAAGTTTTGGCATTATGTAGCTGGATAATATTTGTCCCTATGATCTTTAACATCTGACTCACAGGATGGCACATTGCTTTCAGTGGGAGAAGGCCTCATTGTTGTAAAATGGTGGCCTTAAGGGACACCAAACCGAGTTCTACACAAATATATTGTATAGGCTAAGTTGGAGGTTAGCCTAAAGTGGTTTGCCAAAAATGACCTTCAATTTTATCTAACCAGGAGAGATTTTTCATCGTAATGGCCTCTAGTCCATAGGATATCACTGGTACAAGCCACTGTGTATAGAGCATCATGATGCCCTTCAGCAAATATCCAGCGTAGTGTAATACAAAACTACGAACAAGCATGGATATTTGCTTCGCTCGTTGTGTCTTCTTAACAATAAGAGAACAATAGTCCTCTTTGAAGTCCATTTCTATTCCTAAGTATCTATAGGTAGATGTGTATTTGATGGTGCCCCAACTAAGAGCCATTAAGGGTCTGTTAACTTTTTTAGCCGAAAACAGCATGGTCTTGGTTTTCTTTAATTTGATATTCATGCTATGCTCAATAGTGAAACATCCTAGTTCTTCTAATATGTCTTTCATGCCCTTGTAAGTGTGATCTACCATGACTACGTCATAAACATATAATAATGCTGTGACCTTAGTCTCTTTAATTTTAACAGGGCAGTTGCCATGATTTTCCAAGCATTTTATCAGTTGACCTATATAAAGGTTGAACAGTAAGGCTGCTAACAAGCATCCCTGCTTGACCCCTTCATTAATTTTAATCAGACTGGATAATTGCCCTTCATTATCAAGGTGTATACAAGCGGTAGGACTGGTATGTAGTTTAGCCATGATCTCTAGTAGCCATGAGGGGCACTTCAGCTCAGCCAGGATTTCCCATAGTTTCTTACGATCAACCCAGTTGAAAGCAGAGCTGAAGTCAACAAATGTGACATATACAGAAGGGTTGGAGTGTTGTTTTGCTCTAGTAGTTATGTCATCTAGGAGGCATATATAATACATTGTACTAGATCCCATACGAAAGCCTGATTGAAAGGGGTGTCATAGATTATTGACATTGGCCCAGCTTTGAAGGTGATCTAGCACAATTGTGGTAAATACCTTAATGGTGGTGTCTAGCAAGGATAGTATCCGGTAATTACCGGGCATTGATCTCAATCCAGCTTTATGTACAGGAATTAGGATGGATGTGGTCCAGGAAGAGGGAATACGCAATTTCCATACAAACCTTTTTACATAGCATGTACAATATTTCTGACGGTAAAACATCCTTTCATCGCGGGATGTTTTTTCGCTGGGTTTTTTACCGCGATTTTATTTTGGGAAAAAACCATTGAATTTTTTAGGGAGGGGTTAGAAAATTATTGGGTCATGTTTAATTACCATAGATGCTAACCCGTTGGGGCCGGGGGACCTTGAGTTTCTAAGTTTGCTGATGGTTCTTATAATATCTCCCTTGGTGAACTGCAAAGGCCATACATCAGACTTACCTATCGTATAGGTGTCTGAAAGATCTTCGTACATGTTATTCATAAGGAATGACGTCCACGTTTCTTCATTAATTGTGTGAGGGGCTGTGTATGGGAGTTATTTCTGACTTTATTTAACATATTCCACACCGATCTTGTTTCTCCATCTTTCATGATACATAACATCTGTTGCCATTTTTGGTTAATTGTGTCCAGTTTTCTACGTTTGCACCAATCTCTATACTTATTGTTCATTTTTTCCTTAACTGAGCATATGTATTCGTCAGTAGATGCAGTTTTCTAAGCTGCCAGATTTCCCTACGGTTTACCACTAGCATCTCATCATCATACTTCATTTTATATTTTTTTCCCGGGGCACCTTTTGGGGAGCCACAAACATATGCAACTTCTATAGTGGTTCTCTTAATTACATTTTCAATGTAATCGCACTTCAGATCGTCAATTACTGAACCTAGGTTTTCAATTAAGTGCCATTTTTTGGGGTCATTTTCTTCATTTTTGGAACATTCCATTTGACTTTAGTCCTGCTATTTGTTAACCTGATGTTTGTGGGGCCCCTTTCGCCCAATCCTTGGGTAGATATGCTTAATGATGCATGCATGAGGGACTGGTCACTATAAGGCATATGGGTTACTTCAAAATCGTATATTTGTTCCAATGTGGGCATATTTCCACAAACATAATCAAGGGTGGCAGATTTAGTACCACCATTTCATGGACATTTCCCTGATGTATCGCTTTCGGTTCTCCCACTCAATGGCCAAATATTCCAGTCCTTCAAAAAATTAGACCATATGTTTCCCCTTGCA
This sequence comes from Ambystoma mexicanum, assembly GCF_040938575.1. Lineage (NCBI taxonomy): Eukaryota > Metazoa > Chordata > Amphibia > Caudata > Ambystomatidae > Ambystoma > Ambystoma mexicanum. The sequence goes on along the minus strand of NC_090937.1, from coordinate 100,391,571 downwards.
TTATCCATTACATCATATCCTGCAATTTTATCAAAAGTTGCTTTCATGGTAACATCTCCACATTGTGCATTAATATCACCACAAAGGATAACCACATTGTTACCCTCTTGTATGAGCCATTCAGTAAGTATTAGATCAACGGTCACTTGTATCTCACTGGTGCAATCTCTAGTGGGGGGGGTCATATATGTTGACAATTAATATATTAGGGGCGGCTGACAAATTTCTGGCTCTGATTTGGATGGCTATTACATTATCAAGGGCAGATGACTTAGATGGAATTTCGTTAGCATAAAAATCATGTCTTACTCCAATTAACAATCTGCCAAAGGGTCTTCCTCTGACTTCTTTTCTAGCATTGCGTCGGAATATACAGTGAGTATCGATGTGGTAATCCTTAAGGAGCCATGTCTCCTGCAACAAAATTATAGGTAAAGTAATTAAATAATCAAGGGAGGTTCCAGGTTTGAGGAAATGAGCATGGCCTCTCGTATTCCATGCTGCTATCTTTGTCTCTCATGGCTGGGTCATTTCAACTTGGCCCAACAGATTCTTTAACCATTTCCACCCTCCTTGATTTTCACTGGCAGTTGCAGTTTGTTTGGGAGGGTTATTTGAAGCTTTGGAATTGCCAGTGCCGCAATGTTTACATGAATGGATCTCGGGCGTCTCTGGGATTACTAAATCCAGTTCGTATCCGAGGAACTCTAGGGACCCTTCTTGTGATTGAATAAGGGTAGCCGTGGCTGATAGAACACAGTGGATTAATTATGTATATGCCAAATCCACGCTTCAATGGCTGAATAAATTCCAACTCACAAGATTTCAATATGCGGAGTGCCAGAATTTTAGTGAACAGTTCAACTAATCTGTATCTATTTATGGATTTTTTGGTTCTCTTATCCACTCTTTCACCGATGGTGACCACTCTATTATTTAATGGACACTTTGCCATTTATTTTATTTCACATTGACTCACAGGTGTAGCCTTTTTATTTTTATTTATGTTTGACACTTTAGCATGGGGAGTTTCCCTTTTACTTATTTCACGAACAGACTGATCCAACTCAGGAGCATTATCTTCATTGGATTTTATATCACTTGATTTGCTATCATGTAGCAACCAACTTGTTGGAGTTCCGGTCTTCTGAGATTGTTTTTTTTCCTACGGTTTTGTCTCTTTCGTAGCCGTCTAGATTTACATTTTGGTGCGCTTGCCGATGTAGCAGTTGAGTTTAAAGGGAGACTATGGTCTTGTATTGTTTCTTCCATGCTGACTAGTTCAAGTGGTTTTTCAATGCATTGTTTCTGTTTTTGTATCTGTTGTCTCCTTTGCCTACGTGTAGGATACGACAGAGGGGACTCCGTAATATTATAAGAATTGTGTGAGCTGACATTCAGAGGATGGTAACCCCTTCCACTCGCTCAGGCTTTCCAGCTTTGAGTGACTCTTTGACCACTTTAACTATGTTAGAGGAGACCCAATCCTCATGGTGGTGCACCAATGTCTCCAACATCTCGCAGTTTTTCTGAGTTTGGAAATAAGTTTGACCACATAGTTTTATTAAATTGTTTTGTGCAAAATGCATCATACTAATTGATGGTATCACTACCTAACGTCTAACTAGAGTAACTAGACTAACTCACGTCTCCATCATAGTTCCTTCTTTACTTTGGGCTGTATGCAAAATCGTATGAGATGCATTTCTTGCACTAATATTATGCACTTCATTATGTGATGACTCTGTGGAGAACTGATGCTGCATGGGGGCACTGAGAGGAAAACGTGAAGGCATACTGGATAGCCGGGGTGATACGACATTTACATGACAAGCGGGATCCTGCTGACGAGGCGGATTTCTCGTTAGTAAAGTCACCCTGATTATCCTCTGCTGCAGCTGCAGCTCGATTAGAGCCGCACAGGCGATAACAAAGGTCCAAAAGAGAATTGTCATCGATAGCCCTTGTGGAGGTTGTCGGGGACATACTGAGACTTACATCGGTTTTGGGAGCATGAATTTCGTCAGACGCTCTAGGTAGAGTCATGTTCTGCAAGTTCCCCGATTTATCGACTCCAGGTTTAAAAAAGGAGTTAATCTGACCAGGGGTTTTCGCAGCTTGTAGTTTAGTATTGTTGGGCGAGCGGGTGGCGGGCATATTATTCGCTTTGCTGCATTTCCCATTTGCAGATGCATTGCGTTCTTCACGCTGATAGCCAGTGCTGTTCCCATAAGGTTTAGATTTGTGTAGGTAGTAATGTTTAGAATTAGTGATCGCTTTATCAGGCATAATGGGGGAAAGAAGTGAATGTCGCTTACCTCACACGGATGGTTTCAAAAGTTCCAAGGGTAATTTAGGTGGCATGCTGCAGATGAAAATGAAGATTCTTCTTTTGTCAGTCACTTCACGTCCCAAGCAGTGACAATAAAGAGATATGTTTATCTCACTCGCCGAACACCACAAAACACACTCTACCTCACGCTCTGCCCACACTCTGCGTGGGCGGCTATGAGTATATGGAGTTTAAGGTTCTTTACCAGAGCAGCAAAGAAGTTGCCCGAGTATAAAGACTTCTCACAAGATTAGATGTCCAAAAGCACAGCGTTCAGACGACCAAACACACTCTGCCCCACACTCCGCTCCATTACCCCATGGGTACACTGAGCCGCCTACCCTCTTTTCCCAACAGCTAAAAAAAAATTAAATTACATAATATTCCCAAGCCAATTTGTGCTGACCCCAATTGATAGCCTCACCATCCTACAGGGCATGCAATCAGGGCACACACGTATTTTGGCTGCATTAGCAGGAAAGCCACCCAAACAGAAATGACATCTGTACAGGCAAAGCATGGACTATTTGGGTTATGATATTACTGAGGGCTTCTGATTGATATCTCCCTTCTGAAAGGAGGCAGTATACAAGATTATAAAGCCCCAAACTGTCACACAGCTGGGGTTATTTTTAGATATAGTGAGGTAGTGTAGGCAGTGGATAATAGTTATGCAGAAATTGTTATACTCCTACAACAGTACAGCTAGTTAACACTATCGAACCACTAAATTGGATACCAGAAGCTAAAGAGGTGTCTGTCACAAGTCTCACCCCTTCTCACCTGCTTTTGTTGTTTGCTTGCGACCTACTGGGATATCTTCTTTCTCACGGTCTGGGATTTGTACAAACCCGAACACTGGTCCTCGGATTCCAGCATGAGGTTCGCTATTCAGTCTCCGGGAGCGCTTAGAAGTCCAAGATGGATACCAGGAAGCAATGAAGTTACCCCTCTGAGACACGGAAAGCCGTGATCCGAGCGTGGAAGAATTCCAGGAAGGTAAGGTAGAGGAATGGGAGGAAGGACAGATTTTCAGGGAACCCGGAACAAGGAATCAAAAGCGATCCCCGAACAAACTCCGGCAACACATGTCCGACTACAGCAAGCGGTAGCGTTGAGTTGCGCAAAGCCACGGGGGCATGTCTCTCTTGTAGAGCGTGCAACGTGGAATGTAGAGACTGACCAGGAGCGTTCCATTACAAGCGGCCATGTTGGAAGGATCACTGCATTCAATCCCCTATGGGACAGGGACCAGGAGGTCCAGAAGGGACGCAGACAACGGTTCATGACAGTATGCCTCCTCTGAAACCCAGCTCCTCCGGGCTTGCCCGGGTGGATAAAATGGAATCTTCGAACCAGTCTGGGGGCATTCATCTTTGACATGGGCTCCCATGTGCGCTCACTGGGAGGGTATCCCTTTCATTCAACCAAGTATTGTAGTTGGCCACGTCGGTATCTAGAGTCACAGACTCTGGCAACCTCATATTCCAGTTGGTCATTTACAATCACAGGGGTAGATCAAGGAGCTGTTTGAGATGATTGACGATATGGTTTTAGCAGTGAAGTATGGAAAACTGGGTGGATCCTTTTCCAGGATTCTGGTAATCAGAGTCGATAGGCCACTGGGTTGACGATTTCCTGTATAGAAAAGGGACCGTAATACCTGGGAGCCAATTTATTTGGGTGCAGATGTCGAGGAAGGAGCCTTGAGGATAACCAAACTTTATCGCCTACAGAGTAGGAAGGGCCAGGTCTTCTTTTGGAGTCAGCATGTGACGTCTCTTCGGGCCCTTTCTAGGTGTTCCTTAACTTCCTTGTGTACTGTAATAAGGGTTTCAATCCAGGAATCTACCGCAGGAACTGGAGTAGGGTGTGGAAGTACAGAGGGTAAAACTGATGGATGGAATCCTTGACTACAGAAGAAGGGACTGGTTTTGATGGCTGAATGATCTGAATTGTTATAAGCAAATTCGGGTACTGGTATTAAGAGTGACCAATCGTCTTGGACATTGGTAGCAAAGCAACAAAGGTATTGTTCAAGAGTTTGGTTTACACGTTCAGTAGCCCCATTGGTTTGTGGGTGGTAGCCTGAAAACAAGGCACGTTGAATTCCCAGAATACGACATAATTGTTTCCAAAACTGAGATATGTACTGGAGTCCTCGGCCAGAAATTATCTTGGAAGGTAGCCCATGAAGCCGTAATATGTGTTCCAGGAAGATTCCGGCAAGGTCAGATGAGGATGGCAGTTTGTATAGAGGTGTAAAATGAGCCATATGAGTAAACAAATCAATAGTGACCATGATAGTTGTGTAACCCCTGGAGGATGATAATTTCCCAGGGTCTTGTAGGTATTGCTGGTTGGAGTAGGAGTCCTGCCGGTTTCTTATTATCATGTTTGTTCTGATTGCAAACTGCACATGTCTGTATATGGATCCTGATATCATCCATCATCTTTGGCCACCAAAACTGTCTTTGTATTAGATGGAGGGTGTTCGTAATGCCACAATGTCCCGAATGAAAGGTATCATGGCATAGGCTTGTGATCCTTTGTCTCAGTCCAGGAGTGGGAATGACCAAGCGATTGTCCTTGAATAGATATCCGTCCTTTGTTGTGAGATTCCATTTATTATTTCTCCTAAACTCCTTCCGGGTTTCAGAGGATCGAGTTTCCCTTCAAATACTCTCCAGGAGGGTGAGTGTTTGGGTAACAAAGATTGTGTGGGGAAACATCTTTGGGAAGGTCCCATCCTCAAAGGTTTCGTAATCTGGATGTCTGGATAAGGCATTGGCAATTATGTTATGTGTTCCGGGGACATGATGGATTTGAAACTGGTATTGAGCAAAAAAGAAAGCCCAATGGGCTTGACGACTGTTTCTGCATTCTAGGGATTGTAGAACTTGAAGATTCTGATGGTCCGTGCGTACTTGTACTGGGTGTCAACAAAAAAGGGTCGATCAATGTCAGGTTGGGCTAGGATGGGGGCTTGTGTGAACTCCGACTTCAAGCGTTGAAAAGCTGTATCTTGGGTTGAGGTCCACAGGAAGGGGGTATCTTTCTTTAACAGTGAGACGATAGAATGCACAATCTCTGAAAAGGTTGGCTTACATTTCTGATAGAAGTTAGCAAGGCCTAGGAAGGATTGAATCTGTTTCACAGTAGTTGGGATGGGCCAGGACAAAATGGAATATACTTTTGAAGGGTCCATTCCAATTCCCTTTGGACTGAGAACGAATCTGAGGTAGTGAACCGTTGATACATGGAAAAGGCACTTCTCGGGCTTGGCGAGGAGCTTATGTTCACATAGACGTTGTAGGACTGCCTTCACGTGGTCTTCATATTTTAGATGGTCCTTTGAATATATCAGTATGTCGTCCAGATATATGATGACGAAGAGGAACAACATATCAGAGAACACTCGATCCATAAAACGTTGGAAAACCGCTGGGGCATTAGCAAGTCCAAAGGGCATAACCAGGTATTCAAAATGGCCAAAGGGGTTTCTAAAGGCTGTTTTCCATTCATCACCTTCCTTCATACGAATGAGATGGTAGGCACCCCTTAGGTCTAATTTTGTGAAGACTACTGCACCTCTGACTGCTTCCAAGATATCCGAGATGAGGGGCAAGGGGTAGCGGTCCTTGAGAGTGCACTGATTAAGGCCACGATAGTCTAGACCTGGTCTGAGCTCTTTGGTATCTTTCTTGGGAACAAAGAACAATGAAGCACCTGCTGGGGATTTAGATGGTCATATGGTGCCATTTCCCCAGTTAGTAACTAGGTATTCCCGGAGTGCCCTCTTTTCTAGTTCTGATAACATAAACATCCTGCCAAAAGGAATCACTGCTGAAGGTTCAGTATCGATGGCGCAATCCTCTAGTCTGTGAGCAGGGAGAGCTTGAACTATAGCGGTCGCAAATACATCAGAAAAGGCTTGGTAGGCCCTGGGAATCTGGATGATGTTAGAGACGGTGACTGGATTTTGTTGGCTCTCTTGCGAGTCTTCAGAGGGTTTTCGGTAAGGAATCTAGGGACAAGCAGTGAGACATAAAGTGTTCAGATCCAAGAATAGGGAGCCTGCTGCCCAATTAATGTAGGGGTTATGCCTTTGTAACCACGGCATTCCAAGAACCATCGGATAATGGGCTGATTTTATAATGTCGCATTTGATCCTCTCTCGATGGTGGTTTATAGAGAGTAGAATCTCTTTAGTCTGAAGGGTCATGGGTCCTGAAGAAGGAGGTCTCCCATCAATGGCCTCTACTGGTTGCATTGTTTCTTGGCTTTCATGTGGAATGTTGTGAGCAGTGACCCAATCATTATCTAGGAATACGCCCATGGCTCCGCAATCTACTAATGCCAGGATGGGGTAGGATTCTTTCTTGGAAGGCGATAGAAAGGCTTGTAGAACCACAAGATTATTTTGTCCAGGAGAGTTCAAGGATGGAACTGATGTGGAGCAAACATCTCTCTCCCGACACTGTGCCCCTTCTAGGATCGGGAGCTGGTGTTTCCCGAACGCCGTGGAGGAGCAATAGGGCATTCTCTCACAAGGTGTTTATCGGAGGCGCAATACATGCACAGACCAGTGTGGATCCGTCGCATCCTTTCTTGTGGGGTAATGGGTCCACAGAAGGCCCCTAGTTGCGTGGGTTCTGGGTCCGGGGTAGGAGAAACTGTGGGCTCTGACTTACGTGGATGTTCTGTGGTGGTCTTTTGGAAAGCCGGTTTAAACTACCCTGGCTAACTCATATTTTATTTCTTCATTCAGACCTCTTCTTGCGACCAATATGCTTCCTTCATGAGCTGTTTGAAACAAGTCACATAAGTGAGCATATCCTGGGATCCTGGTTGAAACTCGAGCAGTCTTTCTTGGGCACTGTACACCTGTTCTGGGCGATCAAACATCCCTTTAGAGCACTCACAAACCCATCATAATCATCCAGGAGAGCATCGCCTGAATTGACTAGGGGGGTTGCCCAAGTCAATGCATTTCCAGTGAGGTGTGAGATCATAAAGCCCACCTTTGCTCTAGGAGTGGAGAAATAGTAGGGCTTGAAGGTGAAGTGCACTAAACATGAATCAAGGAAGGCACGGAGCGTCTTGGAAGAACCATCATACTTGTCCACTATTCCTCCCAATAACACGCTTTCTTTAGTTGCAGAGTCACGTGACAAAACTAGCTGTTTTAATGCAGCATTCTCAGCTTTGAGGTTTTGTACCTCCGTGGATAATTCCTGCATGCCTCGCATGAGGTCTTGAACAGCGGCTTCCATCTCTGTGTCTGTATTGTGTTTTTGGCGTCTCAATCTGTCACAAGTCTCACCCCTTCTCACCTGATTTTGTTGTTTGCTTGCGACCTTCTGGGATATCTTCTTTCTCACAGTCCTGGATTTGTACAAACCAATACGCTGGTCCTTGGATTCCAGCGTGAGGTTTGCTATTCAGTCTCCGGGAGCGTTTAGAAGTCCAGGATGGATACCAGGAAGCAATGAAGTTACGCTCGGAGACACGGAACGCCATGATCAAAGCGCAGAGGAATTCCAGGAAGGTAAGGTAGAGGAATGGGAGGAAGGACGGGGTTTCAAGGAACCGGGAACAAGGAATCAAAAGGGAGCCCTGAACAAACTCCAGCAACACACGTCTGACTACAGCAAGCGGTAGCGTTGAGACGCACAGAGCCGCGGGAGCGTGTCTCTCTTGTAGAGCGTGCAGCGTGGAACGTAGAGACTGACCAGGAGCGTTCTGTTCCGAACGGCCATGTTGGAAGGATCACTGCATTCAATCCCCTATTGGTCAGGGACCAGGAGGTCCCAAAGGGACGCAGACAACGGTTCATGACAGTGTCTACCAAGAGAAAGGCTAGTTTAGACAGTGCTCTTTCTTTGGGGTTCCAAGACTACAAGAAAGGATTTATATTATACTGTCATAGCTGATTATGCCCTCAGCTATCTAGGCGCATAGGTTACAGAAGCATTCAGACAGTTAACAGGGTACAGGCAATGCAAGTAGGTACAGTGATGGTATATACAATATGTACGATAAAGGCACATGGATATAATTCAATATACACATATATATTCAAAGATACAGTCTGATATACACAAATATATACATCCCCACAGTGAGCTTTATGTCTGCTCTTTGGTGAGGAGACAGTTTTTTATCTTCATTCTTAAACAGAAGAAGGAGGGTACATCTCTAAGATGCATAGGTAGTCAGTTCCACAGTTTGTGAGCTAATACGGGGAAGTTGCAGCCCCTGATTTGTGGAGATTGAATCTGGGGACTCTTAAACAATTCTGATGGGTCGCTTTAGTGGGGCACTCTATACTGCTCTGTAAACAACCCATCATTGTTCTGTTTTCATTGAGAACATTCTTGAGGGCAATGATCATTAACAAAATCCATCAATGATATCAATGCTTGAAACTGGGTTGAGTTTGTAGTGTATACGACAACTGTGGCCTGTGAATAATGCATAAAAACACTGTCAGTGGACATGATACCTTCTACATTGAACATTATACAGTTGCTTCTGTAATCTAATAGACTGTTATTGTCATAATTTACCTGACTGCCCTTCGAAGCTCACTCGCATGAGCAGCCAGGATGGGTGTGTCATAACATCCAAAGTGCAGGTGAATGAACCAGACAAATTGAGTTAAAAATATCTAAATGGGGAGCACATCATGATAAGGGTCAGACCATAAAGAAAAACACTGACCTGAAATGCCCAGTCACTCAACAGCCACCATGTTCTATTCTGGTTGATTGGAGAGAGTGCTTCTCTGATGAGAAAAATACTTCTGCAATGCATGCTATGTGAAGTCAGGGGCCATTGACCACTTTCCCGTACCAAATGCTAATGAAATTAGCATAGCCTGTAAATACAACAAACAGGCACATAAATAACCGGAGAATCTGGTCTATTAGTAAATCTGGCTGCATAAATGCACTACGGAAAACTTACCCTTCAGCGTCCGCCACTCAATAACAGGGAGCAGAACTGGGCCATACTGATCTGATAATACTAAATCAAGCCAGTAGTCTGATGTTCTTTTACAGGGCTGGGAGGAACGTAGTTGCAAAAATAGATGGGGGTCTTCAAGGATTAACCCTGTGTGGGGAGGCAGCCGAAACCCAATCTGATATGGTACTGTCCCCGAACAGTTCATATTACCTATGTCTGGGAATGAGATGAACAAACAGAGACCCTTAAAAATCAGAGCTCCACATGAGTGCCCAGTTGTTAGTGTCCAGGGAGCGGGAGCCCCTCATCTGTTTTTCTTCTCTTACCTGAATATGCAGTTGCTCGCGTTCATTATTCGGATCCACAATAGCTGTGGTCTTCCTGTTGGACTTATATTCATGTGCACGTGATACTGAACATGTGATGTGTAGTACGAACAGCAGTCCCTCTATGGAAAGAAATACATGTCTGGGGGGTGCCATCTTAAGATGTTTTAGAGCCTGAGTATTGATAAGAGATACCCCTCGCTCCCTCCTATGGATGAATAAAAATAGATGCTGAGGAACGAGGGGAGAAGCGCTGAGTTTAAGTTGCTCAACTCATAGAAAGAGCACTTTTTGACTAGTTTATAACATTGCCACTGTTCAAAGAATCCTCACTAAACTTTACCAAAGGAGTATATGGCCACCTTGGAATTATCTTGCGAAGGTTGGTGCAGTTTCATCCAGGGGAAGCAAAGTTATAGTGGTGGACCCACCAATTATGAAAACCTCATATAAACAATGGAAAATGATTTTGCTCACGCCTACACCCTAAACCGCTGTACAGATTATCACCAAACTTGCATGAGGAGTGGTGGGTTGGTCCTGAAAGTGTGCATTTATAAATTTGGTGTAAATCTGTCCAGTAGTTTTTGAAAAGATGAGGAAAAAGTAGCTTAACCTTTTTTTTGTGATATCTGGTTCTGGTCCGCAGACTCATTTCCTGATTCAGAGTCTGTGGATAGCTTTGGACCAATCATAGGGTGGCTTGGTGTCCGTGGACGTCAAAGACGCACATTGATTGGATGTTCAAAAGCGTGAGATGCGTCATCATTTTTTAAACGGTTGCCATATTGGATGTGATCCCCGCTGTTGTCCGCACAGAGCACAGTGAGAATAACATCTGGAAATTACATATGAGGTTATTTTGTGGCCGAAAGCGGGTTTGGAAAGTGTGGGAATTTGAAAAAAGTTGTTAGGGAGCTATTTCTATAGGTGAAGAAAAGCGGTGCAGGTGCCCGTGGACGTCATTGGGAGTGGGGATGTTCAGGGTTTGTCTTGTTATTAGAAGGTGTATTGTACGTACTATAGTAATATGTGTATAGTAATTAAGATACTGTAGGGGGGTATACAGTATTTGTAATATGGTGGAATTATATAATTGAAGTTATATGATCATAGTAGAATTAATGATAGTGCTTATGGAATCTATATTTGTTTCTTTGTGAAGAAAAACATAGAACAACACTTGGTATGGCTACATAGTTGCATATGGTAATTAAGTTGAAAACCCTGGTTCTTTTTCTGTGATTAAAACCAGTATAATGTGTTATACAAGATAGTTTTGACCCTCATAAATAGTACATTCTATGTACTATGTTTGGTACAACATTAGTGTGTAGTACACTGTTGTTGTATTGACATGAAATAATCGTTGGGTCACTGAGGGAAAAATCGATAGTGGATTACAAAGAAATTACTTTAATTGCATACCGCTTTTGGCATTAAAATAGATTTAAAGAAAGTACAAGTTTCAGAATACTTGTGGATATATTTTGTGACTGTAAGTGTGATAGGATGTTTGTTTGAAGTGTGTTGTGATTAAGGGTATGTTTAAAGTAGATACCTGTTGGCATATTCTAACTATATTGAACTTAACAAGACATTTTCCAATAGGAATATCTGTGATGGCATATTTGAAGTGTATTACAATGCAAAGTATTTTTAAATTAGTTAGATACCTGTTGGCGTATTCTAACTGTCTTGGATTTTAAAATTACTTTTGCAGTATTATGGATGTAGTTAGATACCTGTTGGCGTATTCTAACTGTCTTGGATTTTAAAATTACTATTGAAGTATTATGGATGTAGTTAGATACCCGATGGCATATCTAACTGTGTATTGTGCTATGCTTTAGTGATTACATTTGGGCTGAAGGAATATTAAGTAGGCTTTTGTTAGATTTGCTGGTAATCTATGTGTTGGAGTAATGGAAGTGCTGTTACATTCAAATCAACCACTTCTTTTTTGACATATGCAGTATAGTGACCTGAAGTGGTTGTGACACCAGTGTGGCAGATTATGCCTATTGTTGTGAAGGTTTTCTTGCCAAGAGATACTTGGCCATGTGTGCAGCTAGTAAGCTTGCAGTAATTGTTGGTACCATCTGCATTATACCTTAGAAGCATTAGTATGACATATTTGCCATGAGAGTTTAATTGCATTCTGGAACGATTGTCTGATTTGCAAAAAGCTCATAATATGCCATGATTTGCATTCTTCAGAAGCTGATGGAATGAATTCACAATTAAGTATGGATTCATAAACAAATCGTTCCTTAGGGATGTGCTCTTGTGAAACAAGATTGCATAGTGTGCATGTATGTTTCCACATGTTTGGAATATGGATGTTTTTGGTGTCTAGTACTTGTAGTAAGTACATTAAGAATTCTTGCGGATCTTCCTGTGTGTTTATGGTGAATTTTAACATTCCTGTACAGTAGTACAATGTTTGCATTATACTTGAGACACTACAAGTGCTGTGGCATTTCTATGAAGGATGAGCATTGCAACACAACTGGTCTGAGCCGTTTAAGTACATGTTGTGAACAATTGGTGGCAAGTGCAAGAGAATATTGATTGCTACATTTCCATAGGAATTTATTCCAGCTGTGTTGCTGAATTTAAATGGACCAGTGAGCTATGCCTCTGTATCCTTTGATGGGCCTGCCATTGTTTTTGAGAAGAGACATTTGTCTCTTTGTCTTCTGATGGGCATGCAGTTGTTTTTGGACTCAGATGTTTTGTGGTTGTATTATTTGATGGAGCAGCAGTTGTTGTTTGTTTTTTTCAGCAGTATTTCTGTGATATATGCTATAGGCTCTGTTTGTATTTGTCTTCGTGTTGAAATATTTCTTTTTTGAGGTACATGGTACATACCTAGATGGGGCTATACAGTGCACGTAGCCTGTTGTATTCTAGGATGCAAGGAATGTCAGCACTGACTTTGTTTGCATCAAAGTTAACTAGTAATATACCATTGAGTGTAAGGAGATGAGAAAGTACTGCATAACTCTTTGAAGACTGTGCTGTCAATGTCAAGTAATGTGTGATCATCTAGAGTTAGACCTTGTGATTTGTGAATAGTGACAGCATATGCAAGCGACAGAGAGAATTGTTCTCTGCACACGCACATGTCTCTGAAAAGAAGGAAACATGTTATTGTGCAGCCTATTTTATAACCTCTGCAGTTTGTCAAAAGTGGATGTGGAAAAACTGAATGTTGTTGTCATGTGGATATGTTTGGAAGCCAACAACTCTACCAATTGCTCCATTTGCTAAACCTCGTTCTACGTCAAGGTTATTTTTTTAGAATAACTATGTAGTTTGGACACAGAGTTGTTACTTGTGCACTTCTCATTTGTCTGTGGAGCTGTTATGTAGAATGGGCTGCATTTCTTTTTTCAACATTATATCGCTGAATTGACTGCAGCTTGCAAGTGTTGGCATTACGGATATGCATGTTATCTTTTGTTGAATTCATTGTTGCATGACATCAGTGGCAGATGTGTTTTGACCATCTAGCTCAATGATTAGTCTAGTTTTTAGGATTATTTTGCATCTTTAGTAAGCAGACCAGTTCTAATGGGTTTTTTTAAAATGTTAGCATAGGTGAGATCTGCAAACTGACACAAGTTTTGAGTTAGTTCTCTGAGGCAACATGGTGCCAGGGATTTACATTTACAATGCTGCCGAGTGTGTTATAGCATTGTTTGTGTCCTACATTTTTGAAAATAGGTTGACATTTTACTGGTGTTAACTGCAGCAGGTCTCCGAAAACAATAACATGTTTTCTTCCAAAGAGTTCTTAGTATTTGGCTTTTAGGACTTCTTGCATTCTGAGAGGAATTAAAGCCTACATGAGGTTGAAAACCATGCTTACTTCATCTATTCGGAGCACTTTCATTTGTTTCATAATTCTGTTTACTTCAGTAGCAGCTTCTGCTGATAATTTGTAGTATTCTATTTGTTTTGGTGTTCTACTGGGGGAGCAGTAGTCGGTGTAAAGTTACACCTCCTATATTGTAGGCAGCTAAACCTGTGGGGACTGGTACGACAGCTGAAAGGTAGTTGTTTGTTAAGTCTTGTAGAAATTAGCTGATTTTTTTAATTCAGAACGTTTTGCCAGAACCAGATTACCCTCTGACATACAGGCGCAGAGGTTTACAATGTTTACAGCTACGAGTTTTAGTTTCATGTTTAAAACCATTTTCAATTTCTTCAGTGACTTCTAGATAAATGGTGAGTTTTTCATCATTTAGCTATGATTTGAGCACTGACAAGTCTTGTTCAGATTGAGTAGATTGATACATGGTATTTTCTACCTTAGTCATAGCTATGACTGCTTCCTTTAGAATGAGTGGTTCTCCAAGTGGTTCTTGGCTCCCTGTCAGAGTAAGTTGACTGCCTTTAGGATTGCCTTTATCTAGTAGAACTTCAATTTCTTCCTCTTATCAGCGTTCGTTGTCCGACATTTGTTTGTATTGTTTAAATTTGGCATTTCTTATACTGCTTTCATTTGCATTTAATGCAGCTTCAAATGAGTCCTGGTCAACTAATAATTTTTCTTTTTTTTCTCCAAGGTTTAAAATGTTGTAGTAGAGCCATGTAATAGGTTATCTATGTTGCAGAGATTAAAATGATAACTTTTTATTATTAATTTGGTTGGGTTTGGTAAGCTTTACTAGGCTTACTTTACACGTTGAGACTGAATATTTGCCAGTTGTCTCATCTGTTGTCACATTGTTTTTGTACAAGTAGTTTTGGGCTATGTCTTACAGGCACATATTTTCCAAAGCAGTACTTCTGTTTCGGTATTATGGTCAAATTAAATTGTTTTTTAAAATGTCCTGGTTCTTGGGATCATTTGTGTCTATTGTTTCTATATCTTAGTAGGATTTTAGTACTCTTTTTGGTGATGAAGCTGGACCAAGGTTTAGCCAGACAATGAGCCTCATTACAAGTCTGGCGGTCCAGAAATAAGGGTGCCGGTAGAAACGTACTGGCACCCTTCCCGGTTCGCCAGACTATGGTCCTCATTACACGGAAGGCGGTAATGGTTAACGGCCACCGTTAATGGTAACGGTGACCGTTAACCATTACCGCCTTACTACGAGGTCCCTTAGCGGGTTGGTGCTTTAACGCCTGCTTTTTGCAGGTGTTAAAAACCAACCCGCTAAGGGACCTCAGAGCTAATTACGGCACCGCAAAATTGCGGTGCTGTAATTAGCGCCTTCCCCATTCCCATAGAGCCCTATGGGGCAGAAATGGAAATGGGGAAGGGCAATGGCGGAAGGGTGATTTACCGCCCCACCAACCTTGGAATGGGGCGGTAAATCCCCTTTCCGCCAAGGCGGTGCCGGTAATTTACCGGCATGGTCCAGGGTGCTAATAGCACCCTGGATCACCGCCTTCCGTGTAATGAGGCCCTATGAGTATGTCTGCAGGGACTGGTGCCCCCGGCAGGACCTGGTTTTCATAGAATCACCATGGTTGCTAATGGTGCTGGTGCTTCTGTGTCCCCATTCCCGTGGAGTCCTCCACAGGATGGGGATTTGCATTTCCCACCGCCTGACATCCCAGGTAGCTGGGACTTGTAATATCCCAGTGGAACCTGGATATCAAGTGGTGGTAATTGTGTTACGAGGTCAGCGGCATCCCGCCGGTAGCACCGATGGGTTAACGCTGACCTTTTAATGAGGCCCAATGTTTTCAGATTTCCCATATAAGGGTGTACCTGTTGAACAGTCTGCATTTTCGTAGCACCTGCATTCTCTATGGTAGAGCATTTTTATACTGAAGCTGTACCATTTTTGTGACAGTGTTTCGTCAGATGATATGTCATCCCAGAGGTCTTTGAGTTCTATTTTTTCAGCTTTGGTGAGATAGGCTGTAACATATCTTGCAACTGCAGTGGACCTGTCTGTAATGTATTGTAGGTCTATATTTGCATTCCACAAGAGGGCAATGATTGCATTGTAATCATTGATGTACTTACATAAGTCATCCCTTTTTATGTTGTATGCATTTTTAGGGGATTTGCCTTTTACACTGTGTCCAACAGTAGACATCAAGCTATTCACTTATCCTTTTGTGCAAACTGGTGTAGGGAAGCCAAAGCAGTATTTGATATAGTATTACCTTTGTTTTTAAATTGATGTGAGCAGTATGTGCCACACATGTTTTTGGAAGCGTAAGATTTGTGTACGTAGGTCCCTATGTGTGTTTTCTGACGGGATGTCACATGTAATGTATTTTCTTAAATTGGAAAACAGTGACATCATTGTCATGGCCAAATTTGGGAGCATCTTTTATCCACAAAAGCATAAGGATGTGATCTGCTCCTCTCTATTGATATTATTTTCTCCAAAAGAAGTATTCCAATTCTCTGAGGGGACTGTGTAGTTTTATTGCAGATGAAGTGCTATATGGCAATGAAGTGATGGTGCAAGTATCTTGATACATTGACAGGGTCAAGAGTACAGAGTTATCTTGGTGTTTTTATATCTATTACCTCTTTATTTTGGTTTGCAGTGTAAGACATTATGCAAGTAATCTGATGCATATTCTGCATAATTTAAAGTAACAAACCATGTAGGGGGACTACCTTCCGTAACATACAACATACATCAGCGTGCCATCGGAAATAGTATTCTTTTGCACCACGCATGTTTGACAAGAGATTTATTGATACTTTACTGCAAAACGACATCTTTGTCTTTTATCTTTTGAAGCAGTTGAGTAGCGGACATGTTTAAAAAATTAGAGCCTGTTTTTAATGTGTGTGCAATTCCATAACATAGAGTTGCTAGTTCAGTTTCAAACAGGAGGTGGAAAATGTATTCTACATTTGGTCTGAATCTGGGGTCTTGAGAATACATTTGTAAAGAGCGATATTCTGATGCAGTATTTTGTGTTGATCATTCATCATATCTTCCTCACTTTTCATCATATGCTTCTAGGCTTTTCTCCCTTATGCTCATTGGGGATAGTTTGGCTTGTACACCATTTCCATTTATTTAGTGAGAGCATGGAACTGACACAAAAATAAACATATTGTAACTGACTAACCTTTTTTATAAATTGTTATTGACGGTCAGGCAATAATTGTTTTTTAACGTTTACCATGTACATGAAATTGCATTTTGTTATATATTATAAAAGCGACTCGTATGGTATTTTATTATTTTATTGTTCTTTTCTGTAAATTGCTTTTATGGTTTCTTTTAAGCGAACTAAAGCTTGCATTCATTCACTCTTTCATTCACTCATACATTCATTCATGGTATCTCATAAAGCATTGCAAATGAGTAGATATGCTATTGAACCACTGTATATCAGGAGACATTGCAGATAGTGGACAGAAAGATTCTCATTGAAATCATAAATAGGCAGAATTGATTTAACAAAATTGTTGGTTGCGCAGCAATGATGAATGCTCATTATTTCCATACATTTTGACCATCCTTCGGAAGGATCTAAAATGGGAGATTCATAAACTATTAAACAGTGTAGCGCTCCTGCTGACATATATAGGAGCCTCATAACAAATGTGATTTAATGATCTAAATCTGTGGAGCATATTCACGCTCCTGGAAATGTGCTTCAGAGGGATTCACTGGCAAGATGCACTCAATCTGCCTTATCAGTTTCTGCTTTTAGTTTAAGACACGTCAATCCAGACACTAGCATCCCCTTTTGGGGTTTGACATTACGTATGCTATGATCTCTCCAAGGGAATATACAATCAGTTTTCTACAAGACAAGATCTCATATCAAACCATGTTCAGGATATTCCTTAATACTTTAAGAAACATATAGGGTGGCACATGGTTTTAGGACATCAGAGCACCACTTTTCCTGAGCCTGGTGTTCTGTTTAGCAAACAAATGCAATCTGGTATTTGTAGTTTTGCAGTGCCGGCTCCTTCATAATGGGCGAGGGAGTGCCGGCTCGCTAGAACCCTTACCCATTATGCAGGAGCCTTGCCAGCCCAGTGTAAACACTGACAGCTCCCTTGGCTGCTTTATGCAGCTGAGGAAACACTCCTGAGCTGGCTTAAACTGTCAAAGGGAAACTTGGTTTCCCTTTGACAGTTTTGTTCTCCTTCATACATGCTCAATGAGCTATGCAAGGCTATGGTGTTTTGCTTCCCCAGTGTTTCATGTCACATTGGGGATGCTGGCTGGGGAACTGCACCTTTGAATGTGCATGGGGGTACTCCTACGCCTGCCCTGAACATTCAAAGAGTCAGGGGGGGGGGGCTTGCATGCAATGTTCAGGCTCCTGAACACACATGTACAGGTAGCAGGGAGGGTGCTTCCTTGTTCCTGTTCATGTGCAGCAGGTGCCCAAGGGTTTCCTTGTTGCTGCTGACCTGTTCAGTGAAGCGCAGTCTGGACCATGGCAAGAGGTCAAAGAAATGTATTTCACGTATGCATACATGTGTGAAAGAATGAATGTCTGCATGTATGATGCATGAGTGGGTGCAGAATGCATGAATGAACAAGCGAGTGCGTGCGGTATGGATGCGTGAGTAAATGCGATATGAATGAGAAAGTGGATGTTCAGTGGATGTCTGTGGGGAGAAAGCCAGCATAATCAAAGATACCTAGTAAAAAAAGATGATGGGATTGCATCATTTTTTTGCTGGCCATCTTTGATAAAGCAAGCATAATAAGTGTTATAACGTGCCTAGACTGGCATGTTTGTGCAGCCAGTCTGGTCATGTTTACTTTGGCATGCCATTTCTACTGGCTATCTTTAATAAAGCTGGTATGATAAGTGCTATAACCTGACTAGCCACTCCAGCCTATTCTTACTATAGCATGGCATTTTCCACTGGACCTCTTTAATAAAGCTAGCATGATAAGTGTTATTAGCTGGCTGGATTGGCATTTTTGCACAGTGAGGCTAGTTTTACTGTGGCATGATATTTTGTACTGGACATTTTTGATTAAGCTGGCATGATAAGTATTATTACCTGGGTCGACAGGAATGTATGTGCAGCCAGTCCGGCCATTTCTTACTGTGGCATGGCATTTTTTATGGGCATATTTGACAAAGCAAGCATGAGCAGTGTTATTACCTGGCTAGACTGACATGTTGGTGCAGCCAATTTGGACATGTTTAAAGTTCATGCCAACTGGAGTGTGTTCTTAGGTGGGCTTACTGCCATATATTGGCAAGAACCAGCAGGCACAAAGCAAGAATACGTGTGTTCTTCAATGGAAATACTGGCATACCTGTTTGCAGACAGCATGGCAATGTATGGGCACTGCCTGCATGAACATGTTTTTATGCTGGCATTTATTGTGTGCAAAGGCATCATGAAAATCTGTTGGGAAATGCTCCAGTTCACTAATGGTGACTTGACTAGTCACCACTACAAACTCCTCAGCACTTTGCTCCACCTTCCATCTGCCACGTGCTCTCTCAGTCCACTTACACTCCACCTGGCCTCTCCTGAGCACCTTTCACAGTCTTACATTACTGCTCTTTTATGTTATTTGTGATCTTGCCAACCACAATTACAGAGTGGTACATTTCAACACTGACAAAATATCAAAAAGCACTGATTTTTTACATGTATCTTTTAATTTTGGGGTGTCCCCCCAATTACCCCGTTTGTTTACCCTTATAACACCACCCCAACACCATCCTGGCCCATTTTAACCCCTTTACCCCACTACCCTTTATTTATTTGATTAATGTTTGCAGTGTTTTCGGTGTTATGGTCCCCTCTGAAATGTACCACTCTGTAATGTTTTCGATATATTAACTGGATACCCTCTTTTATACTCCTCCCATCCCGTCTCTTTCCTTTGCCCCACTCCCTATCATTGGCCCACTGTCTCACGTGATAATAAAGGCACAATCTGTGTCTGCTCTTTCAACCCGGGAGGGGTCTTTACAATGCAAGCCTTCATAAAAACTGCGTGGACCCGACCCTTTTCTCATGTAGGATTACACTTTGTCTTTAGCTCCTGTGTCCTCTCGTTTTCGTTCAGTGCTCCTGTCTCCCTTCACTGTGGTACCAGCATGCTTAGCAACACCAGAGACATACCATAATGCAGAGAGAAACCAACGGTACAAGCTATAAGCTATGCAAAACGCATGCCTCATAGCTTGTAGCATTGGTTTCCCCTTGCATTATGGTTTGGTCTCTGGTGGTTGCTAAGTATGCTGGTACTTGAAGTTCTTTAACCAAACAAAAGGATTTTGGGCAAACTTCAAGGCGGTAAAGCATTATGTGATGGAAAATGGCAGCAGAGGTAGCAATCGCAGCACATAAAGGGGGGCAGACAATGGGGGTTTCCCAACTCCCTCACCTCACCTCTGAAGAAGGAACGGCTCTGGTAAAAATCCTGAAAACTCACAGAATGAACTGCTGGTGAAGCTACTGTCGGGTATGTATCCCTCCACAACTGCCCCCAAAAATATTCCAAGCCCTCGTATACTTTCTCGTAGAATTCGCTAACAGTGCCTACATGGTCCAAAACTAAAAACAAGGGCTGTTACCCAGAGTGTTTAGCTATTTGGCATTTCAAAGCCTTGAGCACAATCGGAACAATGCTTCATTGTGTCACGCATCTCCACGCATGCACAGGCCACTCAAATCTGCACACATTCTTTCGAGCTGTTGAGCCTGCGCATGGCTGGCGGACTGGCATTAACCCAGCAGAAAGATAAAAAGCACAGGCTGAGCGTCCTGGGCATATCAAAACTCCCGATTCAGAGAAAATGCAGACAAATGACAAGCTATAACCTCGAAATAACCCCCTACTTTAAATAATACTGGCTGAGTGGAGCTGGTGTACGCCACAACAAAAAGCGCTAAAAGCATTCAGCGCCAGCAATCACGAAGGAAACAGTTCACACAAAAGAAAGTCTCTTTCAAAAGTGCCGCACGTGCTCAACAAACAGCACTGATGGGAAAGCAAACGGCCATATTGTGCGGCGGTTAAATGGGACTGTGCTCAAATATCATATTTTATATCAATTGCCGGAGTCGGGCAGAAGCTTTTTAACAACAGTGCACAGTACATTACTCGCACTTTACTTGAAGAGCGAAGAGTTCTTAAAAGACTTGATTACACCATTATAGTCAAGACGCCTCATCACCAGCGTTCCGTCGCCTGGCCCGCTTTACAGGGATAAAGAAAGCTTAGCATTTAGAAGTAAGCCCAGATACTTTCTTTTTGTTTACAGGTACTTATCCAGCTCATGTGCTGAAATGCAGGGCGCCGTGTGGATAATTTCAATATTTTGCATTGCGAGCCACGCTTTTTCCTGCACACGGAAGTTCTTTGGCCAAACTTGCCTCAGCAAATTCCGCTACTTGTCCTCCATTTTAGGCGCCCGTACTACATTTGCCAACATTTTCTATTCTACAACGTGTCCGTCTTTTGCAACGATTTATGACACAAAGTTGCAGTGAAGTTGGACAAAAGGGTTCAGGGGGACCTAAGTTGGAAACACTCCACTGAAGAGAGGTGATCTGAAGCCGCCAGTACCAGCCGGGACAGGGCAACATGGGTGATATTCTTCAGAATGATAATTACACAGAAGGGTTTGGCTCCATTTATACACATGTGCAAAAAGGTAACCTCCATATAATGAAAAAGTGAAGAGTAAAGATGACATTGCATTTACTCTTCACCAGGGTCGGACTGGGACAAGAAATAGCCCAGTCACCCAAAAAAAGGTGCCCACCCCTCGCCTCAAAAAAGGTGCCCACCCCTCGCCTCACGACCCTTGACCTCTGATGACATCACCGGAAATGTCATTTAACCCCACACCAAAGTGACATTGCGGGAAGTGATGAAACATGACCTTTCACCCCTTGACGAAACAGGAAGTGGCATCAAATAGCATTGTTCCTAAGTACACTAAATTATTGTGAATCCAAGCAGATGTCCAAGGCCAAATGATAATATGTTATTGTATAGCACTTACGCTTAAACTCTTTTTTTATAAAACAAATTTGCACACAATATCACCCAACCTGTGTTGGTACTCATTTATCGACCTAAGAAGGATGAAAGGCTTTTTGAAAAGAAAAAAAAATAGAAAAAAAGATATTTTTTTTTTCTTCTTCCAAACCGGGCCAGGCATGGCCAGAAATCGCCCCCACTCCCCCAGTCTCCAAGGACGATTTCGGGCCGGCCACGGGCCGAAAGGCCAAGGGGCCAATCCGACCCTGCTCTTCACTTTTCTGCTACGTTTGTGGAAAAGTGTAAACGCTGTCTGCAATTGACAATTCCAAGAGGCATTTACAATGCACTCTTACTGAACCCTCCTGCGTTTACCAGGTGATCCTTTCAGGCGGATACCAGCGTAATGAATTGCATGACTGACAGGATGAAAATCCATGCTAGTGATAATTCAGACCTATTTGTCGGGTAGTAGGGCATGTAAAGGCCGTGCTGATCCATAGCTATGCATGACAAATTGAGGAAAATCCTGCAGGTCGGTTAAAATGGTGGCAAAAGCATACTGCCATTCATACCTCCAATTTTACCAATCCACAGGACTTGGAACTTGGTAAAAATTCCTGTCAAATTTGCCCAATCCAACAATTACGCCCCCCCCCCTTGTACCACCCCCAAGCGGAATTGCCAGTTTGGTGCCTTTTCTCATCCGAAAATTCTTTTTTTCAAAATTGTGTTTTAAAAAAAAAAAAGACAATTGGGAAGGGAAGGGGGTGTTTCAGCCATTCGAATATCGTTTTTCCCAGAAGTTTCATTTTTTGGGTCTTTCCAACCGTACAAAAAACGACATTTCATTGGGAAACAAAAAAAAAAAAGCCAAAAATCTGGCAGAAAAGGTGGTAAAGTGCCAAGCTGGCAAAACCGAATTGTTGGGGAATTTCGCCAATTTCTTTTCGCTGGCGGGATTTTCACCCACCCCTACATATGATCCAATGTGCTAGATCTATACCTGTGGATGAGCGGTCTTAAAGAAATTGCTTTTACTTGTTTTCAACAAAGAGGATAAGGATCTATGGGGGAGACCGACCCTATAATAGGAGTTGACATAGGGACCCCCCAGCCACAAACCCACTTTAACAAGGTGACCCCCTGGAACCTGTCTGACTCCACCAGTGATTACACTGGCTATATCAATGCTTAATCTGAGAAGGGGCTTTTTAGGGCTGGGACCATGAGGAGGTGCACGAGCAGGACACATGGGGGTCACAGGGACAGGACACAAGAAATCCAGGGGGTTTGCCATGCCTATAAACAGTGCAACAGACAAGAAGACAAGAAACAGAAAGGGATACAAAAACCTATGTAGCACTCAATGCATGTACGCAGTGGCAAAAGGCAAGAAGCAGAACATTACACCCCTACATAATCCTCCTCTGTCCTTTCTGCAGGGAGGACCTAAATGGAACTACCATACCTAGAAGGACCTTGGACAAGAACTACAAAACGGCGGTCATATTGGGCATGGTGTGCCGATGTACACGCAACGGAAAGCAAGCTCGAGGCTTGCACTCGCGGATCCAAGCCGAGAGGACGTCTTCTGATGAGGCTCTGGCAGCTTATCTAAACACAGGAGACCACCCCCACCAGGGAAGCATCCTAGCCCCTCGCGCCATACAGATAAGTGCCCTAGCCCATTCACAATTGGGGGAACCAGCGGTACACACCCCACCAGACTGCTCCGGGCCAAGCACATATTGCAGCTAAGTGATCCGCACGTTATGTTCAGTGGATCTCCAGCGCATAGAGATGTCTAGCGGGACGGCACTAACGCGCACCAATAGTGCCTAACGAACTAGCCTAATTAACAAATCTGCACCCTGCTATCTAAGACAAAGAGGCAGTTATTAACCACACCATGCATGGTGCATGAACTAACATGATACAGTAACGTGGTGTAACCACAAATAACATTGAAGGCATAAACAGTACTTACCTCAGTATAGAGGCACAGCGACTGTACTAACCATTTCCATTTTTGCAGCATTGGTCGCACAAACTGGGAGAGGCACTGAGCACCACCAGGACATAAGAGACACACTGCAGTGACCTACAGAGCTCGCTAAGTGCCTTCTTGATTTATGCTTGTGCATATCTCTGTTACTTTATCTGTGTATGTAGGCACCTGTTGTTAGGAACTCTATGGATGTGTGAATGCACATGGGCCAGGCAGGTCTATGTTAGAGTGTGTGCAGTATGAGGTGTGCCCTGTGAAAGCAGCAGGGGTACGTTTACACAGCGCATGCAAAGAGTGTGTGCAACCACTCCCTAAATCCCTCAATCCCATCCATAACTTCTCCCTAACCCTCTTCCTAGTTTTCCTACAACCCCATGCCCATCCAACCAACGTGACCCTAATCCCCCTTCCCTGACGGGGTTGCAGAGCCGTTTGTTACTACAACTCACAGGTCCCAAAACCGTGGTGGGGTGGCTGCAGTGCTTAATTTGTAAAAAAATAAGCGCCAGGGCCCAAAAAATCTTGGGCCTATAATGCTGGCCCCAGGGCCGGAAGGCGCCGGCAGCAATGCGGGCAACCCGGGCAAGTTCAGAGGGTGCCCAGCAGCGAACACCGAGATCTGTGAATGTCTACGCACACATCACGATAGTGCCCCGACGAGGGCGGACCGGACATCAGAGCTGACAATGATTCTGCAATATATTTGCCAGAAATGGACAATCGTTGGGTTAAAGCTATTCAAGTAAAGAATACATCCTTTCTCTGTAAACCCCCCCGAACCCCAAAACAAACTGCCATTGCATGGTTACAAGTCTCCTTCGCAAGCCATCGGTCCCTTTGTGAGGAGTTTGGTTTTGGAGTCTTAATCCCTCAAAGTAATAGTGCGCGACCACACCTTCTGCTGTTCATGACCCTGCTAGACCAGCCCTATTGCAAGGGAAGGATGCATTAGCACAATAGGTCTTTGAAAGAAATAGACAAAAAATAGACAAAACTTGATTTTGGCAGTAAACAGGTAAAATATAGGCTATGCTGCAGTTGTTATGGGCTGATTTTGAATTCATGCAGATAACTGATAATGGGGGTGAGAGCCACACAAATACAACAGCAAGATTGGTGTGCATGGCAAATGCTGCCTTTCCCGATTAATCAATTTGAAGAAACCAGAAAAATCTTAAAATAATCTCAAGGGAGTGGCCCCATGCAGGCAATGGTGTTACGCGGTTTTGAGATTTCATCCATGTGAGAAAGGGCTTGGAATTACCAAGAAGCAGCCTATCTATCTCCCCTTATCTTTCAGAAGTAAACGCCTACAAAATGTTTTCTTAATAACCTAATTTATCACCATGCTGTGACTGGGCCGGGTGAACTCCGTTGCCTGTGATCTGTGTGACAGTCCTGCATGACTGCTGATCGCGTATTCTCCTCTTCTGAGCAGGTAAGCGAAAGCTCAGTCAAAGCTCGTATTATGCAGTAGCTGAGAGGAGCCGGGTGTGCTAGCATATATGCACTACTGAGAGTAGAGCATGCCAGATCATGTGCTGCTGCTAAAGCCAGAACATTTGCTGAGTTTGCTCAATGTCAAGGCCCGGCAGCGGCAAGGCAAGTCAGTCAGCAGGCCCTGCTTAGCAGGGGGCTCATTCGTATATTAAGTTCAAACATCAGCCGCTCCAACCCACGGTCCAAACCAAAACCACTTTTAACTTCCCCTCACGTCATCACGCACACGCACTGACTTCACTTACCTTTGATTGAAGCTGGGAGTCAGCACTGGCCTTGGTGTGTCTCTGCAGGTCTGGGGGGGTCGGGCTGGCCAGCACACAAGAAAGAATCTCGACCCCAAGGGCTGAGGGGAACACCCTCTCAGGCTCCCCCAAGCCCACTTTCCTTTTCAGATCTGCCAGAAGGCCATGACACCACGAAATTGGTAGAGGTGCGTGGTACAATAACATAACCTTTACCCAGGGTCAGACTGGGCCATAAAATTGTCTCGGGCACCAATGAAAAAGTGCCCAAGGTTGCAAATGGCTTTTCATTCCTTTTGTGATACTATTTGAAAATTAACCACGGGGGAGTTTTTTGATAAAGTGTGATGCAAATTGTGCATTTTAAAGAATATTTCTTCTGCAGCACTGGCCAAGACTAGTAGCCGCAGAGGGAATTAACTCATCAGACTGGCCCAAATTGGCAATAAAATTAGCCCACTTTGACCAAAAAAACTGGCCCACACCAGCATTTTGGGTTTTTGGTTTGGCTATGGGCCTGTTGCACTACAGGCCAGTCCGAGCCTGCC
The DNA here is from genome assembly GCF_040938575.1 of Ambystoma mexicanum. Taxonomy (NCBI): domain Eukaryota; kingdom Metazoa; phylum Chordata; class Amphibia; order Caudata; family Ambystomatidae; genus Ambystoma; species Ambystoma mexicanum. Next base: position 100,365,707 of record NC_090937.1, on the reverse strand, counting down.
TTCACCAGGGAACATATCAGGTTCAGACAGGAACACTAGAACCCACAAAAAGCCTGTTTAAAATCCCTCCAACCGCTAGGCTGTTGATCAAAAATGCAGGTGAGGCCCCGCGGCCAACAGGACAATGAAACATCTTCAATCTATTTGCATGCATTGACCGAAGAAAATGCGGCAACAAACTCTTTTGCCCACTGTCGGTTTTAAGTCTTTTGGAATTCCAGACTTTTCAGTTCATGTCATGCTGTTTTTTTTTTTAAATAGTACTTGGAGTTGTTTGTTCCTCATTGGAATTGCAGGACTACAAGTACCAGAATGAAGAGTGACCAGAGCCTAAAAGCTAGGATTGACAGAGGAAACGGTAAAGCTCGGTAATCTCTCCATTAGCTGGATATTCGGGTGATAAAGCCCCCTTGATTTTAGTTAATGGTTGATGCAGACTGGCAGCTTGATATTCATTATGCATGGTGTAAAGAGAATTTCCAGTCCCTCATTAAAGAACAACTCAATATCAGGAGTCAATGAAGATGAGTAGCAGCTTTCTCACAGTTTAAAAAACGTGGTAATTCCGAGATAGCCTCTTTCTGGTTAATAAGGTATGCATAACATGGGGCTATTTGTTATTTCGCTTTGAATAGCACACCTGCAAATGGCTCAAAAATGCACTGTTTGTATTGGCTCAAATCAAAAGAACAACAGGTGCTCGTCCGACTGGGACATGAAATAGGCCCGGGAAAAGATAAAAAGGGGCCTTGCGTATTCGGATAACTATGTTTGTCCTTATACAACAAACTGTTGAGGCGCAGTGTGCTTTGAGCACATTACACCAATAAAATTGCCGAAAACTGCAATATGCGCCGATACCTAAGGTATGAACCAGACCCAAAAACCGTGCCCTCGGCTCTCTGGGCGGTAATGCACTCTTAGGCTCCACAGGGGGCTGGGGAAAACTATGCTAGCCGGTCTAGTTTACTGCATGGCGAGGGGTGTCTTTTGAAGGTATCCGAGAGGTCTCAGAAACTAGAACTTTTCTTGGGGAAGTGTGTGAAAACCTCCGTCTCCCATGGAGATTGTACTCATACGCTTAAGTTAAGAGTAGCAAGGATTTCCTGTGTTGGATCAACTTTCCTGTTCCTAGAACTTTTTAAAAGGGGTTCATTGCAACGAAAGAATTTTAATTTAAGAAATGTCAACAACAGTATATGTGGCCATCCACATGAGCGTTTAAAGTTGGCGAAGATAGGTGCAACCATTTTGAAAATCGCAGAAGGCGGGTGTACACACATCCTATGAAAACAACATGCATGTTTATAACCATGGTCACGTGTCTTATTATAGAACGAAATGCGGGTGTTTACTATGTTCTCAGATAAACTGTACACATCACTGAGTCCTCCTTGTTATTTCCAGGTTCGTATCAGACCCATTTCCGGAGGCTGTCGACCAATCCTTATATGTTGTTTCTTAGAATTCTGGGTCTTGTAGTCCTGAAGTCCTAATGAAGAAGACTAGACCTATAAGTGGAATGGAAAAGACCCAGGACTACGTTGACCCTAAAGCCACCTAAAATGGGTCATAGCAGAAAGCTTTGCAAACGCTATCCAGTTGTCAAAACTATTTAACCATAATGCAGGCAGTTGCTACTTGAGATTTACAAAAAAATTACGTCAGCGCATGGGTCATTCCAGGTATGTCGGACATGACATTTACCATGTTCATAAAATATGCACATCAAGCACGTCTCGAGCGTGTGCACAGTGCAGAAAGAACATCCCATGGGTTTAGACATATTGCCACTCATTTCTGTACACCAGCACCAGTGCTGTTCTTTTATAGACAGCTGCAGTCACCACAACTGAGATATTCATACCGACAAGTGCTGTAAACATGCTAGAAAGACAAGGCCTGCATAATGCTGAAAAGCATCCTACACGGTTGTAGTTGTGCTTGTTTGTTTTGCACACACAATGTGATGAACACACACACAAAAGTACATGTAACTGTCACAGCAGCAGAACAGCACCACCACACACGGAACATTAAGCCACCTACTGTCAGTTGCCATGATTTTTCTGGCGGTCCTACTCCTACTGCCGTCCCCCTCCTCCTCAGGTGGGCCCTTCCCTCAGCAGCTGGCCGTGAGGGCTGAGCTTCATATTACACCAACCTCACTTCAGTGAGGTGTAGTGCAATGGCTAGCAGCCTGTGAAGCTCCTGCTGCTAACAATCGCGTGGAGGGGTTACTTCTCCCAACAGTGCCACCCTCTTCCTTCTCCTCCCAGACGCGCTCCCTTTCCTGTTCCTAATCCTGCTGCTAACGATCACGTGGAGGGGTTACTTCTCCCAACAGTGCCACCCTCTTCCTTCTCCTCCCAGACGCGACTCCCTTTCCTGTTCCTATGTATACAGGAGCACTGCAGGTCGGGTCCCAGACCAGGCTAAGCCGAGGGGGCAGGCTGCGGCATCGAGGGCCCGGGAAACAAGGCAAGCAACTGGGCCACGGCCAGGCCTAGCTCAGTCAGACAGCAGGGGGCTCAGGACGAGATGACAATGAATCCACCTCCCACGCCCTAACACTAGTACTCTGAAGTAAAGGTGGCGACGCGACGTGACTACGTCACCATTGTATTGGCTGGCAAACAGCCAATGAAAAGTGTAAATTGTGTGTTACTATACAGAATGTATCAAATTCTGCATAGTAACACAGAATGTTCGTTTTCATTGGCTGTTCTGTTGTTTCTGTTATTTCACATTGCGCTGCTGTAGACAGGCAGGCGGCAGGGGCTGGCCCGGGCCTGCAAGCAGAGCACTGAGCCTGAGCACGATATAAATTATCCAACAGAAATGAATCAACAAACGTTTTGTCTGTTGATTTATTACTGTTGGATAATGCTTTTTAAAGTTAAAACGCACCGCACCCTCTGTGCCGGTGCCCAAAAAAGACTGCCGGTGTTGCCCACCGGCAAACACTGGCACAAATTAAGCACTGGGTGGCTGGTTCATGCTACTCCTGAGCAGAGGAACCTTGGTGACCTGTCAGGGCTGGCATCGGCCGATCCATGTAGTTCCGCACAAACCCCACTATAACAGATACAAATCATACAAACACCACAGCAGGTTATAGGTGGGCGGGTGGACCAGGGGTCTAGAGGAATGCATGTGGGTAGTAGGCCAGGTGGAGGGGTAGGCCATGCTAAACCAAACCTAGTCCCCAAGGGTACTAGCCAAGGGGGCTCCAAACTCCAATATGGGCAAGGAGTGGAATAGAAGAATAGGAAAGGGATCTAAGGGGAGTTGAGGTATTCTTGCATAGAGTATCTAAAGCAGTGCCTGATCACTGAGAATCTAGGGAATCGCTTATCAGCAAATGCGATCACTGGTTCGGAGCTGCATGTGGATGCTCATCATTAAATCGAGATGAAATTGTTAAGTGCACAAGACTTCATTATAATGATGGGTCAGTATTTGACTTCATAAGAATCGACCCGAGGGACAAAAGAGTGGACAAAGGCATTCTGGGCATTGCATTGTGACGCTGTCCTTCACCACACAGCCTGATTGGAATCAGCTCAGACCGCCACCATACCATTGTTGATTTCCAGGAAACTAAGCCACAAAACGTACTGCTGTCTGGAGATAATGCAATCCCCTTGGGGGAAAGGGTCTGGGGAACCAGCTGTGGAGGAGCACATCCTGTTCATTTCGTCAGCAGACTAGAATTTACCTGCACCAGGGGTTGCCGATTTTGGAACTGTTCTCGGGGACTTAACCATTGCTCCTTTACTCCTTGGAAAGACTAGACTGTAATTTATGGTATTGCAATTATTCTTTTGTTATGTGATATATTGTACTTTGATGGCCTTATGGTCCAAAAAAGATGTTTTTGATGATGACTTGTGGTTGGTCAGGTATTAAAACTAGGAATGCGTTCCACTGTGGTGTAATGAAGGACATCACAATCAGGGAGAGCAGGATCTGGGCCTTTTCACCAAAAAACATGTGCCCGAAAAAGGAGCAAAGTTTCCCTCATGTTATTTTGCAATCAAAGCTCCTTCCGAGAAATAGGAAGGCAACTGGAGTTTGAACAGTTCTGTTTATTAGAGAGTGGGAAGTGAGAGTCGATAGAGAAGTGTGAGGTGCTTATAATAACATGGAGCTCATTTTAAAATAAATAAAAACATTGCATGGAGGGGACCTCGTACATTTGCACTTATCGACAAACAGGTTCCCTGCTGACAATCGTTGTCATTTCCACTGCAAAGTGAAAAAAAGGTGTGTGAAAAGGTGGTGGAAGTGCCTTTACACATCCCTTTTGCAGTCTGCAGTGCAAAATGAGCAAACCAAAAAGCAGGCGGACTCCATAGGAATCCATTGGTTTGACTCCAGCATTGAAATGTGGCCTGACATAGAAAAGTGCTGCCGCCCCCGAACCTCACCCGCCTCCAAAAACCACCATAATGCCCTGGAGCATGAATGGAGGTGTTAAGACAGGCATAACACCTTTACACCTTCATTTAACACCTTTGTTTATGTAACACTCACCTGTTGTGACGATTCTTGCAGGGGCACCATGGATGTCCCTGACACTCTCCCGCAGATCCTAGCATTCCATGTGTTATATCCCTGCAAAAATATTGCCATACAAAAATATTGCCATATTTTTGTAGTGATATTAAGGCATGGGACCTGCAGGGGACACCCCAACAACCCCCGCATTATTTTTAAAGGAGCAGGGGATCCCCTGCAACACCCGCTCCAAAAAACCCCCAAAATTATCCCCCCCAAAATATCACCTATGGCTGTTCCAGACAACCATATATACAGCAATATTTTTGATGGGGACAATATGTAGTGATACCGATCCTAGGTGTGTGCTTGAGATCTCCCACAAAATATCCACACGAGAGGGGTACCAGTTGCTCTCCCCTGGTGTTGTGTAGATCACCCCCTGCCTTCCACCAAGTGTCCAAGCTATGAAACGAGACAGGGTTCAGTACCCATCATGCATAGCTTAATCCCCAACCTAACCCCAAACTGCTACTGGCTCTTGATAAATTATTTGAGTGAGGTGTCAAGGTCGCCTGCAAGCAGTATGGACCAGTCACTTAACTGGATCAAGGAGGTAGACCTCCTTACGTCGGCTTCTGCTTGCAACTAAATAAAGTCCAATATATTGATATATGCATGCATGTCCTGATCATCCCATTGTTAATGTTCCTTGCTGTTACCCTTATATCCTCTGACGCTAACGTTTTCCTCCCTCTTGACAGAGTATAACAAGCTCTCTGGAATTAAAAGAAACCCACCTCAGATCTGGTAGCCATATGTTTTCTATCCTTTCCTTCTGCCGCGCTTGTTCGTTTGTTTAAAATGTCTCTTATGTGCTGCAGGAATGTCCACGGTGTCCTTGCGAGTTGCTTGTAGAGTTCAGGCAAGAAAATCCAGGTAAGGGTGGCTGCAGACCAGTGCATGGGTAGTTTGCTCTTCAGGAGTGCGGGTAAATTCAAACAGGTGTGTTCTGGTATAATAGTCCCAGAGTGGGGACCCTTCCGGAGCTCTGTTGTGGTACAGCATTAACAATTGAATGCGCAGCATGCGCCCAATGGAGGGCGGGGGTTAAATAGTATGATGGTCAAAATGGCGGCTGAGATGAGCACATTCCGCCGGATTTCCAAATCTTGTGCGATTTCGTGCTACTGCCAGTGCCGGTCCTATCCTCTCTTTGCTCCTGACAGGCAGGAGCTACCAAAGGCCCCAACGCCTCACCTGTTCAACCCATGGCTGGGATGATTCCCTCTTACCAGTGCATACGTGTGTCCATAGGTTTGTGTGCAGCCTTGGTGCCAGTGCCCACAGGTGTGTGGACTGCCGTGGCATGACAGTTTATGTTCCGAGGACCTCGAAAATTAGCCCCAATACTTTTTGACGTTGCTCATAATGAGAACTGTACTCAGTCTCTCTTGTGATTGGCATCAGCTGGTACAGCAGGGCCATGCAGTCTAATCTACCCCCTGCATGAGTGCGTGGTAAGACCCCAATCAGGGGCTCTTATCTGGGTTGTGCTGGATCCCAAGCTCCCATGGCTTAACCGCAAAACCCTTCTTTCTGTCTTCCTGTAATGTGTGTCTATCAGTCTAACACTGCCACGCTTGCATACTGAATGCTCTGAATCCTGTCACTGGGTGCAACACACACTCCACACACGTGTCAAGATCTCTGAATGGCTCATTACATTCCCTAGCCTTACAACGTCATTGAACACTACCTTCAAGGAAGAAACCACGCCCATGTTTACATTTCACACAGCAGGGAGCCATCCTGTAACACTAATTGGCCATTATTCTAACCTCAGTGAAACTCTGCCATTCTATAGCACAGGCCAAGAATCCAGGTCCAGTTACATGAGGGAGAGAGCAGTGGCGTGTCTGGACTCTTTTGACTGGGCTGGCCCAAGTCCGGTACTGACTTATGCAGGGATGGCATTAAGTACGAGTACCCACACACATAATGATCATAGCTTAGGATAATGGGGTGGCACCCGGGGTGGCCAATCAGATTCCAGGGGTAGCACGTGCCACCGCAAGCCACTCCCTGGACACGTGATGAAGATGGTCCAGAGCTCAGGCTGCTTAAAGGATCTGAGCTTTGAGGAAGCAATGAAACAAGCTCTTATTTTGAATTTGTGTTTATTGAAGGCTGGGTTGCAATCTCGACCAGGCGTGATGCACATTGGAAAGAGTGCAGGAGAGAGAGGCAGTCCTGGGACGGCGTACAAAGAATGGAGAGTATCTGGGGATGAGTAGCAGGTTGTTAAGGACAGGGAATGGGATGTAGAAACCTGGGACTTGGACAATGGAGGCGACATGGTTATTGCACTTAATACAGGCTTGGTGCCTCGACATACCATATTGCACATAGTCCCATATGTGCAGCTGACTTTAGAAATGCAGTTCTGTTGCTGGGAATCTCCAGCATTTGTGCAAACATATTGCGGTGACACTAAAGTGTTGTGCAACCATTTCAGTTGTACACTTTTCTGACGTCACATCACAGAATCAGATCGTTTGTGTCCAATGGCTTTCAATGGAAGCCCTCCACAACATCACATTGTAGACATCTGTCAAGTTCTTTAAACGTAACTTCCGATTTTGAAGTTTCAACCGTAAAAAAAGAACCTCAGAAATGAACTATAATATAGTAATAATGGTCAATGACTTCAATTTCTTAACAGTTCAAGCGCAGAGTGGAGAATTTAGCCCAAATGCCCCATTAACCGCAGAGTAAATAGCCTTCCAGAGGGCCGTAACTGTGACCGAACAGAGCATGTCAGAGGGAGTGGTCGTTATTTTAGATATTTGTTCTTCCCGGGACCATCATTTTTCTCCGAATCGCAGTAAAAGGTTTCCGCAGCTGCTCCCACGGTAGCAATTTTCTGACCATTTATGGCCGCTGCAGTAATTGTTTAGAGAGGTGATTTCATGTCTCAGTGTTCCAGGCAAAGAAAAAAAATCCAAACAGGATTTAAAGGGCTGGTTGTGTTAAGAGGGCAATAGGGGGACAAACTTCGGGCAGTTGATGGCCTGGGAGGAGGAATGTTATGACATCAATTGATGGCACTTGGATCATTAATTGATGGACAGGATATGTCACTTTCTGCGATTGCCTCGCGACATTTTAAAGATCACATATATTAGAACTTAAAATAATTTCCCTTAGTACTGGGCTGGAAACCATAATGTTCCTCTTGTGATGGCCCATTCAGAGGGATGACACTGTGAAAATTGGGAAATAACACATCGGTTTGGTCAGTAGACTTTAAGGACATAGCGCAGTAAGGATTACCTGGAAGGCAGTACACGTGTTAATGAATTGTGGTAAATTGTCATGGTGGCGCTGAAGACCAGAGTCAAAAAGGAATAGTCAAAACAATGATCTTAAAAAAAGCCCTTCCATTCCAAGAAATGGCCAGCTCACTGAGGTGCACCATTCAGGGTGGACTGCGTATAGGGAACTCTGGAGATTTCTCAGTAGGCCTCTGCACCCTGGGCCTCTTTTGTGTGCTAACATATTTTATTTCCAAATCTTCTGATAGGAAAAAGGTTGGGCTTGCTGAAAATGTGTAATATGGGGCCACTATGAACATTATTTCCAGGGCGTCTTTTGATTCCCAGGCAACCCTTGGCACCGATTCACACCAGCTACTCTGCTGATCAGAGGTTCTACAGGAAAGCCATTCTGGGCAGCTACACGGGCCACCATAAGCAAGTTAATAAGCAGGGGGTCAAGGGGGGGTATATTTGCTTATTACATGAAATTGACAGCAATGGAATGCATCCCTCAAAACAATGTGACAGCATTCCTCTTTATCACCCTATACAGGGGGTAAGGGGTAGGATTGAAGACCGTGGCAGGAATGGGGAATAACAGGCGTACAAGGGAGTTCCTGACTGTTAATAAAAGACCTAAAGGAAGTAAAAGCCGATGATACTATTTTTACGTGGGCCAGTCAATGAACATCAATTTCAGCTAGAACCATCATATTGTCCTTTCAAACAGCAAATCTGGCTCAGTGCAAAAGAGGGCAGGCTACAGAGTGACCATTTACATAAGGTGGCATAGAACTTTGCAACGGCCCGATTCCATTGGTCATGGACTGGAGGACCTTCACGTTACCAATTGCGTAATTCATTCAATGGTGCAAATACACTGTAATCTGATAATCTGCATGTTTTTGGCACGTACCATTCCACTTATTGTCCCTCATTACAAGTTTGTCGGTATCTCACTGGCAATTCCAGTGGCATACTAGCAAACTGACCTACGGTTTTCACCGACTGATATCCCAGAATTTCCGGATATTACAGTTGGTGGAAAGGGTGGTAAATCCCCATTCCATGGAGTTCTGTAGGACTTCATGGAGGGGATTGCTGGTATTTCTGGTACCAGTGTTACCAGTGCCGGAAATACCGTCTGTTTTTTGCCAGTGGTGGCCTGATTTACCTACAGCTCTTGGCATAGAATTACAGCAATGTTCCCAGACCGGCAAACATATAATGACCCTCATTTGTCATGAATTTCCAAGTAATGTAAAATGATAGGATGAGAAAATGTAGAGGTGAGCAAGACAGGTAAAAGTACCAAAGGACTAGACTAATGGAGTGCCTCTGGCAAATGACAATCAGGCTACTTTCGTGTATTTATCCCCGTCACAAGCTAAATCTGTGGGAATGAACTACAAAGCATCATGGGGCCGAGAGGATGTGAGCCAGTTGCACTCACTCATTAAACCGGTTATAAGGAACATCTTAATGAAGCCGAAACTTAAAGTAATGCTGATGGACTTGCAGGAAGAGTTGGATTTTTCATCTGTACTCAGAAGCAATAGGGACTCACACATTATGTGAGTGTTTGGGTTTATGCCCAATGTACAGGAGTGAAAAAAAAGAGGAAATATTGTGATGTTGTTTGTCTTATATATTGCGCACATCACCATTGTAGTGGAATTAAAGAGCTGAACCTTGTTCATGTAGAGACAAAATGTGACCCACCCAAGATGCAGCCAGACCACAGACTGTGGAGTGAAAACAAAACAGGACCAAGGAGAGTGTTAAAGCAGAAGACAGGGAAAAGTCAGGGGGGGGTCAAAAAAGGAACAAGTTACTTACCTGTAACTGTTGTTCTCCAGCATGGGTCTGGCATGGATTCACATGCTCATGAATATTCCCCGTTGTCAGGCTGGGAATCCTCGGTAAAGAAAGAAATCAGTTTCAGTTTCGTTTCTGAACTGTCTTTCGCCTAATAACCAATCACTGGTCTCTGGGTCATACTGCCCCCAGCCAATGACTGCCATCTTCCTAAGCCCCTCCTCTGGCAGCCATCTTCAGATTTGGTAGCACGTAAAGTGGCAGTAGGACCAAGAGAAGAGCCGCAGAGGGGTAGGAGGGAGGGTTTGAATGTGAATCCATGCCAGACCCATGCTGGAGAACAACAGTTACAGGTAAGTAAGTTGTTCCTTCTCCAGCATGGGGTCTGGCATGGATTCACATGCTCATGAATACAAGAATACATAGCAGTACACACATGCACAACCACGGGAGGTGGCAAGGCTCAACATTAAGCAATTACATCAACTCAACATTAAGCATCTCTTACCCCCTCAGCAGGCCCACCTTCAGGCGAACAGGTTGCGCAGCACTGCCTGGCCGACTCTGGACTCCTCCCTGGAATCCCAGTCGACGCAGTAGAATCTCGTGAAGGTGTGCGTCGACCTCCACGTAGCAGCCCTGCAGATGTCTAGCAAGGGCACATCAGACAGGAATGCTGTGTTAGCAGCGATCGCTCTGGTTGAATGGGCTCTCAGACAGCCGGGCAATGGTCGGTTTGCCAACCGGTGCCAGTGCATGATGCAGCCCGGGAGCCATCTGGAAATGGAAGCCTTTGAGAGGGCCTTCTCTTGGTTCACAGGTTCAAAGTTCACAAACAGCTGTGATGTCTTCCAAAAACCCTTCATGCAGTCCACGTAGAACTTCAGCGCTCTAGCCACATCCAGCAAGTGCAAAGTCCTCTCGGCCGGCAATAAAGGTGACGGTAAGAAAACAGGTAACACCAAGGGCTCGTTGAGATAGAAGTCCAACGGCACCTTGGGCATGAAGGAGGGGCGCGTCCTCAGCACCACCCTCGTCTCGTGGAATGTCAGGTAGGGTGGTATGCAGGAGAGGGCCTGGATCTCTCCCACTCGTCGTGCGGAGGTGATGGCCACAAGAAACGCTGTCTTCCACGATAGGAACTTCAGCGGTGGTGAATGCAGAGGCTCGAATGGGGGCCCCATGAGCCTGCTCAGCACCATGTTGAGTTCCCACGCCGGGACCGGGTCCTTCACCGGCGGGAACGATTGGAACAGTCCCTTCATAAACTCCTTCACCAGGCGATGCGACCGCAGAGATGATCGCCCCGGAGTTCTGGTGTAGCGGGAAATCCCCGCCAGATGTATCTTGATGGAGGCATGAGCTAGCCTCGCCTTGGCCAGCGACAGTAGATACGGCAGCACTTGAGGGGCCGTAATCCGCAGAGGGTTAATCTTCTGTGCACGGCACCAGACAGAGAACCTCCTCCATTTGTGTCCATAGCACTTGAGAGTTGAGGACGCCCTGGCCTTTGCAAGCACCTCCTTGCAGTCCGCTGGGATATCGAACCCTCCAAACTCTAGTGCTGCAGGAGCCAGGCCTGCAAGTTCAGCGACCCCGGCTCGTGGTGGAGGATGGTGCCTCCTTCTCTGGCGAGGAGGTCCAGTCTGTCGGCAGTTTGACTGGGGGGACGCTGACATGTCCGGAAGGTCTGGGAACCAGATCTGCCTCGGCCACGGCGGTGCGACGAGGATCATCCTGCACCGGGACCGTCTGAGTTGGTTGATGAGTCGCAGCAGCAACGGCAACGGTGGAAATGCATAAAGGAACAGGACGTCCCAGGGGAATGAGAAGGCATCGCCCATGCTCCCCGGCTGGGGAATCCTGCTGGTGAACTTCCGGCACTTGGTGTTTGTCGCCGTCACAAATAGATCGGTCTGGGGGTTGCCACATCATTGGAAAAGTAGGTCCACTTGATCCTGACGCAGTTCCCACTCGTGGCATGAGCGCAGCTCCCAGCTGAGTGAGTCGGCAATGGTTTTCTTTATTCCTGCCAGATGGAAGGGTACAAGAAACCTCCCCTGGGCAACGGCCCAGTGCCACATATCCTGGGCTTCCTTGGATAGGGCTGGGGATCTGGTGCCTCCCTGCTTCCGGATGTAGAACATCGTGGTGGTGTTGTTGGTGAAGATCCTTACCACCTTGCCCTTGAGGGATGGGAGGAATGACCTGAGGGTCCAGAACACGGCTCGGAGCTCCAGGACATTGATGTGTAGTGACCTCTCCTCCGAGAGGCCAAAGGCCTCTTGCATGGAGATCTCCGGTCTGCGCTTCCCATCCCTCCAGGGAGGCGTCCGTCATCACCGTCTCCTGATGGTCCGGGGTCTGGAAGTCCATACCTGCTGCCAGATGCGCGTGGGTGCTCCACCACCGGATCGCTTGGCGGAAGGTCTTGTTGAGCGAGATCCTGTCTTAGAAGCTGCATCGAGGAACTCTCTCAGTGGATGCATCTGCAACCTGCACAAGCGCATGAAGTAGATGCACGAGGACATCATGCCGAGCAGGGACTTGATGGACCTCACCCAGGCCACGTCCATGGCCGACAGCCGTTGCACCTTGCCCAGGATGGCCTTCGTCCTTTCCTCCGACGGAGAAGCCAATCGTGCCACTGTGTTGAGCCTTGCTACCAGGAACAGGGCGACTTGCGACTGCACCAAGTGGGATTTTGCGAAGTTGATTGAGAATCCCAGATCTGTGAGCAGTTGGATGGTCTTCGCTGTGTGCACGACGGCGAGTTCTCTTGTCTTTGCTCAGATAAGCCAATCGTCCAGGTAGGGGGAGACGTGGATCCCTGCAGGCGCAGCCGCGCTGCCACTGGTGCTAGGCACTTGGTGAATACCCTGGGCACCGACTTCAATCCGAAGGGAAGGGCCTTGAACTGATAGTGTTGCCCCTGGACTACGAATCTCAGGAACTTTTGATTCCTTTTAGAATGGGGATGTGAAAGTAGGCATCCTCCAAGTCCAGGGACGATAGGAAGTCACCTTCCTCCAGCTGTCCCAGCACGTGCTGGAGGGTGACCATCCAGAACCTCTGGGACTTGATGTACTTGTTTAAACAACAAAGGTCCAGGATGGGTCGCCAGCCGCCAGTCTTCTTTCTTACGAGGAAGTATCTTGAGTATACTCCAGAGCCCCGGAGCATCTTTGGGACGAGCTCGATGGCTCCTTTCTTCAGCATCTCCCTTACTTACACAGCGGTTGAGGGACATGGTTTTCCTTCCCGGCCACGGGTGCAATGCGGGGGCACTTCTTTAGAACCTCGGGAGTTTGCCTGCGGGCCAGGGCATCCAGCACCCATCGGTCAGTGGAGATGGACTCCCACATGCTGACGAACTTCGCCAGCTGGCCTCCTACTGGGGTGCTCAGGTGGGGGCCCGACGCTATGGCCGGTTCAGTTCTGCTTGGCAGTGGCCTTGCCGCCGTGGCCTCCTTGGCGATGATGACGAGACCCTCCTGACTTGCCACGTCCTCTGTAGGCTTCCTGCGACGTGGAGTGTGCCACCTGGCGGTATGTCGAGGAGCCGTCGCCGAATCCTTTGGAGGCACCCTGCTTGCCTCCGGAGTTCCGAAAGGGCAGCCGTCATTGTTGCAAAACCCCCAAGGCCCGAGGCGTCTCCGTGTTGGCCTTGATGGCCTGCAGTGACTCGTCCACTGTCTTGCCAAACAGGTTGTTTTCGTCGAAAGGCATGTCCAGAACTCTGGTCTGCACATCTTGGCGGAAATTGGTTTCCTTAAGCCAACCACACCGGCGAAGGCAAACACTGTTGCCCATCTGGCGAAAACCGGTGTCAGCAATGTCCGTGGACACAGTTATGACGTGGTCAATGCCATCTCGCATTCCTGTAGGATCTGAAGGCCTCAGCCCTCTTGTTGTCTGGGAGGAAGTCCAGCAGGGGAGCGATCTTAAACCACAGCTATCTGTCATAGCGGGCCACAATTGGGAGGGCGTTGGCTGCTTTAATCATCGTAGCCGCCGACAAGATGAACCACCGTCCCATGGCGTCCAGTTTCTTCCCCTTGCCATCCAACGGGAAGGTCGAACTTGAAGCCGTCGCCCCCCGCCACTTTCTTCTTGGCCGCCATGGAGACGACTGAATCCGGGGTCGGCTGTGCCCTAAGGCACATGGGCGCGGAATACGGGACCCGGTACTTCTTCTCATACTGGTCTCTCTTGACAGGAGTCGTGGATGGGTTCTTCAGGAGCGACAGCCCCTCGTCCCAGATGTCGTCAAGTAATGGAACCGAGAGGACCGTCTTCCTCTTGGCCTCACGCCGTTGATAGAGGAAACCTTCCTTCTTCTGTTCCTCAGGGCAGAGCTGGAAGAGCTCAGATGCCCTGACGATCATGGTGTGGAAGGAGCCAATTTCGTCGGGTGGGGAGGCCCGAGGAGGTGGTGATGGAAGGCCCATCCCGTCGTCACCATCGTTGTCATTCGTCCCCGTCGTGGCCATCTCCATTCCCTTCTCATCCCTCGGATCAGGGGAAGGGGATGAAGGCTGCGAAGGCCGTGAATGCTGCAAGGGTTGGGGGGATGAATTCTCCTCCGCTTGCTTGGAGGGCTTTCCGATGGTCCAGACTCCACTGGATCATCCATTGGGGGTAAGGGCAACCTTTTCCTTCTCTCCGTACACAAGGCCTGGATCGCCATCAAGATTGCTCCCGAGTTGTCCTGTGGCCCAGGTACCGGCTGCGACGGGAGCGACGGTTGGGGAGTGGAATCCTCCGCCTCCATGGGCTCCTCATCGACACCACCGTCGCTTTCTTCGTCTGCCTCGTCGGGATCCCTCCCGTGGGACCGGACCTCCTCGAACTTTATGTTCAGGATCTTTGTGATTCCAGCCAGCTCCTCTTCAGAGGCTGTATCTGTGTCCGTGATGGACACCCAGCCCCCCCTCTTTTTCCACCAGGGATTTCACGGGGGTCTTATCGATGGGTTGAAAAGAGGATTCCCTCTGCGGTGGCAGGGAAACTCTAGGCCCCGAGGTCGCCTCCATTGGGTTCTCCTCCACAGGCTTCACCAGGGCTGCCACGACTCCCTTGATAGAGGCCTTAGCTGGGTGAATCAAGGCCTTTGCGACTTTGGACGCACTTGAGGCCTTCACCTTGAGGGGAGGGTAACCGCCTCGTTCCCCCTTGGCTGTCGCTGTCGGGATTAACCCGGGCTTCTCCCGAAGCTTACCCGGGTTCTCCGATTTCCTCTTCCCCGAGCCAGAGCATTGGCTCGTGGTCGATGGCGTCGGTGAAAGTGCACCCTGCCTGGCAGCCGAGGAGCCCGACTGATCAGCGCTCCTGGTTCCCGCGGACGTGCGGTGCTTTGCCTTTTGTTGGGCCCCTGTCGCCGGAGCACCCTCAAAGGTCTTAGAAGACCACTTAGACTTCTTCTTCTTCTCATCTACCGCTGGGCTCTTCCCTTTCAGCAAGTTGGTGAGGTGGATACGCCGATCCTTTATAGTCTGTTCCGACACGTTCTTGCAAAATGCACAGTCTTTCTCCACGTGTGGTTTGTCTTCATGAAGGCAGTAGAGGCATCTGGAATGCTCATCCTCCTTGAAAACATTCTAAAATCTGCATCCAGGGCAGCTCCTGAACAGCTTGGATCCGGGTGTCGTGTTTCCTTTGTCCTGGGCCATCTCCATGCGGGGTAGGCCTCAAAGATCTTCCGGAATCCTCCAAGAAGCGAAACTCAACGAGAACATCGCCCTTGAGGGGCGTAGAAAATTCCGAAACGGGTCCCCTTTGATCGGAAGTAGAAACAGTGGAGCTTGAGGTTCGATTGACCGAAAAAATGAGATTAAACTCTTTGAAAAATCGCAAAACACAGTAAAAGCTCGAGAGCTATAGCACGAGGACTCCCAACACTTGAACGTGCGGTAAAAATCTGAAGATGGCTGCCAGAGGAGGGCTTAGGTAGAGGCCAGTCATTGGCTGAGGGCAGTATGACAGTGAGACCAGTGATTGGTTATTAGGAGAAAGACAGTTCAGAAAGGAAACTGAAACTGATTTATTCTTTACCGAGGATTCCCAGCCTGACGACGGGAATATTCATGAGCATGTGAATCCATGGCAGAACCCATGCTGGAGAAATACAAAATTAGCTCAAAACATGAAACCTTAAGGGATAGTGATAGATGGGATGAATGAACAATTTTAGGGTCTTGGCCAGAAAACAATTAAATCAGAACAAGGCATGAGAGCACCCCTTATTGGCTAGCAGAGCTTTCATAAAGGCAGTGACTGCAGTGAAAGAGAAGAGGCCTCTTAACATTAGGAAACTGCTTGCGCCCATTGGTCGCTTAGTACAAGTGCAACGCAGTGAAAAGCAGCCCCTTCTGTGATATGGAAGATGAGCTCATGGTTTCTCCTGACAGAGCAATGAAAATGGGTAAAATTTACCGTGCATCTAATCCAGGCTGATTTTCCCACTATGAACTAAATGGTTATTTCATTATTGACCCATAAAACAACCAGAAGAAGACACATATTTTTCAACTCCCTTCCCAATAGGGACTTTTGGGGGAGGGCAAGGCGCATTGACCCTCTGAACTGCTCCACCCTCTGGCTATAGTTACAGAGGTATTGATTAGCTAGGTGGTCCATAAGGTAATAAGAGATGTAGTGCAGTGATATAATAGAGTTTAAATAGAATGATTGTGGCATAACATGGTTGTCCAAAAAGGAGCAAAGGAATTCCCATCCCACATAGCACAACTGCAAACAAGAAACATCAACTGTAATAGAGGGCGTTAGAGCGCGACCAAGATGGCCGCACTGGTGTGAGCGCCGTCAGCGCACCTAATTAATCCTTCCCAATAACGCGGATCTGGGGGCCATCCGACCCCCTCAGTGGAGGGGCAGCTGCCTCAAAGTATAGCGCACCGATCGCCACCCCCTCACCCCCCTCGGAAGACGTGGAGAACGACTGCGGCCTCCTATCCAACCCGAGGCGCGGTATGAGGAGGCCCTGATTGGCTGCGGCCCGTGGCGGCATCTGAGCGAGGCGCCGTGGGAGAGTGATCCGTCACTACGTGCGACTTGGGCAGACACACACGAGAGAGCGGCCGGGGATCAACAACCTTCCCAGCAAGGTGATAAGTCAACAAGAGGCTGTCTGGGCATACCACATTGGGTGAGCAGATCCAGCAGCCCCCGAAAGGCGCGGTGTCCGGCTGGAGTGTTCCATCCGAGCGGCACTGCTGGCGACAGGCAGCGAGACAAGGAGGAGAAGCACCAGCCCTCTCGCCACATTTGGCCTGGGGGCCATCCAACCCCCCGATGGTGAGGCGGATTCAAGGCCGGGCACGGAGGCAGGCGGTGCCGAGGGTGCTGGCTGGGGACTGGCGGGTCGGGAGAGCAGGGAAGATAGACAACTCCCCAAACCAAGTGGCGGGCCCACCCCGCCTCCCTCCACCACCTCCTCGGCGGCCATCCAGCACGAAGCCGCGTGGGCCTGGTAGCTGCCACCAAGTGCCGGGAGTTGAGATCCACCTAGACACCTCGGCACAACAGCAGGCCCGAGGCTGGCCGGACTGCGGGCCCGCCCCCGACGATCACACAGCGCTCAAAGGACCCCCGCGACACCGGGAGGGACACAAACCGGCCGGTGCCTCGGCAGCCGCCCCTCTCCCACGCCCCAACGGTTCAAGCAGCAGGCAATCCTACACGCTCACATCGGGGCCGGAGCTGGGCACCTAAACCAACCCTCCAGGTCGAGAGGAAATCCCTCACGGGGTACCCAATAACACGGACAAAGGCAGGACAGGAAAGGCCGGCTAACCGCAGCTCAAGAAACATCTGAAATACAGCCACACGAGACAACCTTTGAGACCGCAGGCAAAGGCCCCCAATCTAGTAACACAAACACAGTAAACCATCACGATGGGGAAAGCAGACAAAGCTCAGCGGAAGCTGACATTCGAGGCTGGAGCCATAGTGAAAATCCTCAAAACAAATGCGTGACAAGAAAATTTGGAAGGGGACACACCCCGAGAAGTCGAGTCCATTCCAGATACAGGCATCAGAGAAATCCTCCTCGATTTAAAAGCGGGAATTGGCAACATAGATAGCAAGCTAGACTTCCTGTCCACCAAAGTTGACCAACTTCAACACCGTTTAGACAAACACGGGGACAGGCTGGACACGGCTGAACAACGAATTTCTGACATGGAGCTAACGTGACCTCTATGACCGCCAGAGTGACAACGCTAGAAACACAAATGAAAGCTGTTATGGCCAAGAACGAGGACCTAGAAGGGCGTTCGCGCCGGAACAACATCAGGATCCTCGGGGTAAGGGAATGACAAACCACAGGAAAAATGGAGGACTTCATCGAAAAACTATGCAAGGAGATATTTGGAAACCCTGCATTGTTTGACATGTTCGTGGTGAAGAGGGCTCACAGGGTCCCAACTACCCGCCCCATTCCTGGAGCAGCCCCCCGCCCAATAATCACAAAATTACTTAACTTCAGAGACCGAGATACAATCCTCCGGCTGGCAAGAGAGAAAGGGCACCTGCAATACGATGGAGATAACATCCAATTCTTTCCCGACTTCTCCCCTTCGGTCCAGGCCTTGCGCAGAACATTCACTGGCGTAAAACATCGACTGCAAGACAAAAAGTTGATGTACTCCATGCTCTACCCAGCCAAGCTACGTATCCAACACAACGGCAAGTCACAATTTTTCAATACGCCCGAGGAGGCAAATTCGTTTCTTGATAAGCTGGGGTGCAGACAAAACATAGACAACGTTAGACCCCGAAGAAGAGAACGAGTCAATGGGGACCCACCCTGAGATTCATCTGCATCCGTCAATAGGCTGCCCTGAGACGCATAAGAACGATCCCCCGGATCCAGACTTCCATGTTAAACTTTAAGGTGCGCTGGTCCTTGGAAGCTCCCTAGCGCCCCAAGCGCAGCTTAGTTATGTTTCGGGGCCTTGGGAGGGGAGAACTGATGGGCAAGTTGGGGGGTGCCCATGATTGGGAGGGAAATGGTTTGTTATTATGGAATTGTGCTTGTCAGGGGCCCGTGCTCCCCCTGCCGCCACCCGGAAACGCCCAACACCTGTACCATAGTCCGCTGACATCTAAAGATGCGGAAACTCAGAATCAACACATGTGGAACACCCCACGACAAGGTGGTGCCCCACCCTGGCCAAAACTCACCTCATAATTCAATTACTCACGACATTCAAGCTAGCTACGTGGAACATCAAAGGTGGCAATAACCCGATCAAAACCAGGAGAATGACACAATACCTCCGAAGAGACAAGGTGGACATCGCCTTGGTCCAGGAAACCCACCTCCTCCCGGGAATGGAGAACCGGTGGGCCCGAGATTGGGGGTGCCACAGATACTTCGCGTCTTTTTCCAAATACGCCGGAGGAGTGGCAATCCTAATAAATAGAAATCTGAAATTCAAATTACTTGCAACCAAAAGTGATGAGGACGGAAGGTCACTTCTACTACATGGAATTCTCGAAAACTCCGAACTCATAATAATAAATTCCTACGGTCCGAACACAGACAGTTGCAACAACTTTGATTGGGTCATGACGCACCTGGGAGAAACAAGATCAGCAACTATCATATGGGCAGGTGACCTGAACACCACTCTAGACCCACAGAAGGATAAATCCCACCCGACCTCCACAACTATTCCCAAAGCTGCGTGCCAGGTTCTGGAGATCTGTAGAGCATACGACCTAGTGGACATCTGGAGATGCCAACACGGCGAGTCCTGGGCATACTCGTTCCACTCCTGGGTCTACCAAACCAGCTCCTACCTGGATTACATCCTTGTATCCGCACACAGCCAAACTCAATGGTCGAATAGCCAAATACTGCCCAGAACCATGTCCGATCACTCGGCAGTAACAGTGGAATACACCCCACCAGACCCATCGAAGAGAAGGAGACACTGGAGACTTAAACCTGGGTCACTGCAGGATCAGGTGTTCGCCGCCGAACTCCGCACAGAAATCACAACATTCCTCGAAATCAATCAAGGATCGGTGGCGTCCGCTGGGACCCTTTAGGAGTCCTTAAAATGCTACATCAGAGGAGTCTGTTTATCCAAAGAGCAAGGAATTCTGAAACTCATTAGACGAGAACTGTCACAGAGCGAGACTCGCCTGAAAGAGCTTGAACAACTACAATCGACCAAACACGACCCTCAGGTGCTGGCGTCACTGAAGATAGAGCTTGATAAATTCAGAGCAGCCGCAGATCGAGAACTGAAATTCCTCTCCCACGGCCACCGCGTCCGCCAGTATGGAGAGGGGCAGAAACCAGGCACCCTTCTTGCGAGACTGATAGCAGCAGTCCAAAAACCCACAGAAATTGAGCAAATCCGAAACCTCGAAGGAACCCTGGTGTACAACGACAAGGAAATAGCAGAAACTTTTTGTATCTTTTATCAAACCCTATACACAACTAACTTTCACGCCACCCAAAGGGAACTGTCCCAAAATTTAGCAGTCATAGAATTATACTGGGTTGACACCATGTTAAGGGAACCCCTAAACGCACCTATCACTATTGAAGAAAACCTCCAGGCCATCAAAGACCTACCAGGCACCAGAGCCCCAGGCCCGGACGGGCTGATTGGTGAGTTCTATAAAACATTTGCGCCCATCCTTGCCCCATTATTATTACAAGTCTATGAAGAGGCACTAGAAACCGGATCGCTCCCCCCGACCCTCTGTGAGGCGAACATGATACTACTCCACAAAACCGACAAACCCCCAGAGGAATGTGGATCATACAGGCCAATATCACTGATCAATTTAGATAACAAGATACTGGCCAAGATTCTGGCCTCCAGACTCATTCCTCTGATGCCCGCGATGGTTCTGACGGACCAAGCCGGATTTATACCAGGCCGTAATACCACGTTCGGCATTAGACGCATGTTTGGAGTTTTGGATACGACAGACCTTGCACACCAGGCAGTGGCAGGCCTCCTCGATGCTGAAAAGGCCTTCGAATCTATCGAGTGGCCTTTTCTCTTTGAAATCCTTCAGAGAATGGGCCTAGGTAAGAGATTCCTCCAACTGACAGCCCTACTATATAACCAGCCCCGATCCCACATCATTCTAGGGAAAACCAGATCAACGGCGATCAACATTCAAAGAGGAACAAGGCAGGGATGCCAGTTGTCCGCCCTGCTCTTTGCATTGGTGATGGAGCCTCTTGCCTCAGACCTTCGAGCTAAACACATACAAAGAGGCCTATCCTTCGATCCCCATAAATTAATAATCTCCCTATACGCGGATGATATTGCCCTGTATATATGCGACCCGATAACAAACCTAAACCCAGTCATCCGTGACATAATAAGATTCGGCAACTTCTCCGGCTTAAAAATTAACCAGAGTAAGTCAGTCATATTCCCACTCACCCCCGAGACCCATAGCTTCCAAGACGATTATGGTTTTAAATGGGAACACACAAATGTACGCTACCTAGGCATTCAATTGGCCAGAGACCATCAAACACTGTTCCAAGACAACTACGGTAAAGTAATCCAAGCATTACCAGGGAAGGTCGACAGATGGAAATCACTTCCGCTCACGCTGTGGGGCCAAGTGTCATTAGTAAAAATGGTGATACTCCCCAAACTCCTCTACCTGTTCGGAAATCTCCCCCTGCTAGTGCCCCAAAAACAGCTCCACCATTAAAAAAGCATAATCCTGAAACTTCTTTGGGCGGGCAAGCCAGCCAGAATAGCTTACCAATCACTAATACAACCTGTTAAAAAAGGTGGCATGGCTCTCCCTGACTTAGAACGCTAATTCCTCGGGCACGGGTACGCTACGCAATTCATTCGCCCTCATGTCCAACTAGAACGCGCCTTGGCTTCCCCCAATCTGCTCTGAGCAACCATCCTCGGCCTGACCCACATCCCACATAAAACCCTAAATACGGTCCTTTCTACCATAGCAATATGGAAGAAAATAGCGTTGAAGTGTGGGATCCAGACCAGATTCTCCCCTTTACTCCCGGTAAAATTAATTCCCGGAGTTCCATTAACCACAGAAAAAGTCTTCCTAAACTGGGTTGTCAAGCTAAAACTTAAAACCATAGGTGACCTCTTTGTCGATGGTCACTTCCTCACTCCCGAACAGGCCAAATCCCGCAGAGCCTCTACTGCCCTACACTCGTTTATCTATTTCCACCTCAGAGGCGCCCTATATACTATACTACCCTCGTTCCCACGACAGCCCGAGACATGGCAATTGCTCCACGGGGTTATCCAGTCGCAGGGTGAGGGCAAGCTAGTCTCGATGCTTTACAGATCCTTACTGGCAGACACAGCTCCAAGCCCAGTAACACCTAAAGTGAGGTGGGAAAAAACCCTCCAGACCACATTCCAGGACGAAGATTGGGAATACATTCTGGCGCAAACCCAGAAGATATCCCTAAACACCAGGCACAAACTGATCCACCTAAAATATATACATCAAGCATACCTCACCCCAGCCAGAATTCACTGCTACCACCCCTCAACCTCCCCACAGTGCGGCCGATGTAGCGCCCCAACGGCAGACTTCCTCCACCTAACTTGGGCCTGCCCGAGGTTCCAACACTTCTGGGAATCGGTTCTGGAAAAGACAGCTGCAATAGTGGACGTAACCATAGAACCCAACCCCAAAATCACTCTTTTGGGACTCACCAAACACTTTCCCCCCACAACACGCAAACTTGGAGGGTTGCTGTTACTGTTGGCGCGTAGAAGAATTGCGATGTCCTGGGGGAAGGGTCCCGCGCCGACCACACAGCAATGGCTAAACGATATATCATACTGCCAAGACACGGAAACAAACTTCACCAAACTGTTACCCTTACACGCCTGACATCTGGGGCCCCTATATAGCTTATCTAATGTCCAACGGAGACAGCGAAGCTTCCCGAGACGCATCACCTGAATCTCATCGGAATCCCACGGACGCAAGTCCTGCCGTGAACGATACAACTTACCACGAACCGCTACAGACCCAGGCTTGGTTATAAGGCGAGGAGAGGCGGAGGACAATGGAGGGGGGGAGGGCACGAGAAGCACAAGTAATTCCATGTATGTTATGTTATAATTTGATTTTGAAAATTCAAAAATAAAGTTCATTAAAAAAAAAGAAACATCAATTGTACAGTTGCTATTAAAACCATACGACCAGTCAGCCTAACATGAAGACAAGGAGAAGTGTTCAACGCCTCCGAACTCTTAAACTTGCATAACATAGCGTTACTTGCATGGTTAAGACTTGATCAACCAGGTGAATAAATGGCAAAAGACAGGAGTACCATAGAGAGTACCTGCCTATGAATACCTAGAGAGGGTATTGTGCAATCTCATGGAGATTGTCTAGGCATCTATCCACGATCTGAATGACACAAGGCCGAGTAAGATTGTTTGTTTTTGTCCTCCCTCTGTCTTCCTTCCCTTGTCTTGTTGCGCATACTAACATCTGTTATATTCCTCAAAGGATCTCTGATGGGTAGCTAGGAAAACCTGAACAATCCCCAATTCCTCTTTAGGGTGATCAAGGCCAGTGGGTGAAGCTCATCGACCCCTCAGTTGTAAACTGAGATGTAGGGGGAAATACCCCCACCAACTGTGCATAACAGCTGGATTGTGAAGGGTTTCTTCCCTGGTCAGAGAGGATTTCAGGCTGTCATCATGATCCCATTCCCAGCCCGGCCTAGCGTCTAGAATCAATTAAAGTGAAGCCACCAGAGACCCTCTGCCCCCCATATCTTCCCAAGGGACACCCAAAGGACCTTGGTGCTGCTGCACTGATCCACATGTTGAACCAGGACTGACACAAGCCATTAGCTTCAGAGGGAGCCCAACCACACAACTCCTGCTAACTCTGTATAGAACAGTAGAGGGATGCTCTCTACACACCTGATGGGCAGCTGAAAAAGGTAGAGTGTGCTGGCAGAAAGGGCAGGCAGAGTTCTCTTACACAAGGTGAAACCCTGCTTGATGTTTAAAGGAGGCCACGGATCTGGGTTGAAAGACCGAATTAGAAATGTTCGAGGGATAAAAGACCGAAGATTATTTTTTCGGTCATTTCTCCCCTGAACATTTCTGACTTCGCCAAACCTCTGCCCACACCACACCCCAGTCCCCACCCCCACCCACACCCATGCAATCATTTTGGATGATTCCGGTGGAAGCCATACACAAAAAGCAGAATTCTGCTGGTATCAAACAATATATGTTGTTCTAGACTTCTCATTTCTGTTCTAGACTCCTCCCTATGAGGGCGTATGTTTGGCCCTTTTGTTTTTCTTTTTCATTATAAGATTAGAAAGTTGGGAACATTGGACCTCCATCTCTAGGCCTTAACCGCCAGCTCCCCCCTCCGCCGGCCTCTTACAAGCCTCCTTTGCTTTCTTTTGTTGACCCCTCACCCCCTTCTACACTGTACTGGCCACCCATTTACTCGTCCTGCTCTTTCCTTTCCTTATGATCACTCTCTCCGCCCTGCTCCTGCCCATCCCTTGCTCGGCTTCCTTATGCACCATGCCATCCCGGCATCACTGTCCCCTCCCCGGTCTTTGGAGAACCAACACCTCTATCCTTGCAACGTGGCCTCCAGTTTGTCCTTCTTTGCACGCCCACTGCTCTCCCAGGCTTTGCTGACACTGACTTTCCTTGCTTTTCATGTCCCACTCTTTTTGTCACACCTCATGTCCCCAGCCAGATATTGTCCTCCCCCTCTACCTCTTCACCTTCTGTCATTGCTTACAGCCCCCGCCCCATTCCTCCCTTGACTTCCATACTCTCTTCCTGGTTAGCACCCTGTCTTCCATCCCTCAGCTTCACCGTCTCCAGCCTTCTTCACCTGCATCACCATGTTCCTGCTTCAACTGAAGGCTTCCCTTGGCATTGCCTTCTTTTGAACTCCTTCCTCTGTTGTGCAGACCACCATCCCACATCACAATGCATTGTGTGTGTGTGAGTGCTGCCAGTTTATTACCACAAAAGATTGTTTTTCAGTATTGTTGATTTCCTGTTTGTGCTTCTCTACGTGGCCGACATTGTGATGGTATACCAGTTGTTATCGCTACGCCTCCCTTATTAAGCTCCAACATATTTGCATCAATCACTTCTCAGGAGCCGGCGGATGTCGATGTCATGATGCCTACCCCCGGAGCACCAGGCCAGGCCCAGCACCCCCGGGAGCAGGCATCACGCCCCCGGGTAAAAGCCCAGCAGTCCTTTATAGGGGCTCTTTGGACTCTGTCCTGGCGCCGTTGGCACCAGGCTCATGTTGGACATCAGTCCTGGCGCCATAGGCGCCAGGCTCATAAGGGGAAGTGTTTGGTGCACTTACCTGAAGCAGACCATGCTGCACACTCACCTGATGCAGACCATGCTGCATGAAGAACCAAGCCAAATGAGGCTTAGGAGGGACTATTTTTCTGAAGGAACTATTTTGTTACTTGGGTGGGGCTGTGGAAGAATACTCACCTGGAACTTCTTCCAAGGCTATTTAAGCCACGCCTGGACAGCCACACGTGCTTCGCGTTGTTCTGCATCCCAGCAGCTGAATGCTCACCGTGTCTGCTCCTGCACCTGGACTCCAGCCACACCCGCCTCGAACCTGGAACACCTGTAAGGGAATAAGAGAAGAGAAAGGTGAAAACCAAGAACTTATTCAACCTTCTTACCTGCATCCGGAATCTTCACGCCAGCATTCCTGAAGGAAGACTTCCATTTAAAAGCACCGCGTTGTTCGCTGCAGCGCCGCGCTTCACTCACCTGTTCTCGAGACGCCTCCCGGCTCCATCGCGGCTCTCAGCACTGCTCGCCACATCTCTGCACCTACGGGAGAGAAGAAGAGACAAAAGGTGAGCAAGGGAACACAAGAGGAAAGCCGAATTTTCAGCCATATTACTTACCGGCTTTTCTTGGTGAACCCTTCCACATCTCGGGTCGGCGCCGCATCTTTGGCAGGTACCGCACTCCGGCCCCTATGGGGAAAGGACAAAAGACATTACTGGGGAATTATAAAGACATTTAGAGGGTTCGCCCTCATCACTAACTCACCTGATTTTACCACCGGCAATTTAATCCCTCAACGCATCGCCTTTGTTCTGCACCTGAAATAAAGGACAGAAAAGACAACATAAAAGGAGACTCACACTTGAACTTTTGCATCTTCATACATACGGCGTATCGCTCAGAAAAGTCAAGTGGATTTGCCAGCGCCATTCTGAAAACCAGTGAAGTAACTGGACGAACGCGCGCCCCTACACCAGAAGCAGGATGGAGAGTTCATCCTTCCAAACCATAGGGTGAGCTTAAACCAGGGGTTTTGGAGGAAGTCAGGGAAGAACGAAGGGGGAAAGGGGGGAGCAAGCACACTATTCAGCAGACAGTTAATCCCCTTTCTCATCTGCAGAAGGATATTCCTACGGGCCAGATAAGCAAGATTTGGGGGTCCTGTTCAATCGGTGGTCCGAATTCTGCGCATCACGCTTGAAGAGGCCACAGCAACCCAGACCAGACCAGCGCCTCCGTGGGAGCCAGGTGAGCGTTACAGAACGGGAAGCCTTCCTACAAATTCCCACCCAGGCGCTATGGAAACTTCCGAGACTGACCAGTTGGCCCAACTACTGGGGGAATTACGGGCCGAAGTACAGGCCACTCGTCAAGAGACTAATGCTCTCAGGAGGGAAGTGATTGTAACAAAGGAAAGAGCTGATGACCTGGCTAGACAGCTTTTGCAAGGTCAAGCTGGACAAACTCCTTTACCCGGTTCCGGAGGGAACCCCGCTCCTGTGCTTTCCAGTAACCCAGTGCAGATTAATCTACCTGGAAACATGCCGCTGGACCCACCCGAACGCTTTGCTGGGGACCCCAAACGATTCGCCGTATTCATGAATCAGTGTCGTTTGCTTTTCCTGTGCAGACCTGGGGCCTTCCCTAATGACCAGTTCAAGGTAGCCTTTGTATTGTCATATCTCAGCGGCAGTACTGCCGATTGGTCAGTTCCACTGGTAACTCAAGATGACCCGATTCTTCGTGATTTTCAAAGATTTCAAGCAAGCATGGAAAGGTTATTTGCTCGTCACTCCCAGGTGCAGGCTCTAGATGACGCACTTCTATCTCTGCGACAGGGCAATCAAGACCTCCTTTCCTACATTGCAACCTTTAATAGACTAATTGTGGAAACTGGGTGGCCAGAGGATAAAAGAATCACGTTATTTTATCGAGGTCTACAGGGAGAACTTAAAGATGTCCTGGCCCAAGTTGTAAATCCGCCCCAAGAATGCTCTGAATATATAGACTTAGTGGTCCAATTGGATCACAGACTGCAAAACAGAAAAGCAGATCGGTCCAAGTTTGAGACCCGGGTGTTAGTCAAGACCCACGCTAACCTTAAGGGGGCTGAAGCCTCTGAGCCAATGCAAATCGGAGGAGTTAAAGGACCTTTAACGCATAAGGAACGTGAAAGAAGACAGCAGATGCACTTATGTCTTTATTGTGGATCCTTTGGACACTTTCTACGAGATTGCCCGGCAAGGCCACCCAGGAAGGTGGTAGGAGCCGCTGATAAAATCCATGAAACCTCTGTATCGGGAAACGACCCCGCCCGACAAGCGTAGGGGTCCGCTTGCCGAGCTTGAAAACAAACTCTCAGACCTCGCATTTCACTGTGCCAATGGTCCTCGTAGATCCGGAACAGCCTAAGCGGTTGCATACAATAAAGGCGTACATCGATAATGGGGCTATAGGAAACTACGTGGATCGTGAATTGGTCTCCAGGATTAACCTTCCCCTGCGTCCTAAAACCAGCAAAGATGTCATCACCACAGTTGATGGAACCGAAATTGCCCGGTAACACATTCCACAGCTGAGGTGACACTTGTAGGTCCGGACGGCCATCGGGAGGCAGTTGTGTTTGATGTAATCAAGGCTCCACAGTTTCAGGTTATTCTCGGAATCCCTTGGTTAGAGACACATAATCCTCGAATTGATTGGCGAGCGAAGAGAATAACCTTTCCGGAGTGTGTACGAACCTGCTACCCAGAAAATCTGAAGATCAGTCTAGCATCAAGTAACCTCTGTCTCCATGCAACTACCAACGGAATACCAAGACTTTCAGGACGTCTTCCAAAAGGAACAGGCCAACACGTTACCTCCTCACAGATCGTACGATTGCCAAATTGATCTGGTGCCCGGTGCACAACCCCCTTGTAGCAGGATTTGTGCCCTTACTGAGCCGGAGAATCTGCATTTGAGACAATATTTAGATCAATACCTAGCCAATGGTTTCATTCACCCGTCAAAGTCTCCGGCATCCTCGGCTTTGTTCTTCGTGCCAAAAAAAGAAGGTGACCTTAGAACTTGTATCGATTACCGCGCATTGAACCAGATAACTGTTAAAAATCGTTACCCTCTGCCTTTGATCCCTGAACTCCTTGACCAGGTGAAGGACGCTTGCATATACACCAAGTTAGATCTCCGGGGGGCTTATCATCTGGTACGAGTAAAAGAAGGCGACGAATGGAAAACTGCCTTCCGTACAAAATATGGACTATTCGAATACCAGGTGATGCCTTTCGGGTTGTGCAACGCGCCTGCTGCCTTCCAATTCTTCATGAACGATGTCCTTCGGGAACTCATCGATGTCTGTGTTGTCGTGTATATCGATGACATTCTGGTGTACTCCTCTTCGGAATCTGATCACAGAAAACAAGTCAGGGCCGTCCTTGAGAAATTGCGCCAGCACAAACTGTTTGCAAAGCTGGAAAAATGCGTTTTCCATACCACCGAGGTTGAGTTTCTTGGATTCATCCTGACACCTAAAGGGGTCCGAATGGACTCACGGAAAGTGGATGCCATCCTCAAATGGCCATCACCTAGTTCGGTGAAAGGTGTCCAAAGCATGCTTGGTTTTGCCAATTTTTATTGCAGGTTTATCCCGGAATTTTCACGGGTGGTGTAACCCATCACTGCACTCTTGCGGAAGAATACACGTTTTGAATGGACCGAGGAAGCTGAACAGGCCTTTCAGGAATTAAAAGCTAAATTTACGTCCGCACCTATTTTGAAACACCCGCGTCCTGATCTCCCATATATAGGCGAAACCGACACATCCAGCTTAGCCATGGGAGCTGTCCTGTCTCAGAGAGACCCGAAACCAACCAACTGCACCCCGTAGCATTTTGGTCCAGAAAGTTCTCGCCGCCGGAGATAAATTATGCAATCACCGATAAGGAATTATTAGCCATTAAGTCCACCTTTAAGGCTTGCGGCATTATCTTCTTGGCGCCAGGCATACCATCACCGTGATCACTGATCACCGAAATTTACAATATTTAAAAACTGCCAAGGCTCAGTCTTCACGACAGTTCCGATGGGCTTTATTCTTTGCTGAGTTCGATTTTGTAATCACCTACAGTCCCGACTGTAAGAATGGCAAAGCGGACGTGCTATCTCGAATTGGAACGGGAGGAATGGACACAAACTCAGAACCTGTGCCGATAATTCCCGAACAAAGAATCTTGGGGATAACCACTTTACAAACCCTTGAAGACATTCAAGCACGGGTAAAACTATTCCTGGACTCTTCAGCTTTGCAGGATTGGATCAAAAGGGGGTCTGCCTTTTCAATCAACGATGGCTTACCTTACTTCCAAGGACGTTTATTTTTGCCAGAAAAGGAATTGCAAGAACTGGTTATTTCCCGTCATCACGATACTCTGATGGAAGGACATCCTGGCATTGCCAAAACAGAGGAAAAAATTAAACGACAATTCTGGTGGCCGTCCTGGCGAAAGGATATTAAATCTTTTGTGATGTCCTGTGGAGTTTGCGCCCAAAACAAAGGTAAAAAAACAAAACCCGCCGGTCTTCTTCAACCCTTAGACATTCCACCAACACCTTGGCACACCTTGTCACTAGATTTTATCACGGACCTGCCCTCTTGTAATGGATACAATACTATTCTGGTTGTGGTGGATTTATTTTCCAAGATGGCCCATTTTATTCTGTTGAAAGGATTACCTTCAGCTTTTGTTCTTGCCAAGGAATTCCTCGAAAATATCATCCGTCTGCATGGATTCCCGTCCATACTAATCTCCGATCGGGGAAGCCAGTTTATTTCTCATTTTTGGAAAAAGTGTTGTCAACATGCACAAATCGACGTAAGACTCTCAACCAGCCACCACCCACAGACCGATAGTCAGACGGAGAGAACGAACCAGACCCTTGAACAATATCTATGATGTATGTTGCACCAATCGGAGAGTAATTGGAAGGATATTTTATGGGTGGCTGAATATGCATACAATAACTCGATACACTCTGGAACTGGTCAGAGCCCCTTTTATACCCTATATGGACATCACTGTCATGATCTCTGCTTCCAAAAGGTCAGGGTTTTCCCAACTCCCTTGGAAGCAGATCCATAACCCAGGTTCCGAGTGCCAACCAGTCCCAATTGGGACCTTTTGGACCCAGTCCTGGCGCCAGTGGCACCAGGCTCATAAATATGCCCAGTCCCAGCGCTGGAAGCGCCGGGCTCATAATGCTTGGGTGGACTTACCTGCAGCAGACCATGCTGCTTACTTGCCTGCCAGTTGAGCCTCTGATCCTCTTCTGTTTGGAACTACTTTTCCTGTTGGGTGGGGCAGGAGCCACTCCCTAGGTTCAGAACACTGGAACTCTTCTGGAAAGCAGGAACTCTTTTCTTACCTAGGCGTGGCTGTGGAAGGAGACACCTAAGCACTACAGGAGGCTATTTAAACCACACCCGATGGATGAATCTTGCTTTGCATTATTCTGCATCCTCTGCAGCAGAACGCTCATCGTGTCTTCTGCATCTGATCCTGGGCCTAAGGAAAAAGGCTTACCATCCTGAATCCAGTCTTCAGCAACACCTATAAAACAAGAAAGAACAGGTTAGCATTACGGTCTTCAGTGACAGCGCTTCACTTACCTGGTCCATCGGCTGTCACCAACGTCTCGCGCTGCATTCCGGCATCTGAAAGACAAAGGCTTACCTACTCTTCGTGCGCTCCGGAGGTCTTCGCACTGCATTCCGGCATCTGAAAGACAAAAGCTTACCAGCTCTTTGCATGCTCCGGAGGCCTTCGGCGCTGCATTCCGCATCTGAAAGACAAAACAAGGTGCGTTTAAAGACATTGGAGAACTTTAATACTCACGTGCCATTACTCCTTTCCACATCTAACCCAGTGGGTATTCCGGCACCCTGCAGCCGCTCCGAACTTGTACCTGCAAAATAAAAAGACAGTTAGAGCGCATCGTGAAGCAGGCAACAAGCGCTTACTTACGTGCTTCCAGGCGCTTCCATTCATCACACGGGCTCCATCTTCAACTCACTTCAGCCCGTCATCCGCCATCGCCGGAACCCTGCAAAAACAAGAGACATCATTACTAAAGACTTTTAAAGACATTAGAATTACTCAAAACTTACCGTTCGTGCAGTAAACGACGGACAGCAGTCCTCTGAAGTCAAGAGGCCTGCTCCCCTTATCCAGTGAAGAAACTGGTTACAGCACCCTGCCCCGAGGCAGATGGAGAGCACAGCGTTCACTTACCTAAGACATCTTACCCTTCGAGTCAGACATACAGTGCACAGAGGTCCAGCCCAAAGAGCCAGCCGTGTGTTACACATCACCTTTGAAGATACGGTATACGCCCAGTCAAGACCGGCGCCTCTACGGGAATCAGGTGAGCGTTACAATCACCCTCGTACTTCAGACTTGGACTCACCTTTGAGCCTCGAAATGCCCGCAGTGGACCATTTGCATTCTTCGATTACTCAAGACTTCAAGGATGCTACTGCACACTTACAACATGCGAAAGGGAAATACAAAAAGAATGCAGATCTGCATCGAAAGGAGGCGCCTCCATACCAAATAAGGGATCAAGTATGGTTGGCTACCAAACACTTATCGCTCAAGGGACCGCGGACTTTTAATCCAAGGTATTTAGGCCCTTACTCGATCAAAGCTATAATTAACCCAGTGGCAGTCAAGCTAGATCTACCAGCTAACATGCGGATTCACCCCGTTTTTCATGTGTCGCTTTTGAAACCAGTGCAACCAGGAACCAGATTAATAAAGCCACCAGAACCAATCCAGATAGATGGGAGCCTGAATTCGAGGTGAAGAACATTTTGGACTCTAAGATCTCAAAATCAAAACTTTTCTATCTAATTGATTGGAAGGGGTACGGGCCTCAGGAAACATCTTGGGAACACAGCGACCACGTACATGCACCTCGACTAGTAAAAAGGTTCCATCGGAATTTCCCAAACAAACCAAAACCTCCTGGGGAAAAGACCTTGGGAGGGGCCTTAGGGGGGGGGGGAGTGCTGTCATGATGCCTACCCCCGGAGCACCAGGCCAGGCCCAGCACCCCCGGGAGCAGGCATCACGCCCCCGGGTAAAAGCCCAGCAGCCCTTTATAGGGGCTCTTTGGACTTTGTCCTGGCGCCGTTGGCGCCAGGCTCATGTTGGACATCAGTCCTGGCGCCATAGGCGCCAGGCTCATAAGGGGAAGTGTTTGGTGCACTTACCTGAAGCAGACCATGCTGCACACTCACCTGCATGAAGAACCAAGCCAAATGAGGCTTAGGAGGGACTATTTTTCTGAAGGAACTATTTTGTACTTGGGTGGGGCTGTGGAAGAATACTCACCTGGAACTTCTTCCAAGGCTATTTAAGCCACGCCCGGACAGCCACACGTGCTTCGCGTTGTTCTGCATCCCAGCAGCTGAACGCTCACTGTGTCTGCTCCTGCACCTGGACTCCAGCCACGCCCGCCTCGAACCTGGAACACCTGTAAGGGAATAAGAGAAGAGAAAGGTGAAAACCAAGAACTTATTCAACCTTCTTACCTGCATCCGGAATCTTCACGCCAGCATTCCTGAAGGAAGACTTCCATTTAAAAGCACCACGTTGCTCGCTGCAGCGCCGCGT
This sequence comes from Ambystoma mexicanum, assembly GCF_040938575.1. NCBI lineage: Eukaryota > Metazoa > Chordata > Amphibia > Caudata > Ambystomatidae > Ambystoma > Ambystoma mexicanum. Next base: position 100,333,055 of record NC_090937.1, on the reverse strand, counting down.
TGCTCGCTGCAGCGCTGCGCTTCACTCACCTGTTCTCGAGATGCCGCCCGGCTCCATCGCGGCTCTCAGCACCGGTCGCCACATCTCTGCACCTAGAGGAGAGAAGAAGAGACAAAAGGTGAGCAAGGGAACACAAGAGGAAACCCGAATTTTCAGCCATAATACTTACCGGCTTTTCTTGGTGAACCCTTCCACATCTCGGTTCGGCACCGCATCTTTGGCAGGTACCGCACCCTGGCCCCTATGGGGAAAGGACAAAAGACATTACTGGGGAATTATAAAGACATTTAGAGGGGTCGCCCTCATCACTAACTCACCTGATTTTACCACCAGCAATTTAATCCCTCAGCGCATCGCCTTTGTTCTGCACCTGAAATGAAGGACAGAAAAGACAACATAAAAGGAGGCTCACACTTGAACTTTTGCATCTTCATACTTACGGCGTATCGCTCAGAAAAGTCAAGTGGATTTGCCAGCGCCATTCTGAAAACCAGTGAAGTAACTGGACGAACGCGCGCCCTGCACCAGAAGCAGGATGGAGAGTTCATCCTTCCAAACCATAAGGTGAGCTTAAACCGGGGGTTTTGGAGGAAGTCAGGGAAGAACGAAGTGGGAAAGGGGGGAGCAAGCACACTATTCAGCAGACAGTTAATCCTCTTTCTCATCTGCAGAAGGATATTCCTACGGGCCAGACAAGCAAGATTTGGGGGTCCTGTTCAATCGGTGGTCCAAATTCTGCGCATCACGCTTGAAGAGGCCACAGCAACCCAGACCAGCGCCTCCGTGGGAGCCAGGTGAGCATTACAGTCGACCTTCATAGCCCACAAGGTGGGCTTGAATGCATCTGTGAGGGGTGGTGTGAAAAATTGCCTTGTGATATCTCAAGATAGCTGTACTTCTCACTAATACGACAAGTTCTATTTGCCTGTTTTCCCTATACTCACCACCACAGTACTGTGACATAGATGCAATGTTTCTGTACCCTTCGCTTTGTTGAAGTTTTGTTTGCTGTTTTCTGTTTTTACTATGGTACAATATTTTGCTTTTTCGATGATTTTATAATTGCTGCAAAAATGAGTCTTTCCCAACAGACCAGGGAATAATCAAAGTTCATGTGGTACCCTCTGATTGGGGACTTCAGCTCAATAATACGGATTACCCCTGCATACTACACAGAGTCTTGATTCTGTTAAAGACACAGAGTTGAGCATTATGTTTCAACTTCTTTAATTCCACTCTTCGGCAGTTTCAACAAAATAAACTTTAAAAGATTTCAACGTATTCATTTTATTTTTTTTATTTTTTATGACCTACTTTTCCCTTTCAACACACTCCTTTCTGTAGTCCATAACACTTCCGTCATTGGCTCTCAGTCACTTCCTGTCCTTTGCTTCACGTCTTCTTTGGATGCTTTGAAGTGCACCATAAACACTGTAACTGTAACTTCCACATCATACGAAACCACATTGGCCCTCATAACGAGTTTGGAGGTAGGCATGCCTTTTTTACCGGCATGGCTACCCCAAACTCCCGTCCGGGTCCCGAAAAATGTGAATTACCGGGCCATTCCGACCTTTGCGGGCCCGGTAATTCCCATTTGCGGGACCCGGTACGTCCCCATTCCCATTTGATCCCCCATAGGGCTCAATGGGAATGGGGAGGATGGCAGCAACGGTCCCGTTAATAACGGGACCATTGCTGCCATCCTGTTCTGCTAGCGGGTGCCGCTCTGCACGTCTGGTCTGACAAGGCGTCCAGAGCAGCCCCGCAAGCAGAACTCGGAATGTTGCGGCGAGGTAACAATGGCACCGGTAGCACTACCAGCGCCGTTGTTGCCTTACCGCAACACTCCTAATGAGGCCCATTGTCTCTGATAGCTTCTCAGGCAATCTCGTCTTCCTTCATGACCCGGACCTGACCTCTAGCGCCAGCATCTCATTGGCACTGCTGCTCCCCGCTCTTCAGTCATCCGTTCTTCCAGTCATCCTCTATCAATCAGAAAGGGGATCATTAAGGTGGAGCATGCACTGCCCTACAGATCATAACAGAAAGTTACTGTTAATACAGAAACAATTCACAGTCTATGGGCTGGGTGGGAAAGTAATGCTTGCCCCGTGTCTTTAATAGAATCAAGACTCCCTGCGCAGGATGCAGGGGTAATCTTCATTCTATGTCAAGACCAGAGATGCAAAATATCCACTAGCGTTACCCCAGCTGTGAATGCCTTCGATGCCATAGCTCCTGTCACTGAATGCACCCCAAATCGAGTAAGGTCAATTCCTGCTTGTTGCATGACTTCACTGATCCATCTGGCAAGGGTGGCTGTAGCTACCACTTTATAAGGCTGCCTACGCACAGTCAACAGTTGCGAAACCCCCGCTGGGTGCAGCTCTGCCGTCCTGAGTTTTCATTCTCTGATACACGATGCGACGCACAGCTTCGGCTTTCCTGTAAAATAAGAATACAAAATTGACAAAGAGTTAGTCTTTGTCACCCTAGCGACTGTGAAAGCAACTCCCTCCAGTCCCTAAACTTTCATATATACAATCGAATGCTCTAATGTCTGATACCCCTCTGCATGACACTAATCACAGCAACATTGCTAGTTTACCTGATAATTGCACTCAGGTCTGTCCAATCCACCAGGAATTGCAACACTATGTTCATGTCCCTCAGCTGCGTGTTTCTCAGACCCAGAGGAACCCAAAACCAGACTGCTTTCATAGAACCTGGCCAGTGATGGGTGGTCCCCCAACGGTGCTCCATTTACCTGCGCATGACCTGCTGATATTGACAACTTATACACTCTTGCAGTCCTGAAGGCCTTCCCCTCCTCTAGGAGGGAAGCTAGAAAATTAAGGACCTCCACTATAGGGGCAGAAACGGGATGAATATCTCTCCTTTTGCAACAGGCTGCCCACTTGCTCCATGCTGCTCCTCCTAGTGGAGGGAGCCCACAACCGTGCCATGAGGTGTGCAGTGTAGCCCAAAATTCCTAGCAGTGTCCATCTTTCCCTGATACCTTGCATGCCATTAGGGGGAGAGTTCCCCTCACTCACAGAAGGTGAAATGACCCAGATAGGTCCGTGAGCAGGTGCCCTCTTGATGGGAGAATCCTCAGGAAATCCAAGGAAAGTGCCATCAGGGCTGGAAACCACACTTGTGACTTCCATATGGGTGCCATGACTATTATCGTTGCTCTTCCTCTGCAAACCTTCACCAGCACTCTGCTCATCATCATGAAAGGGGGGGACATCGTACAGGTTCCGGCTCCAGTCTTGAAGGAACGCGTCCGTTCCCTGTGCACTCAGGTCCAATCTCCAGCTGAAATATCAACCTTTCTGTGCGTTCAGCCTGGAAGCGAACAAATCTGTGTCTATCGTCCCCCATAACTGCTCCAGCTGACTGATACCTGGTTGTTGAACATACAGTAGCTGGAGTCCGTCAAATGACGTGAGCTCCAGTCTGCCACCACATTGAGAGTTCCTGGGAGGTATTCGGCCCTGACCAAAATCCCTGTCTGTCAGCAATAATGCCAGAAGTCATTTGCCAATTCTGCCAGAAGTCCCTCCTTGGTGATTTATGCATCTGACAGCTGAGAATGTGTCCATCTTCAGCTATAGGTAGCAGTTTGCTCTTCCCTTCATTTAGGCTTTTATTGGAACGATCCAGGTAACAGTTGTAGACAGTTTATATGAAGCTATAACCCCTCTGAGCTCCATTTGCCTCCTGTTTCTAGCATGCCACACCATGCTCCTGAGCCTGCTGCCATCTGATTCCACTACTAGATCTGGTCTGTCTCTGAAAATGGCACGCCCGTTCCATGCATCCATATTCTGCAGCCACCACTGTAATTCTGTGATCCACCTTGATCTAGTGGTATTGCTTGATGATACCTCAGAACTTGCTCTAGGTGTCTGATCTTCAGTCTTTGAAGGACCCTTTAATGTAGGGGCCAGGGAATATGGCATGAATAGAGGACACTAACAGTCTCACTACTCTTGCTAGTGCCTGCAGTGAAATACTGTGGATGGCAAGACATACTTTGATCTCTCTCTTGATATCTCAGATCTTCCTTGCTGGCTGCTCTAGCATGGCCTCTTTGTGTCCACCATGAAACCCAGAAAATCTAGCCTTCTCGTCAGAGTCATGTCCGATTTTTATGATTGATCAAGAATCCTAGTGATGTCAAGAGGCCTTTCACCCAGTTTGTCTAGTATATCAACGTCTCTGCGTCACCTGCTAACAGTAGTATATTGTTTAGGTAAATAATTATGCATATCGCTTTCTCTCTGATAGCCACCGCTACCGGTCTCATGAGTTTGGTGAACACCCATGGCGCTGAGGCGAGGCTGAAGGGCATCGTCCTGATTTGCCAGAATCGCCCTGCCCAGCTGAATGCTAGAAATTGACGATATTCTGTATCTACAGGTATTGTTAGGTAGGTGTCTTTCAATCAATTTCTTGATAACCAGTCTCCTTCTCTTAGAATGTCTCTCAACTGATGGATACCTTCCATCTTGAAATGTCTGTATAACACCCAACTGTTCAACTCCTCCAGGTTTATGACAGGCCTGACCTTCTGTTTCCTGTGGACCAGGAATATATTGCTTACAAATGCGTGTTCTTGTGAATAGCTGGATGACTTCCTTCTTTTTGAGCTGCATCAGCTGGTTGTGAAGGAGCTCTAGCTCTGCTTGCGACACGTGCATAGGGCAAAGGCTCGCCTCTTGCACTGGGTCTTGGATAAACTCTAGCCATAGCCCCTTAGTAGTTTGCAGTACCCAAGCATCGCTGGAAAGCACGTACCAGGTCTGTCAGAACTACAATGTCCTTCCTCGTACCGTACTGGCAGATAAGTAATGGGTCTCGAGCTAGAGCTTTGTGCTTTATCTTGGGCCTTCCTGATTCTTTGCATCATATACTGCACCACTCTAGGTGATGGCTGCCAGACAGAAGCCCTGGGGGTTCCTTATGTCGTTAGTGTTGAACATGTCTGACATTTTTAAATCCCTGCTCCTGCGTCCCCAGGGGTATCTTTCTGTGGTTGGGAAGAGAGAGTCCTGCTGCTCCCTTCCCAGCAGTGGGCTCTATCGCCCTCGGGTCTTCGCGATGATTGAAACTGACCAGCCGCTCAACCGTTATAGTGGCCAGTCCCGGAAAAAACTCTGCTCTGGAAGATGTTCTTAATGGAGGCTTGTGCCTTCTCCAGGGAGGTGTAGGTGCCTACAGATCTCCCCATCTCCTTGCCAAAAGATTCACCAAAGAGTAAACCTTGTGCTGCCTCACCGGCCTCGTAAGTGGCGAGGTTGCTTAGTGTTGCACAATTTGTGTTCGCCAGCAGACAGACTGCTCTCTAGGCCCAATTGGCCAGGGTGTCTGGCTCTCTTCGCTAGATCCATAATCTTAGCTAATGGACCTGTCAGGTCTAGAACCCTTTCTTGACAACTTTCCCATGACCTGTCCATGTGCTTACACAGGCCTTTGGATGTCTTTGTAATAAACGCTAGTATCTTAGGATACAGCTTGGATGCATCGGCCACCTTTCCTTGCTAGATTTGGGTGGGGGTATTCCGCCCTCATGCGCAGTCACGTTTATTCATAATCAGACAAAGAGAATATCTGGATGCTTATTGCCAATACCTGAACAAGCAGGTTGCATTGCACACCCACTACTCTGTTGGTATGAATATACTATGGTACTATGACCATGTATTATAATAGAATATGTGTTTTTTTATATTTCTGTGGCTTGCACCTTATTTCTGTTCCAGCACTTGTTTAAAATACCAATGTGCTGTTTGTTGCTCTGCTCCTTTGGCCTGCAACTGTGAGTACTTAGCCGGCTTGTGCTGAGATTTTCTTCGTTGCTCACACGGCGTGCCTGCACTCGTTTTCATTGCACTTGTAGTGCTGATTTATAATGGTTCCATCAACCGTGTCTGTAAATCTGTGCCTTTGATCGGCACCGCGGGCACTGGTATATTCACCCATTGGCGGGCCGGTTTCACATGCAATGCGGCTGACTCCGCTTCTCCAAGGGAAGGGGCCGCCTCACTCCCCAGACGCAGCTCGAGCCCCGCCAAGCCGACGTGGGACCCCGATTGTGCTTATAACGAAGCACTGGTCCCACTCGGCTCGCAGCATGGTGGAGCAGCCTACCTAGCAGAGGAATTCTTCTGATCGCACTGCGAGATAAAGCTGATTCTAGGCGCACACTAATAAATGCAGTGCGCAATTACAACAACAAGCTCTTACGCTGTATCTCTCACTTAGAAACTGCTAATAATTGTGACTACATAACATTGAGCGCATATAACACGTTAATAATATATAAATGGACAAGACGAAGCAGAGCAAAGGACAGGAAGTGACTAAGAGCCAAGGACATGAAGTGTCGTGGACTACAAAAAGGAGTGTGTTTAAAGGGAAATGTAGCTTTAAAAAGAAAGAAAAGAGAACATGAAAAAGTTTAAAAAATTGAGTTTATTTTATTGCAACTGCTGAAGAGTGGAAATGAAGAAGTTGAAGCATAATGCTCGCCTCTGGTCTTGACATAGTTTTCCTATAGTACATTGAGAAATATTAATCGCAAACAGATGGAATGGAGAGAAGAAAAAAAGGTCCAATGTAATGCAAGCACATTCGTGGTATTTGTATAAATGTGCTCTGTGCAAACGAGTCCACTTGCGTTTTAAATGAATGCATATCTATGCATATATTAAAGTGATTCTCTGGAAGTGCTTTAAATAAAGAATGCAAGTAGCAGAGTACAACTAAATGAGGTGGAAATTGTGAATGCTAAAATGGAGCAACTTGAAATGCCTTTTTACACGTGTTGCTGTAAATCAAAGAAACGAGCGTTAAGGAAACATACCTAATGATAGTCATGCAAACCACACAACGTATATACATTGAAACATTAGTGAGGACAATCTTCAGAACAATATAGTAAAACATTGGGCCATGCAATGCAAATTCGAAGAAAATGTTGTTATAAATAGGCAGTTAACATAAAGGATTAGCAGACTGCATACATAGGACTTTGTGCCAGATTATTAAACACATTGGCACTCACCACAAGCACAGCATGAAAAATTGAGGAAATTCTGCTCTCTGGAATCACTGTTACTACTGTAGAAGTTGGGGGAATCTTCTCTATTCTGAAACCTCATGCACGTACATTAACAGCTCCCGCGGTAAAGTTATTTCTGTGTGATAGAATTACCTCCAAATAGCATTTATGAACAACAAATCTACCACTTTTTGGCAGATTCACCGTTATCAGCAGCATTATTGGAGGAATCATTGTAAGAGTAATTCCTCCAAAAGTAGCAGAAACAGCAGAAATGGGAAGCTGAGTTGTGGCCATCTTTAGAATCTCAATCCATTAAACATCTACCCGTTCCTGTTGCCATCCGTGCTTGAAATCCATGTCAGCCATACAAGGATCCAAGGGCAAGGCTCAGGGGCCAAAAATGAGGGTGCACAAACCCAAACTCAGCTGGGGAGGTGAGGGAAGGTACTGGCTGATAAGGTGTCAATGTCAAAGAGTTGTTTCATGGCCAGCACAGAAAATTTGGCATCCAGTGTAGAAATCGGACCTGCAAAGCTACACGGGACGAAGAGGTGTCAGGGGTATGGTAAACCAAGTTGAGAAGTTCTAGGTATGAAGTTTTATCTATCTACCACCATGAACGGGCTGCTAGAGGATGTGGCACTTGGACATGGGTACCTTCAGCAAAGGGGGGAAAACATCTCCACATGACTGGCCATAGAAGAAGCTGAGCAGCAGATATGGGAAAAAACAAGCAGGCCCTGGTGAGTATAAATGGGAACTATGGCTGCTTGGAGATGTGATTATGAAACCTGAGTGCGAAAACATCATCAGAAGTAGTTTACCAGGGTATTGAGTGGAGGCCTCAATGCAGGTGAGAGCCTGCACATTATGTCACATTGAAATGAATGTGATCACTGCAATGTAGCCAGTATTAATGTACAAGTGACCTCATGCACCATGGAGAGCCAATCAGCAGGCAAGCCCATACAAAAACACCCAAACCTTTCCTGTTCTGACACATGCCATTCATTTGCTTCATGATGGGTGAACTCAGCAACCCCAAGTGAAACATTCAGATGCCAGCCATAAGTGATTCCCACATAATGAAGCCAAGTGCAAATAACCAGTCTCAAAATGGCCTACATAACTAACATGTCTGCACTGTACATTCTGATACTTTGGGTTAGGATCCTCCCAAACAACCGAAACCTTGATGGGTGGGGGAAGTTAAATGTTTTAAAAGATTTATTTTAGAAAAGTCTACAAATTGGTCATGCACTGTAGGTCAATTTACCCATTACATATACATTTATTTATATATTTATTTATTTGTAGGGTGCCGGAGCACACAGGCATCAGGGCGCGCAAACACACACACACAGGAAACAGCAACAAAAATGACGGGACAGGTGACCAACGTGGGCAAGAGAGTCAGAAGTGGGGCGAGTTCTATTTCAGGGAGGCATGGCTGTAGAGAGCGTAAGTTGAAAAGTACAGTTTTCAATCTCCGGCGAAAGGGATTGTTTTCCTTTACCAGCCTGAGCTCCAAAGGCAAGGCATTCCAGATTTTTGCAGCCTTGAAGGGGAAGGATCTGCCTAGACAACTGGACAGAGCGAATTTAGTGAAGTTGACCAGCGCCAAGGCAGAGGAACGCAGCTTCCTTGGTGGCTCATAAAATGACACCAGTTCTATAATATATACTGGGGAAGTACCATATAAAGCTCTATGGGCTAGAGGGGCAGCCTTAAATTCCAGCCGGGAGGACACAGGGAGCCAATGGAGATCTTGTCGGCTATCAGAAATATCATCTCTTCTAGCTTTCTTCGTTATAATGCAACATGCATAATTTTGAAGAGTCTGCAGGGCATGGATGTTTTTCTTGTTGGCCCCAATTAATAATGCCCTGCCATAGTCCAATGTGGACATCACAACCGCACTGGCCAGTGAGGAGCAACTAGAGGCTGACAGAAAGGGACTCAGGTTTCAACGCAGCCTAAGGTAGTAGGGACCATTTTTTACTGTCTGGTTGATATGAGCGTCTGCACTAAGCAGAGGATCAAGCTAGAAGCCCAGAGTTTTAACACTCTGAGACTGGAATTGGACAACCGTGAATGGAGAATGATCGATAGCTGGGGTCTAGTTTTGCTCGAGCATGCCTGGTGCAAAAAACCAACAACTCAGTCTTATATTTATTATTTAGATTAGGGGATTAGGCACTCTGGGGTCTGGGCGTGGGGTGGGGTAGAGAGGGGACATGGGGTAGGGTGAAAGGGGCATGCGGGAAACCCATAACAAAAAACGTGTCGAATTCAGGTCGATCAAATGTACACAACCAAACTACAGCCTTTCAAAAGAAAGTCTTTAAAACGCGTAGAACCGATTGGTGACAATGTGCATCCTGTATCATGTGAGCACAAAAAAGCAGAAACATTGATAGGGCAATCAGCACCCGTATCAAGGCATGTGCACATCAGGATACACATGAAATCCAGGAGAGGTAATAAATACAGCACACCGACAGACCCTGAGATGCACGCAGCAGCCTCCAAAATGCCGGAGTGTCAGGCACAACAGTATCCTTTTATGCATTTCCACTAAATGCATGCAACTGCCCATGCAAGTCAGCCAGGGATAAAATGCCAGTGGTAGTTTGGCTAGATGTCTGCACCTTTGATTAACCCATCACAACCAACATCACCTCTCCCTTCACCTCTGCATCCGACAGTGCAGGCACTACAAGATACCAGCAAAGACATCTGCCACAGTGTCACATGCCACCAACATACTGACTGCTCCTTTTCCATATGCTTTGGAAATGCTCACCACCATCACCAGCACCTTGCCTGTATGCTCGCCGTCTGTTGGAGTGCCCCTCATCACCACCAGAACTAGCATACCTGCACCCTAATCTTCTACTTGAGTGCCCATCAGCAGCATACCCGCACCCTCACCTTCTACTGGAGTGCCAGCACCAGCCCACACCCACTACCATCCTCCATTCTTCTGGAGTGCCCCCCACCGCAACAACCACCAGGCTACCTACACCGCTGACTAGCACTGTGCCCATGATTCCTAATGCTGTCAGCACTGAGGTTACCTTGCCCGCCCCTTTGCCCCTTTCCTTGCCATTCCCCTCTCCTCACATTCCTCCGTAACCTCTGCATTTGGGTGCTGCAATGACGCCAACCTCAGGACACTGATGTAGGAATGAAGGATAACAGTGAGGATACTGGAGCAGGGGAGAGCGATGAGGAAGCATGTGACACCCTTTCCCTTGTCTACCATGCAGAGTACTCACACCATTACACCCTTGAGATCATGGGTGCTTTGAAACAGTATATTCTTATTGTATAAGCACCTAACAAGCAAACAATAAACACATTAAATAAATAAATCATGTGGGTAAGGATAATCAGCAATGAGCAGAGACAGGAGAGAGTTGAGTACATTGCACAGCACCGGCTCTAGCATACACAAGCACTGCAGGATGTGGTCCAGGGGCATCCGACAGGGTTGCTCGTGAACTGAGCTGGCAGTGCTGTGACATGATGGTTGCCACAGCTGCCATCACAGTGCTGGGTCAGAGGGTGGAGGAACTTGCATAGTCTATATTTGCAAACTATGGACACAGTAATTAATTGTGGAAGGTTAGACACCATGTTTGCCTCGATTATCCATAGACAACAAAGTGCCAACCAAACAACTACAAGACCATTCAACTACTTTAGGGGGCTGGACTTCTTACTATATTCAATGTTTGTTTAAACACACTAGTTACTTCAAATGTCATTTTTATGATATTGCATGGGCCAACGCAGTGGTGTTAATCATACCAGGCCTCAGATTCTTTTTTTCACATTCTAAGATATCGTGCATGGGTATTTACAATTTTAGAGGTGTTGTCATTATCACTCAATGGTAATGACGTTGGAAAAAGTCTCACATATGTTTTACATTCTTGAGTAACAAATGAAAACATGCTGCATTCCTGGATGTTAATATCAGATGCATAACAATAATATTCACTTTTAATCGATTAAGCAGAAGTTCATAGGTTTAAGATTCTCATTAGCTGCTGCTCTCTTGATGCTTATGGATTGTCATGACAGCCTGGACCTCCAAATGGTAAGACTGAAAAGCTAGAATCTACTCAGCAATATGCAAGTGTTGTTTCCTCTTTGCTCATGAACAACTCATTAGCTATCTATTTTTTTTTAGATTTATGATGTACTAGCTCATGGGGAGCCTCTACAAAGTGCCTGAGAAATACATATAGGACAATCAATACAATACAGAGGTGTGACATATATACAAGGAACAGGGAGCATAGGATGAGGTTACATCCTATACCTAGCCTGCTTTGTTAAAGTTGGCATGAGAGAAATGAGATGGCACTTGGTTTACACAATGTGGTTGATGCTTTTTCTAAGGCACCATTGGTTACAGAAATGCTAATGCTTATAGGTTATTCATATTACAACAAATATAAAACAAGTGGACATTGGAACAAGTCAGGTAACCTTTTGCAGGGTCAAGGCAGGCAAACTCGAGGTTATCAATGAGGCTAAATGTGGCTGTGGGGGCGTAGTGCTAGCCACAAAGTATCAGTGCAGTACAATAAAGTTATTAGTCTTTGGGGAGAGGGAAGGATATTTGGGTAATGTACAAGGCCATATTATAGTTAGATCTTCTGTTCATAGAAACATATTTTGACATTTCTTTTGAACCTCTTCATGGTAAGCTCTGTTTTTAGCTTTGTGGGAAGATTGTTCTAGAATTTCTGACTTAATACTTCACGTTATCTCCCTTTGTGTTTCAAGGTTTTGACCATAGATTTAGTTAGGTTGTTAACCTGTAAGGATCTTAGCATTCTTGTAAGTGCATATTTGTTTATGTACAGTGAGAGTTCATGAATTCAGAAGCAATGTTATAGAAGAAGAGGAAAGTAATAAAGTTGGTCTTGCATGTCATTTCCTTTGCAACAGGGAGCCAGCTCAGCATTTTCAGCTAAGGTGAAATATTGCTCCAGGGCTTGAGTTCCAAAATAAGTCTAGCTGCTTTATTTTGGATGAGCTGCATTTGGTTTAGTTGGGTTTTGTTTAGTCCCAGATAGAGACTTTTACAAAAATTGATGCAAGAGAACAAAGGCTATAGGCCCATTAATGTTCTGTGTTATTTCCACATAGGGGGGCATTCTCCTAAAGAGGTGGAAGTGTGACTTTGTGATAGAAAATCTATTTGTAGCTTTAGTGAGAGTATAGTGTTGAAAATGATACCTAGATTCTTTGAGTGGTCTGACATATTGGGTGCCGTACCCGTGAGGGTTGGCTATTAGAAAGGTAGTGTTGCCGGGATTGGGATCCTAAAGAGGATAATCTATGTATTAGAGGCATTAAGGGAGAGATTGTTATCTATGGTTCAAGCCTTCATTTTTGAGTTAAGAATAGCTCAGTGGCAATGCCCTCATCTTGGAAGCAACACGATGCAGAGCAACACAGGTGCAAAGCCTGAGTCCGCGCTTAGAAACCTCTTTGGTATAAAGTGCATTATAAATACCCAATGATATAACTTAAATGATGGTTGTTCTTATCAGGTTCTAGGTTCAATAGCACCTATGAATCATCCACGTTAAGGCATGTAACTGGAATTTATCTCAGAATAGTTTAAAAAATGTCTTCTGGGTGATTAATGTGAACATTAAATAGTTCTGGGCACAAGACCCTACTGTTTCCCTTCATTTTACTTTTCCACAGCTCACCCTTCCAACCTTTAGCATCTTATATTGTAAGAGAAGGTTATGTGTAATATGGCAATGTGGATAATTCTATTACACATTTGTATTTCACCTTACGTAATCCAAATACAAAATGCAAGTAGGGCAGGTTTGGTTCCTACTGTTGCTGTCACACTGAAACAAATATTCATGGCAGGATTATAAATTACCATTTCATGCATTGTAAAAATCTTGCACCTGCCCAAACCGGCACAGGCGGTTGGATGTTTCTTTTTCTGCATATCCTATTTGTGTCTTTGTGATGCACTTTTAAACACCCAGAAAAGTACTTTGATTTGTGCAATTGTGCACTGTGGTTGAAACAAGGCATCTGAATGTATGCTTATATTATGGACCTATTCTGAAGCCCTTCGTGAATTGGGACACCACTTTCTTTGGGGCAGGTGCTGAGATCCGTTAGCACACCTCATCACGCATAGCCAGACAAGTTTTGGGGAATCTGTCCCAATATGTTTTAAGACAATACATTCCTATGTGTTTGCTCTTGTGAAGAATTAGTTCATGGCTGCCTCCTCTGAAGCTCAGGAGGACCTGCCCCAAAACTGTCCTGTTTAACTAATCAGGACCATGGTCCATCAGTGTGTAGTGAGCCAGTAGAGATTCCATGGATTACATCTTCTGTGCATCCTTTAATAAAATAAGTTGACATCCCAACATTGACATTGCCGAGACACATCATAATGTAAATAACATCAGCTGGAACAATATCAACTATATATAGTGTTTAACTTAATCAGCCCTGATGAAGTACCACATGAGAAACATCTACTGGGAGATCCATTTAAATTAAAATTTTGTTCAGGAAAAATGGTTCAATGAAATTAATCAACGAATCCAAATTTTGGAACCACCAGTTTTGGTGAAACAATCTTCTGAAAATTAGGTAATCTGAGTCACAAAGCAAAGCACATATAGCACAAACGGCAATGCTGTTTGCATGGGGTGGGGTGGGGGCTATTCACCCCTATATCAATGTTTCTTAAATTCTCTTCAGAGTTTGCCACTGCCCCAGTGGTAATGGTAGTAATATTATAGCAATGCCACTTGCTGCATTTTCTTTATCCATTTCCACCCTCATACCCTCATACTGGTGTTGTAATGGATAATATGCAGTAGTTGTCATAAGACAGAGCGAGGAAAAGTGTCTGCACAGGTACTTGTTATTGAATCGATGATAGTTCTTTTAACAGTACTGTCCACTGATAGACACACTAACTGTAAAGATGACATGACAAATCCTTTCCTAAGAATTAGCAGCCTAAGCACTAAATAGCCACTTCAATCTAGGCGAACTCAGTAATGCACTAACAAATAAACAAACACCATGTAAAACCATTTCTATGGAATGGATTTCTTTTACAATCAGTCAAAATTCAACATTAGCCCCATTGAATCTGTCTGGATGGGTGGTTTGGTACACAACCAAAAATCTAGGGACAGCAGTCTACTAGGCAGAGAAAGCTGTTTTTCTCGACCCCGAACCGCCAATCAATAAATTGGAAGTGCCTACGTTGGGAGGTTGTGTTCACTCTTTCTGTTTGTGCCAAACAAAAAGGTTAAAATAGGCGAAGACGTTTACTTTCCCCTCATGTATGCCCTGTGGCGTTTTGCTTTGTTCTGTTCAGTAGTGGTTCATATGACTTCCGTACATTTCTTTAAATGTGCAAAAGGGTCAATTCTGACCCTTTATTCATTGCACTGGTAAGGTGGTGAGAGGGTTGGCATCAGAGATAAACACCTTTTTACCCCTCAACAGAGTTCAATTATAACATTTGTCCCTGTATTGTATTGGGGGAATTGATTGCACTTTTCTTCTCTACAGTAAAAAAAGAATAAAAAAAAACATTTGTGGACAATAGCCACAAAATGGGTAGATTTCTATTTAGAAAATACACCTCAGAATCGGGTGGTATTGGCAGCCAGAGGTAATTCCTTGAAATATTGCCAGAGAAAATACCTCCTAAGAATTGGGAGAGCAGTAAAACTGGCAATATTCAGCAGATAGTATTGGTGTTACTATTATCTCCCAACTCACAATGTGGCCATATTTCTACTACACACTTTACATTTAAAACATCTTATCCCTTATTAAAAAAAATAAACATTATTAATCAAAGTTTATCAGAGTCCAAATCATGGTTCATCAAGTGTAGAGAAACAGATGTTAGGTCTATGGCCATTTCAATCTAGGATTATTTCCTCGGCTTTCCCCAGAACCAAATCACGTTCACTGGTTTAGGAGATCCATAATGTAAGCATTACATTCATACATATTAGAGAAACCTTAGTGGTACTTCAAGGAACATAATTAATTGTGTAATGCTGCAATCCTGCTTGAAGCACAAATAAGCATCCCATGTCAGAAGAAGGCTGCCGCATGTTGATCCACTGCCTAAATGCATTCTTCATTCATGTAGTCAATGTGCAGTGTTCATTGGGCATTGGTTTGGAACTCACTAATGTGAAGTTGCTACTTGCACTAGCAGACTATGCTATACTGCATTAATACAGGTGCTTCCCAGCCTAACACACAGACAAGACTTCCAGATTTGACCCTGCACCTGCTAGCTGAAACTAAACTCGAGCGGGGCTTTATCTAGGCAGAAACGTTGGCCACTTCTTAAGGCAATAAATGCTGTTACCTAGGTAGTGCTCGTTACTTTTGAATAATTTAGTTATTGTCTGAGTCTAAGCACAAATGCAAGGGATCACCCAATTGTTTAGAACCTGCTCTAGGGGAATACAGTGCGAGAGAGCACTGATGCATGATCAGCTGACAGTCGTGGTATCTAAGGGCCTATTCCTTGTGCAACCATGGCATCTAGCAAGTACTCCTCTATGTTCTTCTTTAAAGTGACTATGTTTCATTAAGTCCATCTTCTTCAAAATGTTCACTTGGAATGTCTTGTTACACTTGTTTGATGAAGGTATCTGCATATACGGCACCTAATCTCTTATGATTGACACACCAAGGAGGTCTAGTGCATCCGTCCCTTGGTCTTCCTCTTATTTGATGCAAAATACCATCAATCCACCCCACCATCTCCTTTCCACAATCTAGAGATATCTGATGGTGAGGCTACCCAGATCAGAGATCCAAAATTGCTAACAGGGTCCTCCACCATCACCAAAAGAAAAACTGCAGATCTGCATGGCCATATTGCTTGAGGGTCTACTCCAGTGCATGTGAGAAAAATGAAAGTAATAACACAAAATTATATTTTGTGTTCTGTTTCAATTCAAGATACCAAATCTACATTTCAGTGCAGATAAGATCATTAGTCTTACACTGAGATAAGATTAAAGGCTTCTTTGGAAATTAATACATTGTCAACGGATTAATAGGGCCATTCCAACAATCGATTTTCCTCTGTAGAAATTTCAGTGAACCACCTATGCCGTGGGTCTGCAACCTTGCCCATCAGGCCGACAAGCATTGTCAATGATGGGGTATCATGGGAATCATAGTCCAAAACATCTGGAGAGCCCCAAGTTGCAAACACCTGACATATACAGTATTTGCTCTGCTAAAAGCTTTATTTCTGTGGTTTACCTTATTTTCACAGTCTTTCCTTCATACAAGCAACAAAAGTGCTTCTCATACTCGCTCAGCAATCCCATGCCAGTTTTAAAATGTTCGCTGACAAGATTGCATTGCTCTGGCAAACCCCTTGAAAGGTCACTGACTAGATAAAATAGTAATTATCCTCATTGTGCCCATTCAAAGAAGCACCCACTTATATAATCCCACTTTCTTAAGTTTCTCGGGCAATTCTTCTACTCTTCTTAAAAACTTGAGACCCCCACTCCTTATAATGACCCAACATACAATTAATCTCTTAAACACAAAATTAAAAGCATGCTTATAAATGCTGGATCAGCTCAAGCCAATATTTTTGAAATTACAGATCACATCTTTACTTTCAATCTTGATGTTTCAATTATTACGGTAGCTTGAATGACTCTGAAATCCACTCTTTGACATTATCGCCCTAAAGCATTATGTCATCATTGTCATTGCAGACTAAAGAGAAATAAGCTGCAACTTCAAAGTTCACTTCAAATTACTCTGAAATTCTAGTAAAATAAATACACTTCAACTTCACTCCTTCAACCAACTATCTATTGTCCATCACTGCACATGTCTTATACAATCTCCCTTCACTATGACACCAACAGATCATGATTCAAATAGCTGTTTCCTTCCACAATTTCAGATCTGGAAACCTCCATTAACCCCTTTTCTATGTTCATTGCCTTCTTGGGTGACGTCCACATTTGCTGGGTCAATGAGCCACTCCACTCTCTTCCGCCCTTAAGCATAAACAAAATATAATGGAAATAAAGAAAGGCCACCTTGTCCCTTATATTGGCCTATAGTTGATCCTCTGATACCAGACCATAAAATAATACCTCCTATGAAAAAATGTACTAAATCAGGGTTTATTTGCGCAACTTGATGCATTTCACTGTGCTGATAACTTCATAGAACATGGAACCTGGGAGGATCCGTGTGGGAAAGTTCCAACTGAAACAGTTGGCTGCAGAGCAGCTGGTGAATGGGCCCTGCACCACTTCTAAGAGGATACTTTATAGACACAATAAAGACTTAGCTAGATGGTCTCCTAGCTCTGTGAGTACTTTTTACAACGTTGTTTCTGACATAACACTACTGACAATGAGGTTGCTCAGGATCACTTGGGTGAAATAGACTGTTCTGAATAAAATGATGAAGGTAACGGAATGCTCCCTTGATATGATAGGTTATTTACAACATGCTCAATACACAGAGGTTTCTAAGCACAGACCCGGGGATGGAAACTGTGGTACTCCATGATGTTTTGTTCCAAGGCGAGCACGCTGCCCCTGAGCTATCCACTTATGTCTTCTACTCTCCCCAGGAAGTTTTGGATGTAATAAGGGGGATAAGATTGCTGGAGTGGATGACTGTCATCATGTTACGATCACCCTACTTTCTGTGACCATTGTGGTGTCAGGGTAGCAAGTGACGCACTCATCGCACAGGTCTATTGTTACGAGGCACATATTTTAGTGCTGGCACTCCTCTGCCCTACTGATCTCAAAAGTACATTAATGTGAGACAAAATGAACACAACGCTTCCTACTGAGGGGCCCTGTCAGCTACATGAACCACTGTGCCAGGGAGCTCATGGAAAATCATGAGGACACCAACTGGGAAGTATCACCTCACCCTAATAAGGACTGAAACGTATGAGCACAATCATGAATAGTCTGCACTCTGCGTATAGAGTAGAGGGTGAGTAAGATGAAGGAGGGGAAGATTGTGACAAAAAGATGGCTGTGTAAATGTTTCAGGTGCAAAGCCACAGTACATTAATATACTGGAAGAGTCTATGGATCCTCATGAGGATGGATTTAACATGCTATAGATGTACCCGAAAAACAAGAGCTGGATAACCTTAGAAAAATAGGTCAAATAATGGACAGTGTAGAAGGACTGTGAACATTGTAGTTACATTTGGGATGCCACAGATGCCATGTTTGTTATGGTTGAAAGTAGATGAAGAGACCACATCACCAATCAACGAATGAGTCAAATCATAGTGGCATCAGTCCCGGATTGGGATTATATTTTACCCTACCTGAACCATAATATTTGGTTGGACCAGTTTATGGAGTGAGCTTATTTTATTTTACTTTTTGTGTAAATCATTTCATTTAGTTTGTTTTTTTAGGCTGTACTTTAACAGTGTTAAAGAGTAGCCTATAAGTGAGAAAAATGTGCAATTTTCCATGTCCACCAGAGTTCCTATCAACTCCTGGAGAGCCTGCCATCAAATGGAGAATTTGGCAAGAGGACTTCCAGGATTATGACTTGACTGTGAGTAGGCTAACATATATCAGAGAAAGAAAGAGAACTATTTGAATGTGTTATCTAGGGAATGAAGGGAGACCTATGTTTCAAGCTGAGAGAGAGGGTGGAGGAAGGAGAAGAAGAAGCCGTGAAGCCCAAAATCCTTTTGAGACAATTTAAAGAAACTGGCCTTCACCATGCAATAATTATTGCAATCCTTGAAAAATACTGTTTTGAGGATTTGGTTAAAGGACACTAGCAAACGAGTATAATTTCAGAATTATGTTTTATTTGAGGAGCACATCAAAGATCGTAATATGCTTAAATTTAGGGAGCATAGGATAAGGTATTACAGTTTGGGAAGGATAACCCATCATTGTATGAGATGATTGAGATCACCAAGAAAAAAATAACCCATAATGCTGCATGTGAAACGGATAAAAAAGAGAAAGAGAAAGGAGAGAATAAAGGAGATTGCTTAACCAAGCGTGATGACCGTGAGGGGAGAACAGTTATCACAAAGGAAAAAGAGAATAGTGAAAGAGGAAATAGCAAAGCCGGAGCACCGGGTCAGCAACATTTGAACTTTGGTTGTGGACCAATAGAAAATAAAGGAATAGTTTTGAAAGCTTGAATTAATTTAAATTCTGTCAGTGTTACAGGACAGCACTTTTCATTTGGTGAAGGCCCGGGATTGTCCAAGTCTGAATGCGGAACAAGCTCATTGTGGGATTAGGGGTATTTCTGTAGATGCAGCAGGAATTTCATGAAAGGGTTTGTAAAGTAGGTATCAGGGGCCAGATTACAGAAACTTTGCAACAATGCAAGGGCAAAGTTGCACGGTATTAGCACTAGGGCAAAGTTTGCCCTCTTTTTAAAAACACTGGCACACACTAGAAAACTACTGCACCATGACAAGGGCAGTTTGGCATATTAAAAGCACCATGACAAAAATTGTCCTAGTGCAAGAAAGATGCATTTCTACTGCATTTTTGCACCAGGCAAAGTTTGCCCTAGTGCTAATACGGAATGGTATTAGCACTAGGGCAAACTTTGCCCTGATGCAAAAATGCATCAAAAATGTATCTTTTTTGCACTAGGACAATTTTTGCCCTCGTGCTTTTAATATGTAAAATTGCACTTGTCATGATGCAATAGTTTTCTCATGTGTCCTAGGGTATTTAAAAAGAGGGCAAACTTTGCCCGAGTGCTAATACCGTGCATCTTTGCACTTGCACCAGTACACAGTTTCTGTAATCTCGCTCCAGATGTAGATAGTATGTGAGGAGTGACAATGATGAGAAGAGTGATGAAGTGGAGAGAGTTGCCCTCTCAGAAATTGAGGGGGCAAAAAAAGAAGCAACCCTTATGCTCAAGTGCAGCTCACTGGCCAGTCTATATCCAGTAAACAGAAAGAGGATTCAACTTGGGAACCCTCCCGTCCCCTGCACACTTTCAAATGTTTGGATTAATCCAATACAGTTGTTTAAACTGCGTTATATGCATTGTATATACATTTGTTTCTAACACATATGGTCAGACACAGGAGTGTGAGATAAAAAAATATATATCTTTATAGTCAGGCTGTATTATTTTCAGCAAGAATTATAGTTCAGACAAAGATTATTTACAGTGCATAGAAACAGTATCAATAGATAAAGCTCAAATTGAAGAAAAATGGAGTCCAAATTGATTAGCGACGCGTTTCGAGGAAGTTCTCCTCTTCTTCATAAGGCCACACTTGGACTCTTAATGTAAAAGGAAAGCATAAATTCAGTAAAGAAAATTTTGTAAGCACAATGCATAGACTGTTCATGTCATATTAAATGTATACAGTTAAAAAATAAATGGCATTAATTGTATTTAGAACATTAATCTGTCCCTAAAAAATAGGGAATTGAAACAATGTAACATGTTCTAATATGCATTGTAATTCATGCACCATTATAAGATTAACTAGGTTGCCCCTGCTCGAGAGAGGGGCTGAAGGTCTACTGAAGCATCTTTTCCTGCAAAATTAACTGTATAACGTCCATCATACTGTAATTTAGTGGAGTACTACCTCTAATGGGATCTATCACGTGGATGGTGAAACATAAGCTAAAGAAAATTAAATATGTAGGTAAAACAACACACAGATAGTTCTTAGGCTATATCAATCTAATATGGAAGAAATACAAAAATCGTTACCTCTGTGAGTAGAAAGTGCCGGAAACAGAGAACCGGACGGAGCGGTGAAAATAGATAGACAGTCTTCGTACATCAGTTAGTTCCTTAAAACATGGCTAATTCCCAAAAAGGTACCAGAAATCTAAAGAAAACAAAGCCTGATCAATGCCAAGCTCAATGTTCAAACGTAACAATCATAGGTGTGAGATAAAAAAATTGAGTAACATACCTAACCAAAATATGGAGGGCGGAAAATAATCAATACAGCGGCCCACATAAGGATGTAGAACTTAAGTATCCCGCCGTCGCTACAGAGGTGCCTCAGTATGTGGGAATTCTGTCATATGAATAGCCAAACTGAACAGGAATGAAGTCCTGATTAGTATAATATACCTAGCAATCTGATATGAAGTAATGGAAACATAATATGGTGTTTAATCAAGGCAAAAAATGTAAAGAATTACCGTGGTAAGAATGTGCAAATGGCACAATTCTCAAAGCTGATGTGCAACTGATGTCAAGATTGTGTGGCCGGTCAACAGCTGAAGAATCCGGCAGTAATAGGTCAGTTAGAGTATCAACTAAAGAAAGTGTAAGGAAAACAGAAAAAAAAGAATCATGAGACTAAGGAACTATTTCCCTGGTCCCTAGATAGATAAATGCACATGCATTCACGCTTACCTGGAGCATAGGAGAGCAATCCTGAACAGAGTCTGTTCAGCCGAGTGGCTTGTTGTTCACAAACCATGGAGACTACATGTGACCATGGAGATAAATAGAGGACTGAAGTAATAGGTGAAGAAAAAAGACTAAGAAGTAAATGGGCCTCAAGGTCGGCCATCTTGGAACGAGGTTATATTGTAATGAAGGTGTAGATCTCTAGGCATTCAATGACAAGAAGTAACTTAAATCGGGAAGCGTAAAGGTGCGTAACTAAATAAATTAAAAGGAAAAAATTCATACAGTACAGAAACCTATTGTGCGATGTAAATCGGACATTACAAATACTAGTCCGCACATCGTAGAACGGGGAGAGGAAAGTTGAGAAAAATAGTGTACCATGTGAAATAGAATCGAAATTAGCAATGACAAAGGGTCTTGAATCGAACGAAACGCTCGGATCTTAAAAGGGAAAAAAATAGCACGGAAAAAATGAATATAATGTTCAGATTATCTGGCTAAGGTCATTTAATGACCATGTGTAACCTATCAGTTCAAAATAGGTGGATCACATGGATTCACATTATGCAGGAAGAGGGAAAAAAAACCTTAAATCTCTCTCTCATTGCATGGACAACCTAGTGCAATATAGCAATCTCAATGGGGTAAATGCATTTATTTTACAAAAGATCAAAATTAAATGTGATAAGTATAACAGAATGACAAAAAATGAAAATTAAGAATAAGAACAATTTTTACACTGTGTTTACAGGCAATTATTTTTATGGCAACCATCTACTAGTCTCAACAAAGTAGTGCCTTAGATCACAGTCAGACACAGGAATAGCAATGTGACTCTCAATTTTATGTTGAAAATCAATCATTCCTTATTGTCAAATTCAAATCACAGAAAACAGTTCAATGTGAAATCTTCATTTAGACCCCAGGGCTGTAAAGAGCTTAACTTATCAATCCAATAAGCTTCTCTTTGTAGTAAGAGTGACTGATAGTCACCTCCTCTTGTAGGTCGTTTAACAACTTCTAGCACCTGGTATTTTAGTTGGGCAATTGTATGTTTTTGCATGTTGAAGTGGCGAGCTACCGGTGAGTATTGATTATTACATCTTATGTTCGACTTGTGTTCAGACAGTCTTGATTTAACAGGTCTTTTGGTCTGTCCTACATACACTTTGCCACAAGGGCACTTCAACATATATATGACACCTGATGTCAGACACGTAGAATAGTCTCTTAATTTGATTTTTTGACCATTCCTGGGGTGAGTCACTACATTACCTTTGATTGTGTTATTACAGTGTATACATCCTAAGCAGGGGAAGGTGCCTAGTTGAATCCTCTTTCTGTTTACTGTTTATTGTCGGGGTCTTGTGCCATGACCTCAGTTTTCCCCCCCGCACCTAAAAGTTTATACAACATAATCCTCGAATCTCTTTACTAATCTTACTTACTATAGGTGTGCGCTTCTATCTAAACCCTTCGCTATTTTGTTCACTAGTCATCTAGTGTGGCACAAACCATAGGGTGCACCCACATTTAACTCAACTAACTACTTAACTTTAGAATGTCCTTCTCAAGGTTAAATGAGCTAACCGACAAGCACGCCACAACACTAGCTTTCAGTGCAGAAGAAGCAACCCGTATCTTAGGTCTCATCAAAGATACTGAAAAAACTTTACAAAGTGAAGACAACCCCGAAAAAACTATTCAGAAACTAGAAAAACTCATTAGACGTGAGATCTCCCAAAAATTACATGCTAGCACACTAGTGGAATATTATAAAGCTAAGAAAATTCCCAGAGGTCTGAGGGTTTACCTAAGACCAACACTTTGTAGTGAAAATAAGATATTTGTACAAAAATGGGACCAGATCTTGAATAAGTGTTCTTTGGACCTTATACTACTAACCATTGAAGAGCTGTCAAAATCCCTTGTAACTATTGATTCTGAAATTAAAACTCTCCAAGACCAAATATCTAAATTTAAATCGGCAAAAGATCTCTCTGAGATACTAGAGGATATCAACCTGAAATTGGCAAACTATAAGACTGAAATTGAACAGAGGAAATTGAGAAAATTTAAAAGAGACACCTTTGACTATCTCAATGATATAGTATACAATTGGCAAGAATATTACCGACAGCGAAATTTTAATCGTAATAACCAACAAGACTCTAACTTCGCAAACTCAGGTAACAGTAGCGACAGCAGTGTTGGTGAACCCATCCAGAGGCCTTCCACAGACCGTACTAGTGAACGTGAACAAACAGAAGACACCAATAGACCAGGGGTGTCCACATCTCCAACTAATAAAGACGCTGAACCTTATACATCAACGGGGGCTTTTTTAGGCATAAGAGAAAGACCCGGAGAGGGAAGAAAGCCACAAACAAAAAAGAGAAACAAATAAAGGACAATAATCTAGTGGTGAATATCTCCAGCAAGATTCTTTCAATAGAACAACTTAACATTTTGAACAAAGGATTATCGTTTGTTCCTACGTGTAATACTTCATTATTTCAAGAAAAAATCTGTCTACACAGATTGATGCGAAAATTAAGACTTAAAATTTTCTTTGACTCGCAACCTGAAAAGGAATCTAGACTACCAGAAAGTGATTTACTGGTAATACGTCCCAAGAGTACATTTGACCCACAGGTACAAAATTCAATTTTGAATTTATTTGAGAAGAGTGTCCTACAAGATTTAAGCAGAATTGACTATAGAAGAAAAACACCAATTAATATCAAAAACCGCCAACTAGATCTAATAGATAAATTGGCGAAAAGTGAAGACATTACGATTAAACCGGCTGACAAAGGGGGAGCAATCGTAATCATGGATACATCCTTTTATGTCAAAAGATGCATTGAACTCCTTAGCGATACAGACACCTATGCCATACTAGATAGGGACCCGCTACCAGAAATCAGAGAACTAATTAACAATACTCTGTTAAAAGCCAAAGAAAACGAATGGATTAATGATAAAACACATCAATATCTCACTAATTCCCATCCGATTACACCAGTCTTTTATGGGCTCCCTAAGATTCACAAAGATAAACAAAACCCACCCCTCAGACCGATTGTTGCTGGGACAGAAAGTATCTTCGACCCACTGGCAGTCTACATTGACAGATTACTACAACCGCTTATACAGGCATCATCCACATACCTAAAGGATACAACAGACTTCCTTAATGGACTTAAAGACTTTTCAGCTATCAGTGAAGACTGCATACTATTCAGCCTGGACGTATGTAGCTTGTATACCTCAATACCCCATAGTGAAGGTATAGATTCTGTTGAATGGTTGTTACTTAACAATTCAGGTGTGAAAGGTAATCCTCAATTCATTCTGGAGCTACTAAACTTAATCCTCTACAATAGCTATTTTAGACATCAGGGCAAATACTTTTTACAAACATCGGGTACCTCGATGGGATCATCGATGGCGCCCGTGTACGCTAATACCTTTATGTTTCAGTTCGAAAGTCAGCATGTACTGGAACATCCCACATGGGCAGCATACATTTTAACCTGGAAGAGGTTTATTGATGACATTTTCTGCATTTGGTGTGGCACACGAGATGACTTGGACCAGTTTTTTGAATACCTCAATTTAGTGCATCCTAGGATTAAATTTACTATTGAGATTGGTAACCCTTATTTACATTTTCTTGACGTTAACTTAAGCATTGTTAACAATAAGATAGCTACGTCTATATACCACAAACCGACTGATGTAAACAATCTGCTTCACTATTCCAGCTTCCACCCGAGGGCGATGCTCCAAAGTCTACCATATAGTCAAATATTACGTCTGAAAAGAATAATTTCTGACCCAGAAGTTCTGGATAAGGAATGCACAAATCTTGTTAGTAAATTTCAGAACAGAGGCTATCCACCAGAAATTTTGGAAATTGCCAAAGACAGAGCTTCAGAGATCCCCCGTACAGATTTACTGAAACCTAAATCGGAGGTTAAAGACACCCCACTTTTATACATATCAAAATTCTCAAGACAGAGTTTTCAGATCACAAAAAGTATAAAGAAACATTGGAATATTCTTCATAATGATCAAACTCTATTGGAATTGTTCCCCACACCACCAATGATGTGTTTTAAAAGGGGTAAAAATATAAGAGACAAGCTGGTGAAAGCTGAAAGAGTACCAAAGGAGAAACAACTTTTCCTAGCTACCAAAAAACTAGGCACCTTCCCCTGCTTAGGATGTATACACTGTAATAACACAATCAAAGGTAATGTAGTGACTCACCCCAGGAATGGTCAAAAAATCAAATTAAGAGACTATTCTACGTGTCTGACATCAGGTGTCATATATATGTTGAAGTGCCCTTGTGGCAAAGTGTATGTAGGACAGACCAAAAGACCTGTTAAATCAAGACTGTCTGAACACAAGTCGAACATAAGATGTAATAATCAATACTCACCGGTAGCTCGCCACTTCAACATGCAAAAACATACAATTGCCCAACTAAAATACCAGGTGCTAGAAGTTGTTAAACGACCTACAAGAGGAGGTGACTATCAGTCACTCTTACTACAAAGAGAAGCTTATTGGATTGATAAGTTAAGCTCTTTACAGCCCTGGGGTCTAAATGAAGATTTCACATTGAACTGTTTTCTGTGATTTGAATTTGACAATAAGGAATGATTGATTTTCAACATAAAATTGAGAGTCACATTGCTATTCCTGTGTCTGACTGTGATCTAAGGCACTACTTTGTTGAGACTAGTAGATGGTTGCCATAAAAATAATTGCCTGTAAACACAGTGTAAAAATTGTTCTTATTCTTAATTTTCATTTTTTGTCATTCTGTTATACTTATCACATTTAATTTTGATCTTTTGTAAAATAAATGCATTTACCCCATTGAGATTGCTATATTGCACTAGGTTGTCCATGCAATGAGAGAGAGATTTAAGGTTTTTTTTCCCTCTTCCTGCATAATGTGAATCCATGTGATCCACCTATTTTGAACTGATAGGTTACACATGGTCATTAAATGACCTTAGCCAGATAATCTGAACATTATATTCATTTTTTCCGTGCTATTTTTTTCCCTTTTAAGATCCGAGCGTTTCGTTCGATTCAAGACCCTTTGTCATTGCTAATTTCGATTCTATTTCACATGGTACACTATTTTTCTCAACTTTCCTCTCCCCGTTCTACGATGTGCGGACTAGTATTTGTAATGTCCGATTTACATCGCACAATAGGTTTCTGTACTGTATGAATTTTTTCCTTTTAATTTATTTAGTTACGCACCTTTACGCTTCCCGATTTAAGTTACTTCTTGTCATTGAATGCCTAGAGATCTACACCTTCATTACAATATAACCTCGTTCCAAGATGGCCGACCTTGAGGCCCATTTACTTCTTAGTCTTTTTTCTTCACCTATTACTTCAGTCCTCTATTTATCTCCATGGTCACATGTAGTCTCCATGGTTTGTGAACAACAAGCCACTCGGCTGAACAGACTCTGTTCAGGATTGCCCTCCTATGCTCCAGGTAAGCGTGAATGCATGTGCATTTATCTATCTAGGGACCAGGGAAATAGTTCCTTAGTCTCATGATTCTTTTTTTTCTGTTTTCCTTACACTTTCTTTAGTTGATACTCTAACTGACCTATTACTGCCGGATTCTTCAGCTGTTGACCGGCCACACAATCTTGACATCAGTTGCACATCAGCTTTGAGAATTGTGCCATTTGCACATTCTTACCACGGTAATTCTTTACATTTTTTGCCTTGATTAAACACCATATTATGTTTCCATTACTTCATATCAGATTGCTAGGTATATTATACTAATCAGGACTTCATTCCTGTTCAGTTTGGCTATTCATATGACAGAATTCCCACATACTGAGGCACCTCTGTAGCGACGGCGGGATACTTAAGTTCTACATCCTTATGTGGGCCGCTGTATTGATTATTTTCCGCCCTCCATATTTTGGTTAGGTATGTTACTCAATTTTTTTATCTCACACCTATGATTGTTACGTTTGAACATTGAGCTTGGCATTGATCAGGCTTTGTTTTCTTTAGATTTCTGGTACCTTTTTGGGAATTAGCCATGTTTTAAGGAACTAACTGATGTACGAAGACTGTCTATCTATTTTCACCGCTCCGTCCGGTTCTCTGTTTCCGGCACTTTCTACTCACAGAGGTAACGATTTTTGTATTTCTTCCATATTAGATTGATATAGCCTAAGAACTATCTGTGTGTTGTTTTACCTACATATTTAATTTTCTTTAGCTTATGTTTCACCATCCACGTGATAGATCCCATTAGAGGTAGTACTCCACTAAATTACAGTATGATGGACGTTATACAGTTAATTTTGCAGGAAAAGATGCTTCAGTAGACCTTCAGCCCCTCTCTCGAGCAGGGGCAACCTAGTTAATCTTATAATGGTGCATGAATTACAATGCATATTAGAACATGTTACATTGTTTCAATTCCCTATTTTTTAGGGACAGATTAATGTTCTAAATACAATTAATGCCATTTATTTTTTAACTGTATACATTTAATATGACATGAACAGTCTATGCATTGTGCTTACAAAATTTTCTTTACTGAATTTATGCTTTCCTTTTACATTAAGAGTCCAAGTGTGGCCTTATGAAGAAGAGGAGAACTTCCTCGAAACGCGTCGCTAATCAATTTGGACTCCATTTTTCTTCAATTTGAGCTTTATCTATTGATACTGTTTCTATGCACTGTAAATAATCTTTGTCTGAACTATAATTCTTGCTGAAAATAATACAGCCTGACTATAAAGATATATATTTTTTTATCTCACACTCCTGTGTCTGACCATATGTGTTAGAAACAAATGTATATACAATGCATATAACGCAGTTTAAACAACTGTATTGGATTAATCCAAACATTTGAAAGTGTGCAGGGGACGGGAGGGTTCCCAAGTTGAATCCTCTTTCTGTTTACTGTTTATTGTCGGGGTCTTGTGCCATGACCTCAGTTTTCCCCCCCGCACCTAAAAGTTTATACAACATAATCCTCGAATCTCTTTACTAATCTTACTTACTATAGGTGTGCGCTTCTATCTAAACCCTTCGCCAGTCTATATCCAGCCCAATTGATTCATGGATGGATTACAGCATCATAGATATGTGAACGTGGGGGGAGACCTTTGAAAGATGAAGGAGAACATTAGAATGACCTGTCTTTAATATGAGCATTTACAGATGGTCTCCAATTGACTGCTCTCAAATTCAAAGGGAAAGGATGAGGGAAAGGTGTAGGTCTCCTGAAAAGGAGGGTGTTTGCGGTACAAATAACCTGATTTGAAAATAATTTTAGGCCCGAGTGTACCGGGCGAGCTGTGTTGGAGGTAAATTAGTGGAGCTGAGGTATGAAAGGGTATTAACCAAGATGTTGAGTTGCAGAATAAGATAAAATGTAGAGAAGGGTCTGTACCAATGGTGACATGGGTGCAGATTGTACTGATTAGCCTCTGCAACAAACTCCCTGAGAAATTAAGACAATGACCAGCTCATGGAGTGATTTAACCGGCCGACACCTCAGAGGGGGTGTCCCCCATTGTCATGGCTCAGAAACCTACGGGCCGTATTCGGTGGTATGTGGATTTAAGGACAATCAATAAGTGTGTGGTTGTTAACAGGTTAGCTCACCCAAACATTGGTGAAATGATTCCATTGGTGGGGTGGAATAAGGTGTTCAGTACTCTAGGTCTAGTCTCAGCCTGCCAATACATGCCAACAAATGAAGTTGCACCCATCATTACATTATTGCCATTCGGGTTAGTGTTGGCAGCAGCAGATATTAAGAGGATTATGCAAACTCTTATTAGAGCTGCAGAGGGTGTATCCTGCTCCAGCGATAGCATTTGGTGTGTTGGGAAACTATTGATGAGCTGGAAAGGAGGCTGGAGAATACGCTCAGGACACTCAGGGGTGCTGGTCTCCTAATGAGACGATTTTTTTTATTGTTCAGTTGAATTCTCTGTCAGCTACGTAAAGCAGGGATACTCATTACATGGCCCGTGGGCAACCTGCAGCGCTTCAGACCATTTGCTGTCATACCCCATGCCTGGACCTGTGCTCTCGGTCCGCTGTGACTCCAGGAAGAGCAGAACTGGAGCTGGTAAGGTCTCCACAGTTTAGAACCTTTGAAGTGTATTTATTCATTTATTTGTAAGCAGCACCGAACCCGGGGGCATCTGGGCGCTATTTATTTTACCTTCAACTTCAGGATGGCGGTAGATGATTAGACAGTTAACCTGTTCTGCCACAGTCATTGGGTGCAGCAAAATTAAAACAAAGGAAGATAACTATTGAAACACATTAACTTTGTAATTGAATCACATTTTTTGTGTTGACACCAATGAAGATGCAAACCTACATGTGCAGGGGATGCAATCACATGCAATCCCGGCCTTCTAATACCCCATATATTCCATCTAATGACAGATCATGTTTCCCATGCATGGTAGAGTCACCAAATGAAATGTTCAGCCTTACTTGTCCAGTTTCGGCCATTGTATACCAAGTGCAGCGTCAGACGCTTAAGTAATGAAATTAAAGGCCACATGCAAGGTATAGAGACTGTATGTGACGTGTGGCCCTCACATATTCAGTTGCTGCTATCATTTCTCAAGTGCAGGATCAAATGTCATGTTATGTGTTGAGTTTTGAAAAATTCTCTATTGCTACAAGTGAGCCATGGTGGCTATTGCTGGTGACACCCATGTTTTCAGTGAGTAAGAAAAAAAGGGGCTGATTTACAAAAGCGTTGTGCAATGGTGCATTCCCTTTGAAAAATGTTTTGCAAATCAGACCCAAAGGGCCGAATTCATGGAGTCTCTACTGCTGAAAAGTGACGTTGCACTGCTGACACAAACCCTGATTCATGGAGGGCCCAATTCATGGAATCTCTGCTGCTGTAAAGTGACTTTGCATTGCTGACACAAACCCTGGAACTGTGCAAAGTGTATTTTTGAAGTGCAAAGTCAGAGCAAAGTCCTTTTGTACTGCAAAAATGACTTTGAACTGACTTTGTTATTGGGACACATTGAAACCTGGCTTTCGGAGGAGGCAATCCTATCTGACATACAGTTTGGTTTTGCGCCCCGGGGTAGGGTCCTTGGAGCAGAGCCTCAATCTATATCTTCTGGTGGCCAATTCAGTTTTTTTCTGCAAGAGGGAGGTGGTGTATATGGCGTTTATGGACATGAGCACGGCCTTTGACAAGGTAGACAGGATGAAACTTTGGGCCGTGCTCGGGTTGATGGGCTGCCCAGCGGATATCCTGAGGGTTCTGGTGGAAATCCACAGAGACAATGAGGCCTGTGTACGTAATGGCCCGGGCGGGGGCACTGCATGGCGTGCTTTAAGGTTGGGTGCAGTGTCTGGCAGGGATGCGTCCTGGACCCAATTTGCTTCTGTGTGTATATCGATGGGCTCCCGAAAGACCTGATTAATACAAGGGCTGACTTTCTGGTTTTGAGGGGTCGGGCCTTTCCTGTGTTGGCATATGCGGGTGGTACCGTATTGCTAGCCAGTATCCCTAGAACACTCCAGATTCTCATTGATGCATATGAATCTTTTATGAGTAATCTGGGGCTCAAAATAAATACTAAGAAGTCGGCTGTAATGGCCTGTGTGGGAAGAAAGTGGCCAGCAATTATGCGGCCCATGTTATGTGCTGGAGAAGTCATCCCAAGGGTGAAGGTTTTCGATTATCTGGGTATTAGCTTTTCAGAAGCACTTACTGGGAAGATGCACCTAAAGATACAATCAGTTAAACTGACTCAGCAAATGGGGGTATCTTCCGTTTTATGTCTCGTTGTGAGGGTCATCCCCTGGATGCTGTAGTGAAGACTTATGTGGCCCAAAATAAGGCCGTCACCATGTATGGTGCCCCATTATGGGGGTGCCAGAGGGCCGACGAGTTACAGGTGAAGGAGAACAGTTTTTTTAGATTACTGGGGCTCCCGAGTTCCTCCCCTTGCATATCTATCCACAGAGAATTAGGCTTGGAATTTTGGGAGGATCAGTGGGCGTTGGCCCATATCATTTTTTGGGTCCGGATATGGGCCAACGAACATGCGTTCCTCTGCCATTTTATAATTAGGTGTGTCATGGCCAGGGTGGGTTGGAGGAGAATCCTATGGCTTGATTACAAAGATACAGGCCTAGGAGAGGTAAATATAAGAACTCTTTCCCCTCTAGCGGTTCTTTAGACCAAAACCGAGTTGAGCAGTTACAAACAAATACTGGGGGAAGCATCTGCTTCAAAGAGTATTATTGTCTGAGTATGAGAGAACCGCATACAAAGCGCATGCAGTGATCAGTCGCCCTAATGAGATTCAACCCTATTTAATCTGGGGCTCCTCAAAAAAAGATTGCTGGCTAATCACGCGGGCGAGGTTCAATTGTCTTCTCTTGCGGGGCAATACAGTTAACTGGAAGGGCTATCCAGACTCGGCTGGGTGCCCAGTGTGTGATTAACGAAGACATTGTCCATCTGTTACTGTTTTGTCCGGGCTACACCGGGATTCGAAGAGCAACGATATTACCAGTCCTTAGGGAGGCTAATCTCTGCCATTACAGAGCTACCATTTTGTTTCTTTTGAGTGCCGACTCTGTTCTGGCTGCATGGGCCTTACTCTCTTTCCTGAAAAGAGCAATGTGTTTCAGGAAGGGGCTACTGAGGTTACAGGATGAATGATATAATCTTGTATCGCATACTGTTGTAATGGGAATGGGACTTTTTATGTTTAAGACCATGTATTTTAACACTGGGGTTGTTGAAGCATTAATGAATTGCATTTTATGTTGTATTTTATCATTGGACTGCTTTGGTAGTGTACAATGTGGCTTCTTGTGTTGAATCTCAAGGGAAGGGATTTTATCAAGTAAGTGTAATTAATGGAGTGTAATGTTTTATGTGTTTGATGGATTTTGAATCCGCAATAAACTTTTTGACTGACTGACTTACACAAGGGCGTGATTCAAAGAACTTTTATTGTGGTGCAGTCACTTTACACTGGTACAAATGTACTGCAAAGTCACTTTGCAATGCAAAAATACACTTTGCACCGCTCTGTAAATCAGGGTATTTGTTGGCAATGCAAAGTGACTTTTCACCAGTGCATAGTAACTTTGTGCTAAAGGTTCCATGAATCGGCCCAAAGAGTTTTCAGTTTCCTTTTAAATATAAGAAACTGGGATGTTTCTCTCAAATTATCCAGTAATGTCAGTCACTCAGTGGGCCTCATTATGAGTCCGGCGGTAGCCGTGCTGGTAAAAACATTTTGAGAATTTTAATAATGTACAGGAGTGATATGATCTGATTTTGTACATAAACAATGTCCATGCTCAATATGAGGGTGAACTGGAAAACAGGATTGAGGCACATTTATTGCAATGCAGGATGTTGGGATTTCAGTAAATCTCCTGCCACTACCATCATGACAAAGGTAAACCGGTATTGAGGGGTTACTCTTCCACTGTCATTAAAACTGAAGAATTTTGTTTTTTTGGGGGGCTTCAAGTCTTGGGTAGTGGGCAATGATAAATGCATCCACCATATAAAGACCACACCAAACTTTATGGCCCCCTAGAAGGTGTTTGAGTACCCGAAACCTCGGGCACAGGCTTAGCTGGGAGTATCTGGAACCGAAGGAGAACTTGGTCAGGGCGAGGAAGGTCAAATCTATCAACTGATCAGCAGGAAATGATGTAAATCCTGGTTCTCATGGAGTGGTATTCTTAGGTTGTTGAGCATTCTCCTGACTAGACCAGAAATGTACATGGCCTTGACAAGATAGGCAGCTTGTTCAGGTGAAGTGAGGGGGAGTTTATGGCCATCAAGGAAGCTATTGCCAAAGCATATACTCCTAATCTGACTCAGAATTTGGCGGTATACTCGTGACTGTCGCGAGTAAGTCAGTATTAGGTGCAGTGATTTTTCAAAACCAGAGAGATGTGTAAAGGACTATTGCATTTGCGTTCCCCAGGCTGTGAGGGGTCGAATACAGGTACTCAGTAATCGGGAAGGGAGAGCTAAGTTGTGGCTGGTCATTGAACAGGTTCTGCACCATTTGTTGTTGGAGGTAAACTCCCCATCCAGACAGATCAGAAGCCTTTGGTGGGGGTCCTTGTGGCCCATGGGCAGGAAGTAGTGTCCTGCAGATGTGTGAGATGTGTTGTTGCATTACATGGGCATGAATTTGATGTGGCGCATGTGCCAGGGAAGGAAAACATCATTGTGGATCTGCTGTCCAGGAAGCCCAGAGAGGATAATGAAGAGGATTGTGCAAATAGTAAGCAGGGCTGGGCCGACGAGCGAGTGTTCCCAGTAGTTCTAATGAGACCAAAAGCGGGAAAGGCCAGAATTATGGCATTTTTTGAAGAAAGTAAACTAGCTGTGGAGTAGTGACGAAATGGGTTAGGCCACAGAGCTGAAAGAAATAAAGCATATTAGATGGTTAAGTACGGGATGTGTGTTTGCAGTCATCATTTCTGTGAAAACGGAGCAATCTAGTGCCACTGCATGGTACAAGGGGAACACATGTTTGGATGGAGTTTCTCAGAGGGAAGTGTATCCAAGTAAGATTCTGATAGATAGGGGAGTACAGGTAACATCACATGAGTTGAAACAGTTCTTGCGTGAAATTGGACTGGAACATCCCAAAACATCACTATACTATTTCAAGACAAAAGGTATGGGAGAGCAGTTCAACCACACATTAATGGACATTGTACAGAGGGGTATTGAAGTGGCTGGAAGGAGATGGCTAAGCGACTAATTGCCTAGTGTCTTACTCTGCATGTCACCACATACATAGTCAATTTTAAGGTCTTCAGGAGGAGAAAGGCCAATACCAAGGCATTCCCCAATGGTTAGGGCGTGCCTAGACTGCAGTCTTAGACCACAAGGATTCGAAGGTTAGATTGGGAGAGAAGACCTCAAGAATGAAACAAGGTAGACCTCCTGAAGTGTTGTAGTGATGAGGAGGTGGAGGGAGGATAAATGGTACGCGTGTGCAAACTTGTGTTTGTGAAAAAGGTGCAGGGGTCAAGGTTCCTCAAACTGAAGAGAAATGAGAGAGTGTTGCCAATTGTGGTTTTGACAGACAATGGAAGGATCTGGAAAAAAGTAATATTGAGTGCAGGAAGGGATTTTTACATAATATATCAAATGGAAAAAGGGGGTAATGTGTTATATCAGGGCTTGTAGGAACAACTTGATTCATATCCCCATCCAGATGGCTCTATAGAATATGGAACTTGCAAGGTAGGTGAATCCCAGGGGGCTGCAAGTGGGAAGTTTCAGATTGGAACAGTTGGAGAAAGGTCGGTTGTTGGGTGTGTCATGTGCAATATCTATTAAACCTGCCTCCACTGCAGCTAATTGATGGACTCAACAGACTCTGAAAGATGTACTCCTAGCTCGAGGAGTTCTTCTTAGGACCTTGTTCATGACATTAACATACAGTGCCACCAAGTAAATGTTAGTCAACAAAACAAAAAACAAAAAAAACTATTTGCGGAAAAAGTAGACCCCAATTTGGAAAATCTTCATGCCAAAGAAAAATATCCCAACAAAATGAATGATCCCACTGCTATTGCTAAAAGAAACCATTGCAGTTATTAAATATCTGGTCATATTGAAACTTAAAATAAAATAATAAAAACTGATTTAAAACACTGCTCCCCCCCAACAACTATCTTAAATCAAAGCACTGACCAGACATCTTAAAAAACAATGGCGATTAGCACTTCATTTCTAAAACGAACACAATCTCAAATCACAATAGGGAGATCATAAATCATAACTCTTAGATTTCAAGACTCAGGGCCTCATTACAACTCAGGCGTTAAGGGTTAACGCCGTCGTTAACCCTTAACGCCTGATTCCAATTTTAATGGCTGCTTTTAGCAGGCGTTAAAATCCATGGCGCTAAACCGCCTTGGTGCTAATTACGGCACCGTAATTTACGGTGCCGTAATTAGCGCCTTCCCCACTCCCATTATGCCCTATGGGGCAAAAATGGGAATGGGAAAGGGTAAATGGGAAATGGGGATTTACCACCCCACTCACCTTGGAATGGGGCGGTAAATCCGCCATCCACCATGGTGTAAACATAGTTTACACCATGGTGGTAAAGTTGGTGTACTTACCGCCTGGGTCGTAATGACCCCATCAATTTTGTTTGTTCTAAAATTGCTCGTTTCCACAATCACACCTCTCACTTTTCTTTACTTTGAAAACTTGCTAACCATCTTGCAATTATCCTGTTACTTCAATCTGATGTTTTTGGGACCAGCATCAAATCACATTTCTCAAAAAAGAATCTGAAATATTGTGCAGGAATGTATAGAAAAATCCAATAAATAATTCATCATTACAATTTTATCAATGCCTTCCGCGTCTACATTTACTAAAATGCACTATTTTTTACATTTTATCTTTCATCATATCTTCCTTTTAATGCAGATGTCTTAATCTCTGAAACATGGTTAATTCGCGTCCAGTCATGTAGTCCAGAAAATGGTAAATGCCTCTTTAGTTCAAGTAGAACTCCCTAATCAAATAAAGGTGACATAATTCTCACCTCTATTTACATAACCCACACAAAATATGGAGACACATTTCTAAACCTACCTTGGCATAAGGGCAGACAATGTGTTATCTTTTCTGGCTGATTGCCATGGAAAGCCGTGGGGAGCAGAGAAGAAGGAGCGGATGCAAAGGCTGCTGCCGAAATTAGGTAAGTCGGGGTGGATGGAAATGTCAACAAAAAAAAAGAAAGGGATTGTGGGTCGGGGGAAGATGCTGGCTGGGAGAACCAGTCGTCAGGCAGCTTAGAGCGCGGGCTGTGATCACTGGTTTCAGCCAATGTTCCTAGGCACCTGATTGGCACCTGATTGGATGGCTCCCCCCCTCAGGGTGCTAACGCGTATGGTCCTCCATCCATGTGTTTACTGCATTTAAAATGATCCTTGTGAAGATCTGAAAATTATTGTCTATCCAACTTATCGAACTGTTTATGTTTTATTGTTTGTTGGACTCGTCTGATATAAGGGAACAAACACTTTGGACAAGTATCCAGGAAAAATGCTGTGTGCCATAAAATGCTTGAATGTGCAATATTATAATGGTGAATTTTGACTGGCGTCTGGCCAGTCCAATATTAGCCAATGAGATTAATGTTACGCCCTTCCTGCATCAATGCCTAGTGTGCACATGAGAGAAAAGAGGAGAAGGTTTCCTCCTCCTCCATCCAACCTGATGACCGTAAGGGCGTAAGGGGGCGCACTTCCAAGGATGCACTCCCTAAAAAGCATTCATAAAAAGCATCCATAAACCTTTTACCTATGCTTCTTCCGAGCCAGGCCATTTTCAAATATTTAAATGCTGGAGTGGGGACGTGGATCCTGAATTGCAAATCTGCCACCCACATCTGCTCTGGATCTATTTGATATTAACGAAAACCAAAACACTGAATCACATCGAAAGTGATTCAATATTTGTTTTAAAGGCACTAAACACCCTCCCGAACATATTTTAGATCTGGCGCAATTAGATAATCAAACTCTAGTCCTAGAATATTTGGGGAAAGTGTTGGTTAGTGCCTTTTAAAAAAATATCGAATCACTTTCGATGAGATTCAGTGTTTTGGCTTTCTTTAATATCACTGGATGCCATCCGCTCCACCAACACATTCAATAGCATCTCCACCCACAGCAGATTTTGAAGCAGGCAAAGATGCTGTGGATTCAAATGAAATCCTCCAGCTTGTGAAAGCTGGTGGATTCCACGGGGATTCCTAGGAATGTCTCCTGTCATGTATCCACAAGGCACCGGGCATTTATCAATGCAGGCATTATGAAGTGTTAACATGTACCAAATCCTTGCCCCTCCCGGATTTCCGTGCCTTGTTTGCACTTCATAGACTTCGTGCATTGAAGTGCACACTTTTGTGGGACCCTCCGTGCAGTATACAGGAACTTCACAAATGATAAGTGTCAGTCTGTCAGGATGTTCCCATGCAGTTGTAGGACCTCTCTGGTTCTTCCCACAGCAGAGGGACCCACCTGTTGGAATTTAAGCTGGAGCGAGGCAGCATCTGTTTCTTCTCAGTGGACAGAAGAAACGGCGGCATTACTCCTCGCCATAGACTCTTCATAGATGAAGCAGAAGCTTTACTGGCCCTGGCACTGATTGCCACTTGACTCCTTCCTCAGTCAGGAGCATCTGGAAGCAGCCATTCCAGAACAGTACTGAGGGAGGAGGGAGTGGGAGTTGATGAAAATTCGTGAGGGTCTTTGGCTTTGCCTTATGATCCTTTAACCCCACTTCTCTGGCAGCACCCTAGTCCTCATCTGATATTTCTATTAACGTTCCTTTCCTATAGGAAAGTTCAAAGTGTTTGTAAGGCCATCTCTTTGATTTGAGTGTCAGATGTGATGTTTGCTTTGTCACATTTGTGTTTGTCATCGTATTGCAGTCAACCTTCCTGTAAGCAGAATGCAATTTGGAGGCTTTGCAAGTCCAATAATGTCCCCTCTTCAGGGTGTTCCAGTTGATCATCTCAATGCCGCTGTGATAAAGTAATTTTGTTTCATAATATTATTTCCTTCGCACTGTGGGGGAAATTCGCCGGGGAATTCTCTGCTTATCCACGCAGGCAGTGTTATTCTTTTTACATGGTTCACCTCGGTCCCAGGAGCAGTAAGCTAGATATCATATGTATTGTAATTAGATGGCGTGTTGGGGAACATGTTACTGCCGTTGGTAAGCATGAGTATCTGTGATATTTCTACTTGCAAGCATTTTTGTTGCTGCACTACACCTGGGGACACATTATCAAAGTGCTGCACTTGTGCAAAAAAAGTGTAGCAAATTAATTTAGCACCAAAAGTGTAGCAAATTAATTTAGCACCAATGTTGCTGCTTACTTGGGAATGGAGCAGACAGGTCTAGTCCCAATTTGTATTATCTAAAACAGTTTTCACAATTGCATACGTGGAACAGACGGTTTTATTCAAAAGAAACATAGTAAACATATTTTTTTATGTTATGCAGCAAACAGTGCAAACAATGGTCTGATTTATTTTTGGCCTAGTGGAAACGTTTTGAGATAATACGGATTGTGACACCATGTGTTTGCTCTATTCCATTGTTATCAAAGCATTTGCTCACTTTTTGGAACTAGTGGAAATGTTAGATAACCTGGCCCCTGGGCCATGAAGAATGTATGAAGAAGATATCCTAAATACATGTGCCCACTCACTGGGCTCTGGGTTGTACCATCTTGTAATGGTCCACCAGCTTCAATTGCAAGAGAAAAAACCGCCTAACTTGCTTATATTATGGAGGCAGTCTTTCCATGTATGCCTCCTTGTGCACAGTAGCACATGCTGAAATGGCGGACTGCAAGGGAGAACAGGCCTCTGTCCTTCATTTGCTTTGCCTCAAAGCGGCAGCTGGCACAATGCAAACACACAATGGAGTGCAGGCAGCAGTCTCGAAGAAAAAAATGCTTGCACCCCACAGTCGGGCTTTGCTCGATGCAGAAGGGAACTGGTCTTCCACTTTGCAACTCCTTATTGTGAGGATAGCTCTGGGGCAACAAGCTTATCTTGGGATCAGGACAATTCCATGCAACAGTGGTTAGATCCCTCCTGAGGTGCCTTGAAGCTAAAGGAGCCGGCATGAAATGACATATAAATCATCAACAGGATCAAAATACAATGTCAGGAGCAGCTGCCAATTTCCTGCTCACTTCCTCTTAAGAATGACATGCTGCTGCAATGGACACATTTCAATCCACAATGGTTATTATGAACGGCAATGTCCCTTTTTGAACGCTACACATTTCAATTGAGACGTTTGCATTCTGAAAATCAACACTTTTGCACGGTTTTCTAATGCAAATCCAATGTTTACATCGGATCCTAGGCTTCTAATGAGCAGATGTTCCTGTAATGGGATGTCATGAAGCAACTGGGCTTTACATCTAGTGACTGTGTTTTTAACTGGACGAGTCACTGATTAACAAGGTAGCTTCATTTACATTGTGACTAGGTTGACCAGTGAATTCATGTCTCCAGGACCACACTTTCCTACTCCTGGGCCTTCCCTTGACAAGCACATGCCTTCTGTGAATGTAGTCTTTGTTAAGGTATACTGAACACATTTGACTTGGTGTCTTGGTTCCAATGGATTGCAAATAGAAAAAGAAAAACCCAATCATTTGAAGAATTATGTCACTCTGGCATGGGATCATCTGATTACAGGTTCTGTGACCTCTTTGCCTAAAATGAATATGAGAACAGAGTCAGTACAGTATGTGTGACCTATGGGTATTACAGATGATATCATTCTATGGAACACAAAAGGTATGAAACGATTTGCAACCTAAAGGCAGATCTGTCATGCTTTGGGCTACTACACTGCAGCTTCTGCAAGCAGACTACTAACAGCAAACAGAATTTGTGGAAGTTGGGAATTGTGAATACTCTTCTGTTTGCCCATTTCCTTTTATTTATAACAAACATACCCTACAAGCATTGGCATAGACAGGGTATGGTATGAAGGGCAAGGCCGTCCACTTTTCCCCCGGGCCCAAAGTACACCAGTGCATGCATCAGACGGGATGAGTGTGAATGGAGGTGCTGCTGCTCGCAGTATTCGCATAAATGAGCACAATGAGGATGACACAATCTCACAGGAAGCAGTAGATAGTACAGTAGGGAAATGAACACCCAAAGTCCCATGAAACCCAGTGCTCTGTCTGCAGCTTGGTTTCCTCCATTAGATAGAATAGAATTATTGCACCATTTTCTGTGCCTTCCTTGGATGCAAATGAAGCCTGGGCAAGACTAAACACACACACATAGACATCTTAATTAATGAAGAAAGGATTAACACCTCAGATCAGGTGCATGTCCTAACTATTAATAGCTTAATAGCTGCAAATTTGATTGCATTAAAGATGTGAGTTGTCAGTCTCAGAAATTGCATCTCTTCTGAATTAATGAGGCTCAGTCATAACCAGTGCGTCCGACCGAGAAAACCGGTACCAGCATCTATCAGGCTCTACCGTTACCCTGACCTGTGGATCACCCACCAGATATAGTGATAGGGGCCTCCCCTTCTTGACCATGAGAAGCTATCACCAAGTTAACTACATACTTCCTGCCTTGAAAATGACCTCTATGGTCGAAACACCTGTTAGCTAAATATCAATAAACAAGTCTGAATAATCACAAATTCAAATTTCACGAGGTTTATTAGGAAGAAGGTTTCTCTTTGCAAAGTGAAGTGTCCAGCGCAAATGTGACGGTTCTAACACCAAACTTCCAGTACTTAGGAACACTGTGTGATGCCTCTTCCTGTTTTGTCAAGGGGTGAACGGTTGTGTTCCATCGCTTCCTGTGATGTCACTTCGGGGTGTGGTCAAATTACATAATTTCATGTGTTTTCATCAGAGGTCAAGGTTCATGTCATATCACTTATGTTAGCCCTCGCATTTTGGTGAAATGATGTCCCTGAAGAAAGCAAGTATTGCTCCTGTTCTGTGAGCAGAGTGTGCCTATGGAACAGCTGTCAATAACGTGTGTGCAATTGTGTAGCACTCCTGTATCCATGGTACAACCATATGGCAATACTAGACTTATTTACTGTACTGCCTTTTTGTCCTACAGCAAATGAAATATAAAGCTGCCATGTTTTCTGTATTTGGATGGTATGGTCTATCCATTACATGATTGATGTATGTACATCAAGTGGGTATTATGAAAATTCACTGCTTTGGGGAAAACCTTGGGTATGTCCAAAAATCTATTCCTGAGTATGAAGGGAGCCATAAGGAGAAGGGTGACATGCAAATCACATATAGCAGCAAGTTAATCGCGGGACGTTGTCGCATGGGTCGCCACAAGCGCAGCAGTTAAGGTGAAGGGCAGATTGGTGGATTGGAGGTAAAATAAACAGGAGGGGAGCGGGACTGGGGAGCGTCAGGGGGGCATGAGACAAAAATAGGGGCACGACAGAGAGTGCAGAAGGCAAACAGAGGCTCTGCAACGCTCCCAGAGATTGGCGAGGCCTGAACCCTATCAGGAAAGCTGC
This sequence comes from Ambystoma mexicanum, assembly GCF_040938575.1. Taxonomy (NCBI): domain Eukaryota; kingdom Metazoa; phylum Chordata; class Amphibia; order Caudata; family Ambystomatidae; genus Ambystoma; species Ambystoma mexicanum. The sequence continues at coordinate 100,291,353 of NC_090937.1, read as the reverse complement.
CTTTAGATGTAGGCCTTGACATTAGTGTGCTTTAGTGGGATTTGAACCGTATCATTGTTTATAGTTCAAAATGGCTTGGCAACTAAAAGAGCCTGTTTTTCACTCTATCGTCTTATTGATGTGCTAACAATTAAACAGGCTAAGCTGTATGTCAGATGTTTTAGCGTGCAATGTGTGCATTGCTTCAAATGGTGGCAGCATCAGTATTTGCAAGACTGTGTTTTGATCCCACCTTGATGCATGCCTTCGACTGCTTCCTTAAAGGCTTTCGCGACTGAAACCTTCCACCACGAACATGTGTGCTATGATGTGGGATGTGCAGCGAGTCCTACAAGATGCACGTTTAGGGAGTTGAACACTAAGGGCCCGATTCATGGAATTATTTGCACAGTTCAAAGTGACTTTGCACTGCTGAAAAGTGACTTTGCACTGCCGACACAAACCTTGATTCATGGAACTGTGCAAAGTCTGTTTTTGAAGTGCAAAGTCACAGTGAAAATGTATTTTGTACTGCAAAAATGCACTTTGCAAAGTTCCATGAATCAGGGTTTGTGTCTGCAGTACAAAGTCACTTTTCGGCACTGCAAAGTCACTTTGAACAGTGCAAAAATATCCATGAATCGGGCCCTAAGTCTCTGCACAGAAGGGATAATAAGAAGGTGAAAATGGCTGAAGCTCAGCAACCTGCTGGGTTGTTTGCATGTTTCCCACACCAAATAACAAACATGTTCCACTTGTTGAAATGGCATGTGTGTGTTTTATGTGATTGTGCCTCTCTGGGGATGTCCATGGACTGTAGGAAAAGTTTAAATGACCGAACTCTATAACTTTTGTCCTGCTTTGTTGATCAGTGGTGTCAGGGCTAATGTCCAATGCCCCCCGCGACAGAGCTTGCCTAATGACCCCTCTTCTGGGTACCTAGAGGCAATGCTGCAGCCTTTTAGGCATTTCTATGTATCACAAATAAGTCTATCCCGCGAGTGCCCCACCTGTCAAAAACCTGTCTCAGTTCTTCTGTTTTGAGCACCCACAGTTGTTCCTGTTGGATTCTTCTGCCATAAAGTTGTCCATTGTCAGAACTTACTGTGCCATATTTTCCCAGGGATCACCTGGTGCTAAATGTGCTGTACTATTTGAGACAGTGGGCCTCATTCTAAGTTTGCCGGCCCGCAAACAACAAACTACCGGCAAACTACAGAGTTGGAATAGCCCGTTGGCACCAGGAAGTCAGGTGCCTGTAATTTTGTACGGGTCTAGTGGCAACCCACCGGTAGCACCAGCACGGTTACCGCCGGTCCCGTAATGAGGCCCCATGTTTTAGAGTGTGCCCCCCTGTGGGTTTCAAAACAAATATTGGAATAGTGTTGTCTGTCCTTGCTTGAAACATTTTCCCGTGGATCTGTATCTGGAAACTAGTTAATTATTTCTGAACTGCTATTAGCTCTAAGACATTGATTTGTAAACATGTTTCTTGTTCACTCCACCCTCCGTTAGTTGTTATCGAGTGCAGGTGTGCCCCACCATCATTTGTAATGATCACTTTCTCAAGCGGACTTGAGAATGGTCATCTCTTCAACATGTTTAAGGAACTCCACCACTGCAAGGCTACTATGACCTTTCGTGATACTACCAGTAGATGCTGAGACACTCTTGAAAGGGTCTCATGAACATTTCTCATGTAGTGGTAGGTAAATGCAGAAAACCACAAGGTTTGTACTCTTTCCCTTGAAGAAGAGACAGGTTTTTTGTATTTGGTTAATTCTGCTGCAGGAACAGTTGGATTTTGATGAAGTTATATATGATTTGGTCACATTCATGGAGAATCCCATTTAATGGAGAAGAGACATGTTGTCTCCTGCATGTTTTGTTATCAGACAGTCATCCAGATTTGGATAGATGGGGATACTGTGGGGTGAAATAGCCCTGAGTGCCATGCATAAAGAGGCCAGAGCCAGTTATGAGGTCTCACCAAAATGAAAGGCCTGCACAGAAATTATATTGGACATAAGGCATAGTGAACACTTCTCAAAAGGAAAGAAAGTGGGCCTGCACTTCTAGATGCTAAAATGATCACAGTGCATTTCATGAGGGTAAGGAAAGACACGTGGAAATAATGATGTTGAAAAATCCATGGAGAGCTGCACTGATATTCAAGAAACCGAAGTGCACAATATCTTAAAAGAAATGCCAGATTGTGTTCCCAAGCAGCCGCAGTGAAACAAAGCATTTTTACATGTAAAATAAACAAATGCATGTCATTTCATTTTCCCTCATCTAGACTAAAAATATGCTCTGAAAAATGTTCACCAGACTTTCAAGCTTGGGAATGATGTTCTCATGTACCAATCGGCAATCATATGCATACATTGTAAATTGTGTGCCTTAATGTCATTTAAAATGCATTTATGTACAAGTTTACAGGCTGTTGGCTGAAAGGAAATGAGATGCTGGTGATTTCTTCATATCTGAAACTAAACTCCCGGTCCGCCCTGTTGGCATGGAGATTCAGCCCTGGCTGCCTTCATTGTCAGTGGCTTTCCTTAAATATACAAGAAAATAATTACTTTTAAGATCTGAAATGCGGGGAAGGCCATATAAGGACAGGTCTGTTCTGCAGCGTCACAAGTCTCCTATAAAGTGCATTAGAATGGCCATTAGACCTTGAAGGGATAAGCTAACATAAACACAGATCCCTCTCCTGACGTCATATGCTTGGACAGGGGTACTGAAACTTAAAAAAGGTCGGGTACAGAGAGAGTGAGGAGTAAAATTGCTTATTGCTTTTAAATGGGAGAATCACATGTTATTGCATAAAATGGACAGTGCACAACATACACTAGTCATTCTAGGATTGTATTAAAGATGGCAGTTAACTCCTTCTAACCATGCTAAAACCATTTTGGTGGGATAAACACAACTGAAGTTATTAATGAAAATGTGATTTGGTCCTTCCCGTGATTATCATAGATGTATAAAGTTGGTAAAAGCATGCCAATTATGATTCATATGACGCCCGTAAAGTGCCATATTTTTCGCTAATATGATTCTGGTGTAATTGAAGAATAACTGTATCCCTGCACAGAAAGGACGTGCTGCGTCCATACTAGTCTCATCTGGTTCGCTTTAAAATGTAGATGTTGTAAATATATGAATACATGTAAAGATTTGGAGATCAAGGGTATTTGCAAGGTAGTGAGATTTCTATGTCCTCAAAGCATGCCGAGCCCAGCTGTCAAAGTCAGATGATGACGCTCTCTCCTCCCCTAGCTGTCCCAAAGCACTCCCCGATAGAAAAATCCTGTTTGCTTGTGTAGATCCCCAGTGTGTTGTGAGGCGGTATAGTCATGCATATTTGTCAGACGTATTAGCCCCAAAAGCCCTGTTCCACGTGTTGTGTGCAGGAGGGTAAAAACGAAATTCCCCATTGATCCCCTTAATGTTAAATCAGATGTGGGAAGCCCACTAGTGCCTTTGAACAGGCAAGGTGCAAAACGAAATTGCCCCTGTGTTCCCCGTGTGCTCTGAAAAACGAATGTCCCCTTTGCATTTCTGTCTTACATTGCGTCTGTAATTCCAACCCAAAAACTGATTTTGCCATTCTGTTCTGACCAGAATCCTAAAGCCCTGTGTGTTATTTTTAGGTGTAGAAAAACACAGTTCCTATTTCTTTCTATTCTTTCCCACTGTGCTAAATAATTCAAAACCGATTTTTGCATTGCGCCCTGATAAAAATCCCAAAAGCCCTATCTGTTCTTGTTAGGTATAGAAAAAAAAACTTCCCATTTGCAGTTGTGCTAGATAATCCAAAACATAATGGGTGATATCCCTGGCCAGGCTTACTGGGCCACAGGAGACACGAGATATTGTTTAGATTTCCTCTTTGTATCAAGAAATTTAAAAAGGAGAGTCCGCCTTCTGGAAGTCAAACCACAATTTATAAGCGATCATGCCCTAATCGCGATAGCCTTTGACCTTGAAGGAAATAAACATCACTGTGAAACCATGGGTTCAGTAGAAGTTATTTGGGGACAAAATAGACTGAGAATAGGTAAAAGAGAAATAGCAACGATAGGGCATATTCTTAATCAATGTCCAAATCATGAGCTTAATCTGGTTGATTACACTTGGATCTTAAAAGAGTTCTCTAAACCCTCTAAACAACATAAAGGCCACCATCAGAATCACTTTGACCTAAAAGTATACAATGCAAAGAAAAAATTGCGAGCTGACATTTGAAGAATTAAAAAGTGTAAAGAGACCAGGTGGAAAGAAGTAATCCGACTGAAAAAACAGACATTTAAAAATTGGCTAATCGCTACAAAATCACAAAATCTCCAAGCCGAGAGTATGTTAAAGGCGTTAGCCTATAAAAATACATGTGATCTCTGGGAATTGTTAAATAATGGTGGCTAGTTTAGATCCGATAAAATGCTGGCACAAATCAGTGAGAAGTCTTGGTGCGATCATTGTATAAATCTATTCTCAGCACCTCAAGACATTATTCCCAAGGAACCGGTAAAATCAATGCGTAAGTGGAACATCAAAATTGACGTAGCTGACATCGAAGACAGAATCAAGAAACTTAGCTCCTCGAGAGCAGCTTGCCCCGATGGTATATCTAACCATCTCCTCAAAATAAAATCCAGAGGCATGGAGTAGGATCCTAATGCTAATCTATAATCAAGTTTTAAGATCAAAACAGATTCCAACATCTTGGTGCAAACCAATAATTATTCGAATTCATAAAAAAGGGCACAGGAAAAATCTGCATAACTATCGTCCTATACCATTGTTGGACTCCATGGAAACGTTTTTTGCCACAATACTTTTGAGAGATCTATCTAAATGGGTAAAGAATGCAGGAATCCTTGATCAACAACAAACAGGATTCATTAAATGGATTGGAAAATCATTAAACATCTTTACACTAGGCATTCTGAAAGCCAAAGCTTTAGTAAATAAGGCACAAATATAAATGGCTTACTTAGATCTAGAAAAAACGTTCAATTGTGTAAATCGTACTTAATTGTGGCTGAAACTAACCAAGTGGAACTGTCCAAGGGACCTAATCGAAGAAAGCTGTGCTCTTTACTTTAATACTTCAGTACAGATCAGACTCACGAATGCAGGCACACTCTCAAAGCAAATACAAAAACAGCAAGGATTGAAACAAGGATGTGCGCTTGCCGCATTCCTCTTTAGCCTATATATATGTGATCTAGGAATTAATCCAGCTGATGTTCGAGCATTTCCACCGAAAATAAATGGCAAGATAATTGCTTGGATACTTTATGCTGATGACATAGTCTTCACTGGTCTTACCCCCATAGGCCTGCAAAGATGATTAGATCGTTTTAAAAAATATCTGGAACTAAATGATATGATTCTAAATGTCCGGAAATCAAAAATTATAGAAATGTCTTCTGCACTAATTCCAAACTCTATGAAATTAAGCTGGTGGGCAAATGGCATGCAACTAGAAGATGTGGACACCATTTTATACCTTGGTGTGTTGATCAATAAAAACAACAATGAGAGCGCTCATTATCAGCTGCTTCGATTAAAAGTGAAACGTCTAGCTGCCCAAGGATTCAAAATCTGCCAGCAATATGGAAGAATTTCCCTGATACCTTTGGTGGCATTTTATCATCAAAGGTTTGCCGCCATATTGACATACGGTGCCGAAGGGATGCTTCACCTACCATGGGAAATCTGGCCACTTTTGGAAGGCTTTTTTTGGTGAACAGGCTTACGCCCTTAAGATAGCAGTAATTTGCCAAGAACTCAAATTGCAAACGCTTGAAAGTATGCTACTATGGAAAATCTATCTCGCTATACAGGAAGACTAGGCTGGCAGAAATAAATTCTTCTCTAGAAATCCTTTGCTTCCCAGAGAGATGTAAGGTTACCATCCTCCAAAATTGGTGGTCCAAGATTGTGTCAATTATGAAACAGTGAAATATAAGTGAAGAAGACCTACTCTTAAATCCTATGAAAATGTTAAAAAAACATATTGAACAAGACTGGATTGAAACACTATACCCACTAATGAGATCACTTTGGAAAGGAAACAAATTTCGTAAAAAGAAGCAACCTGTCGGTTTTTTTGTAAAAAAGAGGATCAGATCGAAACATTGTCGCACTGGGTGCTCGTTTGCCCAAACATAATAGGTTTACGTTCATTCCATCTAAAGAAAATGCAAATGCTGGTTTCTATGGATCTTGATGAATTCTGGTTGGAATGGATGCTAATGGGAGAAAGCACTAGCCTCTGTCTTGAAATGCTTAAGTTTATTGAGGCAATTCTACAAAAATAAAATCTGAAAACTAACTGAACTATTCAAAGGTGGGAGATTATCAAATGTACTGATCTAATGTAAATGAAACTGTGAGTCTCTAGTTAATCTTCGTTTTGGCAAAATTGTGAACAAGTACACTTTTGGATATCTTTTTAGGATAATTGTCTTCTTTTTAATGATGTGAAGAGAGAGATGTATGTAATGTAAATGGTTAATTAAATTTAATTTGTAATGCCGATTGATGGCAAACAAAAAAATCCAAAACCGATTTTCCCACTGTGCTAAATAAGTCAAAAACTAATTTTCCCATAGTGCTCTGAAAAAACGAATTTCCTATTTTGCATTTTCATTCTTTCACATTCCGACAGTGCTGCAAATCCCAAAACCGATTTTCCCATTCTGTTCAGACTAAAACCCCCAAGCCCTACCTGTCATTTTTAGGTTTGGCAAAACAAATTTCCATCACTTTTGCTCCTTTCATATTTTTTCTCTGAGTTAGACCTTAAATCCGATTTCCCCATTGTATTCCCCCTCCCTGCCATTGCCTTCCATTCAAAAGAGTCAAGCCTAATTTATGTTTGGAGGGTGAGGGTTGCTGGGAGAAAAGCATAACCCTATTTGAATCACTGTGTGTGATGATCTGTTCTTTTCTTCTGTCTTGGTGGGTGATTTAAAAGAAATTGTTTGTGACGACATATCTCTATGTCAGTGCCTTTACGGAAGCTGTTTTGTTTTTGTGGTGGCTGATGTAATCTCATTGTGATATTTGTCTAAATTGATTAATTAATATTATTAATACACACTGGCCCGGTTCCTAGTCCACTGTGACACCGGTATTTGAGGTTGTGTGCGAGACAGGTTGGAGGCCTTACCATAGTGAACTCTTCATAAAAAATGCAAAGAGTTTTCACTGTGCCCCACATTCATTGTGGGGGAAGAAGCTCTCTGACAAGGGTGTGACCGTATAATAAACCGCTACAAAACCCTGTTTGCATAAATGCATGGTCACTACAGCAAGTACCTTTGTGAACACGTGTGGTACCTATATTATGCTAAAAGGAAGTAATGTGTGGCTTTAGAAATAGCATGCTGGATAGCGCTTGCTTGAAAGGCTAGAAGCTGTGCAGTGAGCTGCTCTCTTCAAACAATTCAGCAGAGCTTTTGAACATATAGAAAATTTGATTTCCTGTAACCTTTAGTATTAAGGTTGCTGGGAAGGGATTGTGCTATGGTAGTTTCAACTGGCTTTATTGGTTTCAATGTGGACTTGAAAGCTGTTAGAAAAGAAGTTAATCACAGCATTGACTTTAAAGTGGTTGCATGCCAAGTTAGTGTGCCGGCACACAGCATCACGTTATAATGCACAGTACCATGTATAGATTTATTGGTGCATGCGGATTCACCGAAAATGGTGAACTTGAAGCCAGGCAGTATAGTCTTGGTATCAACCTCTTTGATGGCCTGTGCTGTGATGGAAGCCTAACTACTCTTGTGTGTGTTCAGCTTTCTTATGTGTTTTATGCGTCTCGTGCCATGATTTATGGGTGCTTTTTGTTGACCCTATTGTGTGATGCTGATGGGGTGTAGGATAGTTTAGTACAGGGGTCTGCAACCTGTGGCTCTTCAGATGTTTTGGACTACAGCTCCCATGATCTTTCATCATAGATTTGGCCGGCAATGGCTGATGGTAATTGTAATCCAAAACATCTGGAGAGACAACTGTTCCAGACCCCTGGTTCAGTAGGGCGGTTTACCCCGCTAGCCTTCTGCACACCCTGGAGAGGCTCCGAAACTGACGCTGCAGGGTACTTTTGAAGATTGGGTGTGGCTGGATAGAAACATGTTTTTGTTTCCTTTAATTTTGGAGCCAAGGGTGGCACTCTGGTTTCAGTGTCTGACTGTACCCCTTGCCCCTGTGGCTCAACCTTTACAACATCAGGAGATGCCTACTTAGCGGGTGTTGCCTCTGCTGCTTCCATAGTATCTGCTGCCCAATACAGCTGTTTCTGACTCCTGTTTTTTGACTCAAATGTTTTTAATGCCTATCTGGCCTCTTTGTTGTGGTCACTGGGATGGAAATGGTCGCACATTTTATGGGTGCCAATCTATGGGAATTTAGCATTACAGTTTGGACAAACTTTACATGGTGATTTCTCCATTGGAGTTCGACTTAACTGGGAAGTCCCTGCAATTAAACACAAGATTGTACATGTTGGTCAGTGTGATACAACACGCGCCTAAACATGCAAAGTGGGGGTTGGAAATGGCCTGTTATCGACATATTGCATATTGACAAGTCAAAGCTGCCATCAAAGTTGAGTCATTCATTCTTGGGTCCATGAACATGAATGTAAATGTGCTGTTTTTGATCTCCATTGCTTCCTCCTGCAACTATGTAGTGGCAAACACTAATATAGGGATTGTGTGACAGAAACGCCCTTGTCAATACTTAGTGTGACTTTTGAAGTAAACAACTTAAAATACTCTGGGCCAACACTAGCTAGCAGAAAATGCATTGCATATGCAACTAAACAGATTCACAAGCCACCGAGACATAGGGCCTCATTACTATTGTGCCGGTATCAACGGTGCCGGTAAGTTCTGAGTTCTGTGAGCAGCTGCCGTCCTGTCCGCCAGGTCAGACCTGTGAGGCGGGAGGGAAGCCGCTCACAGACTTTGAAGGAAGCACTGGCACTGTTGCTACCGCCAGAGTTGAAATGAGGCCCACAGACCTCCAGGGATGTTTCCGTGTCCTGCAGTCTATGGGCCTGACTCAGAGAGCGTTTTCCTATGGTATTGCGCAATTATAAAGCACTTCTGTGAATCAGGCCTTATATGTTTGAATTCTGACAGGGCTGCCTCTTTCATCTTTATGCAGTGGCTTAAATGAATACCATTTAATAGGAATATAAACATGTAGAACCTGGTAGGTGTTGTGAGGACGAATCTGGCAATACTCTTAAGGGCTAACTCGGGCCGTTTTCCCGCATTTGTTGTGGGATTTTTATTGGGGTCACTCAACAGGTAATGCCCGGCTATGTTGGGGTTAATTGCCTACATATAATTTAAATGTGGTGATGCTACTGGTACTTAATGTGATGGACTGTTGTTTACTGCTTGTGGAAGCACTGGCGTAACGGGGACCTCACAACCCCTGTGGCGGGGGGGGGGGCCCATGCTGTCCATGCCCAGCGGGGGTGGGGGAAGGGCTGGTGGGGGAGTTCAGCAGGTCTTGCAGGGCGGCCCCACATTTTTGTGTTACACCACTGTGTGCAAGGTACCTTTTGACTGCAATGGTTTTGCTGGGAAAAGAGCTTCAGAGCTCACGTGGGTTTCTTGCTAGCAGAGGGAGACTCAGATTGCGATTACAAATTGGACATTTTACAGCGATTGCCACTATCCTCCTGCCTTTCTTAGATGCTCATGTGCAACAGACTGTGCTAATGGGGGACTGGGCTTCCTAAGGAGACAATGCAATGTGTGGAGCATGGACCGTTGGAGAGAAATAAAATTGCATGTGACACGTCTTCCTACAAGTTAATGACTTGCTCTACAATAGTTGCACCTGGGATCAAAGCACCCACATAGTCCCAGTTAGCGATCTAACGTTTCAAGACAACAAACTGAACCACATAATAGCTCCACTTTCTTTTTAAACTACTCAATTTGTTGACTAAACATCTGCTTGTTAGAAATTTAAAAAACATTTGCTTTTCTGTAGCATTTCTATTTTTTATCACATCACACAAATGTAACAATCTCACATGTATGTGGCCTATCACACATTTTCTTTTCCCGTATATCTTCAAAACTCAGAGGCCATTTTTGGGGGTCTCACATTGTGATGCCTGAAATGCATAAGAGGGACAGGGTCTTCGAAGCCTTGTCCTTTATTGCTTTTTTTCATGTATGTTCTGTCTTGTTTTCTGCGCAGGAGTTCATGTGGGGCTCCTGGCGGTGCAGCTGTTCCTGCATTTGGTTTGGTGAACAGACCCTTTTGATACCCTTATGGCATCCATGGGTAGGAGTACGACCCTGTACTCCTAGTGTATGTTTTTGGGCACCTGTGTGTGGCCCACAGAGCAGGGTACAGGCTGGTGGCAGCTCCATGCTGAATTGACAGGTGCCCTGAGTGTCGTACAATTTGGGATGCCCATGCATCGTCATTGGAATCAGTGGATTCCTGATAGGAAACAAGACAGCCCCTGTGGCCTCTTGCTTTCTATCGCCTGTTACCTTACTTTTCCCGAAGTCCCGGGAAGCCCTGACTCTGCCCCATCCCCCTGACTGGCTGTTGGGTGAAAGTTCCATATATGGGTCCTCATTATGGGTCTGGCGGTAGCCGTGCCTGTAACAAAGGCACGGCTGCCCCGGACCCGTGATTTTACCAGCACCAGCAAATGGGCAATTACCGGGTAATGCCGAGGTCGGCGGACCCGGTAATTGCCCATTCGCGGGTGCCCACAATAAGGGACTCCCCATCCCCATTCGGCCCCCCCATTCTGGCCCTGGACAGGAGTAGAAGTGGATTCCCACTGCAGGACCTACCCAACTTGTCCGTTGTCTGGCAAGACTGGAGGCAGTATCTTTGCCCCATTGCAGCCATTGCCAGTGGTTGGCACACCGTTTGAGAGGGTGGGCATCGACACTATCGGTCGCCTTGACCCTCCCACTTCAGGTAGACATCGTTTCATCATGGTCTTGGTTGATCATGCCACCAGGTAACCTGAGGCTATACCCCTTCGGACTGTTACTGCCAAGGTGGTTACCAGGGCTCTCCTGGGCATTTTCACCCGTGTTGGATTCCCTAAGGAGGTTGTCTCTGACAGAGGGTCCAACTTCATGTCGAGTTACATGAAAACCATGTGGAAGGAGTGTGGGGTAACCTACAAGTTCTCCACCTCTTACCATCCCCAGACCAATGGTCTGGATGAGAGATTTAATAAATCTGTCAAGAGCATGCTAGGTGCTTTGGAAGATCCCCTAAGGAGGAAATGGGATCTCTTCCTGCCATGCCTACTGTTTGCTTACAGAGAGGTACCTCAAGAGTGTGTTTTTCTTCAGCCCCTTTGAGTTACTCTTTGGCCATCCAGTGAGAGGGCCCCTTGCCTTGATCAGAGAAGGTTTGAAAGCCACCGCTCCAGGTCCTGCCAAGCAAGTGGGGACTATGTGTTAGGCCTCAGACGGAGGATGACATAGATAATGGGTCAGGCAACAGCGAACCTCAAGGGCAGCCAGGAATTGAACAAGTACTGGCATGACCTTAATGCCTCGCAAGTTGATTGGACTCCAGGACAGGAGATCCTTGTGATGGAACCTACCAAGCCTCGAGCTTTGGCAGATAAGTGGACTGGACCCTTCACGATAATCTCCAAGATGGGCAAAATCAACTATCTGGTTGACATTGGAGTCCCTGGGGTAGCCCCTCAGGTCTTCCATGTTAACAGTCACAAGCCTTTCCATAAGCGAACAGAAGTCTCATGTCTCTTGCTGGCTTCAGAGCAAGAAGAGGATGAGAGTGAGCCCATTCCTGATTTGCTGCATAGCAACCCTCAGGATGGCTCAGGGGAGGGAGTGCATTTCTCTCCCGATCAGATGACAGAGCAGCAGAGGGTCTGCAGGGCTTTGCTCCAGCAGTATGCCTGTCTGTTCTCACTGACACCAGGCCTTACACTGGTGTAGGCACACGTTTGACACTGGTGACAGTGTGCCTGTCAAAAGCAGGTACTATCATATGTCAGATACAGTTAAGAACCACCTCCAGGCTGAGGTCGCCAAGATGTTGGATCTAGGTGTTATTGAACCCTCAACCAGGCCCTGGAAATTACTGTATTCTCAACACCTGAGGGGCTCTACCAGTTTACAGTCATGCCTTTTGGGTTGAAAAATGCCCCTGCCACTTTCCAACGTTTAGTCAATCATGCACTCAGTCAGTTGGAGGCCTTTTGTGTGGCCTACTTAGACAACATCACTGTCTACAGTTCCACTTGGAAGGAGCGATTGACTCACTTGGATAAAGTGTTGCAGGCCTTGAAAAGGGCTAACCTCACTATCAAGGCCATCAAGTGCCAGATAGCTCAGGGGAAAGTCACGTATCTTGGTCATGAGGTAGGAGGAGGTCAAATGCAACCTCTCCCCAGTAAGGTACAGGATGTACATGACTGGGAGACTCCCACTACTCACACCCAGGGGAGAGCCTTTTTGGGCCTCACTGGGTATTATCACAACTTCCTGGCGGAGTATGGAACCATAGCTGGCCCTCTGACAGCTCTGACTTCGCCCAAAAAATCAGGAAGGTTAATTGGACAGAAGACTGTCAGTGGGCCTTTATTGGCTTGAAGGAAAGTCTGTGTAGGGCACCTGTGTTGTGTGCACCTGATAACAGCAAGCCCTTTATCGCCCAGACAGATGCCTGCGACATCAGAATTGGAGCTGTCTTGTCCCAGATAGATGACAGAGGGAGGGAACATCTGATCATATTCATCAGTAGACAATTCAAGGGTATAGAACTTAGGTGGGCTACTGTTGAAAAGGAATGTTTCAGTATAGTTTGGAGCCTTGGGCGTTTTAGGCTTTACCTTAAAGGGTCTACCTTCAAGGTCCAAACAGACCATAAGCCCCTCAAGTGGCTTATGCAGATGAAGGGTGAAAACCCGAAACTGCTCAGGTGGTCCATTAGCCTGCATGGGGTAGACTTCACCATAGAGCATAGACCAGGGAAGAGTCATGATAATGCAGATGGCCTTTCCAGAAGGTATGTTGACCTTCTGGATGAGGGTGTAAATCTCGTGGCAGATTAGATGCCCTAACCTCAGTCTGGGGGGGGGCTGACTGTGATGCTGGAAATGCATTGTTGTCCTTTATTGCTTTTTATCATGTATGTTCTTGTTTTCCGCGCAGGAGTTCATGTGGGACTCCTGGCGGTGCAGCTCTTCCTCTATTTGGTTTTGTGAACAGACCCTTGGGATACCCTTATGACACCCATGGCTGGGAGTACGACCCTGTACTCCTAGTGTATGTTTTTGGGCACCTGTGTGTGGCCAACAGAGCAGGGTACGGGCTGGTGGCAGCTCCATGCTGAATTGACAAGTGCCCTGAGCGTCCTCCATTTTGGGATGCCCAGGCCCTGTCATTGGAATCAGTGTATTCCCAAAAGGAATCAAGATGGCCCCTGTGGCCTCTTGCTTTCTATTGTCTGTTACCTTACTTTTCCAGAAGTCCCGGGAATCCCTGACTCTGTCCCTTCCCCCTGACTGGCTGTTGAATGGAAGTTCCACATATTGTGCTGTGGGGAGGTCCAGGCCAGACTGGCTGGAGTCTTCTCAATGACTGTATGTTGTGGGTACGCTGGTGGGGTGGGACCTGGGTCAATCGAGTGTGTGATGAACACACATTCCGTGTTATGGGGTCTAGTATCTGGTGGTTGACAAAATGACTGAGACAGAACTGCCTGAAACTGGTATGAATGCAGTGTGGAGTGTTGAATGGCATGATACTTGTCCGAATCCACATCCCGTGTTGTGAGTGTCTGGATGGAGAAGAATGGCCTGAATGCACTGTGAGTCTGATTGGCTGCCTGACTGCCTGAATGCCCTTCTGAATGATTGGTTGCCTGAGTGTGACCTTGCACAGTGAATGGGAGATCAGCAGTATATCTGGGGGCCTCTCCCTGCTAGAAATCATTCAGAATCTGAAGTTGAAACTGATGCTTAACTTTGAAGCCCACTGGAAGAAGAAGAACTGTTGCTGTTGTCCTTCACTAATCCGAAAGCTGCTGTGCCTTCAAGGAACTGATCCAAGAGAGGACCTGGCTAGGAGACCTCTTTACGAGCTACGAGGGACCATTGTGCACCAGCTGATCTTCTCCAAAGCTCCCTGGTAGACAGTCCTACGAAAGGCTGCTGACCGGAGAAGGGGACCACCAAGGAGAAAAAGGAGAAGCACTGGACAGCCATCCACTATCGCCGACCGCCGTCGCCGACCGGAGCAGCAGTGCTCCTTTTGCCTAAGAACATTTTGATCCAAGGACAACCTTGTTCAACTCCGTCGTCCGCTTTCGTCCTGCCCGAGAAAGTCAAGGCCGCCGAACCGAGGAGAAATCACTGGTGGGTTTCCTGACACCCAAAGAGCTCAGAGACGCTGACGAACTGAAGCCAGCTGTAGTCACGTCCTGTTCGCCGACGCCAGACACGACAACTGGACGCCCTTGCTTGGTCAACGTTCTTCATTGACTCTTTGCATCAACTAACACTCGTCGTCGAAGTGCACTGTACGCCTCAGCTTGCAGGACATTTTCGGACGATCATCAACGAGCACCGCAAGAACCAAAGCTGCTACCACAATGACAGTGTTCACCCATTTCTTCACCGAATCTCGATGAACCGCAGCTCCTGCCTTAAAAGGAGGGCGCTCAAGAAGGGCCTGTCAATGACTCACTGAAGAACTCTACGAAACTAGGTACTTTGGGGCATTAGAACTCTTATAGAAGGAGATAAGACTCTAATAGACAATATATGGACTGGGCTTGTAGTACATCTTTATTTACAGGTTGCCCAGGTGGGGGGGGACCTCATACAGAAATGTGCCTAGCGGTAGGGGCCAGTATTCTGCCAATTGTCTAACCAACTTGTTTTTTTTCTCCTAAATCTATGGTTGATATGATTTTGCTGTGTTGATTCGTATGCTAGTTGAACTGAGTACAGTTGATACATTTTAATGGAATCAGAGAAATTGTACCACCTAGAACTGTATATATTTACCATTTTAAAATTGTCAGAGCACAAAGTGTGTTATTGTGATTGTGTACATAACGTGAATCTCATTTATAAAAAGATTGTGTTTTCACTAACATAGTGTGTGGACATTCCTTTGTGGGTGCTGGGGGACTACACTGTACTTAAGAACCCATCCGCATCACCTCCTGAGAGCTAAGCCTTGATTGCTCGACTACATTACCAATAATAGAGAATCTTGGCTGGGGACCTCTGTGCCTCTCCTCTTCCATACAGAGACTACAGACACCCCCCTCCGGTGCTTTAAACACTTCACTTTGCTTTCTAGTATAATTCAGAGCAGTAATTTGCTGAATTGTGTATTTTAACATTTGGGCTCATTTGCATACCCACTTACCTTGCTCATGTGGCTCTGAAATCGGGGACTCGGCCTACATTACTAATTCTAATCTAACATTTGCGCTAAAAATAAATCCCCTTTCTTTTCAAACCACTTAGTGTATTTCCAAAATGTATGCTCGTTAGAAATTCGAAAATGGTTTGCTTTTTTGTGCCACTTCCTTTTTCACAACACAGACAACTTCCTGCATGCCAGTGACAAAAATCTGACTAAGTGCATGTGCCCTCATCACATAGTTTCGTTTGTTGTGTGCTCGTTAGAAATTCAAAAATGGTTTGCTTTTTTGTGCCACTTCCTTTTTCACAACACAGACAACTTCCTCCATGCCAGTGACAAAAATGTGACTAAGTGCATGTGCCCTTATCACATAGTTTCGTTTGTTGTGTGCCTTAAAAACTCAAAGGAGATTGCATTGGTTCTCACATCGCTTTCTGTTCTGGTACAATATAAGGCAGCAATGTATTGAATTGCATATTTGTGTGTTGGGTATACAATAGACTGTACAAGCTCTAACTTCAGACTGGTCATTCAGAGCATCTTAAATAAAACTTTCTGATAAAAAAAAAAATCTCCTTTAATTAAGAGGCACCTGTATATATGGTGTGTACCCACCATTCTAGCTACATTATTGCCTACATAGTTTTGAAGCCCAATCTGAGAACTGAACCAAATCAAAGAACCGCTGAGAACAGAACTTTTAAAATGTGTGTGGGCTTGATCACAAGCTTCTTAAAGACTAGCAATTAAAGAATCAGATAGAAGATCACACATGCCTATACATTACTGTATGCTCAAATCTCTGTTAAACAGTACTGTTTTTAAAAATCAGTAAACGACAGGACTGTGGACGAAGGTAGGGCTCTCCTCCATCACTTCTGGCTGCCATTCCCTTAGTCTACACCTGCTTTCTATGAGGAGCTACAGTATTTCCGCCTGGGAGATTCTTAAGCCATAGGTCCCTCCTCCTGAATTTACTTTTCCCAAGGAAAGAGTGAGAAGAAGTCGTGGTAACTGCCTCCAACCACCAATCAAGCCCTAATTCTGGTCTATCATTGCCGATTCCTTCAAGTCAGAATCAGTAGCCTTAAACAGGATTATTGTGACCTGGCAGAGCTAATTAAGCAATCTTCTAAGAGAGTTTATAACAACAATCGGGATGCACTGTTGGGAAAAAGAAACAGAGATGAGAAAAAAACTGGGATAGTATTTGTGAACACCTTTTCAAATGTATCATATAAATTCAAAATGATAATAAAGAAAGCCTGGCCGAGGAATATGACAAACGAATACTACCTCCACTAGTTGCTTTGAAGAAGAGCCAAAATTTAAGAAACATATTGGTTAGAAATGATATTTCTGTCAATCAGAGACCTAAAATCCGACAAACCACTTTGTGGGGCCTACCCATGGTCAAGGGGCATTTCCCTTGTGGACAATGCTTGATGTGTGGTTTCACTAAGGAGACTAAGCAGATTCAATTAAGTCCAACTTTAAACTGGGTGTTGGTTGAAATGACTAATTGTAACACTGAAAATGTGATGTGTTTGATAACATGTCCATCAGGCCTACAGTATATTGGCAATACCAATAGAACATGTCGCACCAGCATGATTGAACATTGTAGTTGTATCAAAAGTAAGGTGTTAGTAGCTCCTATGGTGAAACATTTTATGGAAAAGAAACACAGCCACAAAGATTTTGAATGGGTAATTTTGAAAAAGATACATGGTACGTGCAAGGTGGATATTGATCGTAAACTGGCCAATTTCGAACAGAAAATGATTTTTAAATGTCAGAGCCATGTTGTTGGCCTTAATGAGGGGATTGAGTGGTGGCACCACGCAGGTTTATGAGCAATATGGTAATGAGGGTGTTGCTGTCCCATTTATTAATCATGATGAAATAATGTCACCTTCCACCACTATGTGCTTTGTATGGTAACAGTTTGTGATTAATGAATTAAGCAAACATGTCATGCAAGAATACTAAGGATGGTAAGCATGCATAATTTGTATGCTTAGTAGTAGAACACATGAGGGTATGTTATGTGTTAATGTATATGCCAGAACTTTGTATTCAACATGTCTTATGTTTCATCTTTTTGATAACTAACAAGTCTACTATGATTATGTGTTCTTGTATGAAATGCTTATGAATCCAATACGTAATGTAAAATTATTTAAGCTGGGGGCGTTTGTAATATTTTGCTCCATGCTTTGTGTGGTTACTGTGTTCTGTGTTTTTCTCAACGCCTGATGATCCACGGTGGATAGTGCATTAAATTCCTTGCTTGCGGATTTGTGGAGGGATGCAGTTGTTTCCATGCCTACCGTGTGCTTACACATTCTGTTTACGTAGTCCTTAACGGGGGCATGTTTGTCGCTTTGACTTTCCCTGTCCAAGATGGCACCCCTGTTTTACATTAGATTGGGCATTAGTCAGTTGTTGTTGCCTGGAACTTCGTGTTGTTATATCAGTTTCACCAGATCGCTTGCATCCGCGTTCAGTGTGGCTGTACGTTGCGAAACTCTGGAGGTTTATAGAGGTAAGAAAAGAGCGTGTTCTAGTACTATTAATTCCTGCGGTTTGTTGACCGCATGTGGAGCTAGATTGTGAAATTTAAATATGGAGATTACGCACTGTGTGGGATCCTCGGTTGTACTGTCCATGTAGAACAGACTCTGAGGCATGTATATGTGAATCCATTTCAGCAGAGACATGGCTACTACAGGACCTTTCTTGCTTTGTTTTTTACAGTTGCACTGTTAATGGGGAGAGTGACGTGCTCAAATGAAGGGTGATGTTTTACATAAAGTTCATTACACCACGATGGAGTGTTTGAATATTTGATCTCCCTTGTTACAGAGGTTACAGAGGTATTTGACATGCACTATTTAGTTTGGTGAACTGATGTGTGGGGATAATAGGTGACTTTAACCAGTCGCTGAATGGTGTGGTTATATCTAATACACTTTGCCTACGGTTATGTTTCCATGGTTGTTATTTTTGTGTTTGTACAGATATCTTTGAACCCGTTGGCTATTAAATAGCATTTTGGATCTACATGCTCTATTAATGAGACTTGGTGATTGATTGTGGACCTTGACACGCCGTAGACAAAGTACCATTTGAAGGTAATGTGTGTCTTTTTTAATATACAACTGGTCCGGTGGTGACCTTTACCTAGTGTTTATTTATTATTGACCATGTTATTTACATTGTTCGAGGGATTGCTGTAGCTATTGGTTAGCCTTTTCTCACTGTAGTTTACTAGGGTGTTTTTGTTGTCTTCCATAGGTTTACATCTTTGTATAAATTGAAATATACATCGATCTGATCACATATGTCATGACCCACAGAACGCGCCCATTCTGGACTTCCTGGTCCTTATCACGGCGGGGCTTGCATTCATTGTTTCGCCCAACATGGCCGTATCACGTGACACGCCTCACACCAGCCTTCACGGCGGACGTAGTATGTCCCATAAATATGCCACGCCCCCGCGGCCCCACGCATCTCAACGCTATCAACAGGTAGTGACTAGACGTGTACTTCGCAGCTTGGCGAACCCTTCTGTTATCCAAGTTCCTGGACCCTTATTCCCACTCCTTCCACCCTCTCCTTTCCACCCTGTTCCTGGAATCCACGTATCCTTGCGACCGCTTCTTCCTTCCTGGACGTCCTGAACCCGTGAGTATCCTGGAACGCTGAACGCACGCTGGAGTCGGAAGAGACTCGTGCCGGCCTGTACAAAACCCAATCCGCCCGCAAGAAGAATCTTCCCACGGATCCCTGCAAGAAGCGATCTCAGGTGAGACGGGGGAGATTCACGACAGTTTGAGACGCCAAACGACCGATATTGAAACCGATATGGAAAAGGCCGTCAAGGATCTCATGCGTGGCATGCAAGAACTAACAACCGAGATGCAGAACTTAAAAGCAGAGAATGCCGCATTAAAGCA
Organism: Ambystoma mexicanum; assembly: GCF_040938575.1. Lineage (NCBI taxonomy): Eukaryota > Metazoa > Chordata > Amphibia > Caudata > Ambystomatidae > Ambystoma > Ambystoma mexicanum. The sequence continues at coordinate 100,271,960 of NC_090937.1, read as the reverse complement.
ACTTGTTTTGTGTCGCGATTCCGCTGCAAAAGAGAGTGTGTTACTGGGTGGTGTCGTAGACAAGTATGATGGGTCTGCAAAATCCCTTCGTGGATTCCTGGACTCCTGTTTGGTGCATTTTACCTTTAAGCCCTATTATTTTTCAACTTCCAGGGCAAAGGTGGGCTTTATAATCTCGCACCTCGAAGGAAATGCATTGACTTGGGCTACTCCCTTAGTCAATTCTGGAGATGCCCTCCTAGATGATTATGACAGATTCATACAGGCTCTCAAAACCATGTTCGACCGCCCAGAATAGGTTTATAGTGTCCAGGAACGCCTACTTGACTTTCGGCAAGGATCCCAGGACATGCTAACGTATGTCACAAGATTCAAACAATTGTCCAAGGAAGCAGATTGGTCCTCAGAAGCAAGTTTCACTCTCTTCCGTAGGGGCCTAAACGAGGATATAAAAGATGAATTAGCCAGAGTGGCTTGTCCTAGCTCATTCCAGGCTCTTATGGATTTAGCCATGCAGATAGACTTTCGTATCCAGGAAAGAAAGGTAGAGAGATAAAAGACCAAGATGCCCTTCCAGAAAAGTTCTCTTGAGACTTCAGTAAAAACTGATCCTGTTCCAACCCCTGACACTGACCCAGAACCCATGCATATAGGAGCCTTCCGTGGACCTACTTCCCCACAAGAAAGGATGAGAAGGATCCACACAGGCTTGTGCATGTATTGTGCATCGGATAAACACCTGGTTAGAGAATGTCCTCTAGCCCCTCCACGGCGTTCGGGAAACACCAGCTCCCAATCCTAGATGGAGCGAGGTGTCGGGAGAGAGATGTCTACTCCACATCTATTCCATCCTTGAACTCTCCTGGACAGAACAACCTAGTGGTTCTACAAGCCTTCTTATCGTTATCAAAGAAGGAGACCTACCCCATCCTGACCTTGGTGGATTGTGGGGCTATGGGAGTGTTCATTGATCAAGATTAGGTCTTTAAGCACCACACTCCATATGAAGCCCGGGGTGTAATGCAACCTGTGGAGGCAATTGATGGAAGACCCCTCAGTTCAGGACCCATATCCTTGCAGACCAAGGAAATACAACTTTGACCATCACCAGGAATTGATCAAGTTTGATATTATCAAATCAGCCCACTACCCCATGGTACTAGGCATGCCCTGGTTGCAGAAACACAATCCATACATCAATTGGCCAGCAGGATCCTTGTTTCTTGGTTCAGAGTATTGTCTGTCTAATTGTTTATCCCTGGATCCCTCCTCGATATCGTCTGAAAGTAATCCAGCAGATCAACAAGAGGCACTCATGGTTTCCAATATCATTCAGGTCCCAAAGGCCTATCAAAGTTAGCTGATGTGTTTTCAACTGCCATAGTTCAGGCTCTACCCCCTCACAGACCTGAAGACTGGGCCATAGACACAGAGCATTCAGCAGTGATTCCCTGTGGGATGATGTTTATCCTACCCGAACCTGAAAAAAGGCCCTGAGAGAATACTTGAATACCAACCTTGAAAATGGCACCATAAGACCATCGAAATCCCCAGCTGGAGCCTCGCTGTTCTTTGTTCCCAAGAAGGACACCAAGGAACTTAGACCTTGCCTCGATTATCGTGGATTAAATCAATGCACCCTCAAGGACCGCTACCCCTTACCCCTGATCTCGGATATCCTGGAAGCGGTGAGAGGAGCTGTAATCTTCACGAAACTGGATCTCAGGGGTGCCTTTCATCTTATTCATATCAAGGAAGGAGATGAATGGAAAACAGCCTTTAGAACACCTTTTGGACACTTCGAATATCTGGTCATGCCCTTTGGACTTGCTAATGTCCCTGCAGTCTTACAGCGATTCATGGATAGGGTATTCTCTGACATGCTGTTTCTCTTCGTCATCGTCTACCTGGACGATATCTTGATTTACTCCAAGGACCTTTCAAAGCATGAAGAGCATGTAAAGGTAGTTTTACAATGACTACGTGAACACAGACTCCTAGCCAAACCTGAGAAATGCCGGTTTCACGTTACTTCTGTTCATTATCTAGGATTTGTCCTTAGTCCAGAAGGAATTGGTATGGATCATTCGAAGGTAAAGGCCATACTATCTTGGCCGGCACCCACTTCCGTGAAACAAGTTCAATCCTTCCGGGGGCTTGCCAATTTCTAACGAAAGTTCATACCCACCTTTTCTGAGATTGTTCAACCGATCATCGCTGTCTTGAAGAAAGACACTGTCTTTCTCTGGTCTGCACCTCAAGACAAGGCATTCCAATGCCTAAAGACAGAGTTTACTCAAGCCCCCATCCTAGCCCAAGCCGACATTAATCGGCCATTCCTAGTGGAGACAGATGCCTCTAACTACGCCATAGGAGCGGTCTTGAAGCAAGAATTTGAGGACAAGTTGGAACACCTCATTGCTTTCCTTTCACGAACCCTGACTCCCAGTGAGACACATTATTCCGTCTTGGAAAAGGAACTGTTAGCCATCCGCCAAGCCTTCACAGAATGACGACATCTACTCCTGGTAGCTAGACATCCAGTCCAGGTTCGCACGGACCATCGAAACCTTCAAGTTCTACAATTCTTGGAGTGTAGGAACAGTCGTCAGGCCCGTTGGGCCTTCTTCTTTGCCCAGTACCAGTTCCACATCAGTCATGTACCTGGATCACAAAACATAATTGCTGATGCCTTATCTCGACGTCCTGATTACGAAACTATTGAATATCGGGCCTATCCCAAAATGTTTCCCCACACGATTTTTGTAGCTCAAGCAGTCAGTCTTTTGGAAGAAGTCTGGATGCAAACCCAATCCTCTGAGCTCTGGAAGGATATTTCAAGGAAGAATCCATGGAATCTGAGAATCAAGGACAGATATTTGTTCAAAGATAATGCTCTAGTCATTCCCACACAGAAACTACAACAAAGGATAATAAACCTCTGCCACGATACCCTCCACTCCAGACATTGTGGCATCACCAACACTCTCCGTCTTATACAAAGACAATTTTGGTGGCCTAGAATGAAGACTGACGTACAACTGTACATCCGAGCCTGCTCTATCTGCAGTCAAAACAAACACGATAACAAGAGACCGGCGGGTCTCCTACTGCAACCTACACTACCGACAAGGCCATGGGAATTCATTGCTACAAACTTCATTGTGGAATTACCACCTTCCAGGGGATACACGACTATCATGGTCACCATAGACTTGTTCACTCATATGGCTCATTTTACACCCCTGTACAAACTATCATCCTCAACGGAACTCGCTGGAATCTTCCTGGAACACATTTTCCGCCTTCATGGACTTCCTTCCAAGATCATATCCGACCGAGGACCTCAATACGTCTCACAATTCTGGAAACATCACTGTCGCATTCTAGGAATCCAATGTGCCCTTCATCAGGTTATCACCCACAAACTAACAGAGCTACGGAACGTGTAAATCAGAACCTGGAACAATACCTTTGTTGTTTCGCCACCAAGGTACAGGATGATTGGTCGCTCCTTATACCTGTGGCTGAATTCACCTACAACAATTCTGATCACTCAGCAGTCAAGACCAGCCCCTTCTATTGCAGTCAAGGATTTCACCCGTCAGTTTTACCTTCTGTTCTTCCACATCCTACACCAGTACCTACCGTCGACTCCTGGATCGAAACTCTCATCAACATACACAAGGAAGCCAAAGAACATTTAGAAAAGGCCCAAACACACACTAAGCGTTATGCGGATTCCAAGAGAAGACCAGGGCCTTCTTATTCAGTCGGTGATCAATTCTGGTTGTCCTTAACACTACTACTACAACATTTACGACCAAACAAATTGGCCCCCAAGTACTATGGGCCATTTTCCATAAAAGAAGTCATCAACCCAGTCTCATTCCGGCTCAAGCTACCAGACTCCTGGAAGAAAATTCACCCAGTTTTTCGCACTTCTTTATTGAAACCCTACATCCGATCCTCCTGGAAATCCTGCAGACCCAGTCCCGTGGTTGTGCACGACCAACTGGAATATGACGTATCCAGAATATGCGATTCCAGGTATAAACGGGGTCAACTTCAATACCTGGTTGAGTGGAAAGGATATCCTCCTAGTGAAAGAACCTGGGAACCACTTTCTAACCTGAACACCCCTCGATTGCTCCGAAGATATCATCTCATACACCCGGGCATACCTGGTGGAACAGGTTTTTGGAGGAGGCATCCTGTCATGACCCATAGAATGTGCCCCTTCTGGACTTCCTGGTCCTTAACACGGCGGGGCTTGCATTCATTGTTTCTCCCAACATGGCTGTATCACGTGACACGCCACGCACCAGCCTTCACGACAGATGTAGTACGTCCCATAAATATGCCACGCCCCCGCATCCCCGTGCGTCTCAACGCTATCAACAGGTAGTGACTAGACATGTACTTCGCAGCTTGGCGAACCCTTCTGTTATCCAAGTTCCTAGACCCTTATTCCCACTCCTTCCACCCTCTCCTTTCCACCCTGTTCCTGGAATCCACGTATCCTTGCGACCACTTCTTCCTTCCTGGACGTCCTGAACCGGCGAGTATCCTGGAACGCTGAACACACGCTGGAGTCGGAAGAGACTCGTGCCGGCCTGTACAAAACCCGATCCGCCCGCAAGAAGAATCTTCCCGCGGATCCCTGCAAGAAGTGATCTCAGGTGAGGCGGGGGGAGATTCACGACAACATGGTGTTGAGAAATGTTTTTTAAAGAAAACATTCCCCTGAAGAATGTTCGTGCATTCAGACCAAAGAAGAACTGAAACATGTTGGGAAATGTGTTTTAAAAGACACTTTTAGAGTGCCTAGTTGTGTATGTCTATGTCAGTAGTGCCTGCGAACTGTTAGATGTTGTCATTTTTGGTGTAATTGTGATTGGTATGTACATTTTATACCCACCATGTTGGTGAAGCAATGGGTCTGTTTTTTAGGAACTTTTGTATGAGAGTTGCACCGTGTCAATTTCTTCAGGACTGTCGGTGTGAGGAATTTCTTTAGCACCCTACTACTGCAGGTGAGAGTGATTTTGTGTCAAATTGCATACCTCTCTCCTTTTTGTATAGACACAGAGGTACAAATCAGAATATATCAAATCACTCCTTAAAAACCCCTTACGAAACACCAACTACCAACTACCGACCAATATCAAACATCCGGTAACTGCTGAAACCCCTAGAAAGCTACTCAACAAATCCTGGAACATGGAGAAAACAACTGGATACTTGAATAGGCACAAGTTGGTTTCAGACCCATGAGATGAACGGAAACAACACTATTGTCCATCTGGGATGACCTAAAAACTAAAGCGGGCTCCAATATCACCTCAACGATAATACTACTAGACTTATCAGCAGCCTTGACCCAGTCCACCACAAAACCTTCATCAAAAGACTCAAAAAAATAGGAATCAGCAACACAGCTTTACTATGGTTGAAATCCTTCCTCACAGAAAGAACAAACCAATGTGGCTAACCCCCTTCAACCCAGCACCACACACAACTTGCAGAGTTCCACAAAGCTCATCACTCTCGCCACTACTCTTCAGCATCTTCATGACCAACTAATCAATCTCATCAAAAAACATGGACTCACCTGCTACAACTATGCAGACAGCACACACATCATCTATAAAATGAACACTACTGGATGACCAGACCAAACCTCTATCAACTGTCTCACAGAAATAAACAAACGGATGAGCACCAACAGCCTTAAACTCAACCCGGAAAAACAGACATAATTATATGCCCAACAGCCCGTTGAACCAACACCACATTTGATGGCCTACCCAAATGGAAAAGTGAACATAACCTTCAAAAGAAGCTTAAAACCTCAGAATCTTAATGAATATCACTCAAACAACAAGTCAGCACAGTAATAAAGAAGTGCTTCTTTCACATACACACAATCAAGTAAATACTACAATTCCTCACTTTCCAACACAGAATGCTTGCCATCATCTCCCTCATCATGTCAAGAATAAACGACACCCACAGCATCTATCATGGAATGCCAGAATACCTCACCAAAAAATACAACAAATACAGGACCCAGAAGTAAGGATACTCCTCAGACTCACTAAGAGAGAGCACATCTCACCAGCACTGAGAACCCTACACTGGCTGCCTGTCAACAAATAATCTACTTAAAAACACTTTGAATAAACCACTGAGCCATCCATGGCCAAGAACAGGCATTCATACAGGAACAAATCTCCATCTACCAAAACCAAACTGAACTTTGAAGTCCAGAATGACATTGGCCTCTAACCAAAACAATATTCAAAGATGAGATTTGGTAGATTAGCATTGTCCTGCATCTTGGAAAAACTTTGGAACTCCCTCCCAAAGTAACTACGAATAACAGAAGAACTCCTAAAATTCAGAAAATTACTATAAACATGGTTCTTCAGCTCACTGAGTTAAACACAATATACCACCAAAGAGAAGCAGCCAACCACAACACAAGGCAAGACGCACAAAATCAAAAGCCAATGAAACCTAATGAACCTGAAACCGGGATGTCCAAGGAAGTAAAGCATTTTAACACAAACTACCATACAGGAATATGAACCCAGCCAAGTCAACGTTACCCTTGCAGAGAAGCATATAGACCACTCATCAATAATCCTACTAAAGACCTTCTAGTATCCTACATACTCACCCTCAACCACCAAACAAAACACACACATACCTCTACCCCAGCAGACACTTGAAACTACAACTCTCTGCAACATCCAACTCAATGAAACATACTACAGAAAACTAAACCATAGACACACAAACAACACCATACACAATTACACACCTACACATCGGCAAACCCTTACCAACTGAAAGCAAACCAGCAAACAGTGACTCATTTTTCCAAACTGAGGCTGCCAACAGTGCAACAAAGCACCGTTGGGCTTTCCTCTCCATTGCCCTAACTGACCCTTCTTCCTTTTCAGATCCACCAGCGGACCTGGAGAGCATGAAAACGGCAGCAGTGTTCGGAATAAATCAAAATAACATAACACAACGGCTGTGAGGTAACAGCCTGCCCCCTTCCTGGTGGGATAAATAGCACAGGCAATGGGCTATTATCACATGGTGCAGACCTTCAGATAGGCCATTATGGCCTAATTAGCTTATAGCTTATGTTATAGACCTCCTCTCAGCCAATCAGAATGCACGGAAGGAAGCCTTTATACTCTAGCATTCTGGCCTGAGCAACAGCCTGACACGCAGCACAGAAACAATTGTCTTCAACTGGGAAAGGGCAGAGCAGAGCGTGTGTAGTTCAGTTCTCCAAACAAACTAACAGCAATGAAAACACAATGGGCCTGATTTAAAAAAATGTTTTCAATGGGACATTCCCATATTAATTTCTTTGGCAAATCAGGCCCAATGTGTGTTAATTAAATTAGTATTAGAAGTTACTTGTGTGTGCTCAGTTTGGTGCCCACAATATTTTTTTTTATCCTGTACTAATACCATTATAGACCTCAGTGAGTGTCGCTATCACTTGGTCTTCACCTTGGGAAATAATTTAGGGGCGGGCCATTATCCCATGATAATTACCCCTCTCATTTTCTGCAAGGCTTAATTACATCACTGGCATACTCTAAGGTTGTGATACTAAAATGAAATAAAAGAGATCAGTGTTATCATGAGCACCAGTCATTCTCTTCCAATACGAATTACAATGAAGGGTTGTAAGCGCTATTTTTTATACAACGTCATTGATTTATGGGCCCCCTTACGAAGTTTAGATGGAAAGCAAAATCATAACTGTCCCTTATGTATCTAGCAGTTAGACTTGCGAATGTCAAATCAAAAGACAAAGACCCAGTTGCTAATCCTGGCTCCTTGCTTCATTAGGTGGTGTGATTTTGGGTAAGCCATTTTAAATACAAGTGTTACAATTCCCTTTTCTTCAGAATCTGGGGTCATTTAAAAAACGGGCTAACGAGTTTTAAATTCTGTATGAAAACAGGCCTATCCATTGTGGTAGGATTTAATGCAGTGATAATGAGAAATTAGTTTGTCAAGAGCCCAAACAAATGAAAAGTAATACCTTGAGCTAAAACGAAGTTTGAGTTATTTCTATCCATACACAAATACCACAACTAACAAAACGGATTTAATTGTAATAAAACCAGAGGACAATATAAACGGAATTGAACAGAAGAATATAAACAAATTAGTTTATAGAATATTAGTACCCGGCGAGTGGGATGTGGTGGCCTCCTAGCCAATGAGGAGGCTTGGAACAGGGTCCTTACCACACAGGGACAGACCGCGCTCCAATCCTCCTCGGAGCAGGAGGCCGCCATCTTCCCTTGCCGGGAATCAGGTAAGTGCGCTCCCCGTCCCCCTTCCCCAAACCCACTTTTCTACACATTTAAGGCCCCCCTTCCCACTTACCTTCTGCTGTGTTGTCCCTCGCTGGCACCTGGAACAGGAATGTTCCCGGCGCATCTCCATTGCGCGATTAGATGCCATGGAAAGGGAGAAGGGACTATGTGTACTCCCTTTTCCCTTTCCATGGTGGCCATTTTGTTTGTTAATTTTTTTCCCATTCATTTTAATGGTCTACATGGATAGTAAGAAGGGACTACATGTAGTCCCTCCTGCCGGATATCTGGCAGCCATTTTCTTTTTTTTTCTCGAGTCGAGAAACGGTTTCAACACTGTTTCTTAGCTGGAGAAAAAAATTATTTTAGTACCCCGGTACGATGTGCCAGGTTACTAATAGTAATAGAACCCTCAGAAGATGGCATTACCAGACCGGTAGTGCCCCCCTCCTCCGGTTCTATTGCTTCGGTCAGAAAAATAAACAATTAAAAGGAATCATCTAAGTGATGAACGAGGAGAGAAATGAGCCAAAACAGTGTAAATCAGACATCAAATGTAACAGGAAGTTAGCCAGGCTAAATCAGTATTGTGCACTAGAAAGGACATTACCAAATGGCACACATGTATGGCGAAGCTCTGTACGGAAATGGGAAACGTATTTTGTCAGTAGAAACATCAACATTTCCAAAAGTAAAGTAAAACATACAGGAGCGTACTGCAGAGAGACAATCCTGAATACAGAGTAATTCTGAGAAAAATTGCCTTAGGGATGAAGCAGAGAGGAGGCTACAGTGTTGCAGAGGCCAGATATTGGGAAATATTAAAGGAGAGACTGAAGTGCCAGCCAGCCAGACATCAAGAGGGCAAATTGAGGAATAGTATCTAAGGCAGCCACAGAATGCGGATGCATGTAACTGGGAGGCCCCTTGTTCTCATTTGTTCCTGTTTTGTTGCGTTTTCTCCCACCTTTGGTTGTTGCAAAAGTGTGTTTTGATTGCATGAAATGCCTTTGAGTAGCAAGGCTTATGAAGAAACATGAAACCACCGACTGTCTGAAAGGGAACGAGTTCATTTTAGCTATAACCCATCCCCTTTCCTTAATCTGTGTACAATTACGATGAGTTAGAAAAGAAATCATCTGTCTGAAAGGAAATAAAAAGGATACAATCTCCCTGGCCAACGGTGACATTCATGCACTTGATTTCTAAGTAATAGAGCCTTCCGGCACACAGGCCTTTGTCAACATATTCGCGCATTTTGCTGAACTGTTTAAACTGTAAAGTATGTTTTATTCCCAGCTCTTGTAGAATCCATTATGTTAGTAAATAGTCATGCCATGTCTTCCCTTGTCCTACACATCATGTCTTCTACAAACCCAGATGATGCAGCGAAATACCTTTGAAAATAAGTGATCTAATTGACCTGCAGTAATTCAAAGAAATCCAAAGCAATGTTGCATATTGTAATGAAAAACTAAGATGAAGAAATACAGAATATTCTGAAGTAATCCAACTGCAACCCAGAGCAATGTTGCATATTCTTAAATAATGCAAAAATAAACGGAAGAAATATAGAATATTCGGAAGTAATCTAGATGAAATTTGTAGTAACCTGCAATTATTATAGATTACGTGATTACCAAATAAAAAACCTCTCAGCAACTGGTGCCGGTAAAAAGGATTTTCAAATGATATATACTGGTACGAGTTTGTGACATCTCATTAAAAGCTATGAAGAAAAATGTAGCTGTTATTTTTGTCCCTACTAGTGCACCAAACTGCCACCCTCTCCCTGTGAGTACAAATGCAGAAAGCGGCTACATAATCATCTCCTTACCTTGTTCCTTGCCACTGTTGTTCTTTCTACTCACCACCTCTCTTTCCATAGCTCAACATTTAAAATAACGGCCACTGACTGCTGCCTTCGGAATGCTAAAAAGTGCTCTAGAGATTATAAGTATTGACGAATTTAAAACTATAAAATTAAAATGAAGACACACAGATAATGCGGTTACAGATCAGTGGGTAGTAAGAATATCTGTGTCGTCCCTTTTTCTCAATGGGGTAAACTAAATTGATTTATTTTGAAATCCTGAAGTACAGCTCAGATGTTTTCCGGTTGCCTATGAGAGGGGGGCAGGGGTGTCAAGCCTGCAAATTGCAATTTCAAATCCTAGGAAGGGTGGCTCAGTTCTTGATCCTTGCAAGGGCTACTACCAACGATTAAACCTGCGTTTGCACCCCTCCATAATATCAGCCTGAGGCCCAAATTATGCCAGGCTCTGGAGTTAGGAATTACCAGTCCACCGAAACGCAGAGGGAGATGAGGCTAGTCTCATGAGGCCTGCGCTTCCTAGCGAAATCCTAGCAGTATGTAGAATATTATCCAAAATGCAATAGTCCTGTGTGAACAGAGAAGGCAAGTGGAATTTCTTTCACCTAGTCTCTTGAATTCTGCTACTACCTCTTCACGAACATTCTCCAGTATATTACTGGAGCTGTTATTAACTAGCACCCGCCCTGTTCACCACGTGATCTGATGAGAATCCCCTCTTAGGCAATCTGGGTTCAACCGAAACCTTCCGGAAACTTCTCCCTCTATGGGTCATCTGTATTCTAACCAGAGCCCATGACACACTATGCTGCAATGGGAACTAGTTTAATGCATACCCTTCTTTGATGCTTCTACTCCAAAACAGAAATCCCTTTCAACACGCACCTTCATCCTAAGCATTCCTCCTTCCCCGAAAATCAATATAAGCATCAAAAGAAACTTGAACCACTAGTGCATTGCCTTCAAAACGTATGATCTCAGGTTTGAGACCTGCAATTCTGACATGTGGACACACCTTTTTTTTCAGCAGAACTGTTTCAGTAAAATAGTACATTGCTAGCCATAGTCCCTTCATAATTTTGCTCATCTTCCTTCTATCACCTTGAATACTTTTAACCTTGGCAGAATAGTGTTTGTACTTCAGCCCCTGCTAATATGTGCCCTTAGCCATCACCTTAACACATGCAATGGTGTGTTCGCAATACCTCTCATAGATATGGGATCACAGTTCAACCCAACATTCTCACCATCACAGTGAGGCAGGACTTGATCCCTGGTCCAGTCTTCCACTTCCTTACCAAAATAGTAAATACCCCCCAAACCTATTAAGCCAGTACAGAGAGTTATGTTATGCTCACCAACACTAGTGTGCATTCCAAAATGGTATCCTTCGAACCTGACACAAATGCTATTATTGAAATAGAGGTCCATATGCAAGGCTCCCACTCATTCTTTGCTTTATTCTATTCCTCTTTCAACAGTGGCCAATGTTAAATGGCTGCTGTCCCTTTGGTTGCCGGCAATGCACAAGCAAGTGTTGTCTCCTATCCAAACTGAAATTTGCCCCGCACAATGCAATTAATTAATGGATTTATATTTTTCATTGAGTCCACTTGATAGTGAGCTCACCAGCCTTATTTGGAGACACTGGTTCTGGTGGTCGAATATCCACATCTTCAGCCGCACAAAGGTTTCCAGCAACAGATGCCATGCACATGAGTACATGATGCACACAGGATCTGAACATGCTCTAATGCCAATCCCTTGGCATCTCAACTGAAAGCTACAGGGATATGGGACCTAGCACCTCAAGTTAATTTCTGCTGTGGTGATGCTAAGAATGGCCTGGTTCCTCAGCCAGCATGATCTCAAGCAGATTACCTGGGGGGAGGAGTGCAATGTGCCACATGTACAGACAGTGCAACTGATACTAATGCTGCCACTGCACTGCAGCTCATTATGCAGAGCACATTTACACAGTAACAGCAATGGTGTCCTAGGCTGATCTAACATGCCCACTGCTTCCACACAACCCCACATATTAAATCCCACACAATTTTATAACACAGCGATCACACATAATCTTATTTTAAGCAGAAATAAATGTTGTTGCTGAAAATGAAAACTGTCCTGTTACTACTAAGCCAGAACTTGGGTGATGCTGCTCGCCTATTATCTTCATTGTCAATGAGTCTGGGTGTAGTAACAAATAAACGTTTTTATTAAAAATCAAGCCCATACACAGTTCCCCATGCAGCTAGACATCCACACTGGCATAGGACTAACAGTTGCTGTTATTTTTTCTCATTCTCTCCCCATCACAGGCTTAAGCCACTCAGCTATTCTAGAACATGATTGCTACCTGGGGACTCACATTGGGCGAAGATGTCCACTTAAGGCCACTTGTAAGAAACTGTGGGCCTCATTACGTGTTGAGCGGTAAAGCCGGCAGGATTAGCCCTACTGCCAAACCCTCCGGCGATATTAGCGCTGGATCACGGGTTTGGCGGTAATGTAATTCCCCATTCCCCACTGAGCCCATTCGGGAATGCCCCATACCCCATTGGGCTCAATGGAGAATTTTCGCACTCTTACTGCCTGCGGATTTACCGCCTGCGGTAATAGCATGAATTTTCAGCGGATTTACCCCCAGGCCAGAGCTGGGGAGAAATCCGCCAAAGCCCTGATTTGGGTGACCCTTAAATCCGGCGGTAATAGCGCGACCGCCGGATTTAAGGGTTACCGCCAAACTAGTGATGAGGCCCTGTATGTCTGTAGAAACAGAGGTATGTATTGTCCTGCAGCAACCTGAACAATTCTTAAAGGTCCTGAGCAGGAATTGGGATCATTTCATTTGACTGTTTGCCTTCATGGTAGCTTCTATCACATATTCAGGTTAATAAACTTTGTGAAATATTTAATTAAAATAGGTAGTCATAACTCTGATTGTAGTTTCAATTGGGAACATGAACTAAACTTTGCTGGCTGTTTTTCCCTTCACTCCATTCCAACGTGTTCCTTCATCATCTAACACCAGTGATACAGCTACCTCCTGACACCTAATCACTAATGCATTGCCATTTCATATTGTGTGTTGATAAAGGTAGAAGCCGTCTACCCATCCAAAACATGTGGGTATGGTACATTTTCTAAAACCACTGATCAGTAATACGTGGCAGGAAATGTAGTGGTGATGTGTAAGAGGAAATAAGGCTCAGATATTGGCCTAATATAAAGTGAATAAAGAAAGGTCTTCCTGAAAGATTAAGAGAGGCACCAGCCACAAATCATGTAATTTGTTGGCGATTCCTGCCTCTTGCATGATTTCACAATGAAAAGGATACCTGTTGGATTGTACCTCTTGCTCGCTGCCAAGATACAAAGGTGATAGTGAGAGGTGTTAATAAATGTGCCTGCCCTCAAGCACATTTTTGTCCTCAACACTGTTAAAATGTGCAATCATTTCCAAGGCCTGTGCATTGAATTTACAGACTAGCTTATCATTGCTGAAGGCAAGGCTTAGAACCAAACAAGAACTATGCCACACGTGGGAAAGACAAGGCCCAAAACTGTGGAGTGCAATTAATTCACAAAAGAATTTAGCAGGCTCAGAATGTTTGTCGAAGAACATGAGACAGATACAGGAAAGTCCAGGCTTTCATCACCAATGTGATGTTCCTGGATTTCCAGTATATAAGGAAAATCCATTGGTATTTTGTCAGAGAAAATGTATCTGCAGTTTAAATGCGATTTGTATTCAATTACTATCTTACCTATGTATTTTTGAGTACACAATTATCTGAAATGTAAGGCCTACTGCGGCCTCATGTGAAGCAGCAACCTGCATTTTACCATATTTGTACCTTACTTTGAATATAAGTCCAAAATACTTGCCCAGACATATACCTATGATTGCTAAGGGAAATTTGAAACTGTCCGAATTGTCCTTTCTGAAACCTCTGCTCAGGCATGATGAATACAAAAACACGAGGAGGACCCACAAAATCTGTGTTTCATGAGTTTAGATAGTTTCCAAAGGTTTTAAAGATAATGGCACTGCCAGATATTAGGTCAGTGCACTTGGGCTCTTTCCTTCAAAAGAGGACTTGTCGCCATCCATCAAGCATAGGCTCATAAAAAAAAACATTTGCTGAATGTTCCCGGTAGTTATCTGTTGTTTATGAGAGACCAAAAGAAATTCGACCTGGGCACATTGACATCATGCAAAAAAAGATTTTACAGGATATGTATCAATGGTACCCCCTTTACGATGAGGCCTACATGTCTTCCCTTCCAACCTGGATAGGCACATACATGCACCTGTTTAAACTCAAATTTTAAATCTTTAATTGAAAATTGTGCATCTGTGATGCAACCTCTGAGCAACACAAAACAAATTGTAGCTAGAAATTATATCAACTGAACCATGTACAGTTTTACATATGGTGCCATGTAAAGATCTTTGCAAAAACATGTACCTCCTGAAATATTTGAAGCACAGCGATGACCACGTCTTCAATTGTGCAAACTATCTACATTACTGTGATTTATATTTTTTTAATTTCAGATGTTCACATCCTAATCTAGGTCTGAAAAACGAACCAGCCACACACCTCCCTTTCTGTGTGTCATGAGACTGGTAAAAAAAAACACCTAGTCGCAAGGCAGAGGAGGAGTCAAAAGATATATATTTCCATGCACACAGGACATAAGGATTATTATTAGGGGACATTGCAAGGAAGCTGGAAGGATTTTTGGAAACAACTGGAGATGGCTGAGCAGAGCTGAGGCCATTTTCATGACTGACCCCATGCAGACTGGGGACTAGCCCATTGAGAGAGGTATGGCCAATCCATACTTCAAATCTATTTCCATCATCAAGCTGAAAAGAGACCTTGCTGAGGGATCAATTCCAGACTGACTGGTTACCCTGCTGTTTCTCCAAAATGAGATGTCACATTCAAAAAGGTTATTAGAACCGCAACAGTAGTTCTCAAATTGCCCATATACACTGTCCAGGGTTAATATTGTGGGGATAGTGGTCTGGGAGTCCAAGTGAATGCATTCTGAGAAACGCATTGTACTCAAAATGCCTTTTGAATTGAATAGAAAGAGAAATGTTATTTCTTTAAAACCCAATACATTGCTGCATTGAAAGGGCAAGATTTAAAAATGAAAATAACTTTGCTGCACTTAAACGTAGACTATTTTTCGTAAACCTAAGTACCACTAAATAGAATCCTTGACTCCCGCCGACAATGAGACACCCAGCCATAGTGAAGTCAACTCACTATCACCTACTGTGATAGCATGACAAACTATGCCTGCTGGGGTGAGATTAGCCATAAATATTATCTTTGTGAAAACCATAATAAGCACAGTGAACTAATTCCATTGTTAGAAAATACTGTAACATGTTAAACAAAAGATAACCTCTTACCTTGGAAAGCACCTGCAGGCACTCATATAAGATGGAATGACAGGGTTCTTAACATTGTACATGTTAATGGGGAAAATTCATCTCCAGTCCAAACTTGTGCAGCTGAAGGAAATCTCATTATAAATAGATTGAAAGCAGTACACACACAGGTGTATTTAAAGCTGCACACACATGTGTATTTATAGCTGCACACACAGCTGTAGTCAAGATCACACACACACATGTATAGATTGAAATTAGCACATTCATGTTTAGTCGATGTCACACACAAATGTTTATTGAAATATGCATGTATATAGTCTGAGAAGACTGCACACACATTTGCTCAGAGCAGAATGTAAGAATCGTTGAAAGTATTGGTTTCTAATTCAAATGATTGTCTATATTTAAATGACCTGCACATAGCCTATGTATTTACTACCTCACACTTGTACAGGGGAGCCATTGGTGAATGTATATGTGTCGATAAACATATGGTTATGTAGCTTTTTCTGTCACCATAATTATGTTGATACTGGAGAAAACAGGGGGATAAAAAGGGTAGGGGGTTTAGGGATAGAGATTAAATAATAGGGAAGGTGGAACTTGGGGGGGACCCCCCCAAAGATTTAAACAAAGTATTCAATGTGTCTTTTCGATTAAACATTTTCATTAAAAAATTGATCGAAAAGAAACCTGCCGGCAAAAGAACATAGACCCGCTTCCTGCAATTGGAGCTGAAAAGTGAAGAGTAAAGGCAAATCTGTGTTTTGGTGGCTACATTGCCACTCCATTTTGGAAATGACAAAAATTGCATAAAGGCGACGTTTTGTCTTTAAATGCAAACAGGTCTTCCACTGCAATTTCTGATTTTTGAAACATGGCCCCCATCGAGGTAGGGGCCATACTGCTATACACTCGCTCATGTTTCTTTGCTCCTCATTGTTACCATTTGGGGTGTCAAACCTTTTGTTGTACTTTTTTATCAAAGAGACTTTCCCTTCCTCTGATCTTCTTTGTTCAGACTATTACCTCTTAGAGGCGGGCTGTTATCAGAAGGGACAGCCTGGTCTTATGCTCCCCCGCCCCTGAAATCAGAGCAGAGGGGTGGGGCTCCCGGACATAGCTTTGCTTTATTCAGAGAAGGGAGGAAGCCTTTCATAAAACTGGTGGCTTTAAAGTCCTACTGTGTACATGCAGAAACATGTATTTGCACAAACACAGAAAAACTTTAAAGCTGCTAATTTCAGGAAAGGTTTCCATCACCACACTGCCTTACAAAAATGAAATGCACACATCAACCCCCTCCCCACGGATGCAAGTGACCATATAAGAATATTATGTATTCTTCCACATCCGAGGGGAAGGGGCTGATGTTTGCACTTGTTTTTTGTTATGCAGAGAGGTGAGGGAAGCCTTTTCTGAAACTAGCAGTCTTAGAGGGTGTTGCATGTAATCTCATTATGTATGTATGCATGTGTGCAAGGAGTGTGGATGTAATGTATGTGTGAATGAGTGTGTGTGAATGAGTGTATGATGTCTGGGGGCTGAGTGCGCAATGGAATGAGAAAGTGTATGGTCAATGGTATGTTAATGGATTGAGTGAATGTGCAATTGTGTGTGTGTCTACGCTTATGTGTAATGTTGAGCCGTTCTTTTCTGGCGGGTAGAGGGAGAGAGGTGGGGTGTATGTGGTGTTGGTGGGAGAGGGACGGATGTTTATCGACACATATACATTCACCAATGGCTCCCCTGTACAAGTGTGAGGTAGTAAATACATAGGATATGTGGGCTCCATGCCAGGCAACCCGTGGGGGCTACCATAATTGCCCGAACAACTGCATACTTATGTAGAGTATATTATTGTGATAATTGTTCTGTATTAGTTTGTTCACTCACAGTAACGTGACAACTTCTGTAAATGTACAGAATATTTCTGGCTTTTCATGTACCAACTACATGAATCCTATTATTGTTTAAAAGAAAACAACATGTAAAACAATCACCCATAGTTTTACAGAAAGTGAAATAAGCGTGGATCAGTCAAAGTATCTATCTTAAGCGAAATGTTGACGCCAATGAAAGAGAGCATGAAATTAAAATGCGTTCTGATCTCAGTTGCCAACAGATCACTCTTGATCGGAAAGGCATCACACATTTATTTTGAGGATCCCGTGTCACTTCACCCTCGGAGGAGTCAATGTCACCTTGTTGAACGTGTCTTAAGTTACAGGATGCCTTCCTCCAGAAATTATGTCATTTCCAAAAGGTTTTCCTTTCCTTAAGGAGATGGCAGTTCCTTGTAGGCAGTCGACCTGGGCTGGCACTCACAGCCTGTGTCGCATTTGAATTCTGCTGGTGCGCTGAGCAGGCAAAAGAAAATCCACTTAAAAGCAAGTCACCTTGTACCCCACTCTGCTTTTCTAAACCATAATGCAGCGCATTTCCTGCTCTGAAAAGCACACATACTTTACGGGTCTAAACTATTCAACAACCAATTTTCAGATAGAGAATTTAGTTTCAGTTAATAACATGTTTGCTCATAACTTTTATATTACACTGAAACCTTTAGCATTTTAAAAGCAAATGATGACACAAGACAAACAACGCTTGTCCACGGCATTTGTATTGCTAGAACGGGCCTACTCGCTACATGGATTAGAACGTAAATTGAAAGACCACAAGAAATTGTGAAAACTGCATGTACCCCCTGGTCAAGTCAGTGAACTCAGTCCGGCCCTCTTCCGTGCCACTAATGAAGCGAGTGCTCTTCTGAGAGCAGGCAGTGTGGGTGAGGCCACTCTTAGAAGCCGGCTCCTTCATCGTGTCAAGAAAGTGTGTTAGGATTTTAGAACTGTCTGACTAGAAGATGCCAGCTGGAGAGATGAGGTCCTAATTCCCTGCATCCACAAGCTTTATATGTAGTTGAAAGCCACCACCTCAAGAAAAGTGTAACTTCTGATGGTCTATGCTTGTGTCTCAACCAAGACCTGGTCCCAAGAACCTGATTAAGTGCATAGCACACAAGGGAACATGAAGGACCTTTCCGACTGCCACAAATGCAGTCTGCCGGCATTCATCCCACAACATTCTTCGCGTTCTCCCACTACACAACCAGCACAAAATCATGGAGGTAAGAGCTGCCCATAAAGCACAAGAGGCCAAAATGGTCAAGGTGGAAAGTCAAATGGCAGCTCTAGAGGTCAGAACAGCCCATTCGATTTGAGTCAAAGATGGCTAGGATTGCAGACAAACATACAGTGTAGAAAAAAAAAACTCTTGGAATGTACACTGAGACCGTTCAGGGGTATCACAAGTGCCGGATGGTAACTTAATGTTGAGGCTGAGCGCAATGAATAACTATTCAATCTAAGAACTCCAATGGACTTGTCTCTCATAATTGTAAAATTTAAGAAAAGCGCTAAACTCTTGGAAGCAACTATTTTCACAGCTATACCCTCAAAGATACAGGGGGCTGAGTTTCTGCAACCAAGAGTTTGCAGCTATCTAGTTGCTAATAATAAAGTAGTGTATTAAATTGTACATAACTAAGCGCACCAGACATCCAGTTAGTCCTAAACTTGTGTACCACTAACTTAATGTTGACTTACAAACCTTCGTAAGCACATGTCTTACAAAGATTTTCCAGACTGGGGCACTGCTCTCATGAAATAGAATAAGCAGACAGATTACAGAGCGGGCAACGCAAATGCCTAAAATGATCACCGCAGACACCTGCTGACAGACATTCTAAGAGCCTCAGTGAGGGAAAAGGTCATAAGTGACAAAACCCAAAGAATTCAGCTGGCAGGAACCCAATATTGGGTATTTTCAAGGCCTTCCTTCAGAGGTAATAGCCCCACAAATCTTCTTGCATTAAAACTGCTATCCAAAAACCTGCATCCTTCTACATACTCTTAAATGACGGTTCTAGACTAGTGAATTCCCTCTCTAAGGCTCTGAGGTTACTGAATGATCTGGAAAAGGGATCTGCAACCTGTGGATTGCCAGATTATTAAAACTGCAACTCCCATCAACCCTAGGCAGCATTGTCAATTGTTAGGCATCATGGGGGTAGTTGCAGTCCAAACATCTGGAGAGCCACAGGTCACAGACCCCAGATAGAAGAAGAAAGAGGGACTCTGCCAAATAATATCTGTAATTTGTTGAGGACGTTGCACCTGCGCGCTTGACTGCACACCATACACCAGACACTGAGACGTGGCTATGGATTATAGGTCAAACCCTTACCACTTGGTGAGCACTAGGAAACTAACTCAGCCCTACTGGATGGGGGCACTCATTACTAGCGTCAGCAGTTATAGGAGGTAGCTCACCTAGTTTGTCAAGGCACTGTACTGTGTATTAACGGTTCTATGTGTTAATCTAGAATATTCATATTTGAAATTCACCAATTTCTCACCCCCGCCCTTTGAAATCAGGCGTGTCAGCCCAGAATCTCCCTTCAGACTTCGCCCTGCCCCAATCCCACCTCACGTACAAATACTCACACTCAGACACACACCTTTTCCCCAGCCCCCTCCTCACATACAAATAGACACAAACACACACACGCAGACACACTCCTCCCCAGGCCTCTACCCACTACAAAGACTGTTCCCTTTCATACACACAGACACGCTAACAAACACCTGAAACCCTTCTTCCCCTTCCCGTCTCGATCGGCTTGTCAGCTCTTGTGTGCACTCGTGTGCGCCACATGTGTGACAGTTAACATTAAGAAAAACTGCTCTGAACGTTCTCAGAGCGGTCTTTCTTAATGGGTCTTTTTCATGTTATTGTAGTTTTAACGCTTTTAAAAATGTTGTACTGCCATTAAAGATACTTTTCTCATAGCGACTTTGTATGGGACGCTTTACTCTCTGCGGCATTAAGAGTGATGACTCTTTGTTCGGCTACATTTTTACTGGATACCATATTAACTTAATTGCTTTTGCCCTTATTAGCTGTTAAGGCGCAAGGGCTCTTAATATACTTTGTGCTGCCATTATTTTGGGCAATGCTGCATGGGCATCCCACAAGCGAGGCAGGGTAACTGCTGTTACCATCGGCAGCTGGGAGAGGGGCAGCCCAACCTCCCCGCGCCTGCTCCTCTCCTTCCCCCCTCAGCTACGGAGACATGCAGTCTCGGCAGCACAAAAGCCACGGAAGGGTAAGGAGCGAACAGTCATCGCACCGTTCCTCCAAACAGCAAGGTGCTAAGCGCCATAAGGAAAACAACCATCAGGCAGGGCCCAGGTTCAAAGATCTGCCCCCAGCAGGGTATCAGACAGTCGGCTATCCGGCCAGGGGCTGCGACAACAGCAGCCCCCAACACATACACAACAAAGACCCAGGGCCTCCCTGGGTCCTATAAATGGGAGCAGCATGCTCAGAGGAAACACAATCTATTTGTGGACCCTGAACGGGACCCAAGCAAACAGGAGGTTCACTGTTTACTCAGTGTCTTCCAAATCTTCTTGCTTCTTTAGCAAATCTTTGAAGTTCGCTGTACATTGCAGTGTCTTTTTCCTTCCTGAACATTGTACTGTTCAAAGCAATTCATGCAGCTTTAACGAAGGAAGAAGCGGCAACCGAACAGCCAGCGCGGACGCTGTCAACGTCAGCATTCTCGGCATAGAATGAAAAGCGAGCGGCGAGCGTGTCCAAAACGCAAACAAACAAAGACGCGTGCCGCGGAATCATCCCCAAAACCAGTGCGAACGAAAGAGAAGCAGCACTCTAACAGCACGGCGCGGACGGCTTCCGATTCAACACTTTACAGGTGAGCCACCGCGCTGGGGCTACGAGGGAGGATAAATAGACATTTATGTCCAGAAAAGATACAATTTATTACAGTGGACCGGAACCCCCGCGTTATAAGGCAGACGGGGCAAGATAACACAAATCAGAGTCACAAGCCAGCTTGGGATCTCGTCTTTGCATGACAGCCACGCAGATCTGGCGAACACAGTTCCAAGCTCGGCGGGCCCAAAGACTGCAGAATTAAAATAATTTCTGTAATATTGCAGGGCGACCTCACAGCGAAACCAATTATTTAAATCCAGTTAATCACCTCTTTCATCAACGCCTCCTTTCAATCGGGAGTGGTCCCCAATAACCTAAAGGATGCTTGGGTTATCCCTCTCCTAAAAAAACCCACCTTAGACCCGGAGGTTCCAACCAATTATAGACCTATCACAACGGTCCCATTTCTGCTAAAGATCTTAGATAGAGCAGCCTATCTTCAGATACAGAACTATCTGGAATCAAACAACCTACTAGGCACGAGACAATCCGGCTTCAGACCGAAGCACGGTACGGAGACAGCCCTCCTCGATCTCAAGACCCAAATTGAGGATCTCAAAGACAAAGGTAAACTAGCCCTGTTACTACTATTAGACTTATCTGCTGCCTTTGATCTGGTTAATCACCAAATCCTCTATCACCACCTGAAAACTGCAGCTCACTTCTCCGACATGGCCACAAACTGGATTCAATCCTTCCTGGATAACAGACAGATGAGGGTATTCTCGCCCACCTCCGCGGCTGACCCTGCACCATTCCCGTGCGGAGTCCCCCAAGGATCGTGTGTATCCCCTACCCTTTACAATGTATTTACTAAACCCTTATTTGATGTGCTTGACTATCTGGGTGTCACCTACACAAATTATGCTGATGACACCCAGATACTCATCCCCATCACGGGTGATTACACATTAGACTCAAAAGCCTTGAATGATGTTTACCATGTCATTCAAATATGGATGGCCCAACATGAGCTCTGTCTCAATGACGACAAGACAGAGCTCCTCATCCTAGGTACTCAGCAAAGACTAAACAAGCTGAACCCTATGTTCAGTTCCTTTAACATCGATGGAAATATAATAAAAGTCTCCAAAGACACAAAAACGCTTGGAATCTACCTTGACTCCACCCTCTCCCTTCACAGACAAACTAATGCAGTTGCGGCCACAGCCGCCTATACCTGCAAGCTGATCACAGCATGTCGCCCTTTCCTCTCCTCGCACAACTGTACTACCCTTGCTAGGACCCTGCTCATGTCTAAACTTGACTATTGCAATGCATTGTACCAGGGCACTAATCAGGGTAACCTAGACAAGCTCCAAATCATACAAAATAACGCCATCAGGGCAGCCCTCAATATCCCCAGATCTGCACACATTTCGGATACCAGGAAGAACCTTCATTGGTTGTCAGTCACCCAAAGGATCTCACTAAAATCGCTTGCCCTTACCTACAAATGCATGAACAATCTGGCCCCCACTTATCTCTCCTCACGATTCACGCTGTACACTCCAGTTCGCTCACTTAGATCTACCCTGAACCAGAGCCTACTGATACCTAGATACAAGCTCCAAACAGCTGGTGGTTCAAGCTTCCCAGTCCTGGCAGCCAAACTGTGGAATGCTGTCCCCTTGACTATCAGAAACCTCCCCTCCCTCAACCTTTTCAAACATAGAGCCAAATGTTGGCTCGCCTCCTCCAATGCCTAAGCTACATTCTGAAAACGTGTTGCATAGCCTATGTAAGGAAGTACTACTTGACAATCCATGTATCGTTGTACTACCTACCTATGTCTATTTCTATGCCATATTTATTGTTTGATATATTATCACTGTATGCAACTTATGTAACCATTGCCTTAAGGAATGCGCCCGGTAGCCTCCGGGCCTGGTCTGCGCTATACAAATAAAATAAATACAAATACAAATACAAATCAAGCCTGGGGGCTGCCCAATTTTCTGAACCCGGGCAAGAAGGCACCAGTCAACAGTTACCCAGCATGGGCAACAAATAGAACAGGCACAAAGAACTTGCCGATAACAACGGTTTAACTCCTTGATAAAACCCCCTTTTTCTTTTCCCTATAGCAGGCATAGAAAAACATGGGGCCCAAACGGAAAACACGGGCACCCCCAACACCGGCGCAGAAGCCCAGATCACCACAACTGCTAGCAGCCATTGAAGCGGCAGAGCACTACGGATGGGCATAGGTTAGAGAAAACATGTACGGCCTACCCAGGGAAAGAAATACCAGCCCACCCAGCCACGATGAGGTTTCTGCACCGTTAAAAAGGAGAAAAATTTCCGAAGACGCCGGAAAAGGTACCAAAAAAGTGTCAAAACTATGCAAGAATGTAGCGGAATTACAGCAACTAATGGTAGAAATAAGGGGGAAACAGACGCCGCCCACAAGGGAACCTGGGGCCTCAAACCCCCCCATCGCAATAGAACCTAGTATAACGGTTGTCAACCCACCAGCAATACTACCGATAGTAATCCCGCCACAACAAGTACAGCAGTTGCCAATAGCGCCCACAGCTATAAATACAACAGCCTCCACAACTCCAGCAACTGATCCAACAGGTACCCTAAAAGCATGGACAACGCTAGGCACAGACAACACTGGCGCGACAGGGACACCCGGAAGCAATACAACTGACATTGCAACAATCTGTAATGAGCAATTAGAACAAAAAATGAAATCTTTCCAAACAGAGATATTAAATAGATACAAAAGATACATGGCATGGAACATTGATACCACAATCAAAGAAGCCATATGGGCCAAAGAATTTATGGAAATCTTTTCCCTAATAGAAGCACAGCGCAAAGGGAAAGACGCTTTCAGAGACCCCAAAGAAATAGAAGAGAAAGCTATTGCCAGAAACGCCCAGGTCGAACAAAACTGGGACAACTGGTTACAGGATTTTGCCATTTTAGCAACAATATATGAAGAAAAATTCCCCATGGATGGTAGGAAGATCTGGGCATACGTTGATAAAATAAGGGAAGTAAATGTAATGCAGAGGGGGAAGACATGGCTTAGGAGGAGCATGTCAGAAAGGCCGGCCATTGAGTGGGATGAAGTCCAGAACGATTTATACACCCTCAACGCCGAACATCCCCAGGAAGAAGATACCATGCATTTTTCTTCCAAAAAGAGCAAAAATTCACAAGTAAGCAAATCCCATGACAATGATAAATCCAAAAAAGGGGAGCAGCCCTTTCGGAAGAACCAGCCTTGGGCGGCTAAAAATAATGCCCACAGACAGAACAAACAGCAGGCTGTCAAATCCAACATCCCATGCAGACATTTTGGGGAAAACCAGTGTACATGGGGCAAATAATGCTGGTACAAACACGCCTGCACAAACTGCAACGGTGACCATGCAGCAAGCAACTGCACCAGACTACCAGCCAAGAAAGAATGATATCCCAGTAACTGCTGTTACCATCGGCAGCTGGGAGAGGGGCAGCCCCAACCTCCCCGCGCCTGCTCCTCTCCTTCCCCCCTCAGCTACGGAGACATGCAGTCTCGGCAGCACAAAAGCCACGGAAGGGTAAGATGCAAACAGTCATCGCACCCTTCCTCCAAACAGCAAGGTGCTAAGCGCCATAAGGAAAACAACCATCAGGCAGGGCCCAGGTTCAAAGATCTGCCCCCACCAGGGGGTCAGACAGTTGGCTATCCGGCCGGGGGCTGTGACAACAGCAGCCCCCAACACATACACAACAAAGACCCAGGGCCTCCCTGGGTCCTATAAATGAGAGCAGCATGCTCAGAGTAAAGACAATCTGTTTGTGGACCCTGAACGGGGACCCAAGCAAACAGGAGGTTCACTGTTTACTCAGTGTCTTCCAAATCTTCTTGCTTCTTTACCACAGAACCCACCCACCCTACAAAAAGGGGAGAAGAGCAAAAGGAAGTACAAGGCACTGTACGGTGCCCACAACAAGTCGTGGGACACAAGAAGGCAGCATGGGTCCGAGGGGGTAACCTCAGGACCCGGTGCCCAAAAGTATGATACCATCATGATATGTGATATTGTTATTGTCATAACCCATATCTGTACAATAAAATCCTACGGCCTTTTATTGCCAACACTTGAAACAAGTTGTGAGCCTATCATTATGGTTGAGGGTTTGGGGTTCGGCCATTACTAATGCATGCATATGGGTTCAGCAGTTATGATTATTTAAAAGTGGTGACTCACCACTTGAGCTTCAGTCGACGGTGCCCTTGTGGTCTCGTCAGGAACAGTGTAATTCACTAGATGTGGTGCTTCCAAGTTTGGAGTCAGCGTCTAGTGCAACAGTCATGGCGGACCGCTGGTGCAGAGGTGAGGCCGCAAACTACTCAAATTTAGCAGTAGACCTCATAGATTAGCCTACAGACTAATCAAGGGGCTGTCAGGGTAGCTATCCAAGCTCTGGATTATTTTACAAGGAACCATGTGTAATGATGTGATAGTAGCAGTTTGCCTTGTGTTATCTGCCATTCATTACACCTATGCTAAAAGTCTGTGCGCATCTACTGCATCATTACATGCAGTTTATCCCTGTGTGCTTTGCTTGGCTTGCTTTAGGCCGCCGGCATTTGTTTAATGGTCAGGTGCCAGCCACCCTCTCACCATGCTTATAACACCATGTGACTAGATGTGAAGCTTATAAATACTTATTAGGCTGGAGTGTGTTTGGACAGGCAGTATTATTGGGAGCATGGAAGGTGTGTACATATGGGGGGACAGGGATGCACATTTGGAGGGACTGTGCAGTCTATTTGGTTTTGCAGGCAGGGGTGTATTGGGAACCAAATGGGGCCATGGAAATAATTCTCAAAGTGGTCCCATATACCACTTTTTCAACTAGGCCAACCTTTTCCCATGGGAAAATGTGGGAATACCACACAAAAGATTCTCAGGGTGCAGATGCCTAGCGGGAAATGTCCAGAGTTCACTATAGGCCACTCCACCCCTGTTTGCAGGATCTGATAATGTGGAGTGGAAGGGTGTTGTTTATCCGAAGCGCAATCGTTTTTGGGCAGGACACTCCACTACACGCAAAAGATTGGGAGAGAGGAAATTGGCATCTGCTCAGCTTCCTACACTCTGGAAATGGTCCACTGAGGATATCAATTCCCTGAAGGATTGCATTTTTGTTATTTTCATTTCATAGCTAATAGGGTTGGCCTTGTAATTCTGGTTTATTTGTGCTCTCTATAGTTTACGGGACTTTGGATTGGATACTATGTTGTTCGCTTTTAAGATAATTTCTCGGAATGGAAACTGACTTAACTACCTGGCGAAAAGTGAAAAGGTACCAGCAGCCTTAAAGCTCCCTAAAGGGGATGTAGCCTATTTTCAAGTAGTGTAACCAGTTCCTGTGGAATCCACAAAGCTTCTGGGTGCATGGGTAGGATTAACAGGCCACAGTGGAGGCACATTAGAGTCCAGTGGTGTGAGCATCATAGTGAGGGACAAATAAAAGATGAGACCCTGATGCTTGTGCTCCACCCAGCATGCACGTACAGCAGCACTCCACACTCAGTTCATGGGGAACTATCCTCACCAAACTGAAAAGCTCTGAGGTAGCAGGGAACCTGAGCTGCACACAGGAATATCGGCAGCCAACTGGCATAAGGCTTTGGGCAGCCCCTCAACGAAGACACAATTTACGGTGGCAGGGAGGAATGTTTTGCACTCGTTGGACTCTCAAGATGCTCATCGTCCACCTCTTGTAAAATGGCAGATGCTGGAGGTGACAAGTACCTGAGCAGGTATTGTACAAAAAGACCGTATCTAAATGGTTGCATGAACAAAACGTCAAAGGTTCAAACACCAAAAGTTTGCACCTTTGGTGGTAGCATTGCAGGTAAGTAAAAAAGGGCTGTGTGGGATGTTCCCTGCAACACCCCTCTCACTATACTGTGTGGTATTGTGAGCAGGGTGTTGCGGAGGACACCCCCGCGGCATACATGCAAAAAAAAACAGGGGCTGTGGGGGCTTCCCCCGCAACCCCCGCTCACTGTACTTTAAAGTATAGTGAGCGGGGGTTGCGGGGGAAACCCCTGAAGCCCCCGTAAAAAAAAGGACCCTGCGGTGCCGATTCCCAATCATGGAAGTGAAAGGGAACCAGTGCCGCAGAGACTCAGCGTGAAGAAAAAGATAAGTGGGGTTTGTTTATGTTGAGGGTGTTGGTGGGGGTGTGTTGAGGGTGTAGGTGGGGGTGTGTCATGGGTGTGTTGTGGGTGTGGGTGGGGGTGTGGGTATGTACGTGTGTTTGCATGAGAAAGGTGAGAACTTTTGGTGGCTTTGCACCTTTCTCAGGCGAACGTTCCGGCCGCGGCAAAATCAGCCACGGTCGGGTCACGTAGATCCCCTGAGCAGGCTGCAAGCACATGTTCATGGAATGCGATCCTGTGTCACTGCTCTGAAATGGGATCACAGAAGGAATGCAGTGAGTATTTGGAAGAACTGTTTAACTTGAAGTCAGTTAAGCGGATTCTCAGAATTAAGCGCAAGTGAAAACAAACACAGGGAATGCACTTTTTAATTCGGCTCACTGCTGAAATGTGCAGGTCACCTTCTTCTCAAAGGAGACCTGAGCATTTCAGATGGGGCTGGACAGTGGCACAAAGTTGTGCTGTCCACCCAACTTTCATGCATTAGTTCCAGCAGCAGGCTCCCAACACCAACGTATGATGAGCTACCAGCAACCACGTGCATATTTCACTAAGATAGGTCACAATAGCCCTTATTGCTGCATATCTTTGAAGATCCACACTCCATCCTTTCTGCTCTGCGTTTCATGAAGAATAATTCCCTGCAGGGCTGCGGCATCACTCTGATACTGAAGGCATGGTGCCACGTCAAAACCTGGTGAGTTTGTGTCTGTCGGGGGCAGTGGAGGGCTAATTTCATTTTGGATTATGTAAGAAGAGTTTGGGGCTTGAGGGAGACAGCAGGGTAGACCTCCAGGCGACAAAAAGAGCAGGGATTCTCGCCCTTGCCGTGACCAATGCCTGATGAACATCTGACAAACACCTTCTTGTTCTGCGCAAGACAGGCCTTTCCCAGATGGACAGAGGTCCCAGCAGGCCACTGAGCACAGAACATGAGCATGGTAGAATAAGCTTTAAGGCATATTTCCATATGATGACCAACGTGCTAATCAAGGCACATTGTTGGGTCTGGCCTCAAATTTCAAGCTGCTCTGTCTCTAAACCAAAGGCTTTTGCCTCCCATAACTCTTTGCTGAAGATTATGGAAATTGACTGGAGTTTACAGACTGCCCTTTACACTTTGAAGATGCTTGTTTTGTTGCACATGGGATATAATATGTCGATGAGAGTGAGATAGAAAGAGAGAATGAGAGCGGGAGAGAGAGGCAAGGGCAGAGTGAGCTTGTGAAATGGGATCTCTGTGCAAGTGGTGGGAGTGGAGGGTTGCAGATTGTTTTTCCTTGTAAGACCTACTCCCCTGCTCCCCTAACACTCTCCCCTCTAAGGTTTCCTACCACTTTACACTATATACACAAACCCCATTCAGACGGTCACTACAGGCCCAGCTGATAGCATGTGTCAACATGTGTCAACACCAACTGAGCCCGACTAAGCTCTCCTCTTTAGCCCTATCACACTGCCCCCACATCAGAGGCTAACCAGACCCATAGCACTGTAGTCTATCAGATCTTGGGCTCTTCCCTAAAGATAACATACTCCCAGGTTTGCTCTGCCAAGCCCATAGAAAGGAGATTGGCACCCAGGAATGGGTACTTCTGACCTGCAGCCATCAACACCACAGGTTTTGCATCTGCCTTCCCACTGTTCCACTAATGAACCCCACTCCCCTTCTTTCTTACAGAGCCAAGTGCAGCAAGGCCACCAGCATTGACAGTTATTTTAGTTTTGATATATCTATTGTTTTCATAATGCCTGATGACATGCTTTAGCTTCTACGTTTTGCTCGCTGATGTTTGCAAATTAAAATTTAAAAACAAATAGTCATAAGGACAAAAGCTCAAAAAAAGAAGAATTCAGCCTAATTTTATAAGAAACATGAACTGCATGCAGGGGACCACCAACATTTGCTGTGGGTCCGATGCATGCCATTTAAGATGTTCACAGGGCGGAGGGACAAGGAAAGAGTAATAGGGAGGCCATTTTCCTCTCTGTCTCGTAAACAAGTAAAACACTGTCTGCAAATTACTTTTTTGCAATCGCCGTTCTCTGATTGATTCCTATGGGAATCGCCTGGTTTCAAGCAGGTGCAAACCCAAAGCAGATTCCGTAGGAATACATTCGTTTTACGCTTGCATGAACATCTCTTCCCGTGTGTCCAGTTTCCTTCCCCCAGCAGGCCTTCCATTCTAACCCCCTTTGACCTCAAAAACTCAGAAACAATGTGGCTCTTTGCCACAACGGATTCTGGATATCGGTGCACAACTGTATACTTCCATTCATAATGTCTAAATCGATCAAATAAAGATATTTCAGATTGTTTCTGGTGCTCCAGGCAAAGACTTTTGCTACTGAAACAAAAGAGCTAAGAACAGTATACTGTATTCGCCTCAGAAGTCACTGAGGTGAGAACCTGATCAGTCTAAACGAGGGATTTATTCCCTTCTCAAAAGTAATAAACACTTATTCAATAAAAGTCAACTAAGGTATAAATTGACTGTTTAAATAAACTGATAATACTATCAGATACACACTGTTTTAACTGAATATTTGTATAAATATATTTATAACACATGGACATCAAGCCAAAACTCAATGAATTACAACATTCACTAATTTACATGTTCACCTTCTTAATGGGTTTATACAAAGAAAAACATTTAATTCAAGAAAACACAATTGTCTTCAGAACAATCCAGTAACATCCATGTATTCATCTGTCAACATTTCCATCATATTACATGGCATAAACGCGATAAGCACAGTCAATACATCACATTAGGCGTTTCGGGGTTCTGACACGTGACTGAGGGTGTTCACTGCTTGGATTATGGTGTCCAGATTATGGTTAAGGTTGTGGAAATCGTGTAGAGAGACTTAGCAACCTGAATGAGGGCACGCAGATCCTGACCAAGGGTGCGCTGAGAGTATGAGGTTGTGCAGAGAGCGGCACAAGGTGTTTAGAGCTCATTTTAGCATAACAAGGAATATTATATTCAGTGTGGAGGAGGGAATGTGAAGGCTCATTCAGTCACAAAAGTGACAGAGTATATTTTAAGTGTAACAGAGGATATGCCAATCATGGTTCACAATTACAATAATTTTTAAGTAAATATGTTTCCCAAGAAGGAACTCTAAAGCTAATGGGGATGCGGGAGAGTCGCTGATGCTCATCTTATATAGCTTGAGAGATAGTACAGGGCAGGTTTTTGCTTAACTCAGAGATTAATTGTGTGTGCTAGTGTTTTCGCTTGCATTAGATTCTTGCATTGACCTGACACCATCCAAATTGGTGGAGCGGTTAGAGGGGCACTATTAGTTTTTATTTGTTATTTTTGCTGTAGAATTCTACACTTTTAGTAGTCTGTGAATCCATTGTCTGGGGACTTCGGCTAGAAGATTGTCTTTAAGGTGACAATGGCAGACCTTGTGTTAAAGCCCAATTATACAGAAAATGTATCTGGGGCTCCAGGGGAAGGTTGGAGGCCAGGAGGTACCTCAAATCTTGTAATTTGAGCTTATAAGTGAGTGTTGTAATTGATAGCCTCATCTTGTTTAGTTGAAGGCACTGAATGGACTGGAGACTCTTTTGTTTCCCCATTATTTAGAATCCTAATCTGATTGATCTGGATGTCCAATGGGTCTGTCCAATGGGTCAGTCGTTTTCCCCTTCCCGACCACAAGCATAATTGAGTGTATGTTAGGATTTGGTTTTTTACAGAAAATTGTAACGCTACTCTGTGTTAGTTCATTAAACCTTTTTTTCAATAAGGAATGGTGTTTGTGATATTTGTCAGTGCATGAGATTTTTTGTATCATTTTGTGATCAACGCTGTCACTCACATTCTCAGCTGGCAGATTGAATAACGCACACATTGGTGTGGGCTCGTCGAGCATGGATATTATGGGTGCAGAGCGGGAGCAGCTCAGTGCATCACTTATCACAAGGGAAATCACTGCGAGACCCCCTTTCTGGCTATGGGAGGTAACTTTCAATACAATTAGCATTGGCATTTATCAGAGATTAGGTATTTGAAGTTACGAGATGTAACGTTAAGTGGACTTGTAGAGTATGCTACTGCCATTTTGGCAGTCTTGATGCGCATGACTCTGTTAGATAAAAAGGGAGGATTGCTACTGGGATAGAGGGGATGGCAGATGCAGACCTGTGGTGTCGATGGCTGTAGACCGGAAGGACCCGAGTCCTGAGCGTTTGTGATTCTAGGTGGGTAGCGGTATAGACAGTTGAACATGTTTTTCAGCCAGAAGGGCGATCCCAAGATCATTTCTTTACAGTCAGCGCTGGAGTGTGGATGTGTGATAGCTCCAGAGAAGTGAGCAGTGACTTTGCTCTGATAATGTGGTGTGTTTGAGGCAGCATGCTGTCATGTGCAAGTGTGTGAGTAGTTTAAGGTGGAGGGAGAAGAGGATGTGAGTCCGTTGGAGGTGTAGAGGGCAATGGTTAAGAGAGATAACCTTTTGGCTCAGGACAGAATGGTGCAGTTTTGCTGGGGAATGTTGGCTGTCATCTCTGTTAATGAGGGTTCTTTGCTTTTCCACTTTCTTTTAATGGGTGCACAGAGACGGACCGGAATGAGTTGGATCTTTCAAATACTTGGGCTCATGCATTGTGCGCCGGCCTGTTGTATGTTTGCGAGACTATGTACGTCGTCGAAATTCAAACTTTGCATGGAAACCAACTTGGCTGTTTCTGATCTGTAGTCCCTGGCTGTAGTGTTGTGTGGTGGTTTGTGACATGTTTGTGGAACTTCCTGGGAGTTAAACGGGTGTCACCTGGAGTCATCCGAATATAATGTTGAAAAGCACACGTTCTGTCATGAAATTGGAGTTATGAGTCGCTGTAGGGCAGTGTGAATGCTTCATAACTATATCCTACTAACAAAGGACAGTGCACCATTTAATTTACAACATGCTGATTTGTTCGGCTAATATCCCATCCTCTAAGAATATGGGCCTATATAATTTTATAATGTTTTTGAGTATCTTGCATTTGTAATCTTTTAGTTTTGTCGGCACGAGTAGCTATTACTGCAATGCTTTAGTCTGGTTATATTGTATATGTAGCTAAGCCCTACCCCCAGCCTACAGAAGCTTCCTTCCATGTCTTAGCAGATCTATATTACCTGACTAGTTTGCTGGAGGGTGACCTCTGCACTTCAAACGTTTAAAAATATACCTTTGAAGTTATGAGGCACCGTAAGATCTACTTAGCATTGATCCGGGGTTACACGCTGATCGATATGAAGAAAGGAGCTGTGTAGCTTCAAAGGTCAATATAGTATCTAATTCGATAACTTTTCATCAACAAGGGTAAACACCAGTGCGTGTAGAATAGCGATACAAAGGGAGGGAAGACGCCGCCCATTGACATCTTTACAGGTTTCCGGGGAAACCTTGATTCTGAGACAACAGACTGGAAAGATGAATGGACAGTGCGCGTGCAAGGTGCTTTTCTCTGGAATGGGACAAAGCAGTTATTCATTATTCTCAAGTATGATACATTGAATACCACAAGTGGGTAATAATACTGAAAGCAGGTATTACACTGGTTAGAAGCATATCTATAGGAAGTTTGTATTTCAATCAGCAGATGATTATTATTTGTATTATTATAATCATTATTATTATTGATAATATTATTATTATAACCACATAGTGGTGTTTGCAAGTGAGTCTCTTGGCCACGACCCGGGATAAACAGTACATAGGGAAAGTTAAGGGTGAATTGTTAACTGAGGTGCTGGGTGTTCTGGGTAATGTACTGTCTCTAGCGGTCACTCAGAATTCATTACTCCTTCAGGTTCTAGAAATCACTCATCAACCGTCATCATTAAATTAGAAACAACAATTTCAAAAGCAGTACTGCCTTTGAGAATTGAGAACAAATAGCCTAAGTTCAAAGATTTGGTTTAGATGAGTGTTTGCACCCTCTCTCCTTCCCTTCATTCTTTGCCATGTCTGCAAAATGCACCCAACAATGTCTCCTCCAGCTCGATATTCTACGACTTATTGTGGGAACGGCAATGTTGGGTCTTTTGCATTATTTTATTACACAAGCAGTTATCAGAAGTGTATTCAGATGTTGTGGATCGTGATGGACAGGCAACCACTGACAGAAGTAGAGCTGGCAAACTACTGCTGAACTAAGTGGTGGTGGAGCAATGATAGCAGCATGACTTCCTTCCCATCTCCCTAAAATCGTTCTCCCGATGACGTACTCCACCAGTCCATAGGTATGTTATTGAGCATGTCAGGCCCACTGATATTTAATTTTCCAGAATTAACCTAATTTTTTTTTTTACTAGTTTCTTATATCAAACTTCATGCCACATTCCAGCCACTAAGCACAGGACCGGGTATCGAACCAGTGGTGATCATCATAGTCTTGATTTTAATATGAGCATTTTGTCCCTGTGCTATCTTCCCAGACTGACATAAAAGTCATGAGCTTAAGCAAAGAGTCAGCAGATGCAGCTGTGTGGCACACTTCAGGTGAATATATGGTGAAGTGCATTTGTTTGCGCATATGGAAAACATAATGGGTCTCATTACGAGGTGGGCGGTAAGGGATTACCGGCACCGGTAAGGGCACTGGTGCCAGTAATCCCTTACCGCCCTACTACGAATTCCCTTTGGGAGTCCTTCCTTAACGCCTGGTTTTATCAGGCATTAAGGACGGGAGCCGTAAAGGGATACCGGGGTCAATAAAGGTACCACAATTTGTGGCACCGTTATTGTCGCCTTCCCATTGAGCCCTATGGGGGCTCAAATGGGAATGGGGAATGGCTCTGGTGAATGGGGACTTGCTACATCCACCAGACCGGAGTCGGAACGATTTTGGAGGCAGCCATGGCGCTAATAGCGCTAATAGCGCCATGGCTACCTCCAACCTCGTAATGAGGCCCAATGTCTTGAAAAAGCCCTCATTCAATCCTAACGATCTAGCAAACTACAGATCCATCACAAGCTTCCTTTTTTAAAGGAAAACTCATCGTAACGGCTTTAGCCAGTCAATTGCTGACCAAAAAAGAACCAACTCGGCCTCCTCCTTGATGACCAATCAGGGTTCTGCCCGAAAATGTAGCACAGAAAGGGACACAATTCAGGTGATAGATGACGCACTTCATCATATGGACAGAGGTGACTCCTGCCTCCTCGTCCTCCTTGACCTTTCAGGAGCATTGGCCAAGGTCGACCATCCCACGCTCATCTCGACCCTCGCCACCAGAATGGGCCTCACAGGAAAAGTCCTTGACTGGTTCTCCTCATACCTCACAAACAGATTCGAAGTCATCCAAATGGAGCATTTGAGGTCCAAACTCCTACCAATATTTTGTGGCTTATCGCAGGGTGCCATCCTCTGACCCATTATCTTCAACCTTTGTATGACTCCAGCATCTCCATCCACCAGTACACTGATGACGTGCAGCTATACCTTAAAGTTACTGGCCCTAAATACATCTTGCTTCTCCTCTGCTGCTTGGAAGACAGCCAGACATGGATGTCATCCGCCTACATAAAATTCAACCCCACCAAAACTGAGTTTGCCCTCATCAGCCCCCCTCCAAACAACTGATCATCCAAAACTGGCTCGACAACATGAACCTAGACAGATACACCCCTAAACTGACCAACTCTGCCAAATCCCTAGGCTTCATTGTCGAAAGCGGTCTCTCCCTCCAAAAAACATGTAGCCAAGATAGCCCAAAACCACCAAAACTGCCTAGCTCCACACTTCAAATCAAATCAAATCCTTCACCCCTCCCGCTAACTTCCGTACAGTAGTTCAGGCACTGGTCATCTCACACATTGGCAGGGGTAACGCCCTCCTTGCCAGGCTCCCAGCACGTACCTGGCTCCCCTCAAAGCTGCCCACCAGGGCGCAGCTCATCTTATCGTGGGTTCCTGCAGATTCAACCACATCACCCACACCCTACGTGATCTGCATAGGCTCCCTCTCCCCGCAAGTATTGTCTTTAAAACTGTGTGCATCGCATACAAAGCAGTCTCCAATGGAACCCCATCTTACCTGGCAGCCAAACTCTGCATCTCAGGAGGTTCTTGCACCTCCCGTAGCTCGACCATCAAAAGGTTAGAGTCCACACTTACCCGTGATGAAAGGACCAGAAAGTGGCCTTTCTCCTACTAAACCCCATCCCTCTAGAACTCACTCCCCCTGGAGGATTGTACTGCCCCTTCCACCATGCAGTTTGTCAAAATTGTAAAGACATGGATCTTTCATCCATTCTACCCCCAAGACTGAAACCCTGACAATCCCCAACAGTACTGCGTTACTGATAAAAGCACTAGCTCGACACAAGCCTCTAAAACACTAGCTCGACACAAGCCTCTGGCTTCTCCTGAACTCTGTAAAGCGCTCTGCTGCCTACAGGAAAGATTTGTGCTATGAACAATAAAAATTACATAATAAATCAATAAGGGTATATTCTGCCCCCATTGGCTCTTTTAACTTTAAAACAATATGGTGTGGGCATCTATGGGCATTTGGGGCCCAGAGAGAGGAAGGGAGAGGCCCAAATGGGACATTAACATTTCAAAGCAATAATAGACCTCAACTCCCTTTCCGATACATACTGGTGCCAGTATGCCATTCATGGAAAGCTAAAGGCGTAAAAGACAAACGAAATGGAGTGGCATATGCAGGTGTTTCAACTGGGTGTCAGGGTTTTCTCAAAGGATTCTTGAAGAAAATAGAAACCAAGACGTGGTGTACACAAAGAGCTTATCAGGATAAGAAATTAACTGTGCTTCAATGACCTTTCGGGCACGCTTCCATGCAGAGGGCCATGAAATGCAATGTAAAATCCTAAACCAAGAACCCAAGGCTGTCCTTTTAGTTTGCAAGGTATTCAGACAATATGGAGTCGTCCAAATGTCGATGCGACAGACATTTAAAAACGACTTTCTGCTCGATGGGGCTCTTGGAATTTGAAATTGTCTCCTGGTTATTTTTAGCTTCCGATCTCCATCCATTTTAGGAACAGATTGGAAATTCCCCATTATATTATGTACACATTTAACTACTAACACATGTCTCTAGATGCCTGAATTGTGCACCTTACAGTACCTTGATGATCAGGCCAGCCATTTGAAGACAAAAAAACCCTGCTGTACAGTACAAGAAATAACATCAGGTTTTACATAGTACTTCTTTCCATATTCCTCGTGCTTCTGAGTGCTGTTATGATAAGTGTTAATATTACTCGGTTTAACAGTACTCAATTTATCAGCCTCGGATTAAGTTCCTGCCAGAATTAGAACTTGTGAAGTGCCAGTTTGCACTCTTTTCAGAGGTGGGCGCTTAATTTATTAGTGTTCTACCTCTGGTCGGGAGTTGCCTTGCCACTCTGACAAAGAGGGTTGATTCCAGTTGTCACCTTACAGTTGAAATGGAAAGTTAAACCAATGATCATTGAGTTACTTCACATACGTTGGTGGTAGATGTTCATTGCAACATTAACAGCCATGCATCATGAAAGGCTTAATATATATTCTTAATCGTAAATCGTAATTTATGCACAGAGAAAATTATTATCCAAGAACCTAGAAGAACGATAACCATGGGAGGCCATCATAAAAAATGGCCGCCCATGTTCGCAGTACGGAATGCCTCCAGAAAAAAAGTTTCCAAACATTGAACAAGCAACCGTTGGTACCAGTCATCCGGCCATGATGTCAATGTTACGCGGAAGTGGCATTAAGGGTAATGAGCCCTTACCTGGGATACTGGCATCAGCTGCAAGATTAAGTCCGCGAGGCGCTGCAACCAGGAAGGAGTTATGCTTTCTTTTAGCCTGCGTGGTACGGGGCGGCCTGTACTGGCGCTTACCCTGGGACTTCTCAAAGGATTCGCAAACATCGTAGGATCCAGGTGGCGGCGCTTCCTGCAAGGCAATAAAGTAAGGACACAAGATCAGCTCAAGTGTGCAATACAGTTGGGGCTAATGCTCCAGCCTATCACTCAAACATGCAACATGTAAAAACAGAAATGCCACGTAGGCTCAGAAAAGGTTGGCTCAAAGGGCGATGCATGTCGCTGTATTTGCAGCCCTATGCACTGTACAGATGGACCTGTGATCGCGCCCTCCTTTGGTGCCCCCTTCTTCTCTTCCCGCCGTGGCAACATAGGGGCATCACATTGGTGGGCCTGGGCTGGAGATGGGGCAATCTCTGGCCTTATCTTGATCACCACAGTGTGTCATGCTGGAACTAAACTATTGGGTGATGTACCCACACCGGCGCTTTTGTAAGGGGGTTATCTGACATGCCATAAGGACAAAAAATGTTTACATTTACTTATTTATTAATGTATCAAGCACCAAAGCCCGCAGGCATCAGGGCGTACATCAACACAGGAGACAATTCAGAAAAAAAGGCGAGTACAAAAATCCGAACCAGGCAATCTAATCAAATAACAGGAAGTGTAGGTGTTTCTGGAAGGCCTGCAGATTCTTATCCTGGCGTAGAAAACATCCCAGGTGTTATTATTCATTTATTCCAAAGCAGACAATGTAAATGTGTATTTTTTAATTTCTTGGCACTATCATTTGAAAATGTTCTCTTGTCTCTGTTTCAGCTTTATACAACTAGGACAGCTGTTGAAATGTATTAAAAATCCCCCACGCATCAAATCCTGTAAATTATCCACGCAATTCAATTAGATGTCAAACATGTATTCCAGAAACCTGTTTTAGAAAATGACAGTGTGAAAAACTGTATTCATTTTGCATACATTCAACTATTCAAAAATGGAAGCCGATCTCATCAGCACTTTAGCATTATCTGACAAAGGAAATCCTGGGGTTAGGCAATACCTCAAAAGTCTGCACATGGTTACAGAACAGGCCCTGACTTACTTTATTTTCAGACAAAACATTGGGCCTCTTTGTGAGTTTGGCGGAAACATACCGTCCTTAAGTCCTGCAGATTTACCGCAGGATGATGAGTTGTGGTAACCCTGTGTTAGCCACCATTTTTGGAATCCATAGTATTCCTTGGGGATTTTATTGGAATTTCCATGAGCGGTAATTCCTCTGCGGTAATTCCACCAATGTTTGGTCTTGAAGCAGTGGATGTACCTCCGGCAGCTTGCTGGAGGTAAATCCTTCACTTTATTGTCAAACTTAGTATTGGTCGGTGCGGTAAAAGTGGCAGTAATTACTTACCTGGATAACCAGTAAAGTGTACTTGACCACATGGTTACTAACTACAGTTGTTTACTGAGCATATAAATAATATGACAGTCTGCATAAGATCAATACCCAAAGTATGGGATGCGTTATTTAATTGATTGTCATATGTTATTTTAGACATGTTCACATTTGAATATATGTTTTGCTGGATATTAATGGTGAATACATTTTGTTTTCACTAATCACATTGATTACCGATCAGATGTACGGGGGAATTGATATTGTGATACTACTCGATACCTAACTATGTGGCGTGGAAGGGCGGGGTAGCCTGGGCTCGTTTGTTTGTGTATCACAGTAATAACTTCCCTAAAAGTGGCTGGAACGGAATTGTCACCATTTTTTTTTACAACACCTCTGAACTCGTAACAAGTCCCATTGTGGGAAATCGTGTAAATTGAAGGTTTTAGCATTCAATGGAATAAATAATCTTGCAAAACGTAGGCAGGATTTCATAATATTGACAATTCTAATACAACTGTATGCAGAGATGTTAATATTGTTATACACATGCATCAGTAAGCCGGTTTTATAGGAGAGGGGTGTGGCCCATGAACCGGCCACTCTGGCATGGAAGCTCTGAGGTGGAGTTCTGCCCATTGTCAGCACTTTAAAAAGAACATGGCAGACAAAAGGGGAGAACGGTGAGTGTGAAAGAGTACCTGCTCCACCTTTGTGACTGCCCAGTGATAGGATAGGTTTGTGATTAAGACAACTATAATTTGGAAAGTCGTGGAAAAAACTGGGAATTGGAAAAAGACAAGTTAATACTGGGGCAAAAAACAATGGATACTGCAAGCAAGAGCAACATGTACTGCAAAGAGCTTAAAGGATTAGAGTTAGAAGATGCAAATCTACAACAACCAGGGTAAAAGGATGTCCTATATATGATAAGATAAAAGGCTGTCACGTGTGATGAAAAAAATCGCTCCAATAGCAATACCACGTGTCTCCTAATCGCAATGGCCAGATGCCGCAAATGCTAAATTGAGTGAATTATTTATCATCCAAAATTAAAATTCAATTTGTTAAACATGTCTCCAGCCCCGTCAAGATACTGAGCTTTGTTTCCAAATGATTCTACTCTTCATGGCAAATTGAGGCACCAGGTAGGGAATGGATGCCAGGGATCCAGGAAGTGACATAACTTGGCTGTGTTCATCTCACGCTCAAGCAAAGGCTTTATTGGAGCATGACCCATGACAGCAGTTTAAGTGATGTGCTTAACAAAACATATCCAAATGCGCCATTCAATAGCATGCCAGGCT
The DNA here is from genome assembly GCF_040938575.1 of Ambystoma mexicanum. Classification (NCBI taxonomy): domain Eukaryota; kingdom Metazoa; phylum Chordata; class Amphibia; order Caudata; family Ambystomatidae; genus Ambystoma; species Ambystoma mexicanum. The sequence goes on along the minus strand of NC_090937.1, from coordinate 100,231,859 downwards.
GGATTTTAGCCCCTACATTAACTTGTGTGCCACAATAGTAAAAACATTTCACCAAACTAGGGAGCTCTGTGGGACCTCTCACAAGTAGGAACAGAAAACACATACATTATAGGCATGATCCAGGGAAATGAAAGTCAACACAAATAACGAGGGCCTACTTGGCCCTTGTCTTTGGTATCCTCTAAAAACAAACGAAAAAGGCCCCACGCTCATGACAATCATCATTCTTTGTCATTAATTCTAATTATTTCTGAAAGTAGAACAAATATGCTGCAAAAGTCACATAAAGCCAAAGAAAAATCCTTAAAGTGCAAGTTTGATTTAATACAAAGACAAACACATCTTTTTTTGCTCAAAATTGTTTGGAAACACAAAACTTTTAAACATAAATTCAGTAGAAATATTGAAAAAGAAAAAATAGAAGAGAAAGCATTCAGAATATAAAAATGGATCAAAAGAAGGAAAAGCAACCAACCATAATTGTAAAGTAATTAGAAAGGTTTTTACCAGGTTGGTTGAATGCATTGCAGGAGATAAATTGCTGGCGCATGTGCACTACCAGGGTGTATTAAAAATTACCCTGGTAAGTTAGTGGATGTTGACATGGTCAATCAATAAACATGACCTCATTATCTGCCGTCTTGGTATCCTCTAAGCACCGCACCCTGGAAGATCAGTACCCCCACAGGGTCGCCTCTGATGAGTCTTACAAGACCATCTCTGGGTCAGGGATTCTCCCAGCTTGGGCTATATCTTGGGGAGCTCTGGGAATGGAGGATGCAACTCCAGTTACCCACAATCTAAGGGTATTTATAGTTTCCAAGCACCCTTTTTAAATGAAGACATCATCTTTGGTGTGTCTCTGAGTTCTTGTCCTGGTTGTAGCCCTTGTCTTGGTCATGGCTTGCTCTATGCCTGAATTGGTGTGCAAGGCACATCCTCACAACATCATTCTGGGAAAGACCTGTACTGGAGCACAATTGCCCTCTGGGTTTCTTGGGGAACATGCTTGTATGTATTGTCTCCCCTACCACACACTTTTTTAGTAAGATTTACTCTCCCATACATAGGTTTGAAAGGTTAGCAAGACTTCTTTCTTGTCATGAATCACCGCTTCCGGCCCTTTTGGACAACATGGTCCCTCAAACACTGCACTATTGCATCCATTGTACCCCCAAAATGGCCGTTGCTGCGGGGAAACACGGTCTAGTCTCCCAGTAATGCATGTTGCTTCCTTGTAAACAGACACGCACCCGCGGCTCGGCGCGTCTCAACGCTAAGCTTGTCCATGCTGTTCGTGTCGGCAAGTTGTTACTCTGATTCCATCCATTATCTGCTTTCACTAATCCTTTGGCTTCCTTGCGGTTAGCCTTCCCTTCCCTCCTGGTGTGCTGTTCTGTTCCGCTCCTCGCTATCACCGCTGGCGGAGCGGTTCGAGTTTCTTTTATAACTTCTTGGATTCGTAGCCTTCTCTCCTGGATTGTTACCCGGTATTTCCTGGAATCCTTCCTGGAACACTGAACGCTTCAGGCTTTTGTATCCTTCCTCGGCAGGAGCCCATACTCATATCTATACGTTACCTGCCTGCATACTGGTGATGGAGGAGACACGCCCCTTCCTATACAAATCCCAAACTTCTAGGAAGAAGGAGAAATCTGCGAACACAACAAAGAAGACGTCAAGAATCAAACAGGTGAGCCAAGAGTCAGAGGACTCAGAGTGTGACATTTCTTTGGCTTGTAAACTTGCAAATCCCACCAGGGTCTGGGCTATAGATCCCAGCATGCAGCCGTTCACAATGCTTCTTAGATTTTATGTATGGCCCTGCCAATCGCTGTGCCCAGGATATCAGCCGGCCTCTCTTCCTAGCCGTACCATTTATCATGGCTTCTACTAAGCATTGGCTCCACTGGCAAAGCCACCTCCCTGTCCCACTCTCTGTCTCTGGTTGTTCTTTTTGGCAGTCCAGGTTCTGCTCACCTGGCTCTTCTTATCCTTGGATGCATCTCCCTATGTGGCCCTTCTGACTTGGACAACACAAGTTCTGATCTCCTGCATCGCTCACACAAGCACTTTCTTTTCTCTATAGCGCCACTCTATCAGGAATTCTGTCCTTTCACCCACAAAGTCAGAAGGCTTCTGTCTCTTGTTGTCCAGGTACTGGCAAAATGAAGCCCACTGCCAATATCAGGTCAAGGCTTTTGAAAACTGGTTGTTGCCCAGAGACACATACAGATCCTTCAATTTGCTTTGCAGAAGGTTAATACGAAGTCTGCTCCCGTGACAGTTTGATGAAGTGGGCACACCTGCTTGCCCCAGGTGCATTGAAGCCTCCCGCCGGTGCATTACAGAGAGCCTCAGGACATACCTTTCAAACACAACACCTCCTTTTCGGGTTACCCTTGATTACCAAAATGTCATTGGAAGCTTGGGCCCTTTTTAGTTTAGGAGGATGGTAAGAAGTCATCAGGATTCAGGTAAGGCACCGGAGACTTGAGTATATAAAAGGACTACGTTTATTTCTTAGTTACAGGGCTAGTTAGTTAGAAAGGCAGGGAGCTAAATAGATGACATCCTTTCAGTATGGTTCTCCCATCCTGTGTTCCCAACTGTAGCTCTTGGAACCCTCAGGTCCCATAACATTCTATATGACATAGCTGTATTCTACTAGCAGCACTGTGTGCACCCAGTGCAGATAGATAACTACAATACTACACCCTTTTTACTCAGATATTTGTCATGAGCCTCCATGACATCCTCAAACTTCCACTAAACATGGCGTCTGCTATCAGAGGGCTTCTTCGGGTGTCCGGACTAACTGGCCTGCATTTAGGTGAGATTTACTCAATTTATCCCCCTGCACTCAAATGAGGATCCGGAAGTGGGATTAAGCCACAGTTCACAGACATTGAAATAAGAACATGTTTGGAAATAATTGCTGTCCTATATATTTATAATTTTTAGACTTTTGACGCTCCAGGGAAGGGGTGGTTATACAATGTTTCTATCTCTGTAATGGCTCAATGTTGGGATGCGGTGTGTCTTCCCGGTTGTTAAATCTGTGTTTTACGTTTGCACGTGGCATTGTGGGATTTGTTGGCTCCTTGGGGTCCTATCAGCAGCATATTAACGTCAGCTTTGAAGATACGATGCCCTCAAGCATTCCGAGCACTTTCAACTGCATTACAGAACCCCTGCAGGCCGCTTTCTGAATGATGATGGGCCCGCATTTGAATATTGATTTTAACCATGATTCTTCTACTGCCTCGCGCCTGTATAATTAGTGTCAGAGGTAATACAAACATGATTACAATATATTCCTAGGAGGAAAAGTAGTCTTTGAGAATACTTCTGCATTTTAATAGGAGAAGATTGCGGGGCGATGAGCAGCAGTCATTATGAACTTGAAACCCCAATAATCCCTGTTCTCATGAATGATGTCCGCTTTACCATATAGAGGGCTGTGCGTAGCAGTCTTTGGGGCTGTGAGTATACACCCCCCATTTGACATCCTAGAGCGTTATTCTATGTGTCTGACATTGGTAGAATAGTATTTATGTGTATCCTGGTTGTTTTTGTATAGGGAGTTGTATGAGTATGTCTTTTGGAAATTTTAACAATATGAAATGTGTCGTTTGCTCTTTGTATGAAATCAAATTTGAAAGTGTTGTTTTTTTTTATTTTTCATGAACTTTTATGTATGTGCTTTCTATTTCCATGAACCTTTCTAGCTTTTTGGCCCGCATAAAGTCTTCCTGATTGATTGATTGATATGCATAACCCCTAACTCCAGTAAGAGGAAACGATTCTTCTTTTCACTTCCGGGTGTGGTCACAGCTGATTGTGCTTTTAATTGCGTTAACTATGAAGAAAATGCCTAGAAGATAGCGGACTGGTGAAAGAAGAAATTTCCCCCTGAACGGTTCCCAGATGATGACAAGGGCTTGACATCAGGGGTCTCTGGACAGTGGCAGTTCAGTTAAGGCCAGTACATTGAATTGGCATGGATAGCGTTAGGAATACAGAATGCAAGAGTCCAAAATAGTGGCAGTTGCCAGGATGAAAGGTTGCTCTTGGAGACAGTCCCCACTGGCAAAGCACAGAGGGAACATTCTAGCCAATAGGAATTCCAAAGGTGCTGACCCAGCAGGAGCACACTGCAGGTGCCGGGGTCCAGAAATGTAGCACGCAGGAGCAGTAATCCATAGGAACTTGAGATACTGAGAAATGATGATGTGAGGTTTCCTTCTGGATTCAGATATTTACAAGTCATACGAGTTAAGGATTGGCGGAGGGGCATGAGGATTCTCATTGCGGGAGTACACAGAGCCAAGCACTGCCGATCTGCACATGCCTGTCATACTTCAGAAGATTCCATGGGGATGTGTGTGCCACCATCTTGAAGATTAATGAACACATGGAGCGATTGAATGAGGTTGGAGATGAATGGGATTCAGTAAAAATTTACGATAGAATGTAAAAAACGTAAACAACGCCCACGGACTACACTGGTGGACTCCATGCGTTTACGGCAGGTAGGAGGAATCGCTGACAGGGGAGCCATGTTTGAATAGGTTCACATGCCAGCAAGGCAATGATCAAAACGTAAGCCAAAATGAAAAGCAAGGTTTAGTTCATGAGGTAGCCCACAGTAGACTGAGGATGAAGGAGCTAGTGCCAAAGTGTGCTCGGTCACCAGTTCACACCATATCACTTGCCTGCTTGGCCATTTTCTGGAAGGATAGCTATGGTGCAACACTCTGGTTTAGTAAACAAGACTAAACTGAGCAGCATGGGTACCCAGTCCTGGAACTTAGCTCAAAGGCTGGAGTCCGGCATGAAGCGCAATATAAGAAACCAATCTATTTATTTCTAAATTGATTAACTCCCCTGCCCCTTACCCCCCACCCCCCGCACCACCATGACCTGGCTCAATAGTCTTCCATGAACACATGGCTAAACAGTTGCTAATTTATGCATAACTGAGAAGTGTCTCTGTTAGCGAGATCGATTACCGCCCGTCCATGCCCCAAGTATGAGGCAGCTTAGAGAGACGATGCACCAAGGCCTACACTGTACCCGGTTCACAATTCCAAGCATACAGCCGTGTGTAATTATGTCAGATTAGGGGAGGGGGGAATTAGGTGTTCACTCTGGCTACGCAGCCAATCCGTGGACAGGGGAATGGTTCCACCAAAGCCCACCACACTATCTAGAAAAGGGCTGTGGAAGGAGCCTGCAGAGAATATGGACCTAATACAAATCTGGTGATGATATGTAATTAGTTCTATATGATAATATCAGCATGTAAACGCCTTTTGAAATTAACAGTGCCACTGGCATTCCCCTTGTTTTATGTTACTGGGGTGTTTAAGCCCAGGAGGATCCTGAGCTCTCCCACTGCATACCGTCCAATCCCCTTTCTGTTTCCCTGATGTGTATGGGCGGCGGGGGGAGTTAGTGAAAGGGAATGCTGCCAGCGGCATTTTTATCAGCAGCTTTAACATGCCAGCATTTTCACCTTTATGGATGTGCTTCTTTGGACTAATGGAATTTGGGCACGATTTGCAACTCTGAGTTACTGAACACTGTGAATGAAGGGCTGGCTGAGATAGATGTGCTAATTGTAGTCCCTTGGGTCACAGTGAAAGCTTCAAAGCATTGGTGATTTTCTAACTGTCCCTAATGAAAAGTGTCCCAGAGGCAGTCAGTAAACCCAGTGGAATGGGGACATTTTGGGTCCGATTCACAGAACGTTTTCCTACGGGATAATGCCATTATAAGACACTTCTGTGAATCAGGTCCTATGTGTTAATTTGGTCTAACGGAATCTGGGCCTGACGTTTTACTGACATAGTGGGACTGCTACCATGGTGTGCCAACTGGGACTATTGGAATTCAGGAATTATGTTTTCTCTGGGACTATCAAAGTCTTGTCATTCTATACCAACTCAATCTAGGCATGACGGTCTCACTAGACCTATTGGAAGATAGGCATGCTGGGTTAACTGGGTCAAAATAACACAAGCTTTCCTTCCTTGCCTCCTTCCCCCAAACACAACAACCCACTCATGCTTACTGGAACTAGTCTGATTCCTGGAAGTGACACAATTTTTAGGAGTTTTTATGTGGTCTATTTTAGATTATGTTGTGGTTATAATTTCCTCTTTTTAGTAAGGTCGAAAGTCAACACAACGAACCCCAACTTCTCTAACCCCAAAGTTTGCAAACATCTATTAAAACATTCAACAACAATACACAGAAATGTAAAACCGAATTTATAATATAGAATATTGTTGTTTTGTGATTTATTTGTAAACATTTAGATTCCCAACATCTTACATCGTTTTCTACAGTATTTAAAATGCGACACCTGAACCTAAATTCTTGCTGCCTACCAGCTCTTGAAAAGGTGGCATGCCCACACATTTTTTTTTTTTTTTTTAAGTATTTTATTGGCATTTATATGAATATAACACAACCATCAAACTGTAACACAACAAACAAACTAAAACAAATTAACTAACTAACTACCACAGTCTTCATAGGCGAATATATTGTTCGTAATTGTGGCGGCGGGGGAGGGGCTGATGTGCGGCACACCCAAGTTCACGGGGGCTTGATCATCAGGTTGACCATTCCTGGGGTAAGTCAAAAGCAAGTCTCTAGTGAGGGTGAAAGCTCAGGGGGGTTTGTGGTCGGAGGCAAACTGGATGTCACGCACCAGGGCCTTCCATGAGTCTAAGGTGTCGTTGGAGTCATCATCGTTTGAGCGGGTTCCATCCTGCCAGGCCCTAGTTTCAGCCTCCGTCCACTTTTCCAGGTCCCTAAGCCAACGTCCGTGCCTTGGGCCCCTTGGGGATTTCCATGCCATTGCAATGGATCGTTTTGCAAGGATGCAGGCTAGGTCCATCAGTTTGACCAGGTGTTTGTATTTGCTAGGCCTGGGGTGAGCTCCCAATAAGCATTCCTTCGGATTCCACTCATATCTTGTAAGTCCCGCTGCGGTGCAGGTACGTTCCACCATGGACCAGAAATTTGCTGTTTTGGTACAAGTCCAAAACATATGGACCATGTCCGCTTTGTCATTTCCGCACCAGGGGCAGTTCGGGGGTGCATGTTTGTTGAAAGTTGCAACTCTGAGTGGGGTCATGTATGTCCGGTACAGTACATTCAATTGAACCTGTTTAAATCTAATGTTCCTCGACACCTCCTTGGGGTATAGTAATATTCGCTCCCATTCACTGTCGGTTAGCGCGATCCCTAGTTCGGATTCCCATTTCTGTCTCAGGGACGCGCTTTTCGGGTTGGATCTATCATTTAGTTTGGTGTACAAGCGGGAGACCGGTTTCCAACCATCTGCTAGATCGTACATCTCCTGAAGGAGGGGGTCCGGTTGGGGTTCTTCTGGCCAGTCAGGCCACTGCGCCTTTGCTGTCCGTTTGAGGCGGTGGTACCACAGGAACTGGGTGTTCGAGATGCCTTCGTTGGCCTGTAGCGATTCAAGCTCTCTGAACTTGCCGTCTTCAAACAGATCTCCCCATGTATAAATTCCAGCTCTCTCCCACCTCCTGGCTGTCGCCAAGTCCGCCTGAGTTTTGCACACATCCACCAGGATGGGAGTATTGGGATTATAGGGGTGTTGCAGCTGTCGAAGAAAGCCAATTCTGGCCCATACCTGCCTGCCCAGGTTGACAATCATGGGGACTCCAGAAGTTTGTTTCGTCGGGTTCCAAAGCATTTCTTTAGGAAACAGTTTGGGGGACGGATGTCGCAGGAGCCCTACTTCCGCTGAGAGGTCGTCGGAGAGCCATTTGGTTGTGTGGCTGAGCTGCGCGGCTAGGTAATACCTTTGCAAATCGGGTAGTTGTATCCCACCTTCTTTGTATGGAAGCGTGAGTGTGGGTAGGGAGATCTTGTGTCTAGACGACCCCCATATAAAGTCCTTGATCAAAGAGTCCAATTTTTTGAAGAAAGGAGGTCTGATGTAGAAGCATACATTCGTGAAGTGGTATAAGAGACGGGGGAGAACTATCATCTTGACTATTGCCGCTCTACCCATAACTGCCAGTGGTAACTTCGACCAGAAGTTCATAGATTTACAGAGGGCTCTTACTGCTTTTTCAGTGTTGTGATCGTGCGTGAGCGCTGGGGTATGGCGCACCTCGATTCCCAGGTATTTGAACTGCTCTGGTTGCCATTGTATCCCGACATCTGGGAGGTCGGGCGCATCCAGACCCCTGAGTCTGGCCAGTGGAAACGCACACGACTTTAATTTGCTGAATGTTATTCCAGAGTATCGAGCATAGTTGTCGAGGATGTCCAATGCGACTTGTGCATTGAGCTGGGGATTGTTCAGATATAGGAGGACGTCGTCTGCATACATGGATATTATGGCGTAATCACTGCCCAGCCCAATGCCCGCGTCGAAGTGTTGTGTCCTGAAATAAGCAGCCACTGGCTCCAGGCCCAGTATGTATAGCATTGGGGAGAGCGGGCATCCCTGCCGCGTGCCCCGCTGTATCGGCCAAGCTTCGGACAATATCCTGCCAGTCTTCACTCTCGCTGTCGGTGCGTTATACAGTACCTCGACCCACTTTACAAAGCTCTCGCCAAAGCCGAATTCTTTTAACACTTCGATCAGCCACTCCCAGTAGATTGAATCGAAGGCCTTTATGGCATCCAAGGAGAGCACCGCTAGGTCCTCGTCCCGATCATAGGTCTCTGCCATGATGTGTTGGAGCCTCCTCAGGTTCGCAGTGGTGTTGCATCCTGGCACAAAGCCATTCTGGTCCTCATGAATCAAGGTTCCAATCACCCTCGCCAGCCTCTTGGCCAGGATTGTCGTCAGGATCTTGCAGTCGTAATTTAGCATGGCAATCGGGCGGTATGATTCGCAGTTATTAGCGGGTTTGTTGGGTTTGAGTATAGGGATGATAATCGTCTCTTTCATGGTGTTGGGTAAGTTTCCGTTTTCGTATGCCTCCATGTACACCTTGTGGAGGGTCGGGGCAAGGGTTACTTCGTAGGCTTTGTAAAATTCAGACGGGAGCCCATCGCTTCCTGGGGTTTTGCAGGTGGTCAGCGATTTAATCGCGTCTGTCACGTACTCTATAGTAATTTCCGCATCCAGTGACTCTCTTTGGGGTTCCGTAAGTCTTGGGAGCTCAATTTCGGCCAGTGTGGCCTTTATGTCGTCCACTGGTATTTTGGTGTCGTGGGCGTACAATCTGGAGTAGAAGGCCGCGAAGGTGAGTTGATGTCTAGCTGCGTCCGGTGAGTTATCCCCCTCTCATCGATTATTTCGGTTGGGAGATGTCTCGGGAACTCGCGCCTACATAGCCAGGCCAACATTCTACCAGGCTTATCCGCTTCTTTGTGAGCTCTGGCCGTGTAGGTCGCGTAGTCAAATTTGGACAGTCTGTTCCAGGCCAAAAGGCACTCCTCCCGGGTGCTCTTTAATTCTATTTCAGCGTCCGGGTTAGTATTGATTCCGGATTCCAGGTGGGTGATCTTGTTCTCCAGTTCCTCCAGTTCCAGTCTCAGGAGCTTACGGATACCACCAGCCCCTGATATTACTTCACCCCTTGTCACAACCTTCATGGCCTCCCATAGTGTGTTCCAGCTTGAAACTGAGCCTGTGTTAATGTCCAGGTATTCCTCAAGTTTGGTGCCTGGTTCCTCCCTGAATGCGTGGTCTGTGAGTGCTGCGGGTGGCATTCTCCATAGGGGGATAGGCGGTCTGGGACCTCTCGGGGTCCATTGCATGATCAGTGGTGAGTGATCGGATATGGTTCTGCCTAGGTAGAGTGTGTCATCCACCTGTTGAGCCAGCTCACGATCTATGAACAGGTAGTCTATCCTCGTGTGGACACTGTGCAGGGCAGAGTAAAAGGAGTAGCACCTCTCGGTGCGATGTTGTTCCCTCCAAATGTCCACCAGGTCGAGCTGTTCTATTGCAGTATTTAGCGCGTTAGATGCAGGGCTGTTCGAGAGACGGGGGGGGTCTGATCTGTCCACAGCGCCGTTTCTGATGGAATTGAAGTCGCCACCCCATATGAAGGCGCCCTCTCTCCGAGGAATCATTTTGGCACAGAGCATTGAGAGGTGTGAGGGTATTCCATGTTGCGGAAAGTATGAGTTCACCAGGCAGATTGGCGTGGATTCAATGGTACCCCATAATATTAGATATCTGCCCTCTTTATCTGCTTCGTAGCCCAACAGGTGGAAGGGGACAGTCGGACTCACCCACGTGAACACTCCTCTGGCGAATTTGGAGTATGGGGCTCCTTTCCCCATACCTCCCCATCTATCAGATAATTTAGCCATGGTTTCTTCTGTGAGGTGGGTTTCCTGAAGCATCGCTATTGACACCTTTTTCCTACGCAAGTAGGAGTGGATCCGGTTCCTTCTCAGAGAGGTGCCAATGCCCCTCACGTTCCACGTGATCACCTTAAGTTGGAGTGCCATTGGGCCTGCGTCTTGGTTTCATCTTCCCTGCCGCCCCCGTGTCCTGGTGGTGTGGCTTTCCCTCTAGGTTCTGATGTTTTCTCTTCCGCCTCTCCCAAGGGCCTCCGGCCCCATATTACTTTTCCGCTGATATTCTGAAGACTGTGGTGTGAACAAAAACAATTAACAAAACTATAACTGGTGCGCCCAGCAACAACGGGGTCTTGCTGGTGCTCAGGCGCTCTCGCGCCGTCAGGACCCATCCGGGTGTCGGGCACGAGGGGGGTCGGTCAGGCAGCGGGCCTGACCTGTGCTGTTCGTGGGAGGCGGGGCCCTGTGCCCGGCGTGGGCCGAGCGAGGGCCGTATCATCATTGCTAGCTGTTGGGTGATTTTACCTTCTCTTAAGTCATTCACGTTACATCCAAGTGGGGTTTATGAGTCGGGGTATCTTCGATGTCTCAGGCTCGGATGGTTCAACAATTTTCAGTAGGTTGAGGGTCATTATCTGCAGCTAAATTATTGTCTTCTAGCCACATGTTTGCGGCTGCCGGGGATTCCAAGAAAATCGCCCTCCCCTTGTGGATCACTTTCAGTCTGGAGGGTTATAGTAACATATACTTCAGGTTCAGTTGCCTGAGTCGGGCCTTAATCGGGACAAATGAGTTCCTTTCCCGCTGGACTTTCGGGGTGTAGTCGGGGTAGATCGTAATCTTCGAGCTCCCACGTTCGATGGGGCCCTCCTCTCTAGAGTGCTGGAGGATGGTCTCTCTGTCCTGGAAGTTGAGGACTTTGGCAATTATAGGGCGAGGGTGTGAGCCTGGCGGGGGTCTCTTCTGTAACGATCTGTGCGCCCTTTCAATCGAAAATCCTTGCGTCAGTTTTCCGGCGCCCACCTCCTGCTGTATCAAGGATTCTATGTAGGCCGTCGGGTTCGGGCCTTCAATTCCCTCCGGTACCCCCAATATTCTGATGTTGGCGCGTCTGGCTCGGCCCTCGGCCTGCTCAGCCCTGGCCTCGAGTGTGAGCACCTTCCGTTCTAAGTCCAGCACCTTGGCCTTCAGCTCCACCGTGTCTCCCGACGTCTCCTTTATGGTTGATTCGGCGGAGGTTACTCTTTCTGTCAGATTGCGGGCATCCTGGCGCATGAGTTGTAGCTCGGATTTCAACTCTCCGATTCTGGAGTCTATAAATGCAGTGATGCAATTGCCTCCAGCACTTGGGCTTGATTTTCGGGAGGGTCTGCCGGATTTGTTCGGGGAGGTTCGGGAGTGGAAGCGCATGGCTGCGGAGGAGCTTTAGCGGACACATACGTGTCCATGGTGGTTGCCTTCGTCTTGTTCCTGGCCGCCATGATGGGCGTCACTCGGTCGTGTGGAGGCAAATGACGGCGGGCGAGGTTGGGGAGCTTATGGTTCCGAAAGCAGGGTGATCCGATTCGGGCAGAGTTAGTGATCAGGTTCTCGGAGAAATATACAATGGCACATGTTCAAATAGTTTATGCCCTCGCCCAGCACTCTCCTCACCTCCGCCTTCCTCTGCCGACGATGGCAGGGGTCCCCCGCACCAGGGGTCGGGGCGGCCCCACTCGATGCCGTAGTCCAGGGCACGGGCCCGGTCAGGAGCCCCCAGTTGGCTCCCCGCTGCAGAGGCGGAGGTTCTTCTTCCCCTCGGCCTCAGTTTACAAGTCGGTTTCGCTGCGACATCAGCCTCGGAAGATGGCCGCCATCTTAGGTCCCGCGATGGGGGGGACCTTTATCTGGAAGAATCCGTGGGTCGGGAGGTCCAGGTCCAGGGGAGGACCACAGCAGCGTATTCGGGGTCGGTTCCCCTTCCCTTGGAATTGGTTCTTTCCGTCTCAGGTGCAATTTTAGGCAGACAAAAGGATCAGGATACGGCGCCTCGGCCGGAGCACGGCGACTCAGCTCCCACTCGCCATGAGCTCCAGGCCACGCCCGTGGCATGCCCACACATAAGGCACATTGTCCTTAGCTGGGGCCAATGTTGTATCTCTGATTTAAACCTCCGGTGGTCTGGCATCACCATATCAGTCCTAAAACGGGGATTGCAGCATCATGGCGGTGATGCTTCTGCTGGCAATGCTGTGGTAGTCCAGAGTCGGTTGCAACAGGAGTATGAGAGGGCCTGAAAACAGCCACCTCCTCAGCGCTCTGATCCATCGCCCGCCTGAGATATTAGATGCAATGCTTATAAACGGCACTCATCCACCATAGCAAGTTATTAAATAGGTCTATTGTGGCCATATAATGGAAGCAGAAAGTTTGCCCACCTTACCGACTTGGTGCATTTCACTGGTTTCAGCCCCTACTCCTGCAATTAATTAAATACACAAGCCCATGGCCATGTGGTTGTCATTAGAGAGGGGAGCGTGTTCCTCCTCTGCTGTACCTTCTGTTGGAATGAATGTGCCAGACTGTGTATCCTCTCCAGGATCCTGCCTCCTGCCTCCCCCTGAAACTACCGCACCAGATTCCTGGGACTCCTCAAACCCTTACAGCTTATCACCAGCACCACAGACCTCCAACCCTCCACTACTCTCTGCGCCCTCTAGCTGAACCCCATTCACAAACATATGAATGTATTCTCCACATGGATCACCATGGCATGCAAGGGCCAACATGGCTGCTGTGTTCTTAATTGTGACCGATGAATCCCCCACCAGGAGGTGCAGACGGCCCCGCAACAAATAACGTAAAGGTAAGCCTTGTTGCGTCTGCCCCCTTTAGGTCCCAAGCATGGCATTCAGATAGTAGGAGGGGCTCTAGTGCCTTCCTCAGCTGATCTGACCCACTCTACTTTCTAGGAATAAATCATGAGAAACCTTATCTGTGGAACCAAGGGAAACTATGTCTCATCTCCACCAGAAAGACTGGGCTCCCTGAACACAGCGCTACACAACAGCCTGTCTGGATGGCATTGGTAGTAAGACCAGAAGAGCAGAATCACTGAATTGACATGGGACACTATCTAGGAATGATATCCCTTAATTAATGGGATTTAGGTCCAACAAAGTGTTGGCATCTTTCCACCATTGTTAACATTATATTATGGCAGAATCCACGTGTCCATTTTGAGATGATGAGCAGCGCATCCACTGAATGTTGTGTCTCTGCACTGATGAGCAAATCATGCCCAGGCCTGCATGTGAAGCTGTATTGGTATTTCACTCGTCTTATAACCCTGTCATTATCGGTATTTCAATCTCCTTATAAAAATGTATCACCTCCCAAAGATATGTTGTCCTACTATTTATTGTTGGACACTGGGTTGCGTCATTAACAGATGATTTAGTCAATCTATAAATAGGGAGGTTTCTCTAGGTTAATATTGGATACAATAAGATATTGATTTACACTGAGGTTCAAGGTTTACTATATTTCGTATTGATTACTAATGGACCAGACCTATTGTACATGGTTGCGATAAAGGTGAAAATAACAAACCATCCCCCATGAGATGCTCAGTTTCAGTATTTACTATTGAGATCTCTGAAGTTAGCAACACTGCCAAGCATAAATCCAGATGCAAAACCAGTGGATGGGCTATCATCGATGATGGATAAGTCCCTTAAAGGAATACAACAGCATGGCTGAAGCCAGCCACAGCAGGAAGAGTGCTGCACCCTATGGCAAGAAATGAGAACATAAGGGCAACTAGTCTGAAAGGGGCAATTGGCAGAATGTGATATATAAACTTCACACATTCACTCTCAGAGTAATTGACCTTTGTGTTGTTCTCTAAATAATTCTTTTTTGTTTTGTTTTGTTAATATTTATTCTATTATTATGTCTCACATTTGCACAATTTCTGTGATGTCTATGTGTAGGACTTTACAACTGATATCTGCTAATGTTGGAATATAGAAATAATTGAATTGAGTGTCTATTGCTTAACACAAATAAATGAATACATACATTAATAAGACCATTGATTGCATGCGTTGTATTGAGGAATACATTGAAGATGGTAACCTTTGGGAATGGTTACGTATATGCCCCCCCTCCTAATAAAATCATTGAAATGAGGTGAGGATTTCAAGGTGTCCACATCATTGAGAATGTTAGTGGTGAGTACCTCAGGCTTTAAGCGCTGCCACGCCATTTTATAACTAAAAGTGCACAATAGAATTCACCCAAAAAAAAACAAATTGAGGGGCAACACAAAACTAAATAAAATAAAGAGTGGGAAAGTACAATGCCAATGAAACCCACCGATGTTTAAAAAAAATATAAAAATAGTTTCACACTGAAAAAGCAATCTAAAAAGAAATCACAAAAAACTTTAAAAAAGGAAAATAAGCTATGCTAACTGCAAGTAAAATGCAACGCATTGTCTTGTCCTTAACTATAACAGGTGCCCCTATTTTCCCACTCTGTGCACGAGCCCTGCTCACCTCGGGATGCATAAGGAACACCGCAACGAAGCAGAAAGTCCCTACCTTTACAAATAGCCGAATTACATTCCCAACTGGTTAAACGGCCAGAATCTCAGGAGAGTCCCCAAAAGTTTGAAAATGACGCACATAGCGAGAGATCCTATGTCCACAGTTTTTGGGTGGGTCCCAACAAACTGACCGAAGCATGGAATAAGAATTTGCAGGTCATTCTTTTGTTTAATTTATCCAGGTTGAGATAACAGTTTGGAGGACTCATAATGTGAGAGACTCCCTGTGATTCAAGGCGGAAGCACACACACATAACTCTTGAGAGTAAGCTATGTGGGTGTTTCTTAGAGGAAAGTAAACAGCTGTATTATATTCGACAGTATTCCCCTCGCTCATATTTTCCATCTTCCTGATCTGTCTCTCTTTCTCTCTCTCTCTCTCTCGCTATTCCTCTCTCCTAACTGTCCCTTCCTATTGTCTCTCCTTTCCTCGCTGCTTCTGTGCAAATCCTCAGCTTTCTGAAAAGATACATTAAGTTTGAAGAACTCTGAGCTCAATTACATTTGGTAGAAAGGTTTTCACATTTCTCAGAAGTTGTGTTGCACTTTCCATAAACTGAATCAAAAGTTTTCTATCTTAAATATTCTCGCTTTTCCAGTGAGAGATCAATAAAGGCTGCTTGGCAGCAACGCGCGTTGAAGAGACAGGCCCAGAGAGCTGCGCACTTCACAGATTGAAAGCCGAATCCAGATCCTTGTGCCTTAGTAAAATGGCAGAGGGCAAGACAAGAAAATCAAGCCCGGCTTTCTCTTTGCCGAGGCTTAGCCTCACATCCTACGAGTGGGACGGTAAACATTCTCTACAGTCAGCAGTGGTGTAAAAGGTTGAAAGAGTTTCTAGAATCATCTGCCGAACCGGTTTTAATAGAAATGATATTTTAGTGCTTGGCATATTACTGGAAAAAAGGGAATTAGCAATAGGCTTAGCGAGGAGAAAAAGTTTGTCGTGTTCGTCGCTCCTGAGCTCTTTTATATGAAACTATTCCCCTTCGAGGAGCGGATAAATATCAGCAAGCCCTCAGTCTCCCTAGTCACAGCCAGGTGCCTGTGGCACGGTAGGCTTGGCGGTGGGTACTGATGAGTTTTTGCCAGCCATGTAGCTCAATGATCCTAGCACCCTTGTGAGGCACTGCTGAGAGCTCCTCGTGAGTGACAACATTAGACGAATGAAGCAAAAACCCCTCATGCCGCTGGGCTGGCACCACGGCCTCCATAGTTGCCTTCGATTAAACCCCACGCGCTACTCGCTCTCACCTCATTCGGACATGGGACACTAGGATGAGCAGGGAAAGGTCAGTCTTCCAAGTAAAGCACGATATACTCAATAATCTCCATAATGCACTCTAGGATACAACTACTTACGCGTATCTTTAATTTCTCCCCCAGCCGTAGGGTTGTGTCATTCGACATTATTTCAATATTGGAAATTGTTTTTGATAATGGCATATGTATGTCTGACTATCTCACACTTGGGTTTCTGCATGTATACTCTCAGTCCACGTCTGTTACAGAGAAGCAGCTAGCCTTTCCCAGCATACACTTCCATTATCCCTTGCACAGACCTTAGGCCAGAATGTCCGGATCCTGCCCGATGCATCCGAGTACACTGTCACAGAGTTAAACCGAGGTCATCATATCATTTTACATTTGGCCAGTTCCTGCCAGCATTGCAGGTCTCTACAGTTCCATCCATCCTTTGCCCTTGAAAGTTTAATGTCTGACGTCTGTGTGAGTCTCTGGTCTTCTGAACCTCTACCGTATCATTTATACAACACGTTAGTAATCTGGCTGTCTTGGCACTGCAGGTTCCTGTACTCAGTCTGAGGAACCGGCCCTCTGTCTTCAGATCAATCTTCTGACTCGCAACCATCATGTAATATAAAAACGGTCCCGTGAATCAATGCAAGGAGAATCACTCAAATGTCGCCATATTCACTAAGCTACCAAATGACCCCTTTACCCCCTTACCCCTCTCCTATGCTCAATGGTGTATCAGCCCACTCTATTCTTTGCATACAAAACAATGAGGCCTCCAGTTCTAAGTCCACACTGACTCAGCATCAGATTTTTTTTTACTCCGAGCTACATTGAATAGTCTGGATATTTTAACAAAGGGATGAAGAATGTTGGCCTCTTCGGACTGTTTTTCAGACAAACGCTTTCATTGTAAAGTGCCCACATCTCTGAGGCACAAAGTGTCATTTAGCATTAATTTTTCTTACCAGAGACATTCCAACGCTGAAGACGAGGCACTGCATCATATACATTTTAGTGTTTTTGGTGGTATTGATGTGGAGTCTGAAGCCATGGCAATACCTTGGCATTGAGTCAGTCCCTTAATATGAGGCTAAACCCTTGCACATAGGCAGTAAACACAATTCTCAGATACCTGAAGATGCCTAAGTCATGCAAAATAGAATGGAGCTCTAATGTGAGTCTGATATCATTGCACATGAAACACAAGTTCATGTTTCTGAAGACGTTAGATCCGTTTTCTATCAACTCAGGCTTTTGAAAGCTATTTTGCCATATGTCTCAGAAACCTGATTGTGCTGTGGTCGTGGGGACACTGGTAAATTCCAGACTGGATTATTGTGGTGTTCTTCTTGTAGGAACACGAGAGGGCCAGTTACATCGGCTCCAGATGGCCCACAATGCCGCTGTCAGACTGGTATACAATCTGCCAAAAAAGGTACCTATTTCGGTGTATCGGAGGAAGCTGCACTGGCTGCCTGTACGGAAATGGATTGAATTTAGATGACTGTGCCTAATACATAAGTGTATACAAGGCGTGGCATCCAGTTATCTGGTCTCTAAAATCAGGCTTTGTCTGCCATCTCCTTCGCTACATTTGGTTGGAAAAGATCTGTTGGTTGTACCCACTCTCATTGTGTTTCTGTGTGACTGATGTTTCTCTATCGTAACATAACAGGTGCACTCGTAAAGCGCACATTCACCAGTGAAGGGGCATGTTGGTGCTAAAAACAGAGTTTTATTGTTACCAAACTTAATTGTACCCATTTCATTGATCTCAGAAGAATGAAGGGTTGAGAGGACCTGCCGGGATTTGAACCTGTGATCATGAGGTCAAACACAGGTCCCTGTAGTGGATGCATTAGTCCACCGACCCACAGACCCGGCTATCAGGAGCCCATTCCTCGAAATTTACTACCAGCTGAGCTACGTTAAATATGCAAAAAAGTACTTTTTTGCAAAAAAAATGTAATCTCACCTCTTTCAATGATTTCTTTTTTTCCTGTAATGTTTCAGCGGTCAATGGAATTGAACATATGCACCAACATCCAGGTTTCCTACTTGGTTCCGTAAGGATATGCGTGTTACAAATCATAAATCGAATCACATAAATCATATTAAAATCGATTGATTCCATTGGCAATATGAGTCAGAATCTGCGTATATGAGGTTGAACCTAAGCAAAGGGCAGTGAAAAGAAAATCCTTGGCAGCTTAGAGTGATGCATACGTTATTCAAATGAGACAGTGGAACTCTACGGAAGCTCCCATTTTAGGCGGGAAGTGAGACCCATCAAATACATAAGCACAGAAGTAGCACCTGGGCACTACGCAACTAAACTCTGGTATAAGACCGGAACCGAGATATAAAAAAGACTGAATCTGGATAGAATGGCAATCCATTAACATAAACAAGGGTGAATCTGAACATTTATGGACTATGTAGGGCGCTCAGGCACACCCTGTGCACAAGGTTTACTAATCCCAGAAGCTGATATATTCCCTGTGTGTATGGTCTTAACTGATGGTGGACAAACGAGTAGCACCATGAGGAGTTCCTCCTACACTGGGAAACTCTTTAATTCAGGGGGAAAAGATCATAGAATTTGAAAAACATACATCATTTTACATTGAACAATAAAGGGAACAGTAACTGAATCAATGTAGAACATGCATTGTTTACCTCCAGATTTTAGACATGAAAAGACACAAAGAACCTTTTGACTTATGGTTTAAAAATGCTCATGGAGTCCATAAAGATATTTTTCAACAGCCCCCAAAAGATGCCCAAATCACTTTGATCGATTTGCCAGAATCTCTTTTTTTGGTTGTGTCTGATATCATGGGGGTCTTGGACCATAAAGCCTTCCAGTGGCAGGCTGCTTCTCAAACCTTTAGAGAATAGCCAGTGTGGCAGCACTATTTTTTTGTTATAGAAAAATAGTTATTGTCTAACTGCTTGTAGGAGCCACCGAATAATATTGTGTATTTGTCCACATTCCTTAAGATCCTTGCTCAAACATAGGCATTTTGGTGCAGAATCTACGAAGAACGGTGAAAGATATAAACAGATCATTAAATCAGTAGTAGCCAAGCAACATATAGAATCAAATCATAGTTTGTAATGTTGCAGCATGTACTTAATTGGACAAGTTGTGAAAAGGCTGGAGGCCAGGGGATCCCTGTTTAGCTTTATTCCTTTCAATGTATACAATTTTTTAATGTTTTTATCTAGCTTATGCAAATCTGCTACACAGCAGATTTGCATAAGTATTTTATATGCACCTTAGCAAGTGGGCTTCTTATGTACAGGTATTTTAAATGGGATAGGGAGGTTTTGTCACAGCATAATTAGTCGAATTCGAATTTGTTGAATTTATTTAGCCACATTTGGCTGCAAATGTATGTGGGGATGGGTAAAGGTAATAATTGAGGTGAGGGGAACTTAGGGGAGGCTGCAGGGTGTCTCCCCCACATAAATTTGTGGCGAAATGGAATACCAGAAAAAATAAAATTCGATCAAATCGAATTTGTTGAAATAAACTAGACAGATACACACATTTGATATTTATGGGAGTCGATATTGTATACAAATCTTCAACTCAGTGGTATCTGAAACAAATCTTTGATAGCCCCTTCTTACCCCTCTGCTTAATACGTTTATGTAGGTAAGAGAAACATATATGGCTATTAATAATGTGCCAATTGTGGGTTAGATTTTGTAATATCATCAGCAAGTTTTTGTGCCACATTTTCTGAGAAATGATTGTTGCCTATCATTTCTGAATACTGTCCCTTGAAAAGTAAATATTTTGGGTTGTATTGAGCTAAACAAACTTCATACTTTAAGAAATTCTTCCACTAAAACGTCTTCAACACCATTCACCAAATGGAAGAAAACAGAGGCTTATAAGATAAGAACTGGCCAAGAAGGGTGAAGTCCTCTGAACCCTGGTTGGAACATGGTGGAGATGACACTATTAGCTCCCTGAAGAAAATGCACTCAAAGGTGGAACCAAATGGACACTGTGGCACTAAGAGCCACATTCCAGAACCCCTTTGATTGACCAGAAAGACACAACTACTGTGCACTCCATTGCTACTCCACATACACATTTACATCCCACAGTCCCAATGCTGCCTAACCCACTAGCTCAGATTTTGCCCTCATCCTGTAGCCTAACATGGTCTGAGGTGTGATGCCAGAAGCTTTGCAGTCCTGTTTGCCGGTATATCACAGAGTTCTTGCCTCCCACCTGCTGCATCATCTTTCTTGTCACTATTTTGGCTATGTCGTCTTTCCTCTTCTGCTTGATCAGTGACAACTTCATCAGGGTCCCCACACATTTCCTCTGCCCTATGCCCATTGTTTTATTCCTAGCCACTCACATAACCCTTGGCTCTGCCCATACATCTCGGGCAATCTATGCCTGAGCTTTTTGCAGCCTGATCAGCAGAGCCCCCATCTGGATATTGAATTCAGTATAAGGCTGATCTTCTGCCCCTTTTCTTTGTCTAGTTGGCCCCATGCCTCTGTCCCCGGCCACTCCCAGAGCAGTTTGTTAACTTGGGCACTTCATCCTTATTCATCAAACTACATGTGTTTGAGGCATCCCTCAATGTGGATGCGCATGTCAATTACGTGACTAAAACTGCACACTACCACCTAAAAATCAGATAAACCACTTGGTATCACAAAAAAACGGTGAAACCCTGATTCGAGCAATAATCATGACCCGGCCGGACTACTGCAATGCCTTAGTATGAGGAGCAACCGAAAAGAATATCCAAAAACTACAGATTGTTCAAAATGATGCCATCAGGACAATCCACAACGCTACCAGGAAGGAACATATCTCACACTACAGGAAGGAGCTTCGCTGACTGCCTGTGGAGAAACGAATTCAGTTTAAGATACTGGCTCTGGCCCATAGATGCCTATATGGAGTGGCTCCAGTCGACTTAAAACAAACACTAAGAAAATACTCCCCAAGTAGGACTTTGCACTCAAGTGTCACTTAGCTTTTGGTTATCCCACATGCTAGAAGAGCTTGAGGAAAAGGTAGATCCTTCCTTTCTACAGCGGCAACAAATTGGAATAAACTTCCTATATCCTTGCGATCAGAGGAACGTTACATTGCTTTCAGAAAACATCTGAAAACAACTCTGTTTGAATAAACTAGTCCTCTCACCACCCAGTTTTTCCGCTAGTTTTTATGTTGTCTGTTTTGCGCCCTGATGAATGCGGGCTTTGGCGCAGTAGAAATAAATAAATAAATATATTTTTAAAAATCCCTTACAACTGGTTTCACAACCAGGGCACCCCAACAGCCCAGCAAGACTCCCTTGCCTCCTGCTCGCCCCATCAACTAAACAATCACCTCTACCAGTGGGCTGTGTATTGAGTGAACAGTAGATTTTGATGTATTCATGGTGGAACTCAATTCAATAAAAAAGGAAGATATTGTCTTGTAGATCCATACAACAATGATGTTAAACATTTTCCAAACCCACCAGCCCCCTAATGTTTTGTGGTCTTATCATTCTGGATTGCACATCAATAATGTTTATTTGAAGTTACTGG
Organism: Ambystoma mexicanum; assembly: GCF_040938575.1. NCBI lineage: Eukaryota > Metazoa > Chordata > Amphibia > Caudata > Ambystomatidae > Ambystoma > Ambystoma mexicanum. The sequence goes on along the minus strand of NC_090937.1, from coordinate 100,210,111 downwards.
AACTACAGTCAAAGTGACAGACCTAATTGTGTCTAGTTAGATAACTACTCAATTGTTAATTATTTTATCAGAACAATCCAGGAGACCATCAACCTAGCCTGGGCAAATACAACCACAACTGCCAGACCACAGACACGTGGCGAAACACAGATTATTACAAAAATTACCTGCCTAGAACCAATCACAGAAGTAACCTTTGACAAACTGATCAAGGACTCCAAACTTGCAGTATTCCCAAGGGACCCATGCCCTGATGAGATCTTCAGAGGAATCCTCAACCACAGAACCCTGACAACACACTTCTGGAACCTAATGAATGTATCACTCAAAAGAGGAGTAGTACCGTCCACCTTCAAACCAGCATATATTAAACCACTGATAAAAAGGAATCAGAAAGCTCAGAAGACCAGAGCAATTACAGACCAACATCCAACCTGCTCTACCCAGCAAAGAGCCTGGAGAACTACCTGTACAAAATCCTTCTTAAATAAATCAAAACAAATGGAATATTCGATGGCTGACAAGTTGGCTTCAGGCCAATGAGAGGACCAGAATCAGCACTCCTATCGATATGGTATGACCTGAAAATAAACACAGACGACGATGCCCAATCGGCCCTCATATTATTGGACATATCAGTGGCATCTGACACAATCAGCCATGCGACACTAATAAAAAGATTGCTGGAATGTGGCATACAGAAATCCACACTAAAGTGGCTTACCTCATTCCTAACACACCAAACCGAAAGAACCTACATGCCACAGTTCATCTCAAACACCAAAATTATAGCCTGGAGAGCCCCACATGGATCCAGCCTCTCTCCTCTGCTTTTCAACATCTACATGTGCCCACTGATGAAAATCATTTGTACTCATTGACTTATCGCCTGCAACTATACATGACACACAGCTAATTGTGAAAACAAACAGAACCCAGGAACAAAATAACAGCCTCAACAACTGCCTCACAGACATCTACAATTGGATGTCGGTGAACAACCTTAAACTGAATCCATCAAAAACAAAGTAATGCTCTCACCCACAGGATTCAACGGAGGGACTCCACAACTGAAATGGCTGATCAGTTTGGGAATGCAACCAGAGACTACCAACGTAGTTAAATAGGCTATGAATACTCATGGACAACAGATTATCGCTGGAACTGCAAGTCAACGCAATCGCCAAAAAATGCTTCTTCCTCCTAAAACTGCTCAGGGATTACTCCCCTATATCTCCTTCCCCCACATAACCCTCACAATCATATCCCTGATACTCACAAGAATTGACTACGCAAACAGCCTCTACCTAGGAATGCTGGAAAGACTTACCCAAAAACACCAAAGGGTGAAAATTCAGCTGCCAGGACCCTATTAAGACTAAACAGAAGAGACCACATCACTCCAGCATTGAAAAGTCTTCGCTGGTTACCAGTAAACAAGTGCATCAAATTCAAAGCACTCTGAATCGCCCACAAAGCCTTGCACAGTCATGGAGCTGAATTTCTCCAAGACAAGATTAGCTGTCAACGCCCAGGAAGGGAACTAAGATCCAGCAACAACCTACAAATAGAGGCAAAACACTACAAAAAGAACATTTGGCAGAACAGCATTCTCAAGTCTAATTGCTAACATCTGGAACACTGTAACCAAAGAAATTAGAACCACAGAAGACTACATCACCTTCAGGAAACTGCTCAAAACTTGGCCATTAAGCACATAATGACAACCTAGAAGGGACACCAGCAACAACAACACAACAGACAAACAACTAGATAGGAGACTAGATGGACCAAAGAACCACAAACAAGAAACCTGGCTAGATAATGTCAAGCGGCAACCAAAGAGCCACACCAAAGGCTCTGACAAACCGGCCAACTTATTGACCCATTTTCCCCTTACTGCTCCTCCAACATAACTGACGCCACTACACCAGACCGTAGACTGTCCACGCTACACATAAACAAACCAAGAACCAATACTATGTCCTCACCCAGCATCTCTAGATGCTGAAGCACACCTAGATTGAACTACCCACATAGACCATAAAACCTTCATCAACGCAATTACACACTGAGATACCTGACTATCTAACAGCTACAGCCACCCGTGACTCAGGATCCCTTATGGACACTGACTAACCAGTGAGCACTACCAGACCCACCTCAACGGCAGACAATACACCAACACAAAACACTACCACACACCCAAAGCACTGAAGCTTATCCTTTTTTAAAAATGATTTATTTGTTTTGATTTATAAAAAAAACCTTTAAAAAAATAAAAATCACATCACAAAAGTAACTGCAATGAAGATAAAATTAAAGAAAAAGGAGAAAAGAAAAGAAAAGTAAGAAAAAACAAGACATCAAAAAGAGAAAGATAGAGAGAAAGAAAACCGGGGGTCCATCAGGGGACTGAACTACATAACAGCAACCTTTTCAAAGTACAAAAGTCTTCTTTTAAATTATGATGCAGCTTATTTTCAAGACTTGTACTATTTTTGCTGCTAACATGATCTCTTGACCAGCAATCATGCTGTCCCAAAAAAACTCAGAAATGAGGCTCTCCTCCTTGGCCACAAATCTCCTAAATAGCAGCAATCTGGCTTCCCAGGTGCCTTTGCACTCCATTAATAAGTGTCTTATTGTTTGTTTGCTGGGAGATTCACATTGTTCACAAAGTTTTCTTGCCTGGTCCCCTTGGTTCCTTCTTACCAATATTTCCCCAGTGTGGGCAACATTTAGTCTGAGTCTCAAAAAGTAATTTCTCACTGTTATGTCTGGAAATTTTTGTAGATATTGTGGAAGAGAGCCCGTCTTTTTTTCCACCTTTATTAATAGATTTGGAGGATTGAGGGATCTTACACTGGCAATTGTGTCTATCCAGTTCCAAGATTCTAATGATTTTTGCACTTTCCAGTGGTTTGACACAACAGTTTCCAAGCTCAGTTTGAGCCTGTTCAAGATTACTCTCATTTTTTTCTCCAAGCCCACAAGAATCTGGGATCTCGAGTTTTTGAGGTGTTAATTTACATAATAAAGAAGAGAATCTTTCTTTCCAGTGATGATTTCACGAAATAATGTGATTAACTTCCAATCTGCACGGCACCCTAATGAGACTAAACCCAGTTCAAAACGTATGCTCGAGATTGGGGTGCACAATGGAAGAGCCAAGGTTTTTTTCCAAAGTAAGCCCTCTATTCCGTTGCAATTTGTGTGCCATAAAAGTGGCTTTACTTCTAATCCATACAATAGTACTGGGACTGCTTTGGCCATGTAAAACCTGATTAGGGGTAAGATTGAAAATGTGCAATGTTTTGCATTCAGTTTTTTCATTTGTGGTATTAATTGTGCAACCTTCTCCATCATTGCTGTGTTGACTTTGTTGTTTGCAGGGCTGGCAAAGATCTTATAGCCCAAATAAGTGAGTTCTTCCACGTGGGGATGGCTTTCCCGTCCAAAACCAATTTCCATATCCAATTTTCTTATTCGGATGTTTGAAGATAAGGACTTTGGATTTTGAGGGGTTGATTGTCAGCCCGTTAACGTTGGCATACTCCCCAAGCTTGTCTAAGAGACATTGAAGGCCCACTGCAGACCTATCCAGTATTACAATGTCATCAGCATAATCCAGCCAGTGCAGCCTCCTTCCATTTATCACTGGACTGGTCAATGCTGAAGAAAACATAAAGTTTCCTAGATCTGAAAGAAAAAGGTTGAAGAACAACGGTGCGCCCATACAACCTTGTCTTACCCCTCTAAAGACTTGAATCAGATCGGAAAGATGACCTTGGTCGTCCAGCCGCAATCTTAGGGTGGCATTTCTATACAACTCAATTAACATTGCTAAAAGGGGGTGTGGAATCCCCCAGCTGTGTAATTTTCTCCAAAGCAAGGATCTGTCCACATGATCAAGTCTACCCAAGCCCCGTAAAGAGGTAGATCCAATTTCCCCTTTGTCTTTTCGCTTACCAGGTTTAAGATTAAGCCATTTAAACTAGTGGACAGTCCTTTTCTAAATCCTGTTTGATGGCACAATATAATCTGCTGTGACTCCACCCAGTGTGTAAACTCTCTCAGGAGTAGCTGCATGAAGAGTTTGCTGTCAATGTCAAGGAGGGCGATGGGACGATAGTTTTCCGGGCTAAGCCGATCTTCCCCCTTGAAGAATGGAATGACCAGCGCGTTCTTCCAAGAGGGTGGAAATCTGCGGGTCTTCAAGATTTCTAGAAAAAAAAGATTCAAGATCTCTGCCCAAAGTTTTGGATTATTTCTCAAAACCTGGTAGGTTAATCCATTAGGTCCTGCAGCTTTAGATGTAGAGCACTTAGCTATTAAATCAAGTATGTCATTTTCCACAAAAGATAGAGACCAAGGGGGATCCATGATCAGGCAAAATTCTGGTGTCCCTCGAGATTTGATGTTTTCAGAAAGATATGACACCCACTTTGTTTCTGAGACCCGATTGCACAGGGAGCTGTTAATGCCTGTTTCTAGTTGACCCACCACCGCCCAAAAATTCCTAGAGTTGTTTGCATTTAAAAGATGCAACATTTGTTCACCATCTTGTTGCATCCTTAGGAATCTCTGGTTTCTTGACCAGTTCCTATAAGACTGCTTTGCTTTTTTAAGCTCACGATGGAGGGTAATCTAGTCACTGAGCTTTTTTTTAAAGTTGCGCATGGTTGCTATATGTTCCCTTTTTTTCTTTTGGATTCCTTCATCGAACATGTGAAGCTGTTCTTGTTTTGAGTTTGCACCTATCTTGCTTGGTGGAGGAATAGACCAGATACATTTCCCGAACTTCTCAGGGTGGAGTTCTTCCTTCCAGGTTGAGTTTGGAATTTCTCCTAATTTTTTATTTAGGGTTTTCCCTCCTTGTTTATTCTTTCTCACTCTCAACTTTCCCTTGAGGCCCCCCACTTCTTGCCCCATCTTGATGCCTTGAATACTTTGTAGATCAGGAAAGGAAAGTTCTAGCCTTGCATGATCACTCCCACCTTCATGATTTATGATCAAGCTTGACTGAAGGCAGGACAATTCTGAAGAAACTAAGATATAGTCCAGAGTGGACGTAGAGTTCCCTTGGCGCCATGTTGTCTCGGCACTTCCACCTTCTATTGGCTTCCCCTGAATTCTCTGAAGATCCCAAACGGCCAAGAAGTCTAGCCACAATTGTCCTCTTCTTGAGGGTTTCCTTCCTTTTTGTGAGTGCTTACCCCAAGGATTGATGGAACAATCTGTATTGAAATCCCCCGCTAAGAAAATGTTTAATCCTTCCTGTTCGGTCTTCACCTTAGTTAATAGGGTATCAAGTTCCGCAAGTTGAAGTTGCAGGATTCCAATAAATATTAATAATCACCACTTCAGATTTTATAATGTTAGTTTTCATCTCTATTTTACATGCTTGTATTCCCAAAGCATTATTGCATAGTGGGGTGATCAACTTGACGGTGGAGTTTTTAAAGGCAATTAATACGCCCTCCAATGGTCTACCTTTAGCTTTTTGAGTTGCTTCAAGAACTTGGATTGCAAAGCCCTCAATCTCGATCGGGTTTACTAATCAGGTTTCCTGAAATATTAGGATGTCATTTGACCCCAAAAGATCTTCTTTGAGTTGTTTCCTTTTCAGAAAACATGGACCTCACGTGTTCCAGCAAACCAACTTCAGGCCACTTTGCCTAAAGGCAATTTGTCTCTGCTCCGTTTTAGGATTATTTGAGCAACGATCTCGGGTAGCTTTGTCATGAGATCTCCATTTTTGGTTGTACTTTGAGCAGGGCTTGAATCTTGCTTTTGCATTTCGCCTACTAAGCCCCCCGTCTTAACGCCTTCTCTTGCCCCTGGGGTTCTCATGTTTGGGGGTCTCTTGGTTTGCCTTCTTCCAAACCTTCGGAGACCGTGAGGCCTGCCCAGCCCAAGTCAATCTTATAGTTAAGGATTGCTTGTTTTGCTCTTTGTGAATTCAGGCCAATTTCCACAGAGTGATGATCATTGGTAATTGGAAATTTGACAAATTCAATGTCTTCACTTGCAAATAGATACAGATTTGGGACCTTGTTAAGGTTGGATAAAATAACTGTTCTGCTGAGTGATTTATTTTTGTTGTTAGTAGCCTGCTGTTAAGCGGCTTCACTTCAACACTACAGCTAAGTCAATGCCTAGTCTGGGATGCTGAGGGAAACCCTTATTGATATATTTTTAGGTCCAGTTCATGTACTCTGGATGACAACCCTTATATAACACCCTTCTCTTAGAATCCCCCTGACCCCACTGAGCCAAGAAGTAGGTTTGTTTTGCAAATTAAAAGGTTTATTTGGGAAAAATAACAATATACATATATCACAATTTTATAATAAATTAATATTGGATATCACACTTAAAATATGACAGTGATCAACAATGGATAACGTTCTACTGGTAAACTGATTTGGGTTACTTAGAAGTAGTATAGAGGATGAGGTAGCTGAAAATGCTTTATGGTTTCAAGGAAATGCAAGGTGGAATAAATGCAGTACAGAAAATAAACTGATATGGTTTCACAAGAGATAATATGTTCACTTTTCTCTGGCAATTACCCCCCCCCCCCCTATGCAATGTAAGAAATGGAAGGAGATGGAAAGAGGAGCACACAGTTCTCAGGAATGCAATCAAATACAATACGAAATTCAGTTCCCCCCCAGCAAGCTTAGAGGAAACAGGTAGAAGTTTGAAACACAGGTCCAAAATGCTTTTAAATGTGATGGCAATGGATGGGAAAATGTGCTAACTGATTTTAATTCCCTCTAGAGATTCAGGGTGAGTGAGAGATGCTTGTTGGTATTAGTTCAGGCTCACTTTAGCAATGCTCTATGAGTTATTACCAGGTTGCAAATGGATATTTAACAAAGGAAAGAATGGAGCTGCTATTTTGACAAGTGGAGAAATTGAGCCAAAATCGCAAATCGTGGTAATTTTCGCAAGTGCGTAGATCGCGATTGCGGAAAAAGTATAGGGAGTAGGAAGTCGTTTCTAGGTTCGTTGGAAAGCCTCGAATCACAGCTTTAAAATGAAAGTTACATTCCGTTCCTAGCCCAAACGGTTCTAGAGATACATACGTTTTAATAAAGGTAGATTTTCGGATTTAAAGTAAAACTCAAAATGACAGGTGACAGCTTGCAGCTGCAGAATTGACAGGTGACAGTTGTGCAGCTTTAAAAATGACAGATGACACGATTTCTAGGAGGCAGTTCTACTTAGGTTAAAATAGCTTGAATTAGATTATTTTAACTAAGAGATTGGTTCTGCACAGTTCTGCTAGGTACTCACAATATAAATTTGAAATAGGCCTCATCACGGATCTGGTCAACACGTCCGGCGGCGGTTCTGTCTGCTCGGCGGGTCAATCAGGCACCGGTTCTGCTCACAGCGATCTGGGTCAGCTCTGCTATGCTGGTCTAGCCTCTCTGGATACAGCGGCCTCTGGTTCTGGATACTGCTCTGCTTTCCGGTCCGGATCAAGTGGATTCTGGATGTAACACTGCTTTCTGGGTACTGGCAAAAGTTCTTGGCAAAAGAATTCAGACAGCTCGCCCGGCTGTGGAATAGTTTGCAAATGATTTTAAGGATGCTGAGGCCTGCTGAGAAGAGTTCTCAGTTTGTGGGTTTAGGCCCTTGCTTTAAGTTCTGAAGTAAATTTCTGGTCTCTGAAGATTGATGGATGTGAAGCCTGGAGTCTCCCAGCAGAGCGTCCCGCAGAAAATGGAATTGAATGTCTCTACCTGTCCCAGCAGTCTCTTTTTATGTGTTTTGGAAGTGGGTGCGTGCGTGGCATAACTGAGCCTGCCCCTCTCTACTTGTCATTGGCCCAATTCTCCCCTCTCCCATGATTGGGGGAAGGAAATGGATTGTCATCATGATGAGGTCTGTTTATGGGTCAGAGGATCCTCCCCTGGTCAATTTGCCCACAAATCTATATTTGATTCAAATATATATTTCCTAGATACACAATTTGTTGAAATTACATGCACACATTATATATTGCTTATGGTCCATGCTTGTCCGCCTCTGATCTTCCTGGGGGCTTGCATTAAAAAATGACAACATTTTGCGCCTGTTGACTCGTTTACCAATATCGGACATTTACCAAAAATTACACACATGTGTGCAAGGAGAATGGACATTAATTGATGAAGTGTCAGATTTTTAACATGCAGACATTTGGAGTGAGACCCTATTTTCCGCTAGCAACCCCCCAGAATACACCACAGGGTCCTAACGCCTCTTAAAACGTGCACAGAAAAATCACAAGAATAATGATATTACTTATATAATTTTGACCAGTCCGCACTATGAGTTATCTATCTTTTTAACTTATGCCCTGGTCAAAAAGGGGTGTGGCTTCCCACATCACATGGTGGAAGAACTGGTTTATCCACTTCCCCCAAGCTCAGCTGGCTCTCACAGGCACTTCTCCTCCCACTTCTCCCAAGAGGAAGCCACTTTACGGCCCCCCCAATATAACATTTGCCTGAGTCCATTGTTCAGTTTCCTGCAGTCCCCAGGTAATTCAATCAGAGAGGTGTCACCTCCTTTTTGTGGGGGCAGTAGAATGCAGCCAGGCCTGGGAACACAGCTGTTGATCCAGTTTCAACTCCTGTCGGGGGTAGTTGTCAGGCAGAATCCAGTTTCATTAAGCCACGTTTCAGCTAAATGTCACTTTTTGTTCCCAGTTTTCTACATTCAAATCAAACTGACAATTTCTACAAATGCAGCTAGAGTGCTGATTCTAAGTTCAAAACTATGACATTTCAACAGTTACAAACTATGTGACACTCAAAAGTAGGTCCCTCATTTAATTTAAACATTTCGATTTTAGTGGTTTTCAGTTCAGTTTAACTTAAGCTGCAGACCTCCACAGCTCAGCCAGTTTTGTTATGAACATTGTTTTGGGCTCTTTTTCTTTCCAGATTTTGTATGCACACAAAACTTCATTCTGCCAAATGTCTGCTGGTGTTCAGTGAGATTTTTGAATATCCTGCCATGTTTGAAATAGGCATTTTGAGCTTGCATTCAGAGAAACCAAGGTGATTTCAAAGGGCTTTTTAAGCTAACAGGCACTGCTGTTTTTCCTTTGGCACACATTCCACTCATGGCACCCCTGGCCCATCACGCTCGCATGGTGGGTGGAAGGTTAGGCGACCATTTTGGTGTGCGCACAAACTGCGCGGTTCTCCTGGATTCTGACGCACATGTGGGCTTTTTGGCCATCTTGGATTTTCTAAACCCACAGCACCAAATGTTGCAGCTTAATGACTCAAACGTGGGTCAATACACCTGACACTGCCTTAACCAAACTTTTGGTATAGTATAATCAGTCTCTTCTGTACTCTCCGCTTCTTCCAGTTCTTGACTGATGATGGGTTCTGGCCCCACCATTGAGCTATTTTCACCAGTGATCTCCAATTTTCTACATTTCCCCAAGCCATTCCATGTGTCCCTGACACCAACTGTTTTTTCTGGCGTCTCTCCTTCCTCTATGATTTGTTCAGGAAGGCTTATCCCAGAGAAAAGTACCGATTTCTCAGTCCGTTTTTGGAATATTGGTGATAATTTCAAAGGTATCTTTAGGGGCTCCCTAGTGATTATGAGCTCTGGGAGTGATTTTTGAGCCTTAGATTCTTTTTTCCTCAAGAATATTGGGGCTATTTTAGCGCTTGTTTGATCTTTTCCGCAGTTTTGTTTGTTTAATAACTTTGGAAAGGAGTCCAATGATTCAGTTTGGAGGCCAATACTTACACAATGGATCTTTTTCTCCATTGGGCCTTCACCCTTCCCTGTCTGCAGATTCTTTTTCCCAGTTTTTTTGGGAGCAATCATAATCGGTCTTCTTCGAGTGTCGCCCGAGCTCTGAATAGGTTCCGATAAAACAGAGAGTGGGGCACATACTTCAACGGACTCACTTTCCACCGGTAATGACAGCTTTTTCAAAAACAGGTTTGCGCCTGTGTTCTTTGCACACTGGCCTTTCTGATTTTTTGTCTTTTTCTGCAGTCTTTTTGCTTGTGGAAGGGGTGTTCTTGGCCGGGTTCTGCTTGCTTTTTTCCATTTTGTTCTTCTTCTGACTTTATAGGTTTTGGCAGGATGCAGGGATCCAGGTATCTTCTGTGTGTGCGGCCCCGTGGATGGTTTTGTCCTTGCACAACGCTGAATTGTCAATGATCACAACCTCATCATCAACAACCACGTTTGCTAACCTCTGAAATTCCTCCAGCATTGATTCTGATAGAGGGGTGTCATCAAATGAGGGGTTAACATCTAAGCCCTCATATTTCATCAGCTCATGCGTGGTGTTGCTGTCCTTTTTTCCTGTTTTAAGCAGATGAAAGATTTGGGCAATGTCGAGCCCTTGTTTCACCCCTTCCAATTGAGTTTCCTTGAGGGTAGGAATCAGAATACTATTCATGGCGTTGATGAGACCCACAATTTCTGCTTTATTTTTTGCTGTCTCATTTGTTAATTCTAACAAGACACCAGCTTGTGCTTGCACTTCCATTTTAGCAGTTCAAAAACTGAGACCAGTGAATTTAGGACAAAGCTAAGTGCCAAGAGTGTACTTTCACTTGCTTGCTGGAGGTTGCCTTGTTAGTCTTCACTGGGCCTGACCTGGGGATCTTGTGTTGTAATTGGCAACATCTATCTTTGGTTGTTTGGATCCAAGACAGTATTTTCTCTATTTTCCTTAAACAGAGAAGAGCCCTTGTCTTCTCTCTCTTGTGTGTGTGTGTTCAATGGTTTGCCACACTCTGCCTTCAAGGTCTTCTGCATCATTTAAACTTTTGTTTCTTTTCTTGAGAAAATGATCTTTAATTTTGCTCTGTATTTTTTTTTGTTGTTATAGTATATTCCAAGCCCCGCTTCCGCCCCTTTCTCAATGACGTCAGTGTCTCATCTACCCCAGCTGTTTGTGGGGAATTAGTGTGGACAAGAGCACGGGTGGTTATAGGAGCGTTCTGTTGTATAGCTGGAATATTTAATACAGGAAGGCTGGTTCCCTCCCCAACCCCTGTATTTGATCCAGGTAAGAGCCATCCTGGTAGTGTACTCTCCAGAGTTGGAGTACTGCAAATTCGCATTTAAAAAAAAAAAAGTTTCTTCCAGGTAAGGGCGTCACAGTAAAGAGGAGAAGTGAATATAGAAAATGGATTGAGTCTGTGGCTTTTTTAACTAATCAGTATGGTAGACCCCGGTGTTGATGTATTTATACCAGGATCTAACCTCCAAAATTAGATTTGAAGGAGGACAAGTGGAGAAAGAAGGAAGGGGGGCACTCAGAAGTTTGTTTCTCAAAAAACATTTCAATGTGCCACCGTGCTTACCACTGCACACACTTCTTAAATCACACTTCGATTTACTAGTTCCCTTAGATGCTTTAGATGCAGTGTAGACCCAAAAGGTAAGGGGCCTGTAGAACATTTCCAAAGAACAGTACAACTTCAAAAAAACTTTTGTGGAGATTTCCTGTCACACAGTTTACCTTCAATGGGCGCTCTTTCTTGATGCGGCGTGTAGATTGTAAGAGGCACATGCCCCCCTCCTTCTGCTGCCTCTGCTATACGCCACCACAATAGAAGACAGCCATTGAAGGGCTCGTTTCCCAGATCCACTACGAGATTGATAGTCCCCTGCGCCACCAAAGCCAACCAGTGCCAAACAGCGGCTCAACAGCACAGGAAGAACACAAAAGCACCGCCCTTAACTCCTTGGCCGGGCTTCACGCCGCAAGGATACTGTGCTCTACTTTTTGTATCCGGGTCCACGGGGGCATGGCTAATCACGCCGTAAGCCTTAAAGGCAAAGTAAAGGCACTGGTTTCCCAGACAAAAGTGCTCACAGGATTCAAACTTCAACGCTAAAAAGGAGCGTGTTGAAATGTAGCTACAAAGTGTACAAAGTGTCCAATGATTCTCACCAGAGCCACAGCGGCTCAACAGCGCAGGAAGAACAAAAAAGCACCACCCTTAACTCCGTGGCCGGGCTTCACGCCGCAAGGGTGCTGTGCTCTGCTTTTTGTATCCGGGTCCAGGGGGGCATGGCTAATCACTCTGTAAGCCTTAAAGGAAAAGTCAAAGGCACTGGTTTCCAAGACAAAAGTGCCCGCAGGATTCAAACTTCAACGCTAAACAGGAGCGTGTTGAAATGTAGCTACAAAGTGTACAAAGTGTCCAATGATTCTCACCAGAGCCACAGCGGCTCAACAGCGCAGGAAGAACAAATGAGCACTGCCCTTAACTACGCGGCCAGGCTTCACCAAAGCTTTTCCATACTGTTAAAATGGACGAGGCCTCTCGCACAAACTTCCATTTGCAAAACAACACTCACAGACGCAAGTTGCTCCCGGTTCTGAACCTATCCTCTCATCCTATCCCACTAGCGTCCGCACACCCCTCTCTTGCATAGCCACGCGAGAGCCTGCAGACTGCCCCTGGGTGGTAGTGGTGCACGGTATAAATCAACATAACATAACATCTGAACCTGTAGTCCCGTTTAAGGAGGTTACGCTTTATTGGATGGATGGGGATGCAGAATTTTACTCTTACACCAATAACAAGACCGACTCAGGAAGTTGGCAAAAACATAGCTGTTTTATTGTCAATTGCCTAAAACAGGGAGTACAACAGACATCGACAGACGTCTCAAAGCATATCTCTCAACGTTTTAAATGAAAAAATACACTTTTATAGCAAAAACCCATCATTGACGTCGTGCAACATGGCACACTAAGGAAACTTCTCTGAGATTGTGGTTGGTCTACGGGGAACATTTAGGTGTACTTTCTATGGGGGAATAGGATTATGATTGAGTCTCTATAGTCAGGCGGACAACTATGTCCACCCCTAGTGCAAGTCATCTTCATTGTCATCAAATACACAATGTTTCATTGGCTCTCAAACTGTAGGGCTCTTTGCTATGTGGCCCTCTATAATTGGTTGGCATGCTTCCACCCTTCAGGAATATTCCACTCGCGAGCAGCATGCAAGCTGGTACCCCAGGTGCTTGTGGGTGGACTTGACCATGCCTCCCCACCCAATTAACCCATTATCCACCATCACTCCTACTGTCTGCCATTTGAATTGTCTTTGAACTCAGCCTTGCAATGTATCACTGCACCTGAGAGTAGAAGGGGGCGTGAGCACATTCGTATCTTCAGTCTCGATGTAGTTTGCCCAAAGTCTATTTCCATCTACTCCATGTGACAGGAGACCGTGTTTTAGCTCCTTCTTCGCATTTAATACTATTAAAAGAATACAACTTGGCACTCATAGTGTTTATACATTTCACCTCAACAGGAACTCACCTCGCTTCTCACATTCATTGTATCTTCTTGCATAGATAACAGGTTTCTTGGCTGCCTCAACCCTTGACACTGGGCCAGACAAACATTCTCGATTCTTCCTCCATCGTCAGCTGCTTTTCTCTGCTGCGCCTCACTTTCAGCCCTTTTACTACTGATGTCCTGGTTTGCTAAAATGCGACGTGGAACATCCAGTTTCCATACACATATATATATTGGTGGCACCGCCTGCAATCTTATTCACTACATATAGCCAGCCTTCATGGTTACTTAGCCTACTTACGTTGCAGCATCTGATCAGTTAGAAAGCGACTTATATTTTCTTCAGTGTTCTTCGCACGAGCAATCTTCATTCTGCACATGAAATGTTACTCAGCTTTTTATTTCGTCATCATATTCTATAAGGTCCAGTCGCCTTCTCTCTTGACATCTCTTCTTGGCGCATTGTCTTTGCTTTATGTGACGTCACCAATCTCCTCTTTCACTCATCTATACACTTCTTATGGGACTTCTACTAAGAGGTCGTCAGCTCTCTGAGGATACACGAAGAACGGTTTTCTCAATGGATACCTTGTCTCAAAGGCTTTCTGTGTTATAGGCATCATTACTGGTGTTTTGCTTGTCACAATTTCTGGTTCCCAACATACAGGCAAGACGGGGGAGGGATTTCCGGTAGACACACTTGGCACTTCCTCTACACATTATTGAAACACACAATTGCTAATTACTTATTCTGTTTGAACTGTTATTAATATTTTAATGTTCGAGAGTTACTACACAGTTATATTTTTAAACTTTAATCACCCACAGAGAAATCTTTGGCACCAACCACAGTTCTAGAAATACAGCTCACAAACCACTTCACAACGGTCAAATCGGTTTATGACTCCAAAGGACTTGCTCAACTTTTCCCTGGAAGGCTTTGCACTAGTGGCTGTTCTCTCACATTCCCTCTTGCACTCTCCTCCACTCCCTTTTCCACATTGCATTTCTTGCCTCAATTTCCTTGTTATTCCACATTATTATATCTCTCCGTTCTGCATTCTGGCTTGTATTTTACACTCCTTATCGCTCAGTTTCTTCTTGTTCTCTCCCTTCCATTCTGTGTATTGTTTCTCTTGCTCTCCTGTTCTATCGTTTATCTCTTCCTTGCCCAATTTGTCTGCTGGCTCCCTTCCCATCCCATTGTGCTTCTGGACTCTCTAGGAATCCCGATATGCCTCTTTTCTTTCTCTGACCCCTTATCCCTAGGAAGCTGAGCCTGGACATTAAAGGCTAAATCTGGACTTTGGGACAGTGCCCTTGGCACTAGTGGGCTGCAAACTTGTAAGTGGACTGCAAAGCTGCATAGTGGGTCACATCTATATTTGTGTTCTTTGTTGCTGGGTGCAGGATGGTGTCATGGTGCTGACCATGACATTGTTGGGTGGTGAAATTGGTAAACCTAATTAGGCCTTTGGCACTGCTCTGCTTTCTGTGTCGATTAATAGTGAGTAGTGCTTCACTGTAAGGGATGGTTATGCATTGTAGTTATGTGCAGCTTATTCCAAGATGTCTGCCACCAAATACCTCCACTTGTCCTCAATGTGTTAGAAGTTGAAACCTGGGCGATCGGGGTTGCAAATTAATTCTTGAAACAAGGTAATGGTGATGTGTCAAGGCTGCCAGTGATAGAGGGAAAGTGATTCACAACTCCCTTGCTTCATTTATGCTGCCTGATTTCTCACTGCTTCCTTGTTGATTCTTCGATCTCATAAACATGGCCCTGGTCCCTCACATGCACCATGATTATTTTGTGTCTCTGCTTTTCTGGAGTACTCTGAATCCCTCTATGTTCATTATAGCAATGGCAAGGAGACATTCATGTAGGTCATTCGTATGTACAGAGCACAAAGGAAAGAGAGCCCTGTGTGTGCCCTGAACTTGGCAAACTGGGCATGCTTCAATGTTACCAAAACCACTGAGCCATTCCAGGTTAAGCTCATTAATCACAATAGCATAAAGGCAATCCTTAACCCTGCTACCCTGACACTGGGCAAAGAAGCAATCCCTCTCGACCGTATGCCGTTGACTGACTGCGGTCATTATGCAGCTGAAAGTGGGCTTTTCACCATGGTGGCTGGTGAATCTTTTTAATTGGATGCATGTAAATGTCTCCCCCAAATAAGCTGGTATAACTGAGCATAATGAGAGAGCCTGAGCCAACATTGCACAGGAGCGTTTCCCACCTCATGTTCATGATGACTTTACACACAATATATGCGAGTATAAAAACATATTCAAGTTATCAGTGCCCATACATGTACATGGAGACTGCACCAATATATGCCAGTATTACCATATATGAGCATACTCCTGTTGGCTTTACCAGTAACCAAATGCCATTCCACAGTAAGAAAATATGTCCATACTTATGTGAACTCTTCACTTTGCCCCACCTCCCTGTTGCCCTGAAAAACAAGCATTCTCAAAACCAATTGTTTTGGCATTTGTAGTTATGAAGGGAACAAATGAGTAATGACAGCACAGGGAGGAACACATGACAGCATGGGAGGGAATAAAGGGTAGCAGTGGGGGGGTGAGGAAGTACTGTGGAGGGGAGGAATAAGAAATAAATGTCACAAAAGGGAGAATAAACAAATTCAATATATGAAAGTTAGTCCAGCAACAAAACACAAGAGCTTTCTACAACATTTGAAGGAAGGAGTGACAGTGCAAATGGGGGGAAGGAGAGACTGCGTAAAAGGGGGAAGAGAGATCTTGTAAGGGGGAAGGAGCAACAGCTTAAGGGTGGAGGGGAAACAGCGCAAAAGTAAAGAAGCAACAGTGCAATGAGGAGAAGTGACAGAGCAAGGGAGCAGGGGTGACAGCACAAGGGGGAAGGAGTGTTAGCTCTAGGGAGAAAAGCAACAGTGCATGGGGAGGAGTGACAGCACAAGGGGGAAGGAACTATCGTGCAAGGGGAGGAGGCACAGCATAATGGGGAAGGAGGGACATCGTCAAGGGGGAAGGTGGTACAGCGTTGGGGGGGTAAGGAGGGGCAGTACAAGGTGAAAGGTGAAACAACACAGGGGGGTGGAGAGGAGGGACAGCACAAAGGGGGGAGTCAGGACAGCACAAAGGGGGTAGGAGTGATCCCGCAAAGTGAGGAGGGGCAGCACACTGGGGAAGGAGGGACATCCCAAAGGGGGAAGGTTGTGCAGCTCAGGGAAGAGGGCAGACAGCAAAAGGTGGAAGGAGGGACAATGCAGGGGGGAGGAGGGAAAGCACAAGAGGGAGGAGGGAAAGCACAAGTGGAGGGACAACACCAGGGGGGAGATTACAGCACAAGGGGGAGGAGGTCCGACAAAAGGGGGTGAGGAGGAACAGTGCAGGGGAGAAAGGAGGGACAGTTCAAGGGGAGAAGGGACAGCGCAAGGGAGGAAGGAGTGACTGTGTAAGGGGGATGAGGTAACAGCACAATGGGGAAGGGTCGACAGTGGAAGGGGGAGAAGTCACAGCACAAGGGAAGAAGTGAAAGATCAAGGGGGGAAACAACAGTGCCTGGGGGAGTAGCGACAGAGCAAGGGGATTAGGAGTGACAGCGCATGGGAATGGAGGAGCATCACAAGGGGAAGGACGGACAGCACAAGGGGGTAAGGTGGGACAGTGCAGGCGGGAGGAGGGATAGCACAAAGGGGAGGAGGCACAGCACAAAGGAGTGCAGCACAAGGAGGGCAGGAGAGACAGCACAAGGTGGGAGGGACAGAACAAGGGGGAGGAGGCATAGCACAAGGGGTGAGGAGGGGAAGCTCAAGGGAGGGAGGAGGGGCAGCACAAGGGGAGGAATTACTGCATAAGGGGTGATAGTGCAAGATGGAGATGTGACAGCACAAGGGGGAGTAGTGAGAGCTGAAGGGGGAAGCAACAGCGCATGGGAGAATATCAACAGAACAAGGGGAGGAAGAGTGACAGCGGAAGGGGAAGTAGCGACAGTGCATGGGGAAGGGGGGCCAGCCCAATGGGGAAGGAGAGACAGTGCAGGAGGAGGATGGCCATCGCAAGAGGGGAGGAAGGATAGCACAAAGTGGGGAGGAGGGACAGCACAAGAGAGGAGGAGGGACAGCACAAGAGAGGAGGAGGGACAGAGCAAGGGGGAGGATGGACAGCACAAGGAGGGAGGAGGCACTGCACAAGGGAGGAGGAGAAAAATCACAAGGGGGAAACTGCGAGGGGGTGGACAGCACAAGGGGGTAAGTAGGGACAGCACCAGGAAGGGAAGAGGGACATCACAAGGGGAGAAGGGACAGTGCAAGGGGGAGGAGTGACAGCACAACACACGGGAGAATAAACAAATTGAAGAGATGAAAGCTAGACCAGCAACAGAACACAGGAGCATTGTACAACATTTGAAGGAACAGTGCAAGGTGGGATGGACGGACAGTGTAGGGGAAGGAGGGACAGTGCAATGGGTAGGAGGGACAGCGCAAGCAGAGGACGAGGCACAGAGGAAGAGGGAGGGAGAGCACAAGGGGAGGAGGGACAGCATAAGGGGGAGGAGGGACAGCACTAGGGGGGGAGGAGGAAAAGCACCAGGGGGAGCAGGGAAAGCACAAGGGAGAGGGACAGCACAAGGGGGAACAGCGCAAGGGGGGAAGAAGGGCCAGCACAAGAGGGTTTGGAGGGCCAGCGCAAGGGATGGAGGAGGGACACTGCAAGGAGAGAAGGGACTAAACAAGCAGGGAGGAAGGACAGCACAAGGGGGAGGAGAGACCACACAAGGGGGAAGGAGCGGAAAGGCAAAAAAAAAAAAAAAAAAAAAACAAGGGGGAAGGAGCAACAGCACAAATGGGGGAAGGAGCTACAGAACAAGGGGGAAGGAGCAACAGTGCAAGGGAGGAAGGAGGGACTGCACAATGGAAAAAGGGGCAACAGAGCAAGTGGGGAGTGACATCTTTTGGTTGTTTGTATATGTGTAGGCTTTGGTCATAGTCCTATAATGTAGTGTTGATCTCAATGTTATTTCTTACAAGGACACCTGTAAATATACAGAGGTCAGTGGTACTGCACCTCTCCAATGAACTACAACCTACAGATGACCTCACAACTTATTTTATTGGAGAGATCTAGTACCACTGACAACATACAGATGTTCACATAAGAAATCACTTTGGAGCTCATGTTCGTCAATTAAGTATTTGGCAGCGAGGAGCCGTTACGTGTTGATATACATGTAGGCATCTTCTCACCACCACATAGTCATTTGCACTGTGGAGTGCAAATGTGCAGGGCAAAAGACGGCATACATGTGTGTCTGTTGCCTTTTGCCCTGCACTTCTTCTACACTCCACTGTATAAAGTGAGTAAACGCTGCCTGCAGCATTTACTTTTAATTGTGACTTGGCAAGCTGCGCTCACATTACAATTAACCAGTGTCCGACATGTGAGCATGGCACCATATACAATGGATTTCTATGGGCTCTCCGGCATTTGTGCCAGCATGAAAATCCATGCGGGAGCATTTGTATGGTGGAGAGGAAGGAAGGCTGTGAAAACACAAGTTGCGTTATGCCCTTCCTCTCTGCCATACAAATTAATGAATATGTGGCGTGGCATGAATGGACAACCTTAAAACCTTACACAAGACTTTTTCACCTTTCATTCACCTTACACCACTAAAGAACATGAGCTCCATTGAGATTTCTTATGAGCACATCTTCAAAAGTATTTGCTTCTATGGTAATAGTATCCAGAAAGGAAAACCTATATGTAGCCCAATGGGGCCAGTAAAATAGCCCAAATATAGCCCAACTCCCTCTGGCTGGTGTTGTACCTTAGCCATAGCTTTTCAGTGGATCTAGTGTTTCAACTGCCTGTTGGCTGCCAGCCTGGCCAGATATTAAACCCCTGGGAGATGGTCTGATTTATATATCAACAAACTGCACCTAAGAGACACTACCAAATGTTCTCGCACAAATGGTTTTGAGTAGGCCAATTGTGCAGTGTGGAGGGAATAGCCCAATCTAGCAATCATGCACAGAGACAGGCTGTGCTGAAAAGAAAGATCATTGTGCGACCACAGCTTTGAAAGTAGCATGGTACAGTGCTACTTATTGGCAGAAAATTAAACAAGCCACTATCGGCATAATAGAAGAAGAAATAACATGTAATGTGTCAGCCACTCATGCCACAGTGTTGCCAGTTGTAATGCCAACCACAAAGTCAGGTTTCTGGGACCCCATAACTCCCTCTCTTCTCTGTAGCAGTGGTGTTGACAAAATGTATGTAGCTTGGCCACTAAAATGTGCCACAATCAAAAAGAGTCGTACTTCTCACTGCCTGGGAGTCCCTTTCATAGAGTGCCAAAAGGGGCAATTGCGCCACTGCTCTCTCCCCAGCCCTGCAACTCTTTGAGCGCCCAGTGTAGAAAGAGGACGGGTAGTATTTAGTGTGCACTCCTGCTTACAAATCAATATTTTAGTAAGCAGGTCCACCAGTATTTCCAAACGCCATGCCTGAGGGGTTGGAAGAAATGTCGGTTAAGATGTGGTGTGTCATAAAAGCACTTAATGTGCACTGGTCTGATGTGCTGATCCCCTTCTTGCTTTGCTGAAGCATACACTCCAGATAATGTCCCGGGAAATCTTTATCCCAAATGAAAATCAAGTTTCAGAGATCACACTGTGTCCCATGATACTAGTGAGATGTTCAGACAGTCCCTCTGTTAGTCTCACTCACTTTCAATTCAGTTACTGACACCCTGCATTTATAGTAAGTAGTGTAAAACTACAACTTGGAGTGATCCAGAACCTCAAGACTAGCATCTCACGTCCGACATGTGGCAGTAGAATGGTTCAAAGTGGGGGGCACTCAAAGGGATTTTGCCCCCGCGCCCTCACACTGTCTCCCTTCCAAAAAACGTTTAGCGCCCCCACTACTCAGATGTTGCCAGACATCTTTCTCAAATATATAATGTATCCATGACATATGTGCCATCTAAGAGTAAACAGGATGGAACCGAGGATCAATTACTTGGAGCTAAGGCAAGAAGCTCGAACCTCTGCTTCAGTATATGGTGGCAATTGAGTGGGCTAGGCAATGCTGCCCTCATGTCCCCTTAAGTGCTAAGGACGAGTATGGTTGTCTTTTTGCATCAACTTGATTAAAGCTCAGCAGTTAAGCGGTTAAATCTAGAGCAATAAAGTAATACCTTTGAATTGGAATTTAAACGTTTAAGTAGCCCGAACAAAGCCACATTGCTTCTAATTCACAGAGAGGACCCGGTGATAACATCTAAAAATATAAACACAGTTATGCACATTTAAGATTTCACTGTACAGCACCTAAAAATGAATGATCCACATCTGACAAGTTTATAATGATATTCTCCCCCACACTATCCAATACTAAGCATTCACTCATTAGCACACCCCTCAAATGAACTGAACTTGCCAAAAATAATCATTAATCGTGTGTGTGTCCTGAACTGCTTGTGACGCCAGTCTAGTTGTCTAACAGAAGAACTCTTTATCTGGTTCACTCCCTTTGCACTTGGAACAACCCCACAGAGTCCCCTGCCAGCCTGTCTGACACACTCCTCTCCCAGAGTCAGCCAAAGGATAAGAGCATCAGAGACTGCAAACTCTTCTGAGACAACGAGCCTAGGAACCCGAGAGAGTGAGTGCGCCAAAATCCCCCCTCCTGCCAGCCTTTTTAAACTCTTTGAAGTAAGACTGCCCACCACCATGTAGGTCCTACCTACACAAAATATAGAATGTTCCCTCCTTTCTCTGAAATGTCACCTCCCGTTGTCATCCAGCCAGCCCTCTAGATAGTTCTGAAAAACATGACCAATCTGCCGGCTTAGAGTGGAAACAAATCAGATGGAAAAGTTGTATTTGCCCTGTTTCCTGCTCTGAAAGTCTTTTAAGCAACAACTAGCCTTTAGCAGAATTGATTTCATTCTGCACATTGTATTCATTGCATTTCCAAGCTAACCTTGCACAGCGCAAATGCCTTGCCCACTGAATTTATCAATCTGCACCAAGTTTGTATAAAAGACATGAACTGACTTGCACTGATTATTAGAAGGGGAATATTTTATATGTTAGATGGATAAGGTAAATTAGTATATGTTAGTCTCATATTTTTATTTCAGTGCAACTCAGCCCACAACTGCGGTGTAGTTGTGCAAAGAGATAACACCCTATTATGCAATACCCAATTCAAAACCTTCATTTTCCTAGCATGTATTTCGTGCATCACCCAATGTTGACATCTACTAGATTCAGCCTGAGTCTCACACCTGAGTCCCACACGCTTGCTCACCACTGGGACCAACATTTTACCCTTGTTGAAATGTGGAGCCCTAGTTGACATTCAGAATACATTTCCTTACATATTTAAAGAGTCTAGGCAGTGAGGGTATGGTTGTGGAGGGATTTAGAGAGACAGAGGGAGGGGATGCAAGAGAGGCATTGAGAAAGCACAACAGTAAACACTGCTGGGCCGTTGCTCCT
This sequence comes from Ambystoma mexicanum, assembly GCF_040938575.1. Taxonomy (NCBI): domain Eukaryota; kingdom Metazoa; phylum Chordata; class Amphibia; order Caudata; family Ambystomatidae; genus Ambystoma; species Ambystoma mexicanum. The sequence goes on along the minus strand of NC_090937.1, from coordinate 100,188,280 downwards.
GCATACATACCTAATCCTGCCCATGTATAAAGAGGGCAGCGTCACGGTTCAGTCCCCAAACTCAGAGGGGGACAATTGTGATCACACCCAGCGGATAAACAGAAGGATGGTAATCACTTTCCTTGCTGCACTGGCACTCGCCACTCTGGGTAAAAATCTGACAACAGCGCACCTTTACCACAAGCGCCAAGAAGTTATGATAATACCATAAACCATGCTTTATCAGACCCAATAACAAAATATAACATGAGCCTTTGCGAAGGAATTATGAGCCGATGCTGGTGCAGTATTTTCCATGCATATTGCAACACACTCTTTTAGCCTGCTTGCTCTGATGTGTGTTTGTAAACCATTGTCACTCTGCACCCTACTTTCATTGGTTCTATTGAAGTGATCCAGCTCCATTCAGATCACATTTTGTGCAGGAGACAGGCTGTGGAGTGGTGAAATGACAGATCACTGTACAGACTCAGCTTTGTAAGTGGCCCAGATACGTCACATAATACAGTACTCCTGATTGTGAGAAAATTAGTTAAACAAGCCACATTTGGATTACATCGGCATAATAGAACAAGATATAACATGAAAGCCAGCCTAGAACAGCGAATGCAAACAGAAGATATTTCATATGAAATGCTTACACTCCGCCCTCAGCATGCGAAAAAGAAAATAATGGACAACGACTGGATAAAAACACTTGAAGAGAAAAAAATATTCTCTGAATTTACAATGCATAACAGACCTCAGATCTATCAACGAACTACCGGCATACCTGACCATCTTCCCTGACGCCAAAACTCGAGCAACATATCTGAGGCTCAGAATGAACATACTTCCAACCCGCTACTACCTAGCCAAAACAAGACAAATTCCATCATCTGATAATTTCTGTCGATTTTGCTCAGATACCGAAAAACCTGAAACAATCTTTCACCTAGTCATGGAATGCACAGCCCTATCTGAGGAAAGAATAAGATTTGGCAGATACTACAAGATCTACGAACAAACAATGATAACAGAGGAAAGATGGACGGAGATATTGAACGGCAGATCGCGAAAACTCATCCTGACAATATGCCACTTTTTACAAGAAATTCTCAATCTAGAAAAACCACCACTTAATATCTAAAACAAAAGAGAAACTAATTCCTTCCTATTTTAAACTGGCAGATAAATGAAAAGTTTAAAGAAATTAAACTATATAATTTAAAAAAAAATAAAAAAATAAATAAATAACATTTAGTGGGACGGACGTTCATGACACAGCATTGCCAGTTTTTATGCTAAGCACAAAGACATCTTTCAGGCACTCCTTTACTCTCCCTCTCTTCTCTGTAGCATTGGTATTGGGATATTTGTGTGGATGTGCCATCAAAATGCGACAAAACCAAAAGGTACCATGCCACTGTGAATATTTGTCCAAACTGGACACACCAATTTGGTGTGTCCAGTTTGGACAAATATTCACTGCACCAATAATTTAAAAAACGTCCTTTTGGCTGCCCTTCCACCGTCCTCCTCTTTCTCACTGTTGCCCAGCTGGCACACACACATCCACATTCACAAATGATCATTAATAGATCATTAATTATTTATTCACTCTCACATTCACACACAAATGCATCAGCATTCATACAACATCATTCACTTTCTATTCACACATGCATCAACATTCATATGCCGCAATTCATTCTTCATTCACTCTCCATTTACACACGCACATCAGCATTCAAACGGCATCATTCATACTTCATTCACCCTCCATTCAGACACACACATCAGCATTCATATGGCATTCATTCTTCAATCACTCTCACATTCACAAACCCTTCAGCATTTATACATTCTTCATCTACACTCACCTTACCTCCACATCCCTCTTCGTCGTCCCAGTACTTACTTGTGTGATTCCAATCAATGTGTTCTGTGCTGGTGCACCTTTGCTCTAACCAGATGTCCTAACTGTGAGGATTCAATATCTATGAATTCAACAGACCCATAAGTAATCTGTATAGTCTGTACTTTTTATTGTCATAGAACACATTGAAAATCCTATTTCCACATATTGTCGACACGTGTTACAACCATTTGGTCTTTTTCAAGGCAATAATTATTTTTCTGTTTCCAATCACAATCAATTATATTCTATGCTCCGGTGGTGGTTAATTAAGAGAATTGTTAAGCATAATTAGCTTGCCTTACAGTTCCCATCCTATGTCGAATGGGGATATTGTCAGTTGCTTGCTCTAATTATCTGAAGATATTAATTGATCTTAATTTGGGGGATGAAGTGCAACCCTGCTGATATTCCACCCATGAATGGTATGCAGCATGTCAATACTTGTGAGATAGTCTTTCCTCACAGGTAAGTACTGGGAGGAGGAAGACTATGACTAGGAGTAACGAAGATTGCCAGTAAGTAATCCCAGCATTACCTTCAAATTCCCCTTGCCCCTTCCTTGAATCAGTACTTACTTGTAATGTAAGGTTACCTCACAAGTAAGCACTGGAATGAGCAACAGTAGAACTAGGAGTAATGAAGATTACTAGTAATTAATTCCTGCATCAACATCCATATGGTATCATTCATTCTTCATTCATTCTCATATTTACATGCAAGCATCAGCATTCATATAACGTCATTCAATCTTCATTCACTCTCCATTCACACACACGCACATCAGCATTCATATAGCATCATTCATTCTCACATTCACATATAAGCATCAGCATTCATATAGCATCATTCATTCTTTATTCTTAGATTCATTCACACATCAGCATTCAAACGGAATAATTAATTCCTCATTCACTCTCCATTCCACACAGGCATTCATACAACATTATTTTTTCATTCATGCTCATATTTACATGCATCAGCATTCATATAGCATCATTAGTTTTTCATTCACTCTCAAAATTACCACCACGTCCCTATTCCTCATCACAGTACTTACTTGGGAGATAGCCTTACCTCACAGGTAAGTACTGGGATGAAGAAGAGTATGACTTGTGGTAATTAAGATTTCTGGTGAGTAATCCTAGAATTACCTCCAAGTCCACCTACCATGTCCCAGTACTTACTTGTGAGGTAAGGTTATCTCTCAAATACATTCTGGGATGAGGAAGAGTAAGACTAGGAGTAATGAAGATTACATACAAAGCTGAACCTGGGCATTCAAATCTAAATCTTGGCACTATGAACCATGCATTCACACATATGCACTATGAACCATGCATTCACACATATGCAGCAACATGAATATGCCATCATCATGTATTCTTCATTCCTTCTCACATACAAGCACACGCACCACATGCATAAGGCACAATTCATTTTTCATTCATTCTGATTCAAACACATGCATCAGCATGCCTATGGCATCATTCATTCATCATTCACTCCATTCACACACAGCATTCACACACAGCATTCATACGGCATTCATTCTTCATATACTCACATTTACCCCAGCACTCATACAGCATTCATACATTTTCTTTCCCACAAACACTTGCACCCAAACGACATACACTCTCATTCACGCACCCACTAACGAATACAAACACTTGCATACATACACACAAAAATGCATTTCTTTTAAATGTTCTCACCTGCTGCCCGACTCCGGATTCCTGTCCTCTCAGCATCGTAATGAAATGAAGTCCGTTGGCTACCACGCAACATAAAACAGGTGCCAGTAAGCAGAGACTGCTTCCTGGCTCGTGTTGCATATGCGCGGTGGAGTCACATTGCCAGGGCTTTAAGTGGGGTAAGAAATCGAGGGGGGGCCCTCATTTGGGGGCGTGGCTTGTGGGAGGGGCGTGGCCTAAAAAGTACGCAAATCGTAGGGTATACACACAAATATATATAAATGTTATACATTTGTGTGCGTACCTTACTATGTACTATGTACTGTGCAAGCCATCTTTTCTAAACATAGAAATATGTAACATATTTCTATGTTTAGAAAAGATGGCTAGCACAGTACACACAGCATAGTAAGGTACGCACACAAATATATAACATTTATATATATTTGTGTGCATACCCTACGGTTTGCCTAGTTTTCAGGACATCTTTTTTAAACATTTCGGGTTTATAAAAGATGGCTTTAAAAGTACACAATTCAAGCCGTCTTTTATAAAGCTTTGACTACGGACAAAATTGTCCGTCGGCAAAGCTTTATAAAAGATGGCTTGAAATGTGTACTTGCAAAGCCATCTTTTATAAACCTCGAAATATGTCGAGGAATCCCCAGGTTCGCCGAGGGTTAAAGACGCCTCGGCGACCTGGGGAAACAAAGGGACAGTAACCGCCTCTGGTGACCTCTCGCGCGAGGGGTCACCAGATGCAGTTACTATGACTGACAGAAGTGGCAGCCAGTCACAGCGTCGCTCTGGTTGGCTGCCACTTTTGTCAGATCGCCTGACTTCATGGCAGGCGCATGCATCTCCCGTCGCGGCTGCGGCCGCGACGGGATAATGCATCCTGCCAATGTTGCGGGCAGTGGGACGGGGCCCCAGCAGGGCCCCGGCAGGCCCCGGCCCACTTTAAGCACTGCACATTGCTTTGCTTAAAAACGCCCCTCGGGCCTTGTATATGTGACGAGGTGCAAGAGCACCTCCTTCCACACTAAGGCCTGCAGAATGACAGGTTATATCCCCAATGGACTATGCAAGGCTGGGAGGGGCACAACATTGAGCGTGTGCTGGGGTACTACTGACGTGTCAAAGAGAAACCACGTTTCCCTGTGACAATTCAGTTAAAGTAAGCCCAAGAACATCCCCCCGCATCCCCACCTGCTTTCTACAGCTCAGGGAGCCCTCAGTGTTTTCTCGGGGCTGGCTTGGCTCATCTGCAATGGGGCTGGTCGATTCCCCGTCACCAATTATCAACAAACCGCCCCTGGGCGTAGAAGCAGCCTCAGGGCTTCTAAGGGTAAACCAATGCAGGTGGCAAAACATAGGCTTAGGGGCAGTGCATAGGCAGGTTTATAGTCACTATTTCGAATAACATTTGGTTGAAAGTCAAAATGTCGAAAAAATAATGTCGAAAAAAAATGTGAATGTCTTTTTTAGTTTGTTTTTTGTTCGAAATGGGGGGTTCCCCCCCAACCACCCTTTTTTTCTGTTTTAACCCTTTTTTTTTACTTGCGGAACCAAAAAAAAGAATGTAAATAAAAAAACAAAGCATTAGAACATTTTTTTTGGGACATAATTTTTTCGACATTTTTGTCATTCGACCAAATGTTTTCAACATTTTGACTGGACACCGCATAGGCATATGAAACTGGACCTAGGAATGGGCTTATGAAGCAGTATCGGTATATAGTGGCAGAGCAATATAGCGCTGAACATGCCCACATGCATCTGAATCCAGGCATAGAGGCAGTGTAACCAAAATATTCAGAAACATATAGTGACAGCTACATTATATAAAACTGAATGTGGCCCTCAATTTAAGACATGATAATTCCAAGTGAAATCCGTTGATTATACCAAAAAATGAGCAAATCAGTTGGTGATATGCGGCTGCGGCTAATCCGAGACACCTGCGGCACGGAAGCAGTGAAATCAAAACGTTTGGCTGCTGCATAATTAATGCAAAACACAAAATAGAACTGTTCATGGTTTATGCAGAGCATAACGCCCTTCCTTCTAGTGCAGGCGTAGGCTCTGTCCCTTATGAGGCTACCTATTCGATGAAGTGGTTGGGTCTTGGCATAAGAGGCAGACCCTGGAGAGCAAGTCAGGCCCTAGGGACCATGGTGTTTACCAAGCAGGTCATCAAGCTAGTGCCAAGGCTAGCACGGCTTAACCTGGGAATCAAAGGATGATTCTATGCATATCCAAATCTGACATGGTGGCCGCACAGGGGCGTATGAGGCTGACCCTTACAATAGTGAGCACACCCTGTGCATAAAGGACTTCAATGGGCAACTAGAGCTTCAGTCTGGACAGATACGCCTGAACAAAAGAAAATGAACCTGCATACATAGCTGTGACACTCAACTGTGGCATGCCAAGTGGTGTTGAGGCATGCCGACATTCCCTGAGCAAAATGAGAATGACCTTTGACATTCAAAGCGGAACCTGGACATACAAATCTAAATCTTAGTAATATCTTTCTATCACCCACCGCTGCGTGTCCAACAACACACCATCGTGTTTGGCTCTGAGACGTAACAGACCTGTGCACACCAGATCCCTTCCATCTACACACTACCACATCCTCAGCATACCGAGATTTAAGCTCAAAGAGAGCTGGAGGCGCCAGCCTTCCGGTTCGCTCTGCCACCCTCTGGCACAACCTCCCTCTCGCCTTGCGCGGGGAGCCCTCCTTCCACTTGTTCAGTAAAAAACTCAAAACTCATCTGTTTTCCTAACTATACCTAGCTTGCAACAGCTTGCGTACCAAGCCCAGCTTACCCATCATGACTTCCCTCCCTATAACAGCGTCTAGGCTTTGTGCGCAACTATAAACACAATAAATACATAAATGAGACTGAACCAGGTCAAACTAAGGTTGGAGTATTGCATTTAAGGGTAGGATTAGCCAGAATCTGGGCTTTGCTTTTTTGGAAGAAGGGTATTTGGGCCCCATCATTTTAAAAGTTGGCCAACCCAACATTGCATTATATCATTCACACCGGCATTCGTGATATAGAGAAACATTACAACGATTATTTATGAGGAGTGTATGATGACTCAACTAAGACGGCAATGGATTCATGCTGACACTCAACCAGCTCCGCGAAGTCGACCCGTACACTGCCACGGCCCGCGTTGTAATTTCACAAACCGACAGCAAAAACCGCTCAAGGCAGCTGTCTTTTCAATAAGTATCCTTTTATTTGATTTAGCTGTACTAGTCAAAAGCACCACAGCTGAGCGATTGTGTTAAGTTTCCCCGGAAGGGTTCTTTGCCTTTTGATAGATGAAATAATAAGATGTAGGCCAGGAAAACATTATGTTTAGAGAAACTCTTGCTCTCATATGAGGTAAATCAATAATGGGAGTGCAGTGCCCCGCTGCCCGCCATTCATCCGGCAAACTCCAAGTGCATTTCACCTGCTGTGGATCTCTTGGTGCCCGGGGCAATGGGCATGCATAAGCCAGGCTCTGAAAGGGGACCAGTGCCTGGCTCCAGTGGTTTGGAGCGGGAGAAGAGAGAATGGTCAAATTCCCACCTGGACGACCCTTCCAAAGTGAGGTATCGCTCTGTAAGGCGGATCAGAGGCTCTGCACTGCCGCTGAACTCGTGCAATGCGTGCAGTTTATGATTTGCATTATAAAGAAGTGGTGTCTGAAACCGTTCCGGCTAAACCTCCTTCTCCTCCTGGTACCAAGGAGATGAGGCTGGCCTGTTAGATCTCCCGCTTCACAGAACGGCTTTCTCTTGCAAGTCCCTCTTCGCCAGAACACAAAGAAATTCTACCAATATCTGGATGTGACATGAATGCAAATGAGCTGCCTCTGATGGTCTCACTCAGCCATTAATAATACTGAGGAAATGGCAGACATTTTGAGCATTTGTTGAAATGTTTCAAAGGCTCTCACCGCATAATGTTTTGCAATATTTAATACCTATTTATTAAATGTGTTTCCAAGAGTCATCGACAATTCTTATTGCGTGCTTGATCACACCAGAGTTTTATTATCCCAAATAGACATTTTAAACAGAGGCATTGCTGGGGGGCTAACGGGGCTATAGCCCCTGGTCTTTTGGTTGTAGCCCCGGATAGAATCTCAGCAGCAACGACCAAAAGGCTGGCTAGCCCCCAGTCCCCACAGTTCTGACATCAGCGTAGCCCAGGGTCTTTTCTAGACCTAGCAGCACCCCTGATTTTAACTGCTGAGATTTGGTCATATAACCGAATTTGATGTCTTTCTCGTTGAAAAGAGCAGTCTATAGGAGACCACCCTGAATAAACGGGAGCATGCAGACCCACCAAATAGGAGGATCCGGGCAGCTTTTTTACAATGCTTAAGCAAGTAAGCTGCAATGAAATTCATCAAATGTACACTTTTCCACAAATATTGATTATAGATAACCTAAAAACAGAGGACTACATTAGCACCCAACCTGCACGGCAGTGTTGTGGTAATAGGTCCCTTCGGTGCCAGGCGTAACCTGGCCTCAGCAAAGCAAGGGCCATTAAGGAGGGTTGTGGTTACCTAATCCCCAATATTGCCCTGCACCTAAGGGGGCTGAAGTATGTAGCGCCAGCGGGCTGCTAGCGAGCATGCTTCGTGAGTACAAAAAAAGTGGCACAGAAGCCAATGACCGTGTGCACAGTGCTGCATAGCTGCAGCACCACAAACGTGAAAGTCAGACGCAGGAGGAGCTTCGCCGGTTTCAGTGCGCTCAAGGAGGCAGCGGAGGTGTGGGCTGGCGTTGAGAGGTAAGGATAGATACAGTGTGGCCGGGTCTGAGATCAGGCATCATACCGCTCCTCGGATCTCGGACCCAGCCTGCCTCAGCCCTGTCAAGGCTTTACCAAGCCCCCAGCTTTGACTGTGATCTTATCTGCTCTGTGCTCCTTCCCCCAGGTGTCATTTGCGAGTTTGCAGGTCCTATTTGTTCAACCTGTGTTTTTTCTTCTGGCCTGAAAGGGACACCAAAGGAATCAATGGGCCAAGCAGACTTTTTACATGCTGGGCACACTATTGTTTTCCAACGGTCATCTTACACTTTCAAAGAAAAAAGACATTGGCAAGGTCAAAAATGCTGCTTAAACTTGCATTCACTAGTTTTCTATGAAATGCCTTTCTTTTTTTGTCGGACTACCAGACAAATACCATGTAACTTTTGTGCCTCTTCCTTTGTGTTTTGTTTTATCACAGGTTATATTTATAAAGATGTTATATGCTTGTCAAACTGCTTAAATCACAAATAAATACTTCTGTTGTGCTGACAGCAGTTATTAGGAAATTAAACTGTGGGGGCAGAAATACCCCCAACTCTGCCCTGAATATAAGCAAATAACCAGCCCAACCCATCCTCCTGGCCAAACGCATTTTATAGCACTGGGTTTTAATATGTAACATTTAAAGTGATTTAGACTGGAATTGAGGTACGGTGTGGAATTTGGAAAGAAGCAGCATGAAAGAAATTGCACCACTTTGAAACTATTATTCTGAACCTTTTCTTTGAGCTGAGTTCAGCTGCCAGCTCTGCATCCTCGGAACTCTGCCCCCGCGGTACTCTGCCCCTCCTCTAACCTCTTCCTCCAACTCAGCCCTTGTGGGATCCCCCTTTACATTTTTTCCATTTTCACCACTGGGATATAGGAAGGAGAGAGTGGCACAGTGAGGCAGAGGTGGCTGTGGAAAGACAAGTACAGAGACGGGAGACGGGATATGGTAGCCAGCTTTGATGGTTTGTGGGGGGTTACAGAGCTGACAAATAATGGGAGAGGGCAAGGGAAGAGGGGAAAAAGGAAAGGGTGGCTCGAGGTTTCAAGGAAAAGGCAAAAGGGTAGTCCCTCAAGGGGAGCGAGAGAGAAGAGATGAACTATTATTATATCATTACTAGGGGGCTACACCCCCCTGGCGCCTTTGGCACCCAACCCTCCAAGGGGCTCGGATCGCTCACCCGTCCCGTGACTGCTGCACTTTGAACGCTGCGACTTAGTCACTTGTCGGGATACTCCACCAAGGGCTTGCTTTGTTTGCACCCAACTTTTGCGGATTTGGAAAGTTGGACAGTATACAAGCAAAGTTGGAGAAATGTGGGACGGAATGACAGCAGGCCCATATCTTTAGGGCATACAATGATCCCAATTCAAAGCGTTACTGTACCGTCACTCATCACTTACACAAGTTCATTCCACAACTTCATTAGTTAATGTCAGTTAATGAACTTGAAATGCCTTAAGAATTGTAGATTTGGACAGTAAACCATCAAAGTTGGATGCAGGTGGAACGGAATGCCACCAGACTCATGTGAAACGTTGCACAGAATTGTCCCTTATACACAACTTCACCAGTGAATAAACTTCAAACACCTTAGGAATTGCAGTTTTGGACAGCATGCTATTAAAGTGGGCTAAATGTGGAACGGAATGACACCAGAACCATGTATGTGCGACATACGATGACATCAATTTCAAGCATTACAAAAAAAAATTACTTAAAAACGTTACACAAAATCGTCACTAGATCGAGTGGGATGATGGAGTGATGTAAATAAAGATCATAGATCAAAACATTGATAGCCAGAATTTAACAAGTCATCAAGTAAACAGTACTAGTAATCACAGTAAAATACACGGATGGAGGTGTGCATAAGAAAGGTAGAATGAGGCAACGCGCACGTATGGGAGCTTGTACCAGATCGCAGGATGTTAATGGTGGTACACCCAAGCGGGTAAAGGGAATTTCGGGCACCTACCGGCTAATAGTGCACGGAATTCCTTAGTCATTGGCTGGCATAAGTGGTTCTTCTATTTAATATATTATTCAGATAATGGCTTAAAAAAGATTACCAGCATGTTTGTTGAATTGAAAACCTCCAGCTCTTCTTGCAAATTGTTTGCAGGTCTTGCTAGTACAAGGAAATGCATGTTTTTTCACAGGTATATAAGGAGGCCTTGCAAAGTTCAGGTTGCCCAACGAAGATGGTTTAGGTTTGTGCATTCTTTAAATACGACGAAAGTTTGCTCTAATCTAACAAACATTGCCCTAAGAGGCCTACCTAAACCTTAATATTTAAACATATGGTTAGGTTTACAAGGCTCACGTTATGGTTAGTTTTCCAGGACAAATATTTTCATACATGTCAGACTGTTAATTGAAAGTGCAGGGATATGTTAAGCACGTAGGACAACGGCATGAGTTTACAAAGTTAGGTAAGTATTCAACTTAACAAAAGTTTAAGAACAACTCAAGATATATAGGGCCTAATTCACAGAAGCATTTTATAATGGCAATACTCCATTGGAAAATACTCTGTGAATCAGGGCGATAATGGCGTGGCTGGAGCAGGAAAGCCAAAGCTTCACACCGGGGGTGGTTTGGCAGAAGCAGTGCCCAGCTCCCACTGTACATAAGCTTGACCTTGCAAAATTTCAAAGGCTTTCAAGATGCCCTTGCTGGGAAGACTGTAGAGCAAAGGTGCACTGCATGCCCGCTGAGTAGTGCAACAAATCCGCAATGCAGTTTGCTTAGTGGGCAAGGGACACAGAGTTTGAAGCTGGAAGGAGCTGTGCTGATCTTGGGTTCCATTTCTACTCAGGGCCTATGGATTCTACAAGTTGGGAAAGTAGCTCTCATTACAGCAGGTTCTATGTGCACTAAAGCGATTTAATGGCCAATGTTGGCCATTGAAATTCATAAAAATAAACCATTACCGGAGACCACCAGGAGGCGCAGACATGATGGCAGCCTAAGCCGTTGTCTCCCTCTCGAGGGCATCACTACGCGAGGAAAATCCACAAGAAAACGAATACTTTATACTTCAAAATGAACGTTCTGCTTCATGAACTATCCGCGCAGCAGTGTGAGAAACTTCAAGCAAAAACGTGCACGCTGTGATAAGTAATCTGAACCGGAAAGCCAGGCCTCCGGACTCGCATTAAGGGAAAACATGGCGGCCGCCATGCGTGGGCCTGCCTAAGTAGAATTAATCTCCTCCTGCTAACGACAAATCGCCAAACAAAAGGAAAGTGTTAAAACCGCAGGGCGGAGAAGTGAGGTGGAGGTGGCAGCCTGATCCACCGCGGTAACCTCTGCTTTGTGCAATCCCAGCCAGCTGAACCACTGAAATTCTCCAGCCACCCGCATGCCACAGAACCGTGCTGCAACTGTCCTGGCGGTCCCGCCTGCACCAGGTGACAGGACCCGGTGAGCAGAGACCTACTGGCAGCACCCCGGTGGGGGAGAGAACGGTGAACTCTGGCCAGCTATGATTCCCTCTGAGGAGAACGCAGGCGGCACCAGCGAGCGAAGTGAAGGGTGCCCGCCTGAAGGCGCGGACACCCGCCTACAGCAGAGGACGGAGCGGGTCCCGGCGTCGGCTCCAGAAGGAGGGAGAGTTGCACCGCACTGAGGAGGAGCTCGCCTGCTCTGCACCATCGCACCCTCGGCTGATCCGGCCGCGGGAGAGAGAGCGGATCCCCTCTACCTGTCAGCACTCTACAGCCATCAGCGGCGGGTGAAGCGAGGGGGCCTCCACTACCCTCTACGGCACAAGGGTGGACCGCAGCAGCTGCATTGGGGCAGAAGGGGGCTTAGGGCCTCAATACGGCCAGGCAGCCCAAGCTGATTAGAATACCCCTCCCCACCCCCAATACAACCGGTTAAAGGCCTGCTTGGCACCAGTAGCAGCCGGTGAGACAAGCGACGAGTGGCAGGCACCCCACACCCGACTGGCTGTATTGAGGAGCTGCCGATGCCCTGGCCCTGCCGCCACCCACCGGCATATAAGGTAGGACCTACGGCGACCGCGTCTGGATCGCCCGGCCCCTGGGGCGGTCAGACCTTACGTTTACCACCGCACACAGAGGGTGGCAGCCAGGAAACAAGGAGAACATTACCGCGCCCGCAATTGTCTCCCGCTTGGAGGGCTTATTCTCCGCAGGGGACCAGTACTGGCAGGCTGGGCCGCACGGCAGTCTAACACCAATCTCCCCTCACGAACACCACATCACATCACCCGAAGCAAGCTCCCCTTATGATACAAGCCTCTATCAGGCCCATGAGAGCGCGAGTCCGAGCCTTCAGCCCTGCAGATCTGCCACACTCTCCCTGTTCAGGCCGGCGACCCCCGGAGGGGGATGCAACTTACACGTATTACTGCCAATACTAATAGGGGCCTTTTCTAGCAATAGCGGCACACTAATCCCTGTCTCCCAGTACACACTGCTCCTTGTGGATGGACCTTAGTAGAGACAGCTATCTGCGTTATCCAGGGATCCCAGCCAGTTAACCACAAGCAATACTGAACTGACATAGCAAGCCGGAGCGGCTCTGGACAAGTAACCCGAAGTGTCTCTGGGGTCTGCTTCCTGGGCCTACATGGGAGGCCACATCCCTCTCTGGGGACAACACACACTACCTAATAGCGTGGGGTACCTCTTGAATACCACTACAGTTGCCTTTTCCGGGGGTGGAGGTGTGGGGGCTCTTGCCCCGTCCCAAATTAACTCATCTGGCCATATCCTGTGGACCTTGACTGGACCATTGTTACCCAGAGCATACTATCTGAACCCACAGTTGGTGGGCGTTTGATGGACAGCAAGCCCAGGTGGGGCCACAAGAAGACCTACTGCTCCTCCTGTAAGGCTGGCGCTGCCTGGCCAATGTAAAAACTCCCCCTCAGAACTCAATGGCACGCATCATAGGCAAATCTGCATAGACCCCCAATCTGCCCTAACCCCACTCTCCCGTACTGCTGGCGCTCCAGGCGGACCTGTCGAGCGCTAGCGATCAGTGGGGAACCTGTGGAGGTGAATTCCAGCAGCCATGCAACCTGAAGGACAATCGGTAAGACAAGCTTAGCGAGAGTATAGCTGCGCCCCGGGGACCGATGCGGTCCAACCATACATACACATAGAATCACCGAAACGGTGCCTTAAAGTCAGGGTCGGCACTCTAATCCCCAGTCCTACAGCATGAGAAACTGGGTCCACGGACTACAACACTCCTCCGAAGTCACTACAAGTCCCGTAAGCAAATGTGACCTTAAGGCACTCCAACGTCCCAGAGAACGCCACAAAAGACCACAAGAACAACCAGGAAGCACCTTACAGCCCTACGAGCTCTAAGCGGTGAAGGAAGCGTACGCTTGGATTCAAGGAGTCATCCCCCCTCGACTTCCGAGTAGCTCTGTCTGCTCCCGACGGATCAGCCCTGATGCCAGCGGTCAGAGGTAGAACTGGACAGTCAAAACCAAGAATCCAAGTCAAAGCTCAAGTAGGCCAAATTGAAAAGTGCTGGGGTCAGAGTCGACGAGAGGAGAGTCAGTCACCCCCCTACTGGTTGAACGTACAGCAGAAACAATACCACCCACAATGTCGTCAGATAAGGAGGAACTTCTGAACTGTCTGAAGGGAATGGAAGCCCGACTTACGAACTTGTTCCACAAACAGCTGGAACAGCTGAAAGAAGAATTGAAATCCTCCCTCCAGGAAGTAAGCAGAGAAATGACGGACCTGGGAAACAGAGTAGATATAGTCGAAAATGGCTTATCAACTGTTGCAGAAGAATCTACCCAGAACAGTGTCCTCCTGGAACAGCTGGCCAGCGCAACAACCAACTTAGAACTACAGGCAGAAGACCTTGAAAACCGCTCAAGAAGATCCAACATCAGGGTCAAAGGCCTCCCCGGAATGATCCAGGACTGTGACCTTAAAGATACAATGCAACTGTGCTTCAGCAGCCTTCTGCCGGAAACTCAATCAGACCAAATCGGCTTTGATCGTATACATCGAGTAGGCCAAAAACGGAATGACCCTGGTGCAAGACCCAGAGATGTACTAATAGCGGTAACGTCTTACTGTCAGAAAGAAGATATACTGAAGGCAGCAAGATTCCACAACGACCTCACAATCAATAGCTCCCATATCCAACTGTACCAAGACCTCGCACTTATCACGCTTCGCAAAAGAAGAATGATGCAGCCGATTACAAAAGTACTACAAGCTAAACAGATAAGATACAGATGGACTCACCCTTTCGGCCTCGCATTTGCATGGAAGGGCAAACAGCGGAAGATCACTACTTGTGCGGAGGGTGGTGCAATCCGGCAGCTAGAAGATATCCAAGATCAACCGATTGCCTGAATACGTCCCAATTCCCAAGACACAGCGAGTAAACCATGGGAATGGTCAATTGAGAAAAAGCGTAAATCCAAAAAAACAGAGAAGGCCAAAACCCAGCAACGGAGCCAGGAATGACAAGTTGTGGAAAGAAGCTCGCAGAAGCGACTAATCAGGGAACGAATAACAGCTGTATAATGATGAAGGCCTACAACACATCAAAACATATGAAATCTACACAGAGGAGAGGGTAATGCACTCCTAGAAGGTGGGAGCTGAGAGGGAGAACTGCTAGGCAGCGAGAAGAGCAAAACGAATCAAGAACCACAGCAACAGCACAAACCCGAGTCCTAGGGCACCCAAAAGTAAATGTGGAAAACACAGATGTAGCCCATTCCAAGCCTATACCAGCGCAACCCCTCCTATACCAAAATGGCTGAGTCAAGAGTCATATCTCTGAATGTACGGGGCCTGAACTCACCAATAAAACACCAAGCGATACTAGACAGGCTGAAATCAATGCAGACGGCGATTGGGCTTCTGCAGGAGACACATCTCCTCCCCAAAGACGAGAAGCGCATGGCTAGCCAGTGTTTTCCACTACAATACTTCGCTTCAAGTGGTGAGAAAAAAAGAGGGGTGGCCATACTAATTGGGAAAGCACTCAACTTTAAAAAACTACAAACTCGCAAAGACAAAGAGGGCAGATTCTTGGGGCTCAAAGGGCTGATAAACGGGAAATTGTACACAATCATAGCAATCTATGCTCCAAATAGTCGTCAAGATGTGTTCCTAACAGACCTGCTGGGCAGTCTTGGCAGCTGGTGTGAGGGCCAACTGATAGTGGGTGGAGACTTCAACTGTGTTATGGACCCGATGTTGGATAAGACTCTTCCCCTAACAACCACTGATCAGAATAACAGACAAGCTCTGCGTCGGTTCTACAGAGAATTAGGATTGATTGAAACCTGCCGATTTTTTCATTGAGACCGGAGAGAATACACCTACTAGTCAGCTGTTCACCTTGGTTATTCCAAGATAGATATGATCCTAGTATCCACAACATTAGTTCCGCAAATAACAGAAGTAGAAATTGGTGTGGAATATCACTCAGACCATGCACCAGTGATGGTGGGTGTGGACCGGGGGGTGGAAGGAAACAGTGTTAGACCACCTTGGAGATTAAATGAAATCCTCCTAAAAGACATCGCATTAGGAACTCATGGAGACCGCCATCAGCAACTACTTTAAAGAAAATGATAACAGAGAAACGGCCTGGGTGGTAATATGGGACGCAGGAAAATCAGTGATCAGGGGAGAATTCATGTCACAAGCCTCAGGATACCACCGCGAAAGGGCACTACTGACAAACCAACTAGAGAAAGAGGTGAAAGCTGCAGAAGCCCAACATAAGACTCGATGCTCTAGGAAATCCTTAAGAGCACTACAGAAAATCAGAGCTTAACTGGAGAACCACACGGCGGACTGGGTGGCTCAGTCGCTACTAAAAACAAAACAATCCTACTACATACATGGGGCAAGGCTAATCGATTCCTGGCAGCAAAACTGAGAAAACAAAAAACCCGGAAATACATAGTGCAGCTAAATGACTCCCATGGGAAATCCCACACAGGAGAGCTGGACAAGAAGGAAATAATGAAACGATTTCACATGGAACTATTAAAGGGGGAAAATCTCGACCCAGACCATCAACTTGCCTATATGAACTCTCTTCAACAGCTCCAAATCACAGAGACAGACAGAATCAATCTTGGAAACCGATTACTGCCCAAGAAATCGGCGATGCTATCACAGCACTACCAGCAAATAAGACGCCAGGTCCGGACGGTTTTGGCAATGGCTATTACAAGACATTCTGTACACAACTGCTAGGCCCGCTGTCAAAATTATTCAACACAATTAGAGAAGAGGGGACGGTCACGCAAGATATGGGGAAGTCCATAACTATACTACCGCTAAAGCCAGGCAAAGATCCTAAAAACTGTGCAAGCTACCGGCCTATAGCACTGCTGAACACAGATGTAAAAATCTACACGAAAATTTTAGCAACTCGTCTAATGGAAATCCTTCCAAACATAATACATGATGATCAAGCAGGGTTCATTGCAGACAGACGTACACAAGACAACGTCAGAAGGGCAGTGGACGTCATTGATGCTGGACGACGATCACAACAATCATTTGCTGTGGCAGCTCTGGATGACACCCGAGCCTTCGATAGCATGGACCGGGGCAATCTGAGCTTGATTTTGGAGCGGTTTGGTTGCGGTCCGGAATTTACGAAAATGGTGCTCGCCAACTACCAGCATCCATCGACAAGTTTCAGGATCAATAGTCAGGGCACAGAATTCGTGGAGATCGGAAGGGGCACACGACAGGGCTGTCCTCTCTCCCCTCTAATTTTCGCAATGGCAGATCCGCCAAGACGTCAGTATCAAGGGAGTTACAATAGGTCAGGAAACCCACAAAATAGCCCTATACGCGGATGACATCATGCTCTTCATCGGTGACCCAAAAAATACAATGCCCAGAGCCATGGCCCAGCTGGAGGAATTCAGATGAGTCTCGGGGTTCTCCATAAATTTCTCCAAATGAACATAACGGCAAAGAGAGAAGATATCGAGACATTGGCGAGATCATTCCGGATGAGCTGGGTTGAAAAAAAACTGGAATATCTAGGAATTTATCTTGCCAGCGATCCGCACAAATTATATCAGACAAACATACCGCCACTGTGGAAACAACTACAGGAAGACTTGCGCAGATGGGACTCCCAGGAGTTGTCATGGTTCACCCGCATCACAGCGGTCAAAATGATCATCCTCCCCCACCTCCTCTATGTGGTAAGCTCATTGCCAGTGCCAATACCACCAGCCAAGATCCGAGAACTGCAAGATGCGATATTCAAATTTATATGGCATAATAAGAAACCTAGAATTCAGAAACGAATCCTAATGTACTCCCCTCATCTGGGCGGTCTGGGAGTTCCAGAAATGGACAGATACATTATGGCGGCACAACTAGCACCAAAGCTGCAATGGGCAAAACCAGAGGATCATAAAGGTTGGTGCAGAATCAAACAATCAGTCTCATTCGTCCCCCTAAAGCCCTCTTGAGCCTGAGCAAAGAAAACCGAAACAACAGAGAAGCTCTACTAGAAATGACGAAATGGTCTTTACTAACCTGGGACAAAGCCCGGAAAAAGAAACACATTCCTGGTGGAATGAGTCCATATACGCCACTGATGGGCAATCCAGACTTCACACCGGGGCTCCGGCGGGGATACTGGGTGGGCTGGTCAGGGGCAGAAACGACGCAACTGAAAGACATGTACAAAAACGGCGCTCTACTGCTCTTCACAGATTGCCAGTTAAAATTCAACATAGGGGAAAACGAACGCTATAGATATGCGCAAATCAGGCACTGGATTACACACCCAATGGTAAAGAAAGCGGGCACGAGGATGCCATCAGGCCTAGAACTGTCGCTTCAAGAAGGCAATACTGCGAAAGGGGTCTCTAGACTCTACCAACTCCTCTCCAATGACCTGCCAACTGATCATCTAGCATACAAAACGAATTGGGAGAGAGATATGCAAGAGTCACTAGCGGAGGAGGAATGGTACCAAATATGGGCACATGCACACAGCACTTCCAGATGCACCACAATAAAGGAATCTGCGTACAAACTGTGCCTCAGATGGTATATGTCCCCGAACCGCATCCACAAAATTGTAAAGTCTTACTCACCAAACTGTTGGCGAAACTGTGGTGAGAAGGGAGACCTGTTCCACATGTGGTGGACGTGCCCTAAAGCAGTTGCCTACTGGAAGGAAATACTAAGCTACATAAAAGACATCTCAGGGGTGGATCTACCGACATCTCCGAAGACAATCCTCTTAGGAGTCCCCATAGAAGGGAAAATACGCGATGTCAGGAGCGACAGCTAAACTCATCACCCATCTACTATCAGCAGCTAGAATGACTCTTGCACAAAGCTGGAAAAACAAAGAAGGTCCAATCTCAGCATGCTGGTGGGTTAAGATCTGGGGGGTGATGGCTATGGAGAAGATATGCGCCATCAGCACCGGCAAATACCTAAGATTCCTAACTATATGGAATCCATTTCATGAACACGTACGGGATAGAGAAGCCCATTTCTTCAAACCCCGCCTGTTCCGAAACACACATGTAACCTGTACTCTCTCAAAAATAAAGATAAAGAGACGCTGTGGTTAAGAAAGGGAAGAAAACGGTAAAAGCCTGGAATCTGAAATATAAAATAATACTTGTAGGGGGGTTGAGGATTGTATAGAGGTGAGGGGATTCATAAAAATAAATGGGGGGTAAGAGAGGAGGGATGAGGGAGGGAAGGAGAGAATATGGGAATCTCAGGAGGTAATGCGAACTATAACGTTCTGTAAGACAAGAACATGAGTAAAATGTAGAACATAAGAGTTCAAGGTGCTTAAAAGCTATGCTGTAATAGCTTATATGCCCTGGAACCAAAAATAGACATGGAAGCTAGACCGAAATGGTAATGTCGGACTGAAAAACAGCCTTAGAATGGGCTGTCACTAAGACACAACTCGATCCTATATAACGTATGTAAGTGAAATTGATTTTGTACATATAAAGCTGGTTAAAAGCACAATTTCTTTTCGAAACAATACCAAAAGAGCATGGCCTAAGCACTGGTGGTAATTAATTGAGTCGAACAGAGTTGTCATTTACAATGCCTTCAGAGGCAGTCCGAATTTATTAATGCTTCAGTAAAACATTGACGGGGAGATGAAGCAGGGAAAGCAATGTATTGCAAAGTTTCACAACGGGAACCTTAAGTTAGAATCCATTGTTGTGGGCAAAATACCTCCCGAATGTACCCCTATATGTTGCATATTCGATCTCAAGCCAAATCGGACTATGTAATAAGGTTGCTAAATGTAGTGGGGAGGATAATCGATTTTTGTTTATTAACTGTTCAATGGCTTTAGGTGATGACCTACTGTTGCACTTATTCTTGTTGAATGTACTGAGGAAGAACTCTATTGAACTGTTTTATCATTACTGCTCTATGTGTTATAAATTGAAAATCTAATAAAATATTTGTATTAAAAAAATAAACCATTACCTATATATCTTTATGGGGTTGAGCTCTGGGTCTACAGCATATCAAACCATGTAGTTCCAATTAAAAAATAGATTTTGCAATGTGTTGCTTTGAGGCTGATTTACACCCCTATTCTCCTCTTGCACCTGGCTATCAAGGGGGTAATGTAATAGGGGCACTCAAATCACTTGGTGCGCTGGTGGCTTCCCTGCACATATGGTGACGCAAAATGACTAATGAATAAGTACACACATTGAATAAGCAGGGACTTGGTGGCTAAGCCTCAGGAAGCTGGTGGTGGGATCTCGTTAAAGGAAGTCCTGAGTATCGGCATGTCTGCTAGTCTCCCGTGGTCTATGCATGAATTTTAGGGATTACCCTACAACACTATCGCAAGCAGGGATGTACTTATTCTCTACCTGCAACAGGAATCCCTAATATCCATGTCTAAATGTAAGCACGCCCCGAGTAAAAGAGCTTGTCTTTCGAGGAATGCATCTTCAATTATTTCAAGTAAACTACCTGTGGCTGCTTTATCTCAAAATAGCTGGCATTGGGAAATGAAAAAGGTGCGCCGGGTATGGGTGATTGTGCCACAGTAGCGCGCTCACCAAAGAGTCAAATGTCAACATTATCATAGGATCGGAAACAAGTGGCTGAAAACTGCTTTGAGCCAGTAAGGTATAAAAGCAATGCAATTCTCCGCTTAGAATGCAACTGTGCTGTTGTCTCTGTTCTCAATGTGACAGACCAGACTTCCAGGATGGCTGCACTGGTGCAAAATGTCTGTCTACAAAAAATACACGTTTGAGCTCCTGTCCCATATGCACGGAACTATGTTCTTCCAAATGGTTTTAAATATAAGTGCAAAACAAAAGAGGTGATGGCTGGAAGGTTTAGAATGAATCTTAACCTCTGGCATTGCTCTGGGCAACCCTCCAGACCATCGTTCTTCACCTGCCAAGCCATTACAAAAGGGGAAAGACCAAATTCATATCAGGTTTGGTCCCACACCAAAAGGGGCAGTACAGCCCAAATTGCTTGGTCACATCCCTTCTGCACGAGACCACAAGCATCCCCAGACATGTTTCAGCCTTGTCGGGCCTCATCAGTGAGGAGCAGCTTGGGTCTCTAGGCCCAGCAGTCACGGGATCCACGTCTGGGCATACCCGTCCCACTCGGGATGACTAAACAAAACAAAAGAGGTGATGGCTGGAAGGTTTAGAATTAATCCTAACCTCTGGCATTGCTCTGGGCAACCCTCCAGACCATCGTTCTTCACCTGCCAAGCCATTACAAAAGGGGAAGGGCCATATGCAAATCAGGCTTGGTCCCACCCCAAAAGGGGCAGTCCATCCCGAGTGCCACAGAGGGTCCATTGCTTTCCAGCCTTCATTAATGCCTTTATGTCGATGTCTATACGCATTCAAGATGTGTCCATAATATGCCTGGTACCGCATGCATTTTGAGCAACAAAAGGAGATTTATTCGCACCAAAATGGCTCAATAATTTGAATGCTGCCACTTCAGGCGGGTAGGAAGGATGTGGTTGCAGAGACAAGTGCAAAACCCTGAGCACCAGGCCTTTCATGCCAGGGACGGAAATCCACCAAGAAGTTCAGCAGACACGCACCTATCACACTGCTCTGATCCAGCGACATGGTCTAGCAACATTGCCACGATGCAACCAGAAATCCTTTATCCTATTCCTGGAAACCAAGTTATGGAACACTGTGCCCAAGTGACTCCGCACGCTGGGGGCCCTACCTGACCTTCAGATAGTCACTTAAAACCTGGCTGTTCAGCAGGCCCGCTAGCACATATATTCACATTCCAAAGACTAGCCGGTAAATGTAAAGTAACCATTAAGGACTCAGGTCACCAAGATCAAGCCTGAGCACATGAATCTGCTTGCACGCTGAAGCCTAATGCCTTTAGCTCCATCCCCACCACACTAACCGCGGCAGAGCTGAACAGAGCCATCTCGGCATGGATATGCAACACCTCATCTCCCTACTACACATGAGTCCCCATGCTCCAGACCAATGTCTCTGCTGGTATACCGGTGATGGTAGCCAACTAATCTTGGGCACTCCTCTCTTGATTGACAGATACACCCTGATTCACACGAGCAGGCAGGAATTAGGTACCTCCAGCCTTCACCCATCAAAACCTCAGGGTTTTCAGCTGCCTCTGAACAATTCTTCTGGCCAAGTCTGCGGGTTGAGAGTAGGTCTTATACTTCTACTTGTTCTATTCCTACTCAACACCACTCATTGAGACCTCTCCTATTCATGACTGGAGTCCCCTTTACAGGAGCTGATATTTCTGTATTGACTTGTCCACTGCATATGTCTCTGCCCCGGGATATCATTTATCCACATTTGGAGTAGACCTACTTAGGACAAATAGAGCTGACTTTAAACAATGTGGTCACTCATCAATACTGCCTTTTCGGTCACCTCTATACAGATTTGACATTCGCCCCTCCTGTGGTCACTCCTCCTATGATTCTCAGTCTGACTGTAATGGGTGGTAACAGCCGGCACCCATGTTAATGCACACAAGCCCAGGAAGTGCCTCCAGTGAGGGAGTAGCGGGTCATTATCACCCGGCAACACCCATCAAACCTTTCATTACAGCTATTAGCTGCCAGCAGGACATCCAGGGTGCCAAGAGCTGCTTTTTTATTTGTGAAAAACACAGTGCCAAGGAGAATGCACAGTCCATGTTAAAATTGTGGCCTTCAGCGAAATAGCAGCTGAGGCTCGAGGAGGAGCCCCTTTTCTGTTTCCATGGTGGTGGCAATGCAGTGGAAATGGCAAATGAGGAAGGATTCCATAGTAGAGCAGGTAAGCGGTTAGTTTTAAAAATGTGGGGAGGCGAGGTAAGAGGTTGTGGGCAGCAGGATTGGAGGGAGGGAGGGCTCATTCGCACGAATTGTCAACAGCTTCTTCAGAACACAGGCTTATGTCGTGAGCATAGACACATTTATGCCAAATTTGATTGGTTATGGTGCCCAGCATGGGTTAAAATAAACAAGTATTCTGTCAATAAAGGGTAGAATCCCCAGTTACGTAAAAACACAAGCAGCACTAAGCAATGGCTTCTTCTTCTCTCTTCTGCCTTTAACACGGTCAACCAAACCATCCTGCACAACCATCTCCATGATGACCTGTATATCACTGATCAGGCTCTGGCCTGGCTGACCTCTTTCCTCTCTGATTTACTCTCCCAGGTCCAACTTGGGTCCTTCCTATCATATATCTTCCTCTCTACCTGTGGTGTTCCCCAGGGGTCTAACCTCTCGCCCTGGCTTTTCAACCAATACCTGGCAACTCTCGCCCACTGCATTGCCATTTTCTGCTCATATTTCCAGTGCTAACGCTGACGTCACTCAACTCATTTTCAGGCTAACCTCGGCCAACTCCTCTCTCCCTCTCATCTCTAATTGCCTAACTGCCAATCAAGAATGGTGTGCTGCCAATGATCTTTGAATACCAGCAAGACGGAGATCCTCCTCATCGCCACACCTTCACCATCCTTTCCCCTCACTCTCTGGCTGGCCTCCCTTGGCCCCCCTCCTGCCCCCACCGGCGAGGATAAGAACCTCAGGGCCATCTTTGATACCACACTTTCCTTCTCCGCCCACATCTCTGATGTCTCTAAAAAGTCAAAATTCCTACTGGACCTCCTCATGGGTACTCTGCCTATCCTCTCCTTCCCCCAGAAGCTCATGGTCTCCCAAGCTCTGGTTCTCTCTAGGTTGGACTATTGTAACAGTCTCTTTCTAAATATACCTGCCTCTACTCTCCACCCTCTGCAACTAATCCAGAACAGGACTGCAAGACTTGTCCTTGGCCTCAAGCCCTGGGATTGTATGTCGCCAGCTCTGAAATCTCTCCATTGGCTCTCAGTGGATGCAAAGATTAAATTCAAAACCCTCTGCATTGTCCACAAGGCTTTCTGGTGCCTCGGTCCAAAATACCTTCAGCTATCCCTCCGCAAATACCTCCGCTCTCAAGCTCTTCACTCCTCTACCTCTAACTCCCTCAGGGTCAGTTGTTTTTCAAAGAAACGAGCTGGGGGTAGATCTCTGTCTTCGGCTGGGGCCTCCCTCTGGAACAGCCTCCCTGCCACTCTAAAACTCGAGGAGAAACTTCTCTGGTTCCGTAAGCACCTCAAGACCTTCCTCTTAGCTTCTGCCTTCGCTCCCCCTCTCCCCTGCTGATCTGTTCTCTCTTGGCACCGTCCACCTTTTGGGCCCAGGTACCTGCTCACCCTGCCACCCTCCTGCACTGCCTCCGGGCCACCCCTTGCACTGGGGTCTGTATCTGTACCCATACACCCCCCCCTTTTTCTTCCTGCACTTATCAGACCTACCCTGTCTGCTGCCTTAAACCCAGCACTTGCCAATTGCTGGCTGCACTAACACTGTTTGTTACCTTTAATATTTATGTATTTATTATTATTTATCTGTTTCTCCTTGCTCCGCACTCTCCACTTCTCCCCCTTCCTTGCACTTTTCCCCTCATCCTCTCCCATGCACTTGCGCGTTCTCAATGTCACTGGGCCTAGTAAGATTGTCATTTTGTTCTCGCCTGTTCCTCTCCCTTGCCTTGTCACGCTCTGAAACACTTGCGTGCGACCGCGTTAGAAATAAACTATCAATATCAATATCAATTTCAATTAAACTTCTTGTCCACACTCTAGCAGTTCAACTGGATTTTTGTAGTGGAGGGTGCCACTACTCAATCATTAACATGGATGTCTCACTGCAGAAATTGATTATATTAGGGCTGCTCTGAGGAGCTCTATGGAAGCAGCCCTTTCAAGGGCAACCAAGGACAGCTTTTCATATCCCATGGGGGTGTCCACACAGTAGGCCCCCTTATAGGTTTGGTGGTATTTCAGCAGTAAATCCACTGAGATACCACCAGACAGAATTACCATTACCGCCACTTGGTGTGACAGTATAAGCGTCAGATTACAAGTGGTGATGTTAGTCCCCATTTAATTGGAGTGCATAGGACTCCATGGGGACTTTGTCAGAATTACTGCAAAGGTAATTCTGCCGGTGTCAATTCTGACAAAAGTTGGTGGAAAGGTGCCAGATTTACCTTCAGCTCATAGCTGGAAGTGAATCCACCAACTAACTCCAAACTCATACCAGACAGAATTACCATTACCGCCACTTGGTGTGACAGTATAAGCGCCAGATTACAAGTGGTGATGTTAGTCCCCATTTAATTGGAGTGCATAGGACTCCATGGGGACTTTGTCAGAATTACTGCAAAGGTAATTCTGCCGGTGTCAATTCTGACAAAAGTTGGTGGAAAGGTGCCAGATTTACCTTCAGCTCATAGCTGGAAGTGAATCCACCAACTAACTCCAAACTCATAGCTCGGTGGTGCTATTTATGTTATGTTATACAGTTTTGTAAAGCGCTTGTAGGCCTGAAGGCATCTTGGCGCTAAGACATCCAACATAACTGGGTAGTCCAATATGCTTAAAAAAAGGAACATTTCCAAGAGATGCCTAATTTGCAGGTGATTAGGAGTACATCTCAAGGCCGGAGGGAGCATTTTCTAGAGTTTGGCAGCTGCCACAGAAAGGCACGTCCGCCCATTCTAGACTGCCGGATGATGTTGACTGAGATAAAGCTGGCACTCACACAGCGAAGGGCTCGGGTGGGAAGGTACAGAGGGAATTTATCCCATAGATAGTCTGCACCTTGACGATAGAAGGCCCGATGAACTAGACAGAGGGCCCTAAATTCTATATGCCTGGTTATGGGAAGCCAGAGGAGGGAATGCAGGACTGGAGTGATATGGGTGCCATAAGGAGTATTAGTGGTCACCCTAGCAGCCAGATTCTGCAACAACTGCAACCAGTGGATAAGCCCCACTGGCAGACCCAAAAACAAAGAGTTACTATAGTTTATACGGCTCAATACCAGTGAGGCCACCACCAGAGATCTAAGATAACAAAGCAGGAAGGGCAGAACCCTGCGTAGAATCCTCAGATGAAAATGGGCAGCCTACACACTGCTCCAACATGAGCAGCCATAGACAGGTTAGATGTAAAAAGTAACCCCAAGATTTTTAACAGCAGACATGAGGAAAGGGAAGTCACGCAGTGCAGCTGGCCAAAGAGCCGGATTAGGAGGTGAGTCCACACTAAGACCTCAGTCTTGTCCCCATTAAGCTTTCGCCAGTTCCTACCAATCCCATCTCCCACAGCTACCAGGCACTGACTCAAGCACGACGACACCTCCGCCTGGTTCAGGTCTAATCGAACCAGGATCTGGTTGTCATTGGCATAAGAGTAGCACATGAAGCCGAGGGAGAGGATGAGGCAGATCAAAGGCTGTATGTAGATGTTTAAAGTGAAAGGGACAAGGAGGAGCCCTGCGGGACACCACAAGATAAAGGGCAAGAAGTGGAAGTGAAAGAGGAAAGTGAGAGAGATTAGCCCCTGTCAGTCAGAAAGGAAGAAAGCCAGGCTAAAACAGACATGGATAGGCCTGCTGAAGCCAAACGAGAAAGCAAGATCGGGTGGTCGGCAGGGTCCAAGGCCGCCGACAGATCTAGCAATATCAGCGCAGCCATTCCACCGCTGTCCACCAGTCTGGCCAGGGTGTTGACAACAGAAACCAGGACACTCTCCATGTCACGCCCTGGGTGAAAGCCAGACTGAAAGGGGTAACAAAAAACAGGGCAATCCAAGAAGGAAGAAAGAAGAGGAGAGACCAAAGATTCCAAGAGTTTCATGAATAGAGGTAGAAGTGAAATGGGATGGAAGTTACCAGGCACAGTGGGATCCAGTGAAGGCTTCCTAAGGAGGGGAATAACTATGACCTGTTTTAACTCCACTGGAATAAACCCAGACTCGCAAAACAGATTAGCGGCCTGGGAAATCCAGGTAATCAGACTGGGGATTATATTTTTGAAAACTGCCAGGGGTAAAGGATCAGAGGGAGAGGCTGATTTGAGCTGGAGACCAGCCTTCTCTACCGCATCCTCAGAGAATATCGGGAACTCGGACCACACATGCGTAGGGCCACTATCTCCGGCATCTGGCACATTATTATTAGAAGAACACCAATGTAGCCGATAAATATCATCCTGGATAATATCAATTTTAGAAATGAAGAATTAAGCTTGAGAGTCACAGAGAGACTACCTAGTTTTTACGGTAGGGAAAGAATAGCAAACCGCTCTTTAAGCTGATTTAGAGCAGTGGTAACTTTCTAAGTGAAGAAGGTCTGTTTAGCAGAAAAGATAGATTTATGATAGGTTTTGCCCAAAAGCCAATAGGCAGTCTTCTCAGCTGCACCATAGGAATGCCGCCATTTGCTTTCAAACCATCTAACCTCAAGACGGGCCGCTCTAAGTACATCCATAAACCAAAGGTTAGATGGACGATTATGAAGGCGAGTAGGTTTTAGGGGAGCAACTGAATTTACTGCTTTCTTCAAGCAGTTGGTCACTAAAGATAAATTGATGGGCAGACAGTTATGGAATTCTTCCAGCACATTCGCCAAGAGAGCAATCCGATCCACAGAATGCCAGTTGGGCCGCAACACAGACAAGGTGGGAGCTCTAGAAGGAAGGGTGGGCATTTGAAATGTAAATGGCACCAGAAAATTATCAGACCAAATGAGGGCTTCCACAGGAAGAGTGGTAATTTGGGATTCAGTAGAAAACACCAAATCAAGAGTATTTCCCAGGGAGTGGGTAGGCTCGGTGACAGGTTGAAAGAGACCCAAATCTAGTAAGGAGTCGAAAAACGGACGAAAAATCGGGACACAGGGGAGATTACATTTAATATTAAAATCACCCGGAATAATTAGTATAGGGTATTTCTCCTGAAGCTCAGCTACGAGTACAAGAAAGGGTTCAAGAAATCCAGCATGGGAACCCGGAGGCCTGTAGATAAGCAGAAAGTGTGCAGTGCAAGTAGGAGAAACAGTAACCCCAACAAGCAGGGATTCCATGTCCACCTCATGTGGGAAAGGGATCCCACATACATTAAATGTAGAATTAAAAATAAAAGCAACTCCACCACCAGGGTGAGCGGATACCTGTCCAAATGAACAATTGTATAGCTTTGGTGCAGTAATATGTATACGAAGGTTCCTGAGAGTCATAGGTCACCCATCCCTGGCATAAGGGTAGTTAGGCCCTTGCCAACATTAAACAGCTGTCTGGTGTCTCCAACAAAGCGCTCTGCTAGCCTTTCATTTTGGCAACTAAGACCTAGGAGTGTGGCGCATGTGGTGTTTGCAGATGAGCCGCAGGCCTCCTTTGCTGGGAGAGGCTTTTAAGGGCCTCTCACTACAAACGTGCCATCTAGTTCCATGTGGTTAGTGGGTTGACCCCACCTTGCCTCAGTCCCTCATCCCCGTGGGTTCACTTGGCCACTGTACATGTG
Source organism: Ambystoma mexicanum (assembly GCF_040938575.1). Lineage (NCBI taxonomy): Eukaryota > Metazoa > Chordata > Amphibia > Caudata > Ambystomatidae > Ambystoma > Ambystoma mexicanum. Next base: position 100,159,949 of record NC_090937.1, on the reverse strand, counting down.
TTAGGACGGCTCCGACACTTGCACTAGCAGAGAGGAGCTGACTGTGGGCCCTTTATGCTGGCACCAGTATCCCTTTGGCATGCAAGTACCCTTTGTGAATATAGGGACTTGCATTCAGGGGTCTGTGGATGTAGAATGCCCCTCCCATACCGCACCCATAGCCTCTTATGAAGTGCGGCCATTGGGCACAGACAAGAAGAAAATAGAAAAGTTAGACATAATAGAATGTCAGTAATAAACACAATTCTAAACAGCGGGGAAAGGAGTCAGTGTCTTCCCCAAAAAGTTCCAGTTTCAATACATGGGCTGCAGATTCTTTTTGCAGGTATTTTGAGAATGTGGAATACGCCATTTCAGCATGCCACTGTGCCACCCAGTAGCTACCACATCTCAGTTCAGAGCCAGTCACGCAATGCATTGTGGGTAAACAAATGCGCTCAAATGAAATTCATTTGCTCCAGACAATTATCTTTCTTTTATAGCGCAGTGCCATTTTCTGCATAGTATTTTTCATCCCAAGGCAAATCGTTCTTAAAGCTACAGACACGTTTCACCCTTATTAGGGATAGCAAGTGCAATACAGTCTCGCATCCTCGTGGTTGGGGCATTGAAGTGTACTTACACAACACCCTGGCTTATTTACCCTTCACATTTCAGGTGAAAGGGTCATGGCAAGCTTTTGCAAATCCACCATACTTTGCTGGGGGGAGATTTGACAAAGTCAACAATAGAGTATTACCCTATGTTGGCCTTTCAAAACAAAATAATGGACTCTATGACCCTTATTCACAGAGCGTTCTCCAATGGGGGTTTGCCATTATAAAACGCTTCTGTGAATTAGGCCCTTAAATAGTGTGTGCCTACCATATAACAGTATGCAGCAGCTGCTGTGTCTGTAAAATTGAATTGTATTTCTGGAAATAAAATCCCTGTTCGTGTTCATTCTTTGCAGTATGCCTCTAGTCAAAGAATCCCCAGCCTCTTCTCAACTTCAAAACATCTGGGGGTATTCCAGCAGTTGTGTGTCTGGTGCTTCCCAAGGCATTAGCAGGAAGGGAAAATATGTCTTACCTGACGAAGGCATGCACTGTTTGGCGTTTATTTTCGATGCCGATCTTGGTGCATTTTATTCTGCACCGCGATTGTGCTGAATATGCGTTCCATCCCACGCATGCCCTCCTAGTTAAGATTATGTCATGTGTGAAAAGGTTTGCATGCATGCATGCACTTAAGCCAACTTTGCAGTCTTGTTGCATTTCATCCTGCGCCGCGATTGTGCTGCATATGCGTTACATCCCACGCATGCCCTCCTAGTTAAGATGATGTCATGTGTGAAATTGTTTGCACACATGCATGCACTTAAGCCAACTTTGCAGTTTTGGCGTGTTATATCCTGCACCGTGATTGTACTGCATATGTGTTACATCCCACGCATGCCTTCCTAGTTGAGATGATGTCATGTGTGAAATTGTGTGCATGCATGGATGCACTTAAGCGAACTTTGCAGTCTTGGCGCATTTTATCCTGCACCATGATTGTGCTGCACTTGCATTGCATCCCACGCATGCCCCCCTAGTTAAGATGATGTCATGTGTGAAATTGTGTGCACGCATGCATGCACTTAAGCCAACTTTCCAGTCTTGGTGCATTTTATCCTGCGCCGTGATTGTGCTGCATATACGTTGCATCCCATGCATGCCCTGCTAGCTAAGATGATGCCATGTGTGAAATTCAGGCATGCATTCACTTAACACAACTTTGCAGTCCGGGGCTCGCGACGCCCTGGCCACAAAGCTATCATAATTCTGCCCAAGAGAAGTGCAACACAGTGCACTGCACTGGAATGCCATTCATGTCAACGGTGAGATATCCTTGCAGTTAATTCTCAGTGCATTATGATGCAGGGTTTGCAGGATTTCATAGGAGAATTCAGCGTCACCCAGACATGCCTCTGCATCTCATACTCTCCCCTTGTTTCTGACGCTTGCCTGCCGTATTTATTTAGCTTTCAAATTATATTTCTTCATTTCTGGATTTGTGGTGAACATGAAAGCTTTAAAAGGTAAAAACATTTTTTTTTCTTTTTGCATTAATATTATAAATATTACTCAAAATCCTATTTGTGCCTTTTCAGCATATGTTGGTAATGCTTCAGGAAATGAACAAAGCCTTCCAACTGGAGACAAGATATCTCTGCTACTAGGAATAATATGTACATGTTTCTATTTAATGGGAATGGAAAGCCTGCTACTGATTCCTTAAAGTGTCAGATATCTGCTGTGCCCATAGTAACTATATCACGCAGGATTACCGGGCACAGGGAAATGGCTGCTATTTAGATGTCTTCAGATTAACAGCGTTAATAACAGAGACATTTATTACTTTGCTCCAGTCTCAATTCTGCACTCTCAGCATTCATCTAATTTAAATATTGTAAGTCTCAGTTAATAAGTGAATATATCATCCTTTAATGATGTTCCTTCAAACAAAGCGTTCACCGCCACACACACACATGCATGCACACACACTCACAGGCATTATCCATAGAATTCGATATACACCTTACAGTGTCAATGTTAAGGGCAGTATAGAACAGATACATGTCTTTAAGGTGTGATGTCCAAACATCTAAGAAGCAAATATTGTACACCCTTTTCGCTACTTTGTTAATAAAGGAAGGACTTAAATTTGGGCGTACGAAAATATAATATGTCTGACTAGAAAAAAGCCATGTTTGGACATCTGACAAAGCAGCGCTTCCTGTAAACTTTAGAGTCTGCTTCACACTCCCCCACCAGCAATTAAGAACCGGGACGCCGGAAATCTGCATTGAGGAAGCACTTTATCTGCATCGCCATGCAGGTTGCCAGGCTTGTCTGGAGGTGCAGTGGATGGAGTGTCACCAGCTCCGGCTGGGTTGGGCAGCCACTTCCAACACAATGTATGCCGCTGGACAGGTGATCGCTGAGGATTCTTCCAGAGAAGGGCTACTGCTAACGCCAGGCTCCAACGCTGTTCCACCTAGAGGATCCAACGGTGTTGCCTCTATCACCTGTTAGCTCCCTCCACTCAACTCTATAACAAGCAGAGTTACCGATATTTGATTTAGAGGCGGTTGGAGAAGCGCAGAGGAAATGGAGGGTGGATGCTTCGACTTTGGGCGAAGGACATTTTAACCTCTTTCCTTATGGTCTAAATTTAGACTGCAGAAACATTAGTTTGAGGATGCAGTATTTGCTCCTCTATTTTCATAACTTTTCACTCTCTTAGTACATGTGGGCATCGAATAGAAGTTGAATTAGTGGGTGGCAAGAGCCCTAAAAAAGGGCAGCAACAGAATTATTGCCATTTTTACTGTGCAGCCAAATTTTGCGTTTTGTGGTAAGTTGGTAGTAATACCTCTAGCAGGGGATTGTAAGTATTTCTTCCTGAAAATGGTAAACACGTTAGGGTGGCATAAGCTAATTCTGTTAAAGTCATAATGAGGTATCAATGAGAAAACAATTGCAAACCCATTTGACTTTGATTGGATGTTGCATGGTTTGGGAATGCTATGAGGCAGCATATTATGCGCAACAAAGAATGGCCTCAACGTCCCAGCCTATCTCCATATTTTACTTCAGAGCTGCCCCACTGCAAAGTTGGGGCACATTCTCCTCCCCACTGCTGGCCTGGCCTACAGGGATCTCTGAAACTTCCCAGTGGGCCTCTGCACTATGGACTTCTTTTGTGTGGGTAGTATAGTTTTCTGCTTCTCTTCCCCTCCCTCCCACGAACACCACCCCCTTACCTTCACCTCTCTTGAACCCCACAGCTGTTTGACGTAAAGAATTTGCTATAATGCTTTAATTATGTTGTTCCCATTCACAAATGTGATACATCAGTTTTTTGTTATGTTTAATTATTTTGTAATCCTATATTTGGATTCATTTTTAAATCCTATATTGGGAGAAAGCTGCTTTCAAATTCCCTATTTGGGGCAATTTTTCTAAACTGTCTTTGTGGGAGAAGCACCCCAAACCCTACTTAGAGGGGTCGGGCTAGTTCACAAAGTGTGAGATTGGCCAATTTAAAAAACATATTCAGGGCCACTTTAGGTTCCCAGTCCACTACTCTGACCTGCAGCCCAGCTGCAGAAGCGACAACAGCATGTTGAATAGAAGTGAGATGAGCACCACCGCTTTCAGTGCCTCTCCCAGTGCAAGACCATATCAACCGGCAGCATCAATCCCAGCCCCGGCAGACTTGTTACCCGAGTCACTCTGTCCCTAAATACAGACTCCAGGGTCCAGGAAATGGCACCATACTAAGCTTGCATTTGTTCGCCAGTGACTCAACTGGGATAACTCAGACTACAGTTAGGGCCTTCTGAGCCCACTACGAGGGGGATGCACATTCAATGCTATCATCAACCTTTGTCATTCACAGTTGACAAGAATATGGACAAGAGCCAGCTGTGGGCAGGAACTAGAAAGCACCTTTTAGAAGCAGTTGAGGAATGGACTTGGCAGAGTGTTTTCTTGTAAATGCACCGGCAAAAGCTTTATATCTCTAAAAATCACTTTTGTTTCACCTTTCGAAAACAGGGATATCTGAAACCAGGTATCTTTTTGGCCACCAGAAAAGTGTTGTAACAAGCAATGAAGGACTCATTTCTGATGTTTTCCATTTGCTTGTACTTAGTTGGAGAAATTAATAGTCATTATAAAAAAAGATACATTTTTAAAAACTGTACAGAATTGTGAATTCAGGCAGCTGCCATTTGTGCAGCAAACCCACCATGCTATGGGCCATAATTCTCATGAAATTTAAAAAATATTGAAAATAAACAAAGACGTTTTGTTAAAAAAAAATCTCACAGTGCTAATCAACACTTAATGCATAATTTGGTTACCGAAAAAAAGTTACACAATTCTTTTAAGGAGCACCATTATGACATACATGCCAACATTCTGTGACCAAAAATCTGTAGGAATCTTTAAGTTTAAAAAATATTGAAAAAATCGGTATTTGTTGCCACAAAATCGGTAGGCAGTACGACTGCTTAATAAGCGGTATCCTACCGCCTAAATCGGCACGGTTGGCAAGTATGTAGCAGGTGCCAGAGAGAGGGGTACTGCGTTGTGCAGCTATGCTGAAGAAATAGCATATTGCACTTGCAGGCGGGTGGAAGAGGCGAGACTCGCGCAGGGCGGGGCTGAAACGTGCGGTTTCCCCCCGGCTCCTGGCGCAATTTCACACCTGCAAGAACTCATTAGGAGGAGTGGCTTGCCATTGCTTCAGCGGCTCGCCCCAGCATGTAGATGACTGGCAACGGGGAGCTGAGGTACGGTGAACCATGTGGCTGTTGATATCCAGAAGTGCTGGGGCAGATCTCACAGTCTCCTCTGACTAGTCTGTTAACTGCTGCCAGTAACAACACACCATTATGAAAGCAGCAGCTTGGACACATCCCCACTGAAGAACGTTCTTCGGATTCTGTGTACTTGCGCATCCTGCAACCATGGCTGAACAGGCTACTAAATCCAGGGCAAAAAAAAAATATATATAATTTTAAAAATCGGTATTTGTTGCCACTAAATTGGTAGGCGGTATGACTGCTTAAACGGTATCCTACTGCCTAAATCGGTAGGGTTGGCAAGTATGTTATGATACGGGCCTTTGGGCACGTTCAGAAATGGAGGGCTCCGAAGTGCCATGCTACCTTATTGAGGTTTTTGGAAAATAAAAATATGGTATAATTTTCAAACAGTACTAGTTCTAGATCTTAAAAATAGTATTGTTTAAAAATGTTGGAACAATGGAGGAGCTCAGGCTACAAATACATTTCTTAGAATTGCTTCTTGGGGACAGGGCGGAATGTTGCACACTGGTCACGATGCTTCGGTGGTACGAGATGCAGAATCTGAGCAGAAATGGCAACGGATTTCTGGCATCACTGTCTAGACAGGTAGTTGTCTGTTACACGTTATTGTCTGCTGGAATTGGCTTTTTTGGTTGTGGTGAAGCAAGATGGGACTGCATATTTCAGTGAATATTGGATGTGTTGTCACAATGACAGTCCACATTCTTATAAGAGTCTTTAAAAGTAGGCGAATTTCCCAACTGTGTGATGCAGCTCTGCGTGTGCATAAGTTAATGGCACCTCAACTAACGGATGTGGTGGTAAAGTTGCCTTAAGTCTCTGCAACTTCTCTAGCAATTGCTTATTATGCTGGTATATTCCACAGTCATATCTAGCACATCTACATACATCATCAAACTTTTTTGTGTAATATATGGATCTCAGAACTGGAGGTGAACTTCCAGCGATGGCTCCTAGGTGGTGTTTTGGAATGTGCGACTTGGCTCAAATGGACTATCCTGCTTTAACATTCAGTCCAAAGGGTTATTTTTCACGCCTTTTTAAAAAAAACATACATATTTGGGTATTTTATATATATATTATAAATAGATATTTAATGCATAATATACATTATCGGGCGGCGATAGCCGCTCTATGATTAAGGTGAGTCAGATTCCCATAGGATCCCCTCAAAATCCTATCATGAATTACTTTTGATTCAGGTAATGGATTTGACCGAAATTTCGGAAGTGATTAAGGACTCGCGGTGCACCTGAGACTGCAAAGTTTTGTAAAGATTTGTTAAAAAATAAAAAGTTATTGAGCATCAAAACATTTTTTTTCCTTTTTCCATAGACAAACAAGGTACATTTTTGCCAAAGTGCAAAGCCCAAACCGCTGGACGGATTTGGACCGAAACAAATTGGGCAGAAAGTGTTGACTCGCGATCCATGCATGGTTTGAGGTTATTCTGTGCAGTAGTTATTTAAATATTTGACGGAAAAGGGGGCACCACCTTCTCAAAAACGAGATAGCTATGTCTCAGGGATTTACCAGAAACCAGGGATTTTTAGAAATGAAATGACTGCCATCTTGTTTTCTATCGATGCGAGAAATGTTGGAGGCTATAGCCGAGGATTTTGGAAAATGAAACTTGCAAATGCCATCAGGCTAAAGGTGGGGGAGTGTGGATAGAGGGCACCAAGTGCATTTGGGATTTGGATGGGGTTTAGGGGCTGAGTATGCAACACAACTTTTTCTGTAGCCTGAGTAGCCAACATATCATAGCAAACTGTGTCACAGAAACATAATGTGTTGTGGGGGAAAGGAAGAAAGCAGGCCATCTGGGGAGTGGAGGGAGCAGGCACATGTGAGGGGGCAGTTGGTGAGGGCCTGGGGGGAGGAAACCTTCTTTTTGCCCGTTTTGACGGTATTCGCGGCTATATAGGACTACAGATAGCCAAGGGTATGTGTTGTTCAGTAATTTAAAGATATTTTATAGCTATAGTGACGTTGGGTGGTGAAAAATCACTGGCCATGGCCAAAGGTATGGCCAGTAGTACGATTGCCAACCAGGTCTCCCATACATGCAGTAATCAGGACAGACCCTGATTAACATTAAAGTGAGGAACGGGCCAGCCTCCTCAGGCTATGTTGCACAACAAATGAACCAACATTACAGGATCAGTTAGAGAAATGGTCTGGCCGTTTCTTGCTTTGAAGCTAAACAGGATAAGTCCTGGTTACTGCATGGATGGGCGAACAAATGGGCATCCACATTATGCATTTTATTTCTGAGCCCATTTTTTGCCTTTTGCCGAATTGCATTTGTGTATTTGTAGTCTCCCAGTCAATAATACAAAAGAAATAGATATTTTTACAGCAGCAGGGGGTTTCCCATCCCAGCAGTAACCTAGACAAACCCTGCTAAGCTTCAAACCGAGGAAGGTGTCAGCCCCTAAGGCATGTTACCAAACAAATAAGCCCCCTTACAAGCCCACTTAGAGAAACATGACCTAAGGGATTTGGATCTTTCCTCACTTGAAACTAAGCAAGGTTGATCCTCGTTACTGCTTGGATGCGAGACAGTCCACAGTCCCGAATGCTTTGTGTTTTCTTAGTTTTAAATACCTCATAATACGCGGCATCCACATCATTTTTTTTTAAACGGTGCTACTGTCATACCTTGAAAGTTTTCCACTTCCAGATCATTTTGGTGAATGGTATTCTGGTAGTTGTAGTCTCACAGTGAAGATGGGGGTGAATAATGCCACAATTGTACACTTTTTGCCTAACATATGTCATGTTACGAGAACTTGTATAGCGCACAGTCACCTGAGGGCATCATGGCGCTAGAGACGAAGGGACAGAGAGCCACAAAACCCATCAGACAGTGGTAATCTACAACAGAATCGTTTTTACGGCTTTTTGAAAGCCAGATGGTTAGGCATTTTTTTTACTGCTGGCGGGAGATCATTCCATAACTGTGCCGCTGCTACAGAGAAAGCCCAGCCACCAATACGGGAGCAACAGAAGGGGGTACGCAGAGCAAACCTGCCGACGCTGATCGCAAGAAGCACTTAGGGAGGTAGCGGGTGAATTTAGAATGAAGATATTCTGCCCCCTGATCATGCATAGCCCGATGGACAATGCAGACATAGTTCCATAAGGATTTATATATGTGAGTGAAACTTTATTATGCTTACTTTCCAAGTTAACTTTATAAAGCAGTGTTTTGTGGAAAGCCAGACATGGGGGCGAGGAGGGGAAATGATGAGAGGGCAAGTAAGTCATGAGTATTTGCCCATGATGTGCCAAAGAGGTTTGCAATCCTGGACACTGGTACACTTATTTTGCCCTGATTTTGGCTGCTTTTCAGGGCACCAGTAAAGGACACATGTGTGTGGACAGTACAGAACTGTCCAGTACAACAGTAACTTTTCATCAGATGACTGACGCAAGCCCTCGTTTTTGTTTTAGTTTGGCAAGCTGTTATTTCCCAAGTTGACTGAGGCTGATTTGAACATGGTCGATTTGACCGAATTTAGTGAGTTTTGTTTTCCTGCAAATATATGTGGGGTGGGCATGGGTTAATAAATAATATAGGAGACTTTGGGAGGGTTGCAGGGCATCTCCCCTGCATATATGTGTGGTCAAAACAACCACAAAAAAAGAATTTGGTCAAATCAACCACAGGCAAATACATTTGGTCAAACAACCCCAATCCGGCAAGCTTGCTCAAGTGTTTGTCTACCAGGATTTTACTCAGGTTGCAGACGTTTACTAACAAGACCACAAGCACTTGTTTTGTATAGAGATTTAGTTTCCAGGGAATATTTCACAACAGATTGCTGGGTTTAAAAGGTGAGCACCTTTTATATTTTGCCAGCATATTTACTGGAACATTTCCTTTCTCAGGTTATTTTTCTGGTGTTCATTACTTTTTCTAAAAGTCCATTGCTATTTTGTGTTGTGCACTTTCGTCTAACAAGTAGGTCTATTGAACAACATTGTATATTTCACTTTAAGATATATGTTCACTTACTGTGCATATATTCATGGGTGCCAGCTTTTGAATTTCACTATGGGGACAAAAGTACCTAGGCATATATTATTTTTGCAGCTGGTCATTTTTTTCCCTTTTACATGCTGCTTAAAGGGGGTTAGTTGGGGTTGTGCGATGTATGACAACAGTCACCAAGGGACCGGCCATAAAACAAGGGGCTTGTAGCACACTGCTTACCCAAAGTGTGTGAACCTCAGCAAATAATGTCATCGCACAAGGCATTAACTAAAAACATTGGTAGTTCTCAAAGCCTGCAATCCTTTATACATAATAAAAAAATAGATATTTTTACAGCTACAGTGATATCAGTGGTGAAAAATCACTGGTGACCCGGATCTCCCATTCATTCCTTAACCAGTACCGACCCTGCTTAGCTTCAAAGTGAGGAACAGGCCAGCCCCCTCAGGCCATAGTACCTAAAAAGTGAGAGAAATGTACAAGACCACTTAGAACAACATGACATGAGGGGGCCGACCCGTTCATCACTTTGAATCTATGCAGTACTGTGCATATATTAATTGGTGCCAGCTTTTGATTTTCGCTATGGGTGCAGAAAGTACCTGGGCATATGTTAGTCTTGAAGCCGGTCATTTTTTTCCCCTTTCCGTGCTGCTTAAATGTGGTTAGTTGGGGTTGTGCAATGTATCACAACAGTCAGCAAGATACAGGCCATAAAACAAGGGGCTTCGAGCATGGGACAGGACATTTCGGTGTGTGGCCAGTTAGGCGCACGCCTTTATGGCTATATCGTTTTTCTGCAGGTCCCATTTGGGCACGACTAGTTAGACGCAGCCAGTTAGGCGCAGGGACCTCTTGCTGCAAGGATGTTATGGTGCGAGAGGTCGTAATTGGCACGGCACGAACCTGTGGGCACTTTGCATTTTATACCTCTCGGCACAGGGATGTTTTGGCACATGAAGTCGCAATTGGCATGAACCTGCAGGAACTTTGCATTTTGTAATATGGATTAAATGTGAAAAACATTTATTTACTGCAACATTATAAAACAGGATGGGACATGTATTACACCGCTGTTGCAGAATTGAACACGTATTAAACATGAAACACATTTATTTAAAGCAACATTATAAAACAGAATCGAACATGTATTACACTGTCTGGGCAACATTATAAAACTGAAAAAAACACCTCTAGGCGCAGGGATGTTTTGGCGCGTGAAGTCGCAATTGGCATGAACCTGCAGGAACTTTGCATTTTATAATATGGATTAAATGTGAAAAACATTTATTTACTGCAACATTATAAAACAGAATGGGACATGTATTACACCGCTGTTGCAGAATTGAACACGTATTAAACATGAAACACATTTATTTAAAGCAACATTATAAAACAGAATGGAACATGTATTACACTATCTGGGCAACATTATAAAACTGAAAAAAACATGTTAGTGTCGAACACTGCCTTCAAGAACTGTGGCCCGCAAGGGCTCAAGATGCAGCACTTAACTATTATGCTACAAAGATATTATTGTTGGGATTCTCACAAGTTTCATACTTAGCCTTTTTCAATTGGGCATGATAAATTGTAGGCTAAGTATGAAATGTATGCAACAGGGAGCACCAAGCCATTGTGGTGTAGTGGTTGAATGCTGATCTTTGAATTCTGGCAGACCAGAGTTCAAGACTTATTTTTAGTAAAAAGTATATTTTGGTAAACACTCTGTATTCCAGACTGTGTAGTCTTAACAGGCATGCCTTTGATGCATGTGGCCTCCTTCATGGAAACATTCACCCAATCACTGCATGATTTCAAGAAGGTCTTTTGGGCTGGACTACGAATGGGTTAATAATAGTTGTGCATCTTCCATTGCATGTGAGCCATTGCAAACAAGACTTTCTTTGCAGCTCAAGGGAGGGGATTGCCACACAGTCTCATTATTCCCTTAATATTTTGCGCTACTTTTAGACTTTGAAAACGGCGGGGCAAGTAGACACCACTCCTCCTCAACCCCATATTCTCACCATCCCCAGCTGAAAAAATACATATTTTACTTTTTCTCCCAACTCTGATTCTACACTACGTACCTCCTCCTTCAACAATTTACAGATCCCAACCCAAACAAATAGAGGTGCAGGAGAAATCATGAATATAGCCAAGTTACATGTCTTGTATATATTGTTTCATGCCACACGTCCCTTGTTATTTGGAAGATGATGTTGGGACTTGTAGTACAGGACACTTGATGAACAAAACAAAACTACAAATCACAAAATGCTCCAAAAAAATAAGAAATGGATGGGCATCTTCCGAATTACATGGAGTCATGCACACACACACACACACTCTCTGATACTGAAAACTCACACTCGGCGTGTCACAATGACCACATACACACACGGGTGCATGCGCGTGTGCACATACTAACACTTGGCTTCACGGAGCACATGCACACTGCACCCACAATCCCTCACACACACCTTCAAATCATGTACACACAACCACATCAACACACACACATTTCATGCACACCCTCTCAGATGACATGCGCACCCTCACACCACACATTCTCCCTTACACTGCACATTAATTCAAAAAGAGGACTGCACTGTCTCTGGGCGACATCATAAAACAGAAGAAATTAAGTTTAAAGAAATCACTTTAATGCTCAATGCTGCCATTGGAGAACCATAGCCTGCAGAATTTCAAGACGTAGCACTTAACTATTATGCTACATTGATGTTATTGTTTGGATTCTCACAAATTTCATATCTAGCCTTTTATCATTGAACATATTAAATTATAGGCTAAGTATGAAATGTATGCCCTGTGAAATACCACCCCATTGTGGCCTAGTGGTAAAATGGTGTACAGACCAGGGTTCAAGGCTGTATGTTTTGTTTTCTTCATTTAACCACAATACATATGCAGAGCCAAAATGCATAGAAATCTTTGGCACACACAGGGAAACTGCAGTAAAGAGGAAAGAAACAACATCACCACAAAATGACAATAACACTACAGTTGAACATCAGGTACCCAAATTAATCATGTGTTTGAGGCCTGGTTATTGGCCCATGCATGTGCACCATGAGCTGAAATCAAACTCTAAGGAAAGTACGTTAAGAACATATAAGAAGCTTAATTTTTAGATATAGTACATTTTTAATGTTTCAAATTCTCACTGTCAGTGAACAAAAACAACTAGTGAAGATGTGTCATTGAACAAAAATAAGTGGCCCACATATGTGATGTCATCAGTGATGTCATCAATGACATTTGTGATGCCAACTTTGATATCCTGGGTGTTAGTCTTAGCATTAGTAGTGCAGTGTGGTGGTGTGAATTACAGTTGCTTATCTTACCATTACTGGAAAATTTCTGGGGGGTTTCGGTTTTACCTGTACGCATAACGTCCCTTTAACAATGTTCTTTCACTGAATTTCATAGATTTTTATTAGTGAAACTTAGTCATAATGTCCCTTTAACAAAGTTTTTCAGTGAATTTCATAGGTTTTTACCCTTATATCGTACTCACCCCAATGTAGCAGCTGTAAAGTCCGCAGACCAGCAAACACATATACATAAAACAACATTAGGTACATTTACACCTTTTCCTATGTAATGATCATTTGAAAATGTACAAATTATTTTTTTCATGTAGCACACAACATAATGGAATGCACCAAGCACAAACCATAACTGTACACCTCATATTATCACCTCAGTACAACTCTGCATACAGACTCACATACTCCAGGCGCCTATTCAAACACAAGCTCTTACTAAATAGTAAGTACACATCTGCTGAAATACCTGACCAAGTATGTGTCTCCTGTCGCAGATCTTTTTATAAAAAGAGCACAAAAATAGTAGATATGGCCTACAAAATAGTGGACAATGAGGAATCCCAATGGTTCCAATTAGCTTTACATATAACAGCAGAAAAACATACAAACTAACTGATCCCTCAATAGTTTGCACATACTGCAAAAAAGAGCTTAACAATAACCAAATGCCATCACGTGCTATCACTAATAATTGCAGAATATTCCCACTTCCAAAGGATTTCCAGCAACTTAACTTGTATGAGAGCATTGTAATCCAAACAGTACACCCATTGCAGGCAATAATACGCCTTCAACTGAAAACAGCCAAATTACCTCCATCTGAGTTACTAAAGGGAATCTGTGGCATAGTAGTATATTAGCCATTAGAGATTAAAGAAAATGTAGAAACTCTAAGAGTACAACGACCAATAGATCAATCTTTGATTGTACTAGTTAATGGTGTACCAACAAAAGAAAAATAAATTGGCAACAACTAGTCGACTTAAACAAAGTTAGACAAGCCCTACAATATCTGAAAGAAAACAAAGAATACTACAAAGATATAAACATAGAGGAAAACTTTAGATAAACCACCCAAATAATTCAAGATTCACCTGCAAGTGGGCAATTTGATAGTGTAGATCCTGTTACGGCTGCCAACATTTTAGAACAGTATGCAATTCACCCACTACACTCCAAAGAAACCATTGAAGATGCTTTAGAAAAACATCCCCAGTGAGGGTATGGGGAAAAAAGTGTAGAAGGACATTCTTTTCCTCTACTCTTTCCTACAGGAAAGGGAGGAAGATATGATGAAAGGTCCACACAAATTAGTGCATCAGAATATCACTCTTTACAAATGTATTCTGAAGACCCCCAGATTCACACACAATGTAGACTACATTTTCCACCCCCTTTTCGAAAGTGAAGTAGCAACTCTATGTTATGGAGTTGCACACACAATAAAAACAGGCTGTCATTTTTTTAACATGTCCGCTACCCAGCTGCTTAAAAAAATAAAAGACAGAGATAAAGTTTTCCAGTCAAGTATCACAAATCTCTTGGCAAACATGCATAGTACAAAAGAATACTGGTTCTGATGTCACGTTGATGTACGTTGTATGCTAAGGAGCCCACCCACATGGTTTGTTACTTTAAGTTGTGCAGTGTATGCATGGGTTGACTTGCATGACTACTTACGAACTTCAAACCAAAATAAAGATGGAATAGGTATAAAAACACCAGGAGAACTCTGTTTTCTTGACCCTGCCAATGTATCAAGGTACTTTCACGATCATTTTTTTGCCATGCTGCACTTCATCTGGAATAAAACTACTCCTCTGCTCAGAGAAGTACAACACTTCTTTTGGGGAAAAGAATATCGATAAAAAGGAGCACCACACATCCACATGCTTTTGTGGATAAAAGAGGCTCCCAAATTTGGCCATGACAGTGATGCCACTGTTTTGCAGTTTATTGAAAAATACATTATCTGCAGCATCCCTTCATAAACCACAGATAGTGACCTACGTACACAAATCATATGCTTCCAAAAACATAAGTGTGGCAAATACTGTCGATGTAGATATAAAAACAAAGGTAAATACTATACCAATGTTGCTTTGGCTTCCCTAGACAAGTTTGCAAAAAAGGACAAGTAAATAGCTTGATGTCTTCTGTTACACACAGTGTAAAAGGCAAATCCCCTAAGCACACATACAAAATTAAAAGGGACGACGCATCCATGTACATCAATAATTACAATGCAATCATTGCCTTCTTGTGGAATGCAAACATAGACATAGGATACATTGCAGACAGTTCTACTGCAGTTGCAAGGTATGTCACAGCCTATCTCACTAAAACAGAGAAAACAGAGTTAAAAGACCTCAGGTCTGACATATAACCTGACAAAACACTGTCACAAATATTGTGGAGCTTCAGTATTAAAATGCTCTCAGATAAAGAATGCGTGTGATATGAAGCAGCAGACCCTTTAACAGGTACAGCCTTATATGGCAAATCTGAACACATTGTCTGGCTAAACCTTGGTGCAGCTTCATCCCAAAAGAGAGTACTAAAATCCTACCAAGAGATAGAAGCAATAGCCACAAATGATCCCTCCCAACAGCCAGGACATGCTAATTAATCATATAAAGTTATCATGTACATCTCTACAACATAGAGAACTGTAATAAAAGTCCCCAATGCAACTTGTTAAACCTTGGAGAAAAGAAAAAGAATTATTAGGTGACTATGACTCATTTGAAGCTAAATTCAAAACAAATGAAAGCAGTGTAATAAAATGTCATTTTCAAACAATACAAAGAAATGTCGGATAAGGAATACCAAAATGATGAACAACTTGAAGCTCCTGGGGCAGTCAGCCTTCCCTCGCAGAAAGCCAAGAACCACTTGGAGAAACACTAATTCTAAATGAAGCAGAAATAGACCAGACTGAGGTAGAAAATACCATGCATCAATATAAACAATCCAAAGAAGACTTGTCAGTGCTCAAGTCACAGCTAAATGATGAATAACTCACCATTTATCTAGAAATCATTGAAGAAATTGAACATTGTTTTAAACATGAAACTAAAACTTGTACCTGTAAAGATTAAAAACCTCTTCTCCTGTATGTACGCTGGTTCTGGTAAAACATTCTTAATTAAAATAATCAGCATACTTCTAAAAAACGTAACAAACAACAACCTTTTGTCTGTTGTAACAGCCCCCAAAGGTTTACCTGCCTACAACATAGGAGGTGTAACTTTACACCGACTACTATGACTTCCATTAGAACACCAAAACAAATTATAATACTCCAAATTATCAGCAGAAGCTGCTACTGAATTTTGCAGAATTCTGAAACAAATGAAAGTGCTCCTAATAGATGAAGTAAGCATGGTTTCCAACCTCATGTTGGCTTTAATTCACCTCAGAATGCAAGAAGACCTAAAAACCAACTACGAAAAACTGATTGAAAGACATTTTTTTATTGTTTTCGGGGACCTTCTACAGTTAACAACAGTTAAAGGTCAACCTATTTTCAAAACATTAGGACACAAACAATGCTGCAAAACACTGGGAAGCATTGGAAAAGAAAATCCCTGGCAACAATTTCACAACAAAGAACTAACTCAAAACATGCATCAGTCTGCAGACCTCACCTGTGCTAACATTTTAAAAAGCATTAGAACTGGTCTGCATACTAAAGATGCAAAATCCATCTTAAATAGTAGACTAAGCCATGAGCTATATGGGCAAAACGAGTTTGCTCCTAATGTCATGGAACAATTAGCTCCGCAAAATATAAAATGAATGTCCTTAATGCCAATCCTTGCAAGCTGTAGTCAATTCAACAAGACAATGTTAAAAAAAGAAATGCGACCCATACTGCATATGAGCTCCACAGAAAAACTAGAAGTGCACAGCATGACAATCCCTACGTGTCAAAAAGCAACAGCACAACTAAATAGCTTAGAAAACTCTATCTCCAACACAGTTGGCTTGGAGAAAATACTAACTTTGTGCCTAAACTTCAGAGTAATTATAAAACGTAATCTTGACGTAGAACATGGTTTAGTCAATGGAGAAATTGGTACAGTTGTTGGCTTCCAAACATAATGTCCACATGACATCAACATTCAGTTTGTCACCATCCACTTTGACAAACTTGCAGAAGTTTAAAAAAATGGCTGCAAAAAGGCACATTTCCTTCTTTTCAAAGACACGTACGTAGGCAAAGAACAATTCTCTCTGTCTCGTGCATATGCTGTCACTATACACATATCACAAGGTCTAACCCTGGATCATGCATTGATTGGCATTGGCAGCACAGTCTTTAAAGAAGGTATACATCGCGTAGCACTTTCACGTCTTCGTACACTCAATGCTCTATTCCTAGTTAACTTTGATGCAAACAAAGTCAATGGTGACATTCTTTGCATTTGAGAATACAACAGGCTATGTGCACTGAGCACCCACATCTAGATATGTACTGTGTACCTCAAAAAAGAAAACCTTTAAAAAGAAAACAAACACAAACAGAACCTATAAAGGATCTCTCAACAAAACCGCTAAAGAAACAACAACCAACCCCTTCTCCATCAAATAATACAACCACAAAACTGTCTACTATAAACTCAACTGCATATCCATCCAAAATCAAAGAGGCAATTGTCTCTTCACCAAGGAAATCTGCAGGCCCATCAAACAATGCAAAGACAGAATTATCTGGTCTATTTCAATTCAGCAACATAACTGGAGTAAATTGCTATGCAAATGTATCAATAAATCTTCTCTTCCAATTGCCACCAATTGTTCACAACATTTACTTAAACGGCTTAGGTTAGTTGCGTTTGCAAATGCTCGTCCTTCATAGAAATGCCACAAAAAATCCTGACAGCACTTGCAGTGTCTCAAGTATAAGGCAAGAATTGTACTACTGCATAGAAATGGTAATATTTACCATAAACACAAAAGAAGACCCTCAAGAATTCCTAATGTACTCACTACAAGTACTGGAAACCAAAAATATCCATATAAATGAAATCTTAGATTTCATGCAAGTGGAAATATACATACACTCTCTGCAACCAAATTTCACAAGAACACATCCCTAATGAACGATTTCTATATGTGTCCATACCAAATTGTGACTCCATTCCATTTCACCAGCTTCTGCAGAATGCAAATCATGGCATATTATGCCCTTTTTGCAATTCAGACCATCATTCCAGCATACAAATAAATTCACATACCCAATATGTCAAACTAATGCTTCTAAGGTACAATGCAGATGGTACCAAAAATAACTGTAAACTCACTAGCTTTACACATGGCCAAGTATCTCTTAACAAAAATACCTTCACAACAGTAGGTATAACATAACACACTAGTGCCACAACCACTTCAGGGCACTATACTGCATATGTCAAAAAAAGAAGTGGTTGGTTTCAATGTAACAACTCCTGCATTACGCCACAACATAGGTTACCTGCAAACCTAACAAATGCCTACTTAATATTCCATCAAACCAAATATACCTACTAAGCACAATCAACAGTTATAATACGCCAACAGGTATCTCACTACATAGAAATTTCTTTTTAGAATACACCAACAGGTATTTAACTACTTCAAAAAAGTACTTAATTGCACTACACTTCTAATTCGCCATCACTATTCTTGTTGCTACAAAACCTCTTCTAAAGGCTAATGTAGTTAGAATACGCCAACAGGTATCTAACTACTTTACACATTCCCTTAATTACAACATACTTTAAACAAACATACTATCACACTTAGACTCACATAATTGTAATAGTTTTCTTTTTTCCCTGTATGGATTTCCATTCCCAATGACCCAATGATTATTTAATGTCAATACAACAGCAGTGTGTCAGACACTAATGTTGTAACAAACATAGGACATAGAAAGTACTGTTTATCAGGGTCATAAAAGTAAATGTATATGTAAAGTAAAATTGTATGCAATTAAAGCTCTCAAACTATCCTGCTTAACCAATTATACTGGTTTTTTTCCCACAGAAAATGAACCAGAGATTCCAGCTTCATTCCTGTATGCAACGAAGTAACATACCAAGAATAAACAAATACATATTCCATAAGCACTATCCTCAATTGTACCACAATCATAAATACCATAAAAAGTAAAATTATATAATTACACTCGGTCTTGTCAGTTTGCACAGCTTGGGAGAATTTCTTAGCAACATTGGCTGGCTCTATTATAACTTCCTGTAAAGAGTTAGGACAGTCTTTTAGTATAAAGTATAAGTATTAGGGGCATGTTGCCAGCAATACTTAGGGTAACAGGGATCCTGCCGCAGCATTTCTCTCTCTAGTAGCATATCAGAAGGCACAATTATTGCGTGACCTTTGTCTCCAATACTAACCATTCCAGTACTGCTACGGCAAGCAACATGCCCCTTATACTTTATACTAAAAGACTACCCTAACCCTTTACAGGAAGTTATAATAGAGCTAGTATAGTAATGTTTATTTATAATGTGCCTATACACAGGCAAGCGTTTCAAAGCACTCCAGGAGGGTGGAAACATGGTGAAAAACAACAGTCACTCACAGCCCTTGAAATTCTGAGACGATAATAGTCTACACAGGCAGAGTAAATGTATATAATACATTTAACAGTTTAGACACAGCAAATAGGCCTGACTGCGATTCTGCAGTTTTACCAAGTGCAATTAAGGGGCGAAGACAAGGGAGAACAGGCAGAAGATCTTCAGGCATGGTGCATTCAGATTGTGCAAGTGCACAGACGGTCACAGCGAGAGGGAGGTCCAAGTGCACCCAATCGGTGGAGACTGGCTAAATACAGAGAGAGACACTTTCTTGGGTTAATTCTCAAGTGCAGTGAGGGTGGGTGGGGTGCAGGGCCCTGAGGCAAGTGTGAGAGAGGACTGGCAGGGCGCTCCAGACCTGTGAGACTCTGATGTACACCAGGTGGCCAGTCAGCAAGCTGTAAGGAAGAGGAGGGGGTGAGGGAAAGAGCAGAGAGCTAGGTTAGCAGGGTAGAGGGAGAGAGAAGGAAGAGGGGAAGATCAAGGGCTTGAGAAGTTTCTGGAATTTAAGAAGATTAGGCTCAAGATGGAGGGCACCACAGAGGCTTTTCCAGATGGAAGCACCTGCTGAGGATACTGATCTCCCTCCAAATCTCTGCTCGGAGAACCAGCTCACTCGCAGATGATTGGAGGTAGATGAGTGGAGGGCTCATGCGGGACAGTATTTAGGTAGGCAACGTTGCATGTAGGTAGGTCCCAGGCCCCAGAAAGCCTTGTGGACAATGCAGAGGGTCTTGAACTTGATACTTGCAGTCACAGGGAGCCAGTGAAGGGATTTCAGTGCTGCAGAGATGCGGTCCCTGGACTGAGGACATGGATAATTATTGCGGTGCTGTTCTGGATGAGTTGCAGAGGGCGCAGGGCAGAAGCAGGGTGGTTGAGGAAAGGGCTGTTGCAATAGACCAGCCTAGAGAGAACCAGGGCCCTGGAGACAGTGAGCCACTGGGGGAAAGTGAGAAAAGGTAGAGTACCTCAGAGGAGGTGTAGATGATAGTTAGACTTTTTAGAGATGTCAGAAATGTGAGAGGAGAAGGAGAGAGTGGAGTTGAAGATGACCCCAAGGTTTTAGCCTTGCGGCTGGGTGTGGGCGTGGGCGCAGGGCTAAGGGAGCCAGCCAGAGTGAAAGTGGGAAAGCGGAATCAGAGGTCCCAATGCGAACGATCTCAGTCTTGCTGGTGTTGAGGCAGAGGTTGTTTTCAGCACACTATGACTGAATAGCAGACAGACAGTTAGAAATGAGCGAGGAGACAGCTGAGTGTAGCCCGAAAGATAGGTGTGTGTCATCTGCCTAACACTGGAAGTTAGAGGTGAAAGTATCAATCACACCTTCCAAGGCAGCCATATAGATGAAGAACCAGGTAAGATCCCTGGGGAACGCCACAGGTTGAGAGAGCGATAGTCGAGAGAAGGGCTCTGAGTTCCACCTGGGATGGGCAGTCGTATTTCGTATTTCTGTATATACTCAAGTTCCTCCTCCTCACATTATAGTAACCCTATGACAGTTCTCATCTCTTTCCACTATTATTTTAAAGGCAATGTTCACCTAGTGCATTTCACTACCAAATGGTGACACTATCAGTTTTGGGACTTTGTAATGACTTTTGTTGCTTTTCCTCTCCTCGCCCTGCTTAACCCTGACCATGGTATGTATTGATAATTTCTATATACTTAATGTAATTGTTTTATACCATGGCATGTCGGATTTCACCTGATTCCTGTTTAACCATCAGCCTTGACAAAGACCCAGTGTCGAAACACGTGTTGGCTGAAGTGTTTTATCATGTATACAACATTAAACCATGCTTTGTGTTGATTAAACATATGATGAATGTAATCATAATTTCTAATAAGGCTAGTGTGAACAACTAGAACCAACCTGCCATTTCTCAATACTTCTTGAGGTTGAGAGAACCACAGGGTTCCAGTTATGCTGCACGCCTACATGTTTGCCAGGACTATAGCGTAATATTAGCCGCCCACTTTAAATTTATATTTACATTGTTCTTGCAATTAACCGAATAAATATGTATGACAAAAAAGGAAACTGCTCTGTGGTCCGTTATTATGCTTCAATTGTGACATCACAATGCCTGCAGCTTGAGCCAGCAGAGATAATTCTAGCTGTCACTGCAGCACCTAATTAAAGCTGTGAAAAGCTTTTCAAAGTCATTGCTTGCAGAATAGATAGTTTTCTGTGTCGTTTTACAACCATCAACTGTTTGTGGTAGAATGCTTAATTTGTGAACTGGTAGAACTTAACACATAAAAAGGATATTCCAAGTCACCTCAGAGTTCTATGGCCTTACAAAGAAACTATAAAGGAATCAGGCTATTCCAAGTCACTTCAGAGCTCCATGACATTGCATATGTAATTTTTCAATCCAAGACAGGCCATTCTTAAAACTACAGACAACTACATACCATTCTAATCCTTTTTAAGGATTATCAGTGTAGTGCAGTCTAACAGACTTGGGGTTGGAGCACTCGGACATGTTTAGCAAACACTAGCAAAGTTATTATGGGTTTCAAAAGACTTGGAAAAAATCCTCCCACCTGAAATTACGAAAGAAGATTAACCAATTTGAGCAAAGTCACAAACAGCACAATGCCATCCAGTAGTCAGTGATGAAAGGTCACCTCCAGTTCAGAGCCAAATGGGCAATGCATGGTAGATATGCACAGTAACTCAAATGCCAACCCTATGCTCCAGGAAAATGCTTTTGCCTATAGGGGCTGATATTTTAAACACACCATTTTTCAGCTCAAGACAGCAGTTCTTAGGACTGCAAATAACTACATACCGGTTTAACCCTCATTATGTATCATCAGTACAATATAACAGCGTTTTGGTTGAAGCATTGGGGCATGCTTAACAAACACCAGCAAAGTAATGGTGGGTTTAAAAAGGATTCTGATGGGCAATGCACTGTGGGTATGCAAACTGGCTCAAATGCCAAAACTTTGCTCCAGGAAAATATCTTTGTCTAAAGAGCAGTGCTATTTAAACATTGCATTTTTCAGCCCCAGACAGACAGTTCTCGAGGATGCAGACAACTAAATACCAGTGTCACCCTCAGTACAGTCCAACAGCATTGTGGTTGGAGCATTGGGGCATGTTTAGCAAACACCAGCTAAGTAATGGTGAGCTTAAAAAAGCTTGAAAGTCCCTTCTGCCTGAGCTAGAAAAATATATTTCTTTGTATTTGTGTAAATAATTGTAAAAACAGAATACATTTATTTCTCTACAACAAAGAAACTACTATGAATTGAAAGCTGAAATGCTGCTTAAGCTGTGAATTATTTGATGTAAAAGTATGTTTTATTGTTATTTGGCAAATGTGCCTTTAACAAGATTAAATAAACACATATACATAATTTCAGTAAAACAATCTTTAGATACGACAAAGTCAACACTTAACAATTCTACTATTTAAAACACTTTATATAACTTCATTTAGTACACTGAAAGCTAAATCTCATGGGCCTCATTACGAGTATGGAGGCAGCCATGCCCTTAATAAGGGCATGGCTGCCTCCATACCGGGTCCCAGTACCGGGTTCCTTCAATGAGGAATAACCGGGTCATTACGACTTTGGGCCCGTTATTAGCTCCCTGGTCCCCTCACGGGACCCGCAAAGGACGTCTGGTCTGACCAGGCGTCCTTACCAGGTCCCGCAAGGGGACCTAATAATAGGGCATCCCGTAATGAAGGGTGCCGGTCCCGTACCGGCACCCTTCATTACGGGAGCACCTATGTTATAATGAGGCCCATACAGTTTAATTATAAGAGCAAATTGATTTTTAAAAGAAAAAAAGGATACACCAATTCTAAAAAGCTAAAATACCATTCTTGTGTTAGTTTCTGTGCTTTAACAAATCTCACTACTGCAAAGATCAATGACGTCATTCTTCCTGAAAGACAATGGGCCTCATTACGACCCTGGCAGTCTGGGAACTACGGTACCGGTAAGCAGGCCGGTACCGTAGTTCCTGGACCGGCATACTATGTACTGTGCTCGTGGTGCCTGACAGCCTGCCAGGTTTGTCCTGGCAGGCTGACCGGCACCCGCGAACACAGCACGTCGGATGCCCCGGCACAACTCTGCATATGCCGGTGCATCCGATGTCCCCATCCCCATTCAGCCCTATGGGGCAGAATGGGGATGAGGAGGCCCTTGATTCCGGCACCTGAAAATGGGCAAGTACCGGGTCCGCCTAACTCGGCATGACCCGGTCCTTGCCCATTCATGGGTGCCAGAAAGAAATGCAACTCCGGCAGCAGCCGTGCCGTTTTTAACACCACGGCTACCGCCAGAGTTGTAATGAGGCCCAATATTTCCACAATACTTCCCTTACCCACTCTAAGTCCAAATTATTACATTTTCGAAACTATAATGTGTGCAACCCTAAAAGTGCTGGATAGGCTATTACCAAATGTTCTAGGTCTTCTTTCACATCCTGGGCAGCACAAAATCTGCAACTAACAGATTCTGCTGAAATACAACCATATTTACTCGTAATTTCCCTCGTACACAGTAGATTCCAGTGGAATTTCAGAAATGGTCTCCTGACCTTTCAACTTGGGTAAATTGTTAAATATGGAGCAATAACTCCTCGTTTTTTATGGTCCATGTCAAGTGTTCTAATCATTTGGATGCATGGAGTTTCTGCATTGTGGCAATCCAATCATTTTGGTGCATTTCACTTTTTACTTTGTCCGGATTTGCTATAAAATCTTCAGCTGTCAAGTTCAAATCCCTAAATTGATTTATACAATGGTTGGCCAATTCATTGAGAGGTTTCTGTTTCTTTTCGATTATCATCCTGGCTATGTCACTATACAGTGACTCTAGTGCTGGGGAAATAGTTTTCAGAAGACTCCAATTAATTCCACTAGTTAATGAGTTAATCCCAAGCTCATACAGGATTGGCGCCAATGGAACCGAACTCTGAATGCACAATAATTGACGCCAGAAAATTCCCTCTAATTGGTGTAGGGATTCCATTACCCAAGAGAAATACATCTCTATCCCATATAAAAAATATCTTCAAAAACTCAAAAAATGTCAACACAGGAATTATTGAAAATCGCCCAAAATGAGTGTCTTGCTGAGAGGTTTGGTTAGCCTGTGCTAACACCCTAGTTTGCAACCAATCTCTAATTTGGAATTAATGTGGTTTAGAAATAATTGGAAATCCTAAGTACATAAAACTCTTTCCAAGGTGCTTCGTTGACATAACAATTAAAAAAGCTCAAGTACTTTTTCAAAGTGCAGTGCATCATTTTCATTTTAGTTAAATTTATCTTCAAGGAATTGGTTAAAGAAAAGTTATTAAAAGCAGATGAAAGACATTTTAAATATGTCTCTGTACAATCAAATAGTATAAAATCATCTGCATAGCTAATCCATGTCACTTTCAATGAATCCAATTTAGGGGAAGCTAAGGCTACCGACGTAAGATAGGCACCCATTCCTGGCATAGTTTGAGCTCATGAAGACCAATTATTAGGCCTAATAAACCATCAGGCAGGTCCCATGTGTGCAGTTTAGCCCACAGTAGGTTTCGGTTTACTGCATCGAAGGCAGCAGAGAGGTCGATCGTGGCAACAAACACAGAAAAATACTTCCTTTCCCATACTAGTGATTGGATACATTTAAAAATCATACCAATCAAGGTAGTATTCATATTTCGTCTAAAACCTGTCTGACACTTTTGTAAACGACCAGATTGAATAGCTCACTTATCCAAACGAACAAGAATTAGCGAAGCAAACACTTACTGTCCGCATCCAATATGGACACTGGTTGGTAATTTCGTGTATCACTGCTTGGGGCCTTTTTTATAGATTGGTATTATGTATGCTTCCACCATGAGACTAGGAATCGATAACTTGACATGTTCTGCTGAAATAAAATTGATAAAATAATTGACCATTCCCTTCTTGCACTTTTAAATAAAACATTTGAGAGTTTGTTGCACCCTGCACCTCTCGAACTTCTTATTTTAGCTATTATTTCTTCAACTATTTATGGATTCATAGGGATTTGATATGTGGAGTGCTCCTTGTAAATAATACTCAAATTCAAAGAACTATTATGACCATTCTCCAAAAATACACTCTGATTATTAAACTACCAAATCCTTCTCTTGCACAGGATGAAGTTGTACATTTGATTGCTTGTTGGCATCGTCATTTATGATCGTCCAAACAGCGGAGGAGTTTTTGTTTCTTATTGATGCTAACATTTCCTCTGCATCTTTTTGATATAGTGCCAATCTATAATTCTTGAGCCAGTCTTTGTAATACAGCTTAATTGTTTTAATTTCAAGAAAGATAGATGTCAAAGAAAGCCCTCCCCTACCCTTCATAATTTTAATTGAGTTTCTTATCACATGTTTCCTATCATGCACCTCTTGATAGAATACATGTGAGTGTTTCCTTTTTACCCCCAAGTTCTTACGAGATTGACCCAAAGTTACAGACAAAAATTCAGCAACAAATAGCTCAAATTAGTCAACTGAAACACTATTAATTTTCCATTCCAATAAGGAATCCCCCAAACATAGACCAACAGCTTTGTTGACCTTTTTAATACAGTTCCAGGAGATTTGATTACCTGCCAGGTTAACAGTTATCCCCGTTAGACCAATTGGATCAATACACAGAATCTTCAAATCGATCTCTGCACACAACCTATTGGGCCTCATTAGGAGTGTTGCGGTAAGGCAACAACGGCGCTTGTAGTGCTACCGGTGCCGTTGTTACCTTGTCGCAACATTCCGAGTAAGCTCGCGGGTGCCGCTCTGGAACGCCTGGTCAGACCAGGCGTGCAGAGCGGCACCTGCTAGCAGTACCGGATGGCAGCAACAGCCCTGTTATTAACAGGACCTTTGTTACCATCCTCCATTCCCAATTGAGTCCTATGGGGGCTCAAATGGTAATGGGGACGTACCGGATCTGAGTCCCGCAAAAGGGAATTACTGGGCTCTCCAAGGTCGGAAAGGCCCGGTAAGTTCCCTTTTGTGGTACCCGGACCCGGACCTGAGTTTGGAGGTAGCCATGCCCTTGTTAAGGGCATGGCTACCACCAAACTCGTAATGAGACCCACTGTGATCACTTAGGTTGGTGGGTTGAATATTTAGATAATTACATCTACTAAACAACCATTCGGGAGTAAATATATGATCAATGGTGGAAGATTGTATGCTATTACTCCATGCGCATTTATGCGGGGTATCCCCTTCAACTGACCCGTTGAACATGTATAAACCTAGCACGTGGAATGTCCCACCCATTTTTTAGCATTTTCAAGCCCCGAGTGGGATCCATTTAAACTAAAATGTAATGTTGTAGTCATTTCAACATCAATGTAGTAAGCATTCAAGTCTCTCATTTTTATTGCGGACCCACCCTGGACCTGATTGCACCATTCATTTACAAAGGCTGTTTAATTATTCGTAGCTAGTTAGCAAGAAGCTATTCTCTAACTATAGCTTTACACATACGAAATAACATTATTATTGAATTATTCAGTAGCTTCACAAATTAAATGTTAACTTGAAAATAATGTTGTAGTTCAATTACTGCTGATATTGATAATCTTCCCTTACAAAGATTAATGGGTAGGAGTGTTTTGCCCATCGCAGCGATCCATTTCTCCCTAGAGCCTCCCCGCCCGACACATTGTAGTGCTGATTCAAAGGGACAGTTCAGGGTTGGGTAGAGGATGCAGGTGGCGCACAAAGATCATATATTGTAGATGGCGTACTATCATCAATGGAGCGCATTTCATTTGGGCGTTCCAAGTTATATCATAGACAGCTCTAGGCAATCAGATGTCACTCTGATGTTTTATAATCATAGCATCGAATGCCAAAGCATCGAATGCCAAACCATATATAAAAAAAAAGCATCAGAAAAAAAAGCATTGAATGAATTTTGTATTTTTTATTTAATGGGGGGTACCCCGCTAACCTCCCTTTTTTTAACCTTTAAAAACCCAATACAATTAAAATAAACCCTTTACCTTACAAATAAACTGCATTAGATGCTTTTTTCGGATGCTTTATTTTAGATGGTAAAGCTTTCGATGCTTTGTCATTCGATGCTATGACTGGATACCCACTCTGATCCCTTCAGGGGAATATATCCCACTTGAAGAGAATCACTCATGTAAAGGACCAGGAGAATAGCTTAGAGGCAACACATTTGTCTTGGAAGCAAGACAACGCAGAGCAGTGCAGGTTTGCACCATGCTCCTGCACTTAGTGGCTCTCCTCCTGCATGTAGTGTAATATAAAAACTCAGTGTATTAATTTTATTTACAATCCCACTTGAGTTAATGCTAACAAAACAGTCATTGGAGCCTCTGATGTATCACCTTTGAATACACTAGCTAGGACATCTAGTCCATGCTCACTCTGCTTTATTCTGAAGTTAAATTCATTATGCTATCAATATACAATTAAAAAAATAACCTGCAAAACAAGTTAATGAAATCAATAAAAATGGCATTAGACTTGCTTGTTTGTATAAAAAAGCTACTGGTGTATTCACACTGCCAACATAAGATGTTCTAAAAATAATAAAGTACAAACATTCATATGTCATCATAATTAAGCATTACATATGACATTTAAAAGCACAAATGCAAGGACTAGCGTTAAAGAGCATGAACATTGGCCTGATGGCTAGGTCACAGGTTCAGCCTCTGACATGGGATCGGCCAGAAGTTCGCGAATCCTGACAAAACTGGCTTAGCCCTTCATTCTTCTGACATACAGAAACGTAATAATACAATTTGGCAATGATAACCTCTAGTATTTCAGCACTTAGAAACATGGGGAATCTGTCATTAGGAGCTGTGAAACAATTCATGATATAGAATTATTAAATTAAATTGAATACAAATGTCCCAATGTGAAAAAGCACAAGTACATTCACTATATTTGAAGAATTATTGGTTATATCAGTGACCTTCATAAAGCAACATTTCATTTCTGTAATGTTGTTCCAGCATAAAAAAGAAGCTCATTCTCAATTCAGTTCATATTTGCTTTTGAAAACCCTTGTTAAATGATTTGCATACACTGCACCTTATGGTAGCAGACACTGATTTCTAAAGGCCCAACTCACTCTGATGTCATTGGCTAGAAGTGGTGTCTGGAATATAATAGGCACTGGAGTACAATCACTGGCATAATGGGGGCCTTTGCAGCCTCTGCAAAATGGGGGTCCCATGCGGCGCATGCCCAGCGGTGTGCAGTGGCGGTGGGTGGCCCCCCTCGGCAGGGCTTGCATGGGTCCCCCACATTTTGTGTTACACCATAGACTACAACTCAGCCCATTAAGCACAGGTCATCACTTATTCCATCATACCATGGAAGCCAGTTTAGGAGCGTGCTGCATGACAGAGTAATTACCTACTACCTGCAGTGATAGAGGCCCTACAGACGCTCATTTGGGCCTCTGTCATAGGTAGAGGCCTCCATGGCCAGTAGGTGGAGCAAGGGAGCACAGCCCACATGAACCTTCTAGGACATCCAAGACTTCCTCATGTTTTCCTATGATTTGATAGGTTATTTATAACGCACTTAATACCCAGAGGTTTCTAAGCGCGGAACAGGGGATCGAACCCGTGTTGCTCCATGTCGTCTTGCTTCCAAGGCGAGCATGTTGCCGCTGAGCTATCCTCCCAGAACAATGGGCCGTGTGGAGGTATGACTCAGGGAGGAAAGTGTCAATGAGGGTCCATCTCTGCTTCTTATTGTTGCCCAAGTATTGGGGTTTCATAGAGTGAGGGATCGTATGGCAAGAGGGGAATGGGGTGCACCCCCATATCAAAAAGATAAAAAAAGGTTGAATTCAGGTCGACCAAAAAGAGTCCAAAAAACGGCATACTTTCAAGACAAAATCATTCAAACAATGTATAATCAAACAGCTATGTGAGTAAAGACTGACATGACCTCTCGCGCTACTCCTGTGATCTACCCTCCGTAGAAACCATTGGACACATTTCCTTTCTTTTACTGTAATTATACTGTTTTTAGGAAGCATAGTTTATACCCCTTTTGAGTTCTTTGGGCTTTATATGATGTCAAGATCACGGAAGCCGCGCGGGAGGTCATTCTGAGTCTTATATGAATGCCCTGGGAGTAACCTCTAAATGTGGATACAACTGCTGGCTTTATCTTTCCAATTATATAGTTGGTCAATATGAGTGCAAAACTATTTCTTTACTGAGTGAACCCTTTGTTCAGATGATAATAATAATAATAATAATAATAATAATAATAGCTCTAGTATAGAGCTTCCCTCTCACGCCTAAAGACAGTGATAAAGGTGGTATACTATTAGAACTCAATGTAACATTCTGGAAGGATGAAGGACCGAGTGTGTACCACCGCAGGATTCAAACCTTCGAAAGTGCATGCCAGCCCCACATTGTAGCCAATTACTTAACTTGTGAGCTAGACATCAAGAATTGTCTTTAATTTAGTGTGTGAGACGACATCATTAGTAAGGGTATTATTTATCACAGCATACTGAGCAATATTTCCATGCAAAGGAAGAGGAGACTTATTCTGTGTGTGTTACTACTTATTACCAAACACCCCAAATTATCTCGGTTGACATATACTGGCTCACGCGCGGTACAGTTTGAAAAATTCTGTTTTCTAATACTATAAATGGAGCTACTGTGGACTGGTCCCCTATGCCACTTGCGTGAGCAGAGGTCGAAGTGGGCGGGAGCGGTCGGGAGTGGTGCTGCCATACTTTTTATTTTTAAGTTTCACAGTTCCTATACTTTTATTTTTTTTAAAAGAAACCGTTCTGGAAGGGCTTAGTTTTGAAATAAAAGTGTAGGAAGCAGTTGAAGCTTGTACTTTAGTGCACTGCAGTGCACATTCCTATAAATAGCAGGTGTGTTTGTTTGGGTGTTTGGATTGTGTGTGGGAAGGGGCGCAGGGATGGGGTTTGTGGGGAGCGGGGCAGACCAGCAGGGAACATAATTCCACTACTTCTTTTCGTACACTTCGACCACTGGGCGTGAGTGCCATTTGGCATATATTTAGCTTTATACAAATACAACGTTGCCCTGACTAATCACCATCTACATTTCACAGCAACTCTGTGCACCCACATTGAATTGCAATGGTCGGAACGATGCGAAGAATCCCTGGAGGCCCTTAACACCGACATGAACATGTTAGTATCAAACCGTGAGTTGGTCCAAAAGAAACAGTGGCAATAAGACTGGATCGACACAAAAGAGCAGAGAAGCAAGCACAATATGACGCAAAACACTGGCAGTGAGTGTAGAGCTCTAAATAAACCTCCGAACTATGTTGAAAAATTCCCAAGCCATTATCACAGGAATCTCTGCATGAAATTCCGGCTTAAGTTATTTCAAACAAAAGAGCTCTTAGGAACTCGGACAAACGGTACTCCCAAAGACACAAACTGCAGATTTTGCAAAGACACTGTGGAAACACTGAAGCACTTAACATTGTATTGTCCAGCATTAAGAAAGACCGACAATGAGTGGCGAAGATTGGTGGTTACATTGGTGGTGCCGCAGTGGAACAAACAAAAAATTGACTTTTGCACTTACCACCCTTTTGGACCAATTGGCCCAACTGCTGTTGGACGTAGATAAAAAAAACGGACCTCCAAGGCTAATTTCATATAAACATCACTGAGAATAATTTCCGAAAGAGGAATCCCAATCTGTGGCAAGAAGCTTGATGCCGGGATTTATAGGAATTGTTTTAATTCACATTGACGTGTGAAATATGCTGTTTATTTCCATGTTTTAAAAGTTTGTAACAAACTAAAAAAAATTAATTTAAATAAAAAAATAAAAAAATTGCAACATCATGTTGGACATGGAGGAATTTGACATTCCTTTCACCAAAGTTAACAGACCATGTGACCGACTAAACTGAACCCACCATTTATTTGGTAGCAAAATAGTAAATGTCGTTTTTTCAGATGAAAAAAGTAACAATTTCAAACCTAGGGATCAGGGAGAAGAAAGCAAGTGGACAATATGGCCCCCTTTCCTGGGAAGAAAGTTGTTTTAAGTGAAAAAGATAGCTGAGTTATTTTGAGATGAATTGAAAAAGAAAGAGGATGTAGCATTCCTCACAGCACAGTAGAGCTGAAGTTGAAGGCCTTCTGCATGGTCCATCAAGCCTTTAGAGGTGTAGACCAGTGGTGGACAACAGGCAGTCCAGCAGATGTTTTGTCCTACGAATTCGATTACCCTCCCATTAAATAGGCTGGCTATGGGTGATGGGAGCTGTAGGCCTTAATAACGGAAAGGCCGCAGGTTGTCCACCAATGGTTTAGACTCTCTGTTCTTGAGTGCCAAGCTCAAGCAGAAGTATTGGTCTGGTTCCTTTTGGTGACTGATTGAGATGGCTACTCGTACTCTGCATCTGAAGGGCAATCACAGGCAGCCATGCTCTTTCTGTAGCCATCTCCTCATTCTCGAACTTCTGGAGTGCCACGCACATGCAGAATCATCAGACCCTTCTCGTGTTTACTGATTGACAGAAATTGCTCTTCACATTCAGGATCTACGGGCTAACAAATGCAGCTGTGCTTTTTCTGTAGCCAGAATATATTGAGTGCCAAGCTCAAGCAGAACCATCTCTTCTATTTCCTTTGGTTATTGACAGAGATGGATATGCATACTCAGAATCTTAAGACCTGGCAGAGGCAGCACGTTTTTTTTCTGTAGCTGCCCCTTCGTTGTGGAATTTCGTGTGTGGCAAGCTCAATCAGAACCATCAGACCTGTTCCCTTTGGTTGATTGATGTCGATGGCTCCTTGCACTCAGAATCTGATAGGCTAGCGCAAGCAGATTTATTTTCTGTAGCTTCGTACTCCTTGCTGAATTTCGTGAGTGCCAAGCTCAAAAAGAATCATCAGACTCATTCTCTTTGACGATTGACAGAAATGGCTACTCATGTTCAGAATCTGAAGTGCTAGCAAAGGCGGCTGTGCTTTTTCTGTAGCCACCTAATTATTGTGGAATTTCTTGAGTGCCAAGCTCAAGCAGAACCACCTGTCCTGTTCCCTTTGATTATTGAAGAAAATGGAAATGCATACCCAGAATCTGAAAGGATAGCAGAGGCAGCCATGTTTTTGGCTATAGTTGCTTCTTTAGTGTAGAGTTTCTTAAGTGTCAAGCTCAGGCAGAACCATAAAAACCATTCCCTTTTGGTGATTAAGGAGATGGCTACTCACACTAACTAGCACAGGCAGCCATGTTTTTTTCTGTAGCCGCATACTCCTTGCAGAATTTCTTGAGTTCCAAGCTCAAGCAGAACCATCTTTCAGTCCCATTCCCTTAAGTGATTTATGGAGAAGGCCACTCGCACCCCGAGTCCAAAGGGATAACACAGACGGCAATGATTTTTCTGTAGCCGCATGTTCATTACGGAATTTCTACATCCCTTTATCCGAAATCCAGCTGAATATCATCTCTTTTAGAAACTGATAAAGGTCCGACTGTTAACTCAAATGTATTTCCCTCAACATTCTCTCTACCTGGCACAGCTATTAGATTACTGTTCAATTGTGTCCTGGTACAGCAAGGAGAGGGCACTTGTTTGTAATGAAACAAGTACATACACTTTAACACATAATGGCACGGATCTAACAAATACTTAATTTGCTACGGAACTTGGCTTTCCCGCTGAACCTGCAACGTTAAAAGAAGCTCACATTTCTTGATCTGATTCTGGAGTGGCCAACCTTCAGATGACTGCAGTAAATGTCAGGCACTTCCCTGCCCCCTTCCAGAGATTTTCATTCTCTTAACAATAAAAGCTCTTTTTTCCTTATTTGTACCTTTTACTCAGTTTAGGCTGCAGGCAAATAGAGCTATTACCCGTAATGCTTTTTGTCCATTAACTCCCCAAGTGGATTTCAAACTTCTTCTCTTTTTCAATTTAAATTTAGATTAAAAGCCTAAGGTCATTTTCCCACAACAAAATATGCAAGCATATTTTGTGCAGGTCACATCAATTCCATATATTTCTTTTACCCCATAAGTCAGAGAGAGAGAGAGAGAGAGAGTGTGTGTGTGTGTGTGTGTGTGTGTGTGTGTGTGTGCACACGCTGTGGGGACTTGATTTCACTGTGGGGACCTAAACCCAAGTCCCCACATGGTAGTGCCTTCCAAATGATTTAAAACAACTTAAAAGTCACCTGTGCCAATTTTTATAACTTTTTAAAAAATGGCCTTGTGGGGACCTGTGTTTATTTTGGTGTGTTGATCTTTTACTCAGCTCTGCCCCCGCAGGCTGGGTGTGGTATTGCAGTCATCAACACACGGGCAGGAATTTAAACACACATGATAAATCGGATGCCCTACAAGCTTAGGCAGCAGACAGCAGATTCATGGGAACCATTTATACAAGAATACAATTATGTTTTAAATGGCCTGAACTCTGCATTTAAATGTAAAATCATGAAATTACGCTGTTTTTTTGTGTATTTTGTATGTTTGCAGAATTGGATATAATTGATATGCAATGTAAGTCTTCCCTCATTGATTGCACAACACACTTCCAGATTCATTTCAAGCATTGGCTACTTTTGTAACAAACGAATCACAATGTGACTTACTTTACTTCCTTATTTTTCTGTGATTTTGTTGAAGTCCCCATAGGGGTGGTGCGTGATGAAATTGAATTCTACACTGTCAAGACAACACATTATGTGCACGGATGTCATCTTGTCTATAGTCTGATATGTGAATTAATTGAATGTTGGCATCACATTTTGTCTGATTATTAAAAATAAATTCACAAGGTTGATGTTTAATTGATACTCATTTGGTTTCATTACAAGTTGATCTCTAAGGGGAAAAAGTGGCAGTAATGGAATTGCCGCCACTTTGATCAATCTGCTGATATAAGGGTTATTGAAAATGGACGCTAATTCCTCTGGTGGAATTAACCCTGAAGAAATTAGCGCTGGAGGAATAAGTAATGAAAACCAGTGATAATTCCCCCGGGGCTAAATCGTCCAGTGGAATTAGCGCTGGAAATAAAAATGCTAATTCCATCCCATCTTCAGGTTAAAATACCGAACGAAACACTGCTAAAAATAGTGGCCAATTTCACCAAAAATACCCAAAAGGTGAAGGAAAATGCATTCAGGTGATGCAAATGAAGCCACAGAAGCACCCAATTGGCCATACACGGGTAAGTGAATATGAATAGTGTGTAATGATGCTGAAGTCCCCATAGAGCTGATATGATGGTACTGAGTCCACCAAAAGGATGGTGTAGGGTCCTGGTGAGGTCCCCACTGGGATGTTGTTTGATGACATAGTGGTCCTCACAGGGATGGTGTGTCATTGTATAGAAGGCCACATAAGAATAGTATGTAATTATGCTCAAGGTCCCATAGAAATGGTATGCAATGATATTGAATCCTTCAACTGAATGGTGTGTGCTGATGTTGAGGTCCCCACAGGGATGATATGTTATGATATTTAAGTCCTCAAATGGATGGTGTGTGCTAATGTTGAGGTCCCCACAGGGTTGATGTGTGATGATATTGAAGTCCTCACATGGATAGTGTGTGATGATATTGAAGTCTCCTTAAAGAAGATGTATTATGATATTAAACATTTCGTATGTGGGCTCTTTGACATTAAATGCCTTACAGATATATAATGCTTCAAGAAAGTAAAAGAGAGATTTTGTGAAGATGTTGAAATCATTTAAGAAAGTATGTATAGGGCTGAGTGTGTTTTATGTTAACATGAAATCATGTAATGGTAATGTTACATCAAGCCCTGTTTAGTACACGGCCAAATCAGAAATTGAACGAAATCTCACCTGACAATGGGGGTCATTACGAGTTGGGCGGGATTCTGTCTGTAAATCCACTGGACTTACCATTACCACCACTTGGTCTGACAGATTTACCGGTGGATTACACGAGGTGGTGGTGGCGGAGTGTGTTCCCATTTTTTCAGAGTCCATTGGACTCTATGGGGCATTTTTGGCAGAATTACTGCCTAAGGGAGCAAGGGCTAAACGTCAGTGTGAACAAGTGCACAACAGTGCAGGAAAAGCAGTGCTGGACAAGCATCAAATACAGCAGAAACATCATCTCTGCAGACAGCATTCCTGTAGATCCCGCCATGACGGAAGCCCTCCTCACCTGGTCAAGACCTCAGAACTTGAAGGAGTTACAGAGTTTCCTTGAATTCTTTAACTGCTTCTGGAGATTTGTTGTGGGATAGGCCAACATCGTGCAACCGCTTGTGGACCTCATCAAAGGATACCTGCATAACCAGAGGAGCCACAGGACTACCATCAACTCTTCAGACCATTTACACCATCCACATGAGCCCTTTGATGATAGGTGGACCGACTAATGCCAGGAGGCATTTAAGGAGGTGAAGCGGATCCTCACTACTTGAGCTCCTCGAATCCTCAAACCAATTCTGGGCTACACGGATCCTCAGTTGCCTTGAATCTTGCACATTGATGCAAGTCTTCCACCTGGTGATTGTGTGTTGATCCACAGCCCAGGAAAGGGTGGACAGAACAAGCTGAGTAACAAGTAGGAGTCTCAACCATTCAACATTCAGCATCAATTAGTAGTGCTGCCTGTCTACTGACTGTGGGTATGAGGACAGCCAAGAAACATCAAGACCTTGCACCGGAACCATCTGCTCCAAGTCCAGGATCAGTTCGAGCTGACACCGGTAGTGAGAGAAGAGGACCTGAACCCGAATGTGAGTGTTCTTTCTAGACTAATCCTGATCCCATTGCTCCTGCTAAGTTGGATGTGGCAGGGAACCCTTACCCATTCCTCAACTGGAATATAGGGAGCCTGACTTGGTACAGGGTTGATCGCCGGGTCAGGAAGTAACCCTAGATGGGGCCCCGGCTGATCTTCATCCTGCAACCAGGGAGAGCAGGACTGTCATGAAACTAATTTAGGATTCACCAGGGGTCCAATGTGAGTTTCCCATTGCCTGATCCTCAGTTTTCCATTCTTTCTTCTTTAGTGCAGGTGTCTACGAGTTCAGGGGTACTGTGGCAGGTGGACTGTAGATCTACATCATGGCTCAATTATTTTTATATTATTATTAGTATTATTATTATTATTATTGTTAGGGTATTCGGAGGGGGAGGGTGGGAAAGGGATCTCCAAACAATCAGGGGAGGAAACAGTGAGGAGCAGATCAACCAGTCTCAGGTCGGGTGGGAGTGGTGGGTGTGTGGAGCAAGTTGCTAGATAGATTTATAATTCAGGCCATGGCTATCCTCAAGTTTGAGGATATTTTAACGGGGAGAAGCATGCAACAAATTAGAGTAAAAGACATTCGCACGTAATGCCACACAGGGATTCTTTAAAAAAGGAAAAGGTTTGCAGCATGAGCACTGCGCCTTGAAGACAGTTGGTCTGAACCTCCACTGAGGAGGGTTGAGCAGCACTCCTCCCTGCACCTTTGCTAGTTCTTTTTCACCTCTGCGGGCCCGAGCTGAAAGAGTGATTCTCCCCAGACAGGTAGGGGACTGCCAGAACCCACCACTGCCTCCTGGCACTCCTGTTACTGCCGTGGCCTGGCTCCACATGGCTCTGTGTGCAGGGAATGCCCCTAGTCATTGCCCCCCCCTTTCGCCCTCCTCTGTCAGGTGTGGCGCTCTCCAGTAGAGAGGGGAGCGCTGTGTAATGATTTATGGCCTGCCCCCTGCCAAGACAGGCCTCCGAGACTCCGAGGGCTGCATCTGGCAGATGCAGCCTGGGTGGAGCATTGGTTTGGGCTCCTGTCCCCAGACTGCCATAAATGCTGGGCTGCACCTGGCATAAGCTGCACATCCAAAAGAAACTTTGCGTCCCGTCACACATGCTTCTGCTGCTAGCCTGCCAGACAATCATCACAACACAGAGGAAGAGAAATACCCAGAGCAGAAAGGACCTTGTGACAGCACTGGCCTGCCTGGCTCGCAAGTAATGTTTTTTTATACATAGTTACAGCACACTGTATTGAGATATTTGCATATATTTTTAAGGACTTTTATTTTTTGGAAGAACTGTTTATATTTTAAAAGGACTCTTTTCTGTACTGTTTTTAGTAATTCCGCTGTTTACATAGGTTAATAATGTAAATAGTATTGTGTGATTACCCCTTTTTATATACAAATGTAAATGTCTGCTGGTGTACTGGGAAAAGGGAAAACGCTTAAGATCAACTAAACAAATCGTACACCAGCATTTTGCTGTCTGCCTTTACTTTTCTGTATGCTAAAAGTCATATCCCTGTGTTTCTTACCAAGAGGTTTTTGCATTTTTATCCCAACTCCACTTCCCAAGTGCACTTCCCACTGTGGTGCAACAAGGCAGGTTCAGACTGGGGCATAACATTGGTCCAGGCACCATTAAAAAAGTGGGCCACAATCAAACATTACAATTCATCACTATCCAGAACAGACTGTGCATTAACCAAGGTGGTCTTTTTGGTAAGATATGCTGCAACTAACATGTTTGGAAACATATTTGCTTAGAAACATTGGTTAAGCCTAATTTAGTAACTTATGAAACTGACCCACTCTGACCGAACCAGTTGTCCATTCTGTTAAAAGATAACTGGCCCCTTCTAGAATTGGCATATCTTAGGCAAGTGGGGGCTGCTGGAGACAGGTAAGAGGTGGGTTAAATTATTAAAGTTAAAAGTTGAGTGTCATAAACGTATATTGCTGATCCCATCTACACCTGTCTTCCATCCCCCCCACTATAAAAATGGGGGATCCACTCAATGACAGAGCTTTGGGAATCCTAGCACTGAAGGGAAGGATGAACTGGATGTCACGGGTGGGTGAACATCAGAAAGGGTATGTACTGTAATATGCAAGGTTTTGGCATTATATGCTATGTTATGTTATCATGGTTTATACTGTGCCAAATTTCCATCACAGTGGTATGCACAGTAGAACACATATGCTTGCCCATGGGGTGGCATACCATGAACCTATCAAAGGTATGCAGACCTTAATCTGCTGGAAGAAAGAAAATGAGCGCAGGTAAGAGAAAAGAATGGGAAAGCTGCAAGTAAATGTCAGTGTTATCTACGTTTTAGATTTTGCAATTAAATATTTTGATTCTATCCTCAGTGATCATGTTAATGTACTAAACTAATACAATATTAATCTGATTAGTTCATGTCAACAGTTTTCTCGATATTGTGAAAAATTCAGGGTCCTGTTCCTTGAGCTAGCGGGTACACTAGGGACAGTGATGGCTGGTAAGAATTTTTTATTGGACGGGTGTATATGTTTCCCACAAATGTGGTGGAGTGACTGAGTGTAGCGAGGGATCATGAACTAACAAAAGGGGGACTTGTGTGGGTTCCTTCCCTGAAAATCTTTTTTATATAATAGGCTAATATAGTGCATTTTACAGCACACTTTCTGTAAACAATTGGGTAAAAATCCACACAGTTTGCAATCGATTTTGTAGGGTAACACATGAAAACTTCCAATGACTGCAAGTCGCCAACAATGCACAGAAGCATTTTCCAATTCATTTCCACAATGCCTTTGTGCACAATATTTGCAAGTTTAAAAAACATGTCATGCTGGCTGTGCCCATACAAGTCCATGCAGACTGCACCAATATATGCCAGTATTACCAGATAGAAACATACTCCTGTTAGCTGTGACAGTACAAAATGCAATGCCACAATGAGAGACTGCCATCACCGATGTACGCTATTATGTCAACTTAAGAACCCTCATGTTGGCTTACCACCATATGCCACTAAGAAATGCCATGCCACAGTATGAAACTATTTGCAGACTGGTTGTACCAATGTAGGGCAATCTAGCCATATAATAACACTGATCATGATTCTTTAACTTTGGTGCCTGGCACAAAATGCCATACCACAATAAGAAAAGATGTTCAGGCGGGCTGCACCAACGCAGGCCAGTCTAACCACACAATAACACTTATAAGTTTAGCCCATTGGGTATGCTCACTAGGGTACTGAAAGCTGTCAAAGAGAAACTATGTTTCTCTTTGCAGTTAAATCCAGACCTGGTTCACTTACTCAGCTGTTTGCCGCAGCTGAGAAAGCACTCAGTCTTGTCACAGGGCTAGCTTTGATCCTCCATAATGTGTGGTGGGCCAGTTTCATGCCGCCCAGTATCTATGAGCCACACCTGCATGGAGACCAGGAAGTCCAGCTTACCAGGACCCTTAGGCCAGTGGCTTTAGTTACCTGGAGGAAGACTGAGTAGGGTTTGTCAGTGGTCTCTTCCCCATACCAACCTACCACCTTCTCAATTCATTAGGGGCAATGCCCTTGCAAAGCTGCTTCCTCATTCTCTCCTAGTATGATTCCCAAACTTTTTATGAGGGCAGTAACAAAGTATGGTGAGAAAGGCACAATAGGTACAACTGCTCCAACTGATCTCACCACAACCAAACTCAGGCTCCACATGAGACACTTCCTGCTTAGCTTAGACATAGACCCAAACCTGGAGTTTCCCTGAGTGAGCGCTCTCACTGTTTTACCACAGAAGAGGTAGACCGAATCATTGGCTGAGAACCGCTTGACCAGTTGAGCTACTAGAGCCACCACAGCCAG
This sequence comes from Ambystoma mexicanum, assembly GCF_040938575.1. Classification (NCBI taxonomy): domain Eukaryota; kingdom Metazoa; phylum Chordata; class Amphibia; order Caudata; family Ambystomatidae; genus Ambystoma; species Ambystoma mexicanum. The sequence continues at coordinate 100,119,998 of NC_090937.1, read as the reverse complement.
ATGGGACATAGAGTTCTCCTGACCTCAAATGGTCACCCAGCCTTTTCAAGCCTCGGGCACTGCACGCCAGCCAGCCAGACATACATATTGAATTAACCCCATTGCTACAGAGCAACTTATTTGAAACATCCACAATTCAATAGGGTGAGCCACTGCCAAACAGGCAATTGGAGCTATGTGGATTTATTTTCCTTACTTTGAAAATAGTATCTTGTTTGTAAATAAAAAGGTGCTTTCCTTGATGGGAAAATGCCCCCTTTAACCATCAAACATATGCAATTATGCTACAGTATTCAGTAGGAATCAGAATGACATTAAAGTCCCAACAGAGGTGGTGTGCTGTGATATGTAAGGCCCCACATGGATGGTGTGTATTTTCACAGCACTGTTATGTGATAAGTCCCCACACAGTTTATGGTGATATTAATGTCTTCATATACTTCACATGAATTGGGTGTGATACTGATTTACGTACTGCATGAACTGGGATTATCATGAGAATAGTCCCAACATTATGTGCACTTCTAATGAAGTCCCTGCAGGTTTGCTGTGTTATGATATTGGAGTCCCCACAGGGATGGTGCAATGGCGATACAGAGGTCAATGTAGTGATGGTGTGTGAGGATATTTTAATTGCCTTTGTTTTTTAATTTTGTACCGTACAGAGATAGCTTGTGGTAATATGGATCATCTTCACAGTGAAGTTGTGCAAAAATATTGAAGTCTGTATGGACTTGGTTTGGTGGTGTTGTAGATGTCTCTCCCACTGAGGTTCCACTTGCCTCAACCCCTAGGAAGGACCTTGCGGAGTGGGCTCACATCGCTAGCCTTACAGTGGGGGGGTCTCCCACTAGGGGAAAAGGGATGAATACCTGTGATTTGTCAAATACCCTTCCCCTTGCAGTGGTCAGTGCCCCATCTCTATTTAGAGAAACAATTTAGAAAATACATATTCCACTGTTCTTTCCCCATCTGCTGTTCTACAGTGAAGCAAAATGATTGGAGATCTAGGAACCAACTCATTACTCTTGGGTTACTGTCTCTCATATCAGGTGCGAGTAGTTCATCAGATCCCATTTCACTCTGTATTTTGGGACATGCATAGAACAAAACAAGAGTTTGCCACCAGATTTCAGTTAATCACTTTTTCACTCTTATAGCTCCATGAACTATTTAACTGGGAATGTTCAAAATAACCATTGTACACCAACGCATGCTATGTATAATGTGATGGTACAGTTCTCATGCTATGTACTCCTTTCCCGGACAAACTCCTGGAAAAGTTGGCCCAGCTTAATCTTCAAACTGAATCAGTGGGCATCTCTGTGACCATCAGACTGGCTTCAGAGCTGTCAGAAGCATGAAAACTGCTCTCCTGAACATCTGTGAAGACCTGCTCTCCAACCTCGATTACAACACACCCTGTGTCCTCATCTTACTTGACCTCTCTTCTGCCTTTGACATGGTCAACCATGACATCCTGCTCAACCATCTCCGTGATAACTTGGGTATCACCAATCAGGCCCTGGCTTGGCTGACCTCTTTCCTCTCCAACCAAACCTCCCAGATCCAACTGGGGTACTTCCTCTCCTCTGTCTCTGTCTCTATCTGTGGTGTTCCCCAGGGGTCTAACCTCTCTCCCTGGCTGTTCAACCAATACCTTGCACTTCTTGTCCACCGCATTGCCGCTCTCTGCCACAACCTTTGGTGCTATGCAGATGACACTCAACTCATTTTCAGGCTCCCTTTTGTCACCTCTTCTCCTTCTCTCATCTCTGACTGTCTGTCAGCTATCCAGGAGCGGTGTGCCGCCAATGCTCTCTGCCTTAATGCCAGTAAGACCAAGATTCTCCTCATTGGCACACCTGCTCCCTCATTTCCTGTCACTCTCTGACTGGCCTCTCTTGGCCCTCTTCCTGCTCCCACCTGAGAGGCTAAAAACCTTGGGGTCATCTTCGACTCCACACTCTCCTACTCTTCTCACATCTCTGACGTCTCTAAGAAATCACACTACCAGCTGCTCCTCCTCAGAGGTATTCTTACTTTCCTCTCCTTCCCCCAGAAGCTCACTGTCTCTAGAGCTCTTGTCATCTCTACGCTGGACTACTGCAACAGCCTCTTTCTAAATCTGCCAGCTTCTACTCTCCATCCTCTGCAACTCATCCAGAACAGGACTGCAAGACTTGTCCTTGGCCTCAAGCCCAGGGATCGTATCTCTCCAGGACTGAAAACTCTTCACTGGCTCCTAGTGGCTGCGAGGATTACGTTCAAAACCCTCTGCATTTTCCACAAGGCCTTCTGGAGCCTGGGGCCTCAATATCTTCCACTCTCTCTTCATAAATATCTTCCTTCTCTAGCTATTTGCGCATCCGCCTCCAACTCCCTCAGGGTCAGCTGCTTCTCCAAGCAACGAGTTGGTGGTAGATCTCTTTCTTTGGCTGGAGCCTCCCTCTGGAACAGCCTCCCTGCCTCTCTGAAACTTGAAGAGAACCATGCTTTCTCTCTTCCTCTCTCCTGCTGATCACCTGGGTTGAAACTGAATCTGCAATGGTTTCCTGGCTATCCTCTGATCTCGGGCCCAGGTCCCCTCCCCACCATTTGAACACCTGCACTGCCCCCTTGGCAACCCTTGCACTCGGGGGTTGTTTCTGTGCCCCTAGAGCCCCCTGCCAGCACTTCACACGTGATGTCTGCACTTACCCTGGAACTTGCCACCAGCTGGCCGCACTTTTTATTTATTGTTTGTTTATTCTTTACTGTTATCCTATGTACTGCATTACCCCCTCCCCCTTCGCCCCCGCACTTTTCCCTCCCCACTCCCCTGGACTGGCGCGATCTCAATGTCACCTGGCCTAGCAAGATAGCTGTCTGTCCTCCCTCGGTTCCTCCTCCATTGCCTCATCGCGTATTGAAACACTTGTGTATAGGCAAGTTATGAATGCAATATCATATCATATCATGTAGCATACATCATTTATGTCATCCTAATGTTCTATTTCGCAGTGTACTGTGATGTGTTTGGGAGGGTTAGTCATTTTAAGGTGAGTTATGTGTTATAACAATCAATAAAATAAAACAAATATTTCCTTCACCCACCATCTTTTACCTCCCACCACCCACCTGTGGCAGTACACCCCTTGTTGGCGCTGCCGTTTCGGCGTGGGCCAGTTTGGCTCAACAGCTTTGGTGCGGCAGCCAGTTCGGTGTGCCCATTCTGGCTCATAAGCCTTTCTCGTGCTGCCGATTTGACGAGAGGGACGTTTGGGCGTGGCTGACATTGCAGTCGCGTTTAAACACCCTCACGCCAAATGAAGGTTAATGCTGTGTGCATTTTAGGGACTGATATAATCCATCTATAAACACTCAGTGGCATATGGGTAAACATACTACGCACTTTGGAATTTTGCAGGCCATTTATTTTAAAGTTACATATGTTGCCTTTTTTCATTGCGAGCCTACACTTTCTCCTACTTGAGTGGATTGAGTAGGGAATGGGTTTCTTAACCTCACAAACCGAGAGGGGAGGAAGTGGGTACACGGCACTGCATACCTGTATAATGCATTATATTTGCAATTCTACCTTTGTCAAGAATCACACAGTGCGGCTAGTCAAGCGCTAAAGCCGGGAGTAGAAGCCGGGGTTCCAAGTTCTGAATTGGACATTTTATGCTCTCCTCCCTATAAACATGCACCATGGTCCAAGGCCCTCAGGCCAATCTCCTCCTCTTTGATAGGCGCTTCCCTCGCCTCATCAATTTCCTCTCATCTCCTGCTGTCCCCTCTTCTCCCCCCTTGGCTAACTTGCCCTCTCTCCTCCTCCCCTGCCCCTCCTAGGGCCCTTTCTCCCCCGCAGAGAGTAGCTCTGATCTGTACCCCTCTCCGGAAGGTCTTTAAGGGTGGCAACCTTCTTCATATTGACACTCTCAACACTCACTCTGCTGTCAAACACTCCTCTGACATCTGCCACCTCCTTGAAAAACTAGACCTCGATGTCCTTGGTCTTACTGAGACATGGTTCATGGCAAGCTCTGTCACGAGCTTTGACACTCTCCTCCCTGATGGCTACAAGATCCTCTCTGCACCCAGATCCTCCTGGTCCGTTGGGGGGGTAGCCCTGATCTTTCCTGAGTGGATTCCTGCCTCTATCATTCCCACTCAGACCTACTCCTCTTTTGAATGTGATGTCTGTAGGCTCTCTCTCTCTCCTACCCATTCTCTTACTGTGGCTACCATCTACTAGCCTCCTGGTAAAATAACCTCATTTCTCTCTGAGTGGGCGGACCTTTCCTCCTCCCTCCTGGACTCTACCACTCAACTCTTCTTCCTCTGTGACCTCAATATCCATTTAGACTCTCCTTGTTCCTCCTCTGTACTCTTTTGTGACCTGTGCGACTCCCTCTCCCTGTCCATCCTCCCTCACTCTGCAGGGCACACACTCGATGTCTTGATCTCCTCTGACCTACCCCTCTCCATCCCTCTGACCACTCCTCTCATCCCTCCCTCTCTTCCCCCCCAAGCCAACACTGCCACCTACCTTCTCGGACATCCGGCCCATGAAGCGTGTGTCAGTTGAGGCTTTCGCCGCCACTTTCTCCCCCGTCCACCTCTGGCTGTCTCACATCCTGACACAGACCTGTCTCTGCTCTACTCTTCAATTTCTGTTACTCTTGATGCTCGTGCCCCTGTCATGAGGATCCGTTTGAAGTCCAAAGCCAAGTGCAATTCCTGGTATGGCTCCGACCTAGCTACACTTAAACGTAAGTGAAGGGCGGCTGAGAGGAAATGGAGGGCTTCTTGTTCATCCTCTGACAAACTGGCCTGTCGCCTGCTACAAAGGCAATACTGTCTCTCTGTCCTCACCAAGAAGAGAGAACACATTCAAGCCCGCATCTCTGCGGCATCTAATAACTCAGACGTACTCTTTAAAATCTGCAAGGAGCTGGAAAACCCTGCTGCAGTCTCTACCCCTCCTGTTGCCTCCCAGGCTCTTTGCAATGCCCTTGTCTGTCACTTCATCTCAAAAACCCAGGACATCCTGTCCACCCTCTCCACCCCTGCCCCTCCTCTCCCCTCTCCATGTGTGCTTGCTGACCCTCCTTCAGCCACCCCTCCACCCTCCTTCTCGTCCTTTCCTCTTTTCTCCCCTGACAAGGTCGCTAGACAAGTCTGATCTATGAAAGCCTTGTCAAAACAGGTTCATCGCTGTTCCTCTAAAACCATCAAGGACCACATTGACACCCTCGCTCCGGCCCTTGCTGATTTTTACAACCACTCCTTTGCCTCAGGATCCTTCCCCTCCCCTCTGAAGCTACCCCTTGTGCATCCTATTCTCAAGAAACCCACATCTGATCCTTCTTGTCCGGCTAACTATCACCCAATTTCCATTTCAGCTTAACCTTCATTCCAATTCTTTTGGCTGTCTCCATGACCACCAGTCTGGCTTCAGAGCTGCCAGAAGCATGGAAACTGCTCTCCTGAACATCCATGAAGATCTGCTCTCCAACCTTGACTCTAACATTCCTTCTGTCCTCATCCTCCTCGATCTCTCTTCTGCCTTCGACACAGTCAACCATACCATCCTGCTCAACCTTCTCCGTGATAACCTGGGTATCACTGATCAGGCTCTGGCCCGGCTGACCTCTTTCCTCTCTGATCGACCCTCCCATGTCCAACTTGGGTCCTTTCTATCGTCTATTTTCCTCTCTACCTGTGGTGTTCCCCAGGGGTCTAACCTCTTTGCCCTGGCTTTTCAACCAATACATGGCAACTCTCGCCCACTGCATTGCCGTTTTCTGCTCAAATTTCCAGTGCTACGCTGACGACACTCAACTCATTTTCAGGCTGCCCTCAGCCACCTCCTCTCCCTCTCTCGTTTCTGATTGCCTAACTGCCATTGAAGATTGGTGTGCTGCCAATGATCTTTGTCTGAATGCCAGCAAGACGGAGATCCTCCTCATTGGCACACCTACACCATCCTTTTCCCCTCAATCTCTGGCCGGCCTCCCTTGGCCCTCCTCCTACCCCCACCTGCGAGGCTAAGAACCTCAGGGTCATCTTTAACTCCACACTGTCCTTATCCGCCCACATCTCTGAGGTCTCTTAAAAAGTCAAACTTCCTACTGCACCTCCTCAGAGGTACTCTGCCTTTCCTCTCCTTCCCCCAGAAGGTCATGGTCTCTGAAGCTCTGGTTCTCTCTAGGTTGGACTATTGTTACAGCCCCTTTCTAAATCTACTTGCCTCTACTCTCCGCCCTCTGCCACTAATCCAGAACAGGAATGCGAGACTTGTCCCTGGCCTCAAGCCCTGGGATCATATGTCTCCAGCTCTGAAATCCCTCCATTGGCTCCCGGTAGATGCAAGAATTAAATTCAAATCCCTTTGCATTGTCCACAAGGCTTTCTGGGGCATGGGTACAGAATACCTTCAGCTATCCCTCTGCAAATACCTCACCTCTCGAGCTCTTCCCTCCTCTACCTCTGACTCCTTTCCGGGTCAGTTATTTTTTAAATAAACAAGCTTGGGGTAGATGTCAGTCTTCGGCTGGGGCCTCCCTCTGGAACAGCCTCCCTGCCACTCTAAAACTTGAGGAGAACCAGCTATGGTTCCAGAAGCACCTCAAGACCTTCCTCTTTTCTTCTGCCTTCGCTCCCCCTCTCTCCTGCTGATCTGTTCTCTCTTGGCCCAGGTACCTGCTCACCCTGCCACCCTCCTGCACTACCCCTTGCACTGGGGACTGTATCTGTACCCATACAGTCCCCTCCTTTTTCTTCCTGCACTTATCAGACCTACCTTGTCTGCTGCCTTAAACCCAGCACTTGCCGGCAGCACTACCACTGTTTGTTGCCTTTATTATTTATTTATATATTATTTATCTGTTTCTCCTTTGCTCCGCACTTTCCACTTCTCCCCCTTCCATGCACTTTTCCCCTCCCCCCTCCCATGCACTTGCGCGTTCTCAATGTCACTGGGCCTAGTAAGATCGTTGTTTTGTTCTCCACTGTTCCCCTCCCTTGTCTTGTCACGCACTGAAACATTTTGTGTACGAGCGCGATAGAAATAAAATATCAATATCAATATCAATGATCTTATCAATATTGTGATTGGCCCCGGGCACATATACGCTCAGGCCTGCCCCAATGACAATTATGCGGTCCCTTTCTCTACCCCAATTGTGGGGTTGGGGGTGAGGGGGTCACCTTGCAAGTCTGGGCAGCACTGTGTGATGTGCAGACAGATCGCTGCATTCCGTTGATGTGTGCCACTTTATTCACACATCCCTGGCACTGCCCCGCCATTCACGATTTGATTTCAGCGTTTAATATCCCATCTCAATGTCTGGTCATGTTTGGCGTGTGTGCCTGTGCACACGCCCGCACGTTTCTGTGAGTGCAGTAGGAAAATCGCAGCAGAGCACTGTACAAATCCTAGTAAGTTCACATTTCCCAAATAGAAAAGAGTAGGCGCTGTAATTAAAATGCTCCTAGATTATTCCTTTCAGTCCATTTATAAACAAACAGTCTCGTTAACACAGAACTCACAGTTCTCTTTGTGTTTTTTCTTATGTCACAGTCCTGGGTCACCCTCACTCCAAGTACTGCCACAAAGAAGATTATGCCTTCTTATGTCCTTTTCCCTTGTTACCATGTCTTGGTAAACCGTCTCTTAGGATTGCGTAGGGGCTGTCCTCTTTCCCCACTTTTCAGTCTTCATGCTTTTTAGGGTTTCCTTCACTTTATGGGGACCCCCAACCACAGGCTCAGCCATCCATTTACCGCCAGGATCTTGGCTGCAGCCTTCCGGTTGGTCGCGGGCTACCCTGTGTTTTTTCTGCTTTGCTGGTTCTCTGACATTCCTGTCTGCTTGCCGCAATGGCTCCTAACCCACTTTAGCATCTCCCTCTTCATCGGACCGCGTGTTCCTGTTGGGCAGTGCTGCTCACACTTCCCACAGTCAGCCTCTCGTTTTGTTTAGCGGTACCAGTAGAGATCGCCCCTTTTATCGTCTCCGTGCTTGGATCTACTTTTGCCGACTTTCTCTCCGAGCCTCAGTCCCTCTCGTGATTCCTCTCCGGAGCATCTGACACTCGGGTAAATCCATTGTCAGTCTTTATGCTCCTAACCAGTAAGCTCTGTGACTGAAGACTAGACTGTTCAGACAGATTCTTCTTAGTGAACCGTGCGGCTCTGCGCCTCTTCCTTGTCACAGTTTCTTGCTTCAGATCTTCATTTTATTCATCCCTATTCTTCCTCGTATCAGTCCTTCCTACTTCTTCCATACTACAGAAATCTATAGGATAGGAGGGTAGGGTTAAGGAGAGTGGGGGTGAAGGACAGGTGGGCCAAGGTGGATACTGCGTTCTCCCACTATAGTCGCCACTGGTCCCATAGGGGTTTTCCCGTTCCATGAGATGCACCCACAGAATGCCATCCCCACAGGGACTATCTGGTAGCGGCCTCACCTCCTTGGAATCATAGGAACAGGCTTCTTCCATGGAAGCAGTGACGACATCCTGGGATTCATCACAATGTCCACTTATGCATTTTACCCAGTGACTGTTCCATTTACTCCCCTCCACAACCTGGTCAGAATGTCCCTCAAGCTCCCATTGTAAGAAGCCCACAGCTTCCTGGCAAATCTAATTTCTTATCTATTGTATTCTTTTGTGATAAAAAGAGCATTGTTCCTCCTGTAAATAAATAAATTAATAAATACTTGTTACACTTGCTTATTGATTTGCACCTGACACCTATCCCCATTGCCTTGCAAGTGAATTCAGTGTTACAGAGCTCCAGGTCCTTGTGGACAAAGTAGTCAGACAAGCCGACATGCTATTTGGAGCACAAGAACAAAATTCCTTTCCATAGGAATATATAACCAGTGAAGAACAATAAAAGCGAAGTAAAAACACTTCAAAACGTAGATCAAGGGATTCCAAGATGGCCGCCGACACCAGGTAGACGTGTGTCGATGGCGCTCCAGAACCTCCAACTCACTTAAGCGGTTCCACCACCCCTTATGAGCCGAGGAACTCAGGATAACAGCGACTGGCCTACTGAGCAGAGCAGGAGAGGGGGCGCTCCAGGCGCGACGAGATTGGAGCCCCGTCCCGTCCTCACGCCGGGGTGCGACACAGCTGCCTGAGCCGGGGAGGAGGAGGAGGAGGAGGAGACCCCGCGAAAGGAGGTACCTTCGGGACACGCCGGGGGACCTGGTAGCGGACCGGCGGCGGATCCTCGGATCGAGGGGCCCGCGCCAGTCCTTTAGAGTGGTGGCGAGCTCCGGGCAGTGACCTCGCCCGTGAATTGGAGCACGGCTCAGGGCGGCGAGCGAGTGGATACCACCAGAGCAGTGCGGTGAGCGGCGAAGGGAGTGGGGCCCGGACGACATCTGCGCCGGGCTGCGGGGCTGGCATCGGTTCCCCGCGCGGCCTCACGGAGGTACTGCCCTACCACATGCAACTCCGACAGGCAACGTCAAGCACTGCAAGGCTGGGGACCCAGGCCTGGTCGGGAACAGCGAGGCAAGGAATCCAGAACCGGGCGGGGGTGACCCCCTGGGAAGGCACAGACAGGACTGGGGGGGACCCCCCGACCTCCGAGCTACAAATATGGCAGCTAAAAACAAGGGCAAGGCCTCAGGCCCCATCATGGCCCTCTGGGCAAGCAAGGATGCAACCGAGGAACACAGGGCCACACAGGGGGGAAGTACGGAGCAGGAGCGCGGAGAGACCCTGGATGCGTCCGCCCAGATCTCACGCCAGGACCTACACGGAGAGCTGCTCTAATTCCAAGCATCTTTGGGGAAAACCTTTCAAGAGCAATTTCAATTAATAAGATCTGACATTAACCAAGCGCTGGCCGAAATCAAGCAGGAAGTGGGTCAACTGGGGGAGAGAACAGACATAGTCAAAAGAGGCCTGCAGGAGATAGGCAGAGAAACCACGGAGAACAGTGAAGCTATCGAGAGGCTCGACATGGCGACGCGGAACCTGGAAATACGAATGGAAGACATGGAAAACAGGTCTCGGCGGATCAACATCAGGTTGAAGCTCCTGCCGGAGACGGTGCAAGATAGGGACCTGAAGGAAACGGTTGAAGCAATTTTCGCGGAACTATTGGGCGAGTCCTCCCCTGATCGGATCGAACTGGACAGGGTTCACAGAGTGGGTTCCCTCATTAGGAACCCGAAGTCTAGGCCGCGAGACGTGTTAGCGGCGTTTACAAGATACGCTCAAAAAGATGCAGTACTCAAGGCCGCTAGACAAAGAGAGCCGATATCCATTAACGACCAACGTATTGAGCTGTACCAGGATCTCGCCAGCTGCACCTTGCTCAAGAGGCGACAATGGAGCCCCCTCACCCTGAAGCTTAAAGAAAAGGGGATTAGACATAAGTGGACCTTCCCGTTTGGACTTGTATTCGATTGGGTTGGTTCTCAGAAGCGGATAACCACGATGCAGGAAGGAGCGGACCTACTTCAACTTGAACTGGACCAAGAACTGGCTGAGGAATCGAGGGTGGCGGGCCCGAGTGGCTCCTCGGAGACGAGGAGTGGTCCCCGAGCCAGGCCATGGGAATGGTCGCTGGTCCGGGAGGGGAAAAGGAGGAGGCCCGCGCGGCGGAGGTCACCCGGGAAAGGAACTGATGCGGAGCCAGCGGCGGTGGAGTGAGCTGGACCAGAGGAGAACTAATCGGGTACTTGAATAATTTCAGGGGGTGGTGGACACAAAGGCAATCTTGTAAACAAGGAGGGGAGAGGGTGCTAAGAGCAAACATCATGGGATCTTCAGGGGCGAGGAAGCCTGGGGGGGGGGAGGGATGAGGGCGGACCAAGTTTTAAGGTCTTTAGGGGTTGGGGGGGCGGGGGAAAGGGGGAGAAGGGGGGGGAGGGATCCTCAGGTGCTGCACGAGGGACGAGCTAGAAGTGACCCACACACCCGGTAACAGGCATGGGGCAAATGAGTGGGAGTGGGGAACTGTCGGAGGGTCTTGAACGGCGAGGACAAATGTCTAACTACAATTCAAGTGGGTAACGCATAATGTTAGGGGCCTAAATACTCCGCTGAAAAGGAAAAAGCTGGAACAATTTACGAAGCGGGGAAAACCAGACTTTCTGGGATTACAAGAGACACATCTGCTTCGCAAGGACCAGAGCCGCTTAAGATTGAGAGGGTTTGATCAAGTGTTTCAGGCGTCTGGTCCCACGAAAACGGAGGGTTGGCGCTGGCCATCAGGGGCACGGTGAACTTCTGCTTGGAAGACACCCTAAGAGACAAGGAGGGTAGGTTTGTTGTGGTAAAAGGCACAATTGCGGAAGAATAGTACACAATAGGGGTGATTTATGCGCCCAACACAGGGCAAGACCCCTTCCTATGCGATCTCATGGGGAAAATAGGTGGATGGGCAAGAGGCCAGATAATCATAATGGGGGACCTGAATATAGCCTGGAACAAGATTAAAGACAGGTCAGGGGGGACCAAAAGCCGTGGGGGAGGGGCGGTAGCCTCAGCGGAACTCCGGGACAAAGTGGAGAGCATAGGGCTGAGGGACGTCTGGAGGGAATTGAGGGGGGACGAGGAGGGCTACACATTCCTTTCTGAAGTTCATGGGACCCAATCAAGAATTGATTACATCTGGATCTCAGCCAACCTGGTGGTTAAGGTCAAAGAGATAGAGGTTGGGCCTATGGGAATAGCAGATCATAAAATATTGTCGATGCAGCTGGAACTGGGAAAGAGGAGGAGGGAGCTGTGGGGTTGGAAATACCCGGAACACCTGCTGAGGGACCCTGTGGTAAGAGAGGAGATAGAGGGCAAGATGAGAGAGTTCTTCGATAATAACAAGAGAGGGGACATGAGGGAAGACACAAGATGGGACGCATTTAAGGCCACACTGAGGGAGGAAATTATAGCAGCTAAGGCACAGAGACAAAAACAGCTACAGGCCCTGGAGTCCCGGCTGGAAGCGGAAGTTGAGGAAGCGAGAGGTAGGGTAGCGGCGAACCCCAGCAGGATTAACCAGAAGGACTACAGGAGGGCAATAGGACAATTGGGGATCCTTAGGACCAAAAAGCGGAGGGGGCCATGCTTTTTGTGAGGCAAAAATTCTATGCAAGAGGGAATAAGGCAGACGCCCTGCTAGCTCGCCTCCTTCGGGGGCTGCCTCCAGAAACACAATCACGGCGCTAAACTCAGATAGGGGGGAAAGGGTTACCCGAATCGAGGATATCCAAGAGGCCATGGCTGATTTCTATGAGACCTTATATGCTTCACAACACCCCTGCAGCCAAGCTCAAGAGAAATTCCTGGAAAGGGTTAACCTACGTAAAATTGAGGGGGATGCCCAGATTGGTCTACAACAAAAGATAACGGAGGAGGAGGTGAGGGGGGTTATTCGGAAGCTGCCCGCGGGTAAGGCCCCCAGCCCCGATGGCTACACTGCGTCCTTTTATAAGACCTATGCGGGAGTGCTGGTTCCACACCTGACCTACCTTTTCAATTCCTTCCTAGTTAGTGGGGAAATCACCCCGTCTATGAAAGAAGCCACGATCTCTCTGATTCTAAAGGAGGGCAAGGACCCCCTCGAAAGATCCTCCTATAGGCCAATAGCGCTCATTAACGTAGACACAAAGATCTACACTAAGATCCTGGCGAATAGGCTCGAGGGGCTCTTCCCGGATGTGATCCATCAGGATCAAGCGGGATTCGTAAAGGGAAGGCAGACAGCGGACAATATCAGAAGGGTGGCCCATCTGGTGGAAAAGGCAGAAAAGACTCACACACCGGCAGTACTTCTGTCCCTAGACGCTGAAAAAGCGTTTGACCGGGTGAAGTGGTCCTTCCTCTTCAAAACCATGGAAAAGATGGGGTTAGGAGGCGCTTACTTACAGATGGTCAAGGCGAACTATGAGGGCCCGCGAGCGAGGGTGGTGGTAAATGGGTTTTTAACTAGACCATTCCAACTCCAAAGAGGTACAAAGCAGGGATGTCCCCTATCACACCTGCTATACGCAATTTACCTGGAGCTCCTCCTACAGGCAATACGGAATCGGAAAGGAATACAGGGAATACCGTTTGGAGGCAGGCATCACAAGGTGGCGGCCTTTGCAGATGACATGTTGCTCGCCCTAACCAATCCCATAGAGTCGAGTACGCAAGCCAGGTTATTACTAGAAGACATTGGGGAAGCATCCGGGCTACGCATTAACATGTCCAAGTCCGGATTGATGGACCTGACATTGGCAAGGGAAGAGAGGGAGGAGCTGAAGGGGACGACGCCCTTCGCCTGGCGACCGGGGGAAATTACATACCTGGGGGTGAGAATTACTCCGGCTCTACGCGGATGGTACACAGCAAACTACCCCCCACTCCTGCAAAGAATTAGGAAAGATCTCTGTAAGTGGCAGAACTTGCGGATCTCCTGGTTGGGGAGGCTAGAGGCACTCAAAATGGTTACCCTGCCGAGGCTGCTCTACCTCTTCCAGGCTATCCCTCGGGCAGTCCCGGCTAGCTTCTTCAGGGAGCTCCAGGTAATAACTAATGAGTTCATACGGGAGGGAAAAAGGGTGAGTAGGATGCAACTCATGGCCCCAAGAAAAGGGGGTGGACTAGCTCTCCCCAACTTCCGCCAATACTACGAAGCAGCCCAACTAAGGGTGATTAGGGAATGGCTGCGGGAGGGGGAAGGAAAACACTGGGTTCAGATGGACAGAGCGGTCACGCGACACGAACTGGGGGAGGTTCTGTGGCTACCCAGACAGCACCGTCCGGGCCATATGTACCTTAGCTCGATCACTAAACTAGTAGCAGATAACTGGGACAGACTGGTTCAACGGAAGGAAATTACAACCTTCCCGTCTCCTTTCACCCCCATCTTCAATAATAAAAACTTCACCCCGGGGCTGGAAAGAGGGGCATTCCGGAACTGGCGGGAGGGAGGTTGCCGTTGGATGCGGGATATGTTTATAAGAGGGGAGATCAGTTCCTTTGTAGACTGTAAAAAGGATTTCGCACTGGGGGAAGGTGAACGACTGAGATACTCACAACTTAGACACTGGCTTCTACACCCCATAAATAAGGAGGCGGCCACTAGACCACCGACCCTCTTTGAAAAATTCCTAATGACCAATGATGGCTCGAAAGGCCTTATTTCGCAGCTTTACAAGATCTTGGATGAGGCTACCCCGATGCCACAATGGGCATACATGGGACGGTGGGAAAACATTTTGGGCAGGGAAATAGAGAAGACAGAGTGGGAAAATCTATGGAGAAAGATCCCCAAACTAGCGAGAGCCTCACAAACCCGGGAGGCCTGGTATAAGATATTATATGGGTGGCACTATACCCCAGCTCAGCAACGCAGGATCTACCTGGACTCATCGGGAACTTGCTGGAGGGGATGCGGCCAGGAGGGCACTGCGGAACATATTTGGTGGCGATGCCCAAGAATAGTCCCGTTCTGGGGAGACATCAAGCAGGCGATGGAACAAGTATTTGGGGCAGAGGGAGGTATACCCCCAGAATGGTCACTATTAGGCTTGAGGCCAGCAGAAGGGTCGGCGGATTCAAGGGGCAGGGAAAGAGCGAGGGTGATGCTCACTCTGACAGCAATGACGATCATAGCCCAGAGATGGAAGAGTTCGATCATACCAATGTTTCAAGACTGGCTGCGTAAATTCTGGGAGATAGTAGCGATGGAATGGGCCTCCTACGCAATGAACAATACGATACAAAAATTTGCGGGCGAGTGGGGTGAGGTCCTTTCCTTTCTCAGAGACGATTTCAGGATCGGGTGGCGCCCGCAACGTCTAAGACTTCTGGACCTGGAATAACCCCGACAAGACACTTTGTGGTGACAGGGATCTAGGGAGATTTTGGAGCAGCACCTGGGGGAGGGGGGAAGGGAGGGAGGGGGGAGTTATGGGGATGGTTAATGTTGTTGAAAAATTCAATAAAGAGAATTAAAAAAAAAAACGTAGATCAACCACACTTTAGCAACACTAAAAAATGAAAACATGGATATTAAAGAGCACACGAACTGACGCAATTCTATTATTAAATCATTAAATCCATTTGGTAGGAGAGAGGCACGCCCAACTGGTAAAGAGGTCCTACTTAGTGCGACTCACCCTCCTCTCAAACCCACCATAAACCAGTAGAGCTCAGCAATGCGGCTGTATAAAACTAGAGAGTTCCCAGTTAATAGGCAGGTACTTGCGACACGAAGATGATAAAAACAAAGTACCAGTTCCGACTAATAAAAGAAAAATGCTACAATGACCCATCAAGTCACTTCCACTGTTTAATTCAAGCCCCTCTGCTCTGTTCTCTTGAGCTCCTACTTCATTTGTGTACCCAGACACTCCAGCTGCTACAGCCACAGCCCTGCTCTTGCTGCAATAGTACCCAGCGAAGTACCTGGCTGATTCCTGGCCGGGCCCTGATAACTGCTGCGGTTTGCACTAAAATGCAAAGTGCTGACTCCCTTTGCTGCAACACAAGACAACACAGGATGGTAGAGGGCCAACAAGGGGAACGCTAGAGAAATTGTAGGGATACCTTACTTGTGCTCCATCTTTAACACCATGGAAAAAGACGTTTCCCGCAGGTCCCGTAGGTCCGGAAACCGATTATCCGTGGGGACCTTATCTTCATTGTAATTACACCCCATCTCTGTGGGGACCTTATCATCATTTTAATCACACACCATCTCTGTGGGGACCTTATCATCATTTTAATCACACACCATCTCTGTGGGGACTTTAGTGTTATCATAATCACTTGCCATATCTGCGGGGACTATATTTTCTATTTGTATTTTTTGTATTATATTTAGATTTATATAGCGGCTAATGGCCAAGGGCTTAACAGCATCATAATTACACACAGTCTCTATGGGGACTTGAGTATGGTTCTAATCACACACCATCTCTATGGGGACCTTATCATCATTGTTATCACACACCATCTGTGTGGGGACATTAGTGTTATCATAATCACTTACCATACCTGTGGGGACTATATTTTCTATTTGTATTTTTTGTATTATATTTAGATTTATATAGCGGCTAATGCCTAAGGGCTTAACAGCATCATAATTACACACAGTCTCTATGGGGACTTGAGTATAGTTCTAATCACACACCATCTCTATGGGGACCTTATCATCATTGTAATCACACACCATCTGTGTGGTGACTTTAGTGTTATCATAATCACTTACCATACCTGTGGGGACCACATTTGGTATTTGTATTTTTTGTATTATATTGAGATTTATGTAGCGGCTAATGCCCAAGCGCTTAACAGCATCATAACTATACACTGTCCATGTGGGGACTTGAGTATAGTCCTAATCACACACCATCTCTATGGGGATCTTACCATCATTGTAATTACACACCATCTCTGTGGGGACATCAACATGATTGCAAGTACACACTGGGCCTCATTCCGACTTTGGAGGTAGCCACGCCGCTATTTGCGGCATGGCTGCCTCCAAAATCATTCCGACTCCGCCCTGGTGAATGGAGTAATTACCGGTCCATTCCAAGGTTGGAGGGACCGGTAATTCCCCATTCACCAGTGCCCTTCCCCATTCCCAATTGAGCCCCCATAGGGCTCAATGGAAATGGGGAAGGCGCTAATAACGGTACCGTAAATTACGGTACCGTTATTAGCACTAAAGTCCCTTTGCGGGTCCCGTCCTTAACGCCTGCTAAAAGCAGGCGTTAAGGAAGGACGCGCAAAGTGAACTCGTAGTAGAGCGGTAAGGGTTTAACGGCACTGGTCTCGTTACCGGTGACCATTAACCCTTACCGCCCTACTCGGAATGAGGCCCACTGTCTCTGTGGGGACTGTTGATTATCACACACACTCTCTGTGGAAAATGTAACTTTTCTAAAATCAAACATGAGTCCTATAGGAAAGTTAATTCCACTATTATTATACACATTCCAAAAGATGGAAGCAACATCATTTCCATTAAACCATTTCTAAAGAGGAGATATGAGTTTGCTGGGAAGATGATGCCTGTGAAAGAATGAGATCTGAATTTGAATGTTTTATTTCGTTTTCCCCACAGTGTGTCAGCCTGGGTCAATCAAGTCATCTCCTGTGTCGCAGTTATCTTTTCTGGAACATTTTGAGTGCTTATAATAGTGTTTAATGCCAGAAAATAAGTACCTTTTTAAGTTTCACATGCAAATAAAAAATCTTGTGGGAAATGCCAAACCAGCAAAATCCATCTGGTGTGATGCAGGCAGGTACTCACATGTAGCAATACAGTTGTATAATGTATATGGAGTACTATAAAGTAAGCATTTTTCCATTTGCTTTTGGAGCAATCATCCCAAATAAGAATAATAAAGTAAGTCCCCACAAGGATGGTAACACGCGTTCAAGTCCCCGCAAAGATGGTACCGAACACGCGAGTAAAAATACACATTTTTGCAAATATGAAGTTGGATTCTGTATTATGAATTTTTTCTAGATATAGTTTTGCTATTAGCCCATTTCTAAAACATTGTGAAGGGTTAGTCCCCACAAGGCAGGTATCCACACATAGTCCCCACAAGGTAGGTAAAACGTGTGTGTGTGTGTGTGTGTGTGTGTGTGTGTGTGTGTGTGTGTGTGTGTGTGTGTGTGTGTGTGTGTGTGTGTGTGTGTGTGTGTGTGTGTGTGTGTGTGTGTGTGTGTGTGTGTGTGTGTGTGTGTGTGTGTGTGTGTGTGTGTGTGTGTGTGTGTGTGTGTGTGTGTGTGTGTGTGTGTGTGTGTGTGTGTGTGTGTGTGTGTGTGTGTGTGTGTGTGTGTGTGTGTGTGTGTGTGTGTGTGTGTGTGTGTGTGTGTGTGTGTGTGTGTGTGGAGAACACGATTATTTGAAATGTGGCACTTTTTACCCGTGCCATGTTGACTCTATCTGCCCATTGTGAAGGTCTCAGGGAGTAGGTTACTACAGAAATTAGGGGACGTCCACGTCTCAATTCACCTCTTGACCCTGTACCTGAAACAACGACTATCATGTTTGCTTGCTTAGTGAGGGAGGGAACTGGGCACCCTTATTTTTTGGAGGCATTAGAAAAGCTGCATTGATCACCTGAAGGCAGGCAGTAGTTAAATACGTCAATTAAATAGCTGAAAACTAAATAACGTGAGTACAGTTTTCTGATTCAGAAACAGACCTGTAAAATAGATAGCTGGTCAAATGAACCCTTCTCAGTCCTCCTACTGACTGAAGGTATGGTAAAAAGCCAAACGGCGCTACTGTATGTAATCACATTGAAGCAAAATAATATTGATCTTGACGGGGAATACATAATATTTGATAGGGTGACAGTCGTCACACCATAGTTGGGGTGAACCCTAAGATCCACTGACTTTGTAAATAGTATATTGATAATAACTTTTGACATGGAAAAGTATGAAATATTCCAAAAATATATTTTGGCCCGGGCTTCCAAAATTGGAAAGTTTGACAGGTGGGAATTCGTGCAACTGTTTAAAAGATAAAAAGCATTGAAGAAAGGGGAGATTTTTACTTTTTGTATTGGATTTCCCGTAGGGAGAATTATCATCCATTGAACAGGTGCACAACCTAAACCATTGGATAAGTTTGCTACAAATTTGAAAACAAGTTGGGCACAAAGCCATGCAGCTGGAATAGGTCAAAATGACTGTATTCAAATTACCGGGGTCGATAAAAAAAATTAACCACAAAGGCTGCGGGGGCTGTGAGGGTGACCCCCAGCAACACCCCGCTCACTATACTGTATAGTATATTGAACAGGGGTCGCGGGGACACCCTTGCAGCTGACCCAGTGAAAATATTTTTTATTTTTTTTTAAAAGCTGGGGGGTGTGGGGGTGTTCTCCAAAAACACCCTGCACACGATACCATATAGTATAGTGAGTGGGGGTTGCAGGGGACACCCCGCAGCTCACCTGGTTAAAGGTAAAAAAAAATAAAAAAAAAAAAAATTAAAAGTACCCTGTGGCACCGGTTCCCCATCACAGAAGAGAAAGGGAACTGGCACCGCAGGGACAGTGTCGGAAGGAAAGGTAAGTAGGTGTGTGGGGGTGTGTTGGGGGTGTGTTTGGGGTTGTTTTAAAATGGATGTCCGCATGGGAAATGTACGAACATTTTTGTATTGCGTACATTTGCCATGCGGACATTTCCGTCACAGGTTAATAACCCGCGGAATAATCGCACAGATTCGTGCAGTTGGGGCTTTTGTTGGTTGTGGGCAAATCCATCCATGTTATTCTCTCCACCAACTGAGACTTCTCAGAAATTAAAAGCTGCCATTTTTATTTTCACCCAGTACTCCCGCAAGTATATTTGCGAAAATGAGAAATTATAGCATACTTACAGTAATAAGGAAGGGGGCGATGGGATATTAGCCTTCCTGAAGAAAGTGGGAAGAGTAAAAGTGTAGCATTTGGGTACATTTAAAGTTTGTTGAAGTTTTGGGATTTTTTTTTTCATGTGTTTTCTTTTTTCTCAGGAGTATAAATGACGTTTTCTCGAGAATCGCACACGAGTGGCATGCTGTATTTTCAATGGTGATTTCTCACTAAAATGGGAAAAGTATTGTGTTCTGACAAGAAAACTGCGGTAAATCCTTGCAGTAAATTCTCATGGTAAAATACTGTGATATTCCACTTTAAAAAAGGTTGGGCTAGAGAAAACCCTTTTCAAATTGCATGCTAAAACCTATAAAATATTGCATACATTTTAATCCCTGTTCTTCATTATCATAAAGTGGCCTCTGCCCATGACTGTAATGGGAAAAATGCATGCTAACATAGCTTGTAAGCATACTGATAATATTGAGTATGATATCTGTCAAAATATGAAAAGAAAACAATCTTTAGTACTACAGGTGATGTCAGGTGTATTAAAGAAAACCCCTTGAAATTCGACAAAAAACGTTAGTTGAAGTAATGTTAAGGTGATGGTTTAACGCAACAAAGCCCTTGAAATTCAGCAAGTGTTGGAAGCTATGCGACCTTAACACAGAACCCCTCGTTATGCAGCCTGTGAGCACACTGATAACATCAAAGATCACATCAGCAAATTACATCTTATCTTGATCCATTTGAAGACATATGACAAACATACTGCACAGGTGCATGTATAATGCATGTCAATAGAAATGTAATATACCTTCATGTATGTCATGGGGTAAAGATCCAGGACCAATGCCTACTTTGGGTGACCGACTGGGGCTATGTGCCTGGTAAAAAGGCCATGTTCCAGTCAGTTTGGTCAGTGGCCCATGGGTTGGCTATGGGGAAAGGTGGAACAGCCAGCCACAGATCTTACTTTAGGTAGTTTTATGTGTCGTGGGCCATGGGCCTGTGGCCAGTAGTCCATGGACCTACTATGAGGTTAAACTGGCGAAGCCAGGCCCAGTGGATACTTTGAGTGGCTTGCCACTGCCTGGGACGTAGCTCAGAGCTTTGGTCTGGGGCAATATGGCAGGACTGTAATCAGGTTTTGTTGCAGTCAAACCATTACCTTAATGCCACGTCAGTTAAAGATTTTCACTGAATAAAATGTCTTAACGTTTGAGCCCTTCCAGGAAAAATTCACAGTGTAGAGGCGGAGTCAAGCACCCCCATCAAAAGCTCCACCCCCATGCTGCTTATATGTTGGGAGACGGAAATTGCGAAAACGTGCAGTACCAGTGAGGATGCATGTACCGCAGAAAATCCTGGAAACAAGGTATCCATTGAGAAAATCATATATGTATTCACGAAGAAATAATGGCCTTTTGGACAGAGTTGCGGAAGAAGTGTGAAAATGAGTGAAAGAGAAGACTGGTGACGTCATGCGGAACGGAGCTGACACACCACATTTTTATAACTGCTCATTTTAATGCTTCTGGTACTGTGCCACTCTGAAAAGAAGTATATATAATGGTTCAAGTTTCAATAACAAGGTCTTTGGAAGATCCATTTGGATGTCCTCTCGTTACCAATTTCTTGAATTCTAAACTTCCCTGAATATTAACTATCAGAATGTGATGTTTGTAACTATCTTGGAGTCTAGCTCTTGTAAATGCTCTCTTCTTGCAAGGATGATCTATGATAGTGTTTCTCTTTTGAAAAATACATACTTACATTATGTCTGACTGGGTTGTACGGTTGTTTCTAATATAGTAATCGATTTGTGTCAGATGGAGCAGTTTTTTACTGTGTCTAATCATTTTTATGTCCTATTAGGTCAATTTTACAGTAGGGGTCTGCTGAATACCATATTTGTAGTCAGCCAAATACTGAACAGTTTGTCCATTATTCGGCCGAATACTTGCTTTATTTAATAAATCATAGTACAAGCTTGAAAACACTTTTTAAAAAATAGCACTATTTTAAATGTGCTTACATGCTTCATTTATTTCTCTTCATCTTTATCAAAGTACCATCCTTATTTAAGGCACACATTCTAGAAAAAAGATTAACAAAACAGCAGGGACAAAATGTACAAACAGATGTTTTATATGCAAAACAAGTACTACTCAAAGTGTTAGACTTCACAAAAGTGACAAAGCTAAGTTGCAATGAACAAAATGGGAAGTTGCAAAGTAGCTCAGTCAAAAAATGTGTTTCGGACCTTCTTTTCAGCACACATAGAAATGTATAAATGGTTTCTATCCACCTGTGCAGGACGCAAGTCATGAGTGCATGTGAGGTGAGTGGGCTCCATCTCCTGACTAGCCATCCTCCTACGCCACAGTAGGCCATATGTAGGAAAGGCCTCTCCCAGACAGGTGATAGGGTTGGATTAGAAAAGGCTGATATGTGACTGAATCCAGTGCAAACCCTAAAAGCTCAGAGAAGGACTTTGCCTGCTGGGCAGTTGGTCAATTCCACCGAATCTCAATCCACATCCACCTTCCCCACCACTTCTCACCACATTGGAAGATGCACAGTTCTATGGCCTTTTCTGTGTCTTCAACTCTTCTATCCTCGACCCCATAACACCAGCAGAGTGTCCTCTGTCTCTCTCCGTCCACAAGTGTCTCATCTCACACACGGTTCCATGTCTTTTCCAGGACAGTAATTACTTCAAAGCAATTACTTTGAAGATGCACTTTGATTTTTTTTTTTTTTGGAGGGGTTCCTCCATACTCCCTTCCCCTGCACTATTATCCCCTCAAACCCCCCACCCCGGTTTACCCCATAACCTACAACTACATGTATTTTTGAAGTATGTTTGAAGTAATTACTTCAAAGTAATTACTTTTCGTGGGCACAACAGGAGACCTTCTCACACATTTCATGGTGAAATAGATAGGCCAATAATGTAGTGGAGTTTTATCTAACACGGATCGGGAAATGTCAGCCACATCTTGCACTGGCTGTCAAGCAACTGACTCCTCTCTTGGCCTTTTTATCTATAACGGTCTGTCCACCAGTTGTGAAGTCTTCCAATTTCCAAACCTCTACCCCCTCACCAATTTCAACACCAAAACATAGCTCTCTGACTATGGCCAATTCAAACAAGGCTATCACACAAAACCCTCTATACTCCCTCTGGAAGACTGACTATGGCACTGAAGAGATTTCCCAACATAGAGTTCCTCTTAGAGGGCTACATATAACTGACTACTTCAGCCCTACAGGTCTACACTACCTCTTGTGAATTGTTAAACAGGTGTCCATAGCGTTTTTCCATCTAAACAAGTCATGCACACCTCTCCTTCTCTCCAATACAGAAGCATATGTACCTTAGTCTCAGGAATGCTGTCAGACAATGTTCAATTCCATTCTACACTCCATATTTGACTCTCCAAGTTGTTAAGTCACATTAATCTGACATGTCCAAGTATTCGGCAACAAGAAACTATTCGACCAGAGTCAAATACATTTTTTTTTCATCTGGAATTTGGCTGAATACTTACTCAAAGCGAAACTTGGTAACCACTATTTTAACGATGTTGTGTGCCATTTTCCAATCATTTTAGTGTTTCCACTAACTTCCTTTCAGCTTGCTATAATGACTGATATGTTGTCAGTGCTACCTTGGGATCTAACATATTATGGGCTAACTTTAATATTGTCAGGCATGTCCTACCATTCCATGATGGCTCCACTGATGTGATTTAGTTAGGAGGCAGTGGCCGAATGGAATACACACTCTGAGTCACAGAGTAGCTCATTGTTATGGACTGGTACCTGTGTCATCATATTCTTCAACAACTCGAGTATGGCACATAGAAACATCGGTTTTTCAATCAGTATGAAAACAAAAGAAGCTCTTACAGCCACATTCAACAGCCCACTCCCAAATTTACAATTGTATCGTCTTAACCTAAAAGATGACACTATAACAGAGCTTTCACCATGATGTACTCTTTCTGCCTCATGGAGCACCTAGTTACAGCCTGGCAAAGTCTGAGGATCCACTTGCATAGTATGCCAATGGCACACAGTTCTATCTCAGGATGGGGTGCACTGAAGACACACACACATTGTGTATCATCATCTCAAGGTATAGACCATACCAGTTGGATGGTCTGTATGCATCGTGGACTGAAACATGGCAGCCAAGGAAGTGTCCATCCGGAACCCCAGCAAATTCCCTTTCAAAAGGGGCTTGTCTTCTCAAACATTCCAGAAATTAAAAGGATATGCCTCAGTGCTTTTCTTGCACTACGAACAGCTCCTAAAACAAGCACTGTGAAAGCCAATTGGCCTGACTTTTCAATAGGTGGAAGAGCTGCTTTTCTTTGTTAAGCGCTGGGTTAACATCTGTGGTCTTGGTTAGTCGATGAGTTACTTTTTGTTTGCTTCTGTAAATCAGACAATGAGTAGTTTGTTAAATGGGCAGGTGTGTGTTATGATGTGCTAGTGGGTGGATGGATAAAGATTGGGGGTGGAGGGATTGGTCAACATGAGTTTATGATAAACTCAACTGCATAGATTTCACCAGCTGCTGTGATTCCCACTATGTCTGCAGTGCCTAGAACCCTCCCATGAACACACAAAGTATCCCATCCAACAAGTGACAAGAATGCAAAACTGCAACCCCAGCACTGATCACACTAAAACCTGTGCAACCCAGGCACATGATCACCCACTCGTCTCAGCCAAAAAAAGCAGACACAGCAGCAGACATGAATCCTGCATTGGAAGGAGGCCTCACCCCTGGCAGTGCTATGTAGCCAGGCACAACATAACTCACTTCAGTCCCTTCTGGCAATTCTGAAAGAGACAAACCTGTGTAGGTGGTCACCCTAATGGTTCAAGAACTCCCCAAAATGCATTGGTTCCAACAAGCCAGTATCTTATCCCTGTCCTTCACCATCCCATGGAGGGTCCGGGATCCCAACAACCTGGCTCCTCTGACTTCTGGCAGAACCTCCCTGCTAGTTCATTCCTAAACCCACTCCCGACCCGTGTTTACCCAAACCTTGCCATTCCAGGAGGTGACCAGAGGTTCAGCATGCCCGATCCCCTAAAGAGAATGTCCACAACATCTCTAAGGAGCCCTAGCAGTACCGGAAAGCATACATAAGCACAGCATATTAGCACAACACGCGTAGTGAAGAGGGTCAGGATGAAGGCCAAAGGAGTTTGAGACACTCAGTTTGAAAGGGGGAACAGATGAAGGGCAGGGTTCAAGTCGAGGGATCAAGTGGGTGGACGGTGTCTGCCCACATTTTTGATAGAGAGGGTGGACGCCGTCCCCCTGTCTGTTTAAGGAATCAATTAAAAAAAATAACAATGGGCAGCAGCTGTTGGCATGGGCGTAATTTTAGGGGGGACAGGTGTGTTTGCCCCCCCCCCAACTTTCATGGCACACCATTTTGTCCCCATTCATTTGGCTGGGGCACCTTTTCTTCAGATATCATGTCCCCCCCAACATTTTCAGCAAAGTTACTCCACTGGCTGCTGGGAATCGAACCCCGGCCATACGCCTCTAAAACGAGATGCTTAAGCACAAGCACAGCCATCGTGCTGGGTGGAGCTGCACAATGTCTCATATTAACATCTTAGTACATTTTATACTAAAGCAGCAAGGTAATATGGACACCTTTTCTCCTGGCAAATGCTTTTTTTTTGTTGTCATGGGTGGTTTTTTCAATAGTGAAAGACAACCTGAATGACGTTTGCATATTTCACTTTGACGTCCCATGACGTCACTTCGCAATGCGTGTCCGAGCCCTCCACTTTTTCTTAGGACTCGAGCCGTCATAAAGGACAAAGAATGAAAGTCCCGCTGCCCGACCGAAAGTGCACTCAGAGGGATAGGTCAGAGCAAAAGGGGCAAGATGGCGGAGCAACGCCACTCGATGAATAGCAATATATATCAGAGCAACAACGTGGCCGACGTGCACCATAGTGGCTGTGAACCCATACCAGCACTGTGTAACAGCTGCCACTCAAATAACATTAGTAACATGTGAATACATGTGTCTAGGCTGTGCCCTTTCCTTTTTTGTGTACACTAAGAGCATTGCAGTACAAACAAAGCTAGGCACAGTCGTTAGGAAAGTGCTAATAAATGCGCGACTACACAAACACCTGCCTTTAAACTCCAGTCGCAAGATACTACTCGCTCATTGTGTTTCCATAATGGAAATGTGTCATGCCGAAAATGTTTGCAATGTGAGATAGCGACTCTTCACAATGAGGACAATTAAAAATTAAAACACGCTGTGTTTCCTGCCAGATAATATTTGGAGAGCTTCTCAAAGCACCTCATTCCATTGTTATGGAAACATTGCCAAGGAACTCATTAGTGTGACAGGCACGACAACAATTTCAATACAACTGCAAATGTAGTCATTTTGGGAAAGTATGAGAAGTAGCACAATGAAACAACTCATGCATTCAAACAACGGAGGTTCCTTTCTCACAATCCAAAGTCGAGAAAAACTCAAAGCACATTTCTCGGCATAAGGACCGGTGCTTGCTGCACAAATGGGCAAATGAACATTTTGCTGCCATTTTTCCTGGCAACAGAACTAGGTTCATGACTTGTAGCTGTAACTTGGCACCACCTGATTGTGGTCCCTTATGGCAGGGATCTGCAACATGCGGCTCTCCAGATGTTCTGGGCTATGACTCCCATGATCCCTCCCCATTCACTATGTTCGCTAGGGCTGATGGGAGGTGTAGTTCAAAACATCTGGAGAGACAGAGATACAGACTATTGCCCTAGTGACATGCCTACTATTGCACTCCCCTAGAACGGCCGTTGAACCGCCCTGATTCTGGATGTGGACTGTACAGAGTGACATTCGCGCCCACCGAGGAGGTTGCACACCAACAGTCATATGTATTAATATTGTGACCAACCCCAGCACCCAGGATGCCTATGGGTGCTGGGATCCAGGATGGTAGGATCAGCTTTGATGGAATTACTATGTGTGCAATGCTCCTTTGAAGACCCCCTTAGGTGCGCCTGAATGATGACCAGTGGTGGGGATTACGAGCCCTGTTTTCATAGAAAATACAAGTATTTAACATAAAATATAAGCAGATATAGCTTTTGACTGGGCCTGGAAACAATAGTTTAACTCAAACGGGGGCTCAGCATAAAAAGGTTTGATTACCACTAATTTAGAGGCCAAGGTTACACATGCATGGCCAGCGGTTCAAGGCTTGTTGCAGAAGGCTGTCGCAGATATACAGAGATGAGATATGCAGGCTACGCTCACGCTCGTCAAGTGGATTTCCAGAGAAGCCCCTTGAGTTGAATTTATTCCCTTAGTGCACTGCAAATCAGCTCCTGGTCGGAAAGCTTCACGTCGGCTCCACGGCCACACTCATAATGACCTAGTAAGGCTGGAGATTTACTATTTAGCAATCCCAGCCTCTCAGCAAGGACAGAAAATCCTAGTGCTAAAAAACCTCAACGCCATCCAAAGGACGCTGTCTTTTCTTTCAGGGGGCTTTTGGCACTCAGCATCTTACATGAAGGATGTGGAACAGTTAATACTAGGATATTAGTTGCTGTGTTAATATCTCCAACCCAGGAGCGCTCGGATGTGGCGGCGCGATTCAATGCGAGCTGCCAACGCATCCTGCTGATTTTCATTAAATCGGTTGAGCGGGGGCCCAGCGTGGAATTATTAAACTTCTTTTATAGGCAGATGACTAAAGAGTCTTGTCTATTTGCAGTGATCACACTCCATCTTCATTATTTGATATACAAAAGCTTCCGTAGTGTGCTCTTTTATTGCCCATGGACTAAGAAATTGACCGTGACAAAAGGACAGTGAGGAGTACAAAAGGGAAAAGCATTCATTGGATCCAATCTATTTTAGCCTCAGAGGAACTTTGGTTGACATTTCAGAAGAAAAACAAGATACACTTGTGTTAACTAAAGACAGTAAATCACAGTGACTCAAGCACTGACACAATCTCACATGGTACGACGGGCAAATTACAGAAAATGTTCCCCGGTACAATATTGTATGCTATTTCCACTAGGGCAAACATTGCCCTTGTGAAAATACAAAAGCAGGTATTGTGACAGTCATGTGGCTAATCATTGCAAGCCCGAAGATGTGAACCCACCCTTAGCCCCTGCGCATGAGCAGATGGGGCCTGACCTTGTAAGCACGGAAACCAGAGAAATCATATGCAAGTAACTGCGCGCATGCAATGATGATAGCTGTACATTTTATTTTGTATGACAATCGGCTGTGCAGAGAATCCTGTGATACACTCTTGGGTAAATAAATTGATACATTGTTTTTTTGTTGTTGTTTTTTTATAAGCAAGTGCTGGTAATAACCAGAGGTTTGCGAATAGGCCCTTACTGTTCCCTGCAACTTGCACTGCAAACCTACCATAATAACGCAGGTAGGGTGCCAATGATTGTTTGCACCAGAGCAGTTTTTGTCCCAGGTCAATCACTTTGCAAAATTGCAATTCACTGGTGCACAATATCAGCTTCGCGTATAACACGAACCTAGCCTTTGATGGGTCACATTTCCTGGTGCAACTTTTAATAATTGAAGCACTTTGCATTAAAATCAGATGTTGATGATGAAAAATAAATATGTATTGCTTCATGCAAATACTGCTTAACCCGCTCAACTCTATTTTACCAAAGAACAGTATCTTTTTTTTTAAGTACTTGAAGTAAGTCGCAGTAGCCCTCAATCTATGGAAATTGTTTGATGCACACGTGTTACTGGCATTTTTTCATTTGAATGTGTTCATATGGGGAGCATCTGGATCAGTTAAACCAACAGTACACAGCTACATAGAAATGTAGCAATGGATGGAAACAGCAATAGGGGCGACATTGTTACATAACTGCATCAGATGATGATTATTCAATTTTCACATCAGCCTTTATGGTCATGTAATGCATTTATGATTAGCTTTACAAGTAATTTAGATATTATGAATTGATGTAGAGCCATAAAGTAGATGCGTGCAGTGTATATGGCATCAGGCATGGTTGGGTGAGTTGGGGGGAAGGTGTAGTGGACACTGGCCACTTCTTCAGTTCGATAAAAATGAAAGGGCCAGCTTCTAGCTTGGGCGATGGCACCATAGGGTAGACAAGTGAAATTGTGCACGCATCTGGAGGATGGGCATGTGTGTTCAACTGTGGTTAGGCTGCAATTGGTTGAGGGAGATGGTCCACACAAGGCAAGAATGGCTGGTTAAAAACTGAGTACCATCTGAAGCGGAAAGAAGGAGCAGTGCTGGAGGATCCTGAGGAGGCTTTAGTCCAGTTTCTGGAGGGCTCATATTATGAGAAGGGTCTGGAGAGTGTGGAAGGGGAGGGTCCACCTCATTGATGTTGAGTGGGTTGTGGTTATAGAAGGCCGCTGTCACAGTGAAGAATGTGAAGAACTGGATTTCAATGTTCAATGATGAATCAATGTTGAATCACAGTAATTGGTCCCAGGGAATGTGTTGAGGAGAGAACAGAGTTAGTAGGAAAGCATTGGGAAATAGATTATTGTACCTTTGGCAGTGTGGAGCTTAAAACAGTGCAGTGTCCTCATGTAAAGATTACTTGAAGGTCAATCAATCACACCAGCTAGAGGTGAGGGTAGTCAGAGGTGAAGTGAGGAGAATTTGGGTGCCGTACGCTAAGAAGTAGTAGAAGAAACTAAACATGTGGATCATGTGATTGAGAAAGGTCACATAGAAGGAAAAGAACAAGCAGGCACAAATGCAGAGCTATTGCTGGAGCACGAGGTGAGTGCCTGGGCCGTGAAGTGTTGATAATTTGGGTATCTTACATGAAGATGTGGTAGAAGAAACTGAATATGTGCACCATGTGATTGCAGAAGGTTACGTAGAGGGAAAAGAGCAATAACAAATGCAGAGATGTGGGTGGAAAGGGAGATGAGCCCGGACACAAAGTTATGTGCTAAGAGAATGGGATGACCAACTGTTTTAAAGGCCCCCGTGGGCTCACAGTGAATGAGAATGCATGTGGGATGGTTGTGGCGAAGCCCTCAGAGACATTGCAGACATCCATTTCTGTGGAGTTAAATTGGGAAAACCTGATGGCAGAGGTCATGCTTTTGAAGAACTAGGTGACTCTGTTGAAGAACAGCCTTTCAATGCTTTTAGAGAAGAGTTTGTGGTGGAAGGCTAGGGTAAAGTATTATTGATATAGGTTTGGCGGGCACTGCAGGTTGCTTCTTTAGTACGCACATACATCTCTGATGTTGATGTTATTTGACACATAGAGCAAAACATTATGCAGAATTCAGACTGTACAATCAATACCTTTTTTGTAGTCCTTTTATACTGCTTCCTTAAACTATATTATTTTACCACCTACTTACGTCGTTCAGGTTTATTTAAACTTTCCAAAACCTGGCAAGCCAGATGATAGCGCCCAGAAGTTTAATCTGTTCATTCCATAAAATAAAAATTCCCTACCATGCACCTACCCACCGACCAACATGACTTATGTTAACAAGGTCCACCTTCATTAATGAATATTTGGACTGCACCTATTGTTTAATCAACTTTATCCATCAACACAGGTTACTGTCCTAAGGGTCCGCAACTTCCACTTGGCCTCTCTTTAGATCTTTGTTTGCTCAATGCATGGGGGGACTCGACTACTGCCTTCTGCGTTAAACTACAAACAGAATGTATTAACCGAGCTGTAGGTGTGGTATCATTTTTCAAACATATCACTATAAAAATCAAACTAAAAACAGCTCACACTGTTGGAACAATATCCTAAGGTACATTGAATGCATTGCTTAATAAGAGCCAACATCATCAGAAAGAGTGAGTGAGTGAGTGAGTGAGTGAGTGAATGAGTGAGTGAGTGAATGAGTGAGTGATTGGGTGAGTGAGTGAGCGAGTACGTTTAGAATGTATTTTGAAAATATTCAATTGCTTTTAGAAGTCGATGTGACTGTTCCCTTGGAAACTCGCATTTTCTAAAGGAGGCACACATTGGTATTACAAGAACATGGTTTTTAATACTATTGTTAGCCTTTGCTAATGCAGTTCTATGTCTCTCTTTTCACTGCACTGTAAATAACAGCTCCCACAAAGACTGCACCTGTGGATCCTTTTTCCAGTGACATTCCCCACTGCATCCACTCAATGCTTTCCATCGGGAACAGTGCCACGAGGTTCAGACGAGTGCTATGCAAATCCTGCACAACCTAATATATAATTCAGCTACCCGTTCATCCCCAAAAATGTTGATGACCGCCTCAGGTTTGTTACGCACACATCATACAAGAATCTTCTTGTACCTACCCAGGCTGCCAACCTCTTCCAAAGATCTTTCCAACACCTGCCGCCTCGTAATGTTTAAGATGAATGTCTCATGGTGAACTGACAGAACATGACCATCAATCTGGGTATGTATGGGCCGATGGTCCAGATTTAATAGACTGGGTCTGATTGTCCTAATCGATTCACACATTGGACGATTTCACCAGGTGGAAGCACAACTTCCTGCAGAACCTTTGAATCTGAGTCTATGATTTGAGTCCCTTGCATCTGCGACTTTGGTTTAACATCTAAGAATTCCAAAGGGGTGTCTTGTATGGGGAGCTATGAGTTCCAATTGGTTCCTCGTCATTGATTCTAACAGCCCCTCAGGTCTGCTATGACAAAGCCCATAAATATGGAAAGTGATCACTTTTGCCTATCAATAACTAATTGATTGAAGCTGTCCCTGCTTTACCTTTTCAAGGCAACTCATGTTGGTGGCATTAAAAATGGGAGCGATTCACCACAGAGACACTCCAAGTAAAAATAATGAGGGAGGGTCTCTTTTATTGCTACGAGATTGGAAACACTAGATCGAATATACTCATTTCTGGTGCTCAACAGTATTATCATTGTTGCCTTGACTACTAATATGCACCTCTTGCCAAGGAATACAAAACATGCCTGGTATGAAAAGCATTGTAATTTCTCTAAGCAGAATCTATTAAAGATATTAAAAGATTGCGACGCAACTCCTGAGCAAAGAAGGACAGTTTGACACAATATCAATGGAGCTAAACTAGAATACTAACATGAATCATGGGAAGGCCAGTACCTCACAGGAATCTAGACAGGTGAACTACGCTCAAGATGTTTTGATTGTGAATTTTTCTGAACATCACTGGTTTGTTTATGTTTCCAGAGTATATGAAAGTCATTTAACTCAGCTGACAAACCTTTAGGAGTAATTTCGTAGTTCAGAATCATTAGAAAGTAACATATTTTTAACTGAGTCAATTGAAGAATTAAGGTTCTGGAAGCTCATAATACACCCGTCCCGTGGGGAGTCCCAGGAGACATTCCTAAAATGTCCCCCAACATTTGGGCCCCTTTGTTGTTCTAGTTATTTAAAAACATTTGATAACTAGAACTGCTCTGGCAACTTGTTCTATGTCTGGTGAAGTCCCAGTTTTTGAGAAGGGCCTGTAAACAGATCTAAGCTGTTATACTGTTATAGACCATATTCATTGAGTGACATCTCACTAAAGGTAAAGGGTACATTGCTAGTGTCAGGACTTTGGTCCCGGGTTGAATCTAATAATATAATATCAGACTCACAGCCAGGTTTTCACTGGAATTTTGCTGGGAACCGTATGCCAAAGTTTAAACTTGTTGTTGGCCATCAACAAATACTATTACAACAAAAAGGTGTGCTGTAGTTGCAGTTTTGGGATTTGTCGATGTCCTTCGACAGGGTGAACAGAGCTTTGTTGTGGTTTATCCTTTGTAATTTGAGTATAGATACAGTGAAATAAAGTGTTTGCAACTTTGTGTATGGATAAAATACAAATGACTTTGACACAGGGTTGTGCAAGGGCCCCTTTACCTTGTAATACATATGTAGATAGTCTAGGGAAACATCTTTTGAATAGGGCAGCTGCATGTCTATTTTCTTCAGATGACCGACACCATAGCTAGCCTATATTGATGACATGGTTTTAATGACTAGACCCATAAAGGCTTTTAAAAAAACTAGTGGATGGTTACTTAGAGTTTATGTAAATGTGATTAATTAATGTAAATGCTGTGAAATCTTTTAGTATGCTTTGCAATAGAATTCAAAGTTGCCCATCTATTTATGTTGGGAAGAGAAAAAGGAAAGATTAACATTCTTTTACTATTTGATAGTGTGGTCCCATGAAAAGAACAAATGCACTGCATAGGTGGAACAAATAGCATCATTGACGAAGCAAGCTTATTCATGAACCTTTTGCTTACCATCCAAATGTAGTGACAGAGCAGTGCCTCCTACACTTAAGGTAAATCAGATTAAGAATGGAGGTGTTTCATTATATGGGCTGGCAGCAATGTTATCATGGTTCCATATCACATGGCAAGGCCACGCTTTCACAAGCAAATATACAGGATTTACTTGCCCTTGAGAGCAGACTAAACTCAAACTGGATAAACAATATAACTTTAAAACTTAGGGGCCGATTCATGGAACAAACTTGTGCCGAAAATCTTCGCGCAAGCATGCGCAAGCATGCGCAAGCGGAAAAAAACAGGCGCACGCGCACGCGTGCGATTCATGGAAGTCCCTGCGCATGTTCACCGCGGGATGTGCGCCAAACCCATGCATGGCGCACAAGTCACTGCAACATCGCGAAAGGCGTGCGCGACGCGCACAGTGAAAGCGCACAACCTCAGCGCACACACCAGAAAGTGGGCGGGACATGGGGCGTAACGCGCGGAATGGGGAACAACACGCGAAAATAAGGGCGTAACTGGGGATGTACTGCAGGGAAGCAGACGGAACGCCCACACGCACTCGAACCACACGTATTCATGGAATCGAATAGGGCAAAGCCACGCACAGCCAAAGACACGCACAAGCTGAAACACGGCCGCCACACGAAGGCAGGCGGTAGAGTCCCAGCGCATCAAAAAAGTGGCGCGCGGGAAGTCAAAAACGCGATTGAGCGGGGTACGTGGATTTCAGGGGTGCGCGAGAAATTCTACACACGATTGGCCTGGGTACGTGTATTACAGGGGTGCGCGAGAAAATCTACACGCGATTGGTCTGGGTACGTGGATTTCAGGGGTGCGCGAGAAATGCTACACGCGATTGGCCTGGGTACGTCTATTACAGGGGTGCGCGAGAAAATGTACACGCGATTGGGCTGGGTACGTGGATTTCAGGGGTGCACGATAAATGCTACACGCGATTGGCCTGGGTACGTGTATTACAGGGGTGCGCGAGAAAATCTACACGCGATTGGGCTGGGTACGTGTATTCCGGGGGTGCGCGAGAAATTCTACACTCGATTGGCCTGGGTACGTGTATTACAGGGGTGCGCGAGAAATCCTACACGCGATTGGGCCTGTGCGAGTGGGGCAGTGTATTACGTGGGTGTGCGGGAAGTTGAAGAGGTGAATTGCCAGTGTGGGTCCTCCCAGGTCTCCCCTCTACCCCCTCCACGACCTCTGCAGGCAGCCCACACCACAGGGGACTACCCTGCACCCCTGGTCATGTCCCGCAGGCAGCCCATCCACCATGGGCATGCCCCCCAGCCAAGCCACATGTCCCCTTGCACCCCCACCCCCCAGCACTGTGGGGCACCTGCCAGCAGGCCCCCAACCATGTCCCCTTGCACCCCCATCCCCCAGCACTGTGGGGCACCTGCCAGCAGGCCCCCAACCATGTCCCCTTGCACCTCCACCCCCCAGCAGGCCCCCACTCATGTCCCCCTGCACCCCCACCCCCCAGCACTGTGGGGCACCTGCCAGCAGGCCCCCAACCATGTCCCCTTGCACCCCCACCCCCCAGCAGGCCCCCACTCATGTCCCCCTGCACCCCCAGCACTGTGGGGCACCTGCCAGCAGGCCCCCAACCATGTCCCCTTGCACCCCCACCCCCCAGAAGGCCCCCACTCATGTCCCCTTGCACCCCCACCCCCCAGCACTGTGGGGCACCTGCCAGCAGGCCTCCAACCATGTCCCCTTGCACCCCCACCCCCCAGCAGGCCCCCACTCATGTCCCCTTGCACCCCCACCCCCCAGCAGGCCCCCACTCATGTCCCCCTGCACCCCCACCCCCCAGCACTGTGGGGCACCTGCCAGCAGGCCCCAACCATGTCCCCTTGCACCCCCACCCCCCAGCAGGCCCCCACTCATGTCCCCCTGCCCCCAGGTCCTGACGAAACGCAATCATGGCAGTAATGGGCAGCATACCCAGCACAAACACCCAGCCAAGGATTGCATCCACCCACATAGTAGATGCAATTACATGATACAACCCCAATGGCAAGTATGTAAATGAACACATGTCCTTCACACACACATACACAATGGGTGCAAGTGAATGTCAAAGCCCATATCATGACATGCATGAAACCAATGAGAAAATACCACAAATGTAAGTAATAAATATATGTATTAAAGATGAAAATGAAGTAAAGAAAAAAAACACACAACAATGGGGATGACAAAACAAATGGTCCATGTCCGAGAACTAATAGAAAAAATCAAAAAACAAAGGAATCCAAAAACTAATGTAGTCCAAAGCAAAATAATGGGGGGAAAAAATAAGGAAAAACCATTGCCTCATGGTGAACAGAAATATAAATCCAACAAATGTTTTCCAAACATCAAACTATGTACAAGAATATCCCAGGGTCCATGAGCCCAACACCATAAATGAAACCTACTACTACTAACTAATGAAAAAAATATATACAGAAAAGTGGCCATTGTCCGAGCGGTCCAAAAAAAACTTAAAAAATAAAGGAAACCTAACACTAACTAACTAAAGAACTATATACAATGGCAGCGGGCAAGTCCTGCGGCTCACTCTGTGATGCTGCCGGCCAGGGCATCATCGAACTCCATGTCGATGTCCCGGAGGCGGGACTCTGTCCTGGCCCCGAGGTCTCGCAGGGACAACCCCGTGTCCCGCTCAAACTCCCTGCGAGCTTCCTCAAGGCACTCAGCCCGCCTCAACGCCCGACGCATGGAGAACTCCGCCCTGACCATGGTGAGCCGCTCCTCTTCCGCCCGCTGCCGCTCCGCACCTATCCGCTGGACCAACAGCTCCCACACGGAAGACACTGCCATCCCAGGGTTCTCCTGCCCTTCGGCCGATGCCTGCCCCTCTGATCTTGATGGCCCCGAACCATGATGCCTCCCACGTCGAGCCTGCTGCTGCCTCCGACGCCACTGCCTCTGCCAGCACGTCGGCATCCAGGCTGATGGAATCCACCGATGCCGTCGTGCACGTGCCCTGCCAGATGATGCCGGCACATCCTCCATCTGCAGGGGGACAGTTGCTGGTGTGTCCACCCCTGCTGGACCTTCGACTCCCGACTGTGGCAGGGATGGGGTCCCCACCGAGCTGGCTGCGTTGGTCGGGGCAGGTCCACAGGGGGCCCTGGTGGCATCTGGGCCGGAAGACGGCATGGAGCACGACTGGCGCATAGCCCCCACAGAGGAGGAGAGGGTCGCCAGAAGGCCACACACATGTAGGAAACCCCCGACCATGGCGGCTCCCAAATGGTTCACGTACGCACGGTGCTCTTCGTGATGATGTGCATGCTCCTCCTGGGAAGCATGCACCTCATCACGAATGCCAGTCGTGCGCAACGCGACACCAATCAGGACCCTCTCCACACGGCCAGGGGTCCCCTCGTCCGCAGGTAGAGGAGTGTCAGATGACATGGACATCTCCCCTACCTGCGGACGGGCCTGGGATGGGGCATCCCTGCTGGTGCATGGTGGTGCAGTCACAGTGTCAGGGACAGTGACATGCACAGGCACCTCCACGGCGACCTGTGCTGCCTCCTGCCCCTGGCCCTGGACTGCACCACTTGCACCAGCGGGGATGCCCCCACCAGGCCCCATGTGTGGCTTAGTAGCGGCCTCCTCCCCCTCTGTGGAAACCACCAACCTGGATGTCTCCACGCCGTCTTCCGCCGGTGCAAGCCCCTGTGGGGGCTCACCCACCCCTTCCGCTGCAGCCGTGGCGGCATCCCCGCCGCTCTGCTCCACAGCGCCTTCTCCGCCCTCTTCTTCACTTGCCACTGTGTAGAGGGAGACATAGAACACAAGCATCAGGGTACTGTACAATGGTCCCCTAGACAGGAAGCAACAGCAGATGAGTGGCACTGTCATACATCACTTCCATCATGTCCCTCCACAACACATGGGTCAGTGCAGGCAAAACACATACAGTAACAGGCATGGCGCATGCCATGGACATTGGCATACATGACCAAGGGACTCATGATTCATACAATGTTGGTTTTAAACTCACATGCAACATGGGTCTTGCCATCACATGCACACACCTCACCGTAGTTCCATCCATCTGGCCTCGTACACCACAGACGCAGTGGATACAAGGATGACTAGGCTGCATCAGTGAATCTGAACATTGTCACAGACATGTGTCATGCATCCATGGCATTTACAAGTCACAGACACGCAGGTCAGACACACACACATGGACACCATACGTGTACATGGGACCAGCACCCATCCCTCACCCCCACCCATGTCCAGGAACAGAGACTGCCATGCTTCCATGTGTCCATTCCGCACAGAGCCCCCCATGTTGCAATAGAACACATCACTGTACTCACATGCCTGACCATGATGTCCCTGCACACACACATACATACATGGCCTATGTCACACATACAGGCAGGTATCAGACAACCAGCACACTGCAACATGCCCTGTCTCACACAGCAATGCTTGGCCACTTACCGGCCAACTCCAGATGGGTCTGCCTCCGAAGGATCTGGGCGTGGAGCGCTGGGTCTACGCGTTCCAGGACCCTCATCTGGATGTCACTCAGGCGTGCCCGGCCCCCCTCCGCTAGGCGCCGGGCCTTATTGAGGGTACTGGACCTCAAGTCCTCCCAGCGCTTCTTGATGTGCTTGATGTCGCGGGTTGCCACCCCCTCCGCGTTG
The DNA here is from genome assembly GCF_040938575.1 of Ambystoma mexicanum. Taxonomy (NCBI): domain Eukaryota; kingdom Metazoa; phylum Chordata; class Amphibia; order Caudata; family Ambystomatidae; genus Ambystoma; species Ambystoma mexicanum. The sequence continues at coordinate 100,082,633 of NC_090937.1, read as the reverse complement.
ATGGCAACCACTACATCGTCCCAGATCCTCTCCCGTCCTTCCTTGTTGGCGCGTGGTCTTCCGAAGAGGGCATCATAATGCCCCAGGACATGCTCCACCAGGACACCAACTTCCTTCTCACTGAAGCTGGTGGCCCTCTGCCTCTCTGGCTGGGGGTCGCCACTGGTCTCAGATGGTGCTTGCCCCGACATGGCGACCCCCGAGGCAGGCGTGGGTGGGCAACTGGGTCCTGGGGCTGGGCTGTGGAGCGATGGTATCCCAGTCGGGAGTCTACTGTTCCAGCAGGGGTGGACACAGCAACTGGACCCCTGCAGATGGCTGATGTGCAGGCACCAAATGGCAGGGCACGGTGGCAGCAGGCAGGCAGGCAGGCAGCAGCAGCAGATGGCACGTGGGAGGCTGCTCGGGGCACTGGGGGGCAGTGATTCGGCCTTCTGGGCAGGAGCGTGGTCTTCCGTGTGTATTCGCGTGGCCAGCTTGATACGGAGTGATTTGGCACGTGAAAAATCTGCACGTCAGCGTGTAATTCGAGGAAAGGCCCTTAGCGCGTAAGCGCGTCTGCACGCATACGCATTTTCATTGGACCAAAGGCCCGCAGCGCGTGAGCGCGTCTGTGACGTGACGTGCGAGGGTGTATCCCTCATTGCACGTGATGACAGAACACACGTGGATTTCAACCAATCGCGTGTGAAAGTTCACGGCACCCCGGAACACACGTACCCAGGCTAATCGCGTGTAGAATTTCTCGTGCACCCCTGTAATACACGTACCCAGCCCAATCGTGTGTAGATTTTCTCGCGCACCCCTGAAATACACGTACCCTGCTGAAATCGCGTGTAGAATTTCTCGCGCACCCCTGAAATACACGCGCCCAGGCTATTCGCGTGTAGAATTTCTCGCGCACCCCTGAAAAACACGCGCTCAGGCTATTCGCGTGTGGAACTTCACGCGCACCCCTGAAATACACGCGCCCAGGCTATTCGCGTGTGGAACTTCACGCGCACCCCTGAAATACACGCGCCCAGGCTATTCGCGTGTGGAACTTCACGCGCACCCCTGAAATACACACGCCCAGGCTAGTCGCGTGTGGAACTTCACGCGCACCCCTGAAATACACGCGCCCAGGCTATTCGCGTGTGGAACTTCACGCGCACCCCTGAAATACACGTAGCCCGCTCCCCCAGGCCCGATCGCGTGAAAAAGTTCACGCGAACCCCTGAAATACACGTAGCACGCTCCCCCAGGCCCGATCGCGTGAATAAGTTCACGCGAACCCCTGAAATACACGTAGCCCGCTCCCCCAGGCCCGATCGCGTGAATAAGTTCACGCGAACCCCTGAAATACACGTAGCCCGCTCCCCCAGGCCCGATCGCGTGAAAAAGTTCACGCGAACCCCTGAAATACACGTAGCACGCTCCCCCAGGCCCGATCGCGTGAAAAAGTTCACGCGAACCCCTGAAATACACGTAGCCCGCTCCCCCAGGCCCGATCGCGTGAAAAAGTTCACGCGAACCCCTGAAATACACGTAGCCCGCTCCCCCAGGCCCGATCGCATGAATAAGTTCACGCGAACCCCTGAAATACACGTAGCACGCTCCCCCAGGCCCGATCGCGTGAGTGACTTCACGTGAACCCCTGGAATACACGTAGCCCGCTTGCCGTGCTGGTACAGGGTTGGCGCAGCCCTTTGTGCTGGATTGGGGATTTTGATGGCTTTTCCCTGCGCGGAAGGCGTTCTTGGGGGCGTAACTGGCGCTGCTGCAAGGTCGCTGCGCCACTATGCGCCACGGCTGGTTTTGGTGGCTGGAATCCATGAACGCTGTGCGCGGAAATGGGTTTTGGCGCACGCGGCTGGCGCAGGGATTCGCACGCGCACACTGTGCACCAGCCGCGTGCGCCACTTGTGCGCTGAATTCTATGAATTGCCCCCTAAATGTCTACAGTTAATGGTCTTATTTGCCTTCAATCAAGCAAAACATATGGTTATATGTATGATAAAAAACGATATATGAGGTTGGAGGAAGGGATTTTATTGTAAACAATATAAGATGACTTGCCTTTTATGCACTTGTGGTTTAATGAAGAATTGTATCTTTCCTGTGTATGAAATGTTCACCCAAAGAAGATTATTATGTGGTTACATTTTTGTCACTGGTCCTTACTTGTCAATTTGATAGGCGCGTAAATGAAACACTTGTTCTAAATGTTTTTGTTTTTGATTTGATGTAGTTTAACATGTAAACATGTAAACTTGTTGCACAGAAAGAAAACCTTAATCGTCAATATTCCGATGTCATACATAATTTAACAGCAATACAACACCACAATTAAAATTCCAAAAAGAGGGCAATTATAAGGTCCTGTTGTGGGATATTGTTACCCATGCCAATGCGCCCCACTGCACCCCTTTGCCAATGGGGAAAGAAACAGCCAAAAATGGATGTGCTATCCCCTGTGCGTGCAAAAATCTGCAAAACTGTGCATGGTTCACCATCACAAAAGGCTGCACACCCCTGCCACACACAGCCAAAGTTGGCTTAAAAACAGAACTCACTGCAGGAGAATGCCAGTGGATGTTGTTACATGTAACATGAAGCAAGGCCACAGAATTGGGCTAAAAAATGAAAATGCTTTTTAAAATACAGCTTCCGCAACCAATTGCAACCTTCAAAGTGCTGTTTTGGCGCTAAAATCCCAGCACTGAAGGAAAAGCTGAAGTAAAAGATTGTATGTGCTTTTTCCCTGAAGAAAGTGCAAAATCGCTTGTTTAAAAGTATGTTTTTGTGGAAAGGATTAATTATTCAAATGTCAAAATCCCCTTTAAACTGTGTTCATTTTCTCTGTTTTAATGAAGATGTAGGTAACTTCAAGTTAAAACACAGTCTTGAGTAATTACAGTTCTGCCTGGCAGTTCTCAGCCTAGGAAAGATGACACTTCATGTTAACACCTTGCTGCTACAGGAAGGCTTAATTGATGCTGGAGGTTCTCACATATTGACAACAATAAACTGATTAGGCATTCATCTGGGGCCCAGCCAAAGACAAAGGACAGGCTGAGCATTGACCCCTTCTGGGGAGGGGCAGGAAACTTCCCGCTATACCCCACCCTGATCAAAGAATGTGACAGCTGTTGTCTGTTGAAAGGAGAGAAAAAAAACTGCTCAAAGCAATCTGTTGTTTAAAAATGCATATTTGTGATCAAGTTTTGAAAACCTTTAACTTTGCAAAATGAAGGAGGACAAATTTAAAAATCGGTAGTTATAAATCTAATGTTATGCTCTTTCTGTGGAGAAGTCAGTGAACACTGTACTACACAAGGAACCAAAGTTACACCAAACCCCTAATTGTAGCAAAACTATTGATGCTGCAAATATGATATTGTATACCCATGTTCTAGGGGTAATCGCCCAGATATGTATTAAATTAGAAATTGTTAGGCCAAACCGTTTTGATTAAAATGGACAAAATTCCACAGAACGACAAAGACAGCTCTCACAGAGATGGGAATTGGACGTAAGGATAACTCACAAAATATATAATGTATGTGTCTGATTTTATTAGGGGGCATAATTATAGAAATGTGCATTTGTGCAAAAGTTAAATTGTGGTTCAAATCAATGTGGGAATTCCCAAAACACATCATAAAGATGACAGCTCTTTTCTGACTTCCAACCAGAACAAGGCAAGTGCCTTTGACCACTAACAGCCATAGGGGTGTGGTTTGAAATTCTGCCCCTACCATAAACTTTGTGATGTCACTTGGCATGATAAATATAGGAACTTCACCACACATAAGGACACACTGATTCCTGACTATCTCCTGATTTCCGCGCAGCGCTTTGTTCCTGACTTCTTCATCCTGTCCAGAACTTTTCATCTTGTCCTGATTCCAGACTACTTTGCAAAACCAAGCCCAGCAATTGCTGAACTCTTTTTCAGCTAGTCCCAAATCCAACCATCCTAAACTTCAGTAAAGAATAATTGTGATCCAGTCTGGCTTGCTACCATCATGCTTGCCTGCTGAAACTCGCCATCATGCTAATCTACCATGTCCAGTGACCAGAAGGGCCAATCCAATCCAAATCCAGTTGAGATGCCAGCCCAATTGACCAGAACCGCCCAGCTGACCATCCCGCCAGAGGTGCCATACTGCCGGTAGACCTGACCCGTGATGACCAGAACCCTGACAGTCCAATCTTAATTACAGTGGACTTTAAGTATAAACAGGAATTAGAGTAACCCATAGTATATTTGCATTGTCCTATCCCAATCTTCAACCATCCCATCTTTATCTTCAGAACCTCTAATATTGTCAGAACTAAATACTGAAGTATATTTGACCCATTTTTATTAACAATTACATAGTGAAATTATTAATAAAATAATAATAAATAAATATTATTTATTAATTTAAACATTTTTGCACACTTTTCACTGTTCACAAAGCCATTTCCAGTGGTCAGTTTAAAAAAGTGTCAATTTCCAAAAGTGCTTTTCTCTCTTGTTTGGGGGTGGAAGACAATATTCAAACATTGTACTCTGTTCCTTCATTCCTGAATACCTGCTACTTACTTACCTCTGGGTAGAATTGCTCTTAAAATGTGTGTTTGATTTGAATTTTAAAATAAATAAATAAATATTTACCTGTACAAACCAGCCTGATTCCTGGTCCAGTGTGACCTGGGGGATATTTTGAGACGGGTGTGATATGAGTCGTATATCACTCAGAATATTGAACCTATAGACACAATAAATGAGTATTTCATTTGTGCTTCACATGCTAGGCAAGACCCGGATGTGTGCCTGATTGAAATCCTTAACACTGTCTGGTACACAAATTACAGTAAAATGTTTTGACCTAACAGATACAATTATATAATACAATTAATAGAGATTATGGCTATTTCGCCATTATATAAAATGTCAGTGTAGTTCCCATGAACAGTTTGCCTCACTAAATGGATGTTTTTTATTTACCTGAGTAAGGCACATCTCATGCCCCTAGACAATTCGCTGCCAAAACGCTTAAGCCCACAAATTATCAAAATAATGTTGTCTCAAGGGCAGCAATCACAAACATTCAATCACGATATGCCATACATTTTCTACTGGTCCCTGCTCTTTACAATGTTCTCAACTGTCTTTCTTGGGACCCTCTTTCCTTCTGATCAAATGCATCTCTCCCGTATGCAGTATATTTAATATGAACCTCTGCAACTGCCGAGGCCAATTCTAGGCGTATAGATCAGATATTTAGGAATTTCAACCTGTCTACGCAAGACGGCAGAGTGGCAGGTTGTGGGAGAGTCAGTTTCTGGGAGGCTTCATGAATCACAGAGAGTAAGTATAGACCCAGCTATATGGCAAATGTGGGGGGAAGGAAATGTTCTGCTTCATGTTGTATTTTTGGTGGTTTGTGTTTTGGTGTAAAGGTTATCCATGATTTAGGTCATCAGTTTGAGTGGTTTGCTGGATAGGTCAGCTGAGCTTGCGGATGAAAAAAAAATTGAAAAAGAAAAAAATCAAGAAAAATGGTTTCCCTCTGAGTTAGGCAATTCAGCTTTGTTCATGGATGATTATGTATGGTTAACTGTATATAGGTGTTAACGGAAGAAACTAGCTTACATTACCGAAGGTGGTTTCCTAGTTTATCTCTTAGAGATGCATTCCTATATGGCAATGCTATAGAAGAGGGACCATGTGATTTAGAGATTGACCCTGTTAGTGAGGTATGACGATGGCCATGTGTGTTATGTCATGTTTGTCATTGTGTTTTTGTATTAAGAGCTGATATATAAATTGAAGGATCAGGTATCGAGAATTTGTTCCTGTAGGGTATTGGTGACATCACCTGCAAGGTTGTTTAATAGGACTTGAGGTGCACCAAAGGCAGTGAATTTCAGTTGTTGGACTATTAAGTTGAGGACCGGTCTTGTGCCATTGGGGTGGAGTTGAGAAGCACACAAGTGAAGTTGTGATTTGAGCCTTCAACAGGAAGGCCACAAGTGAGACAAGGCACACAGGGAAGGAAGTACTGAGTCACAAAGACACAGAGGAGAAAGCTAAGGAATGGGCGTAGGTAATGGAGGAAGTACACCAAAGGGAAAGCGAAGAGAAAGAGGAGAACAAGAGGTTTCGAAAAGAGAGAGAACAGATGAATCAAGAGAGAGAGGGAAAAAAAGAGAAGAGAAGACATAGCGAGCTAGAGGAGATAGCAAGGAGGAAAGGAGAAGAAGAAAGGGAAAGCAATAGGCAATTACAAATAATTACAAATAAAGAAAGAGAAAAGGAGGTTAGAAGTCGAGTGGCTCATCAAAGAGTGCCGACGCAGGGAAGAAGAGCAGCAGAGACATCAGCAAGACAGAGAGGAACGCAGAGATTAAGACAAATTTGGCCTGTTTAGATGATGAGGATGGGGAAGGAATATGAATAAGGTTAGGGGAACTTTACAGGAGTAGGAGAGACAGTGCAGCAGCCAAATGGGTGGATAAGAGGGCCACTGGGACCTCATCGAGGAGGGAAGCTAGGAGTACAGATCAGGCTAAGGGAAAGCAGCAGGAAGACCCAATGTTAAGGAGTCTCGGCTTCGAGGACCGGAGAGACGGAGACAGCAGTATTGGGACCATGGGGTCAGACGAGGATCAACAGGAAAGTGACGATGACAAAGAGGGGGGGCCTTGTTGCCACTCCAGGGAAGCAAGTCTTGACAGAGACACACTGTGGGGAGACGGAGAAGACAGGGGGAGAAAACTAAGGGCAACAGGTGTGTTCCAGGAACAGATCGCACAGTGCAGACAATATTACTCTTTATGAAAACAGAGATGACAAGGGCATTCACTGCCACTAAAGACATAGGGAGACATGACATATGAACGAGAATGACACAGTTCCCATTATTGGAAAAGGGTGTTAGCTGGCCTCAGTATATTCCATGGCAAGAAATGGATAAAGACAACTGAAAATGTAAGCTACCTTTGTTGACTGCTGGGGCTGGGAAGTGGATTTATGAGCTCCAAAGACTGATAACAGGGACGACATTAGCAGTGGGTGACATGAAGAGTCTACTTTCAGCCATTCTTTGGGAGGTAGCAGATGATGTATGGAGAAGAGCGGGCTACCCCGGAGTGACAGCACAAAACATGGCACACGATGGCGCACCATTCAATAATTGCAAAGCGACCATATGGCAAGCTCTAAGAGAGCAATACCCAGACACCTCGGATATAATTTATTGCACGCAAAATGCGTGAGGATGAAGACCAACTTCAGTATATTCAAGAGATTCAAGAGCGCTGGTGTGTCAAGACGAGAGAGTCGTGGGATAAAACAGTGGGGTTATTTTTACCACATATTTTGCCAAGGGCTACCTGAGCAGGTGCAAAAACAGCTAAAGAAGCTGGTGGGGATGGAGGCTAAGCCGTGGGCAGATATTCAGCTAACCATATTGCACTATTGTCTTGTCGGTTAATGCAAGAGAACGCAAGAAGGAATTGTGAGGAGAGAAAACAGGAAGAACCAAAGTTAGTGCAGAAGAAATAATCAAAGTATACAATAGAAGGGAAATGCTGACGAGCAGGGAGAGAGTGGTCACCCAGCATGCACAGAACAGATAGCAAAATAATGGGGGTATACTTTATTTTTTTGCAGGACGAGGTGGGTACGGGGAGGGGCACCTCAAGAAAGAGGGTTCGGGCACCAAAGGGTTCGGACACCCAATGCAACAGTGCACAGAGGGGTTTCACGCGGGACAGCAAAAACTGATGGGGAGTCCCACACAATGTTGGTTATGTGGAAGAATGGTTCACATAGCTTGAGTGTTCAGGAGCAGAGTTGGAATGCACCAGAATGGGGGAATGCAACACCAACCCACATATCAGCAGAGCAGACTGACTATTATGCCCAAGATTACACACAAGTGCAGGCATAGGCGCCACAACAGACACACACACAGGACATGCAAATGCAGCCATACCAGCCTATGGCACATGCACTGCAGATGCAGGGATACATGCAGCCATCACAACCAGCACAACAGGCATCGACACAGCAGAACATTATGTTTACAACACGTGCAGACTCCATGGTGCAGACTAATGTGTGAAAACAGGGGGAGCGACTGTAGTAGGAGGCAATCCATTCACAGAGACAAGAATGTCATTATACCCACAATAGGACAGTCCACAGACAGATATGATGGGTTCAATCCTATCTGTTACACCCAATCTGGCTGAGGAACCATGTAAAGGGGTGGCAATAGGTGACAGGACTTAGTCCTTTCTCGTAGACACAGGGGCGACTTAGTCCTCTATTAGGGAAGGAAGATACCCGATGTCAGGCATTGCCATGAATGCAGAGGGATTCCCTGGGTCTATGGACTTGGTTAATTTTACTGACGAACTTCCACTTTCTGTAGGAGAACACAACTTGACCATGCCACTGTTATATTCCCGACAGACATCAATGAACATAACAGTAGAGACATGATGAGCTGACTTAACATGACCATTTCAATCACAGACCAAGGGATAGTGTGCTTGACACCAGGAATTCATTACATGAATGTGAGGGAACTTATTCAGGCATATTGCAGGCAGACGGTACAGAGGGGGGTGCCAGCAGACATTGAGCTGTTCCAATATGGAGTGGAAGTGTTGATAACCTGGCTCCAAGGTATACAGGCCAGGCTGTTACGTATACCCAATGGTTTCTTATTTAGACCAGAGGTTCCCCTAAATAAAAGGGAAGGAAAGGTGATCCCAATAGAACTTGAGGCAGTCATAGTGAGAGACGAGAGAGTAGTGTTGCATGGGACTGACGACACAGGACGATCATGGAGTGGGGGAGGGATACATGTTGACTAATGTGACAGATGAGGTACTGTTTCAAGATGATCGATCAGATCACAAGATGGTGTTTGACATAAGCATTATGCACTAGGTGAAAATACATTACAGGGAAGGGCCACAGAGAATGGCCGTGTTGCGAAAAAAGCAGCATCACCATTTCTCGAAGTTGACTTGGGGCGAGTATCCAGCATACTATAGACAGGTGGTCCCTATGACATAATTTTGCTAAAAGGGATAGGAGCAGTCAAAATAAAACTTAAACCAGGGGCTATTTTACCAAGGGTGAGACAGTATGCACTATCAAAGGAAACAGACAAAGGTATTCATGAGACGATTGCCGCTTTAGTAAAGCAAGGCATTCTGATACCCTAGAAATCGCAGTGTAACACTGTGTTGTACCCAGTAAAGAAGGCAAAAGGGGTGTTGTGGTGTTTTATTCAGAATTTGCATCCTTTGAACCAAATTGTTGAAGCAGAATCTCTGTTAGTTCCTAATCCAGCCACAATCCTATGTAGCATCCCAACAGGAGCTATCCATTTCACAGTAATAGACTTGAAGAACACCTTATTCTCTAGACCGCTCCATGAAGAGTCACAGAACTTGACTTCATTTCTATATATAAACCAGAAGTGGACACACACGAGATTAGCACAGGGGTACTGTGGGTCACCTTCTATCTTTAATAGGGTCCACCAGATGTATCTTGGCAACATACAGATGGGGAGAACTGTCATAAAGTATGTAGTTGACATTTTTATGTGTAGCAAGTCCGAGAAACAGTGTCAAAATGACTCACTGTACTTATTGACAGTATTGCCAGAGAAGGGTTACAAGGTAGACAAGGCGAAATTACAATACTGCCAGAAGGAAGTGCTCTATATTGGGCAACTGATATCACAGGAAGGGTGAAAAGTGATTCCAGAAAGGGCAGAGGCGATCCGCAGAATGCTAATGCCAAAGACAATAAGAGAAATGCAGCAGTTTGTGGTCCTCTGCAATTATTGAAGGGGCCTGGGTGTTTGATTATAGCACATACACAAGACCTTTGCTAAGTGGACTCAGGGAGGCACAGAGAAGGGGTGGCAAGTTGCTATGGACACACAAGGTGGCTGAAGCATTCGAGGAGCTGAAGGAAGCAATATACACAGCTCCAGTGTTAGGAATCCCAGACTACCATGAATTCTATTTGTTCTCACATTCCAATGGAGTAGTGATAACTGCAGTACTCACCCAGAAGACTGCCTTAGGAGCATGCCCTCTTTGCAATGGTTGAAAGACCCAAAAGCACGTTCACTACACAGAGAGCTTCTGGATACGAGGTAATCATCTTGAATCCAGCAGTAAAGGTGATGAGGTGCAGAACTGTAATCCTGGCGACATTCCTAGCTAAACCATTGGAGGAGGGAGACTATGTACAAGACTGTACTACTTACATAGAACAGTATGACAAAATTCCCAAAGTAAGGGAGAAGGCACTTGAGGGGGCAAAGTACTTTATATTGATGTGTCCTCGAAGATAGACCAGGCAACGGTGGAAAGACACACTGGGGTGGCAGTGGTGAAGATAAAGTCAGAGGGGACAACCAAAGCAGTAGCAAGTGTGAGTTGCCTTCACATGTTTCAGTGCAAGCAGTAGAATTAGTGGCTCTCACAATGGCATTAGAAGCACACAGGGACCACAAAGTCACATTGTATTGTGATTTGGACTACGTGACATCTACAGTACACTCTGGACTGTTACGATGGCAGAGGAGGGGCCTCTGACATGCTGATGGCACACCGGTGCAGCAGGCACCCCTATTGGGCAGGCTCATAGATGCGCTCCAACTCTCAGCAGCCACAGTGGCCATGAAGTGCCAGGCCACTTGAGGGGGGGGGGCCTAGTCTCCTGGGGCAACAAAGCTGCAGAGGTAGAAGCGTAGTGCACTGCATATTTCTCTGAAGTAACACACTTTGATACCCCCATGAAACACACATATCCATGTGCACAATATAATTCTAAAGGAATGCTATAATACTTTACCAGCCATGCAGATAACACAATTCCAGGTTTGGGCACTGATGGAGGAGAACGAATTATGCGTACGAAGGGGATGTACAAATCCCCCACCGATGTTTTGTGGCGACAGGAGAGCACAGGCAAGCTAGTAATTCCAACAGCACTATTGCAGATTGCACTCAGGCACTTGCACTACCCTACTCATCTGGGTTACAATGTAATTGGCGCACACATTGGGGAAGAGTGGTTTTGTACAAATATGGCAGAGCATATAGCGGCATTCATGGAAAATTGTGTTACCTGTACAACATTCAGTGGTGGTCATACTTTGCGTATAGTGAGAGGCGCCATACCCCACATGATTGGGACTTTCCAACATCTCCACATTGACTATGTTGACATGATCCAAGTCTGCCAGGGTTACTGCTACATGATAGTGGTTGTATGCCCATTTTCCCGGTGGATCGAAGCCAGTCCCTGCTCACACCGATGCTCTCAGAGCATTAAAATTCCTCATTTGATACATGCTCCCACGATAGGGGGTTTGTGCGGTCGTGCAGTGTGACAATGGACCTCATTTTGGGAATGAAACGTTTGAGCACATCACAGCTTTATTGGTGATACAGCGCAAAGTCTCCTGTGCCTATCACCCACAAGCAAATGGGATATGTGAGTGCCTCAACAGCCTGCTCAAAGAGAAAAATGCAAAAATAAAAGCCATGTTAAAAAATTGGTTGCTCCATTGTTTGCACTTATCCCTGTTCACATTGTGCAATCAGCCCCGATCTGACCACCACTTAATGACCCATGAGGTGGTGACTGGACGGCGCATGCAAATCCCACTGACTCCTCCCACTACAGCATTGACAGATGCTCATGCCAATTCTGATGTATTTGGAAATGAAATGCACAAGTATCTTGCTTCCTTGATGGCTAGTGCCTCTTTTATTTCTCACCAACTGCAGGCACGGCGGGAACAGTCGAAGAACAGTGAAAATGACAACATCCCAGAAATGAGTGAGGGACTCTTAAAGCCACCACTACTCTAGCCGGGGGACATTATTAAGGAGTTTCATCAGGCCCTGGTATAAACCCAGGCTTGTGGGGATGTATGGCGTGAAGCAGGCCACAGATCATGCAGTAAAATTAAGTGGCAAGAAGGTCTGGATACTATTATAGATGCAGAGCTTGACCTAACAAACTAACATCATAATTATGCATTTTGGAGGCTTTTCAGGTGTGTTTTACAGACCCTTGGAGCAATGCAAGAGAATACTTGGTAATCAGAAAATCGGAAGTCTAAGTTGAAATGTTGTGATAATGTTTTGTGCCTTCTCCTGTCACTACCTCTTTACCCTCCTTGTATTACAAAGAATTGAATTTTCACATGCACAAGCTGTGACCCCCACTGTTGTAACCCCTATCCATGCTGTTACAGAAGGCATATCTGGGCAGACGATACACACTGCTATGGAAGTAAAGAGACTTAGACGCAGTGCAGATATAGACTTAGACTTCAAATAGGTAAATTCCTATCTAACTGATTCTGCCCGTATTTCCAACATGTGGTACACACACATGGCCAAGGTGGTCAAATAAACCACAGGAGAGAGCTGTTACTTATGTTCTCTCATCCCCTATGCCATGAGTGCATCCTGGACATTCGTAGCAACTGAAATACTATCAGCCTGTGCACAATGCCTCATGCAGCTATCACTCTGCACCACAAGAGGACGATTTCAAGGCAGATGAGCAACATTAAGGTAGATGTCCAAAAAGAGATTCCCGTATGAAGACAGTTACATCAATACCAAAAACTAGAGTAACAGGGGATACCAGGAATATCCAAATACTGTGACCTGGCCTGGATAGAACATACACAAAATTAACATAAAAGGTCAGAGTAGTAAAGTGTTCAGGTGGCCACTGTTGATGTAGTAAAAAAACCTACATACTCATACTAAATTCTGAGTACACAAAACAACCGTGAAGCACATGCGTCTATCATGATATAACAACTCTGTGAGGTGAAACGATTAAATTCAACCCAGTAGACGCTCAAACAATTAAGTGTTTATTATTTATTAACATTTATTAAATAAATCACTAGAAAAAGTCATATTTTAGTAAAAAACATACAACATTAGTATCAACAATATTTCATGTAGATCAATCCCTCCAATTCATTATCGGACTGATCTGATACAACATTCCCATCCATAAATCACATCCAACCACACTACAACCATACCACATACATACACAAGTCATTCAGAAAATCATTCACAATCCATACAATGATAAAACAATTTATCCTCAGTAAAACTCAAACAATCTAAAACATCATTATACAATATCTAATCCATTGTTAGTATGAACCATAAATTTAACACCTAAGAGCCTATTCCATGTTATTATGAACTTTACTGGCTCGGGTGGATTTGACTTCTAATCTTGCTCACAAATAACAAAACATCCCCAACCCGACATGTTTCTTTTTGTATAACATCCAGTAAACAGAAATTCTTCAGGGGCACTATGGTCCAGCGGAGTCAGATGGAGTGTAGATGGAGAAAAAGGAAATATGTAGAATACACCAACAGAGCAAACCTAGATACAAACAAAAGAACACTGAGTCAATCAAGCTAAAATGCTTGCATTTCATGATTGACCATTACTGCCATCGTATTTTCAGTAAACGTGGCGTAGATTAGGTTATTAATACCTTTCAACTCTCTTCAACTAAGGAAACAGAAAGCGGACCGTAATCCACAAACCGGTAGAAGACACCATAATAAATTGGTGCCTCTAAAATCTATCCACCATCACCAACACCTCGTGGCACCTCTTAGACACTCAAAATCAACCAAGTAATACCTCACCAAGGAGTGAGACCTCATGTTACCCGAAAGTAGGCATAACCAGGACCCCACGGAATAGAAGAGATCCCACAGTGAGAATAATTATTTAGAAAACACTTACATTGCGTCTCCTGTAATTTTGTGGCGGGAGAACCCAAACGGGGGTAACCCACAACAGCACACTGTTGGGGGCACCGCGTCACCAAGAAATCACCCGGCGTCCAGACACTGATTTTTTAGAAAAAGCCTCAACCTGTGCTCAGTACATGAGTGGTGGCAACTTGATACCTGTCTGTAAACACGGAGGTGAAAAACAAAATAAGAAGCCATACACTATGGGAATCCATAGAGACCAACACAGACAGCCTTCCATGTTAGCGTAATATCTGGAGGACAAATAAATAAAAATGATCCCCGTCAAAAATGCCAGTACACACCATACACTTCCTTTGTGCACAAGCATCCTAACGGGTAACAAGCTCACCTATGTAGAGAAATCAAACTCTTTCCAGTCTCTGCATGAGTCTCGACCGTGTCACGACAGGACTCTTCTGATTCAGTAGTATAGACCACGGCAACAAAGTTAGTCGTGACCGTAAAAGTACCGAATTCTGGGACAGGAAGGGGAGAACCACAGAGAGAAATGGATCAGAAAACCATAGTTGATCTGTAAAGTGTCCCATAAAATGACAAGGACTAGAATCACGTATATGCTTAAAATGCCTAATACATGAAGCGTGTCATAATTATATGCACACATGGACTCGACCTAGCTCCCATGTACACGTTCACCACTAAATGGTCTTAAACATGAAACAGATCACACGTATGGGAGCCGCGAGAATATACCAAATGCCCTCTGTCTACAAATCTCAACAGCTACAGAGTCAGAAAAAATATAACATAATAACCGCACTTGGGGGGGAATGTCTTGCGCATGAAACGGAATTTCAAAGGGAACTATCCCTGAAACCCCTCTTACCTCAGTGACTTTCTTCCGACAAACAACGGGGGTGGCCGCGTAAATCCGATCTACCGGCATATCCACCAGTCCGGCTGAAGGGATCCGATTTAAAAGCCCTCCCCGTGTTGTCATGTGACTCGCACGTGACTCGCACGTAACGCGAGCCGAACCAGCGAGGCACGCCCCCAACAAGCTCAAAGGGGGCAGTGCCAGCTAGTCAACCAGCAAAGTCCTGCTGGTCAAAGTAAACATTCACCTCGATTGTGTAGATAGAAGGCCCGCGAGTGTCAGGAAAGGACAGGCGGAGGACGGGAAAAAAATAACAAGCGGAGGACAGGAAAAAAACAACAACATGAGATGGATACAAATGTTTGCACAAGAGAACTCATGCAGAATACAATTGGATATAAACATAATCAATCCTATCAGACCTGGAAAGCTGAAACATGTGTCAAAAACACATTCGGGTCATGTATCAGGGGGGAACAAGATGGTGACCTTCAAAGAGGCCAAACAAGCCATCAATCTGAATATCAGGCTGGAACTCAGTCAGTGAGAGTATTCTGGATTAAAAATTCCAATCTATCGCCTAATTTAAGCCAACCACATGGCTTTTACTCAAAAAAATGAGTTTAGTCTCCTCCTTTGTTAAAGTATGTTTATCCACAGAAGCGTTGTTGGTAATCGCAATCTTCTTTAGTATGGTCCATTTCAGATCCTCACAATTGTGGTTCTGCATTATGAAATGCCCTACCATCGGGTCTGTTAAATTCCTAAGTCTGATACAGCTCTTATGTTCGCTGATACAGACTTTGATTCTTCGTTCGATTTTACCGATGTAAATTTTATGGCAGGGACACCAAATGGCGTATATTACAAAACTCGAATTGCAATTCGTGAAACCTCTTTGTTCCCAAAGTCTGGGAAGTCCAATATCCACCTCGGTGGTCCGTCTAGTGAGGGGACAGCACACACACATGCCACACGGAGCATGTCCCCTCAGTTTAGGTAACCCCCACTGTTGAGTGATGGTGGCTTGTTTGTTAAACTTATTACTGATGTCGTTTCTGCACACCATCTCCTTAACATTGCGACCCCTTTTGAAGGCGCATCGTGGGGTCGACACAGGTATCTTAGCATGCGCTAACAGAGACCAGTGTCTTTTAACAATCTTAACCACATGGTTGGAAAGATGGTTGAAGGTACTCACGAAAACTAGAGAATCTGACTCAGAAGGGCTGGTTTTAGGTCTGTATTCTAACAAGGCCTCCCGATGATTATTGGAGGCCCTCTTCAGAGATCTCTTAACAATTTTCTTAGGATATCCACGTTGGATCAGATTATGACTCAAATCTAAGGCTTCCGACTCGAACCTTTCTTTCTCACTGCTGTTCCGCTTGAGTCGGAGAAATTGTCCGAAAGGGAGATTATCCCTCAAGGCCTTGGGGTGAAAACTGTCATATCTGAGAAGGGAATTCCTGTCCGTGCTTTTGTGAAAAGGTTTCAATCCCAATACATTGCTGCAGGGTTTAGAATAGATGGTCAGATCGAGAAAATCTATCTGTTCCCTATGGAAGTTCATAGTGAACTTCAAAAAGGGGTTAATCCCGTTCAACCACTGGAAAAAAGTTTGTAAAGTGGTTTCATCGCCATGCCATATTAACAGTACATCGTCAATGTACCTACGCCACAACAAGATACATTCTTTAAAGATATTCTGTTCACTATAAATACTCATGTGCTCTACAAAATCCACATAAAGATTGGCTAGAGATGGTGCCACAGCCGAGCCCATGGCGGTACCATGGACCTGTTGGTAAAACCGGCCGTCAAATTGAAAATAATTTTCAGTTAAAGCTAGCTCCGTGCACCATAAAATGAAAGAGCTAGGTGTCATCCCGGTACTGCGTTTAGTTACCAACAACTCCTCAATAACGTCCAAAGTGGATGACTGAGGAATTTTGGTATATAAGGAGACAATGTCCGGAGTTACAAGAATATCCTCATGGGGATCGAAGTGTGAATTTTCGATCAACTTGATGACAGCCATAGAATCTTGAACATAGGACTTCATTTTGCTAACATATCCTTTTAAAAAGGAATTTTGCCAAAGGTTCCAGTACTGTATTCGTTCCCGAAACTATTGGTCTGCCCGGTGGATTCAATAGTGTTTTATGAATCTTCCGCAAGATATAAAACAAAGGAACACTAGGATCTCTCTTTACCAGATACTCAGCTTCCTTCCGATTTATCCAATTCCTGTCCCTTGCTTTTTCGACTTTATGGGCAATGGTATTCATCAAACGTGCCGTAGGGTCCTGTTCAACAAGTTTATAAAAAGTGGTATCTGAAAGCTGTCGTAAACACTCTGCGACATAATCTTGACGGTTCAATAGCACTATCGCAACACCCTTATCAGCACCACGTATTACTATAGCCTTGTTGGTTTTCAGAGATTTGAACGCTTTTCTCTGTGCCCTCGAGCAATTCTGGAAGGAAAAAGGAGATTGGGTACACTCCAACGTTTCCAAATCTGCTAAAACCCGTCTCTCGAACACCACAGACTCTGGACTATGGCTCGTGGTTGGTGGACAAAAAGAGGATCGATTATGTAAACCGCTATTTCTATCTTCATCCTCAAAAGGATTCTCATGGAAGTACTGTTTTAAATGTATCTTCCTGAAAAGTTCCTCTATTTCGACCCGGGAGACAAAACGGTCGTATGAGATAGTTGGAACAAATCCAAACCCCTTTTCCAGAACAGAAGTCTCAACCGGAATGGGTATATATGCGGACAAATTTATCAATAAGCTTTGTTGCTCCTCGTTACTGGTGGTTCGTAATCCCAGTTTTGTTGGTCCTGATCTAAAAAACCCACAGAGGGTCCCCTACCTCTAGTGAATGGGCGAGTGTTCTGAGACCTACGTCTGTTGGGATTCCCACGACCCCGATTGTTACCACGTCTCTGTTGTCTTCCACCGCCTCCACGAGAAAAAGTGTCTTCGTCTGAACTGTGCGAGCTGAACGAGGTGTTGGTGAACCTCGCATTTTTCTGTTGTTGAGTTTTAGATACCCCATCATAATGTTGATCCGGTACATACCCCTCTTGGGTGTAGCGGAACGCTATCTAACGAGAGAAATCAGTGATATCTGTTTTAAGCCGTCTAATGCGGTCTTGTACTGTGGACTCTTTAAAATCATTCATTTCCCGAATGATCTCATCCAATCTCTTAGTGTAAACCTCCAGCGGTACAAGTTTTTTGATGGCTTCTTCTAATTTAGACAGTTCTTCAAGTTGTTTCACTGACATTTCTTTCGCTGTGTCAATTATTAGTATCAGCCAATCCCTACCGCATTTATTCGCAATGTAACTCCACCTAATGATGAATTCCTTATTGTCCAGAAATAATTGTGGCTCATTCCTCACCACTAAACCTTGTGGTAAGACGCCATTGCGCAGGTATTCCAACATTATAGTGCCGTGGAGTTCTGTGCGAATGGATCTTTTACGAAGTTGAAAAAGCTCATCCCAGTTACTGATGTTAGTGAGTGGGGAACTCTCTCCATCGTTAAAGAATAAAGAGGATTTGGCCAGCAATTCAGCCACATATTTGTCGTCATAACTGCAAGTTTTGTCGGCCGCCATTGTTTACTAGACTAGGCAGAACACTTACACAAATAGGAGGTGACGTGGTCGATTGAGAATATCCAGAAAGGCAACGAAGGGCAGAATGATAGAGAAATATCCCTTGTTGAAGAAAGGAAAAGGAAGGAAAAAATCCCACGGACGTGATCCGTGCAAAAATACCAAAAACTAGAGTAACAGGGGATACCAGGAATATCCAAATACTGTGACCTGGCCTGGATAGAACATACACAAAATTAGCATAAAAGGTCAGAGTAGTAAAGTGTTCAGGTGGCCACTGTTGATGTAGTAACAAAACCTACATACTCATACTAAATTCTGAGTACACAAAACAACCGTGAAGCACATGCGTCTATCATGATATAACAACTCTGTGAGGTGAAACGATTAAATTCAACCCAGTAGACGCTCAAACAAGTAAGTGTTTATTATTTATTAACATTTATTAAATAAATCACTAGAAAAAGTCATATTTTAGTAAAAAACATACAACAACATTAGTATCAACAATATTTCATGTAGATCAATCCCTCCAATTCATTATCGGACTGATCTGATACAACATTCCCATCCATAAATCACATCCAACCACACTACAACCATACCACATACATACACAAGTCATTCAGAAATTCATTCACAATCCATACAATGATAAAACAATTTATCCTCAGTAAAACTCAAACAATCTAAAACATCATTATACAATATCTAATCCATTGTTAGTATGAACCATAAATTTAACACCTAAGAGCCTATTCCATGTTATTATGAACTTTACTGGCTCGGGTGGATTTGACTTCTAATCTTGCTCACAAATAACAAAACATCCCCAACCCGACATGTTTCGTTCTTTATAACATCCAGTAAACAGAAATTCTTCAGGGACACTATGGTCCAGCGGAGTCAGATGGAGTGTAGATGGAGAAAAAGGAAATATGTAGAATACACCAACAGGGCACACCTAGATACAAACAAAAGAACACTGAGTCAATCAAGCTAAAATGCTTGAATTTCATGATTAACCATTACTGCCATCGTATTTTCAGTAAACGTGGCGTAGATTAGGTTATTAATACCTTTCAACTCTCTTCAACTACATCAAGACTCCAGAAATGACGGATGATTACTGGAATACAGACAAAACCATAGAATATAACACTGAAGATCTACACAAAGGAAACACAGGTAGTGACACAAAAATAGTTACAGTGTCCCAAGTCAGAACCAATTGAGATAGGAGGGATGCCAGGATGCTGGGAAAGGCTGCAGATGCTAGTGCATGGACAAGTGTATACAGCAGATGGGTGGAAAGAGGGAGTGGTTGGGAGTAATGCACATGCGCTCCTAACAGTTCCAGTGAAACAGTGCAGAAGGAAAATGGCAATTGCCTCAAGGAATGGGAAGCAATTGCGAATCTGCTCACAAGGGTGGAGAACAAAGCAGGGCCCATGCAAATCATACAACTTGAGGGTGCTTCATTATGTTTCCAGAATGATGGTCCAGTAAAGGTTGGAGATAATAAAGGATGTAAGCAGATCTCGAAAATACCAGACATGAAGGTCAGAACAGCAGTGCTGATGAACCACTACTGGGCCTGCCGGTCAAATGCATACATGCAGCTGCCACCAGAATGGGGAGGAGTATGCTCACTCATACAGTTGAACACGCTAGCATTGGTAGTGCCTCAGAAAGACAAACAAGAAGACTGGTTCCCCAAAATGGATGCTCACCAAAGAAAGAAGAGATCTGTAGGGTTGACCAGAGTGAAAAGAGTGAACTATGCATCATCAAAAATGGAAGAGGCATTAGACTCGATAGCACCAGAGCACAGACTGTTCAGCAGAACTGAGATGTTCTTTGTGTCGACCGTTCTTGCAGTCCAAACAAGCAGACATGACAATGGACTTCAGATAACACATTGGGAGCTGATGCAAATGATAAATTCAAACAAGAGTTCAATGCCATACCGCACTTGAACGTTCTGAATACTCACAAGGCATAGTAGGTTCAAGCCTGCCCCTCTTCTCCTTCTGCTCTTAATATTGTGTTGTAATTGTATTTCCTATGTAATACCCATGTATTTCCCACCCTCCCTCCCTGCCTTGTGGGCAATTTGAAACAATATATTCTTATTTTATAAGCTCCATGCAAGCAAACAATAAATGAATAAAAGAAGAGTTGCGAGCATTGAGGTTAATGTTTCTCCAGAACAGAAATGTTTTAGACCTTCTCATGACCATAGAGGGAGGCATTTGTGCCATGATCGGATTTATTTGCTGCACATACCTTGCTTCCCATGATGAACACAATGGGACAATGACAGAAGCCATTACCAGGCTATAAGAGCTGAATGCCAAGATGGAGGGGGAAACTAACACTGTAGGAAACGACAATGGTTGGCTGTCATACATCTACTCCTGGATACCAACCTAGATGGCCAACACACTGAAAGTATTGGTAGGAGCATTGATACTTTTTGTGTCATCAGATTAGCCATCACACAATGCAGAAAGACCACTAGATGCCTTTGGGCTTTGTGCGCTATATAAAATGATTAAATAAATAAATAAATAAAAGACCATTGGGATAAAAGTGATGGTAGACATAGAAACTGAAGAAGACATAGAGACAAAGATCCGAAATGCAGTGAAATAACAACTGATGCAGTGTCCTCTGTTCCCGACAGAAACAGTGTTCAAGTTCCCATTCAACACCCATGACTATTGGGGGAAAATGGGATTGGAGCAACCCTGGTGGAGACTGAAGTTACCTGACATTGAGTTTGGACGGCCATGCAAAGTATCATGGACATCTCGAAGGGATAACAAAGGTTTGCCTCCCGAAGTTGCACGGGAACAGAGCGAGTCGTGTAGGTAGTGTGGTCAACTCATCGACCAGAGGGGGGATTGAAATCAGAGGTCCAAGCATGGCCCTCATGTCCTCTACACGACCCTCGGGCCACAGTCAGAGAAATGACAGATGCACCTCACTCTTTGGCCCTTCATTTCCATCATCAATGTATTGCAGATGTGAGAAACACTACTCTATCAGACAGCCATTCAATCCATACCCAATCAATAATATGGAGGAGCTGGAGGTGTCAGCATTCAAACAAGTCGACTGACCGCAAATTGAGAAATAAATGACGTCATCACTGACAACATGACATAGCCGCACTTAGAAAAGAAGTACATAGCCATCAATTGGCAAAGTTAAACAAACTTGCATTAGGTTATGGTATATAGACATGAAAGACATGCTTATGACTCACACAAATAGATGATTGACGCACATACATACCTCTATATACATCTATATCCTTCGCCAAAGCTGACCTGCAAGACACCAAGTATACATATACCTAGCTTGCACATGCTTGATTGCCATTAACATGGAAAGCCATAAGGACAAATATGGAAGCTATAGGCACACTCATGTTAATGGAAAGAGGAGACAGACTTGAAATTCATGAAAGTGATGACAAGATCGCTGCAGCCAGAGGCAAGCAGATTCAAGGCACACCATCCAAGTATGAGGCAAGATGGTAAGTTCCTGGTTAAGAAGAGGGTAAGGCATCTGAAAGAAATTCAGGCTATAATCCTCACAATTACAAGCAGGAGAGCTTAATTTTGGGGTCTCAACACCCGTGACCTAGCAGTGCAAGACAATGCCCATTCAATCAAGGCAGACAGGGTGAAGTTGTTCCCATCGAACCAGAGGTGGCAAGATAGAAGTGTTGCTCCTGTACTAACAACTACATACACTCTCCCAGGGTTAGGTGATAAGAGATGGCAACATTAGGGAACACACAGCACCTCCATGTTAATTCTCATTGTCTTGAGAAGGTACACTCAGCCTGGTAACCATCCAGGGTGCCAGGTCTGGAGGGATACATTATATGCAATCCAGAGTCACCTTTCACATGCAGACATAATATTTTGCAGGAGCCAATAGTCTCCCTACAGTCCTGCAACTTGGTATTTTGTGGAGTGTAGAGGTGGTCCCGGGATGAACCACCAGATATGGCAACCCAGTAGTAGAACTATATCTTATAGAATGTTTATATAGTTTGCCTAAACTGACCAATCTGAACGCCCAATAGGTTTCGGGGGCTAAACCTGATTTTGTGATGTCAATTCTGGATAAAGCCTTGTGGCACACGCTCAGAAGACGAGTGCTCAGGAGAATGTATGTTTTTCTGGTGTGGTCCCTGTCATTTTGTTAGATAATACAGACATTAAGCTTTGCCTTATGGCGGAGTCTCCCGTTCTTGTGGCAGTGAGTTTTTGATGGGCCTGAGGGTCCCGCTGTTGGTAATTAGGGTGACTGCTATAGAGACTCTGCCGCCCCAACACAATGGGCCTCATTACGACCCAGGCTGAGGACCATGGTGCTATTAGCACCATGGTCCATGCCGGTGTCCGCCATGGAGGAATGGGGAATTACCACCCCATTCCGAGGTTGGTGGGGCGGTAATTCCCCATGCCGCCATGGCCCTTCCCCATTCCCATTTTTGCCCCATAGGGCTCAATGGGAATGGGGAAGGCGGTAATTACGGTACCGCAAATTGCGGTACCGTTATTAGCGCCAAAGTCCCTTTGCGGGTCCCTACTTTAACGGCTGGAAAAACCAGCCGTTAAGGCGGGTCCTGCAAAGGGACCTCGTAATCAGGCGTTAAGGGTTTAATGGCGCCGACACCTTTTACGGCGCCGTTAACCCCTTAACGCCAGGGTCGTAATGAGGCCCAATGTCAATGCACAATGTCCTGCAAAACCTTTGAGGTACAATTGGTTTCCCTTGTAGCTCAGACTTTAGTTTGACTTCTGACTATGCCCAGGAGTATCATACATAGCTAGCTATGAGTAGCAATTGCTTCATTGCTTTGCTACTAACAGCCTCAGGGCCTGTTATAAAATGCAGCAGATTCAACCAATCGGACTACTGAAAGTATGGATTCAACTTTATTTTTATTCGAAGCACATGGTTTGGTGTTTCTACCTGTGATCCAGGGTCAACTCTACCGCAAGAACTGTGTAGGCTGCTACCAGGAGTGCCAAAATCAGAACGGTGGTGCTATTTTTGATCTAAAAACATCAAACATGACTTCACTGTAAGAAAGGGCGTTGTCAAAATTGTACTTGGCAAAAATCCTTGCACCAGCACTAGTCTTATAGTTTTGCATGGTCCTGCAACCATGGAGTTTTCAGGAGCTCAAAACAAGAAGCAACATTGGGCCTCATTACAAGATAGGCGGAATTCTGGAGGTAAGTCCTCTGAAAAATTGCTGTGAGGAATTACTGTTACTGCTGTTAGGGACCACTACACACAACTGTGACTACAGGTGTAAGCAAAACCAACCTTTGGTATAAGTATGTACTATACAGTTTTTGGTAGCGGAGCAGAGCAGCCAGGCTTATCTCAAGAGTAAATGTGAGCTGTAATGATGTTACACAGAGGTCTACAATCACAGGTGTTCAAATAAACTCTTACACTCAAGGTTTCTTTGTTAAATACCTATTAATTTATTTAACTGTCAGTTATAAAACATTCATAAGAAGGAGGCAATATAATCACACACAAATATACTTCAGTACTGTACACTCTAAATTTCTGAGGCATTCAGAATACTTTAAAGGAGAAGCAAAAAGGCATAGGTTATCAGAACATAGAAAGAATACAGTTATTGCTTAGGCAGTGCAGATATTTTGAGTTCACCAGAAGAGTCAATTCAATTCAATAGGCTAGGCCAAAGTCAATGGGCTAAAGCCTTGGCTAGGATAAAGCAGTGCTGGTAGATAAACGGAAAAATCTCTGCAAAAGTTCTCAGGAATAGTTTGTAGCAAGAAGAATTATATGTTGGGTCACAAGCTAATTAGGCCTGTGAGTTGGGAAAGTGTCAAGCACTTTCACTGCGAGAGGTAAGCACTCTCAGTCTGGTTTTACAGTACCTTTACAAGTGAAGAAAAAGATTCAGCTGGTGACCTCTGTTCCTGGCAGTTCCTGCAGATCTCGCTGTTCCTAGGGCATAGTCATGGGGACAAGAGGGAGGACGTTGGGGGACTCCTGCACTGCAAAGGGACTGGTCAGAAAGCTGGTAACTCTTCGATTCCGGTAGCTGTAGTCAAGCACACAAGCTGGTGTCCGTCTACCTGGTTATTCAGTTTCCTTCAGCACTCTGAGGAAAATACAACCAGCTGTGTGAATGATATCCAGGTTGCTTAGTGTCGGGTTGATTGGTCCCACCAACTCAAAGGGAAAAGTCGTCCTTGCAGGGCTTCTCTGTCGAGATGAACTTAGTGATTCGGACCTGCAGCAGGGCTTCACCGGGCAAACCAATGGTCCAGGAGTTGCAGCAGCCGTCCTCTTCAAGCTCGTCTTCAGTTCTTTCCTTCCAGTGGTCGACTCTGTCTTCCAAGCGAAGAGACTCGCCTTTTATTCAGTTCTCTCCCATTCATTCCAGCCTAGTTGTCACTCCCCCAGCAAGGTGGCTGTCCTTGCCAGATAGTCAGCCAGGCAATCACCACAGAGTCCGTTTGGGTCTCCTAGGAGACTAAGCACAGGGAGTTTTGGGCACCTCCCTCATTTCCTGCCCACCCCAGACACTCGGGCACCAGAGGCGGTCTTCAGTCCTGAAGCCTACCAAAGCAGAATGAACAAAGGAACCAAACCTGGTTTGGCGTGCACAGCTAAGCTCTAGAAGGACCTTTCCACAAAAAAACGCCAAAAAAAGAATACCGGGACCTGTTTTTACAGAGGGGACTCAGACGCCATCTTGAAAAACATGGCTCCCGCGATTTAACGCTCCCGGTGTTCGCGGTCAGATAAAATCATGGTAGTTTGTTGTAAAACCACTGCCACCAGCCATTTCGAGAGAAAAGGGTAGCATTTGACTGCTACATGAGTATCTCGACACAGGAGATACTAAGTAACCCCTCCAGCACTCGATTGTAAGATATGGTGTGCTAGGTCTAGGAATTTAGAAAGATTAGTAAAGTCAATTTCACTTTACTTACTCTGGGAAACAGTAGTTTATCCGCGAGAAGGTATTTAAACCTTGGGGAAGCCTAAAAAGGTTTCCCTCTGCCACTGCACTGAGTGTGCTGTGTGACACACATGAAACGATGATGCCTATGGAGTTGACTAAAACTCCATAAGCAAAGAAATAACCACAAAAAACAAACAGAATTAAAAAGTTCAAAGTCCCAAAGTATAGCAAAAGAGCTGGAGGGCTCTAAGGTGGGAGGAATTGGCACATTTATGAGGATTCTCCCTAACAACCGCCACTTGGTCAGGTGTAATTTCCGCCTGGTTACAAGTGGTAGTGGCGGTGTAATTCCCCATTTATTTTGGTGCTTTTTTTGTGGAATTATGCCACAGAATTACCTCTGCAGCAAGTCCACCAATTCTGCCGATTTTTGGGTGTTGAGTCGGAAGATTTACAACCAGAGTTTTGCTTAAGGTAAATCCTCCACTCAAAACCAAAAATCATAATTTGGCATAGTGGTAAAATTGCTGGTAACTCAGTTACTGACAAATTTAACACTTACTGGCTAACTCTAAATGAGACACGCAGGGTTATTCCATGGGGAAGCCAAGCATCTCTGATCTCATGCAAATACAACACAGGCAGAGATGCTGGCAGTTTTCTCACACAGAAAGGATGGGGAAGCAGTTGTGGACATGACACTCCCCTCCCCTGGTCCATTTGAGAAAAGTATGAAAATCGCATGAATCGTAATTTACTGTTTCTCTGCCAGTAAATATGATCCGCCTAAGTATCAAAATGCCCCTCTTTGTATTGTGGTAGTCTTGAGAAAGCTGGGCTCAGAGAAACACATTGCCATGCCCCTTTTGAAGTTTTAACTTCTACATGGCGCCAACACTTCAAAGTTAAAATTAAGGATGTGGAAAGCATTTGGACGAGATTTGTTGAGTTTGAGCCCAAGGGGATATGGGAGACATGCTTTTGGATTTTTACTTTCCTAATTCTACTTTGTAATGTGTGTTCCTTTACTTTTTATCTTGCTACTTTCAGGAACAGCAATTCCAATGGTGGTTCATTGAGAATCGGACGCAGTACAAGAGTTCTGCAGTGGCGTGCCGGCCTACACCCCCACTATTTCAGCAGTGGACAGTGCGTCTGGGATACATGAGCTTTCTATTGGGTTTTATGAGTTGCACATGCGTGTAGGGCCCTTCACAGATTAGCTCATCCGATTCATGAGAAAAAGGGACTCTCTGGTAACAAGCATCTGTACTTTCTAGCAGTACTGTGCTGTAAGGGCAGTTCCTACGTCTAGCTCCTGATCTGCCGTATTTACTCTGCAACATAGTTTCTTTAGATGGTAAGATGCTGGAAAAGATGTGCACGAGACTCTGCAATCAGACACCACCGTGTCTCTGCTGCACTGCAAGATGGAAACTCTGACTGTGATCCATATGCATTTGCAGGATTGCAATGAGGTAAAAAATGGTCCCGGTTGTGGTGTGTGACCCACCCAAGTGTATTGCCCATTTAAGATGGACAGTGATATGTGTAGCCCTCCTATGTGTATTACCCTTTTAAGATGGGCTATGACTGTGTCATGGCCCAAGTTAATAAGAGGAGCCCCTGCAGGCGCGTGCATCAGAATGGCTGCAGACTCCCAAAGAGGGACAACTGAGTCAGTCTCTCATTTAGGCCTGCATCCCCACACCGTGTGAGCATGGGCCTGCAGGCCATCATGCCGTGAGGCCCTCGTGCAAGCAAGGTGGCAAGGGTCAGCATGGTCTGGGTATGGCCCGCCCTGCCCCCACATAAGACCGGGTGTTCCCCGGCAACCCCCTGAGGTACTGGGCCTCTAAGGTGCTGGGGGCCCATAGCAGCAAGGGGGCCGGCTTGATGCAAATAGCCGGCCCGCAGAACACTGGTCACTAACAATAAAGTGACCCACTTTCACAAATCACTTGTCATTATTTTTTGCCTCAAACTATTTGAGTTTTATCTGGGGGCACCTTGTTTGTGAAATTCTTGGCAAATTGTGCATTTGAGTGGTCATTGGGTGAATACATTTGGTAAAACTACCAGTTGCACAGGGCATGAATTTATCGAAGTGTTCCACCGTATCCTATAAAGGGTTCCCATACCAGCGAGATGGACCCGCCATTTGGGCATTGCCTTATTGCTACCTAAGTCATTCCGAGCCTGTACATTTGGGCAAAGGTCAGGTGTGGGCTGGGAAGGGTGGCCAGGGGGTACTTGCCTCACAGGTTGAGTAAGCTGTTGGTGCCTGGGCAAGGGCTGACTATGTAAAAAATTGATTAAAAAGAGGAAGTCCTCTGGAATATAGCTTAGCTGAAAGGAGCAGGGTGCTGCAAGGCACGCTCAACTTCTGTGTATATGGGTTGAGGCGCCCATGTTGTTTCAGTAATGCTGCAACTGTACGTGCGTGGGCCCCACACATGGGTCTCCACAGTGATTGAGCGAGAGCAAGAACAACTTAGGCAGCAAAACCATCTGATTACCGCCCTCAGGCAATGGATGCATTTGAATGACAGATTCTGTGACCTTAGATGGTAATGTTAGCTGCGTTGTGTCCTATACACCAATGGCCTGATACAATACTCAGTCGCTTATTACGGTTTCTTGATGCTAAGGATTTAAGGGTGTATATCTTATTAGAGTGTGTCCTTGGTTTAATCTTGTAAGAACGTTTCCTCAAAGTTATGGTATATTTCTTGATCACTAGTGAATTCATAATGAAACAAGGGCACCCATGGATATTACTATATGGGGGTTATGTAGTAATGGCTGTTGGATAGTTTGTGGTGCTCACTTTCGGGCACAGTTGCCAAACACGCATAGATCAATGTCGAATTCATGCTGTATTGGTAGATTACAAAGTGAGTCTACAGTAGTGTATTGATTGTCGAGAACTTTAGCAGACTACACACATCAAAATCAGCATTTGCACATATTAAGATAGCCGGTTGCATGCAAACACGGGTGCAGCCTTCCACAAATGCTTTTCCCGGTCACAAACACACTCACTTAACCACAGTCACACAGACTGAAAAACACAGACACATACACACCATCTTCCTTATGAAAACAGATAAATATAAGAGCTCACGCTTTATCCATCTCCATTCCCAGCTCCCAGGCAGACTTCCCTTGCGGTTTTCTCTGCCTCCATGAATTGAAGTACGGCAACAACCTTCCAAGAAGTGCACAATGAAAGCCAATTGCCGTAGCTGTCTTTAGCTTTGTGGTTTCCAAGTACAGACCCCAGAGCCACAATTCTACCAGTAATACCCGACCACAGCTCCTTTTCATTGTTTTCACAGGCTAACTGGCAAATCAAAGTGAGCTACAAGTGAGCCAGGGCTACCAAAGGTGTTGAAGGGCAAGGAGTGAGCTTGGTGAGATGGGCAATTGAAGGTGGTTAGTGGCAAGGAATTGGTGACTGAGTAAGATGGGCAAGCCAAGGGGGTGAGTGGGGCATAAGAGAGGGGGATTGATTTATGGGTTAAGTGATGGAGCAGAAGAGGATTTGGGGTGTGAAAGTTAATTGTAAGAGAAGGGGGGTAAAGGGACCTTAACAATGAGGTGCAAGGGGATGGACATTGGAAAGTACTGGGCACAAAAAATATGCTCAATGAGAAAGAACAAATCTGAAAAAGTGAATCAGCCGCTTGAGTGACTGTTGCCGAGATCTGCGTCTAATCCTCATGCAACTCCATCTAAGTGTGGGCTTTTATCTGACAAACAGATGCATGCTTGCTTTTTGAATGCATGTTTTTGTTAAGAATTCAGTTTTATTGTGTTCGTTATGTGGCTTGGTTCTTTGAAAGGCGGATTAATTGAACAGTGTGAAAGTCAAGTGTATTGAACAATGCACAAGTTTAGCCCTTGAATAACAACGTTGCAGGACGTATTTTGTTGCGTCTAAAGCCTCGTCTGCAGTCTAAATTGTAAACGTGCGTCATGAAACCAGGTCTCAAATCGCACCTACCACACTTCACACATTATGTCACCTTGAGCAAATCAGTTAACCTGACTGTGGCTTATTTTCCTTAACTATCAAAATCGGGATTACCCAGCAGCAATTTTGCTCTGTGGGGAAAGTCTCATTCATATGGATGTATATTCTATCACTCCGTAAGTAATTGGAATATTAACCATTGATATAATGCGTACTGGCAGGCAGGCAGGATGCCAGTTAGGGAGACAGGATGACACGTGAGGGACTTATGTTGTAGGGGTGGATAGACGGGGCTCTGATATATATTTTATGTTCTGTGGTGGGGGTTGGGGGGGGTGCAGGAGGACCTGTCTGGGTCTTTTGACATGACAGCTGATGGCCGGCAATAAGAGCAATACCACCCTCCCTACTAATAAATTGGGTAGCTTCCCTAGCTCTTTACATTGGGGTAAACCTGGGATGGATGGTAATGTACCTGCTGTCAAATTGCAAACTGAAACACCAGGAAACATGGGCCCAAATTCCAGTTTTCCCGTTTTACCAAATGATATCATAATTGCGAAATCATTTGAGGAAGTTTGCTACGTCAGGGGGGGTGGTGTGCTTGTCTAATGAACCAGAAAAATAATGCAAATACATTCATCCTTTTTTAAGTTTGGAAAAGGAAAAAAGGAAAAGATTGTCAGCAGTGCCTTCTCCCTCTCTCTATACAGATATCCCTTAGTTGAGGATGTGTGCGTGGGGAGAGGTTGGTATTGCGTTTACTGGCTGTGGAATTTGTGGCCACCGATTTGTGGGCTTGGGCTCCTACACCACGGGCTACTGAACTGCACTTGTGGCTCCATGCCAAAAGTTGCCAGTGCTCCTTGGCAAATGTTATAACTGTAATGTGCTCCCGCTCACATGACCAGGTGTAGGGTCTGATGTACAAACATGTTTTAACATGGAAAAGTCCCATTGAAAACCTTTTTGTTAATCAGGCCCTTCGTGCCAATCATGCCTTCTAGGATGGTGCAGGCCACTTGTGCATTATTACAGATAATAGAGCAGGATTTGCCCTAGCCCATGTCTAGCACTGCTCCTAGTCATGGCAGGGGAACACATCACTGCAGCACTGACCTGAAACCTTAAGCGGGACAAGTTTCAATGTGCCCTCAGGCAATGGCGCAACCTAGGACTCCAGGAAGTAGCTTTCACTTGACTCCCGGCTGATTTGCATGTGCCAGGCTGTGGCCAGGGAAGCAGCACAGTGCCAGGCTGCTACATCAGATGCCATGCTAATGAGGGCGGGAGGTGACATTTTTCATTGTGTCTCCGTGAAGCTTTCCCGCCAAGTTGGGCTTTTTTTTTTCTTTCGAGCACGGAAAATAAACATCTTGCGGAAACAATGCATCACTTTTCCTGAATCAGGGCCCCAGAGACTGCAAAAGTGTCTTGCATTTTAATTCGGTTGCAAAGGGCAATTAAAAGGGGCCAACTGCTGGGCTTAAATTAATGACTGTGCCTCGTTTTCCACTAGACTAGAATGCATCCAGATAGCAACATACGTTTTGCAAAAGAGATGACGTTCCAAACAGCGCGATGTGCGGCGCGCAAACAGCTGGGTGCAAGGGCACCTGCCAACTTTGCCCAGCAATTCATGATGCAACATATTTTTTTTTACTTCATTTAAATGGGAATGGGTTTAGTGGCAGGCCTGGATTAATGGTGCATTTCAGTTTATAGGCACAGCATTTGCAATTCTGTATAAAAGGACATCCGTTTCCAACTCGCATTATTAGGACCATGTGACTCCATCCCAATGGAAGCTGTGTTTCCAGTCCTGGGCTTTACTTTTACAAATCACAGGTATTACAGCCTCATCACGAATTGGGCAGTGCAGTAAAACAGTAAAAATGTGACGGTACTACCGGTACCGCTGCATTACCGCACCGCCCAACTATGAATTTCTCAGAAAGTTGGAGGATTCACCTCCAGTTTGAGCTGCAGGGTAAATCCACCAATTTTTCACCCATTTTCGGTGCAATTACCATTGCACAATTACCGCCGCAGTAATCCTGCCAGAAATGCTGCACCGAGTCCTATGGACTCAATACAAATGGGGACTTAAAATCCAACAGCTATACCGCCGGACCAAGTGGTGGTAATAGTAATTGCGTTGGGATGTATTCCGGCAGATTTACCACCGGAATACCGCCGAACTCGTGATTGCTTAAGCGCTATTTGCTCAATTGAAGTTACCCAAGACTTCATCTCATAGGGCCTCATTACACGGTAGGCGGTGAGCCATGGCGCTATTAGCGCCATGGCTCATGCCGGTAAAATACCGGCACCGCCTTGGCGGAAAGGGGATTTACCGCCCCATTCCAAGGTTGGAGGGGCGGTAAATCCCCTTTCCGCCACTGCCCTTCCCCATTCCCATTTCTGCCCCATAGGGCTCTATGGAAATGGGGAAGGCGCTAATTACAGCACCGCAATTTTGCGGTGCCGTAATTAGCTCCGAGGTCCTTTAGCGGGTTGGATTTTAACGCCTGCAAGAAGCAGGCGTTAAATCCTCCAACCCGCAAAGGGACCTCGTAGTACGGCGGCAAGGGTTAACGGTCACCGTTGCCATTAACAGTGACCGTTAACCCTTACCGCCGTCCGTGTAATGAGGCCCATAGAATGCCATTGCAGTACCCTGTTTCTCGATTCTGACCTCACAAATTACTATTCACTTCCTAGTGCAGTTTCTACTTGTTCCAGGTCTGCCTTTGCTCTTTCCCTGCTTCTGAATCAGTGCCTCCTCCTATCACTGCTTAGAGTGGACAGAAACTCTTTACATTCAAATCCATATGCCATACAGTCTATTGGAATTTCCTCAATCACACATCAGAAAATACTTCAGGAATTCTATCATGAATAAACTTCAAAAACAATGATTTTATGTTTCTTAAGTCTTGGTTACTGTCTTCATTTATCCATAAATCTCCAGTGTTTAAGAGTAGGGTGGTCGCCATCCTTCTCTTTCCAGTGTAAAGCCAGCCGGCCTAGCTAACAGTAAATCCTCACAACTCCTCTTTCAAAATACCCATTTTCGGAGCTCTCAGGATGAGATCTGTTCTGCTAATGACCTTACTGGCATAACACTTTCAAATGATCCCTGGGAATCCATGTGGGAGATCTAATTTACCCAGGATATGAAGGGAAATGCGGCGGGATGCCCATTTGTTTGTGGAAAAAAAATATAACAGCAGCATCATGAACCTCGGCTTGAGGAAAAATGCCTACACTGACATCAATTTGAAGGCAGACTCAGCCTATTTCGGGCACGCGCTTGGGAGCATGAGTTGGCTGGACTTTAGAAACGTTCAGAGCCGGCCGACCCTGCCCTATCCAGACCTTGCTTTAAGACCTTATCACACAGGACTCGCTTACAGAGTAATGAAACACTGGACATTAATATTATTAAGGCTAAGACATAATTGCTTAAGGATAATCACTGGGCTGTCTTAGAATCCTTTTGTTATTAAGTCTCCAAGAGCGTATCCCTCCCGGTCTACACGTGGAGAAGAGCGTCTCTCATTAAAATACTCATTCTTCCATAAATGCTAAGGCTTTTCCAAAATATTCCTGTCTGGCCGGCCAGTTTTTATTTTTACCAACTGAGTCTCCTCTTAATTTAGTTAACTTGTCATCCCAAGAGTGCCCATCTTCGGATCTGATGGTCTGGCCATTTGGACAGGGGGGTACAGCTGTTCCTGATAGGGAACTATACTATCCTGCTGCCCAAGCTCAGTTTGCTTCCTACTGGCTGCCAGGCAACTTCCCACGCCTGCACCTGTGAGAAGAACACACCTGTGTATGCCCTCGACTCCTGCATTCCTTCTTAATCCCCCATCGGAGACGAGACATACGCAAGTTCAACCGAGTCAGTTGCGCTATGGATTCTTAGTGGTAACTACACCAGCATTCACACGCTGCATTCCCTATCACCTGGAATTCACACTCTGGGGGATCCTTATCCACAGCACGTGACAAACGGATTACTAACTCCTTAACTCTTGGAGTAGGATGGGCAGAGAAAGGACCAAGGGCGTGCACCCAGATGGCTCCTTTGTAACCAAAGATTATTTTTTTGGCAAGGTAGAAGGGAACTGCCACTCCCTTTTTCAATATCACTGAATGCACGAGACCTCCCAGGGCCTGAGACTCAAAGTTCTCTTGCAAACCCGCCCCCCCCCATGTTCTCAAATACATTATAGTCTCTGCAGGGTGCAAACATATTGTATCTATGCTTTATAAGCTAAAACAAGGCCAGCTACCGTCACTTCACATAGGCACCAAATGAAATGGGAACAGGACCTGGAGGTTTCAATTGATGAAGTTGCCTGGATAAGGTTATGTAAGTGCACTTGTACGGTATACTGAGTGCTTGACACAAGTTGCTGCAGTTCAAAGTGCTGCATCAGGCAGACATTACCCTGGTGAAATAGGCTACATTTGATCCAACAGTGAGTGTGGAATGCCCAAACTGCCATTCTGATAATGCAGGCTTTTACCATATGATATGGACGTGTCCCAGTTTTCAGGGTTTCAAGTCTGAAGTACTTGTCACAGTCTACAAATTCTGGGCTTTGAGATCCAGTTGTCTCCACTTGGTTGCTTACTAGGGGAAACTAGAGGTCTGTCAATGGACTATTACGAACTGTTGGTGATGTGCCTTCTCTGGGTCTAGCATTGTGTATAATTTAATCCTGGACGAACAAGCTCTGACAACTAAGGAGGACTAGTCAAAAGACCTCATTTGGAGCAGCGATACAAAAACCAGTTTTTGTTGGATGGCCCAGAAACATATGGGCGGGGTTGGGCAATACCTTGCAGCCTTGTTGCCGCCTGAGGAGATTGGCTAGTCCCACTTACGCGTGCCTCACTGTCCCCTACTCGCTTCCCTGACGCCTTGCGGTTAGCCTAGAAAGAACAAAATGGCGGCTATACTTTCCAACTCTAATTCCAACGTTGTTGTACTTTACTGATTGTGTCCCTGCACCTTTGTCTTGATAGCAATGCCTCTGTAAAATGCTCTGAAAGATCCATTCTACATGACTTGCTGATTAATTTCCTTTAAGTAAAAGTCTGAAAAATAGGGAAAAGCTCAGAACCAGTAATGTTACTGTTGTGATTCTTCAAATCTAAGATGATCGGCTTGCCAAAATGAAGGTTCACCACCGTTATCGTGATAACATTAGAACTATTCAATCTTTACCTTGAGATCATAATGTCTGCTAACATTTCTGTGGAAGCTGTCTTTTCATAGCAGCATAATTTAGATGATCTAAACTGGTCCAGCACATCACTTAAACAGCGCACGCTGTGGGGGGCGTTCAGCAATCTCATCACCTCCATTTTAGGTCGAAAATGGCCTGCTTCCTCCCATGTGATAATCTACAATATTTATTCAAACATGGTTGTTACAGATAGTTCACATTGGAAGGAACGTGGACAACATTTAAAAATAGTCACAACTTCCTAAAAGCCTCTTCCCTGTGGTGGGCGATCATTACAGTTCAACCAGTGAGGTCACATGTATATGAATGAGCAATGCATGAGTGGACGCATGTTTATGCAATGTTCAACTTGGACTGTGGACCAGAGGCGTTGCTGGGGGTGGGGGGGTGGGAGGGGGTTGAGGGGGCCATAGGCCCGGATCTTTTGGTTTTAGCCCCGGATAGAAGCTCGAGTGCTACATCCAAAAGACTAGCTAGCCCTGAGTCCTGACAGTCCCGACATTAGTGTAACCCCAGATTGTTTCCAGACCCAGCAACACCCATGCCGTGGACAGAGGTGGGCATTTTCAGCATGCCCAACCCTTTTCCTATGAGAAATGTTGGACATAACATAGGTTCCCACACAACAGAGGCCCAGGGTCGCAGAAGACTACCGGGAAATCTCCATAGTTCCTTATAGGCCCGTCCATCCCTGACTGTGGACAGAGAAGCCTCTCAGGGGTTTTGCAAAACGCTTGCAGGAATGCACCGGGCAGTATTTTGATGCTAAAATGCATTTTACATTGATCGTTCATTCAACTGCATGCGCGAATGCAGCTGTGCTAACTCACCTGTGCTGCCGGTGTCGCTCCTCCACCTACACTGAAATAAAGACTGTGAGGTGCCAGGTGACTTCACAGCTTGCAACGCACACATGTCTTGAGGTGTAACATTAACATGTGCAGCCGCTTATGGGCGCGGCATGGTACTCACCTCTGATGGCACAAAACGTGGAGGTCTAATCCCCCCTAAGGGTATAGCATCCGACTGTAGGAGTGCTGAAAAAAGAATGCTGGCGGAGTGCCTCCAGCAGGTAGGGTTTCAATATGAAATCCTACAAATACCACAGAGAGCTGCACACCTGAACGGGCATCATGGGTGTTGTGGATTGGTCGCACCACCTGGGCTGCACTGCAATCTTAAAATTGGTTTCCAAATGCACTAGTTCCATTTCTAATATGATTAGTTGGCTATTTTTAATTTAAGTGACACTGATAACAGTTTACAAGCATCTCCCTGTGCCCAGATGGATGAACAGGAGTTAGGCAGTATTTCTGGGAAATGTTTTGTAATTACCAATGCTCAAAGAAAGCAGGGAGAATGCAGGCCTTTCAACGTGATCTATGGTGGCCAATGCACTCCAAATGTTGTGTGTGGCAATCCACAGCAACCCTTGCAGGCAGACTCCTGAACTTGGGCGGTGTGCATCTGGGCTCCAAATGCACTTCAATTATTTGCAAGAATTAGCCACCATTTTGTTGAGAAACCTTCAAAGTCCTGAACTGAAGTCCTCTTCAAAACCACTGAAGGAACCAGGGGAGATTCTAGGATGGGAGAGTGGCCCATCTGTGAAACAACCAGAGCATGCCGTCGGAGGTCAAAGACGGTAGACAGCCCACAGGTGCCAGAGTTATCTGCTCGGACCTGTCCAGTGAAGTATTATTCATTGCCCTTACTTGTAAAGGGCATTGTTAAGGAAGCACACTATGGAGCTGGAGACCTGAGACAGCACACTAAAGGTAGGACTTGGGGGGGGTTAGGGGGCGGGGGGTTGAGCTCATTGAACTGTTGGCAAGAACTGAAGTGCTAAGCCACGAAGAGAGAAGTAGCCCTGGTAAAAGTGCACACAGTCCAACCAGACAATCTGCCCACACCTGTCAAAATGTTCAAAACACACATTTCTGGATCTTTCTGGAATATTTACTCGCCCTCGCTTTTATGGGTGGTCTATTGAGTGAGAACTACAACTACTTTAAAATGACCTTTGAGTGTGAATGTCATAGAATTACGAGAAAACATCAAGCCGTGCATTCCCCTGTAGAAAGCATAAAAAGGAGGGTCAGCACCTCCTAAGTCTCACCATTTCAGAATCTACCAAATATCTGCTTACAGGCATTGCTGGCATATTAGACGGGAAGATGCAGAATAAGAAAAAGAAAAAGGAAATGCCAAAGGCAGGATGTTCACTGAAAGACACATCATATTTGACTGTGTTTGGTTTTGATAGCACAAAGGAAACTATGTCACATGTTTCTCCCTTCCTGTCAAAGTTGTCTTGTAACTCTCCACCCTGCACTTAGAGTCAGGTATGACAGTTCAGCAACTTTCCAGTCCCACAATCCCAGGTGCTGGAAACTGTAGAGTCTTGTACGCAGGTTCTTCCATCTGATGCCTTACACAGTCTGGATGGGTGCCCATTGCCATGATATGCAAAGAAGAGCTGCAAACGTCCAGGTGCTTCCATTGCATAGCAAGCACAGCGAAAAAAGAGAAAAGGCCTTGGTTCTGCCACTTTGTGCATCTCATGCCTGAAATTGCCACAATATGCAAGGCACAGAGTCTCTTTCACAGGTTCAGTCCTCATATGCCAAGTGCCTTCAGTTCCTCAGAAATGTCTCCTAACCCTGGTCAATGCCTCATGTGCCCAGCAGAGGCAGCATATGTAACGTGAAGTCTCACATACACATGTGCTCCAATCATATGCTAAGCATGGTCTCGAATGCCCCAGCGATGCCATTCAATGGCAGATAATATCCATATGCAGAATGCAACCGCAAATGTCCAGCTGCTACTATCATTTTCCAAGCACAGCTTCAAATGTTCCAGTAATGACAACCAACGAATGACAGGCCGCACATGCATGGCGGGGTTACCTGACATAAGGTGCAGCATCATAGTTCCATGTGCGGCCCCTCAGCAGAATCCATCCACTGACCCACCAGCTCGGACAACACCCAAGCACCAGCCACACGCCGGCCAGTCCATCGTCGCCCACAACACTCATTGTGGCCACGGCTGCACCTTCCACCTTTCAAGATGTACAGAGGCTCCTTCACAAATTAAACTGCATTCTTCGAGCTTGTTGTGGCCTGCCTTATTTACGCTTGCATCGCTTCGGCACACTCTACTGATGTGGAGCGGGAACGTGGAGGGGGTCTACCAGTATTTAAACATGGCCTTCATCAGGACCCTGTTTACTTTCTTTTCAGGAAGAGCAGTGCCAGCTGTACAAAGCGAGTGGCCAGTTGGCAACCCAACAGTGTTCAGCCCCCGCTCCTCAATCACATTGGAGAAAGAGGGTGAGGATAAAGAGGAGCAGCTAGCAGTGAGTACCAGTGGCGAGACATTGCTTAGGCGTAAAATCAATGTCGGGACGCTTGCGAGCAGAACGAATTGCAGTGATGCTTCTGGAAACAAAATCATGGCAGTGCACTTTTACCTTTGAACACCTAGCAGCAAATTCGCAGTGGGGGAAATGTACAGTGGAACACCCAGGAGCAAAATCACAGTCAGACGCACGGAAGCAAAATTACAGTGTGACACGGGAGGACTTCTCAGTGGAGGGCATTGCAGTGGGACACCCAGGAGCAGAACTACAGTTGGACTTTTTGCAGAAGTATAGCATAAGGTAGAAAGTAGAATGGTGAGTAGGTTAGTGAGGGGTGTAACCTGGAAGTCACATATAGCAAGACATAACATGACACAACAAGACAAGTCAAGCCACAAAATTCATAACAAAGCATCACTAGTCATAGCAAACCTTGAACATCCTAATAAGGCAATACAACATGATATTCTCCCACTGCCTCTGCAGACAGCTAGCATTTCTTTTTCTCACTGAAAAACGGTATCTATCTCTCTCTTTCTCTCGCTATGTCTTAAATAGATACATTGACACCATGTGCAACAGGGATCGGGGAAATGGCAGCTGAGGACAGGGGACTGACTGGCGCATTATCTAAGAGAAGTGCTTAGGGTTATGGGCGACATGAACTATTTGGTTGAGAGGATGAGCTGCCTGAGATATGAACACTTCAAGCACTCATTTCACCTTCCTTACTGTGTTAGTTAGCTGGCATGTAGCCGCCTGTAACCCCACTTTACCTTGCTCGGTTGTTGTGCTTAGTGGAGCCTGCTGGGACTCTCACAAGCCACACAAAGCAGCATGCCAAAAATGACACTCCCCCACCATCAGCCCCACCTGGTGGGGTGAACGCCCCATAACTTTAAGTTCACAATACTGGTGAAATCTTGCAGGGGGGTCCCTCATGGAGCAGTGGATGAGATGAGGGTCAGGAATGCTAAAAGACGAGTTCCCCTTCCTTGAAGGACCCCACCGAGCAGGGTGCAGCATCGCTCTGACTAAAGGGATGGCTTGTGAGGATGCGGGGCGGTTAGGAAGGGCCATCCAGTAACACTGCAATCTCAAACTGGCAGTGTTTCTGCCCCCCTTGCCAGTAACTGAAACAAGTCTGCTCAAGGGGAAGGGAACGAATCATGGTTCAAACTAGTGGGACAGACAGTTCCACCTCAAATGAGTCAACGCTCCACTATGTGAGGGCGGCCACATCGAGTGAAGGCAGTCACAGGCGCAGGTGCTCTCAATCTTGGGCCCATGTTTAATTTAGTACCACTGTTAGTACAGGTACAGCGTGTTATGTATTTGTAAAGAAAATATAAAGACTGGTGCAGGTATTTTATTTACTGGTGGGCGTGAACTGAAAATGTGCAACGACTAACATTTATGAAACCATAATCAGAGCAAGTATGGACGTACATTGCTAGATATTACACTGGAGAAGTGGGAAACAATTACATTGACAAGCAAGCAGTGCAAGTAATATATGATGCAAATTGGTTTCACCTGCGGAAATCGTTGCCAATTATTAAGGGAGGGCAATACAAGGGGAATCTCTGTTACAGACAGTGGTCGAATTGTACAAAAAGAAGTCGTGGAACTATGTTCCCTACTGGGCTGCCCCCGCTTCCCACTTACCCTATCGCCACGCCCCCTCTCACGCGCAACTCAAACCCCAAAACAAACACACATGCTGTTTAAAGGAATGTTTAGTGCAATGCACTGAAGTGAACGTTTCAACTTCTTCCTACCATTCCGGAACGGGTTCTTTTCAAAATAAAAGTACAGGGACAGTAAACGTTTTATTTTTTTAAAGTAGAGGACCACAGGTCGCAACCGCTCTTGCCCACTTCGACCACTGGTTACAGAGAACAAAAAATTGGGTTTTGCATCTGTCTGGCTACATGTGAGAAAACAACTGCTTGGATGCGTTTTGTTGTAATGCTTCTCCCCAACTTAATTAGTGGGGGCCACCAGGAGGGCCTTGAGGAATCACCCTAACGTTCACGCCAGTGTTAATGCATGCTTTGTTGTGGCCTTCCACTTTAGGGGGTAATCCTTCTCTTGTTTTTCTATTTTGCTGATAAATACATTATATCAAAGATATATTAAATCAAAAATACACTTTAGTTAGGTCGTTATTGTTTCCGACGTGTTGCATAAAATGAATCCAGTTGTTATGTAACTGGGAGTATTTTCATTGCAAAAGTTGATCTTGCATCGGAATGGAAATTCATTTTGTTTGCATTCTGCTACTTGCAGTCTAGGATTCAAACTGAAAAATGCAAAGCAAAAAGTATCGCAATACGTAGAAAAAAAACAAAGGACTGGACGGGCCGCTAACAACGGACACTGGCAGCCCGGTGATTAGCCATGATGACTAGAGTACTGGAGCGTAGCGACAATTTATAAAGTATTGGCACCACAAAATATATTTAACTGTTAATTATGTACCCAGACAAAGTACTGTCTTAGGCAAGTTTGGAACCATGCAACCAGCTTAAATGTACCCCTCCTGTTTCTTTTAGACTAATATATATTGTTGTTAAAAATGTACACTTATATAAAATATTCTGCTCCCTCTATAATTCCTTTGAAGTATTGAAGAGATGTGTAAAAAGTTTGTAAAACAATAACAATTATCTGTCAGGCCATTGTAAGGCTGGGTCAGCTCATTGGCCTAGACTGGGTTGTCCAACTCCAGGCCTCCAGGGCTTGAGACATATTCGATTTTGAGGACACCCCTCATTAATATTCATGGAATAAATGTGCATACAATGATTCTGAATGATGTATGCAAATTTGTTCTCATGATTATTAATGAGGGATATCCTGAAAACTCATCAGGATTCCGGCCCTCGAGTTGGACAAACCTGGCTAGAGAATGATGATACCAGATGGTCCCATCTTTGGTTCACCTTTTCTGAAACTTACACCTACCTCTTAGAGCCTTTTCTGGTGGCTTGATATGCTTTCAAAAACAAAGCAAAATATTTAGCTTAGCACAGAGAAGGAATGTCACTTGCAGGCCACATCTTTTAAATCCGGACAGTAAGCAACAAGCAACAAGCAGCACTTAATTTATGGCATCTCACACTTGATCTTATTATTCTGAGGCCCGGTGCCTAAAGACTCACTAAAAGTGTCTGAAATTAGGCTGATCTGGTTGAAATGGAAACCCATGAAGCCATACATGCCAACATGCCCCATTCTACACGGTGGTGCTTTCCTAATCCGTGTATTTATGCTTTTCCAATTTTAGATACAGCACCACAAGTCCCAGAATACAAAGAAAAATCAATACTGTCTAGGGCCCTCCTGGTTGGAATGTGGCATGTTGGCATGCACAAGAGGCTGCTGGTAGGCGTGACCAGACCTACAACACAGGCACTTAAAAAGATTTCAAAACCGGTGAAAACTTCTTAGCATGCAGGCAGATTTATTGAAAACAGCGCATTAATATTATTATTATTATTATTATTATTATTATTATTATTAGTAGTAGTAGTAGTAGTAGTATCAGTAGTAGTAACCAGGGGAGGAAAGAGTGGGGATCAGATCACACAGTCTCAGGTATAGTGGCTAGTGGATGGTGTATGGAGCTAGGTGCTAGGGAGGAGCCATTCCTTGAAGAGGAGGGTGTTAATCTCAATCCTGACCTGTAGAATCAAGAGGGCGAGTCGGATGAGGATGGGGAGGAGGTTCCAGAGTCTTAGGTGTAGAGACAGTGAAGGCCTGTCTTCTGCTTTTTTTTTCTTCCTGCTCTGGTGGAGTTCAAGTCTGCACATGTCCTTACTTCTGATGGATCGTAGGCCTCTGGAGATGCTAAGTTTCTCAGAGGTAGTTTGGGGACTTCAGGTAGACAGCCTTGTAGATTATACAGTAGGATTTGAAGATGATACAGGCTTGCAGCAGGAGCCAGTCGAGTTCGATGAGGCATGGGGTGATGTGGTCGAATTTGCAGAGTCCTATGATGAGTCATGCAGGACACATCTCAGAGGAGCCAGGGTAGTCACCAGAAGGCCTTACAAGAGGCATTGCCACCATCCAGGTGGGAGAGGACCAAAGTTTGGATATCAGATCTGGAGTTCTTTTCTGGGATGAAGGATTTGATTATCCAAGGGATATAAAGTTGGTACCAAGCCATTTGTGTCTTCCTTGCTATGTGCTATTTGAAGGAGAGGTGTCTGTCGACGTCAAACCCAAGGGACTTGGCACAGGTGGCCAACAGGAGTGTGAAGCCTTGGAGGTGCATACCAGAGCACAAGCTCTGGATGTCTGGGTATTCAGTGTTGTTGGTTAGAAGTAGGAATTCAATCTTGGAGGGGGTGGCTTCAGGTAAGCACTGGACATCCACGTCTGGATTAATGAGATGGAAGCTTTGAATATGTGGATGTCTTTGATGGAGGATATCTTGAGGTAGAGATGTGTGTCATCTACGTACTGGCGGCTGTGGAAATTGTGTGGAGCAACAAGGGTTCCAAGCGGTTCCATATACAGATGTAAGATCACAGGGGAGAGGATGCATCCTTGCAGGACTCCACAGGAGATGGGTCGAGTTTTTGATCTGGAGGAATCAATTTGTACAAACTGGTGTTGAGTAGCCAGGTCTGATTTAACCAGCTTAGGACAATCTCGCTGATCCCCATGCACTGATGTAGATTGCATGTCTAGCGGTCTACTGTGTCAAATGCTGCTGAGAGGTCAAGGAGAACCTGGAGGCAAGGAAGGCCTTCATCAAGGATTTATGGGGCAGTGTCGATCACCTTGATGGTAGTCATTTCTGTGCTGCAGCTGGGTCTGAAGCCAGATTGGTAGAGCATGTACAGAGGGCGGGGAATTCACCGGCAAGCCCATAGGTCAGTGCTCACTCTCTAGTACCTGTAAGGCAAAATAGCTGCACCTTGTGAGGAATGGGGGTGCAGGATTCAATTACTCCGACACAACTCACTAAGGAGGACTCAGTAGTTTGGCAAAGGGAAGTCCGTTGAATGACAAGTACATCAAATAGGTAAACAAATGGGAATCAGCATCGTTGCGATCACCAGTCTCGCTCCAACTTCCAACTTCTTCATGCAAACAGTAACTTTTATAGCAAATTCTCATCATCACTGACGTCTAACTCTACAAAACTCGTCATGCAATATAATTGGTTAGGAAAGGTAACTTAAGTATAGGTGCTATATCTGTATATGATAATAAAGTATGTGGATTGGATAACTCTTATCGGGTGGGCGTCTTTGCCCCTCCCTCTACATCACACGATTTGACGTCACTATGAGTACAACGTTCTTTTAGTTCTACTATCTATAGGACTCCAGATAACTTAGTCCATTGTGATTGGGCAGGTTACACCCCTAGACATAAATCCCCATTTTAATTAGCAGCATGCAGAATGGACACCCAGGTGCCTGGTGTCCCAAGTTTCACCCAGCCTCCCTTCCATCAATCAGTATCTTAGGGCTACGTGTCAATTAGTTGGCTGGTTATGGCCTCGAAACTGTAGCCTCTTATCAGGAAAAGTTATGGCATCCTCGGGTTCTGGATGACATCAGGCGGTGGTACCTCTTTGCGCCTGGCTGATCACGTGTCTGTTCACCATGAATTGGCTTCAGTTTCCAGCTTTTATTGTATTTAATTCTGCTTTGGCCCTGCAACCTGCCTGGGCATCCCTTATCTTGACCTTCACTGGGCAGGCTGGTATGCTCTGAAGTTTGATTCTTGTTAGTTGACGCTCTCCTCCCTTTCTCTGGGTGACCTCGATTTCCCAGGCATGAACCACTCTTTGTTGTTTTTCGATTCCGCTCTTCCCCTTGACTCTGGCTGGGTTGTGAAACTTGGCATGTAAGGCCTCTGGCATCCGGGGCACATTTCTGCTTTACAAAATGGAGTCGCACTTGCATAATGTGCTTCTTGAGGTAAATATATAGTTGGCGCGTGCCGCTTCTAATATTCTACTAAGCATAGCAAGCAATATCGTTTTCTTAGCTTCTTGCGTTCCAAGCCTATTTACACTCGTTAACTGGTTGGTTACTTTCATCTTGTCTCATAGCAACATTGCCTCATGTTTTCACATCATCTCTTTCCTGTGCCCATTTACATATATTTTCATAACTGCTCGCGCTAGCATGTTATCTTCGATAGCCGTCTTTTGTTCATTCGCAAGTCTTTGTTCAGACGCTTATGTCATTTCACTGGCCTTCCATTAAGGCTCTTTGGGTCTCTTCATGGACCATCTGTAGGTATTCTTCACTCCGTCTCAGCGGCTGTTACGGCTGTCTGATAGGGTACCGTGCTGCCCAGGGTTGTCTGGTTATGGGCGCTTCAACAGGTATGGATCTTCTGATGTACACT
Source organism: Ambystoma mexicanum (assembly GCF_040938575.1). NCBI lineage: Eukaryota > Metazoa > Chordata > Amphibia > Caudata > Ambystomatidae > Ambystoma > Ambystoma mexicanum. The sequence continues at coordinate 100,038,331 of NC_090937.1, read as the reverse complement.
GGGCAGAGTCCCAGTGCAGCTCTTTGTTGGTTCATCTGCTCCTCATGCATCACATACCTTGGCGAGTATCATCCTTGTACCCCAAAATGAGGGGCACGGGTGCAGGCCATGCCTGGGACCTCCTCTACAATCCCCCCTCTGGTCGGTTCATCAATCACTTCTGCTTCGTCTTTTGTACTTATTTCCTTTGATTCTTCAGTATTTTGTTCATCGTCTTCAGGGTTGGTACATGAAGGTGTGAACATGTGCGTCTTTGGAGTCAATATTTTTATCACACCCTTCAAACTGCCTGCTGTTTTCACATGTTCATCTTTGTTCCAGGTCATTAGCTGGCATTGTCCATTTGGACTGCAGTAGATCCATTTTCCTTCATATCTTCTTCGTTTCTTAGGGTATGTGAACTTTGTTCCCTCTGGCGCAAATTTGCTGGCCTTCACAAAGTCTCTTATTTCTTCATCAGTCAGGTCTCTAGGCTTCCATCCTGGTACAACATCGACCATTATTTTCATCCCTATGGCTTTCTTTGTAGTTTTCTGGCACTGTGTGATAATTATTTTGATAACACAGAATCCTAGCAGTACCATTGCTAGTAAGGCTCCCAATATTTTGAATATATCTGCCATCCATTGTGGGACCCATGAGAACAGGGCTACAAACCAGCTGTCATCGTCCACCTCATCACTTTCATCGATCATCTGGTTTTTCAGGCTTGTCAGCATACTTATGACCTCTGTTAGGGTTCCATTTTCTTCATCATGTGATGGTACAAATGTGCAACATGATTCTCTGATTTTTGCACAAACACCTTCATCCATCGCTGTGATCATGTCAAGCACATATCTGTTCTGGAGGGTCAGTCTGATTGCTCTTAGCTCCTCTTTGATCGCGTTGAATCCTTTTATAGTGGTATTGATGGTCTGCAATAACTCACATCTGGTTATCTGCAACCATTTAGCATTTACTCCAGCTTGGATGTGTGGCAAGAGCATCATGTAAACACTGTTGAGGTGAGGCTGAACAGCCTGTGTTCGTATGGGATTGCATAGAATGCCTCTTCTGATTTGGCAGAAAAGTAGTTTTCTCTTTTCATCCTGGATACCAGTTCCGCAGATCTCCTTTTTCTCAGGTGAGCATCTGCCTTTGGGAACCATTCCAAATTTAGGTCATTCTTAGGGATCACCAGCGCGGGAACATGGACGTTCACCAGTGTGCATATGCCTCCCCAGTTTTTCAGCAGTCTTATGTATGCCTTGGATCCACATGCCCAGTAATGGTCCATGATGACTGCGGTACCTTGTGTCATTCCGGGAGCTTCAAAGATTCTACTGCAGTTTACGTTCTCTCCCATCTTCCTCGTGCCATTACTTCTGAAGCATAGTTTCGGGTTTTCTAGTGGTACTATTTGCAGGGGTCATCCTCTATCTTCGACCCATGTTAGTAGTCTTACCAATTTCGGCCATGTAGGTTTGCATAACTTCTGCGAATTCTCTATTGCTTCTCGGCAGGCTCCAAGGGCCATCCAAGCTCGGCATATTACTACTCCTTCTTCCCATCCATTTGGGGGAAACCACTGTCCCCCAAATATGCATTTGGCCCTGTTCTTCCATGTTTGAGCCTCTTCTGCAGTCTTTCCTTGAACGTTCAGTCTTGGATTTATTTCCCATCTTATCCCTGAGCCTTTGATGCCAGGATTCTCGTACCTGATCACATGGTTTCTGGTGTGCGCCCTGTTTCTTGTTTTGATGTCCTGGATGTAGCCATCTTCATCTGGGTAGTTCTTTTCATTGGCCCATATCAGCAAGGCATCTCTTCCCATAAATTGTCTTCTGGTGTTGCACATTGCTACGTATGATATACAGTGTGCTGTAGGGACATCAATTTCTACAGCTACAGCTACAAAGATCTTAGATTTTCCCATGCTATATGGTAGGAGTGCACAGACAAAGCATTCTCCTTCAGACTGCTTTTGTTCTACTTCCTTCATGTGCTGGTACCATATGTTGTTTCCGAGATGGGCTGTACTGTCCAGGTAATGATTAAGTTCATTGTTATCTTCATGCGGGCTTCTCTTGATTCTTAGCGTTCTTCTATAGTTTGCTATAACTATGTCCTTAAATGCGTCTGTGCTGCTTTTCCACTTTGGGCGTCTTGGTGGAGCAGGCTGCCTTGACTGCATCGCAGTGGTAAGAGAGGGTTTTTCATTTATTTTCCTTTCCTCTCGTAATTTCTCATAGGTGTTCTCTAACCACCATTGGCTCACCAGCTCCCCAACGCGTGACTGTGTCTGGGGCCTGCTGCTTGTTCCTTGCGCCGGAGCTGGCATGCTTGCTGCTATAGTCTTTATAGTTCTGTTTTTCAGCTCCTCGTGCAGTTTCTTTGCTCTGACTATGAATGGGAACAGATAGTTTAATTCTTTTGTGGCCACTTCTGTTCTTTTGAGGGATTTTGCTACCCCCTCTCTCTTTGGTATTTCACTTGGCTCCTATTGGTTACCTCCACTATTTTCTGGAACTGATTGTTCAGCAGGCAGACTCCCCTTCTCTGCTGCCTTCGTTGGAGGCCCTGTAGCCATTGACACTTGCCCTTGTCCGTGTACATCCTGTGTGTGGGTGTGTGCAGTGGTCAGTGCCGCATTTCCATTCATTCCGTGCTGACCCTGTCTCCAGCTTTTCTCTTCATTCGTTACCCCAATTGTGTATGTATCACTGCTAATTACATTTAATTTTAGTTTGTTAACTTTACTATCAGGTTTTCTTGGAACTGGGATAACTATATAGGGTCTAGGCTCTTTAGTGGGATTTGTATGTACATTATCGGGTGGATGCACTGAAATTAGGACACTTCGTGCACCAATAAAGAAAGCAGTTCTGATTGTTAATGACAAAAACAATAATAATAACTATACATATGCACAACTTCAACTTATCCAACAATGCCACAGAGTGGACCAAATCTTTCCTCGCATATAGGACCTCAAGTGTTGCCATTGGAAAAGAATCAGCAGATCCCATATCAGTCCCGATAGGCGTACCTCAAGGCTCCTGCCTTTCCCCGACTCTAGACAATGCTTACACCAAGCTGCTTTTTGCAGCATTGGACGCTATGGAAGTCATCTATACCAACTTTGCTGATGACACCCAGATCCTTATTCGTTCGGAAAGACAGTGTGCAGCATTTTCTTCCAGGAAAGTGGGGGCGCCCCTCTGCTGGTGGTAGAACTAAGTTACTGTTCTGAGCCCCCATTTCGAACGAGTTCATAGTCACTTATTTATTCCGTCTCTTGCTCTGATCTCATAGCTCAAAAGTTAATTACTACTAAAGTGATGAGTGCTTTTCAAGTGTCCCCCCTCTTGTGGGTGATGGTGACAATCTCAGGGTATGCAGTACAGTTCCTTTTGCTAGACTATGGAAAAAGGGTTAGGATAGCAACTTTGGTACATCACATTCACAGTGCATCTCTATAGTAGGTAGAGTTCCAGTGCACTCCTCTAATTTGCCTTGGCCCTGAGGACATGCTTTAACCTGTTCTATGCGAAGAAATGAAAAGATGGTACTGCTAAAAATCACACAAAAATAAAATGTTGTAAAAATAAAAACAAAAATAAAAATAAAAGTGAACATGGAAATAGTAAGGATAAAAATAAGAAAAACAGAAAAAAGAAAACCAAGATAGTGTAGTTCTTCCCTCTGCGCTCCTCAATCTGTCCTGCGGCAGAAAGTTGAAGAACTGTGTTTCTGTTTCTTCGATCTGTCCCATGGCAGAAAGTTGAAGAACTGTGTTTCTGTTTCTTCGATCTGTCCCACGGCGGAAAGTTTTACTGGAATCTCCTTAGGTATTCTCACTGAAAGTTAAATAGCTCCACCTGGAGCATTATGCCGTGGAGGAGTGTGCCCATGTGTGTGGTATTGGCTGGATCTCCAAGGAAGGTGATGACGTCAATATCTGCAGGCCTTCCTACCATTTCTGGATAGTCTGTGACTAATCTAAACAGGACGTTATGCGCCAGCCGGGTGTCCTCGGGTGATAGGGACATTTGTCCTGTTTGGCTGGGTCCTGGTCATGAGTTTTTCTTCGGGTTCACACAGTCTCTGAACCTTCCTGTTGTGTGGACTGCCACAAGGACATTTAGTTTAGTCCACAGCTGGTTTAATCGCTCAATATGTCTTGGATCTCTGATCAATGTGTGTATCAGTTGTTCTCCCGAAGAGTACTGGGCATTTCTCAATTATTCAAAAAAACAAAGTGAAGGTGAGCTTCTCAATGTCTGCTGGTGGTGGAAGCATTTGTGCCCTTTTCTCTGTGTTTGGGTAGCTCAGAGAAGGCTTCTGTGATGATAGTCAGCAGTTGCCAGATTACCTTCTTGTTCGTAGGATCTTGAATAAAGTCTGTGACACTGGTTTCTCTCCTTATGAGTGACGGATATGATATTACTACCAGCTGGAAGTAAGTTACCACATCCCACTTGAGATCTCTGATTGGAGGTAACATAAGTTCTGTAAATGAGGTCTTGTCACTGGTTGCCTCAGGACACTGAGTTACGCTTCTCAGGGAATGTCTAATTTGCAGTCTGTTAGAGTTTTGATTCTTTGTACTAATTGGCGTGACATGATTTCAAAAGTTCATTTTATCAGCGTTGTTGTGGCTTTGGAAGTGCTTCTCTTTGCCCTGCAACTGTGGTGCACAGAGTGTTCGTATTACTGTTTTTTATCATCTTTCACTGGTTTGAGGAAATGTCATGTTTAAAAGCCACAATTTACTGAATTCTTTTTGCCGTTGTTTTGCTGCTCATGCGTCCTTCTTCCTCGCCATGGATCTTGTCTGCACGTGCTGAGGTTCTTCCCCGTTGTCTGTGGTTTCTTTACTGTTGGATGCAGCTGGAGGGCTCTCTCCTATATAAGGTTTAATGTCATTCAGGAAGAGCCATGCCCTTCTGCCCTGGACTTTGACGGCTGAAAGAGTGCAGTCCTCCATGATAAAAGGGCCATTGAATTGTGGCTCATCCCACTTCTTCCTTGTAAAGTTCCTTATAAGAACAGTGTCACCTGGGAAGACGGGTGGCGCACGTAGACTTTGCACAGAGTCTGTTTCAGCACTTCCTGTTGTATGTTGTGCTGCGCTGCACCCTTTTCTTCGTCGCTGCAGCTGGCCTGAAATGACAGAGACGCTGGATGTCATACAGTTCAGATACTCCTGCATCTCTGTTCCCAAGACCTCTGTTGTTGGCTGGGCATCACATCTAATTCTATCTCGGGGGGTAAGAGGGGTCCTCATCCTTCTGCCAGTCACTATCTTGTGCGGCGTAAGATGATGGTCGGAGCCTGGTTGGTTCCAAAGTGCATACAATGCCAGTGGTAGACAGTGTAGCCATCCCTTTTTTAATGTGAGCTTCAACTTGGCTATCCTCTCCTTTAACAGGCCTTTGAGCCTCTCACATATGCCATTCCCCTCTGGATGATACGCCAACGAGAACTTGTGCTTTATACCAAGAAACAAGCTGATCTGTTCAAAAACTGAGATTACAAAGTGGGCCCCATTATCTGACCTCATTACCTTACACATCCCCCATCTAGGGAACACCTCCCTCACCAGATATTTTGCAGCACAGGTACAGTCTGGGTGTGTGCAGGGATGCGCTTCTATCCATCTAGAGAATGGACACACCACAACAAGTAGATATCTGTACCCGTTGCACACTTGGATCATGTCGACGTAGTCGATATGCAAGTGCTGGAATGGCCCGTTTGGCCGGGGGATAATTCCTCTTACTACTTTTAATGTGTGCCCAGCGGTGAACTGCTGGCAGATAATGCAGTTCACCATGAAGAATGCAACATGCTCTGATAAGTTCGGTGTAAACCAGTCTTCTGCGAGCGTTGCTGCGAGATTTTCTTTTGACATGTGTATAGGGTAGTGTAATTGATCCATTGCTACTTTCAGTAGGGTGACAGGCATTACCGGTTTACCAGTGCTGTCTTCCCTCCACAAACCGTCAGAGGGGTTTAAGGAACACCCTCGATGCTTCCACACATTATTCTCCTCCTGAGGTGCCTCCCCCTGGAGCTCCATTAGCTGAGTCTGCCCCATGTTACTATAGGCCTCTGGTGTGGCTCGTGCTATCATCATACGATCATGGGTACGTGCCACTTCCACGTCCATGACTGTTTCATTCTTGGATGCCATACGCTTGGCTTCCGTGTCCGCTTCATAATTTCCACGTGACACGAAATCCGTCCCCTTGGTATGAGCAGCGCATTTCACGACCGCTATGCCCACTGGGAGCTGTAGTGCTTTTATCAGCCTATCCAATAAGGCTGCATGTTGCACTGGCGTTCCGTCTGCTCGGAGGTAGCCCCTCCTTTTCCAGCATGCTAAGCCTGCGTGCACTGTGGACGTCACACAGGCGGAGTCACTGTACACCGTTACTTCCTGGTCTGCATGATTCTCAATGGCGAGTATCAGCGCCTATAGTTATGCAGCCTTCGCCGAATAATGAGATGGTATTCATGCACTAACGAGTACTCAAAACTCTCCATTCGCTAGATGTTTTACCACGGCCACACCTGTATATCTTTGTCCGTCTTCTTGGTCAATTCTCGAAGACCCGTCAATAAAGACAATATCTCCACTCGCCAGGGCATTTTCCTTTACCCATGGGATTTCATCATAGAATTCCTCATAATTCGCACAGTCGTGCATAGGTTCTCCCTCTGTGATTGGCTCAGCTATGAACATAGCTGGATTTACAGTTTTACATCGTACTATTTTGATCGATGGGTTAGAGATAATCAGCTCATAGGCGGATGCCCTCTGAGATGTCAGCGTGCCCTTTGGTTTTTCTGATATGGAGAATAATGAGTGCTCAACGTACAAAGTCATTGATCACCCTATTACAAAGGATGCTGCCTTCTCGATGGTGAATGCAGCAGCAGCTAGATTTTGTTCACACGAAAAGTGGCCCCATATGACTGGGTTCAAACTCTCGCTGTAATACGCTAGAGGCTTGTACCCCAGTGAGGTGCGCTGAGCGAGCACTGGCGTCATAAAATTGCCATCGGTATGAGAGAACCGGTAAAATTCCTCTGCATAATTTGGGATCCCTAGAACCGGGGCCTTGCAAATTGCCCCCTTAAGTTCTGCAAACCCCTTCTCCATTGCCTCTGTCCATTCAATTTCTCCCTTTGTTGCCTTGGCTTTCTTCAAAGGCTGAAGCAAGGGCTTGGTATATGAGCTGTAGTCAAAAACCCATGCTCTGACATAATTGCACAGGCCTAAAAAGCTTTGTATTTGCTTTATCGTGAGCGGTTTAGCCGTGTTCATGATAGCTTCAGCCCTTTCTAGGGTTACCTTTTTCCCTTCATGTGGAATTAACTGGCCTATGTACAGCACCTCTTGCTGACAGTATTGTAACTTTTCCTTATCAAATTTATATCCTTTCTCAGCCAGGATAGTCAATAGCTGGACAGAGTCGCGCCTGCATTGTTCCTCGGTGATGCTGCAGATCAGAATGTCATCCACATACTGCAAAACAACACTGTCTACTGCAATATTGCTTAGGTCCATTTGCAGGACTCTGTTGAAAATGGACGGGGACTCGCAATACCCCTGCGGCAACCTTGTGCTTTTCAGGCACAGGTGTCTGAAAGTGAATGACGTCAGGTGTTGTGAGTCACGGTCCAACGGAATTGAGAAAAACACATTTTTCAAGTCGATCACTGTGAAATATTTTGCCTCAGTAGGTATGTTACATAGAATTGTGGATGGATTAGGGACTAGAGGGAACTCTGCTTCAACAATATCGTTTAATGCTCTCAAATCTTGGATTAAACACCAAGACCCCCCCCTTTGATTTCTTGACAGGGAAAATCACTGTGTTGCAAGGTGATTTTGACATCACTAGGATGCCCTGCTCCATCATGGCGGAAATTGTCTTCGCGATCCCTTCATCTGCCTCTCTGGACATGGGATATTGTTGCGCTCATGGTAAAATTGCTCCTGGGTTTAGTTTAATTTTCACTTCACCTGCCCCTTTCAGGAGGCCTACGTCATAGGGCCATGTTGTCCATACTGAGACAGGCACTTGGGCCATGTCATCTTTGAAGTATTCTGGACGTATCAGTGCCAGCATCATTCTCTGTGGCACCTCCCGTTTGATCATTTTGACCCAAAATACGAGACTCACTTCCACCCTTGTCTCTTCTAGGTCAGGGTGTTCTTCGAACAGATCGTCATCGGTGACTTCAGTCACTCGATACCCTTCTTCGATGGCGATAATCGCACACCATTCTCTGCCTTCATCATCGTATCCTTCGACCAATGTTATTTTCTCTCGCACTGCGGCAGATTGTATCATTAGGGGAAATACTTGTCCATCCTCTTCGTGCATGAGTATTCTTGGTCTGAATAGAAACTCATCAGGGGTTCTCATAGTTGTGTCTGCGAGGCCTAGCAAACCCGCCATAAGCACCCGCACGCCATATGCAAAGACTTCTGGTTCTAATGGTACAGCTCTCATGTCTATGCGTCCTGAGTATGCTCTAATCATTTCGCACATGTTTGAATAATGCATCCCTGGAGTGGAGCACACTATACCATCGTCGGTAAACGAGATTGTCATATTCAATTTAGTCATCAGGTCCCGACCCAGAATGTTTACTGGGGTCTGACTTGAATATAATAAGGGTACATTCATTTTGCGCTCTCCCACTGAGACTGGGAGCGTGTCTGTAAAGGGAACTCTACTGTGAGCTCCAGTGAAGCTCTGAGTATCTATAGCTTCACCGGACAAGGAAAACTTGCCTTCTCGTATGCACGAGCATGTCGCACCCGTGTCGACTAAGAAGGAATAGTCTTTACCCCTTTGACGACATTCACCCTAGGTTCCTTATTAGGATCTGGTGTCACTGATAGGCTAGAGCACATCAGAGTCCCCCATGAACTGTCCTATTTCAAATATACGTTCGGCCCACTGTATACTTGTGGGATCCCCCCATTTCCAGGGTTAATTCCCCCTCCGGAATTAGTGCCCTGAGCAATCTGTGGTGGTGCCTGCTGGGATTTTCCCTGTGGCAAGTTCCCTATGTTCGAGGGTTGACCACTTGCTGCGCACCTTGCAGCAAGCCTGACGCCTGCTGCTGCGCTGTGTGAGTTTGTGCACCGCCCTGCTGTGGGACAGTAGGCTGATTCACCATACCTGCCCCCATCCCCTGGCTATTTTGCCACATGCCTTGGCTTCTGCACATGCGCGCCACATGTCCTGTCATTCCACACAGTCGGGCCATCTTCCCATCTAGCATAGCTGGACTGCCCATCTGCGCGTTCTGAAAGCCACCTTGATTATTCTGAAAACCTCCCTGGTTACCTCAAAACCCTCCCTGATTACTCTGCCATCCTCTTCCTCCAAAACCCCTTCCCCTCGGGTAAAATCCTGCATTACCCTGGTTATTCTGCGATGGGTTAGTCGCTTGCTGTATGCTTGGTTCAGCCGGGCTTGTCAACATGGCTCCCTCGAGAGCATACTTTGAGAGTTTCTTTTGCACCAGCTTCGCCTCCTCTCCCTTACGAGTTGCCTCCTTTTTCCGGTTCTTTTATTGCAACAATCTACAGTAGTGTGCAATTGTCAACTGTATTTCTGCCCATGGTTTAGCTTCTATTCCTACCAGTTTCTTGAGCTGTTTTTGCACTGGCTCGGGCAACCCTTGGCATAATATATGATAGAATACAGGGATAGATTTCATCCAAGACTCATGCATTTTGAGCACCCACGCGTCTTGAAAATTCTGGATATAAAACAACGGATCCTCTGATTCTTTCATTTTTCGAGTCATTGTAGCTCCCATATTGGACGTGTCTGGATATAGCGTTCGTAGCGCTTTCCAAACTGCTGCTCTACAATTATTAAATGGTGCTCTGTCATGGGAGTTGTTGGTTATGGTTACCCTAGGGTAGCCTGCCTGTTTCCATACATCGTCTGCTCTTTCACTAAGTATGGCAATAAGGAGGCCCTTAATGTCCCCTATAGCTAAGGTGACGCCCCCCGTCATTTTCTCTAACTCATGTATCCACTTTCCGGCTCCCGATGTCAGCATTGGAAGCTTATTTTTCAGGTTCTCTCGAACCATGTGTGGCCGTGGAATATATTGTGATCTGCACCCCCCTTTTCTAGCAACGGGAATTGGAATGCGCAGTCTTCCTTCTCTTTTCCCATACCTCTCCTGCTTATAGTAGGGGTCTCATTCCTGCACTGCCGTCTACCTGGCAATGCCCTTAATCTGTCTGTATAGGCGGGTGTTGACACCCCCCTTTGACCGCGGGGTGTTCCTTCATGTCGGCCGGACTGTGCAGCAGACTTTGGTGTCCTACTTGCGGACCCGCTATTGTCTGACCATCGTACCCCTTGGTCCCTTGGGAGTCGCTTTTTGCACTATCTCCCTTCTTCATATGCCTCGTCCTCTGTCTCCCCACAAGAGTCAGATTCTGAATGCTCCCAATTTTCACAACTCCTTGCATCTTCTTCATTCTGCCTTAGCCCCAGTCTATCTAGGGACAGTCGGCTGTTCCCACTACTTTGACTGACATCTTCAGTGTCATATAGCTAAGTGCTCTCCAAGCGCTCATCTTCCCTTCCCCCATGGGATATCTGTTCTAACCCCATCTCATCGTATATCTTATCAATTGTTTCCCCGATGCTTCTGGTGTCAAAGTCATCTTCAATATTTGTCCCACTTATACCTTGCACTGAGTCGTGTGCAGGAAAGAATTCTTCTATGTCTTCCCATTCTACAACAGGATTGGGTTTTTTAACTTCCCGCTCCAAATATTCTAGATCTCGTGCCCTCTGTCTGCGCTTACATTCCATTTCCTCCTCTATTTCCTTGCGCTTCCTTGCTTCTTCTCTAGCCTTATCTACTTCCCTCATCCTTTCGTTTCTAAGTTCTTTTGCGCTTCTGCTTTCCTCGTCTTCTCTTCACTCTCTTCTCACGTGCTCTTTGCTCTTCTTCCAACCTTTGCATGTTCTGCCTGTATTTCCCATAGGCTGCGCATTGTGTGCGACTGAGTGGTAATCCTTGCTCTTCGCAATATAGTTGTTCTCGCCTTAGTCTATCCTTCCTTTTTATCCTCTCGTCCCTTATTTTCTTTTCTTTTTATTTTTCCTTTCTCTGCACCTCATCAGACCTTTCTCTCGGCCTTATATCATCACTTTCTTTACCATCAAGTTTCAGCAATATCTGACCTCCCATCCATTCGTCTTTTGCGAATGCTATCTCATCTGTCCTATTTTCACTTCCTTTCCCTTTCCTTCCCTCTCTCTCCTTAACGAGAGATGCACAACTCTGTGCGTGATCCTTTCCTTCATCACTGCGTCTCTCCTTGTCTCTCGGGACTGCGGAGGCAAGATTAATTTGCTGGTCCTTTTCTTTAATCTCGTCACTACTGCACGTAGGTGACTCATATGCTGGGTTGCAGTACCCCGTAGCTGCCTTTAGTTCTCTTAGCGGGTACAGTCCCTCTGTCTTACTTCACTTAATGGTTGGCTAAGGCTCGGGGCTGGTGGCGCAGTAGGCGTCTCACCCCCCTCCGTGCATACGTTTAACATCCAGTCTTTAGGAGGCTCTTCCTCCTTTGGCTGCTCAAACATCTTCCACAGTTCTAGAACAGCAAGACGTTTCTTTAGCTTCTTGCCTGTATATGTGGCATGTAGATAAGTCGTCATATGCTGTAAGACAGCTTTAGATAGGGACCCGTTTTGTGGTCACAGTATAAACATCTTGTGGGCGGTACCCTTAACACACTCTGTGCTGTACTTTTTTAGTTTAGTCACATGCTTAGGTAGTTGTTTGCACAGATGCGCAAGTGGGGTGACCTCTTCCAGTTTTCAATTCCATCACCAATAATATTTATACAGTTTGCTATCCTTCTACTAGTATGAGCGAGCACCAGATACGCAAGCTCCAATCCAATCTTTTTCCCGGCCAAATTTATACCATCAATTAACTCACAACTATCAATTCATTGTCGATTCCCTCTCAGTTACGGATTTACGTAAAACCAAATTCTATTTCAACCAGTCAACAATACAGTTCTATTACATTTGACGTACAACTGAACACATATAACAGACACTTGACAGACTAGACGGACACCAGCTGGTCATACATATACCTGCCTTCTAATCAATATCCCGTCATGGAGTTTAAACGAACTCCTTTGATGCATCTTTAAACGTCACCGTAGTCTAATTGTCCCTTATTATATGGGCTATGAGTTCACGTTTCTTCTGACCGCTGTATTAAAGCGCAGGAACAAGGCGAATCCTTATGTTTTTATCTCGGGTGCCCCCCTGGTAATCCTTCATTTTTATCTAAGGTGTCCCCCTGGTATCCCTTGTTTTTCTCTCGGGTGTCCCCACGGTATCCACTCTTTATTTCTTATGCTCGAGTCATTACCCCCTATATATATATATAGTGTCCTCTACTTCTGACTATTTTAATATTTTTCTCTGCCACCCTCCGTTACCTTTCCCTTACTTGTTCTAATGCCTACAAGACATTTGCCAAAGTAACGATTTGTTTCACTCACCGATCGCATCTTTTTCCTCTCTAGAGTTTCGGGATCACCGCCCCTTCCTCTTCAGCCTCTTGCGTTTTTTTTTCGTCCGATCGGCTGCCCTTGGGAATGAGAAGGGTTATGCTTGTAAAGGCGGGTTCCTTCAGACCCACTGCAGTTTTTTTATGGGCTTAAACTATCATTGTCCACGGGAAGCTTCTCAGCCTACTCAGCTGGAATGGCAGAATGACGAAAGGACTTGTGATATTGCCGAAGGCCTAGAGTTACTTTGTGCCATCGGTCTATAGGTGTGTTATAACTATATTAATGAATAATCCATAATCGATGGCCGAAACCATCCTCATGCTACCAAGTGCACAGAGGGCGGGGAATTCACAGACGGGCCCATAGATCAGTGCTCACCCTCTAGTACCTGTAAGGCAAGATAGCTGCACCATGTGAGGAATGGGGGTGCAGGATTCACTTACTCCGACACGACTCAATAAGGAGGCAAAGGGAAGTCCGTTGAACGACAAGTACATCAAGCAGGGAACCAAATGGGAATCAGCATCGTTGCGATCACCAGTCTTGCTCCAACTTCTTCATGCAAACAGTAACTTTTATAGCAAATTCTCGTCATCACTGACATCTAACTCTACAAAACTCGTCATGCAATATAATTGGTTAGGAAAGGTAACTTAAGTATAGGTGCTATATCTGTATATGATAATAGAGCATGCGGATTGGATAACTCTTATCGGGTGGGCGTATTTGCCCCTCACTCTACATCACACGTGATTGACGTCACTATGAGTACGACGTCCTTTTGGTTCTGCTATCTATAGGACTCCAGATAACTTAGTCCATTGTGATTGGGCAGGCTACACCCCTAGACAAAAATTCCCATTTTAATTAGCAGCATGCAGAATGGACACCTAGGTGCCTGGTGTCCCAAGTTTCACCCTGCCTCCCTTCCATCAATCAGTATCTAAGGGCTATGTGTCAATTAGTTGGCTGGTTATGGCCTCGAAACTGTATCCTCTTATCAGGAAAGGTTATGGTATCCTCGGGTTCTGGAAGACATCAGGCGGTGGTACCTCTTTGCGCCTAGCTGATCACATGTCTGTTCACCATGAATCGGCTTCAGTTTCCAGCTTTTATTGTATTTAATTCTGCTTCGGCCCTGCCACCTGCCTGGGCCTCCCTTATCTTGACCTTCACTGGGCAGGCTGGTATGCTCTGAAGTTTGATTCTTGTTAGTTGACGCTCTCCTCCGTTTCTCTGGGTGACCTCGATTTCCCAGGCATGAACCGCTCTTTGTTGAGTTTCGATTCCGCTCTTCCCCTTGACTCTGGCTGGGTTGTGATACTTGGCCTGTTAGGCCTCTGGCATCCCAGGCACATTTCTGCTTTACAAAATGGAGTTGCACTTGCATAATGTGCTTCTTGAGGTAAATATATAGTTGGCGCATCCCGCTTCTAATATTCTACTAAGCATAGCAAGCAGTATCGTTTTCTTAGCTTCTTGCGTTCCAAGCCTATTTACACACGTTAAATGGTTGATTACTTTCATCTTGTCTCATAGCAACATTGCCTCATGTTTTAATATCGTCTCTTTCCTGTGTCCATTTACATTTACTTTCATAACTGCTCGCGCTAGCGTGTTATCTTCGATAGCCGTCTTTTGTTCATTCGCGAGTCTTTGTTTAGACGCTTATGTCATTTCACTGGCCTTCCATTAAGGCTCTTTGAGTCTCTTCATGGACCATCTGTAGGTATTCTTTACTTCGTCTCAGCGGCTGGTACGGCTGTCTGATACGGTACCGTGCTGCCCAGGGTTGTCTGGTTATGGGCGCTTCAACAGGTATGGATCTTCTGATGTACACTGGGCAGAGTCCCAGTGCAGCTCTCTGTTGGTTCATCTGCTCCTCATACGTCACATACTTTGGCGAGTATGCTCCTTGTACCCCGAAATGAAGGGCAGGGGGGCAGGCCATGTCATGTCTGGGACCTCCTCTACAGACAGAAGGAGGTTGTTGGCTACAATGTCTTGGAGACGTTGTCTAGCTACTGCTTTATCAAGGATTTTACCAAGGAAATAAAGATGGGTGATGGGATGGTGGTTGCTGAGGTTGTCATGGTTCAGTGTTGGGTTCTTGAGGAGTAGGGGGATTTATCTGGTCTTGAGGGTCGAGCTGAAGGTACCTTGAGTTAGGGGTCTGTTGATGATTGTCAGATAAGGGCAGAGTGCTTCAGTAGGAAGTGTCTTGAGTATGTAGGAAGGGAGTATGTTGTCCATATACAATGTGGCCATGAGGGATGTTAGAATGGCAGTGAGGTCTTCTAAAGTGAGTGTTTTGAAAGATGTCCAGGTAGTTGTGGTTCTGCAAGATGGGATGTTTAGTGTGCTGTCAGTTATATTGGTGTCTATGTGTTGGCAGATAATGCTGATCTTATTGATGAAGAAAGAGTTGATGACGGTGGATTTCTCGATGGAGTGCACTACGGCGTTGGATAAACAGAGGGTTGATGCAGTGCTTGATGGCTTTAAAGAGGGCTCTGCTCATTTTTGTGCCCTGGCTATGTTGTTTTGATAATAGTTGGATTTGGCAATGGTGATGAGTTATCTGTGTGTATTGTATGAAAATGTGTGTAGGAGGATCTGTGTGTTTGTTCCAATTTCCTGAGCATTACGGCTGCTGTCTCCAAGTGTGTATGATCCTAGCTCTAAATATTTAACATCATAGGTAAATGGGTTTTACTGTTTCTAATAACAGATACAAATGTGTTTGTTGTGTGGTAAACGCACGCAATGGCACAGCAATCTTATAAATATAGTCCTTCTGGTTCACCTTCTGTACCAATGCACCATAATCTTATAAACATAGTCCTACTAGCTCCTTTTCTGTACCAATGAGTGTGTTTCAACACAACAAATCCATTTCTATTGCTCACCAGAATCCTTCATTAATAAGTACACACAGAAAGGTAAGCATTAAATAGAACGCATGCTGGTTAATGTATAACATTGCTCGACCTAGACTTCCAAAAAATCTAAAGCATACATTTATTTATGACAACAAACCCCTCAATCCCATGAAAACAAACCCATGCTTACAACAAACCATGGACTCCCAAAATAAATAAAGATGGCCAGTGCATGCCAGTCGTGTACACATCTTCTAACCTAATGGAAAGACAAAATCTAATTAGAAAGCAATTAGATTTTGTCTTTCCTTTTTATAATTAAATGTCACCGATGAAGGCATTCTGCACCCAATGAAAACAAACACCAAACAGGAAAGATTAATTGTGTCTCTCTATGCATCGTAGAGTGATACCATAGCCACAACAACACTAAAAGCAAAACCATGAAGTGACAGAGTAATGCTTCTTACAAAAGAGCAGCCGATAAGCGTAGATAAGGAGGAAATGGTTTATAGTCAAAATCTCGAAAACTAAAATCTCGAAACAAAAAAGCACGAATTTAAAATCTCAAAAAAAAAAATATCGAATTTTTTTTTCAATGCGTTTTTTTTCAAAATGGGGGGTTCCCCCCCCAACCCCCCTTTTTTCATTTTTTTTTTATTTTACCCCTTTTTTTACTTACCTGACCCCAAAAACACATAGAAATAAATAAATAAAACATTCGATATTTTTTTTTTCGAGATTTTTGTTTCGTGCTTTTTGTCATTCGAGATTTAGTTTTCGGCCTTTTGACTGACCACCGGAGGAAATATAGGCAAAGCACTGGTATACATCTATTTCCATCAACCTACATTTATTCTCCACCATTACTTTAGACTCTCACTAGATGGTGCTGAGGTGCCACCTATAACCCAAAACTAGAAAAGATCAATACGCTGCAACCAATTTAACATCACCTACATTCACTTATTGATTGATACATCTGTGTGCCTATTGGGCACATTTACTTTGATAAGACTTTGACACAACACGGTACACATTCCATGGTGCTGAGTTTGAGAGAGAGAATGTTTTGTTTACCTTTTAATGCACGTCTCTGAAAGTGAAGGTTTTAGTCTACGAGTTAGAGTGCAGGGATGAGCTAATGGCAGAATGTGCCATTTTTCCAAAAACTATGAGGATGTTTGCTCACCCTAATCCTTGAATACATAGATTAGTCTGTTTCTATTGAACACTACATAGATTGATGCTGCCACTTTTCTTAGAGATTCAATCTAATATTCAAGCAACGATGTGATGTGCACTAGCTGCTATAATATGTATTAGGCATAGCTATGGGTATACCATTACCAAGCATCCGACACGTGTTTTTGTCTCCTTGCAGGAGATGGAGATGCTCGCCCATGGTGTCCCATGATCAGGCACGCTGGAACGGGAATTATTACCGATTACATATATGGTCCTGAAGAAGATGGCATAACTTGATACGCCATTGAAACCGGTTAACCTCTTTGGGGTAACGAGGGCTCTCATAACTCTTTTGATATTCCCAATATCCACAAAGGGATACAAGAAATAACTAATATAGCTAAACTCACGTTTAGTGATCCTTTTAAAGCCTTTTAAAGGATCACATGGATATGGGCTCTATTAACAGTTGTATTTGGTGAATGCAACCAATCGCACGTAGCAAACCAAATGCCTATGGGTGAATAATGCGCAAACAGAAATCCCCAGGTTACAAGTTGCTATGCCAGCATTTCGAGCTTTTCCGACAGAATCTAATTATCAGCTTTGTCGGCTCAAAAAACAGCAGACTGGTTGTGTCCTCTTTTCCTTTATATGTCTGAAATGGCTTTAAGCTTATCTGTATGCATTACAATTGATAGCTTTGAGGGCCAGATTTCCTTGGCTATCCCTGGTAGATAGGCGTTGCACCATCCTCTAGCTAGGGCCAAGCACCCCTGTCAGGGACAGGGTATTCTTCCTCTAGGAACAGCGAGCACATTGTTGCCTCATTTGTTGTTTGGCAAACATATGATTGATATGCGCACTGTGATCCTTTTCTCCCAGAGAACCGTTGATGTTGTGATACCGAACAGTTGATCTTGTTTTGTTTTGTTTGTTTATTTTATTTGTATAGTGCTCCAGACCCAGGGGTATATGGACGCTCAAGGATATGGTTACAGGCATAGGTAAATACATTGAACCAGTTGTGCAGCGTTTATTCAATTTACAAGAGTACAGTTAATGCAGAGAGCAAACTGACAATGTGATATGTTGTTAAGACATTGAAATAATAGGTACACAGAGATACTGGAGCTGTAGAAGCTAGTATCAATAGATACAGGGTGGTGGTGGGTGAGTGCTGATATGAGTGTGAGGTGGCCCGAGGACCTGAGGTGGTGTTAGTTATTTATTTAGTAGCCAGGTGATGACCTGGGTTCTGAAAGGTTGAAAGAGGGGGATGGATTTGATGTTCAGTGGCAGTGTATTCTAGAGTTGGGCGGCTAGAACCAGGAAACTGGTTCCGCCGGCTCTTTTTAGGGTATATTTGGGCCCCACCTGGCATAGTGTGTTGGTGGATCTGGTGATTCTGGTAGCAGGTTTCAAGGTGAATTTGTTGGTTAGATAAGGCGGGGCAAGGTGATTTAGGGCTTTGTAGGTGAGGCAAATAGTTTTTAGATCGATTTTCTGTTGGATGGAGAGCCATTTGCATGATTTTCTGATAGCAGAGATATGTTCTCTCCTAGGAGTATTAAGAGCAGCTTGGAGTGTGTTGTTTTGGAGGACCTCCAATTTGTTGATTACAGATTTGTTTGCGCCTGCATATAAGCCATTGCAGTAGTCCAGTTTAGACTGTATAAGTGCTCTGGCTAATGTGAGGCAACTGTTAATGGATAGCAGAGGTCTACAGGCCCTGATCAGCTTTCCTGTGTAAGCAGTGGCTGAGGCGGTCATGTTGATTTGTTTGGAGAGGTAGTGTTGGTGTCTAGATAGAAACCAAGGGTTTTTACACTTTTTGCGATAGGAATAATGTTTCCATCAATAATGAAGCTAGTATAGCTGGGGCTGAGCTTCAGGATGGTGTTAGGAGATCCGACGAGGAGCAGTTCAGTCTTGTCATCATTCAGGCAGAGGCCATGTGTGGCCATCCATGCCTGAATGATGGAGAAGACTTTGTTGATCCGGCTGACGTCCGAGTTGTAGTTACCCGATAGAGTTAGGAGTATCTGGGTGTCATCTGCATAGTTGGTGTAGGTGACACCCAGATGGTCAAGCTTGTCGAAAAGAGGCTTTGTAAATATGTTATACAAAGTAGGCAAAACACAAGAACCTTGTGGGACACCACAGGTGATGGGAATCATGTCGGCCGCTGCTAACGGTGAGAAGACGCGCATGGTCCTGTTAGCGAGGAAGGATTGGATCCATGTGACCGCAGAGTGGGAAAAATGTGCTGCCGATGACAGGTGGTTGCATAGGATTTTATGGTCAACCAAGTCAAAGGCAGCAGAGAGGTCTAGGAGAAGAAGGATGGCAGCCCTACCTTTATCTTTGAGTTCGTCGATCTGACTTTTGAGATCAATAAGTGCGTTTCTGTTCCATGTTGAGGACGAAAGCCAGACTGACAAATTCCTAATAATTGTTTTGTCTCGAGGTAGTCTTGAATTTGTATGTAGGCCACTCTATCAAGGATTTTTAGTTAGAACGGGAAGGTGGTGATAGGTCTGTAGTTGGTAGGTATAGACGGGTTGAGTGTTTGTTTTTTTAACAGTGGTAGAACCGATGATTGTTTCAAATTGCTTGGGACTGCGTTGCTAGTGAATGACAGGTTTATTAGTCTGGTAATGAAAAGGGATAGATCCCTAGCTGCATCTTTTATAATCTGAGCGGGGCAGCTGGCCCCCTTAAAGTTTGAAGGTTTCAAGGAGGCTATATTTTTTGTACTTCAGGTATAGTTATCTTTTTGAATGTGAAGCCTGAGCTGATAGCAGTGGGTGATGGAAAGGTTGGACTAGAGGTTGAGCCATAAGTGAGTTGTTGTTGTTTATTTTCATTTATTTTGGTTTGGAGCCCCGTGATTTTGTTGGCGAGGGCATTCTGAATAACTGTGCACCAGGGTTTATCCTTAGTACAGGTATCTGTAGGTGGATTAGGGTTTTCTAATTCCTTTAAGATGTTAAAGATGTTAAATAGTTCTCTCGTGCTAGAGCCTGCCTGATTTATCCTGGAGTTGAAGGATTCTTTTTTAGCACGTATAATCTCATTTTTATAGAGAGTGGTGATATTAGTAAGATTAGTTCTATTTTCTAATGAGGGAACTGTTTTCCACAGTTTTCAAGTTTACTTTTATGTTGTCTGAGTAGTTTGAGCTCAGGGGTGTACCAAGAGTTCAGGTGAGCTTTCAGTTTCCCTTTGCGCATTTTCAGTGGGGCAATGATGTTGATAGCTTTAGACATGGATTTGGTGTAGGTATTGACCAACAGGTTCAAGTTAGCTGTGGCTGGTAGTGTGTTCAGAGTGGGGACTACCAAGGGTATTAGGGCTTCAACTGTAATGTTACTCTTGTTCCTAGTTGGGCAAGCCGGTGCAATAAAACACTTTTTGGGCACTAGGTTGTTGATATTGATACCTAACGAAAGGAGGTGGTGATCCGTCCAGACAAGAGGTAGGGGGTCCTTAAGGGTAATATTGCAATTAAGAGCAGCTACCCAATCGAGAGTCCTACCTTTTGAGTGAGTGGGTTGGAAGCAGAGTTGTGAGAGGCCATGCTCAGCTAGTGCAGTAGCCAGGGAAGTAGCTGAGGTGTCATGAGGGTCATTGAACCCAAGATTGAAGTCCCCAATGATGATCATTGAGCTGAGGGTTTAGAACGGTCAGGGAAGGTAGTGTGCCTACTCTTATGTCTTAGAACGTAACCTGCTGTTTCTACATATAAGGAAATGTAACAATGTGCTATTCATTGCACTGGTAACAATCCTAAGTATTGTAGTAACATTTAATGGTATGTTATGATATTGACTAGAATGCAGCTCTACTACAAATGTGGTTGCAAGTGTTACTTGGATTGAGAATTGTACTTCTCACAAACTGCCACTCCTTCTAAATGGGTTCCTAAAGTTATTTTCAGCAAAACCTTTAAAAGCCAACCCTAGTGAAGCACTAATGGGAAGGCCTTAGTTGAACGAGGGAAATTCTTCCACTGATAAGTTGGAATTCATGATAAGCAAGGGACTTTTAAAGCCCTTGCCTGTAACCAAAAGTAAGATACTCTGGAGCAGGCCACGTCCTACATCATGGCAGAATGGGCCAGGTCATAATATTGGGATAATCTGGACTATGTGGTGTGACTAGCCATGCAAGCATCCGCCTCACTATCTTACATTTCCTACCTGTACCATCTGCAAGCCTTCACATTCTCTTTCTCACACAGTCAGCTCTTGGTATGGCTGTTGTAGAGAGCAGTAGACTCTGCAGCCCCAAGGGTGTAAACTGGAGGATTACGGTGCAATCTGAATTGATTCCACTCCATAATCAGGATACCATACTCAACGGCAATGATCAAGCAACAACACACATCCCTGTGAGTTATGCTTAATTCAGTACAGAGATCTGCTAAAAAGCATTGGTTTTCAAATGCCTCCACACCACCCAGGACATTACTCCTTCCTCACCATCATCTGGACGAGTCGCGTACCCAAAGTAGCAAACTTATGCCCTTTATAGTCTTACCATTCCTCAATCTCCTACCCCATATCCTTCCCTCAAACTGACCCGGGTCTGGACATCTCATTCAATGGCACTGTTAGAAATATACTCTGACAAGCATCAGCATTGGGAGACTACTATAGGTGAAGCTGGGTTGAGGGTTCCATGGATGTCAGTTGGTGCATTTGTCTGAATGGCAGTAGATGGACCAGTGCATGTGTTCTCTTGCTTATGTTAGGTGTCACGTCCATTTCAGAAAGGGGAATAAAATATGTGATCTTAGACAAGAGACTTCAGTGTGCTTATTAAAACATACCACTAGAACATGCATACCACGTGCAGGTGTGGTCTTGTGACAAATGTTCAATAATAATGATGTAATTCAATAGCACGGTATGAGTAATTATATTTGAATTGCAAGAAATTCATGGTCGTGAATTACTTGTGCTGTCACAGAATGATGGTTAAATTAGGCTGAGGCTGAAACATTTTACCTTTGATGAAATAAATATTGGTGCTGGGGTTGAGCAAATATATTCGAGAATAGTTCGGAAAGAAAACATTGATATGGTCAAGGTACCACTTCACCCTTATTTTGGCAAATACAAGAGTAAAGACAGCTTAAAATGTTAATTATGGGAGCAACAATGAGTCGTGATCTCATGCAGTGATGCTTCATAAAATGAAGCACTGCCAGACTAATCAATGGATCCATTACGATGTTTGATATCATGTCTTCAGAAGGAAAAAGAAGGGACATCTTAATAAGATAGGTTTTTGATTTTAGTAGCACTGGGCCAGCTAGTCCAGAACCAGAGGCGGTACCATGCAATGGGGCCCAGGTAGCTCAGCAGCTGATACCCACCACTCAGTCGCTGAAATGTAGTCCTATGTGTTGGGTGCAGGAGGGAAATTCAGATGAAGACAAAAGAAATCCTCCTAAACAGGCTGAGTCGGAGCACTTCGATAAACTCACAGGGAAATGATTTTCACTAATCATCCCAAAGGGTAAACACTGTCAGGAATGATGGGAACGTCTTCTGTACCCAATGCGGTGTAGGGGATTCAACACAGACGCAGATCTTTCTATTTCGGGGGCATAGGTTCACCAATGGCCATTAAGGGAATCTCTCTGCATGCTGCAATGATATTTGACCTCATGCGTGCAGTTTACAGATTGACTCCAGGTGTATGTGGAGGTGTATGTGGACTTTTGTCATCTCTTGGGTCTGCTGCTACAGGCTCTGCTGTTCTGTGATTCCAGCTGCAGTCAGCACTGGTGGCCTTCAAAGCTTGGTCTAAAGTTTATCCAGCCGAACTTCTTTCACTTTTCTTTCTGACTCAAACACAGATATTCAAACTTAGATATTCACTTGACATAGGTTTTTTCTTAATAAAGTGTGTTCAGCTCCCTTTCATCAGCACAGCCCCCCTGGACACATACCAGCCATTCACAGTGGATACTTCCCAGAGCTCTATAGGGCAAGCTTTGGACTCAGCTTGACCAAACCATTCCTTCCTGTAGCTGTATCTCAACTTCCAGTTAAGGGCTTGATAGATGACCCAATGCTTGTCAAGCAGCAAGAGTTTGGGGTCTGCAACCGGGACTCTCCAGATATGTTGGATTATGACTTCCATGATTGCTCACCATTGACTATAATGGCCAAGGCTGATGGGATTTGTAGTTCAATACATCTGGAGAGCCAAAAGTTGCAGATCCCTTGTTTAGTGGCACGTCTAGTCTTTTGTCATACATTTTGATGCTCACACAGTGACTTCCTGGAAAGAAGCGTGAAGTCTATTAAAGACAGAATTGTCATGCTCTCGTCCCCCAAACTCACTGCGTCAGGAACTCTGTCTTCAGTTTTCAGTTCCGTGGTCTCTGGCCACATCCTTGTCTGGCTGACGGTCCCTCTCCGGGGGGCTCCGCTCTTCTCTTCCTGGCAAGCTTTGCTTGCTGCTCTGCCAAAATAGCCTCCAACACTTCCAACCTTTGTGCGATAGGTTGTACTCCCTGCAAAACTGCTTTTGAGAGCGAGTCTCCCAGCAATTGCTTAAAACTTTGGGAGAGGTCTGCCTCTTGATTGTAAGGCCCTTCCTCCCACTCTTCTTCCGACCACTTTGGTGAAGTGGATGGTGTCTGGCCAGGGCTTCTGCATTGAGCCATGTCTAGGATTGGAAGTGCCAAAATCTTTCTGTCAGCCAAGGGGTCTGGACAAGCTGTTAATCTCTCACTTGCTGTAAGATGACAGGCTTTCCTGCTGGTATATACCCTGTAGTACTGTGAGCAGCTGTCCTTAGATCAGATATAAACGCCCCTTCGTTCGTTTTATTCTAATTATTATTATTATTTTTCTTTTTGAAGAATTGGGCAAGTGTTGAGGCCGTAGTATGAGTTACTCTGCAATCGCACATTCAACAGTGTGTGCGAGCGTTGGACGCGCAGGAGAAGCTAGGAGATTTACTTCTTCTCCCGCTCCCCTGGGTCTTAATGCTCGCCGGGTTCGCCAGCGCTACCACGTAGTGTGGAGGAGCGGGGCCGGCTGCCTGAGGCGAGCGTTATTCACTCGCGGCGGCGGCCCTGCCTCTCTCCTGACAAAGAAAACCGACAGATTAACACAGTTTACTCTCTCCACTTCCGCGCGAAAACACACGCGACTCTTCCTTTACACGCGTCGAAACGAACACGCTCCTGATTATGTTTTTTTTTTATTGCGCTAATATAAAAAAGCGCACCTATTATCTACAATGACTAAGCAAAGCTCTTTTGTCACAGAAGGTATACATTACTGATAAAACTCAGAATTATTAACATATTAACTTGGCAAATATTGAGGTACTTATCTCGTCAAGGCAGCAAAAAAGAAAGAGGAAAGGACCTAGTGTTGAGGGTTCTTAAGGACTGACCTGCATGCTGATAGGTGCTGGAGGAGAGGTCAAGGCTCCCAAACTCCTGGGAGTCATGGGAGCCGTGGTTTGGAGCTAGAACTTTAAGACATTACGGATTTGGAGAACTTTTCAAACAAAATTTGCATCTTTTTTTGAAAATGTTCAGAAAAATATTACAAATATTGCAGTTCTAAAAAGTTTAATTTGAAAAGCTAATTATGGCAGTAATAAAGAAAGTATAGCATAATGCAAGCCTCCTGTCTTGTCATAGAATTATGTTCATGCAGCAAATAACGTTTATGTGAATTAGGTGAAGATTAAAACTAACGTGACAAACAATCTGCATTGACTACATCTATTTAGGGGAGTAAACACCATGTGACATATAGGATTAGGTTTTGATTTTTTGGAAAGTTTTTATGTTTTAAAGTTTGGAAAAAAGTAAACAAGTATAGAACTGTTTTTTTTTATGTCCAATTAATTGAAGACTAGTAATTGTTTTGCAGAAGCAGTGTTTGTACATGATGTAGAGTCTGGAATGACATACTGTGAACAGTTTTTATTTCAGAGACCATAAGAATCACAATGAACTTACACCTATCATGTAATGTGCACCAGAGAGGACACATCGAGCGGATGAAGGCTGTGTTCCGTTGTATTTAGCAAACGTGCCCTAAATAAATGAGTTTTGGAATATACAAGTGCATTCTTCTTTTTTTTATATAATAGCCATAGAAAGAAGGCTTTCATTGCAAATTGCTTTGTTGCTCAAATAACAGCAATCAGGGCAGCTTCCTCTTAGACGCAGGCCTCAAAATGACAGTTGTTCTAGCATACGCTAAAAAAGCTCAAAATAAGATACCACTGCTATGGTTTTATATACGTTTATCTGCCAAGTTGCTGAGAGAAACGGGCTAAAATAGATATTCCAGTCTTCAAAAATGCTGTTAGATGTAGTGTACCGTAGAGTGCGTTTTAAGAGTGAAGATATTTCAAAGGAGCTCTTTAAAAGTCAGCTTCACGCTCTGCAGCACTTGTGCCAGGGTGACTCGTAGAATATCGCTACGATTTTCCCGGGCGCCCAGGCGACATTTCTCTATCTGCTCTGCTCGGCAATAGTCCAGAGATGTAGTAATTCTTTTGTTGAGGGTGTAATAGTTTAAAAAGGACAAAAGAGCAAGTACTGATAACTGCTGGGTACTGTATGTTCAAATGTGCACTAATGTGTTTACTTATGCAAAGTGCCAAAATGAAAAGTGGGCACGTTGCATATATTGCACAAATGAGTGAGCAGGCGCTGGGAAAAAGACAAGGTTGTTTTTAATGCAGCACATATCCCCAATAAACCACCAGTGCATGTATGCCAAAAAAGCAGCCCCACCCTGACTAACCCATACTTACAAAAAGAACATTACATAAACCACAAGGCCGTACACTCGCTAAGCACCTAATGGCCCTCAACAAGATAGGGGTTGACTCGAGGAAATTCCCCAAAAATTCGGTCTGTTTCAAAAGTCTCAGGTCCACCACACACAATAAATGCAGAGATTGGGAGTGGGAGCAGCATGCAATATCTTGAGTAGCATGTACCCATGCAGTGCCTTCATGTCAAAGTGTCATGAGTGTTATCACTTTCAGGACTTTCCAGGGATCACTATCAGCACCACGCAAAAAACACAGCAATCCCACTCGATACAGGAATTCAAAATGGAGAACTGTCTTGACAAAGACTTGGCCCGCGGAGCCATGTTAGGATGCAGGAGACAAGCAGTTGGGGAATGAGTAGTTTTACAGTGAGCGGTCCTATACCCATGTTCGTGTAAATAGTACGGCTGTCTGGTGACAATCTCCCAATCACAGATTCCACGGGTGAACTTGCCAGAGTATAAAACGGATTTGGCCCATCTCATCACAGGGATATTTTTGCTGCATTTCTGGTGATATTTCTGTATGGGGGCAAGCCCCGCATCGAACCCTCCCAAGCCCACACACCTCCCCCATATCCCCACATCCTTAAGAATCGTATATATATTTAATCCCTACCCACCTCTCCCATAGCAATGCAGCAAAAAATGTGGCAAAAAGTCAGTTTCACCAAATGCAGTGAAACGCCCACACCAAAGTGGGCGGGTACATATAAAAGGACAAAGTTCATAGCAAGAGATGTAGGAGTTGAAATTGGAGTTGGCAATTGCAGAATGCGTGATGATAGTCAAAGGCAGGTGGCAGAGGTAATAACTGAGAAAGAGGAGATGGGACAGAAAACCTTTAGTGAAGAGGAGGTGGATGAAAGAGAGAAAAGGTATAATGAGGAGGAAGAAAGTAAACAGAAGGCAGAGACGACAGTCAGTGACCACAAGGTGTGCAAAGATAACAACAGAGGGTTGGTTGCATGAACATTAAAAAGAAGTACAGGAGATGAGCCAGTTATGATGACCAGGAGAACATGAGAGAGGTGGAGGGGGGACAGCTCAGAGTGCGGAAGGAGACAAGCAGAGTGTTGCAAATTGTCAAGGAGGAAAGGAAGGAAGATAGGCCTGTGGAGGGCATGGTCGAAGGGAAGAGGTGCATGAGCAAATGGTCACCAACCTGCTAGTCAGGTTGGGACTTGGGTGCTGGTAGAGACTCTGGTATGGTCTGCCACTGGCACCAACGGGGTTCCACCCAACAATCCCAGGGCCCACTGCCAACTTAGCTATGGTCACAAGGAGTCTAATAGCTACCCAAGACCAACCTACCCTGAGGCTCAGAAGTGGTGGCGACATCTAATGAGGACAATGATATTCTGCAAAGTTTTCTACAAGAGCTTAAAAAGAATTGCCAGGGCTTTTGAATCCCTGAGTCTGTGAGTGGCTTTTTAACTGCTGGCTGGCACAGCCTAACAGCAGGTTAGGGGAGAGACTGACATAATATGGTTTGTCACACTTTGAGTTCTTCTTTACCTTATTTCAGAGTTAAAAATCCCTTAGGCTTTTGTGTTGTGTTATAAAGACCATTGACCTTTTCAACCTGTGCTCTGATTTGCCTGTTGATCCCTGGCTAGGACAGGGCTCAAGTCGAGGGTACACGCGGGGGGACGCAGTCCCCCCACTTTATTCAGAGGGTGGACTCAGTCCCCCCAGCTAAAAGAGAAATATGGATGTCCTCTTTGAATTTATGAAAACCTCAGGGATCAAACCACAGTCGTCATGTTTGCATGCCCCCCTGATCAAAAATAACAAACAACTAAAGGTGAAGTATCCCATTTCGGTGCTGCAAGTCTCAGGGAAAACCTTTGTATTGATTCTTGGAGATTAAAACATGCACACATTTTAACGTTTTCAAAATCACTATTAGAAGAAAATATCCTGTCTTGGTTTTGTGTGTGTGTTGATTTTATGAAAGGCAAATGCCATTCGTCCTGTTCAATTTGAGTGGTTATTCAAAGCCAATTTAATGAAATGTGCATATTTCACCTTGATATGCTAATTTCTGACTACGTCACATTCGATTGCGTTTGTTGATGAGTCCCCCCACTTTAATTTTTAGGACTTGACCCCTGGGCTGGGACAGTACCCAGAGAGAATTGCAATAAAAAACTTCAGGCGAACATGTACTCTCAAACTGGAAGCAGTGTGAATCCATAAACGTGCAGGTCACAGTAGGTGTCACAGAATATACAAAATGCCACCCTCCCGAGGAATGGCAATTCATTTCTTCGGCACCTACCCGCAATGCCATTGCAATTCATTGTTGAGATGCAAGACGATGGTCTGACTCAAACACCCCAATATCTGACATTGTTCTATTCAAAGTTTACTCAAGGTGATGCAGGGAATTTATTTATAAAGGACGACGAACACATCTTCATTGCGGGCACAACATGCACAAAATGGAGTTCTGGGGCGAATCTGCCAAATCACGAAGTCTAACTTAAACTTTCATTGCAGGAGTTCAGATGAAAATCATGTTAGGTGCAGAATGTACATGTATGAAAATTCTCTCCTGAACACACGCACCTTTCACTTTCAAAGACTTCAAGCACAAGCAGAATATCTTAGATCATTCCCGAAAGAGCCGTTTCCTGTCAGAGCACGCCGCTCTATTATCAAACAGGCAAACTACCCCAGTGGATTGTTGAATACATTTCACAAATGATGGCCTTTACCTAAACTCCTCCCAACCTTGCACTTAACTGATCTAGAATATTCCAAGACAGAAACTGATCAGTACCTCTTCGCTCCTCCTTTTCTCCCTCCCTTCTTTTGTCATTGGTTTTGTTGCAAAGCAAAAGCATTTGTAATCGGCGCTTTATATGACACGAATAAATATATTTAAACCATAAAATGGCACTGACCGCAGATTTTGGCATTATTTTGTCAGTGAACTGTGTGCTTGTGTGGATTGCTTTTGGCCGATGTATCAATGAGGTTAGGTAGTGTGTACTCTTCAATGTTGTTAATGTGAATGAAACAACTCATGAAATAAAACTTGTAAGGGAGACTTGATCTGGGGGGGGCTCCTGGAATCACCTAGCGACAGAGGTGCAAGATGGTGGGCCACTGGAAATGGGTTATAAAGTCAAGACCCACCTTTTCAACACCTGGGCCGTCACATCGCCCCTTGCTCCACCTGACTCGCTAGATGAACACCTAGGCCATCACGTCGCCCCTCGCGCCACCTGACTCGCTAGATGAACACCTAGGCCATCACGTCGCCCCTCGCGCCACCTGACTCGCTAGATGAACACCTAGGCCATCACGTCACCCCTCGCGCCACCTGACTCGCTAGATGAACACCTAGGCCATCACGTCGCCCCTCGCGCCACCTGACTCGCTAGATGAACATCTAGGCCATCACATCGCACATCGCCCCTCGCGCCACCTGACTCGCTATATTGCCGCTCTCCCTATCCTCCCCACCACCCAGTAGCCCTCCTCTGTGTCCCTCTGTATCCTACCCCTCTCTATATATCCGATCTGTTGTTAGTAATGAAACGTGTTCTGTTCTGCATCTGTACTGTTGTATATCTCTGTAAAGCGCTCCCTTATGCATCTGTTTTGGTTTACACCTCTGTAAAGCGCTCCGATGCTTCTCGAAGCTAGGTCCGCGCTCAATAAATATCATAATAACAATAATAAAATTAGCCACAGACTTCAGAAAAAGGAGTGTGATCACATCATAAGAGTACAGATATAGGAGAAGACTAATGGGAGCCTTCAGGAAAGAATTAGGGAAATAAGCAGACGTAAACGGCCTTGTGTTGCCGATCTGTCATTCGTACCTTTTAGGATGCCATTTTTTTTCTCACAATTGGACCTTCTCATTTCACATGTAACTTTATAATGCGGGTAACATGTGATCATTGAGTCACCGCTGGATTGTAGGGATGTTTATTAAAGTCCCCAGGAGTGCGAGCTTCTACCCCTGCCTTGGGGCCTCATTACACGGTATGCGGTAACCATGATGGCGTTATCAGCGCCATGGTTGGCGCCGGTATTTTACCGTGTCTGCCTTGGTGGATGGCGGAACTACCGGCCTACACCAAGGTGAGCGGGGCCGGTAATTCCCCATTCACCAAGGCACTTCCCCATTCCCATTTTTGCCCCCATAGGGCTCAATGGGAATGGGGAAGGAGGTAATTACGGTACCGCAAATTGCAGTACCGTAATTAGCACCAAAGTCCCTTTGCGGGCCCGTTCCTTAACGGCTGGTAAAACCAGCCGTTGAGGTCGGGTCCAGCAAAGGGACCTCGTAGTAAGGCGGTAAGGGTTTACCGGTACCGGTGCCCTTACCAGTACCGGTAAACCCATACCGCATACCCTGTAATGAGGCCCTTTGTAGCCCTTGGTTTCGGGGCCACAGAGGCAGTGCCAAATAAAACGTTGTGGAGTATCTGAAGAGACTTCTGGACGTTTCAGCCCTTTCTCCCTGCCCCAGCCCCCTCAGCAACATCCTGTTGGAGTCTACTAGGCCTGGGGAGGGACAAGGGTGAGAACTATTGCTACCACCTGCAGCATGCCGGGAGGGTGTTACTGATGTGATGCCTGCCACAAGAGGCACAGGCCAACAGTAGATGAGGTGACACAGGTCTGTTGTTCCTGAAGGTGGGCCACCACGTATTGGAGCAGGGAGCCATGGATCTAATGTAAGTAAAAGTGGTGCGTGGGCGGCGGGGGAGTGAGTAGGGTGTGGACATGCAACTATTCTCCATATGATAGAAACAAGGGAGATTGTAGCATCGGATTCTTTAAACTATT
Organism: Ambystoma mexicanum; assembly: GCF_040938575.1. Taxonomy (NCBI): domain Eukaryota; kingdom Metazoa; phylum Chordata; class Amphibia; order Caudata; family Ambystomatidae; genus Ambystoma; species Ambystoma mexicanum. The sequence goes on along the minus strand of NC_090937.1, from coordinate 100,008,023 downwards.
CAAATAATTGTACCAGGGTTCTTCAGAACGCTCAGGAAAGCATTTCAACATTAAGAGATAAACCAGAGGAAGCAATTATTCATCTCTCTTGATATGAATTATCACAAGAAGCGGTCTCACGCCTGTACCTACAAATACCACTGATTGGTTTCAAGCCGAGGTTGCAATGAGATCATTATAAGAATAGTTTGAGTAAGACTCCGACCGGTACAATCTCTTTTGTTTCTAATTTATTTTTCCCAGCTCCTGGTCCAGTAGGGGAGGTCCCCCTTCTGTATTCGATCTACATTTGATGGCAGCAACTGGACCTGTTAGGTCGCATATTGCATATTGTCACTATAAACTAACCACACAATGGCCCTCATTACGACCCTGGCGGTAAGGGGTTTACGCCAGCGTTAGCTGCGCCGACCCCTTACCGCCAACTACGAGTTCCCAAAGCGCCATGGTCACTTTTCCGCCCGCTTTTTGCGGGCGTAAAAATCCATGGCGCTATGGGACCTTGGTGTTAATTACGCCACCGTAATGTACGATGGCGTAATTAACGCCTTCCCCACTCCCATTGAGCCCTATGGGGCCGAAATGGGAATGGGGAAGGGTAAATGGGTCAATGGGGACTTACCGCCCCGCCAACCTCGGAATGGGGCGGTAAGTCCGCCATCCGCCATGGCGTAAACGGACTTTACGCCATGGCGGAAAAGTCCGTCGATGGCGGAAAAAATCCGCCAGGGTCGTAATGAGGGCCAATGTATTAACTGTTGGTGGCTGCCATTAATGGGGAATGTGAGGCTCTGCTGGGTATATGATTGAAGCCATTTGGGGCGTGGGGCTGCACAGCATATATTACGACTATCCTATTCATATGAAGCATTACGTTAACTGATGTTGGGTGCCATTACTGGGGAATTTGAGGCTGTGTTTGACATATGAAGGCAGCCACTTGTGGGGTTAGGCATATCCAGTTAGTTTACATGGTGGCTATCCCGTGCACATGAAGAATGACTGCAACTGTGGTTGGCTGGCAGCACTAGGGAATTTGATGCTGTGCCTGGCAGATGATGGCAGCCTCTGGGGCTGTGAGTCTGCACAGTACATATGCTGAATACACCATGCAAATGAAGCATTGATTGGTGCTTCATGGCGTTACTGGATCATTTGTGGGGTTTCTTGGCATATGATGGGAGCAGAGGGACAAGTGAATAATTCACTGGCTTGTATAGGACATTTTAGGTAGTAATCAGCATATGATGGCAGCAACCGGACCTGTAAGGCTGCATCTAGCATATTATCATTATCATGCGGACCGAGGGACTCGCTACTCATCCCCACTGAAGCCTGCTCACCAATGAAGACTGCTGTGAATCAAGGTAGGCCCACTTGGGGCTTATGCTGCCTTATTCGTTCAACATCTCCTGAATGATAAGATGGCCGCCGCCTTTGTCGGCAACTTGCAGAGGCGGCACTGAAGCAGTGTCCAACTCGCAACCATGATTGGTTGCCTATAACTTCTTCACAGCCATTGATGAGCTGGCAGGTGAGCCGGCCCCACCCCAAGACCCACACAAGGCCCCTAGCGGCCTGTTCGGTCATTATCATGCAGACCGAGGGACTCGCTACTCATCCTCACTGAAGCCTGCTGATCAACGAAGACTGCTGTGAATCAAGGTAGGCCTGCTTGGAGCTTATGCTGCCTTATTCATTTAACATCTCTGGCATGATAAGATGGCTGTCGCCTTTGTTGGCAACTTGCCAAGGCCGCATTGAGGAAGTGCCCGCCTCACAACCGTGATTGGTTGCCTGTAACATCTTCATGGCCATTGGGGAGCCACAGGCGAGTTGGCCCCACCGCAAGGCCCACAACAGCCACCTGTCTGTCCTGTCTGGCCTAGACAGCCAGGGCCGCACGTGCACACATGCTACATCATGGTCAAAGGTCAACAGTGACTTGAACCATGCCTCGGGGGCAAGAGTAAGCAGTTGAAACAAAAGAAGCAGGTGGCGGAGCATGGGATAAACGTGGACCCGCCTGAAGACAAAGTCACCATGGGACAGCTACTGGCTGAGATTCAGGATTTGAGGACCTCACTCGAGGGTAAGGTACAGACGGTGTTGGTGGAGCTCACTCTAGTAAGGGCCAACCCGAGAACGATGGGGGGGAAAGTAACTAAGGCAAAGCAGAGAGTGGTGGATGTAGAGGGCACAGCCTCAATGCTGTCTGCAAGGGCTGATGCATTAGCTGCAACCACGAGGGCTCTGGAGGTTACAGCAGAGGACATTGAAGGTCTCTCTGGGTGGAGTAACATCAAGATTCTGGTGGTTACAGAAGGAGAGGAAGGCCACAGGATCGAACTCTATCCGGAACAGCTCTTTACTGATGTTTTGAATGTCAGGGGTCTGTACATGTGGTTCACACTTGAACGGGCGCACGGGGTTCCGAGCCAAAAACCCCTGGTAGGTGTGCCAATGAGAGCTAAAGCGGCCAAATTACTCGACTATAGGGACTGTGATGCAATTCTCCAGGATACCACAGGAATGTTTTTTACAAAGTGGGAAGGTATGCATGTATTGGTCTTTCCAGACTTCACCCAAGAAGTGCAAAAGCAGAGCAAATCATATGACCCAGTGAGAAGGCGGCTCCAGGACCCGGGATTGAAATATATGATGTACTTTCATGCTAAATTGAAAGCCTTGTTGTATGGTGCTAGTTCTTCTTCCAACAACCTACTGAGGTGTGGACGCAAGGGATTTGGAGAACACTGGCTGATGACATGGTCTGTGTGTTTGGCTTTATTCCACACACACTTGAGGTGTCCTTTGTCAGCATAGTATGAAGGAGCACTCAGAGGGGGGCCGAACTGGATGGCGGTGGGTTTTGGCTGAAATTCTGATTGTAGGTGCGATCTGAGAGTTGGGACAGAAGATTGTACATGTACTAACATCAGAGGCTGGAAATGTTTTCTCCTGTGGGACGCATGAGGGGAGGAGTCACATGTTGGGTGATCGGCCGGGGTAATGAGAAGCATCCCACCTTAGTGTTCTACCTTCACTCTCATCGAAGGCCATAATTGTAAAGACTGGAGGGGGGGTTATCTATACCCCTGCCCTCTATATGGCAGAGTAGAAGCATAAAGCACCCCAGCCAAGATTCTCTATGGTTGGTAGCAATGGACGAGCAATCAACGCTTAGCTCTCAGGAGGTGATGCAGGCTGGTTCTTAAGTACAGTGTAGACCCTATGCCCCCACAAAGGAATGTCCACACACTATGTTAGTGATAACTCAGTTCTTTATACAAATAAGGTTCAAGTTATATACACACACAATAACACACTTTGTGCTTAGGCAATACTAAAATGATAAATATGTACAATATCTACGAGTAATTCACTTTTTACTCCTTTAAAATGCACCAACTGTAGACAGTTGCAATGACATACAAGTCTAATGGCAATGTGAATCAACATCAGACATAAGAGGAAAACAAGTTGGGTTTAACAATGGCAGAATACTTGTCCCTACACAAGTCACGGTTCTGTGTGAGGATCCTCCCACCTGGGCAACCCATAAATAAAGTATGAAGTTTAAGAATTCTTGGCTAGGTCGGTCAGGTCTCACATGGCGACATTTTAGTTTCACTTCAATTATATAATATATTGTCAAAATAGACAAATGTTTGCTTTCCAAGGTTTTTCTGTAAAGTTTTGTCTCAGATGGTTAGTGGTAAAGCCAAGAAAAAACCACTCAAAAAGTATTCAAGAGAAGGAAAAAAGACCGAGAATGAGACTGCGCCCAGTTTAAAGAAAATAATATTTAATGTTTTGAGGTGCCCTTTGTGATGACACGTGTTTCGGTCCCTTAATAGACCTTTCTCAAGTCAGGGCTGGATATAGTGAATAGACAGTAATTAAGTGCCAAAAATAACAAAAAGACATTATGTTAGATCACATATTGTACATTAGCAAAAGAATGAACATAGAACAAATAAACAAGTCACGTATCCAATTCATATGGATGATCAATCAAAAAGCAAAACAATAATGTAAATTAAGATGACAGACAAAAATAGGTGGGGGATTGGGAGGGACAGGAAGGGTCAAGAGAAGGGCATAAAAGGCTCAGTTAGTTAATGCTTTATCCATAATCTCATAACACCTTCTTACAGTGTATGGTGAGTAATAGTTGTATTACCTCTTATTATTTGAACTGCCCCTATTATTTTAGCTTTTGCAGAGAATATCCGCTTCCATTAACGGGTTAGATTCCTTTAAAAAATGACATAAATTATCATTAACTAAAGCATTCTGAAGATGCCGCTCGGCATTGTGAGTCTAATGTAATAGGCAAGTTCCACCCAAGGTAATGCGCATCTTAATCCAGTTTCCTAGTTCCCAGTTAGTATACAGTTAGTATACATAATCAGGTTTCCGTAAAGATTAGTAGATGTTGACAGTGGCTTTTTAAGAATGCCGTATTTCCAATGTAATAGTCTTGTGACCACAATATTATTTCAGTTATATAGATTAAATCTTAGTATTCCGCCAGACTTGAGCCAGCGTGCAATTTAAAGATGCAGCACACACGGTGCTCGCGTTCTTTCATTACATTGAAATCGTAAAGAGAGAAAGAGAAAAACCGCTGCACTTCTGAGACGGTCTCTCACCTGAAACTGCATGAATCACGTATAATCGCGTGCCGAGTGTCCGAAGGGGGCGTCCAAAGACGTCCCCTTCGTTGTTAAACTAAGAATGAGTTGCCATGACGACGTACTCCAAGAGTAGTCCGTTCTCTAATATTGAGGCCATTGTTGTTAGAGTATCGAAAACAGCGGCCATTACTGAATGGAAGAAGTTATGTGCTTTATGTATTTCTCGACCTAGTCCATTTAAAGAACTAGGTCGTTTAGGTGCTTGTTAGAAAGTACTAATTGTTTAGATTCAAATAATCTCAAATTCCACCGATCATTTATTTGTTTATAAAAACGATATGCGTATTACATTAAGTCAAATGTAATTCCTTGTTCAAATACAATCTGTGGTAGATGTTTGGGTGATGGCTGCCTATTGCAAGAAAAAGTGAATTATATACATTTAGGTAACATTATCTCAAAATATACGCAGCATTTGGGGCTTATGCTGCGTATTAACATCATCTGGTAGGTTTCGTTGCCTATTACTGCTCCAGACCATTAATCTTGAGCATATTATTATGTGCCAAAATGTTTATAGGGGTTGTCTCCTATATCTTAATCAATTAACAAACGATTGCAAGCATAATCACAGTCTGGAGCATGATTGGATGCAAAAATGCCCCTTGATATAGTTAGTTGGCATTAGTGCTACCAGGCCAATAGTCTCGAGCATATTCTTTGGTGACATAAGTGTATACAGAGGTTATATCCTAAATCTTAAACAATTATCAAAAAAGATTGCAAGCATGATGACGTAGTGTCAGGGTGATACATTAGTATGGTACCAATTCCTCAATCTTAGCCAATCTAGGAGTTATTACATATTTGGTGATATTTTGAGTAATCAGAATTATTAAATCTGGTCCCTTTTAGAGGAAAGAGACCATTTCATTATCTGTGTTTAGGCCGAGAACTGTGGAATTAAGTTTCCATATTGTTCTCGCTTCCGCTTGTCTCAACTTTTTCTCCTTATTGCCACCTCTTTTTCCCAAGGAGACTTTCTGGAGACCAATAAACTTGATGTTTGCCATGTTGTCCATTTGGTGTCGCTCTTGCCCATGGGTGGCTAATGGTAACCTTGGGTCTTGGCTCCCAAGTGTTCTCTAATCCGAAACCTTAGTTCGCTGATAGTGCTGCCGATGAAGACCCGGTTACATACACATATGATCCCACAGACCACGTATCTTGACCTACAGTTAATGGGTTGCAAGATCTTCAAAGTTCTGTTATTAGTGCCGGTGAACAAGTCCGTTTTTTTGTGTGCATATTTGCACATTGTGCATGATCCACACTTCCTGAATCCATTAGTTTGTGCTTGTAACCAGGTCAAAGATTGCTCCCTGTGTATGTCTGGAAGGTTCGAGGGACTCAGTTTATTTTTGAGAGTCTGTGCCTTCTTAAAGACAATCCTTAGTTTTTCATCTACATTTTTGGCAATGTTCTCGTCCAATTTAAGAAGATACCAGTGTTTGGCTAGGATTTTGTAAAGCATTCTGTGATCTGTACTGTATTTAGTAATGAAGCCAATGGTAGGTAGTTCTGTACTTTTGATTTTTGGCGTGAGAGTTTCTTCATGAGTTATTGCTAGACTTTTATCTAGAGCTTGCTTCATACATTTCTCCGTGTACCCTCTTGCCAGGAATTTCGATGTTAATAATGTACATTCTTTGTCAAAGTGATCCATTGTCTGACAGTTTCTTCGGGCCCTTAGGAATTCTCCTGTGGGTATGTTCACAATGGTGAGTCTGTGGTTGCCGCTCTCTGCATGTAAAATCGAGTTTACTTCCGTAGGTTTTCTGTATGTACGGGTTTTGATTTGATTCTGTTCAATGTATATTGTAAGATCCGAGAAATCAACTCTCCTCATGGCATGTGCCTGTGAACTGTATGTCCATTTCATTCTGATTGATCCTGTCCTTTAATTCAACAAATTCTGTGATTGTACCTTTCCATAATATCAATACATCGTCGCTATAACGGATCCAATGAACAAGCTGATTTTGATATATGATTGTGTCCTCAAATAGTCCCATAAAGATGTTGGCCAGGGCCGGGGCATATTTAGTGCCCAGTGCTACGCCCTTAGTCTGTCTATAAAAGCAATTGTCAAAATTAAAGATATTATATTCGAAAGTTAATTCCAACATTTCTTTTACCATTTGTATTTGCTGGTACATAGAGGCTGAGTCATCCTTAAAGGTATGATCTATTGATCTTAGAGCCCAGGTATGTTGGTTAGATGTATAGAGGGCTCTCACATCTAACGTTGCTAGTTGGTAACCTCTTTCCCAAATCACATTTTTGAGCTTTAGAATGACATCTGTTATGTCTTTTAAGTATGCTTTCAAACGCGTTGGTCTAGGTCTTAAGATATTGTCTAAGTATTGCGAGATATTCTCAGTTGCTCAGCCTATTCCACTCAGGATTGGTATGCCCTCTGGAATTCGATCATGTCTTTATGTACTTTGGGCAGCAAATACATGATGGGTGTCGTAAGTTCTTTAATGGAAAGGTAGCTTCTCTCATCATCTGTAAGGAGACCCTTGCAGTGCCAGTTCTTGATCTTTTCTTCCAAGTTAAGTACAATCTGTTTGGTTGAATTAGTTGGTATGATTACATAGCAGTCTGGGGTGTTCAGGTGTTTATTTGCCATTTCTAAGCAGTCTTCTCTATTCATTATCACTATGTCCCCCCCCCCTTGTCCGCTTCTTTTATTACGATAGAGCGGTCAGTTTCTAGAGTCTGGAGGGCTAATAGTTCCTTGGTGGTTAGATTCTGCTTCATTTTTAGCCGATGCCGTTTCAAATCAGTTCGGTAAATGTCCTGGCATACTGCCTTGTAGAAGGTATCAATGATATTGTCTGCTGAAAATTGAGGTACAAATCTCAAAGCTGGTTTGAGCTCTTTAGTTGTTAAAGTGTCTGGTTCCACATTCAGGTCCCTTACAACTTGTGTAATATCATAACCTGCTGGCTTAGTAGAGGTATCTCTTCTATTTCTTTAATACTCAGATCACTTGGTGTCATTTTATTTGTTTTTTGGTAAGTACCTCGTGCTTTAGTGGCAAAAAACGTCTTTAGTTTCAGTTTCCTCACAAATATAAATAGGTCTATGTGTAAGTCTATTTCATTATGCTTGACTGATGGGGCAAATGACAATCCTTTGTTAAGTAGCTTGTGTTCTTCCTGGGATAAGATTCTACTGGAAAGGTTCAGAACTAAGTTCTGCATTATTTTGTTCTGTTTGTTTCTTTTGTGCTTGCTCTGGTAAACCTTTTGTTTGTATTTCCTTGAGTTCCTGGATTGGTTAGATCTTGTACCCCCCTCCTTCCTCTCCTCCTGGTGTATTGTTGAGGATCCTGTGCTCACAGGTAGTTGAAAACGGACCTCCTTTGGTTGAAAATTCCTATTGCCTTTTTTGTATCTCTTGATTTGGAACTAGGAAACTGGATTAAGATGCGCATTACCTTGTGTGGAACTTGCCTATTACATTAGACTCACAATGCCGAGTGGCATCTGCAGAATGCTTTAGTTAATGATAATTTATGTCATTTTTTTAAAGGGATCTAACCCGTTAATGGAAGCGGATATTCTCAGCAAAAGCTAAAATAATAGGGCAGTTCAAAGAATAAGAGGTAACACAACTATTACTTACCATACACTGTAAGATGGTATTATGAGATTATGGATAAAGCATTAACTAACTGAGCCTTTTATGCCCTTCTCTTGACCCTTCCTGTCCCTCCCAATGCCCCACCTATTTTTGTCTGTCATCTTAATTTACATTATTGTTTTGCTTTTTGATGTATCATCCATATGAATTGGATATGTGACTTGTTTCTTTGTTCTATGTTCATTCTTTTGCTAATGTACAATATGTGATCTAACATAATGTCTTTTTGTTATTTTTGGCACTTAATTACTGTATATTCACTATAACCAGTCTTGTTTCCTTCTAAAAATGTTCTACTACCCCACTGTGCCTGGTATAACAGAGCTCTTCGACGGGTCATGAACGGATCCTTCTTGAGTGAACTCCCTTTAAGGCAGGAGCCATGGATCATCGAGATTCCTTGAAGAAAAGGTGAACAACATTGTCGAGGTGGCAGCTTCGGTCCTTGCGGTGCTCGTCGACGATCGCTCGTGGACGTCCTGCGAAGATGAGGCATGCAGTGCACCTCGATGATGAGAGTTTGTTGCTGCAAAGCAGATCGATGAAGAACGTAGGCCCAGCAAGGGTGCTGGGTCATCAGCAGTTGTCATCGGCGATTGGGACTCGACCACAGCTGGCTTTCGTATATTTGTCTGAGTCGTTGTGGACTTCGGATGGTGGGAAACCCACCGGCGGATACTCCTTGGTTCGGCGGCGACCTTGACTTTCTCCAGCGGGACAAAGTGGTCGACAGTGATGAGCAAGTCCTTGAATTCAAAGTGTTTTAGGCAATGGAGCATTGCGGCTCCAGTCGATGAGGTTACAGCGGTCCTCCGAACTTCGGTCAATGGTGGCAGTCGTCGATTGCCTCAATCTTGTGGTGCTTCACTTCAAATTCCTCAGCAGTCCCCGTCACCGGTCGGCTGCCTTTCAAGGACTGACTTCCAGAGAGCCTTGGTGAAGGTTGCCTGGTGCACAATATTCCTTCGTAGCATGGGAAGGGGTCTCCTAGCCAGTTCCTCTCTTGGATCAGTTTTTGGAGACACAAGAGCTTTTGGATTGCATCGAAGGAAAGCAACAGCAAAGCCTTCTTCTTCTAGCTTGGCTTCAAGTTAAGCATCAAGTTTAGACTTCAGCTTATGATCAATTCCAATAAGTGAGAGGTCCTCAGATATACTGTTCTGTCTCTCATTCACACTGCTGAGCAAGGCTCAGGCAGCCAATCATTCAGAAGGGCATTCAGCAGGCAGGCAGCCAATTAGGCTCACCAGTGCATTCAGGCCATTCTTCTCCATCCAGACACTCACAACAAGGAATGTGGATTGGGACAAGTAACCAGCCATTCACCACTCTACATTGCATGCATACCAGTTTCGGGCAGGGCTGTCTCATTCATTGTGTCACAGACTAGAAACCGGACACCCATAACATGAAATGTATATTGATCACACACTCCATTCACCCCGGTCCCACCACAACATACAGTCACTAGGAAGGCTCCAGCCAGTCTGGCATGGACTTCCCCACAATACCATATAAGGAACTTCCACAAAACAGCCAGTATAGGGAAGGGACAGAGTCAGGGCTTCCCAGGAATTTGGGAAAACAAAGTAACAAGTCCTGCAGTGGGACTCCATTTCTACTCCCATCTGGGGCCAGTAGAAATGTGCAGAGAGCCTCTGCTTAGTCTTCAATAGAAAGCTAGAGGCCACAGGGGCCATCTTGTCTCCTATCAGGAATCAACTGTATCCAATGGCAGGGACTGGGTATCCCAAAATGAAGGATACGCAGAGCATCTGTAAAATTCAGCATGAATCTGCCACCAGCCCATACCCTGCACTGTTGGCCACACACAGGTGCCCAAAAACATACACTAGGGGTAGAGGGTTGTACGCACACCTATGGGTGCCATAAGGGTATCCCAAGGGTCTGTTCACCACAACCAAAAAGAGGTAGAGCTGCTCTGACAGGAGTCCCACATGGATTCCTGAGCAGAAAAAAAACAGAGCACACATGATAAAAGGAGTACAGGGCAAGGATATGGAGGCTGTGTCCCTCCAATGCTTTTCCAGCATCACAGTAATGTCAGGGGATAGGGGTGGAAGGAGCACCTTAGTTGGGTTGGGTGCAATATGGTTTGGGGGAAGATGGAGGATGCGTCCCTTGTTTGGAGGTTTAGGCGCTCGATGGGGGAGAGGGCGATGCTGGGGAATGTGGGGTTGTTCGTTTTTTGGCTTGTTAGTCTGGGTATTGAAGATTTGGTCTGGAGTTTGGGTTGCTTGGGTTGGTACTATCACTATGGAACGGCTGGAATGGAGAGGTGAATACTTAGTTGGAATGTGCAAGAGCTGAATAATGTTGTTAAGAGGAGCAAGGTCTGCCTGTACGTTAATATGCATAATTTTGACATGGTTGTCTTAGAAGAGACTCACCTTGATAGGCATGGATTACTGGGGGTGCAGAGGCGGTGGAAGGAGGTGGTGGTTGGCATTGCATTATCAAGTTATGAGAGGGGGTGCTTGTGTGGATTAGAGATACGGCACTGCTGAAGTTTTCAAAAGTTTGGTTGATAAGGAAGGCAGATATGTGGGCGTTTAAGGGGAGCTACTGGGTATAGCAATGCATTTGCTGGGTACATACGCCTCTAAAGCATCTTAAGAAGAGTTCTTTCATGACATGCAGGACATTTTGGTACATCATAGGGACGTGCAGACCCTGTGGGTTGAGGACTTTAATTGTGTGCTGAAAGGCATGTTGGTCACTGCTGGTGCCGCGGTTAGAGCGTTGGGTGCTGTAACAAAGGCTTTGGCGCAAGTAGTGGGGGCCTCTGTCTCAAAGATGCTTGGAGGGTGATTCATGGAAACAAGTTCAGGTATTCTTATTTTTCTACAGTTCATGGCTCATATTCATGGATTGATTACGCATTTGTGGGACAGGAGAAATTTGATTGGGTGTTGTGTGGAATACCTGGATAGGTCATTATCGGACCGCTCTCCTATTCTGATGGAAGTGCTTCGCAGAGATGTGTGTCCACTTATAGCCAAGTGGAAGTTTGACAATCAGATGTTAGCAGGAGACAGCATTTGCTAATTTCTTGAGGATAATTGGAGCACCACAACGCGTAAGTCCACTGGATGGGAGGCATTGAAGTTGTTTATAGTGGGGCTATGATAAATCTCAAACTGAAGGTGCCAAAATTGGACCAGGAACTGGCGAGGGGGGTGCACACTGATGAGTTAACCACAGCGAGTCAGGAGCTGTGTGACGCAAGGGAAAACATATAGGCACAATTATGCTGGATATGTGGCATGTCAACACTTGGAGGGAGATAAGGCAGGTAATATGTTGGCTTGGTTGGTTAGAAGGGAAGGGGGTCTGCATCAATGTGAGGGAATTCATGGCCCGGAGGGGTCAGTTACTACAGATGGGAAGGGGATCTGCATTGCGTTTCGGGAATGTTGTGCCACATTATACCAGGAAAGGGAGGATTCAAAGCATGCCAGGTAAGTCAATGGATAGAGGAGGCCGATTTAACTGGATGAGTATCAGGGTGATATGATATGATATGATATGATATGATATGATAAGGCATTTGTAACGCGCCTATACACAAGTGTTTCAAGGCGTGACGAGGCAGGGGGGGGAACAAGGGGAGACAGACAACGATCTTACTAGGCCAGGTGCCATTCAGATCGCGCAAGTGCAAGGGTAGAGGGGAAGGGAAAAGTGCATGGGGGAAAGGGAGAGGGGAAAGTGCAGTACAGGGTTATTAGCATACAGCATACAGGATAAATAACAAGGGCCAGCTGGTGGCAAGTGTGAGGTAAGTGCAGACAAGTGCTGGGAAGGGGGGCTGTATGGATACAGACACATTCCCGTAGTGCAGGGGTTGCCGTGGAGGCAGTGCAGGAGAGAGTGGCTGGGCCGAGAACAGTGAATGGCCCATTTGCAGATTCAGTGCAGTTTCAGTAATATTAGCAGGGGAGAGGGGGAGAGAAAGCGGAGGCAAAGAGGAAGGTTTTGAGGTGCTTCCGGAACCGGAGGTGGTTCTCCTCAAGTTTCAGGGAGGTAGGAAGGCTGTTCCAGAGGGAGGCCCCTGCAGTGGAAAGAGATCTGCCCCCAACTCGTTGTTTGGAGAAGCGGCTGACCCTGAGGGAGTTGGAGGCGGATGAGCGAAGAGCTCGAGAAGGAAGAAATTTAGGAAGATAGAGTTGAAGGTATTTTGGCCCAAGGCCCCAGACGGCCTTGTGGACAATGCAGAGGGTTTTGAACTTGATCCTCGCAGTCACTGGGAGCCAGTGTAGTGATTTCAGTCCTGGAGAGATACGGTCCCTGGGCTTGAGGCCAAGGACAAGTCTTGCAGTCCTGTTCTGGATGGGTTGCAAAGGGCGGAGAGTAGAGGCGGGCAGATTAAGATAGAGGCTGTTACAGTAGTCCAGCTTAGAGAGAACCAGGGCTCTAGAGACAGTGAGCTTCTGGGGGAAGGAGAGGAAAGGAAGGATACCTCTGAGGAGGTGTAGCTGGTAGTGTGACTTCTTAGATACGTCGGATATGTGAGGAGAGAAGGAGAGTGTGGAGTCGAAGATGACCCCAAGGTTTTTTGCCTTGCATGTAGGAGCAGGAAGAGGGCCCAGAGAGGCCGGCCAGTGAGCAGCAGGGAAGGAGGGAGTGGGAGGGCCGATGAGTAGAATCTCAGTCTTACTGGCATTAAGGCAGAGGTCGTTGGCGGCACACCATTCCTGGATAGCAGAAAGACAGTCAGAGATGAGGGAAGGAGAAGAGGAGGCCGAGGGTAGCCTGAAAATGAGTTGGGTATCATCCGCATAGCACTGAAAGTAGGGGCAGAGAGCGGCGATGTGGTGGGCGAGAAGTGCCAGATACTGGTTGAACAGCCAGGGAGAGAGGTTAGATCCCTGGGGGACACCACAGGTAGAGAAGAAGATGTCAGAGAGGAAAGACCCCAGTTGGACCTGGGGGGGTCGATTTGAGAGGAAAGAGGTCAGCCACGTCAGAGCCTGACCAGTGATACCGAGGTTATCACGGAGACGGTTGAGCAGGATGGTATGGTTGACAGTATCAAAGGCAGAAGAGAGATCAAGCAAAATGAGAACACATGGAATGGGTGAGCAGTTGGGATAGGCGCTTGACAAGCAAGAGGTGGTGGGGGCTATTAACAGCCTTCCCCGGGGTAAAACACCATGGGTGTATGGGGAATATATGGATGTCCTGGCCCCTAAATTGGTGGAGGTTTTTCTGGAAGCTAAGATGTGTGGAGGTTTCCCAAAGTCCATATTGGAAGCTCTGGTAATAATCCTGACCAAGGAGGGGAGGGATCCCGCCCCCTTAGCTATTATGTGCAAAGTACTAGCGAGCCGGCTGACCCCATTCATGCAGTACCTGGTCCACCCAGATCCGACTAGATTTAGTCCAGGGGAATCCAAATGTATAACTTACGATGATTACCCTTAATTCTGCATAAGTATAGGCAAACGGAGGAGGGGCTGGGAGTGATTAGCTTAGATTCATACAATGCCTTTGACTTTGTCTCATGGGAGTTTCAAGGGATGGTCCTGGAGAAAATGGGGCTTGTGGTTTGATGTATTGAATGGGTGAAGTTGCTGTACAGGGTTCACCTTCAAGGGTTCAGGTGACTGGGTTGATCTTGCACCCACGGAGAGTGGAAAGGGGGTCCTGGCGTGGCTGTCTGCTCCCCTCTCATATTCGCACTGGTTATTGAACCCCTGGGAAGAGTGTATCAACACAGACATGGGAACACGGAATTGTCATTGGGCGTACCGGAAACTGTATTTCCATGTACACAGGTGATTTACTGTTGTATATTCGGACCCTCAAAGAGAATCTTTGTCGAGATATGGATACAATTGGAAAGTTTGGTTAGCTATCTGGCTTTGTCATTAACAGGTTCCAATCTTCCAACTATACATTGCCATCTGGTATTAGCGGGAAGCTAGCACATTTTGGGATGGAGGTGTCAACTGCAGGATTCAAATACCTGGGAATAAGAGTTAGTGCAGATTGGGAGTGGATGTATCACCAGAACATAGGGAGATTGGCTGAGGCATTTGAGAAACTCACTGACTTTTGGTTTACATTCCCAATCTCTCTAATGGGGCGATTGGTCCTGGTTAAGATGATCATGTTACCCAGGTTGTTGTACATTTTTCAGGTCATGCCAATGGTTCTGAAGGCTGCCTGTTTTCGGTTTTTACACAGCACCTTCACTAGGTTGCTATGGAGGAGTGAGACACAGAGGATTGATTTAAGTACCTTGTGATTGCCAGCAGGCAAAGCGCAGAGTGTGAGCCAGTTTTTACGGTATACCATTGGGCAGCAACTCTACAGCATATGCTGGACTGGTTTGTCCAGCGGCATGAGGATCACAACATGATCTGGATCATGAAAGAATCTGAACCTCTCGAGAACTAGAAATGCTTGGGGGAGGCAGAGGGGACTTAGGAGTTTTCTTACGCCTGTGAGTACCATATTTCAGTTGTGGTCGAAGGCCTCTGTGCTGTGCCAGTGCTGTCAGAGGTTTCCCTTTCTGCCTGTTGTGCATCTGCTGTATAGCAGATTAAGACGGGTGATGGCTAGGGAGAAGGGGGATGTGATTGGATGACTGGGCTGAGGCAGGGTCGTTGATGATTTGCTTGTTGGGGACAGGGCCATTACATACACAGAATTTAAGAATGCCCATCTGTCAGTTCGGTTGAACTTTTTGGAGTTTGCGGCGCTAATGGCTGGAGTTATGAAAGACCTGGGAGGGATTCCCCAAGAAACTGTGTACTCATTGGCTGAATGTGACCCTCTTGCAATTAGTTGATGGGGGGGAAGTGTGTTTCAGGACTGTACGCGGCACACAGTAGTGAACATGAGCACACAGCGCTAGAACCTTGGTTTAAATAGGATTTGGATGTGAGTGACCGATTTACAGATGGAGTGGGCTAGCGTGCTTGAACAAGCGAAGCAGGTTTCTAGAAATGCAAAATTCTCATGGATATAATATAAAATAATGAGACGGTTATATATTACACTGGTGAGGGGAGCAAAAATGGCGATTGGTGCAAATCCATCCTGTTGGAGATGTCAGAGGGAGACTTGGACCTTCTTACGCATGTGGTAGGGATGCAATCGAGTGGCGGGGTTCTAGAATGTTGTCTGCTCTGAAATTGTATACTTTACGGCCATTGAGAGTTCATCTAACTATCAACCATTGCTTGTTAGGCTTAGTGCCTCGGGTGAAGGGCAGACAAGGGAGCGATGTGGCTGCAGCCCTGGTGCAGTGATTACTATGATATGATATTTTATTTGTATCGCGCTCATACACAAGTGATTCAGAGCTGAATGAGGCAAGGGAGGGGAACAAGGGAGGACAAAACAATGATCTTACTAGGCCCAGTGACATTGAGAACGTGCATGTGCAGGGGAGAGGGAAGGGGGGAAGTGCAAGGGAGAGGGGAGAATTGGAAAGTGCTGAGCAAGGGATACAAACAACTGGTATTGCAGCCAGCAAGGTGGCAAGTGCAGGGTTTATAGCGCAGACAAGGGGTGGCTGATAAGTGCAGGTGAAAAGGGATTGTAGGGTTATAGATACAGACCCAAGTGCGAGGGTTGCCAGGAGGCAGTGCGGGTGTGTGACGTGGTGGGCAGGGACCTGGGCCCGAAATCAGAGGGTAACCAGGTGCATGGTGCCAAAGCAGACAGATCAGCAGGGGAGAGGAGAAGGCGAAGGAAGAAGCAAAGAGGAAAGTATTGAGGTGCTTCCGGAACCGGAGATGGTTCTCCTCAAGTTTCAGAGGGGCAGGGAGGCTATTCCAGAGGAAGGCCACAACTGAGGAAAGCGATCTACCCCCAACTCGTTGCTTGGAGAAGCGACTAACGCTGAGGCAGTTGGCGGTGAAGGAACAAAGAGCTGGAGTGGGAAGGTATTGACGGAGGGAGAGTTGACTGTATTTTGGACCCAGGCCCCAGAAAACCTTGTGGACAATGCAAAGGGTCTTGTATTTAATCCTTACAGACACTGGGAGCCAATCAAGAGATTTCTGGGCTGGAGAGATACGATCCCAGGGCTTGAGGCCAGGGACAAGTCTCGCAGTCCTGTTCTGGATGAGTTGCAGAGAGCGGAGAGTAGAAGCAGGCAGATTTAGAAAGAGGCTGTTGAAGTAGCCCAGCCTAGAGAGAACCAGACCTCAAGAGACAGAAAGCTTCTTGGGGAAGGAGAGGAAAGGAAGAATACCTCTGAGGAGGTGCAGTTGGTAGTTTGACTTCTTAGAGACGTCAAAGATGTGAGGAGAAAAGGAGAGTGTGGAGTTGAAGATGACCCTGAGGTTCTTAGCCTCACCAGTGGGACCAAAAAGAGGGCCAAGGGAGGCCAGCCAGAGAGTGACAGGAAAGGGGGGTGCAGGTGTGCCAATGAGGAGAATCTCCATTTTACTGGTATTAAGGCAGAGATCATTGGCGGCACACCACTTCTGGATAGCAGACAGACAGTCAGAGATGAGAGAAGGAGAAGAGGTGGCAGAGGGAAGCCTGAAACGAGCTCAGTGTCATCCGCATAGCACTGAATGCTGGAGCAGAGAGCGGCAATGCGGTGGGCAAGGGGTGCCAGGTATTGGCTGAACAGCCTGGGAGAGAGGTTAGACCCCTGGGGAACACCACAGGTAGAGAGTGAAATAGAGGAAAGGAAGGACCCCAGTTGCACCTGGGAGGGTCGATCAGAGGGGAAAGAGGTCAGTCAGGCCAGGGCCTGATCGGTGATACCCAGGTTATCACAGAGTCTGCTGAGCAGGATAGCATGGTTGACCGTGTCAAAGGCAGAAGAGAGATCGACTAGGATGAGGACAGAAGGGATGTTAGAGTCAAGGTTGCAGAGCAGGTCTTCACGGATGTTCAGGAGAGCAGTTTCCATGCTTCTGTCAGCTCTAAAGCCAGATTGATGGTCATGGAGACAACCAGCCAAGATCAGTGTGAAGATTAAGCAGGGAGATGGCCATGAGTTTGCTCAGGAAAGGAGTGATGGAGATTGGGTGATAGTTAGCTGTGGGTTTCTTGAGAAGAGGGTGCACAAGAGAGCTCTTCAGAGGGGAGGGGAAGGCTCCACAGGCGAAGGAGAGGTCGCAGAAGTCAGCCAGAGCAGGAGCAAGGGTGACAATGTGGTCATGCTGGTTTTAGATGAACAGGGAAGATCCTGTTTTGACAAGACTTTCATAGATCGGACTTGTCTAGAAACCTTGTCAGGGAAGAACAGAGGAAATGATGAGAAACAGGGAGGGAGGCGGCTGCAAGAGGGCCAGAGTTAACAGATAGAGAAGGGGGAGGAGGGAGCTAGAAGGGCAAAAGCTATGGCGTGGAAGGCACAAGGGGGACCTAAAATGGGGGATTGGCAGAGAGCATTGTGCAAATGGGTGAGGGTTGAAAGGGATTTGAAAGATCAAAAGTGCCCAAGTGAATAGACTGAGTTGCGATATATGGTGTGGCATGAGGTCTGGGATAAGCCAGAGATGAACCCAGATTTATGACTGTAGGCTAGAAGGAATGTCCTCACTGATCATGAAACTGAGGGTGGGGAGGACAACTCAGCTGTTTGTATCTGTGTATGGATGGGGAGCTGGCTAACAGCTCACTGTTATGTTTGTTGTATTCCGGCATGACAGATGCATACGCACCGACATTACAAACTATGTGTATGTTGTTTTTGTGTTAAGTGTTTTCTATGAAAACCTAAAATAAAATATTTAAAAAAAGAAAAGTGTGATCATTTTGTGCTCTTCACACATTTAAGGATCACTGCCCTGAATGTTATGCAATATTTATGTTTAAAAAGATAGGAATTGAATAAATAGATATTACAAAAATATTTCGGTTGATAGGAGTCGACATGCAAGAGTTGTGGACACTGGAGGCGCTTGATATGTTTTTTGTTCCTTTATAATTGATTCCAGCTCCGAGCTTGAGTGGAATATCCACAGCAGTCTTTCCTAATATGCTTAAACCATGTTTTAGTTTATACAATTTACATCTGACAGCTCTAGTTCTTTAAATTGTGGACTTAATGGCTTTATGTGTCCCTGATATTTTATTTAACATGAACCCCTCACAAACAGTGAAAGGAGATAAAGCTGCAGTCAGTAATCACTGCAAACATGGAATAGTTGGCCTGCTCTAGGTTTCTTTGAAAGGGAAATGTCAATGCCAGGACCGACCATCCCCATGACTTTAGAGGAAGACGCATTGAATAACCAGTTATGTATTGTGGGCGGATCCGACTCTTAGTGCGCTTGATGTCCTCAACTATAGTGAGGCTCTACTCCAGACCTCAAGAGTTGAATGAGAACAAACACAGGGTGAACACATTCGGCTGAATTGTTGATGCACACTGAATTACAGCTTATCAGATACTTGTGTTGATTTATATTGAATACAATTTGAAGCCTATCCACCTACCTTTGCTAAGAGCATATCACTTTCTAGGCTAGCGCAATTACCCAGAGCCAGCACGTGTACACTGAATAACCAATCCCCATTTTGTGCACCTTCCTCATGTTTCAAACCTTCAGAGCTGAGGTAATAGATAAGGCATTTGATCTCCTTTACCTTATCCTGATGAGTCATTCTAATTCCGAAGAAAACGAAATGATTCCCTGCCTGGGCTGATATGATCTGCTAATGAAACTCTGCAAACCGGCAGGTGCGTGGTGGAGACTGACCAGCATACGTTGTCGAAGCATTACATTGTTCATTTTTAGAAAAGAGAGTCTGTTTCTGTAATTGGCACCTGGTGCCCACAGCTTGGCATATGCCACGTTGTGGGATTATAATTAGAAAAATAGCAGTAATAGGCTGCTCACCAACTGTTATATCACGCTTGTACCTGAAGGTTTAACACGGAACCAGTTTGCAACAATTTACATGAATCTTTAAAAAATAGAAAAGTTTTAATACATACTAGCTAAGCCCTGCGTCTTATATGCCGATCTAGTGCCCTTTCTGTCTCTCTCGCTCTTAAACTGCTCTCTCTCTCTTTCAGTCTGTCTCTCTCACCTTCCTTCTCTCTCTCTTTCTGTCTCTCCCTATCTCTGTCTCACTCTATGGCTCTATCTCTTTCTATGTGGGCATTTGCAAGAAGCACCCCCACATCTAGCATCTAGGGCTCTATGTCTCCATCTGTATCTGCTCTCTCTCTCTCCCTCTCTCTCGTTCTCTCTCGCTCACCATCTCACTCGGTCTGTCTCTAGCTCTTTATATGCAGGTAACAGTCACATTACCATGTGGCAACCATCACTCGCTGAGAGAATCTCAACCAGAGGAAAACACACAGCTATCTTAAAAAAGAGAAAATATTTATTTTTACTGACATAGTAAACTGTTTTTTTCGAAAATGGTATTATGTTCATTTTGAATGGCCACTTCGGATATATATATTATATAAGGGGATAATAGGAATGGTACATTTGTCTTACGGAGCAAAGCACATTATCAAAACTTAGAATAAACATTTAAACCATTTTCAGATAGATTTTCATTTCTGACTGGTACTCTCCTATTTTTCTCTTTAAAAATGGCTTGTTGGGAAAGGGAAAGTGGAATAATTTCACCAACAGGGTCCCGGACTGCATTGTATAAAATCAAAGAGATTTTTGAAACATACGAACGACCGCAGACCTGTTTACTGGACAAATATTTCTCTAATAAAAGGGTTGTATTCTTGTATCAGTATGTGCGTAACAGACACTGGCCTTGGTATCTTTTTCACAACGCTCAGCCTAGCATTAAAGTGTTTGTATCCATCAACTATATAGACGTGCCTTCCCTATATTTCATGTTGTTCAATCATTTCATGGAGCTGCTAGGGGAGGCGATAGGGGCAATGGGCATTTCCCCAACCAACATGCCACTGATGCCTAGTGCATTTTCAGGTGATGACTAAACATTGCCTTTAATGAATGTGTGAGTGTCTTGGGCCATTTCAGAGCTGGATAGCAGCCTTTTAAAAAAATGTAATCCACACAGAACTCCAATTCCCCCTTCCCTAAAAAAAGCTGCACTGACCTACGCAGTGAGCAGGTATTACCTTCAAATCTTGTTGCATCATCAATAAAGGCAATCGTCCTCAAGTCCCCAAGCTACCTTGCTGAGAAGGGCAGCATCTCTGGAGAAGTAGGATCCCCCAGAAGAAAAGACATTTACAGACTTGAACTCTGCCCGTAGAGGAAGGAAGAAAAACTAAGACCGGCCTTGTCTCTCTATGCCCCCAGGCTGTGGAAAACCTCCTCATCAACACAAGGCTTCTGCAATCCAAGGCGGAGCTCAAGACACTCCTCTTCAAGGATTGGTTCCTCCATAAGACCCAGCTCGTCCACACACCCTCCACTCGCCACCATACCTGAGACTGGGTGATCTGCTCCCTCCTGTTTTCTTCCCTGGTTGCTTGGATCCCTTGCTGCCTTTGCCCGCTCTCCCCATCCCTGCTTGTCAGCTCCTCGCTTTGTGGAATCCCAGCTTTCCTCACTGTGTACTACCCCCTATGACTGTAAAGCACACTATTGCTTTCCAAAGCTAATAAGCACTCAATAAATGCCTTACTAATAATAGTACCAACACAACATAAATCCTTTCCTCCTCTAAAATTTGGCAGCTACCCATTCCTTTTTGGATCCAGAAGGTGGGATAAGAGGACATGACTCCCACATTATTTACTCACTAAAACACGTTGCACATCTCATTTAATCTCTGAATGTGATCAAGATCCAAGTCAAAATTAATTGCAGAATCCAATATTAACCAATATATTACTACTGTGCTTGATAAACAACAAATATGTTCTTCAATTGTCCTGATGGTCGCACATGGTTTGCTAAGGCTCTGCGTGTTACGGGCCAGGAGGACAACTCAGGGGCAACGTGTTTGTCTTGGAAGACAAGACAAGTAGAGCAACACAGGTTCGACTTTGGCGCTTAGATACTGGTCTCCGGTATGAGGAGTGTTATACAAGATTAATTCATTAATTATGCATGGGATTTATAAACCACAAATATAGCTGGGAAGCAAGGGAACATTGTACATCGAGGATACATCCTGAAGGGTTACAGTTAGGATTTGTGGTTAGAAGAGGAAGCTGGAATGGGAATGGGACAAGGAGTGGTTTCATGTCTGGAGAATCACGAGGTTCTTCTACTGGAGAACTAGAAATCTTCCAAAAGCCTGCTGGCAGAGCAGGAGATGCACTGGCCTGACTGGCTCCCTACCGCAGAGGATATAAACAACAGCAGTGGCTGTGGAACGTTCTCAAAGGTGCACTGGCGGATGCCTCTCGTTTAAGTTCACTCCATCGAACTGACAAATGTGACACGATGCACAGCAGCTGAGGAAAACATTTCAGATTCTGCCAAGCAATCTCTGAATTCTGTGGCTTACACGCCACAACCGAATGGTCTCTGCAATTCCCACACCTTTGAGCTGCGTCTGTTCTACTATAAATTCCAGTGCCAAATAAAGTCGAGTGTGGGTGTTGTAAGTAGACAACCGATTGTGGTACGAGACAGCGAGGGAGAGTGAGCATGGAGTGGAGAGGAAAGGTAACAGGGGAGTGATGAAGGAGGAATGGCTCGAGTATGGCCAGGAAAGAGAAAGAGGAAGGAGAGTACAGGTGAGAGAAAAGAACAGAGTGACCTTAACAGACTTAAACGGAGAAATAGAGAGTGGAGGAAGTGGAGGAGACTATTTCAAAGAGGGAAGTAGAACGCGGGTGATGCAGGCCATTTGACGGGTCACTCACCCGCAAACACGAGAAAAAAATGCTCACAATTCAATCCGAGTGGGCTATTTTACATATGGCTGAATCTCCACCGTGACACTGATAAGTGCTTCGAGGTGGTATCAAGGCAACACGTAGCACTTGATTAAACTGACTTCTGCCGCTGACTTTAGAGATACGTTTATAAAAAATAGTTTTCTTTGACTGTCAGTGCACAATCTTGAAGCATTAAGTTATGTCATTAGAAAGAGAACTTATTTTGTTCAAGACCCTGCTGAGAAAAAAAAAAGTAAAGGGTCCCGTAACATCCAATATACACATGTAATTCTATAAGGTTGTCTGTGTATCGGGAACTGGGCATATGTGCAGCCATTCTTACCCTGGGACCCAGTTTCTCCCATCAGCTATTGCTCTTCTAAAATTCTGTGAGGCTCCACGTAGTGACAGATGTCACAGCCAGCCAGTCCTCACACTCAAATCATGACACTGCTGTTCAATAGGAGACAACGGAGCCTGCAAAACGCCCTGAAGCCGACTTAACTCTGTCGAGCACAAACAACACCTACAGCACAAGGTAGATTGTGGTTCTGCCCCAATGGTCCTTCCCAGAAGGCCCCTAGAGACATATTAAGACTCATTGTTCCCTTTATGCTGAAGCCAAGTAAACTTAAACTGTTGTTGTTATTAAACATACTGACAACCCTCCTGTCAGTTTTCAGAGTGCACCCCTTTTCCTTCTTTGAAACTATCTGTCCTCTGCATTCCCTTACAGGGTGAGTTGTATTTCGCAGTGTTATTAGACTGTCTCTTGTGATATAAATAAAGCAGGTATTTTTCATACAACCTTGACTGGACAGTCCATTTTATCATTTGGTAATAATTGTACTTTTGCTGTGATGCAATGAACAAACGAACCACAACATTTTGCAGATAAGCCTGCCGTTCCGTTCACGTTACCTAAATTGGACAAGGAGGGTTATAATTTACTTGTGATTGCAATCTACTCAGATCTATTCAGATCCCTTCTGGTGTATCAGAGGTGTGGGACTGATTGATGGTTTAGAAACCGACATTCGCACTTGGGGAAGGGTGCTCAGCCAGGCTGGAACAGCAGGTGAGAATACACAATCCCTGTCCGCTGTCCCAACCACCCGAGGCCCTTCCCCGGGTGGTGCTTTTTCCCCTTTTTCTTTTCATTTTTTTGCAATGTGCTGAGGCAACAGGGAGGATCACCCTGTTGCCTACCCACTTCAGAAAACCACATTTCTCCTTGCCCACACCCCAACTTGCGGTCTGGTCCCCGATGCTCCTCCCGTCTGGCTGCCATCGAAATAGAAAAGGGACTAGGTCCATTTTCGGATGACGGCAGCCATTTTGGAACATGTTTTCCATGGTTGCTGTCATCCGAAAGGGACCTAGTCCCTTTTCCATTTCAATGGCGGCAGCCATTTCTTTCGCATTTTTTTCTCCAACGGGAGATGGGCTCACGTATAGTTCATCTCCCGTCGGATGAAATAAAAACAAACTATCTGCACCCCAGTACCTCCCAGGGTGCAAATAGCTTTCACGCCTCGGCTTGGGGGTGGACATGGGGTTTAATGGCCCACAGCCCAAGCTGGTACCAAAGCTCAGGCTGGCGTGCTGTTAAACCCCATGTCTTCCCCACAGCTAGGGTGTGAAAGCTATATTCACCCCTGAACCACTGGTGCCCCAGGAGTTGATTCGTCACAGCAAAATTCATTCATGGCACAGGCAATGACAGTGTGCACCTCTAAATAGCAGAACTAACACACCCTGGTGGATGTCTTTGTCACTTGTGTTCTCGTTCTAATTGTAACCATAAAAAAACACTGCAGTGTCACCCACCCTGCTGTTAGCAAAGGCTGGGGTTGGTTCTAGAAAGGGGGGCATAGAAAGAGAAACAGTTATAAAGGAGACAGCAATAGAAAGAGAGAGTGAGCAAGGGAAAGAGAAAGAGAGACAGCGAGAAAGAGAAAGCAAGCTATGCATGTGAGAAACCAGGCAAGCTGGTTCTGATTATTTAGGGTATTGACATTGTTAGGAGGGGCATAAATCAATGAACTAATAATGCTTCTGTAAAAAAATAAAATGCATCTTTAGAACTAATATGCCCATGCTTTCAGCAAATATAAGACTGTAAATATACAGTGGGCCTCATTATAGGTTTGCCGGTCTGGTAACAATGGTACCTGTAAGCTACTGGTACCATTGTTACCGGACCGGCAAACTACGAGTTCTGCTCGTGGGTGCCTTCCCGCCCACCAGGTATGACCAGGCGGGCGTACCGGCACCCACGAGCAGAGCATGTCGGATGCACCGGCACCATTCTGAATGGTGCCGGTGCATCCGACTTCCCCATTCCCATTGAGCCTTATGGGGCTCAAATGGGAATGAGGAGCATTTTCTTATCCGGTGCAAGGCCGTAATGACCCCATAATTGCCTATTCGCGGGCGCCAGAAAGAAAATGATACCGGCAGCAGCCATGGAGGTTTTACCGGCACGGCTGCCGCCAGTATCGTAATGAGGCCCATTGACCTTTCAGCTAAAAGTTACTGTATTTGTGTACTGTGAGTATTGTGAGCATTGTGTACACAGGTGAAATAGACAAGATAGTGCAAAAAAAGAATGTTTCAGCTGCAGATCTTTTCAAACTTAGTAGTTGGGTACCTATATTAATATCGAGGGAGAGCAAAGAAAAGAGCCCTTTAAAGATATGGTGTAGGTTAATACAATGCATAGAGTTCAACCCCAAGTTATCAAGAATGAAAAATTGGTATTAAATCTCGTGCCGGCAGCAGTTCCATTGGTGGGAATAAAAGTGAGGTTGACCCACTATCCAATGAATCCCTTGACACTCCAGGCCTCACTAATGAATAAAGCTGCCCAATGCATAAATATGCTATTATATGGGCCCAAAATTAATCCTGGGTCAATTATAATGGCTATGCGGGTGGGGTGGGTCAGGGTGACTAGCAAATCTGTTGATGGAGATTGTGTTGTTTTGTCTTTTGCCTCTCCCCTAGTGCCAGCACAGATATTGGGTTCTAACTTGGTCTACCCACTAAGAAACTCATATAGAATGGCCCCCTTATGTTATTTTTACCCTGGCACTACTTTGGCGTGTGATGAGCTTATAGCACAGACTAGAGGTGACCTACATAGTGGGCATAATGGGTATTATGATTGGAAAAGTGAAAGTTATGGCCAAAGAGTGTATTAACATGGGGAGTTTTTGAATGAGCCAGTGGTACAAACTATATTGCATTATCTAAAAGATTCTACCGTTTATCCACTATAGAAGAGATAGACTGACTAACAATAGATTCTAGCCCAGTGGACATGATTAAAACATGTGTTTCTGCAGCAAACATTCAAGATACTCATTATGACCCTGGCGGTGACGGTATGAACAGAGCTGGTAAGGCACCGGCACCGTTCATAACGTCACGCCGCATTACGAATTCTGCTCGTGGGTTCCTGACAGACCACCAGAGCAGGTGTACAGCACCCGCAAGCAGAACTCGTGATTGCACTGGCACCGTTACCAACGGGGCCGGTGCAACCATGCTCCCCACCCCCATTCTGTCCTATCGGGCAGAATGGGGATCGGGAGCCGGCATTACTGCCACCCGCGAATGGGCAATTACCGGCCCATTCAACTCGTAATGGGCCAGTTATTGCCCAATCGCGAGTGGCTGGGCCGGTAGCGAGCATGGCGGTAGCCATGAATGCCATACAGGCATGGCTACCGCCATGCTTGTAATGAAGCCCACTGAGTTAGAGTCATCAGGGGAGTCCTTTCTAAATCCCTTAGTTGGTACCCAGACGGGGGCTATGAGTGAGAATGATTGTGAGGAAAATGTATCCATATTGTCTTGGAACATTGCGGGCGCTGAAGAAAGATTATTTGATAATACTGTAAACCAGATGTTAAATGAGTCCATGGTCATTCTCCTGCAAGAAACATGGGGAGAGGACGAGTTGGTTTTGATGGTTAAACAGTTTATCAAGTGAAGGCTAAAAATGGGAAGCGAGTGGGACACTATGGAGGTTTGACAAACTCAGTTAAGTGCTCCTTTGCATGTGAGATCACCGAATTGGGTCTTCATTTGGAAACCCTGATCCAAGTATTTAAACTGACTCCATTGAAGGGCCATTTCAAGTATATTATTAACATCTATATTAGTCCTTCTGATGATAATGTTATGGGCCCTATTACAGCCTTAAAAGATGTGATTGATAAAGTTTGCAACACATCTGGTGAAAAGAATGTAATGATTGAGTGGGCGGGGGGATTTTAACTTGAGGTTGGGTAATGGACCGACAGAAGGCCTCTTTGACCCGGAAGAAGATAGGATACAGGATATTCCCTCATGCCAGATGGTGGACCCGAGAATGTTTGGAGCGGGGGTCCAGTTTTGGCACTGGATGATGGACACAGGTTTTAGAACCACAAACAGTAGATTTCTGGGAGATATTCCAGGAGCAATTACATTTAGAAGTACGAGAGGTAGTTCAACCATAGACTATTTTATAGTCTCTGCAAATTTGTGGAGCATAGTCAAGAACCATCGAGTTAGGGATGAGTTGTTTAGTGGTCACTAATTTTTTGTAAGGGTACTTCCACAAAAAGACTAAGATGGGAAGTTTCAACAAAAGTAGTTCTGAGGCAAAAAATTAAGATGAAAATCGCGGCCTAATTCCAGGCCTTATTAAATCCTGCAAATATTGCAGTGGTAATAGTCCAAACATTTATGGGATTAATGGGGCATATTTGGGATGTATTTCTGGAGACGCTGCAAAACAAACAGATGAACGGTACTGAGGTGCAATGATTTAACAAGGATGATTTAATCTAATATGCTTAATTAAAAACATAGAGACCCCTAAGAGCGAGATTGTTCAGGCTAGGACTATCTATAAAGACCGATTTAGAAAATAAATGATAGCTTTGGATAATCAGGCATGGGACAGGCTAGAGGCAGCATGTAAAGACAATTTGGGGCTCATCACGAGTTGGGTGGTAGCCGTTAAATGCGGCCGTGACACTATTACCACTGCATTTAAGGGTTGGCCCAATCATGAGTTGGGCAGAAAGTTTGGAGTTTTACCTCCAGCTATTTGCTGGAGGTACATCTCCAGCTTTCAACCTATTTCCGGCCATGTTGGCGCTATTACCGCCGGCGCTATTACCACCGGTGGTAATAGCACCGAAAATCCCCATAGAATCCTATGGACTCTTAAAGAAATGTCGAATTACAGCCTTAAGACATCTCTAGATCCAGTGCAAATTGCGCCAGACCGAGTATCGACCTATAAAGTGACCGCCTATAAAGAGCAACAGGCAGGATTAGAGTCAAGTATTCTAGATCAGATATGGGTAGAACATATTGTTAAAGTGTATCATGCCCATAAAGGGAAGCATAATGGCGGGTGTTGTTTCATTAGCAAAATTGGTGCAAGGGGAAAATAATCATAGCAAAGTTTGCCTTTCGTTTAATGATGTGCTTAATATAATCAAAGCTACAAAACGCTATTGTGCACCTGGTAGTGATGGATTCCGGTGGAGTATTTCCAAGATCATATTCAAGTATGGGGTCCCATCCTAATAATTTTGTTTAATTCTATATTAAGCTCCAAAACCATACCAATGGAATGGGCAAGGCCAATTATTCTTCCTATTTTTAAAAAAGGATGTTAAAAAAGTTCTCATTCGTACCGACCTACCTCCCTATTAAACACCAGTTTCAAAATATTTGGAAATGCTTACTCCATAAACTGGAAGAGTGGGCCACTAACCAGGCATTTTTGACCCCCAACCAACTAGGGTTTAGGCCCAAATTGGGTACAATGGAACAGGGCCTAAACCTATATTTGATAATCACCCATTCTTTGACCATCAAATAGGAACCCATCTTCCTTGCATTCATGGACCTGAGCACGACTTTTGACAAAGTTAATCGTAATAAGTTATAGCACGTGCTCAGGTCGTACAATTGTCCAGCTGCTATTTAAGAAATTCTGGTGACCTTGCATATTGATAATGAGTGCTGTTTTTGATTCGGTAGTCGGGGGCATTTTACAACCTGGTTCCCGAATAATTCAGGGGTTCGGCAGGGGTGTGTTTTGGCACCCCTGCTCTTCTCCCTGTATATTAATATTTTACAGGAAAAGTTAATGGAATGTAATGGAGACGTTCCTAGAATGGTAGGTATGTCAATTCCAGAACTAATCTATGCTGATGGCACTGTTCTTATTGGCCTTGGTTAACAAATTTGCCTGTTGTATGGGTGATCTAGATTTGAAGGTAAACTCGAATAAATCAGCAGTAATTATGTGCTTTGGGAGAAAACGTTATTATAGATTTCCTAAAATTTGGTGCGAAGGGGTAGATGTTCCTAGAGTGACCCAGTTTGACTATCTTGGTGTCCGTTTTGATGAAAAATGTACTCGAAATGTACACATTTTGAAGCAGGCCTCACTCCTGAAGCAATCAGTTGGTGGAATCTATGGATTTATGAAGCAGCATAAGCAGCAACCCCTTGGTGATGTGAGAAAGGTTTACATTGCACGCACTGTATGGGAAGCTAAATATGGTGCAGCTATCTGGGTGTATGAGGTAACGGTGTGTTCCAAAACTAAGAAAACGGTTTTCTAAAAAAGCTTCTAGGCTTACCAACTTCGGCTCCAAATTTTGCAGTGCATAGAGAAATAGACTTGTGTTGCCTTGAAGATCTATTGATAGTGGAACCCATTCTGCCTTGGCTGTGTGTGTGTTTGGTCTAACCAAATGGCAGGGCTCACACACAATATGATAAAGAATTTGTCAGGGAAAAGAGACTCAGACATATCGGGTGGTTAGCAAATATAAAGAACATGCTGGGTATGTGAATGCTAGCAACTTCATTGTAAATCCATCACAAACAGACAATAACTTGTGCCGCCTTGTTAAAAATAGAATTGTGGAGTGGGTCCTTGAGGCCAGAGAGAATCACGAGTTGATGAAACCCATGAATAGACAAATAATGATTATGTCAACCAATACAATCAAGGATTATCTCATCTGGTCCAATTAGAAGTTTCAAAGGGCACCAATTACAAGAGCTCGCTTTGGGTGCCTAGCGCTTGGTGAGGTTTTAAGTCTTTGATCGGGCAGGAATCTGGGATCTAAATGCCCAATGTATCAGGTTTTAGCACATTTTTTGTTTTACTGTCTGCGTGTGAACATTTAAGGAGGAAGTATTTGGTCCCCCTGCTCATGGGTAGAGGCTTTAACCAGTAACGATCTGCCCTTTATCAATTGCTGAATGTAGCTTCGCCCGCAATTGCCTGGAATCTATCCTTATTCATTAGAAATGCATGGAGACTCAGAGAGAAGGAAAAGCAGAAGGGAGTGTAACTGTGTGAGGGATTTGTGTATGTTAGGTGGTCTGGCACCATATCTGACATGTGTTACAGGAAATGGGAAATTTTAAAGTGTTTTTTTTAGCAAGAATGAAATCCATAATTATTGTTCCTCTGTTTCAAAATAGTCTAAGAGCACGGAACTAATGGACACATGTTCATAAATGTGTTTCGTTTTTGCCTAAATGGCTAAGTACTAATGTAAGGTGTTTTTTGTGATAGAGGTTGTTGATCCATGTCATTGGAATTGTACATGTATTACGGTTTTTTATCTTTTAGAAATTGATCACATGTTTGTAGTGTATTATTTTTATGGATGCCAAAATGTTGTACCTTTTATTGTTTTTATTGTCTGAAATAAAGAATCAACTCACTCACTCACTAACTGTTCTTTCTTTAATTCTTGATAGCTGGAAGAAAAAACATAACAGTGCTAGCCGCCTAATCCTTCCCCACTCACGAACTGTAATGTATTATGTCTAGCGCCCTTTTAATGTGTCGCAAATATACAATTGCATTTCTTCACACGTTAAGTACAGTGAAATCAAATCAAAAGCTGAGAAAAGATAATTCCAGAATTAAATGTTTTCTGATTCCCAGTGCCATATGGCTTCATAGTTTGGGATATGCATAAAATACCTCTTATTTAAAGACGACTGTGCCATTTGTCTCATAAAATGTAAGCCTTGAATTTCACACGGTTAATCATGCAGACAGTTGGAGCTGCTAAATACTGCAATAAGCAGAAAGTCCCAGCTGTACACTTTTTCATCCAAATCACTGTTCTGTGCTCTTGGTAAACCACCATGCATTTAACTCTCCTTCCTCCACATAACTGGCACTCAGGAAGAACAAAGTGTATTTCTTCTGCAATGCGGTGAATCAACAGAAATTGGATGGTTGACCAGAAGCAATTTTTATGGCAGGATCAGTTAGCGGCTACCTGGACACTTCAGGTCATCCTTCCACCATACTGCACCTCCTATCCCAGTGTCCAATTGTGTGGTGATCAACAATATCCCAAAGCGAAATTTGTTTTGACATTGTTTGTACCTTGCGTCGTGCACTGATAGCTCTGCCAATGTTAAGAACGTGTTTTTACATCACCAGCAGATATCTCAAGCTGACAGATGGTTTGTGGGAGTGGTAATTTAGATTTAATGACTGCAGGGAACACTTTCAGCAAATGCCCCTTTTCAAGGCAACGGAATGAAAGCATCAATCCGAATGTTGCTAATTTCCTTGTGGCTGATTTTCTTTTAATTGGTAGCTGGTGGGTTCAGCAAAGAAAGCTATGTCAATTGTTGACTTGAACAGTAAGTGAATGATCGAGGTAGTTAAGAAGGGAAGGGACAAGAACAATGCACCTTAACGAGCACCTGTGGCCCAAATCTATATGATGAACTATTGATTACAGCTTTGACTGCAGAGACAGTGAGGCTTCCCTACCATATATAGTTACGTGTTATTTCAATGTATTCCTAAATACCACATTGGGCGAATTGTCTATCTCAACACAATGTTCAGCTTTTAAGGAATTACAGCCCATGCATCCTCATTAGCATATGGTGTGATCTTCAGATGTTTAATGGACATTTCTCCTTTTCTGCCTAAATGTGGACAATCCCCTAATACTAGTGTTTTCTTAATGGGCAAGATTCTTAGTTTAAAAAATGGTCAACACTGATCCTGACACTTTTAGAAGTTTAACAAGTTAGTGTTATGCTAACAGTGTTTTGGTATAGCGCACTATCACCCGAATGCATTTTGACACTCGTGGATATATGTAAACTTTTGTGATGTTATATGTATGTGGTTTAGCTCTGATTAGATAGGTAGGTTTTCAAGTGTTTCTGGAATATTAGAAAGTTAGTTTTACCGCGAAGCTCTGGAGGTAATGCGTTCCACATTCTTGCTGCTTGGACTGAGCAGGAGGGATCACCCTTTCTCTCCTTCTTATAGAGTGGAGATGATTCAGGCCAGTATAAACTCTTAAAAGCAATGCACATACTTTTAAAGTCTATCCGCTAACTTGTCGGAAGTCAATGTAAAGACCTCAGAGCAGGGGTGACGTAATCATATTTTTTCACTTTCAAGAGGGTTCTGGCAGCTGCCTTTTGCACTCTTTGAAATTGTTGAAGAATGGATGCCAATGTACCCAGATAGGTACTGTAACTAAAATCCAATATGCATAGGATCAGGGAGGTCATGATAGTTACTCGTTGGGGAAAAGAAAGAAATTAGACTATAGGTCTAATGTCCGCAAGCAGGAAGAAGCAGAATTTAATCACTGTGCTTGATCTTTTAGCGTGAGGGCACTGTCGAAGGTAGCCTCCAAATTCTTTACCTACTCTTTGGGTCTGGGACATGTTCCAAAATTTAGCTGCGTAAGGACAAGTGCATTTTTCTTCTAAGCCTGAGGAGAGGCACCAATCCATCAGATGGTTGAAATGTAAGAGTGAATACCTGAAAACCACCTGAGTTCCTCCATGGCCAGACAGCACCCTTCTCTGTCCCCCATCATTCGTTCACTGTCAGCCCTCCCACAACATCTCTCCTATCACCTGCACTGCCCCCTCCACCACTTACCTGCCTCACAACGCCTGAAAATCCAGCTCCACATACCGGCTGCTGCAGTGGAAATAAAAGAGGGGTAATGTCCGGTTTCTATTTTCGTGCCACCCATTAATGGTTTGTAGTTTCTTTATGGTTATTTGGTAGTACAGGCATTGTGCCCTCACGGAGGCCATCACAACTCTCTTACCTAAGGCTCAAGTTGGGTGATCGTTACCCTTAGCTTAAATAATCATGCATTTTATTATCTCTAGATTTAATTAATAGGAGGAATAAATTAAATGTGCCAGAAACTTTGTGGCTCGACATTATTGGGCATAATAGGGTTGAAAGTCAACGAATCAGGGGAACTTGGGTCATTTGCTCTTTTTTTTTACTTTCGTGAATCAGGTGCATTTTACTGAAGAGCAAAGTGCACACTCAAAGTGGGATTAAGTGCTGTTTGCTTTATGATTCCGTTCATCAGTGTGTGCTCAAGAAAGGCTTGGCAATGAATTGTAGACAGTAAGTGCAGAACATCCAGCCAGTGATTCTCTACTTTGGGTCATGGGCAGGGGTTCAGTAACCCTGCTCCTGGAACCCCTATATATTTCCTAAATCTCTATCACTAACCGAGTGCCTCGAAGCACAGTGGACAGTCAGACATGATGTGATGACCCAGTATATCAAGCATACACAACAGGAGCAGTGTGAAAGAAATGCTCCAATTTCCCTGTTCTTATGTAGAGGTCAGCATTCAATATCTAAACATTTAAAACAACCATACTGATTTATCAGACACTTGTGGATGCTGTTCTTAGGTGATCTGTGGAATGAAGTTTTAGATAAAAAGTACAGAGGACTATGTCGTACAGTGGAAAGATGTTGCTATATTGATGGAAAACAATAAACAAAGGTCGATTAATCGTCATGTACAATAACTTTTCCCCAAAAATGGACTCAAAAATTTACCACCAAAAAGTAGAAAAAACATGTGGGTGTTTAATGCTTATAAATAATACAACTTCATCAAGACAATTCTAAAAATTCTCAAAAATTAGAGGGCAATCATAAATATCAAATCAATTCATAACATGTTCTCTGAAAAGACACCTGCATCAAAAACTGGAAAGAAAAGGATGAGAAAAATAATAATGTTCCTTTGAACACACCAACATACTATCAAAAACAATACACTAAATCAGATTCACCATAAGATTGAAGGAGAAGCATAGGGTCAGCCACTAAGGACTGTTGTCCTAACAAGTGACTTAATATTCCCAAAAGCTTCAAACTCTAAGAAGGTGTTTGCTTGTTAGTCAGCTGCTCACTTCAACCAAATTTCAGTCACGTACACTTAAACCAACACCTTCCCACAGCACTAGGATGCAATGCTCTATAGACTTTTCTATGTTTCTCACTCTTCAACCTACCACCCAACAACACCAGCTGATGCATTTCTCTCTGTCCCTCGCTGTCACAGAAAAGTGTTCCCATCCCTCACACCTTTCCTTTAGGGTCAGGCTGGCCTATAATGTTATTTGAGTGATTTTGCAATAAGCAATTGACCTGGACGCAAGAGCCCAACAGTTGAAAGTCTACCATTTTCCAAAGAGCATTCCCTGCTATTAATGCCACCTACAGAGCATGGCTCTCTAACAGTTTCCTGTGCAAAGTGCTCACACCTATCTCTCCGTGCTTCATTTGGCAGACTGACACAGAAGGAAACTGGGAACATTTCTAAACATAAGGTGCCTCTGACAGAACTTTTAGGCATGGACACACTGATGATGTTCACCATCAGATCTGGTGGCTACCCTTGTAGTAAATACTACTGCCACTTTATAATCACAGTGGGAGAATCAGAAGCCAATGCATTTTGGACTTCCCATCCATCACCGGGGCGAACTCGGTTGCTGTGGCACATTGATCCCAGGTGGATTACACCTGTCTGTTGTTGCATTTGGATCCCTGGTGGAAAACACCTTTTTGGGAGGCTTTGGGGTACTTAATTGAAAAGTAAAGCAATTCCTCCAAAGGTTCTACTGCAGGCACATTTTCTATTAGACGGGAGCATGTCACTATGCTTGACATGTAATGTACTGTTGCAGCCCTACTGGACTTCACTACCTATTGTGAATTCTTAATGTTTCTGAATAAGCATTGTCCATACTCCCCCTCTCTTTCTTTTGAGTACACAACAATAGACATCTTAGTCTGATATTTATTTTGAGATGCTGTCAGACAATGGTAAATGTCAACTCTCTTTTGCAATCACCACCATATATTATTAGGTACATTAGATTGAATTGAGAAGACAAAGAATGCAGCAGAAACTGAACAGCAAAAAAATATTTGTCCAGAGAAACCAAACAGTTTTTTCTCAACATAATTTGTGCGAAAACTCACTCATAGCCCAAGTTTGGTAGACCCCAACATCTTACCCGAACCGATGAGTTCAAACAGCCTCTGATGTCAACCTCACAGTGCAATGTTATGTAGAGAGGGATAGAAGCAGCTTATCCACTCCTGGAGTGAGCCAGGAGAAACACACAATAAAAGTACACTGTTCAGTTCAGGACACAATAGATGGGTCTAGATAAGGACCTATTAAGAGATAAGAGGGACTTTGAAACTTTTAAGTTCATTTATTTGAAGGCAAAAGCAAAATACTTCCTTGACATTAACTGAATAAAACCTTAATGGAAGTGATGTTAAGGTACCAGTTTAACGCAAGAAAACCACTGAAATTCGGAAGGTGAGGAAATCTATGCCACCATATCTCCAAGCAATTTCATTGTGCAGCACACACTCATGACATTACTGATGACATCACGTATGACATTACTTATGACATTTATGTCATTCTGGGTGATATCAATGGAAACTAGTAAACTAGAGCACACACAGAGGACCACATCAATTATATCACTGATCAATAAAATCACATATGCATCGATCACAGCATCATTGATGACATCATTGGAAAGCAGGGATGTCATTTGGGGGTCACCACGGGTCGCAGCTGCGACCCCTGAGCTCTCCCTTGCTACCCCTGTGGTCTCCCTTGCTACCCCTAAACAAAATACCCTTTTCTTTTCTTTTTTTTTTTTTTAATTGAAGCTCATGTGCTGTGGCCAGTGCCAAGTGGCTCTTTGTTTCTGAAGAGGCTGGCTTTCTTGTTCAGTCGCTCGGAGCCAAGGTGGTGTAGCTTCCACTTGCCGATTTTCAAGGGTTTTTGGCACTTTATTGTCACTTCAATTAAAAATGTCCCACTGGCTTTCAAGGGTTTAGTTATGCCATATTATTTCACACTACTTGTAGCACTACAGTTTGTTTCTGTTTATATCATAATTGAAGTCATCTATAATTGCATCAGTGTGCTTTAAGCTACATATCATGAAGTCCTACCCATTGCGGTGCTGTGGGCCACGGATCATTGCTTGTGGCCATGTCCAGTGGGCATTTTGCCCAGAGCATGGCCTTTGACCATGCCCCATGTTCTGCTTGCACCCATTGAGGAAGAGGACGAGAGATTGGGAGAAGGAAGAGGAAGTCGGACAACGATGAGGAATAAGGATTGTGACGAGGAAGGGGACTGTGACGAGGAGACGTGTGAGGGACTGAGACAGTGATGCGTGTGGGTGTTAGGATGTGCAGTGTTTCCAATGTTTACCTGTTAAACCATGAGTGTATAATATTTCCTTCACTATGTCTATTGTCACTTAGATACTATAGAACATAGAACTGCATCTTATGTAGCAGGGTTCCAAGGAGAGCGAGTGAAGAAGCAGGGCCTTAGTGGGAAGATTGTACTCCTCCTGCTGGGGGTCGTCTTATGTCATCAACTTGCAAGTAAAAGGTTCTTTACCTTTAAACTACTGGTTATGTGAAAGCCTCCCTTTGTACATAACATTTGGCGACGAGGATTTTGACTGGGACCCGGAGGACGACCCCCAGCCCCTTTTCTACAGATCTAGTGTGCTGGCTGTGGAGCGGAGCCAGCCTGACTTGCCTGAGGGAGGGCCTTTTTCAGTGGATTATTGACGGCCTGACATCCAGTGTGTGGCATCCACCGGAGGGACATTGCTAGCGCCAGAGGAAAACCCCTGGAGGCTCCGTGGTCTGTGGGAGCTGGAATTGGACCCCTGCAATTTTGTTGAACTTGTGGAGACTGGGCTGGCAAAGACACGGCTTTGGCACTTTTATAATTGGATTTTGGGTTGTGTGTTTTCTGAGCGGCCATTGGACACCCTGGCCCCACACTGAGCAAGGTTGAGAAAGGAGTCGCCGCCGATGACCCTGGTGAGGCGCTCCAGGGTGAGTACATAACCAAGCAGCTATCTTTTAATTAGTGTCACCTACCTGATTGGGTGGGAGCTCTATTGGTTAAACCAGAATTGCAAGCTTGTTATTCTATTCTGCAACTTTGAGACATGGCAAATGTGCCTGCTCCTGTGTTTTTTCTGGCAGTGCCAGGTGAACCCAGGGTTAGATGGGAAGACTGGAAGGAAGGATTCAGCAAATATGCCTTAGCAGTGTTTGGTGCCAACTACTCCAATGAGCGCAAGGAGGCATTGCTATTTCACTGTTTGGGAACTGCAGGCCAAGAGGTCTTAAAGAGATTGCCGGAGCCTTCTGACATTTTGGATGCTGGTCCATATGAAAGGACATTAGCCAAACTGGACAGGCATTTTAGAGTGGAGGAGAACATTATATTGGAAAGATATAAATTTGCCACGAGAGAGCAGAAGAATGGGGAAAGTATCGAGGATTTTGTCACGGCTTTAAGGGGCTTAGCAGTGAAATGCAAATTCACTCACTGTCAGGATGAGCACTTGAGAGACCAGCTAATGATTAAATGTTCCAATGACAGTATTAGGAAAGAACTATGGAAAGAGAGGAACCCCACTTTGGATCGAGCAATTGAGATAGCGAAAATGGTGGAACACACAGATAAGTGCATTGAAGTTCTTCAATCGGATACTGTGAACAATGGTAAACCCAAGTTGGATGAGAGTCAGGGTTCAGTGCTGAAGGTGTCAAAGGTTGTTCAGAGGCAGAGTACGTGGAATCCAAGACGCGCCTCGCAGAATGCTAAAAGGAGCGAAGAGAACAGACCGGCAACTGGCAGAGGATGTCGTCAATGGGTTCCTGCAAAAAATAGCAGAGGGATTCCCAAAGACATGAATTCTTTCAAGATGGTTAGGGATTCAGGACAATCCAGAGGTTTTCCAGGGAGAAGATGCTTTAGATGTGGAAGCTTGTCGCATATAGCCTCTGATAAGGATTGCTTTGCTATTCATATCATATGCAATGAGTGTGGTGTGAGAGGGCACATTGCCCGATGTTGTAGAAATTTTAATGCTGGGTCAAATCAAGTGCATGAAATAAGTGCAAGTTATGAAGATGAGTCATATTGTGAGGATGGCAGAGAAGTGGCATTTACAGTGAATGCTGTCAATGGCAGAGTGAAAATGCAGAAACCTTATGCTGAGGTTGTAATTCGAGGTGTACCCGTACGCATGCTAATGGATAGTGGTGCTGACTACACCTTGATAAGTGCGGAAGTGTGGAGGAACAAATTCGATAGTTGTACTCTGTGGGAAAATACTGTTAAAGCAAATGCTTATGGAGATGTTCCCATAGATATTATAGGTTGCTTTGATGCTGAATTACAGTTTAAGGACAGGAAGGCCAAAGGTTGTGTGTATGTTACCAACAGAGGGGGTGAATTGTTGTCATGGAGTGATCAAGCTGAATTGAAGATAAGGCTTGAGGCAAGTCATCCCGAGCAGGTAATGTCTGTTGCGGGAGGAGAGCCCACAGAGATACAAACCACGTTATCTGGGAAATTGGGGTGTCTCAAGGGCTTTGTACATGTAATTCGCCTAAAGAAAGGAGCTGTCCCTAAGATTGCAAAAGTGCGAACTATTCCTCTTGCTCTTAGAGGAGATGTAGAGGAAGAACTCAAGAGAATGGAAAGAGATGGTGTCATTGAAAAGATAGAAGCATCTGAATGGGTCAGTCCTATAGTTGTAGTCAGAAAAGGCAATGGGTCTTTGAGGCTCTGTATAGATCTTAGACATCTAAACAGCATGGTTGTGGCAGACAGGTTTCCCCTTCCCCGAATAGATGATCTGATGGTGGGAGTAGCTGGGTCAAAAGTGTTCTCCATACTAGATCTTAAATCGGCCTACCATCAGGTTGAATTGCACCCTAATTCCAGGGATCTCACCGCCTTCATCACCCCGATTGGATTGTTCAGGTGTGTTCGCATGCCATTTGGTTTGGTCTCAGCCGCAAGTGTGTTTCAGAGTATTATGCATAAATTACTTGGGGGTGAAAAAGGGGTGATGTGTTATCAGGATGATGTTCTTGTATGTGGGAGCGATGAGAAGGAGCATGATGTTCGTTTGAAAAGAGTTTTGGATATTTTGAAGGAGGCAGGCCTCACCGTTGCCTTGGAAAAATGTACTTTTAAAGCCAACAAAGTGGTGTACCTGGGTCATGAGATCACTGGGGAAGGGGTTAGACCCAAGGAGGAGGCTATTGAGGCCATAAAAAGAATGGAGGAGCCTAAGTCTAAAGGGGACATACTATCATTTTTGGGACTGGTGGAGTTTTACGGCAAATTTGTCAAGGGGTTAGCAGAAATGTCGAGGAATATGAGATTTCTCACTCGCAAGGGAGTCGTTTTTAAATGGTGTGACCGGTGCAAGAAAGAATTTTTGATGATAAAAGAGGCTATTGTCAATGCTCCCATTTTGAAAATATTTGAGGAAAGTAAACCCACATTGCTTTTTGTTGATGCCAGTGATTATGGTGTTGGGGCTGTTCTGATGCAGGAGGATCAGACAGGTTTACAGACTGTGGCTTTTGCGTCCAGGTCTTTGAAGGGCCCAGAATCTAGATATTCAGTTATTGAGAAGGAGGCTCTAGCATGCGTTTGGGGTGTCGAGAAATTTAAAAGATTCTTGTGGGGGAGGAGTTTCACCATTTGCACTGACCATAAACCCTTGGTTGGAATTTTTACAAAAGGTGGTTTGGAGGGAGTGTCAAGACGCATTATGAAATGGGTCACGGCATTGCAAGGGTTACAGTATACCATGCTCCACGTAAAGGGGGAGGTTAATGTGGTTGCAGACGCCTTGTCTAGATCTGTCCAGAGGGAAATTTCTGACGATAGTGACTTTACAAGTTCAGAGGAGAGTGCAGAAATATTCCAGGTGCATGAAACATTAAAGAAAAGTGAGTGGGATGTGTCTTGCACGGAGGATGTTGTATATCAAGGAGTACTTGCTCTGGTTGCAGAAGGTAAAATTAAGAGCCACAGGGGCGAGATGAATGGTTTTGCCAAAGTGAGGGAGGAGCTATGGATTCAGGATGGTTATTTATACAAGGGTCACCAGATGGTTGTGCCAGTCGGTATGAGGAAGTCTGTCTTGGAGTTGGCCCATGTTGGGCATTTAGGTCTGGCCAGGACGAAGGGACTTGTGAGGTCTGAATTTTGGTGGCCTGGTATCGACAAGGACATAGAGGAACAAGTCAAAGACTGTGTGGAATGTATTGAGGGAAACAAAGGCTTGAAAGTGCAAAAAGTTCCCATGGTAGTGAGGGAGTCCCCGCGTGTCCCTTGGGACGAAATTGCGTTGGATCTCCTCGGTCCATTTAATATTGGTGGTGGCAGAGATAGCTACCTATTAGTAGTCATAGATTTATTATCAAAATGGCCGGAGGTATGTGTACTCAAGGACATATCCAGTAGTAGTATAATCAGATTTTTGGAACAACTGTTTTGGAGAGAAGGGTTTCCAAGAAAGTGTTTGTCTGACAATGGGACCCAACTTGTTTCCAGAGAGTTTAAAGAATTTTTAGAGAATCATGGGATTGAGCAGGTGAATACTTCTTTATATCATCCCCAGAGTAATGGGTGTGTGGAACGATTTAATAGGACTCTGATGGAGGCTATTAGGATAGCGGTGGCTACTGGAGGAGATTGGGTGAGAACAGTGATGGAACGCACGTTCCAGTATAGGCTAACTACCCATAGTGTCACAGGCGTGAGTCCATTTGAGATCTTGAGAGGAAGAAAACCAAATACTCATTTATGTCCAGGTTGGATGGGCAAATCAAAAATGGTGGATGTGGATCTAGAGAGTGTAAAAAGGAGAATTTTTGAAGCTGGAGTTAGATCCAAGGAGAGGTATGATCAGAAGAATTGTTGTAGGGAACTCAAGGTCAAAGAGGGTGATTGGATTAAAGTCAAGCTCCCCACCAAAGTTCGTAAAGGAGCCTCGTTGTTTTCTGAACCCAAGCAAGTTGTGAAAGACTTGGGTTCGTCAGTGTTGGTCAAAGGAGGAGCTATTTGGAATAAGGAAAGGGTGGCTTTTCCGTTTCAATGTTAATTTGTCTTCAGTTAGTTGGAGACAGGGACTTTCTTGTGACTCTACCTAATCAACCACTAGATGTCATATATCTATGCTCTTGATTTGTGCCAGGACTTGCAGCGCATCCAATGTTTTACCTGTTAAACCACGAGTGTATAATATTTATTTTACAGGTTTCAATTTCAGTTGTTCAATATGTGTTTTACAGGTTTCAATTTTAGTGGGTCCTCACCCACACAGTTACTTGTTATGTTTAAGGAGGAGAGGTGTTAGGATGTGCAGTGTTTCCAATGTTTACCTGTTAAACCATGAGTGTATAATATTTCCTTCACTATGTCTATTGTCACTTAGATACTATAGAACATAGAACTGCATCTTATGTAGCAGGGTTCCAAGGAGAGCGAGTGAAGAAGCAGGGCCTTAGTGGGAAGATTGTACTCCTCCTGCTGGGGGTCGTCTTATGTCATCAACTTGCAAGTAAAAGGTTCTTTACCTTTAAACTACTGGTTATGTGAAAGCCTCCCTTTGTACATAACAGTGGGGCACTCTGACAATTATGCACATGAGAGACTGTGACGAGGATGTGCTTGAGGGACCTTGATGAGGAGGCATGTGAGGGAGTTTGGCAAAGATAAAGGTAGTGTGTTGCTTTGATGAGGAGGGTGCATGCCTGGGTGGTGCATAAGGGTAGTGAGGGGCTCTGATCAGGAGGTGGATGCTGGGGTAAGGCTAGTGAGAGACTGGGGCAAAGAGGGAGTTGCAGTGGCAAGGGGGAAGAAATAAGGTTGATCATTATTTGTTTTTGCTTGAACTTCCCCCATAACTACAAAGAGCTTCAAAAGGCATCTGAGCAATCTTCTTGACAGTTTAGCAATCACATTGATTGGTTAAATGAAAATGTTGGGATGGGTAGACTTTCGATGTAAAAAGGCTTAGCACATTTAAAGGGATAGTGCAGTAAAAAAAAATATTTTAAAAATAGATAGGCAACATTAAAAAAATAATACTAGCACTTTTTTTTAAAAAACTTCCTATGTAAAATTTTGAGCTATTCAAGCTCAAAATTCGCAAAAGCAAGCACATGGGCGCATCCATTTTGTGAAATGGATGCCCGCCTGTGCTGGCTTTTGCTTTTGCGGCACTAATGAAGGAAAAGCCAGCCAGCTGTAGTAAACAAAAGCTACCGCTGGGTGGCTTTTCCTTCATTGGTGCTGTACGCGAAGGACGGGGACCGGAGACCAGAGCAGGAAAGCTGCAGCTGAATCTCGGTAAGTGCTATTTATTTAAAAAGAAAAATAAGCACTAGCTCGTTTTTTTTTCTAAGTTTTCCGGGCTGGGGGAGCCCGGAAAACTTAGAAATAAAACCGCAGCTTTAAAAACATTGTATTTATGTTTGCGGTCGCTTTTGAAGGAGGAGGAGGAGGAGGAGCCTGAGAAACTCGGAAAGAAAAATCGCAGCGTTTTCAAACACAACCGTGTTGTGTTTCTGCCTGCCGTGGCTATCACTTTGGGTCTCCGGTGCTCCCTGTGTTTACATGCCGTGGTGTTTCTGCCTACAGCTGATTTCCCATTTGGGGCTCTCGGGCTCCCCACGGGGGGCCTGAGAACCCCAAATGGGAAATGCTAAATGCTGCAGTGTTTCTGCCTAAATCTGCCTTCCCATTTGGGGCTCTCGGGCCCCCCGTGGGGAGCCCGAGAGCCCTAAATGGGAAAGCAGATTTAGGCAGAAACACAACCGCGTTGTGTTTCTGCCTGCCTTGGCTTTCACTTTGGGTCTCCGGTGCTCCGAGCCGGAGGAGCCTGAGAAACTTGGAAAGAAAAACCGCAGCGTTTTCAAACATAATGTTGTATTTATGTTTGCGGTCGCTTCAAAAGCGACCGCAAACATAAATACAACGTTTTTAAAGCTGCAGTTTTATTTCTAAGTTTTCCGGGCTCCTCCAGCTCCGAAAACTTAGAAAAAACCGCAGCTAGTGCTTATTTTTAAAAAAAATAAATAGCACTTACTGAGATTCAGCTGCAGCTTTCCTGCTCTGGTCTCCGGTCCCCTTCCTCCGCGTACAGCACCAATGAAGGAAAAGCCACCCAGCGGTAGCTTTTGTTTACTACAGCTGGCTGGCTTTTCCTTCATTAGTGCCGCAAAAGCAAAAGCCAGCACAGGCGGGCATCCATTTCACAAAATGGATGCACTCTTGTGCTTGCTTTTGCGAATTTTGAGCTTGAATAGTTTTTAAAAAAAAGTGCTAGTATTATTTTTTTAATGTTGCCTATCTATTTTTAAAATAAACATTTTTACTGGACTATCCCTTTAATGAGAAACATGCCTCACAATACACTGGTAGACTTTGCAAGAGAAAATGATGAATTATACAGAGGAATGTGTTGTAGGATAGGGAGGTCTATGCTGCCTCTCCATTAGACTACAACTTAAAAAAAAAAAAGACGCGCATCCTTATCTTTGTCCCTTGGATTGTGTTTTTCAAAAGCAAAAGACTAAAGACTTAAGTGGGTGTTGTTTTGCTCCTAACACTTGCCCCTCAGCGACAAGCAATACATATGGGTGATAAAGAGAAGCGTGTGCTACCAGATGCACCCCGTTTTCTGCCCACTTTAAAAGAATCTACTGACTGAAATGTAGCCGAACCATTCCTGTTCGTTATGGCACCCCAAAATTAATTTTGTGTAAATCTGTCCAACGGATTAGCATGTGTGCCTCTCTAAAAACTGTGCAATTCTTTGTGAAAACCAATGCTGAATGGAAAAAAACACCAGGCTTTATCTTTTCAACCATTGACTTGTTCAACTGAACTACAGAGCGACAACCATTGCCCTTTGTATACACATATACATATCACAGAGTTGCCAATGGTGACTGTAGTTATTGGGTAGTCAGTGTTTCTATAGGAACAATCATTTTACAGATGCTTATCACTTTGGAGCCCTTTGATCGATCTGCCAGAAACTTGTAAAAAAGAATCTACATGCTCCTCTGAATTTGTCTGGAAAGTTGTACATAGAGCCACCTAGTCAGGGAAATGCTAAATGCTAAACCGGGCCTTTCCCATTGGAACTCCCGTGTGGAATTGTTGCTCGCACCCAGAGAAAAAATGCTGGATCGATGTTCACTAAAACTATTTGAGGACATGGTGGGCCTCATTACGACTTCGGCGGCAGTCATGCCGCTATTGGCGGCATGGCTGCCGCCAAAATCGGTTCCGGTTCCCAGAATGGGGAATCACCAGGCCATTCCGAGTTTGAAGGGCCCGGTAATTCCTCCCTCCAGGGACCTGGGTCCGGACCTTCCCCATTCCCACCTGAGCCACCATAGGGCTCAATGGGAGAGGGTGCAAACAACCGGCCGATTACGAGTGGCCCATTGTTTGCACCCTCTTCCCCTCGCGGGACCCGGTAAGTACGCCTGGTTTGACCAGGCGTTACTTACCGGGTCCCGCGAGGGGAGCTTGTAATGAGGCAGAACGGGTTTAACGGGTCCGTCTCCTTTAGCGGAGCCCGTTAACCCATTCCGCCTCACTCGTAATGAGGCCCGGTGTCCCGGCCAACTTGAGTGCTTTGCTTGAGTTGATGGAAATCCATGTGGCATTTTTTAGAAAAATAAAATTGGAGCCTCTTTACTTATTTAGATAGATAAATGCGCAGATCTGAAATTTTTAATCAAAAAGTTTCAATTGGACTGGCAAAAGACAAAACAACTCTGATGTACTGCCTGGCAGTGGATCCAAGAATATCCATGAACATTGGCAGACCTAGAAAATTTGAAGCATCAGCCATCTGGGATGTATGGGTCCGTTGCGAGGCCAAGGGATCCAGTACCAAAAAGTGCCACAACATTTTTTTTCAAGATGGAAAATTAGGTACACCCTGAGGTGTTTCCTGACCTCATGCTCAGTGAGAGGTGCCTCAGACAGATAGGAGATTGGCTTTTATTACAAAATAGTTATATCTTCCTCCAGACTCTGTGCTCCTGACCGGATCTGCCGATGATGTGCTGTGAAAAAATGGCTGAATATGAATTTAAATGAGTTATTTATGG
Source organism: Ambystoma mexicanum (assembly GCF_040938575.1). Taxonomy (NCBI): domain Eukaryota; kingdom Metazoa; phylum Chordata; class Amphibia; order Caudata; family Ambystomatidae; genus Ambystoma; species Ambystoma mexicanum. The sequence continues at coordinate 99,963,496 of NC_090937.1, read as the reverse complement.
CAAGTTAGACAGAGGGAGGAACGTATGTCAAATCTCTGAGGAATGGGAGTTTTAGAAATGGAAAAAATGTCTATGTGGTTTCCGTGGACCTTTTCCTGACCTTTGGATTTTTACCCATGGTTCATGCGGCCAAAGACGAGGAGCCTGCTGAGGCTAGTCCAGACCCCGGAGGCATTAAGGCACGCCTCTGAGGGACGGCATGCGGCCAATTTTAGTGAACATTTGAATTTTATTGTCATTGGATCCCCAGATCCCGACCAGATCTGCAGGTGGTACAGATTGTGGTGTATATATCCAGAGAAATTATGTTTCCTACATCAAAAAAAGCTTGCATGTGTTTACTTTGTTGTAGAATTTTAAAGATTGTATGTTGTTTGGTAGAGGAACTTCAATTATAATGATAGTATGCTTTACAGATATTATTGTGATAAAGATTTAAACAGACAATGTCATTCTTTACTATGTGAATCCAAGATGTGTTCCCAGTATTCAAAATGTTTGACAGTATATATCTTGCTCACTTGCAAAGGTTCTTCATATGCTTATTTTCGCAGTTTGTTTACAATATTTAAACAGGGGGGGTCTTATATTTAACACGTGGAAATACATGTTTTATTATACAGCACAGTAACTTACTACTCTGTTACTTTACTATATACATGTGGCAGATACTATCTTATACAGCAAATTAAAGGTTTGTTTGAAAAAAAGTAATATTTAATGTTATATATTGTATACATGCACGGTTTAATTATGTGGGATTAAAGTAAAAAGGAACGTTTATGCTGTGCAGCAGTTTGGTACAGAGAATACCAGGTTAAAAAAAAAAGAAGAAAAACATGTTCTTGGGTAATAATAACATAACTCTAGTATTGTGTGTAAGATTGGAATTTGATCAAAGGAGGCTTAAACATGATGGAGTTGCATTCTAAGCAGAGGATTGTTTTGGGAAGTACAATATCAGTTGTGCACTCGATGAATATTGTTGGTAATCAGTTTACACCATGAAATGGCTAATCCTTGACTGTTCTGTATACTATGTGTAATGTGCTTAGTAGGCATCTAGTTCTCTATCCTGCCATACTCACACCCTCTCTATTGTAGTGCTCTGAAGTATGCTGGTATGCATGGTTGGTGCTAAAAAAACACAGAAAATTTAATAAAAACGAATAATGTAGAAAGTAGTTATTGAACGCTTAAAATCAGCAGATGTACTATGTGGCCTGTCAAAATCCCCGTGGAGTACTATGAACTCCAAAAATGTGGATTTACGCCTCCATACCACTAGTCATAATTATGTGGTAAAGCTAGGGGACCAAGTGGCAGTAACAGTTAAATTATTTTGGTGGCAAATGGGTGGATATACTGCTGAAATACTGGCAAACTCGTAATGAGCCATTACGAGTTTGCTGGTAAATCGGCCTATTGACCACCAAACATGATTACTGTTACCGCTACTTGGTCCCATGGCGTTAACACAGGATTACAAGTGGTGGCAAGTTCCCATTTGACAGCAGAATTCCATACACAGTAAATCCACTTTTTAGGCAGCAAGAAATCGATGTACTTCCAAACCTTTTGCTGGCGGTACATCTTCCTCTCTATCCCGAAACTCATAGTACAGTAATGCAGTAATGCAGACATAAAGTGACGGTAACAGAATGACTGCCCTTTTCTGCCATTTTTTACCTGCACTACCATACTTGTAATGTGGCCTCTCCTTATAGATTCTTATAGAAGTGCTCAAATGCAGAAGACTGGCAGCCATGATGCTTACAAAACTGCTAGACGATCTCTCCCACCATCTCTGTCAGCGGTTTAGATAGTTTAGAGTTCTAGACGGCTACATGGAGAATTGTAGGATCAATTCCAAGCAGAGGTGAATCAGGAAGCCCCCACTTTACATATGCGTAGAGTTCTGTGCATTCATTCTTATCATAGGAACTATACCAAGAGTCGTCATTTGCTAGCATTCGTTGGACGTTATTTCAGCCTTATTCCAAACAAACTGGGGGAAACACATAATGAATCGCAAAAATTAAACAGACATATAAACTTTGCATTGCAAACTTTGCACAATGTTCTAACTCCACCTATGGACAATCACAGGGAAACCTATGTCGCGTTAGCCGTTAGTCGTGACATATTTTATAGAGAGAGCGAGTGGTTAGCAACACAATGAATTGCGCCACACACAAGTTTCAGAAAATATTTTATGGTTGCAACTTTGTCAAACGGCTGCAAGTTTTAGTGGGAATACGGGCCCTGTCTTATTTTTATCGCTCCTCATTATCCGCTGGCTGCACTCTGCTTCTTGTAACCAGCAACTGGATGTAAAGCAGAGCTACCTGCGGTTGGGCCTTTTCAACCCTAAAGCTCCTCCACTGTTACTCGGGACCCGCTGATAGTTTTTCAGGAAACCACACTTGGAAAGTTTCTGTGTCTGGGGAACCTTCCTCAGACCTGCAGAGCACGGAAGAATGTGTTCTGCATTGAGGCACCGGGCAGCGCAGCACATGTATTGCTCGTATTCTGACTCCGTCAAGGCATTTCCGGTCAGATGCTGTGACAGTATTTTAAATGCAATCTCATTACAATGGAAGTGCCGCGTAGGCTCTGCACATAAAGAGGTGAATGTCAAATTAGGCAAAAAAATTATTAGGAAACCTGTGTTCATTTTTTTCGAACATGATCTAACATATTAGAGAAATAGGGTGTTTGTTAAATCAATTTGTTCCAAACATTATCAGTGGCTTGGGTAATAATTGTGCGAGCTACAATAGTATAAACGGGGCATCCATGTTTTATTGTTGGAGTCAGTCTTTTTAGGCAAATGTAGAGGTAGGAGATTGATAGAGCAGTTGAGGGAAAAGGCTGTAGTTGTGGGAGGGGTAGAACATTGTTGCATCTCGTATATTAATCTGGTTTAGGAGAGCTTCAGATGGAATTTGGACTCATAGTTCACTGACACCCTCCACAGGAGTGTTCTGTGAGCAGCAGTTAGACCAGGGAGCAGGGACACGGGTGGATAACCTGTGACAGGAGAGCTGATGTTATCTGGAGCTACTTACTGTTCATCATATTCAGGCTGTGAAGAATAAACTACTCAGGGAGCAGATGTGAAGAATAAACTACTCAGGGAGCAGGGACATGGCTGGATAATTTACCGGTGACTGGAGAGCTGATGTTATCTGGAGCTACTTACTGTTCATCATCTTCAGGCTGTGAAGAACAAACTACTCAGGGAGCAGGGACATGGGTGGATAACTAATCAGTGACTGGGGAGCTGATGTTATCTGGAGCTACTTACTGTTCATCATCTTCAGGCTGTGAAGAATAAACTACTTAGGAAGCAGGGACATGGCTGGATAACTAACTGGTGACTGGAGAGCTGATGTTATCTGGAGCTATTTACTGTTCATCATCTTCAGGCTGTGAAGAATAAACTACTCAGGCAGCAGGGACATGGGTGGATAACTAACCGGTGACTGGGGAGCTGATGTTATCCAGAGCTACTTACTGTTCATCATCTTCAGGCTGTGAAGAATAAACTACTCAGAAAGCAGGGACATGGGTGGATAACTAACCAGTGACCAGAGAGCTGATATTATCTGGAGCTACTTACTGTTCATCATCTTCAGGCTGTGAAGAATAAACTACTCAGGGAGCAAGGACATGGGTGGATAAATAACCAGTGACTGGAGAGCTGATGTTAGCTGGAGATACTTACTGTTCATCATCTTCAGGCTCTGATGAATAAACTACTCAGAAAGCAGGGACATGGGTGGATAACTAACCAGTGACCGGAGAGCTGATGTTATCTGGAGCTACTTACTGTTCATCATCGTCAGACTGTGAAGAATAAACTACCGCCATCCACAGAATCTGCTTCTGGAATCTTGACTGTATAAGCACGCGATGTTTCATGTCAGAATGAATAAAAGAACATCCCAGAATTGTTTGCAGGCTGGCAGGGGATTACCATTTAAGAGGAAGAAGAATGCATTCAGTGCCTGTCACTGAGTGTGCCAGCTTTTTGTGGCCATAGAAAAGACTCGCTGCTTGAATTAAAAAACCCTTATCATTCTTTGAGGTACAACAGTGTTCTTAAATGTCTATAGTTGAGTGTTCCATTTTAGTGGCCAGAGAAAAACTAGTTTTCAGCGGCTTTAAGGAAGCATGTCATTTCAATACTATGGTGAAGGGAATCCCAGTGAACGCCTTGCATGACCTATAGCAGTTGCCATTTCTTGAGGAGGAGAGCATCACAGAATTGTTTTAAGGCAGGTAGGATATTGCGTTAGTGACTATCTCACAGCATCATCTTTTTCGGCAAGAGAAAATATGTGTTCCTTGCCTAGAATAGTCTTATTATTTTCAGGAGGTAGGAGATGGCATTCAGTGGCCGTGACAGTGTGCCAACCTTTCGTGCCCAGAGAACGTATCTGTTGCTTGCATCTTAAACGTATATTGATTATTTGGAGGTAGTAGAGTACATTTAATGTACGTAACTGAGCGTGTCCTCTTTTTGTTGACAACGAAACACAGGTTGCAGAGGAAAAATATTATAATGTTTGGTGTTCAAGAGAAGGTTATATTCAGTGGCTGTAAATAAACGTGCAATACACATGCCATCTTATTGCGGCTACACAGAAGTGTCCATTTCGATTTCCAACATGTCTGCCACACCTACACATGCCAGGAATAGAGGGGGCCAGCAGTGGTACTTCAGCCCACTGTCTATGCAGCAGAGGTTGGAGACTCTTTGTAGTTTGTATCTACTGAAATGCTGGGAGGAACAACCTACAGTCGGGATACGGGATATTCTTGACACCCCTGTTCACCAATACCCATGTCCACTCATTAGGAGTCTGATAATGATGAGGAGGATGGCCAACATAAAGGGAACCCATTCTAGTCAAGGCTACCAAATATAATTTTGTAAGGCATTGATAGTCAGAAGGTGGAAAAGGAGATCTATGCTAGATTTACAGAGACAGGATGGAAGAACAAAGTTACATTGCCACAATTGTACAATGTTATTCACAGATAGCCTTTGAAGTTATATATGTTAAATACATTTAGGAGGCGAATTACTGAGTAACCTTAATCAGCTGATGAATTTGAAAAGATCTGGCGAGGCAAAATACCGTGCTCACATAGCTCACTGAGGTGGCCGGCCCAAGATTAGTAACATAAACAGCTCATCCCAAACAATACAGCCTCCCTTCGATTTGTTTGCACCTAAATACAATATTTTTTGTCATATTGGTATTCATACTCCACCCTTTTGCCTTGTAAACCACACACCAGCCTTTGAAAATGTCCACCCAGCACTTCACTTTGATGGCAGAACAAAATTCTGCAGTAAAGCACAACACTTGCTTTCCTCCTCAAACTGGTATAAAGGGATTGGCTATTTATAAACCCTCGGTTGTCTGGATTTCCTGCCAGACGATACCAAATACTGCCAATCTGGTGGTACGAACGGGAGTATTTCAACTTTAAAGAGAGCCATAGAATCCTAGTTGTCTGTGCACAGAAGTAGCTGAGATCTACCTTGGGGGAGCCAGAGAAAATGGAGTAGCCTTGGGGTTAAAAAAATAGCTGGTGGAATTCCTGCAGGGTGCCTGGCCAAATCGGTCCCAATGCTATACAAGGAAGTAAAAAATCACTGCAAGTAAATCTTTGGGGAATAAAACACAATCCAATGTCAATAAACAAAGACTGTCAATCGAGTAAAAAGAAAGAAACATACTTAGATGATCTCTCATTCATTTAAGCATTTCAAACAGGGTGCGTGTCAATAACAACACCTCCATTTGTTACTTGATGTGTGAGATAAGTGCTATTCTTTGTTGATATTTGCATTGTTCATTTCCCTGCAATGCATTACACCGGCACAAAGCGCTTCAATAAAATAATGAACACATGGACAGCATTTCTATCCAAAATGATTCCCAATTTCCAAAGTTCTTGGGAAAAGAAGCATAATGAGCTGTGGTTTGTCAAAGTTGGCCGTGTCTCTTTGGGATGCTCCTGAAGGCATGCACAATTTAAATTATATGAACTTGTGAGGCATGATGATAAACCACTAAGAACATGAAGATGTAAGTGATTTTGTATAGCTCTCATAAATCTTGATATTTCCTGCACACATGCATCCATTTACATAATCAAATGTCTATATGTTAAGTTCTAAATAGCAATAGGCATTCTAGTCATAATTCGGATGCTTGTCAATCACTGTATCAAAAGCTCTCTTGATTTAAAACATATCTCCAAATACCCAAATAACATCAATACATGCTAGAATGAAAGAACGGTAGCATGCCTCACATTTCTCATGTAAATAATGAAAGTATGGCGATGTGGGTTTTTTGTATTTGGGACTAGTTTAAAGTAGGTGCATCCTGAATTGCATCAGAACTCTGCAGGTTTTGATTAGGGAAGCAGTGTTTTTTTTTAACAATTTATTTTATTGACAACATACATATAGGGCTGAACGAAACGGTCCGTTCCACCAGTAAGGCACAGAAGAATAAAAGAAACAGGTTGTCAGTTTTTCCAATATTAACTCCCTTCCCGCCACCCTCCTCCCTCCCACCCTAACCCAATGTCAACATACCAAGTTTTGAGAGTTCACGAACAATAATAGCTCTGGGGAGAACGATTGTTTGCCAAGTACCAATTAGACAAATCACTTGACACAGTGGGTTCAGCTTGTGAATTGACCGGAGGGAAACAATCACAGTCTCAAGGAAAAATGGAGATAGGCATCTTGTGGAGGCAACCTAAGATACAGTCTACAGGCGCATAGAAATACAATCCTGATGGAGAAGAACTGCAGTCCATTCTTGCACAAAGTCCGTCATGGTGTCGCTCGTTATTGCAGTAAGCTTTTCATATATGAAAATCGACCTGAGTTTGCAGAGCCATTCCTCTTTGGACGGGGCCAATGCACTTTTCCACTTTTGGGCGAGCGCTAGCCTCCCCGCTCTCAACATGGCCCCAATGACCTTAGGGAACGTTTTCAGTTCTGTCTCCGGTGCAGGGGTGCCCAGGAGGATTTCCAATGGCAGTAAGGTCGGGCAGAACCCCTCAATTTCCTTAATCCAGCTAAGTAGTTCCGACCAATAAACCTGAATGACTAGGCATTCCCACCAAATATGAAACCATGTGCCCCGTTGTTGACACCCTCTGGGGCAAAAGGGGGACACGTCCCTAAACGTTTTGGACAGGGTGGCCGGGGGCCGGTGCCATGAATGCAGAATTTTGAAGTTATGTTCCATAGCAGCCGTATACAGAGAACCTGTGAAAATGCATTTAAAAATTGCCCTCCACGTATGATCATCCAGAGGCATGCCCAGTCTAGTTTCCCAGATCTTTTTTAAAGGTTGTCTACCCTACAAGTCCGCTGTTATCAAGAAGCTATAGGATAAAGATAAGGAGCCCCTCCGAGTTGTGCTTTTGGCCAGGATAGTCTCGAAGGGGGTGAGGGGGAGTTTGAGACGATCGGCCCAGCGAGGGTGGGTCAAGATCCCCTTCAAGCGTAGGTATTCGAAGACTGAGGGAGCGTTGTCCGCCAATGCTTCGGTCAGTTTGTCATATTCTATAAAACCCTCCTCACAATACAATTGAGAGATTCTCTCCAGGCCCAAGTCTGACCAAGATTGGGTGTCTCGGAATCCCTTGGAGCCCAGATCAATAGGGGGGCCCCAGAGCGAAGTCAGAGGGGATGGCCAAGAGGATAGTTGTTTGTTAGCAGCGTTGGGCTTCCATACCGCCCAGAGGGCCGCCAAAGTGGGATGAGTCCTGAGATGTGGGGGGAGAAACCTAGGGGGGGCCCACAAAAGGTCTCTAACTTTTCTCGGGTGGGCATGAATGTCCTCAATGTATGTCCAATATGTTCCCATGTCATCCCTCATATGTTCCAACATTACTCAGAGCTGGGCTGCTTTATAGTAAAGCCTGAAGTCCGGGAGACCGAATCCACCATCTGACTTTGGAAGGGTCAAGGTAGAAGTCTTGACTCTCGTCCTTTTGCCATTCCAGAAAAATTGGAGGACCCGGGATTGGAGTACCTCAAAAAAGGCCTCGGGTATCACCACAGGGAGCACCGCGAAGAGATAAAGGAGGCGGGGCAAGATATTCATATTCACCGTAACCATGCGCCCCAGCCAAGAGAGTGTAAGGGGAGCCCATCGTTTAAGGTCGCTACTAACCTGAGCCAAGATCCCCGGGAAATTGCATTGGTATAGTTGGGAGAGGTCTCTGGGGATGATGGTGCCCAGGTATCTGGTGGATTCCCGCTCTATTGTTACCCCCAGTATTTCGGTGATGTCCTCGATCTCATGTTCCCCTGGACCCATGGGCATTACGCTAGACTTGGACGTGTTTACCTTCAGCCCCGAGAAGGAGCCGAAGTAGTGTATGAGATCAAATAATCGTGGTAGGGAGACCCGGAGGTTGGTTAGGTAGCCCAGGATATCATCTGCGAACAAGGATAGTTTAAAGTCGCAGTCGTCACACCTTATCCCCGTGATCTCTTGGTCTGTCCTGACTGCTATAGCTAGGGGTTCCATCGCCAAAGCATATAAAAGGGGAGCGAGGGGACATCCCTGTCGGGTGCCCCTGGAAAGGGAGAACGGCTCAGAGGTGCCTCCGTTGACCAATACTCTTGCTGAGGGGCCGTTGTAAAGTGCTGCGATCCACCCACAGAAGTTGTCTCCCAACCCCATCTTGCGGAGAACTCTGCCCATGTAAGGCCACTCGACACGGTCGAAGGCCTTTTCTGAGTCTAACGAAAGACGGTAGCCTTCCACCTCCTGTTTTGAAGCTTCATGCATGAGATCGAGGGTTTTCCTAATGTTGTCAGATCCCTGGCGCCCCGAAACGAAACCCACCTGATCGCCATGTACTAGGGAAGGAAGGTGTTTCGCTAATCTATTTGCTAGGAGTTTAGCCAGGATTTTAACATCAGTGTTGAGAAGGGAAATGGGGTGATATGATTGGCAATGGGCGGGATCTTATCCCTCCTTAGGGAGCACTACAATCAAAGCCGACATCTTCCTGGGTGGGAGGGAGCCCTGATTCAATGCAGCGTTGAAAATCTTGGCCATGAATGGGGCAAGCGTGGACCGATATGTTTTATAAAACTTGACTGTGTAGCCATCGTCCCCTGGGGCTGTTCCGCTTTTCAGCGAGGATATGGTATCTATTATTTCTTGTGGGGTTATGGGTAGCTCCAGTAACTCAGCTTTGTCGGGGTGGAGGTCCGGTATCGGGAGGGAGTCGAGAAAGCTGTCAACCTCGTTTACATCACCCACGCATTCCGAGCTGTACAGCCTTTCATAATATTGCCTAAATTGTTCCGCGATTTTACTATCCCGCACAGTCGAGTCCCCCTCCGAGGTGTGGATGGAATTAACCCTTCTGCTGTTTCTGAACTCACGAAGCCTACAAGCCAGTATCCTATCTGCCTTTTGCCCCTTTTCCATATATTTCTGTTTTAAGAAAGAGAGTTTCTTCTCCGTCTGTCTCACAAGGATAGTTCGTAACCTCTGCAATTCCTCCCATGTCCCAGGGAACATCTGTGTTTTTAATTTTCCCCCTGGTTGTATTGCCTCTATCTTTTCCCTTAGTGATTTCTCCTCCCGGGCTCTTTCCCTCTTTTTCCCCGACCCTATCCCAATGAGGGTGCCTCTAATAGTAGCCTTAAATGCCTCCCATACTCCCATGACCCCAACCTCACCGTTATCATTGAGGGAAAAATAGTCCTCAATGGCCACCAGAAGGGATTGGCGGACCTCTTTGTCCTGCAGAAGAAGGTCATTACACCTCCACCGGGAACCTAATGCTGGGGCAGGGGGGAGACCCAGTCTAATTTTCACCATGTCATGGTCAGTCCAGGGGACAATCTCCACTCCCGAGTCAGTGACCTCCCTCAGAAGCGAAGTGTCAACCAAAATGTAGTCAATACTAGAGAAAGCTGCGTGAGGCCTTGAGTAAAAGGTATAGTCGGGATTCCGACCCTGCTTGCAGGTGCATGTGTCACTCAGGCCCAGTTCCCTGTTCACTTCGCGAAAGGCCACAGAAAGTCTCTTGTGAAGGCGCATGTTTGGGCAGGGTCTAGCGGATTTCCTATCCCTCTCGGGGCATAGAACCATATTAAAATCTCCCCCAACCAATAGGGTACCCTCCGAGAATGGTATTATTATTTCTTTCATTCCAACCCAGAAGGCATCTTGTGCTTCATTCGGGGCATAAATGCACACCAGTTTAAACAGCCGACCCCGCACCTCCCCCTTAACCATGAGATATCGTCTATCTGGATCTGATTTCAAAGCTTTAAGCACAAAATGGGCCCCGGGGGATACCACCAAGGCTACTCCTCGCTTTTTTGCTTGAGAAGATGCTGTGAATACCTGATCAATAGTTTTAGCCCTGAGCTTTGGTTCCTTACCCCGAACCCAGTGAGTTTCCTGTACAAATAAGAAGTGAAGCCGGAGCCTTGCAAATTCCCGCTTCAACAACGACCTCTTTGTAGGCGAGTTGAGCCCCCGCACATTTAGCGATCCCACTGTCAAGTATTGGAGCAGATCATCCATTAATACACTGATAAAAGCTCGTAGCTCCCCTCGACAAACAACAACAGTTCCTACTCCCACAGTGCATGCCTACCCGGTTAGAGGCTCGTGAAAGCCCTGGGGGTGCGTAGTAGACCCCAAAACTTGGAATTCCATAACTGTAACCCCAACATCCCAACCCCCTTACTTTCCCCCCTCCTCCCCCCTCCCCCCTGATCGCCTGGCAGGTCGTTGGTGTCATTCTATCGCCAACCAGGCCACCATTGTCTCCCCCTCCGGGCTCAATAACTCTTGATTAACAACAACTCGAGCCCCCCCCACCCCCAAGGTCGTCCTTGGGTATAAACAATTGTTTCCCCCATCCACTCACCAAGTCGATTGCAGGCTTTTTCATTAAACACCACGGTCCGTTTCATGTGTCCGGGAGCCCCGGGGATGCCAGGGCCAGTCTCCTGAATTTCCTTTGGCCTCGAACCCTGCGTCTTTCCCTTGGGGCCCTGGTCCCTTTTGGGCCTGTCGGAGCTCGCTCACCCTCCTGGTCACGCAGCTCCATATTCAGACCGGCCAATAGTTCGCCTGACACTCTCTGGATGTCGTCCTCCGTCACCAGGGCATACTTATAGCCTTCAAGCTCGAAAGAGAGTGAGAAGGGGTATCCCCACCTGTACCGGACCCCCTTGGACTGGAGCATTTTTGTTTGATAGATTGAAATTTGGGCCCCTTCCCACTCCATTGGGCCTGTCTTGCGAGCCAGTTCGAGAATCTTGCTTTTCTCGGCAAAATAGTGAAAGCGAACAAGAATGGACCTGGGGCCTCTGGAGGATGCGCCCGCTCTGTGGGCCCTGTCGATGGTGGGCACATTCGTGTTAGCTCCTCCGAACAGCAGACTGACCACTGCGCTAACAGCTTTATTGATGTCCGCTTGAGTTTCACCTTTTGCTCCGGCAAACCGAGAAAGCGCAAGTTACACCGACGTTCCCTGTTCTCTAAGTCATCCAACTTCGAGGAACATTTCTCTTCCCTCCTTTCAAGCTCCGCAAGGCGCATATCGAATTGGCTCTCGAAGATATCGTTGGAAGCAGTGTTATTCTCGAGCGCAAGAACTCTATCGTCTATTTTGTCAACTTTCTTGTCCAGGGTGTCCAGTCGCAGCGCTATATCTTTCCTGAAGCCTCTGATTTCCTCCAGGAGGGCCGCCATGCCCCTGGTGACACTGCTGGTGTCCGCCGCTTCCTTGTGTGTCTGTGCCGCCATTTCAGGACGTATTTGGGGGCCCGCGGACGGACGGCGAAATCTCTGTAGTGCCTCCTTCCAGCTCATAGGCCCCCCCGGACATCTCTGACTCGAGGGGTCTGCCTCCAAAAAGCGTGTGTTCAGGCGGCCTCACCGCCGGCTTCCCCTCATAGGTGCAGAATGCACCGCCACTGGTATATCACCTCATACCCGCACTTCTGCGTCTTTCCTTGTCCTGCAAATGGACTCTCCACCCCAGCCAGGCGGGAGATGCAAGGAGGCTCCCCCAATAGCCCTCCAGGTTCAATGGGAGGGGTAGTGGACCACCCCCTGTGTTGCTCCGTTTCCTTCCACGATCTTGGGGGTTCTCAGGGTGCCGTTCTTGGTCTCCTCACCTCATGGGCCCGCTGGGGTTGATGCCGCAACCAATCTGAGTGGGCCGGGGGAAGGTCCCCGCCGGCTGTCCCCGCGCCTCGGGGCCAGGTCCAAGATCTCCGTTTTCGTGCCTTTCACGGCACAGTAAGCCCTCGGCGGGGTTCTCTTATTCTGCCCGATCCCGCTCTCCACGGGCCTCGCGGCGGCTCTCCAGGCACAGGGGGACCCAGCGGCGCTGCTCCGGGCCCTCCCCGGACGTTGCAGTGGGCTTGCGTCTGCCCCAGGGGGCGCGGGTCCAGCTACAACCAGGGTGCGCCCTGCCACCACTACCTCCCTCCGGGGAGAAGGGGTAAGGCGCCAGCCAGCGCCGCTCGGCCTAGTCACAGGCCGCTCTCTAGCCCGGGCTCCGCGTAGTTTCTTGTGGAGCCGCGGCACCGAAGGGGGGAGGGGACACTCTCCCTCCAAACTTCAACGTGTCGCGGCTTCGCAGCGGCTCCACCGCGGAAGTCCAAATTTCGGGGTGATGTGCCCACCAACCTTGGCAAGGTGGGGGTATGGTTTGCTCCTCACTCTGGGGGTTTTGGAGGGGGCTCAAGACCCTCAAACAGTGCCCTTCGGAGGAGATGAGCTGAGATGCTTCAGCACATCTCTGTGCCCCCTGGTGGATCCGGAAGCAGTGTTATTGCTTCAGAACGCACAGGATTTCTGCTCACCCAAACAACCTGGACGAATGGTTTTAGGAGTTTATTATTCAGGTACATGTGCCCATCCTCTTGTATTTTGCAGAGTGAGTTCCACAGGCAAGAGATTCTGTTTTTGGTACTATGTAATCAAGAGTGAGGGGATTTCATGGGATTTACATTTGCATCATTATCTATGGGAGGAGAAATGGCACAAATAAACATGCTCTCTTTTCCCCATAGCTATGGACTTCACAGTACATGCATCATCAAGCAGCTCTTCTATAGGCTGTTGTACGGACATCTTAATAACACAGCTTAAACTTACCCATTTCCTTGAAAACACTTTGGGTACAATCTAATTACAATACTACAAATAATTACATGCAGTCTGTGTAAAATGCTATCTGTATCATTGTACATACAGCTCCGAAATGTCTTTTGGGCTAGAATGAAATGACACCTCACAATACCTCACAACAATTTTACATGAAGTGAAATTGCACTCTTCAGTTTCCTTTTAAAATCAATGTATTTTGGTTGCACCTTCAAATACCACCCGCTTTCTGGGACTTAACAGGAAATACAAATGGCTCTAGAGAGCATATATTATTTCTTTTGGGGAATTCTCATACTTACTTTTAGGGAAAGCATGCTCACACTCATATTGAAAATCTCTCTATCAGCAAGGCCCCTTCTGTTCTGCATCCATGAAGTTAAAAAGGCTTTAGGTTCCCTTGTGAACATGACTCATCGCCGGGTAACAGGATTCCTCCTTTCTGCAGCCCTTAAATTGGTCTCTCCCCTTAATACATTTATAATCCTAATTTTCTGTATGCTCCCCTTTTATTGTAAAAAAAGAGTTCTCACAATGTGCCATCAATGATGCTGCATATTTTAATTGGCCAATTCCTTCCATTGGCTGGTCAAACACACAGGCACTCCCAAAGAACACGCACACATAATTCATGCTCGCAATATGCCACCTGTAGGAAACAGGGATTTCGGAAATCCTCCAGCCTAAGCTCCTGTCTTGATATTCAACTTAACTAAGTGGCATATTTATTCATAAAGGTATAGACAGTTATCATTGTATTATTTTTTATCAACTTAGAACATTAGAACATTGTGCTTAGAACATTAGAACAAATTTAGTGGCATGTTAAAGAAGAGGCACTGCTTCAAAGCACACTTTTCAGCTTGTTTGTAACTGGTGTGGTTGTCATTTTACGAGGAAAATAGTTTTCCACATTTTAACATGCATTTGCCGATGTATTATGGGCTTTTATATTAATTAATATGTTCAGGGTTGTTCTTAGCAAAGGATTTAGCCAGGATTCACTGACACAAGGCCGCCAGTGTTTCAATAGCCAATAGGCTATATCTGGTCATCATCATTGCCTTCAATCATGTCAAAGTGACACATTGATGGTAATGAAGTCTGTTTACTGGCCCTAGAAAAACAGGCCTGGTTCCTACCAGTGAGCATGCCACAGTTTCCAATTTTGGGGAATGTTATTGGGTGTTTTTTTTCTTCATTTCTACTCTTAAACTACGCTCTTATGGGAGGGACCTTGTCCAGATGTCTCTTTGCTTATGGTGTACCTAATGGGTTCTCTTGACATCTGACCATACATATTTTTACTTTGGAAAGCCTAGGCCAGGCCATATGCAAACCTATATGCAGGGCAGAAGGGAAGTTGTGATTTTGGGTTAATTCAGCAAAAAAGTACATACAACAGGCATTGCCAAAGCTATCTCAATGACATTATTGAAGTTATGTGCGCCAAAGGCGTATTTACTTCTGTGGCATTGACAAAATTTAAACCATTCCCGTCAAAAAATATTTCAATGACGTAATTCTTTCGTTCACAACATGTTTAAATAAACATTATTTAGGAAGTTAAGCAGAGCTACTAAAATAAAAAGGTGATGATACACTGTAGTGTTTCATGTTAAACATGTGGCAACATGTTTGACCTGTGGCATTAAAGGTGAACACCTAAACCAATATTGTTCCAAGTAGTCGTGCTTTCACTTGACTTTTGTCATTTTAAAATCAATGTCTCTGTTGCACCGGCTGTGTACTCTTGCTAGCTTAATCAAATCTGTGACCCACTCAGGCTTGTTCGCACTTTTAGAGACATAGGGCCTCATTACGAGTTTGGAGGTAGCCATGCCGCTTTAAGCGGCATGGCTTCCCCCAAACCGGGTACCGGGTACCGGGTACCGGGTCCGGGTCCAGGTCCCAAAAATAGGGAATTACCGGTCCATGCTGACTTTGGCGGGCCTGGTAATTCCCATTCTCGGAACCGGTAACCCGGTACATCCCCATTCCCATTTGAGTCCCGATAGGGCGGAATGGGGAGGATGCTAACAACGGGCCTGTTAATAACGGGCCCGTTGTTAACATCCTGGTCTGCTCGCGGGTGCCGGTAAGGACATCTGGTCTGGACCAGACGTCCGTATCTCCACCAGCGAGCAGACCCGTAATGTGGCAGCCCGTAATGAACGGTGCCGGTCCCTTACCGGCACCGTTGATTACATGGCTGCCTTCCTCGTAACGAGGCCCAGAGTTCCTTTAACAACTTGCAGCATGCTCCCTCCCCTACTTGAAGAAGCATGCACTTTTTACATATAGAGGAATTAATGCAGTCAGCCGCCACTGTCCTAAATGGTGGCACTGCCACCAATTAACCAAATCTAAAACTCCAACTAAAGGGAGATGTCCTGTTAAACAGAGAGCTATTAACAAATGCATAGCATTATGTGTAGGAACAATTATACTATGTTCAGCAATAGACATACTGGCCAGATTCTCAAAACGTTGTTTGTCGCAACTGATGATGCATCTCATCACTTGCACCAAAAAA
Source organism: Ambystoma mexicanum (assembly GCF_040938575.1). Lineage (NCBI taxonomy): Eukaryota > Metazoa > Chordata > Amphibia > Caudata > Ambystomatidae > Ambystoma > Ambystoma mexicanum. The sequence continues at coordinate 99,947,746 of NC_090937.1, read as the reverse complement.
GATGCACCCGAATCCCCACGTATGCATTTAAGATGTACACTTTCAGATGCCTTGTTTCACTCCCTGCCGGCTTTGGGGCCATACAGGGGTGTTTCTGTACATTTAAGTCTACATCCTCAATTCACAAATGGGATGCACTTTGAAAAAATAAAGATATTGCAGGCAAAAGTGGGAGAGCACATGGGAACTTCTGCTCACCCACCTCCATTTCTATCCTTCAAATAAGGATAGAAATGCATTCTTTCTGTTTAACAGCACTTCACAGTGGCAAACTCTTTAAGGACTGTCAATGTAAAATGTGCTTCCATCACCCACTTGGGTACTTAGAACATGTAATACATTAGTGTTGAGAACGTGCATCTTTTGTGGTGCACTCCATCCCTCCCGCTTGCCCCCCAGATATGTCCAGGTCACGTTTGAGAATAAAGGGACCTGTGAATTTCTGAAACGAACATAAATGGAAAAAGTGCATAGTGTGAAGTGCATTTACTTTCCTTTTTGACAATCTGGCTCACTTGACGTTCATTCTGGTGCACACTCACGTGTGCAAACCCTCAAGGAATACTACATTAGACTTTCGACAGCATCTATCTGGGGCTATGCATTTGCACTGTTTCGAACTACGCCTTACAACTCCCCATAGATTGACTTGTTTATTATTTTGAAGACAACACGGTTGCGCCTTTGCTCCATTTACCATTATTCACACACCACAACCGATTCACGCACCCATGACTAATACCACGCTGTTTGCTGCTCAAACCACATCCATCTGTTTCTGACTGGTACCTTTAGCCATAAATAAACCCTGGCCGGCCGCGGAAAGGCTTCGGGAACACACGCAGGTTCCCTGTCACCGGCATACTTAATGCAGCCAGCCATTTTACAGGGCCAGAAGCCCGGGTTCGTGAGCATCTGGCCATCATCGCTTTCTAAAGTAGCTCCTAATTGTCCTTCTGTTGAGTCATTTAGCGCTCGAAAAAAAGGGTGATACTAAAACACAAGGCAGCACCAACAATAACATTTACATTAGCGATTGATTGGAAAGGAATTCCGCGTTTTATTTAATATTCATAAACGGTGCAAGAATACCTCCTTAAAGAACATTCTTTTGTAAAATCAGGAAAAAAGCACCACTTTTCTGGCAAAATGACTGCTCTCGGTTGTATCTTTGAAAGCAATATGGCGCATGTTTAATGTGGGCTGGAGTGCTGCTCGGCAGCCATCCGCGCGCCACTTCATTAATACAAAGGCATTCTGCGTCTGAGTGCACACACTTCATTAATTGCCAACAGCTAACGGAGAATTCTCTAAGGGCTCAACTAAACTTTCAGTCTGCCTTAACATTAGCAGCAAGTACAGCTGCGGCCACTGCAGTGAGAAACTGTTCTAAATCTACGTGGGTAACTCACACATTCTGTGCTTCTCTAAGTAGCAACTGGTTGATGGTGAGGATAATAATACCTGATCATATATATGGCGATATTGATGGTCAGGATAATAATACCTGATCATATATATGGCGATATTGATGGTCAGGATAATATTACCTGATACTGGCAGAGGTGGGGATACTTGGAGAGGTCACCCAAGTGCATGAAACATTTGAATGGCCTAGGTCACCAGTCCATCTTCTGATGACAGCATGAAAAGTCAGGGCCCTAGGAGGCATTATCTTCATATCACTTTATTCTGGTCAAATATCTCATTATCATTAGGGCATGTATTGAGCACAGACCTAGCTTCAGGAAGCAACTGAGCGTTACAAAGATACAATAATTCACAGCATACAATAATTCAGACTGTGTCCAGATAAACTAAAAACAAAACTCATGAGTAATAACGTATAAAGTGAAATTCATTGGTAGCAGTTTTTATAGATTCATACTAATCTTTAAAAATGTAGTATTTATTGTCTAAGTGCCTTGCAGATCTCTCTCTCTACAGCCTAAAGAGGAGGCACTATCAGTCCACCTGCAGTTAAATGTCATTGTAAAGAGTTCATCTTTCCACCTTGACCTGCTGAGCAAAGGTGTCCCCCTGAGGCCCTTCAAACAAGGCTAATTTGGATCCCAGGTCAGCATTCTCCTGCTTAGGCTATGACCGCGACTTATATAGAAGCCACCCAAGAGACTACTAAGCCAACTTCAATTAGTCCAAAGCTAAAGAGTCATTAGTCCTAGGCCTACAAAAAAGGACGTGCGAAGGTCAAGAAACACAAATACTGTTTGAAATGCAACATGTTCTCATCACCGCAAACTCTTTAGCCGCTGATCCCTGAAAGGCAGACCACCTAAAATCAGCCACACTCACATCTGAAAAAAATGCACTACTTTGCATCGCGTCTGAAAAAAATTTACTACTTTGCACCGCAGGGAGGAAGGATGGCTCATGGGCAACGCGTTTGTCTTGGAAGCAAGACAACACAGCACAATACAGGTTGGAATCCCGATCCCTGCTTAGAAACCACTCTCTGGTATTAAGTGCGTTATAAATGAACAATAAAATAAATAAATACCTGCTTTGACGTAATGTTGTGCCATGCTGTACATCGTTTGTACGTGAGCTGTCAATAGTAATTACAGCTGGCGTGGTGCTCCAATAGGTAAGGATTGATACATTAAGCACAGTGCAGCTTTCTGGCTTTAGTGCTGTAGTGTCCTGCTGGAATAATACATCAATAGATCAATCATAAGTCTTAAAGCTGGGCTTTTCTCCTGCCCATACCGAGCACAGAAAAAACACCATGGGCCTCATTACGAGTATGGAGGTAGCCATGCTGCTTTTAGCGGCATGGCTACCCCCATACCGGGTACCGGGTATCAAATCCGGGTTCCAGGAATAGGGAATTACCGGGCCATTCCGACCTTGGAGGGCCTGGTAATTCCCTTTGCCGGGACCCGGTACATCCCCATTCCCATTTGAGCCCCCATTAGGCTCAATGGGAATGGCGAGGATGCTAACGACGGGCCCGTTAATGACGGGCCCGTCGTTAGCATCCTGGTCTTAGCGAGACCCGCGAGCAGACCTCGTAATGAGGCAGTATAGGGATAACAGCGCCGGCAGCTCTACCCGCGCCGTTAACCCTCTTCCGCCTTCGCTGTAATGAGGCCCCATGTTTCCATAAGTGCAATTCTGACTGAACTTGCAGACTGCCAGATATTGCTGTTCATGTAGGGGTATTTCTTTTTATAATATTAATTAGGTAATAATCCCAGAGGCAGGGAGTTGTACCGGGTGTTAGCAGCCTATAGCCCAAATTAACAGGCTGAACATAGAAGGGGTATTTAACGAAGACTCAGGGTTGTTACAAGTAAATATGCAGGGATGGCGTCAGGGCCTGTCAAGCATTTCAGGTGAAATGACACCCGAGGCTCTGGGGACCCCATACACCTGCCCCATGTTGGCAGTCTTATGGCTCAGACATTTAGGGCCAGATTCCTGAAAACTTTTGCACAGTTCAAAGTGACTTTGCACTGCTGAAAAGTGACTTTGCACTCCCGACACAAACCGATTCATGGAACTGTGCAAAGTTTATTTTTGCAGTGCAAAGTCCGTGCAAAGCCTGTGCATGACTTTGCAAAGTCACTTTGAACCCTGAAAAACATTCCATGAATCGGGCACTTAGTGTTTCAGCTCCCCACTGGCGCTCTGTTCCATGACAATCTGCAGCAATTATTCATCTCACTGCATTCTTTTTGTTGACTTCATTGCAATTTAGGTACCCCTAGAGTATCAAACTGTTTTTTCCCAGTTTTAAGGCAGGGGGTGGGGGGAGCTGTCAAACGCCATGTTGAATGGGGCACCCAATAGCCTTGACACATCTTCAACTGGCCCCACCAGTACAGCCTATTGTCGAAACAGTTATGGCCATTAACACTACAGGATAGCAGAGATGTTTTTATGGGAGGGCAAAAGGGGCACTTGCCCAGGGCCCCCACCTTGGAGGGGGCCCCACAAGGCTAGCTGATCTGAAGATGTAAGATTCTACTTTTAACCAGTCTTAAATAGTAGTAGTTTAATAAAATACACTTTTATGGAATGCTGCTGAGGCTCTAAACCCATTGCCTTTCTGTTTTGGCAAGTGCATTCTGCCTTGATCATTTCATCGTGTATTGCTTTCGGTGTTCACTGTGGTATACATAGTTTGTGTGTTCCTTAGGGCACAACTCTGTAGCATTCTTTCCTTCCTTCCTTCCTGTGGGAATTATGTTGATCATGTGCAATAGGCAATAGTGAAATGCATATTGATAACTTGAGTGCCGCAATGGTTCAGAAGTTAGCTCAGTGTGTGAAGCACCCATTGCAGAGATATGTGTTCATATGCAAAATTAGAATGTCACATTCCAGCAAGGCCGGCTGTGCCTTTCCTATGTCTGAAATGTATAAACCTGCCTGCCTATGTACTTGGTTTTTCAGAACAACATCTGCTATTATCAGCAATTTACCTGTACCAGATAGGGGTTTCAATAAAAACTAACCTATCATCCATATGGTGATGGTCTATAAATTGGTTTGTTCAGATGGGGTGTTGTAAAACCTATGCAATCGCCTCCAATGATGGCATAAATTGTTAGTCCAAGAGGTGACTAAATATCCAAATTCAAGACTATGGAACGACAGCGTTCATGTTTGTATCCTGGATTTGCCAGCAGACGATACAGTGATCCTGGTCAAATCATCTAATATATCTTACATTACTGTGCTGTCTTCTGTGAGGTTTGCCTTCTTGCATGCTGCTGGTATCGTTTAGCCCATTGATCTTTCTTCTTATGTAGTCCATTTGGGTGGAAGGGTTGGTAGACAGAAGAGAGCGGACCATATGTTGCAGACCTCAGGCAAGCATATTTTAAGGTCTGCTTGTTTGACACAAAAACGGTTAGCTTTTTGGTAAAAATCGAAGGTTTTTATGCACGTTTATAAATGAAAATGTCAAAAGCCATTGTTTTGGAAGTATTTAAAGCTTTAAAATACAAAAGACATACCCAGATTAAATGTGTTAAATCACATCGATTGGTATGCTGGTTCTTATTTACTTCCCTTGATGATGGAGAGATTGAAGCTAGAATCATTCCCCTTTTGCATAACACCCTTCTATAATATTCTGTTTAAAAATGGTCAGGTTTGGTAATGTGATTTGTGAACTTTCCATGTCTGTTTTTTGAAAATAAAAATGAGATGGTTTTGGTTCATGGTAAGAACTGGAAAAGAAAGTGTTCAAATGCAGAAATTGCACAGTTGGCACAAATCCCAGCTTCACCCCTTAACCAATGTGTGATCCTGGGCATCTCATTTAATCCTGTATTGCCTAGCCCTTCCGAATGATTTCCTTTTCATGGTATGATCTTCACAAAAGCCTTATTCATGGTTTCACTGTGTTAATAGTGAGCATATTTATATCCGACGCCACAGGCATTTGTTCCTTTGACATCTAATGGCAACACTATTTGAAAACCGTATCCCACTTCTAATCTCAGTCTGTCTGGATAAAGACACCTTCCTGGTTGCTTCTAATCTGCCTCCACTATCCATGCTGTGGTGTAGCGTTCTCTTTCCTTCCAATTGGTGGTCTTTATCCATGCATGAGAACTTTTCCATTCTGTGAGGCACCTAATGTGAGTTCTCTGTCTATTATGGGTTGCATGTACCTTTTACATACGGTCCTGCATTAATACTACATCTACCTTCCTGGATGTTATTGATAAAAAGTATCCTGTATGTATTAGAACAGTAACCCCTATGTAGACTGCTAATGCTGGTTTTCAAATGCTACTTGTTTATCAGTCTGATTAGAGCAAGAATGAAGAGGGCAAGGGGACTTAACGGAAGTTACTGGGCTTATTACGCTGCGAGACAGCATATCAACCTAGAGGTTTTGAGCGACGGGTGGGGGGTGCAACCAGTATTCTTGATCCCTTAATTCATTTGGTTTGGTGGTGGGTGGCCCCAAAGATGTCCGTGCCCAGGGCCCCAAAAATGCTTAAGATGGCCCTGCAGGATAGCACTGGGGTGCTACTGGCCTTTTTATACAAACAAGACTGGCTGTGTTCAGGGTTTGTGCTATTTCTTCTGTCAAACAGAAAACACACTCAAGATGCCTGCCTTGAAAATGACAAAGCACAGTCTGAAGGGGAGAAGGTGACGTAGATCCAGGTTTGGTGCCGCTCAGTTAAGGTACTATTTCAAATGGTGGCGTGATGCGGTGGTGAACGGTGGAGTGAGCAAGGGTAGAGGCAGACAAGGCTAGCATGAATGAGTGGAGGGCCAGAGCAGGCAAAAATTTGCTCAGAATAGGATCCGTTAACACAGGATTTGGCTAGCAGTGCAAGCAACCTGACTGGCTGTGCCCCTGCTCGTTTGTGCTAATAATGATATATGTTGTGTTATCGTTCAGTGCCAAAAAGGGAACTGAAAAAAACCTGGACTGGATTTTAATAAGATGGAACAGTTAAAAAGCTTCCTGCATGAATGGAACTTCTGCTAGGCACTGGGGTATCAAACCGACAGATGTAAAGAATACATTCAGTGTCACACAATCTCTTCCTTGCCTCGTTGCATTAAATTGAGCAAAATCGGATATCCACCACGTCACAGGTTTCAGGACGCAGATCTTAGTTGGGATGCTGTATTGTAGATATGACGCGGCAAGCGCAGTGCACACATAAAATCAAGTGCAGGCGACCTAGGTCTGGATCTGAAAGCACCTTCCAGAAGGGGAGGTGACTAAGGTTCATGCAAAGGTTCGATGCTATGCGGAGGACACATTTAGTCGAGTGAATACTCTGGCGTCCTCCATGGCCAATGACATTGAATGAATAAGAGGTCATCTGTACCTTAACCAAGCAAGCTCTGGTTAGTTGGTTCCCTTAGGTCCCTTATGGACCATGCAGAAAGTGAAGGGTGGATCGATACCGATGAGAAAGCTTTTTTGCTACAAGCTCACCCGATCACACCAGCTTTCTACTGTCTACCGAAAATTCATAAACATCGTGAGGTGCCTCCGGGGCGGCCCATCGTGGCAGCCATCGGATCTATTCTCGAACCTTTGTCGATATATTCTGACTTTTTCTTAAGGCCATTTGTGAAAATGATGCGCTCATATGTCCAAGATACAACCCAAATGATCAAAATACTAGACACAATAGTGGTGGGTCCCACAGACATCTTAGTTACCTTGGATGTGGAAGCACTGTATACAAGCATTCCCCAGATGAAGTGTGTCAGAATTATGGGTCAATACCTAGAGAAAAGGAGGGACAAGACAGTACCAACATCATTTATTCAGGAGTGTATCAGACTTGCTCTCACCAACAATTTTTTCATTGAAGAAGACAGGTTTTACCTGCAACAACATGGTACAAGCATGGGCTCCAGTTTCGCACCAGATCTTGCGAACCTCTTTATGGATGATTTAGAGACACGTTCAGTCTATGCCGACCATAATCCTTTTAAGCACCTCATGAAAACATGGGTGCGTTATATTGACGATGTGTTCATGTTGTGGGGAGGAACTGAAATAGAACTAAATTCGTTCATTACCTGGGTCAATGACCAAGATGAATGCATTAACTTCACCATGACCTTCAACCAAGAAAAGATCCCTTTTCTAGATTTAGAGATCTTCAAAGACGCAGAGAACAAATTAGGCACCACTCTGTTCAGGAAGGCTACAGATAAAAATACTCTGCTACTGTTTGATAGCTTCCATCCCCAATCTCTGCGACATAATTTACCATTTGGACAGTTCCTACGTGTTAGAAGGAACTGTACCCATAAGGAAGAATTTGAAATCCACAGCAAAGATTTAACGACTAGACTGAGGGCAAGAGGCTACCCTTCTCACATAGTACGGAGATCTATGAGAAGAGCCAAAAATACTCCAAGACATAGGTGCTTGACACCACAACCACGAGTCATAGAGGAAAAGATCACTTGTGTCTCCACATTCTCTCCGATAAGTAACGATCTGCGGAGATGTATATTGAAGAACTGGAACATTATTAACACCGAAGATTTCTCAATCAGTAAACCTCGCTTTGCGTTTCGTCGTATGCCCAACTTGAGAGACAAACTTGTACACACATATAAACCATCGTCTAAGGATAAGCCCACTAATCAATCGACATTGTGGAATTTACCTCCGGTGGTAGGTCACTTCAGATGTGGCGGTTGCTCTGTGTGTGAATTAACATCTAACATGAAAGAGGTAGACCTCAAAGGGAGAAAATGGGTATTGAAACATTTCACGAATTGTAACTCTAAGTGGGTAGTTTATGGCATTAGATGCCCATGTGGCCTGTTATATATTGGCAAAACCAAGAGACCCATTCGTCAGAGAATCTGTGAACACAGATCCTGTGTGAAGAACCAGGTTCCCGAAAAACCTCTAGTGGCTCATTTTAGAAGCGCCCACCATGGAGTACATGACATCCATTGGTTCATTATAGAAGTAATAACTGCGCAACCAAGAGGAGGTAATAGAGATCTAAAGCTAAGACAAACAGAACAGAAATGGATATATTCCCTAGACACTGTAAGAAACGGATTAAATATTTCCATTGAATGGTCCCTTTTCATACATGACAAAATATGAACAAGACATCTGGGTTAGAAGTTTTTCTACAACATGCACCCTGTCTGTTAAATATGTAACATCTTATAAGAGAATAAGTGAATAGCACAAAACGGCATGGCATATGCCAATTGTACCATGACAGAGCGCATTAAAGATGCTAAATTTCCTAACGTGTAACACTTGGAAATCGTATATTTACACGTCATGTTAAGAGCAGCGACACTTAAACAGTGTAGGTATACCTTTAAGAGAAGGATTGCGGGTCACGTTACATCACGAGACGCAGGTACGCACAAATATCATGTGACACACTATCTGCTTAAAATGAAACAAGAGCGTTAGTAGGCTCGTAGCACGACCGAGCAGCAGACGTTTTACCGCGAGCGGCACGCTCGACTGCAGACACACCGTGCACGGGATATCAGTCGGCACACAGACCCATGAGGTGAGACGGAGGGACAAAGTATATAGTGTGGGATCCATTATAGAGATATCTAATGTCGTTCCCCCCGTTTTTCACCATATGATTCTGTTTTAATTAGAACATGCCTCGGGTGGCCGCATGAACGGCGATGAGAGATGAAGTCCCCCTATAGAAATGAAGGAAATTTGAAGGTAGTAGATTTTATCACTCTGATAAACCTCATTTCCAAAAAGAGGGTGTGGAGGTGACCACTGACATCGTCTTGACAAGTAACAATGGCTTATTTCTTCTGTTACAGAGCAAAGCCACATACTAGTAGGGAGACGCCCCGTTCCTTAGACAAAGAGAACTCCATTGGGCAGCAACAGTGCCCGCACAGTGCTAACAGGAACTAGCCCGCACGAGAAAAGATTGAAGATCTAGCGAAAGGTGAACGTTCAGCTTACTTACACTGAGAATAGGGTGATAAATTATCATATAGAGACATGTGATATCCCCCTTTTCTCTCCTTCCCCATTCCCTTCTCTCTCCCCCCTCCCCCCCCCCACCGCTTAGAAGAAGTCTTTTAACAAATATGTGTTGGAAAGAGACGGTCAGCCCAAGGAAATTAAGTTTCAAAGGGTAAAATGCACTTTTGCAGACACATTAAATGAAGAGATTAAATCATGTTGAATATAAGATGAAGTGTGGTAGTGGACAATAATCTAGACCACTTAACCAATTATGTATCCCTGCTGTCTATAATGCCAAAAGAGTTGAAACCGTAACAGATGTATTTCGTTTTTTGCATTAAAAAAAATGTTTTATTTTAACCTTATTTTAAAATGCAACTGTTTTATTTGTCTTTTAGAAAGATTGCAAATTACGACAAACCATTAAGTGGGTGAAAACCACTATATGAACTAAGCCTATGTGCCCTGAAGACAGTACCAGCAGGATTCGCCATAGGGATTACTGACCTAGCCTATTCTTAAAGATATATTTCCATGCTGGTCCTAGAAACACATTTTTAGAAAAGTGTTGGCACAGTCCGCTTTGCCCAGAGAAATTAGGAAGGGCAGAAATAAGAGTGGGGTTCGTTCTATAAAAGAGAACACACCCCCAGTAAGGCATATAAAAGGTTTGTCTAAGCAGGTATGTCTATGCCTTCATTTGTAATGAAGAAAGATGTATATACAATGACTTATTGTTGAATATGTGTTTGGAATATTTTTAATTGTGTATATTAGAATTGTCAATATGGTGTGATAAACAATAAAATATGAGTATTTTTCGATAATTAAGAGGTGAAGTGCCCTTTTGTTTAGGTTTAAGTATGCAAAAATTAAGTACACATACATCTAAGTTGGTTCACTCAGCACGGTAAGGGAAGGAAGCTGTTTAGTGGGATTTTTTTGTAATTGGTGTCCCTTAGGTCAATACATATCCTCAAACGTTCAACAGTCTTATTTGCCAACGCTGAAAGGGTTAACGGAAGCAACAGCACTAACAGGTTTAATGACAGAAGAATTTACAATTTTTAAACACTGTGAACTTTATTGTGGACCTTGCACCGTGTTTATACGTGATTTTCTACACATCTCCTTTCCAGGAAACGTGATTATTGTTGAACACAATTGCAAACTGTTTGCTGGTAGACCTCAGTTAAGCAGTGGTCAAAGTGAGCGGGAACGGTCAGGAGCGACGTTCCACTACTTTTTTTTTTTTTACTGTTAACTGTTCCACTACTTTTTTCACCCTTCTCCACTTTAACACTCACTAGCAGTTCCAGTTAAAATGAGATCTGTTTCAACTCAATTGGGTGTCAACCAGCATAGCTGCAACCCTTGAAACATGGGTTACACATTGCTCCATTCCTGGCTACTCTGTCCCCTGCCAGGTTCACAGCTCCACTACTTTATTTGATACACTTCTACCACTGCAGCTAAGTTTGACTCTTAACATGTAAAATTTCATTTGGGATCTAACACATCGCACATTACCCCATAATCGTGAAACCCTATGTTAATTCGACCATTCTCTGTGATGAATTCTTCTGCAGTTCATAGTCTCCCCTCATACTTTACTCCTGTTATATGTACCCAGCACACTGAAAGGAGCGACCTCCTACACCCCAAGGTGAAGGTCTGGGTTTCTGACAGTGCGCATAACTTGAAAATGTTTCTTCAAAACAGTATCTGTTAAACCCCCAGCTAAGCAGTGCCTGGACTTCCGTGGCCCGAATCTTCACTATTCAATTAAAATACTATAGTGCCAGACAGAAGTAGCTTAGGAGGGTAGCTTATCTTCACACAGACGAACCGGTCTACCGCCGAGTTAAAAGATAAGCTCCACCTGGACTTAAAGTATGTAAAAACGCACCACTTCGGTGGACATCTGCCGCAGGCACGGTTATCCATCCACACACTTTAGAGTGTTTCTACAACTACAAATTCGGTCTGAGTGGACACATAATAGCTTTCACCCTTACACCAGACTTGCCTCAAAGCCCCTGCCATACAGCGACAACCTATGACAATGTTTGGTCTAGCTGGGCACACATTGATTCTTTTGCACTAGTGCTCTGTCGTGACTTCCCTCATCCCCCGTCCACATGCCTGTACTCTTGGGCTGCTTGCCGAAGCCTAGCGAGCCCAGCTAACTGCTAGTCTTGGCCAAATGCACACAAGAACATTAAGCCATTTACTTAGAATTTCCCTTTACCTGAACTTCAGTCCCCGAGGGCGTTCCTACCACAAAGCCTGTTCGAGGCCATAAAAATTGTAAAAGACGCTATATAAATGACAACTACAATACAATACATATCAAAGAGAGCGTCTCAGCACCATTTGCAATTTCAAAGGTGTCTATGAAGAGATTTACCAGTGAAGACAGACTGAGGCCATGCTGAACGGGGCTATCCTTTAAACATAAATGCTTTTGTTCAAAAGGTAGTGAGGTAAATTCATAATTGCTGACTAATGTCATTTTCAATAAGTGATATCTTCGTCCGATAAATGTCGGCTCCCTCTCCTGATTATGATCAACATGCTGTTTTTAGTGTTACGTTTCTTGGTGATATTGTTTCTTCTGGGCAGGTCAATCCTCATTGAACATTTATGCACATATTGACAATAACGAGCCGCCACCCATTGAATGCTCTGTGTGTTGATTCTATTAAAAGGTCCCTGGTAGTAAAGAAGGGGCTAGGGGGTTCAGTGTGTGTGGAGGGGGGCATTGTAGAACAATAAAAGAACTTCTCATTATTTTGGCAATAAAGGTCTATGGGTGGTCCGTAATATCTGGTCACCACCTTCAGGCCCGAGGTAATATTTACAGGTATGCAAAAGGAATCGGCTGTTTTCAGGTACAGGAGTCATTGGGCCTCATTCCGAGGCTGGTGCAAAGGGATTACTGGCACCGGTAAGGACACCAGTGCCGGTAATCCCTTTGCGCCCTATTCTGAGGTCCCTTTGCGGGTCCCGCTAAAGGTCCAGGGAGCAAATAACGGTACCGCTAATTGGGGTACCGTTATTTGCACCTGCCCCATTCCCATTGTGCCTATGGGGGCTCAAATGGGAATGGGGAATGGTATTTTCAATGGGGACTTTCTGGTCCCACAAAGGTCCGACTAGACCAGTAAGTCCCCATTGAATGAGGGCAGACTTGGTACAGTTATTGGAGGCAGCCATGGCGCTGTTAGCGCCATGGCTGCCTCCAATCTCGGAATGAGGCCCATTGATGCAATAAATGAATTTGGTAGGTACATGACAATATACCGGTATACACCCATACTGCTAGAAGTACAGAAGGTAAGATGTGAACCCAGGGGGGGCTACCATTTTAAAGAAGGTTAGGTCAATTTCAGGTACTTAGCCGGGCAAGTACCAGGAGGTAGGGAGTCTTTCCTTGAAACCAATCTTATCACGTTCATTAGGAGATTCAAAACTAACATCAATTATAGGATGAAACTTCTCTCATCTTTGATAGGATGGGTAGAGCTAGAGTCAATGTTCTCCTTCCTGAAATGTCGTTACATAACTCTTCATGCGCCATGTGGCTGAAAAATGAAGATCTCAGAGGAATAGAAAAAGTAATAAGGAATCAGATATAGCAGGATCGAGAACCCAGAATAGCGATTACTGCAATGCATAACTTTGACTTTGAGAGGAAGGTCTAAGCCTACCGATTCAAAAGGGCTATTATTTGGCTTTACTGTTGGGAATGACGACCGCCTTAAATTTTAAGGTGGCATTGGATCCCCTGTTTAAAATTGGCACTAAGAGATAGGGGTATTAGCATGGGGGGCAATGTGTTTAGAGAAGCATAAAGGCAAGCAATAACCAAAGAAGGAGGGAAAGGGAGTCTGGCCATGGAGACTCTTTTATGGAGTGTTGAAGCTCTGAAAGGGGTTCAGGACTACAGAAACAGCGGGATTCATATGTTGGGAGACACCCTCAATAAAAGACTAGTGAAAAGCTTCTAGGAACAGTTACTGGAATATAACATACCACACAGTGGGCTTTATACATTATTGGAGCTAAGGCAGTGGTTTGCAACCTTTGCCTCCCCAGATGTATTGGACTATGACTCTCATCAGACTTAACCTGAGGGATTGTGGGAGTTGTAGTGCTTCACATTACAGACGGCTGAGCATAGGGCTGCCTTAATAACCTTAAAAGCTTAGTTGGTAGGGGATGTGATTTAACACCCAATTCCTTGATTTGAAGAGATGTACTAGATGATAAATTCCAGAGTAAACCAATTTCCAACTTGAATATAAACAACAGTGGATTTATAGGCAACAATGCAGACACAGTCGAAAGTGAAATGAGAAACGGATATAGGGGAAACATAAAAGTGTGTTGGAGAAGTGTGCAGTCAAGCAGTTTGTGCCAGAAAAGAGCAGAGTGGAGTGCCTTCCTCAGCGCTCTATCGTACTGGCTGGCGATAAGCCAGTGTGTGGATATCGTGCCGATGACTGATTTGTGGCCTTGCCTAAATACAGGATGCTGCATGTCAGCACGTGCATTGGCAACTGTGTTGGTGAAGTGTGCAGTTAGTCAGTGTGTGAGAGAAGAGAAGCGCAGTGGAGGGTCTTCCTCAGCACTCTATTGGTACTGGCTGGGGCTAATCCATTGTGTAGATATAGTGCTGCTTGACTGCTTTGTGAACTTGCATAAATAGAGGACGCTGTGCTTCAGCGCACGCCTCAGCAAGTGTGTTTGAGAAGTGTGTAGTCCAGCAGTTTGTGCGAGGAGGGGAGCGGAGTGGAGTGCCTTCCTCAGCACTCTATTAGTACTGGTTGGAGCTTATCCATTGTGTGGATATCATGCTACTTGACTGTTTTGCGGACTTGCCTAAATAGAGGACGCTGCGCACGTCAGCAAGTGTGTTGGAGAGGTGTGCATTCAAGCAGTTGGCTGTCAATGCAGAAGGACTGGCTCAGGGATTTTCACCTGCTTTGTGTTGAGTATGATCGCTGGGAAGTGCAAGTCAATTTCCACTCTTGTGTCAGGAGTTTAAATGTATGCCCTGCAGAGTAAAGGGGCGACAAACACGGGAAGTCTCCAGGTGGACAGTGCTGATAGGATATTGAAGGAACCTGCTTTAACGAATTATCCCTCGGGTGGGAGGGTTGCGCCTCCTTCACCGACTTTGGAATCGACTCCTGTGGGGCAACATAAACCTGGGGATCTGTCTAGGTCACGGCCGCAAGTTGTTCAAGCTGCACACAGTTTTACGCAACCAGATAAATCTATCACTGATACTTCTATTCTGGCTGTGATACCTGAAGTTCTGGAAGCAGAATTATGCTTGTCGCTGAAGGGGAAAATGGGGGAGTCGAATTCCATTGCGGGTAAGGAGACTGATGTGATGCAGGCCAAACCAGCCCTTTGACGCGGCAATCCGACAATAAGCACTGATCTTTACATTAAACTCTTTGGTGAAATCCTTTGAAAATCTAGCATTCCAGACTGATAGGATGCTGGACGTGATGTATAAATTGACCTTTATTGAGGCTTATATTTGTGCGGTGCGAACAATAATATCATAAAGAGTGGGGTCATGATTTTATCCCCTAGTAAGGGTTGGAATGAAGTCAGGGTGGGAATGAGGGACCTGAGTTACCAGTTTTAAGAGGGTCGAAGTACCTCAGCCCCCTTTCCAACGATTCAGGCACCACCCATAGACCCATATTGGCCAGTTAAACGAAAAATGAGAGTTCGGTAGGTGGGGGCTTGTTGGGGAGAGATAATTGTGAAGACGAGGATAAAGACGAGGATGAAGTCCTTTCTATCTTGTTTTACAAAGGTAGCGGGCGCCCCTCTCTCGCAAGAACAGACATGATAACCTGTTCAGTGGTTATTAACCACTTGAGAGTTCGCAGCCACTGCTTTTACTCACTGTGCCTTTCACAGATGGGAAATATCCATTTGCATATCAGTCTTTGTCCTGCCCAGGGGCAGTCCAGCACCGAAATACAATGGCAATTCCAATCTGAACGAGAGTACCACCAGCAACCCCATACACGTGTTTCACCCTTGTTGGGGATCATCAGTGAGGTGAAGCTGATGCCTCTCTAAGCACAGTGAGAGGGAGACCACGTCTGGTTGCCCCCAGGAGACCTAGGGTTACCAATCCCAGGTTCCTTAAATAATAATTTTACAAAGGTAGCGGGCGCCCCTCTCTCGCAAGAACAGACATGATAACCTGTTCAGTGGTTATTAACCACTTGAGAGTTCGCAGCCACTGCTTTTACTCACTGTGCTTAGAGAGGCATCAGCTTCACCTCACTGATGATCCCCAACAAGGGTGAAACACGTGTATGGGGTTGCTGGTGGTACTCTCGTTCAGATTGGAATTGCCATTGTATTTCGGTGCTGGACTGCCCCCGGGCAGGACAAAGACTGATATGCAAATGGATATTTCCCATGTGTGAAAGGCACTGTGAGTAAAAGCAGTGGCTGCGAACTCTCAAGTGGTTAATAACCACTGAACAGGTTATCATGTCTGTTCTTGCGAGAGAGGGGCGCCCGCTACCTTTGTAAAACTATTTGTTAAGGAACCTGGGATTGGTAACCCTAGGTCTCCTGGGGGCAACCAGACGTGGTCTCCCTCTCACTGTGCTTAGAGAGGCATCAGCTTCACCTCACTGATGATCCCCAACAAGGGTGAAACACGTGTATGGGGTTGCTGGTGGTACTCTCGTTCAGATTGGAATTGCCATTGTATTTCGGTGCTGGACTGCCCCCGGGCAGGACAAAGACTGATATGCAAATGGATATTTCCCATGTGTGAAAGGCACTGTGAGTAAAAGCAGTGGCTGCGAACTCTCAAGTGGTTAATAACCACTGAACAGGTTATCATGTCTGTTCTTGCGAGAGAGGGGCGCCCGCTACCTTTGTAAATCCTTTCTATCTTGGTTACACCCCCAAGAACCAAAAAAAGAAAACTAAAAACGTAAAAAAATGCCTCTAAACCCAGAAATAAAGGTTTGGGGACATTTGTGCATAGATTAAAAGCTAATTCATTTGCAACACATGAAGGGGGTGATTCAGGGCAGGGGTTCCCCCTCCACTGAACAGCTGCGCACATCTCCTGCAAGGCCTTTGTGCATCTTCATTCATTGTAACTCTGGCCGGCTAACATGGCCACTGGGTCGGCAGCTGACTTGTGAGGCATCCCACCAGCCTCTGAGAGGCTCTCTGATTGATGCTGACGACCAGAAGACCACGATTGGCCCGGGAGCGGGCAGGCGGTTGCCGGCCCCCCACCAAAGGGCCTCTAGCTAAGGGCATTGTCTGCCCTGTTGGAGGGTCATTTTCCCCTCCACTGAGCAGCTGCGCACCTCTCCTTCAAGGCCTTCAAGGCAGTGAGGTGCATCTTCATTCATTGTAAACCAGGCCTGCTAACATGGGCTCCGGGTCTGCAGCCGACTTGTGAGACATCCCACCAGCCTCTGAGGGGCTCTCTGATAGGCCGCTGATGACCAGAAGACCACGATTGGCCCGGGAGCCGGCAAGTGATCGCCAGCCTCCCACCAAAGGGTTTTCAGCTAAGGGCATTGTCCCACCCTGTCAGAGGATTGTTTCTCCCTCCACTGAGCAGCTGCGCATCTCTCCTGCAAAGCCTTCATGGCCATGAGGTGTATCTTCATTCATTGTAACCGGAGCTTGCTAACATGGCTGCTGGATCTGCAGCCGACTTGTGAGGCGTCCCACCAGCCTCTGAGGGGCTCTCTGATTGGCTGCTGATGACCTGAAGACCACGATTGACCCGGGAGCCGGCAGGCGAATGCCGGCCCCCAACCAAATGGCCTCCAGCGAAGGCTATTGTCCGCCCTGTAGGAGGGTCATTTCCCGCTTCACTAATCAGCTGCGCACCACTCCTGCAAGGCCTTTGTGACCGCGAGGTGCATCTTCATTAATTTTAACCTGGGCCTGCTAACATGGCTGCTGGGTCTGCGGCCGACTTGTGAGGCATCCCATCAGCCTCTGAGGGGCTTTCTGAATTGTCGCTGATGACCAGAAGACCACGATTGGCACAGGAGCTGGCAGGCGAACACCATCCCCGCACCAAAGGGCCTCCAGCTAAGGGTATTGTCCGCCCTGTCGGAGGGTCATTTCCCGCTCCACTAAGCAGCTGTGCACCACTCCTGCAAGGCATTTGTGGCTGCGAACTGCATCTTCATTCATTTTAACCCGCGCCTGCTAACATGGCTGCCGGGTGTGCAGGCGACTTGTGAGGCATCCCACCAGCCTCTGAGGGGCTCTCTGATTGGTTGTTGATGACCAGAAGACCACGATTGGCCCAGAAGCCGGCAAGCGCTCACCAGCCCCTCACCAAAGGGCCTCCAGCTAAGGGCATTTTCCCACCCTGTCAGAGGGTCATTTCCCCCTCCACTGAGCAGCTGTGCACCTCTCCTGTGAGCTCTTTGTGGCCGCAAGGTGCATCTTCATTTATTGTAAGCCGGGCCTGCTAACATGGCCGCCGGGTCTGCAGCTGACTTGTGAGGCATCCCACCAGCTTCTGATTGGCCGCAGACAACCAGAAGACCACGATTGGCCTGGAAGCCGACAGGCCCTAGCTGCCCCCGACCAAAGGGCCTCCAGCTAAGGGCATTGTCCCACCCTGTCTGGCCATGTCGGTGCCTGGAAGGGCCATGAGAGCCCCCCCATCACTACGACTGTGTTTCTGCCTCACCACCTCCATCACAGCGATTGTTTCGCATCTACGGGTAAGCCCCCAACCTCTTTGTATCGCAGCAGGCTCGCTCTTCTCCCTGCCGCCTTATACGTGTGGTCTTAACATCTCCCTTGCTTTGGCTTCGTAGCCAGCTGTGCCTCTCATAGTATTGAGCCACCTTGAGCCCCCCTCCCAACTGCTTCAGCTTCATCACAATTCTCGGACCTTCTCTTGCAAGGCCATGAATGCTCTTGCACCGTGTCCTCATGCTGTGTCCTGACTGACATTCACGCTGCGTAACCAACTCTGCTTCAGGATCTTATCGGCACCCCTATTATTCTTTCTGACCTCTGCTGAACATTTACTGGGATACTAGCACTTTTTCCAACTGCACAACACTGACTCTTTTCTCTATGCTGAATTTACTAGGTTCTGCGCACTACAGTGTAAATTCATGCCACCATCCATGGCCAGGTGGTTAACAATGTTCATTCTTGTGGCAGGTCGCTCAGTATAGTTCCTCTCTGTGAATGTACCATAATTGTCACTTCCTTCTGTCTATCTGTCTTTAAAACACCACATTGGCACTTTAAACATTTCCCCTATACAATTCTGCCATTTCCCATGTGTATTTGATTTTTACATGTAGGTGTGTCTTCATTTATCTGTTTCCTATGTTAAATTGCTGCATTTCCCCGCCTCTGCATGAAAACACCATCCTGGGCATTCTGTATCTTGCCTGACATTAAAAATTGCTGCGTTTTCCATATGTGTTTGATAATCCTGTCTTCTAATTACATCTTGACCTTGCATTGCTAGTATGCTATAGGGAAATCACATTTAGATGTAATCCACTCTGCTCTTTTAACTGTTTTCTACTGCATTTGGGTGCTTTGTTGAAACGTTGAACTCAGATGTGCTTTTAAACCTGTGCATTTTAGTGCTTTGTTTGAAAGTTGAACATAGATGTGCTTTTAAACCTGTGCACATTAATGCATTGTTGGAAAGTTGAAACTAGATGGGCCTTTGACCTGGATATTGTTTTCTGCTGCATTCTAGCGCTCACCCAGTCTGGGCACCTAATAGCCTGCTACCTTGCACATGTCTGGTTCAAAACACCCCCTCATCTGTGCCTGCTGGCTGCTTGGCCACCTGGTGAGTTTATTTGTGCACTGTGCAGCTCCCCTGTCTGTCTCCCTCCTCCCCACCACTCACATGGCACTCTCTATCTCCCCTATGCTATCACCTATCCTATCTCGCTCACAGAGTCTGGAAGAAAAAAGCTTAAAAGAGCTCTGTTAGCCTCTAAGCTTGGCCTACCTACTGCAGACACCTATGTCAATGCTACTTCCAGGCAGACTATTACTGATATCCTCTTTTCTGTCCCCTCTCCTGAACTATGGACTCCCCACTTGGTCTCCACTCTCCCCCTTTTTGTTCTTCACCCATTAACTGTGGCAGTAGATGGGAAGTACTCTTGGCATACTTCTCATCCTCTAGGTGCATCATTAATATCTATCATAATGGTACTATCATGGCCCAAGGATCTCAACCTACTCTTATCCTTCTTCACTGGTGCCAGCCCTCTCTAATTAACTTCCCCTTTTATCCTGCTACTCCTCCTTCCTCTTTGCTAATCTCTCCACCACCACCAATGGGAGTACCACACCCTTTTACCTCCCCTTGGAAAACGTTCAAATATGGTAATCAGCTTCACTTAGCTACTTTGAATGCTCGTTCTGCTGTCAAACACTCCTCTGACATCTGTCTCCTTCTTGAAGACTTTGACCTTAATGTCCTCGCCATTAACAAGACATGGTTCAATGCCAGCTCAGTCACTGCTCTTGACACTCTCCTTCCTGAGGGCTACAAATTCCTCTCCAAACCCAGGCCCAACTGGCACAGAGGTGGAGTGGCCCTGATTTTCCCTGAGAGGGTCCCTGCCTCTATCATACCTACTGAATCCACCACCTCTTTTGAATGTCTTGTCTGTAGGCTAGTGCTCTCACCTACTCTCTCACTCACCCTCACTACCATCTACAGGCCCCCTGGCTCTAACACTCTCTTCCTCTCTGAATGGGCCAACGTGACCTCCTCCTTCTTGACCTCTACTTCCAAACTCCTCCTCCTTGGTGACTTCAATAGCCAACTCAACTCTCCGCTACTTCACAGTTCCATGACCTCTGTGACTCACTCTCTCTTACTATCCTTTCTTCCGGTCTGACACACTCAGCCGGACACACTCTGGGTGCCTTTATATCTGGTGACATCCCTATCACAAACTTGGTCACCACCCCCCTCTCCTGGTCCAACTATTCTCTCCCTCCTCCCATTTGGGGCCCTGCGGCCCTCTGTCCGAGCCACCTCCCACAGTGCCAGCCTCCTTCACCATCATTCGACTGATTAAGCGAGTGTAAGTCAGTGACTGTGCCTCCATTTTCATCCCCCCTACAACCGCTGCATCTAACTGTCCCTCTGACTCTGTCCTCGCCAGCCTTCACTTCTCCATCCTTGAAATCCTTGTCCCTGTCATGAGGATCTGCCTGAAGCCTGCCTCCAAGTGCAACAGTTGATATGACTCTGATCTAGCTTCTCTGAAACGTAGATGAAGAGTTGCTGAAGGGAATTGCCAGACCTCAGGTTCACCCTCCAACAAACCGACCTGTCGCCTGTTCCAAAGGCAATATTGTTTTTCCATTAGCTCCGAGAAGAGGACCCACATACAAGCCTGCATCTATGGATCCACTAACAAGATAGCTGACCTTTTCAAAATCTGTAAGGAACTCCCCAATCCAACTGCAGTCACCACCTCTCCCCTTCCTTCCCAGGCCCTCTACACTACTTAGGCCTCCCATTTCACTTCTAAATCTCAGGGATTCCTGTCCTCCCTCTCCACCACCACCATCTCCACTCTAGTTCCTGATCCCCTGCCTCCCTTGGCTCCTCTCCCTTCACCCTCTGCACTGTCTTCCCTCCTGCCCATTGCACCTGATGAGGTTTCTAGAATTGTCCGCTCTATGAAGGTCTCATCCAAACAGGTGCTCCACTGCTCCTCTGGAACCATTAAGGACAACATTTCTCTCACCCCGGGTCTTGCCGACTTCGCAACTGGCTCTTTCCCTCTATCCCTCAAGCACTCCCTTGTGCACACTCACCTAAATAAGCAGTCAGCTGACCCCTCATGCCCGGCTAACTATCACCCTATCACCACAACCCCCTTCCTGGGTAAACTCTTGGAGAAGTTGGCCCTCCCCCAATTGATCCTTTATGCCGAACTTGTTGGTTGCCTCTCTGACCATCAATCTGAATTGTGGGCATCCAGAGGCATGGACACTTATCTCCTGAACACCTGTAAAGACTTGCTCGCAAATCTTGACTCAAACTCTCCTGCTCCTCTCATTCTCCTCAACCTCTCCTCTGCTTTTGATATGGTCAACCATTCTATCCTCATAAAACGGCTCTGCAAAACCCTCGGCATCACGGACCGGCCACTTGACTGGCTGACATCTTTCCTCACTAACAGCCCTTCTTAGCTGCAACTGGGCCCTTTCTCCTCCACCACCTCACTCTATACCTGTGGTATCCCACAGGCCTCCATCCAAATGCTGTGTCTCTTCAATATCTATCTCGCCCTAATTGCTCACCTGCTCACCTCCTGCTCTCCTCACTTCCAGTGTTATGCTGATGACAAACAGCCCTCCTTCAAACGTTCCTCTTTTACCTCCTCCGCTCTCATTCCTGACTCTCTGACCGCCATCTAGGCATGGTGTGTGGCTTACACTCTCTGTCTTAATGCAAGAAAAATGGAGATCCTTCTCATTGGGACCCCTGCACACTGTTTCCCTCCTACCCTCTTCCCACCCTCCTTGGGCCCCCTATCCTCACCATCCTGTGAGGCCAAAAACGTTAGGGGTCACCTTCGACTCCGCTCTCTCCTTCACCCCTCACATCTTGGACCTTGCCAAGAAGGCCCACTCCCAGCTTCATTACCTTAGAAGCACCCTCCCTTTCCTCAACTTTCACGAGAAGCTCACCATCTCCAGAGCTCTGGTCCTTTCTAGGATGGACTACAGCAACAGTCTCTTCCTCAATCCCCCTTTTCCTCCCCCCAACCCCTTCAGCTAATCCAGAATAGGGCTGAAAGTTTTATCCTTGGCCTCAAGCCCAGGGACTGTATCTCTCCAGCCCTCAAATCTCTCCACTGGCTCCCGGTGGCCGCAAGGGTCAAATTCAAGACACTCTGCATCATACACAAGGGTTTCTGGGGCCTGGGACCATGCTGCCTCTAACTTTCCGTCCCTAAATACTTTCCTGCTAGAACACTCTGCTCATCTAACTCCAACTCTCTGCTTGTCAAACAGCTTCTCCAAACAGAGAGTGGGAGGCAGATCTCTCTCTTCAGCTGGTGTCTTGCTTTGAAACAGCCTGACTGCCCCCCTCAGACTTGAGCCGGACATCCTTAAGTTCAGGAAACCTCTCAAAACTCTGCTTTCCTCACCTCTTTCCCTCTTTCCCTTCCCTGCTAATCACCCACTGCCTCTGAGACTAGCGGTGTGGTCCTTCATGAATCTCACAGGTTACCAGGCCCACCAGCTAGTCCAACACCAGCACCCCACCCTCAGCACTGCCCCCATGGGCCACTTGCCTGTTGGCTGTGCATCCCCCCGTTGGATTCCTCCAACTTGCTCCCTCCCACCCGCTCTTCCCTATCTCCTGCACTTCTCTTCACTGCACTTGCAAGTCTGAATGTCAAAAGGCCTAGTAGGACCACGATTGCATATTTACTCTTTTTGCCACTGTTATTTTACTCCCCTTGCTCCCTCCCCACCTTGTCTTGTGGCGCCTTGAAACACCATTTGGTTGTACATGCACCTAACAAATGCTCAATAAATAAATAAACACTGGGCCTTCTGCAATGGTTAAAATGGGATCAGAAGTACCCGAGAGGGTGGTTTGTAGAAGACACAAAAAGGGTGGGATGAAGATATCAGCCCCGGTGGCAGGGAGGAGTGCAATTACACACTTTTTGATGCTCTTGCCGCCCATACCAGGATGTCACGATTGTAGTGACATGATTGGGTTATCAACATATTCTGAGGGTGATCTTTTTACATTTGTGCCTACAGACAGCATTTCTCTGGGGTTTGCACCTCTGAGTCAGCCGTTGGGTGTACCATCCTTATCAGAGGCAGTGAGGGTGGGTGCTCCTGCTCCACTCAAAAAGCTACCGGCTCTTGTGGATTGTGGTTGCTCCCTTATTAGGTTATCAATTGTGGTGCAGGAACGGTCACCCATTGTCTTTACTTTAGAGGAGAAAAGGTTGCGGCTTGTGAAAGGTCCCGTTGCCCTCTTAGATGGAAGTATACAAAGTGAGTGTATATGCAAGTTGCCAATCAACAGTAGTTTGAAGAGCCCTACTGGTACGCGACGTAGGAGTGGGGTGCGCCCTGGGAATGACGCACAGGAGGGGCTTAAACTGAAGAGGCAGATTACAGAGGGTAACTCAGTGCGCCCTTTGTACCTTGAGCGCATATTTAAGGACAAAGGCTCTGCTCCTTTGAACAGGCATTTGCTTTTGGCACTGCTGTATGAAATTCCAAAACTGCGATTGGTGACATCAAGTGATATTTGTCAGGTGGAGTTTGTAAGAGATGATTGTGCAGATTTGGTCCATTTATATTTTATTAGCCACCCATTCAGAAATGCCCTTTTGGAGTAAGTCTCTCTGTTTATTATTATTATTATTATTATTATTATTATTATTATTATTATTATTATTAATAATAATAATAATAATAATAATAATAATGTATTTATTGTGTGCAGATGTAGCTTCGAGAAGCAAGTGAGCGCTTTAAACAGGTATACAACAATACATATACATAATGGAGCGCTTGATGCGTTTGAAACATTAGGTCTCACAGAGAGATTTGATTCCGGTAGTTTACCAATTCATAAGGGACTGCTCAGGAGTTAGCCTATCTAAAGTGCACTCTGCTGTTTGCAATGTTCAACAGCTGATTGGAGGGTCGAATGGTAATTATAAGACGCATGATTGGTCGCACTTGGCCAATTGATTGCGTAGACAGGAGGCTAAGCAAGTACGCAAAAATTGAGTGCATTCTTCTCTGAAAGTGATCTCATGGAAAAGTAGAGGTTTCTCTCAGTTGCATTCATTAGACAAAATTCCCTTTCTTGACTGTTCGGGGGCGGGGGTGGTTTGGGGTGTATTGAGGGGGATTGCTGGCAGGAAACGCGGAAAAAGAAGTCTCCAGTGCTTGAGGCGTTCCAGGTTTTTAAAGCTGAACGGGGGCCTAAGGGATAACCCTCTGGGGATCTTTTATTTGCGGTACGCGAAACCTCATGGATTACAATGACAGTATGTTATTCTAATACTGCTGCAGTGCTTCTTGTGAAATTAACCTGGTGGAATTGTACTTTGAATTTAACTGAAACTTGTTACATCTACAATGTATACTTTAACCCCAGGACTATGGAGATAGCAGGATTTCTTTCTACTTTGTCCAATTTGTTTCTGATATCGTTGATCGTGGAGGTCGATGTGTCCATCTTCCTGGGAGACTTTAATAGTGAATGTTTGGATCAAGCAAACAAGCATGGTACATGAAAAATCAACGTGTCAAGACTGCAGTGGTTATGAAGGATCGTGGGAAAACAAAAAGGTTATGGCTAGAGAGATTTGAATTAACCGTAACCACGGGCACAGCTCTGGGCAACCCTCCAGACCACTACTAAAGAGTTGGAAAAATATAAACTCCGACTTGTGAATGGTTCTATTCAGGGTGAAGTAACTCCCAAGTTTACCTGGCAGAGTAGACGTTCAAAGTCTGCTTCGGACTACATTTTTATTTCAAAGGAGACTTTTACAAGCTGTATGTCTTTATCTACTTCTAATGACAATAGTGACCACTGTATTGTATGTTTAGATTTGACTATTGTATGGAATGTTACCAGATTTAGGAGTAGGGAAGACATAGTGGAAAGAAAGGCAAATAATTGTGCTCTGATTTGGAGACCCTCTATTAGAACAGGATTTAATAAGAGGAGCCAGTGTGAATGTAACTCTACTAACTCATGCCTCTGGAGTCCTTATTGTTTTATGGAATGTGTCCGGTATACTAAAAGGTCTCACTGGAGGAAGAGACTTGGATTGATTCCAGAGCAAATCAATCAGAATTCATCCGTTTGATGCAGTTGTCCAGGAGAAAAAGAAAAATCTCAAGCGTGATATTAGAAGGTTAAACATAAAGTGTGTAGACGGTGGTCATGAGGTGGAGGTGCCTTAAAGAAGTGTTTACAAATTGGCTCAGAGGCCACAAGGCACTCATGCTTCGCAAGGACTCGGAATTAAGGAGTGGAATAAAGATGTGTGATCCTTCTGGGCCTTGAAGCCCAACCGATCCAAGAACATGGTTGGATTGATTCTTTACAAAGTTGTACGGACGCCGGGAGCCTAATAATAATATTGCGGAATCCAACATTGTACTACATTGCTGCTTGGATCTCCATCACATACAATTTTGTAGTTGATAAAAAATTGGAAAGCATTGCATGCCCCGGGGCCAGATGGGCTGTCTAACGTCACCTTTGCAATTAATCCTGATATATGGGTGATGGTTCTTTTGGGTCTTTTTTTATAAGAAGTGGTTACTTTTCCTCTAATTTGGCTAATTCTCTTGATTATTTATTTCACTTGCATCTATGGCGTGCAACAGACAAACATATGGCTGAGTAGAGGTAAGTAGTGTTACAAAGCTGAGTGGGATCAAGTTTATTTATTTAAACATTTATTGCAAGAATATATGTAGGGCCTGATTTATGGAAGTCTTTTATAATGGCGCAATCCCATAGGAAAATGTTCCATGAATCAGGCCTGTAATGTCTAAGCGGTGCCAAATTGTACCTGCACCAATGCAAAGTTTCTGCAATATAGTGCCAAAAGGAAAGTCGTAGCTATTGGAGTAAAGACGAGTCCACGGGTAGATTTCCTTATGTCAGAGGTGGATTAATAGATCATGGAGTAATAATGCAAAGTGAAAGTAGTTGCTGAGGAAAAAGAAAAGCAGTCCATGATAAGGGTTTCCTATGCTGCGTTACTCAGCTTCAGAGTAACTGGCTTGTTTAAACGCATCAGTTGTCAAAGATGAGATGTTCCGAAGAGCAGGTGGTGTGGCTTTGTTTTCGCTATTGGATTGAGAGTCTTATAATGCCTAGAACGCAGCACTCCAAGAGATCAACTCCTATGCCTTTTCCCTATTGGTGTTTCCCATGTCCTTGTACCCAAGCAAATATACAAAAGGGGGTGCCTTTTCTGTGGCCGTGCATTTACAAAAGTTGCCATGTCCTCTCTAAGTGGAGTGATCCCTGAATCACCAATCTACCGAGGGTCCTCAAAACATCATAGTTGGGTTACGCATCTACAGGTCCATGTTGTTGAACACTACTGCCTGTTGCCAATGTACCATCTGGGCGCAAACTCACTCAGTGAATAATAATGTGGTCAAGTGGATGCTTCCCTTGCATCTGAATTAGTCAGTGGTCTCCAATAGGCTTGATGTATGCCCTTGTCCTTTTATACTAATCGCCCATCCCTCATTACTCTTCAACATTTACATCAGGCACAATCTAGGGTTATTTTCCAACCAAAGGTTATCAGTGTCGCGCTTACTCCTCTGCGGAAGCCATATAATGTATACCAGAATGACTGAGCTCCATGACTCTTTTCTCTGTTGTTTAACTTCAGATTTCGGAAATATTTTATGATATTTTATCATCATCACTCAGGATTTATGACATGTTGTGGCAGCATAGGTCCCTCTTGTAGGTAATGTTTAAACACATAGATATGTATGTGCTTTATGAGTTAATACTGGCCATATACTAACTATTGCGGTAGGTGCAGTTATCATATCAATTCTAGGCTTGATGACTTGTATACAACGCCCAACCTGTCAAACTCATCGGGCACTCATGAATACACTTTGTAAGTGAAAACAAACTGTGTACATCAGTTTAAGGAAAATACAAATCTCTAAAGTCAGTTGCTTGCATTCCCTCCCAGGACTGCATTCCCAAGATGTCCCTAAATTAGTAAAACTTTGTGTTCTTCATACATTTGAGAACATTGAATGGTGTACCTATAACCCATGTTTCCATACATTGCTGTGTCACTTCCTAGCACAATGACTAGATTCCTATAGCAAAACAGAAAACATGTCCCTTCAAAATCTAATTTCCAAATGACCTGATGATTTTGCATTTTGTTAAGCACCTAGAAGCATTTAATTTTGCTATATGCTATTCAGGGGTCAAGTCCTAAAAATTAAAGTGGGGGGGCTCATCAACAAACGCAATGGGATATGACGTTGCCAGAAATTAGCATAACAAGTTGAAATATGCACATTTCATTAAATTGTCTTTGCATAATCAGCCAAATTGCACAGGACGAATGGGTTTGCCTTTCATAAAAATCAACACACACACAAAACCAAGAGAGGATATTTTCTTGTAATAGTGTTTTTGAAAACATTAAAAGGTGCACATGCTTTAAACTCCAAGAACCAATACAAATGTTTTCCCAGGAACTTGCAGTACCGAAATGGGACATTCCACCTTCAGTTTGTTATTTTTCATCATGTTATGTAGTGCAGTGGGGAAGTGTCCGGCCTGCAAACCTGATGACTGTGGTTCAATCCCTAAGGTTGGCTTTAATTCATAAATACAAAGAGGATATTCAATATTTCAAATTTTTTGCTAGGGGGGACTGAGTCCACCCCCTGAAAATATGGCGCGCATGTACCCTCAACTTGATCCCTGATGCCATTAACCAAATAAATCAAATAAAAAGGATTCATGTGGAGTTTGGTGGCATTTCCTCAAATATTAGGTGGTTTTGGAGTTTCAATTGTCAAAGTGGCGGTAATTCCAATACTGCAACACCAAAATCTAAACGCTGTAGCACTCCCTCGCTTCCCACCCATCCCTTGCATCCATTTATTCATTCCAGCTCCCTCCCGCCTCCCAGACGCCCACCTCCCCTGATTGGTGTGCTGTTGGTCATCCCTGACGCTCCCAGGGCAGCCCTATGCCTGGCAGCCTCTGCAGCTGAGGGCCCCAAGGCAAAGGGTGGCTCCCACTTGGCTGCTCCAGCCAGTGTCTGCAGGTGTCAGCAGGGGAGGCCAGTAGCCAGGCGCCAACCAGTAGCCACTAAGGAAGGTAAGAGTGGCAAAGTTAGGCTTAGAACCTCACTCTACCCTGAAATCCTGTCCATGTAGCAGACTCTCAAACTGAGGTGGGTTTTTCTTCTGTTTTTAAAGTTGCATTGTGAAACTATTTAAAAATTGCATTGTGAAACCTAAGCCTTTTCCCAACTATTTAGGACTCTCAAACTTAGGTGGGCTTTTCTCCTGTTTTTAAAGCTGCATTGTGAAAGTATTTAAAAATTGCATTGTGAAAGTATTTAATTGCATTGTGAAACCTAGGCCTTTTCCCCACTATTCAGGACTCTCAAACGTAGGTGTTTTTTTCTCCTGTTTTTAAAGATGCATTGTGAAAGTAGCTAAAAATTGCATTGTGAAACCTAGGCGTTTTCCCCACTATTCAGGACTCTCAAACTTAGGTTTGTTTTTCTCCTGTTTTTAAAGCTGCATTGTGAAAGTATTTAAAAATTGCATTGTGAAAGCATTTAATTGCATTGTGAAACCCAGGCCTTTCCCCACCAGTCAGTACTCTCAAACTTAGGTGTGTTTTTCTCCTGTTTTTAAAGATGCATTGTGAATGTATTTAAAAATTGCATTGTGAAACCTAGGCCTTTTCCCCACTCTTCAGGACACTCAAACTTAGTTGTGTTTTTCTCCTGTTTTTAAAGCTGCATTGTGAAAGTATTTAAAAATTGCATTGTGAAAGCATTTAATTGCATTGTGAAACCTGGGCTTTTTCCCCACTAGTCAGAACTCTCAAACTTAGGTGTGTTTTTCTACTGTTTTTAAAGTTGCATTGTGAAATTATTTAAAATTGCATTGTGAAATCTAGGGGTTTCTCCACTAGTCAGGACTCTCAAACTTGGGTGTGTATTTCTCCTGTTTTAAAAGCTTGCACCCTGCCCTTTGTCCTTCCCTAGTGTTCACCCCTTCCCACTCCCTTCCTCTTCTCTCCTCTCCCTACCTACTCTATGGTGCTCTCTGTCTCTCCCATCTTTTCTAAGTGCTTCTCTATCGACTATCCCGCTCTCCTCACTAAGTCTGGTAGGAAGAAGTTTGAAAAGTCTGAAAAGGACATCCGGTCTCCAATCCAGGCCTCCCTATCGCTGGCACCTATACCAGGGCCTCCTCCAAGCAAACTTTCACCAACATCCTCGTTGTCGTTCCCTCGCCGGACCTATGGACTCTACATATGGTCGCTGTGCTGTCTCCCTTCTCGTCCTCTCCCATTAAGGGTGGCACCTGGCGGGAGGCCCTCCTTCCACTCCTCTAAGGTCATCATTAATGTTTACTTGAATGGCACAGTGTTGGTCCAAGGACCTCAAGCCAACCTTCTCCTCTTTGATAGATGCTTCCTGTGCCTCATCAATTTCCTTTCCTCTCCTGCTGTCCCCTCTCTCTCCTGCACGGCTTCCTGGCCTCCACCTGCTGTCTCCTTCTCGACTATGTTGCCCTCTCCTCTTTCCTCTACTACACCTCCGCAGGGTGAACCTCGGATTTGTACTCCTCCCT